>NC_067401.1:71841533-73069033 GCF_016432865.1 Antechinus flavipes | reverse complement strand
GTGGAACCATGAGAAAGTCATTTTCCTCCCTGAGTCTCTGTTTCCTCTTTTGTAAAAGAAGAGTCCTGGATTTGTAATCCTATGGTCCTATGACCCTGGAGTGCCTAGTTCTTCTAGAGATCTGCTGCTTTTGCTCCAGGGACTGAACAGTTCATTGAATAACAATGAGTTTTTAAATTGGAGAAATCCCAGGGATGATTTCTGCAAAGGACAACCAATTATTCCTGGCATGTTCCTTACACAAGCGGGAAAGTTTAGGTCACGTTTTTTTTTTTTTTTTTTTTTTTTTTTTTTATCCTTGAAAAAACATGAGAGAAAGAGTTTTTAAATGTTTTTACAACTCCTGATGGTAGATCAGTAACAAAAACTCCATTCTTGTGGATAGTGGAAGTGTTTGATCTGTGATGTTTTGGGAAACTATCGGGTAAGGAAACTTTTTAGACCAATGCAGATCAGTACTTTCTCAGCAACATAGTCTTAGCAAGTTACCTAGAATAGCTGAGAGATTAAATGGTTAGCCTAGCAGTAAACTGGATGACACACTCAAGAGCAACAAGCCAGCATGTGTCTCTGTGTGCTAGGCACTGTGCTCTAAGCGCTGGAAATAATCAAGATAAGCAGAAAGTCAAACCTCCCCTCAAGGAGTTTACTTTCTGGGGGAGAAAAGCAACACATAAAAGGGAACTAAAGATGGGAGGGTGGAGTTGTGTGTGATGATACTGAAAGAACATGGCAGAGAAAGTATTGTGGAGATGAGTGAGCAATGCAGCCTGGGGAGGAATGGGACCTCCACCCCTTAAAATGGCAGCTCTGGGACAACCAATCAGTTAAATATAGATAGAAGCCAAAGGGATGGGAAGATATTTTCAGTGTGAGAAGGGCTAGTGAGCTTCTAGAGTGAGGAGGTTTCTGGAGTATGGTAGAGAAAAACCTATCACATATGACAGAGGAAGGATTTGAGCCCAGGTTTTCTTTGGGGAGACTAGTTCTCTAACCAAAGTCCCACATGGCCTCTAAGCCTTTCTAGGTTTATATACCAATCAGTCAGTAAATGGTAGCTATAAAAATATACCCATTCACTCAGCCGACAAGCATTTGTTAAGCACTTATTTTGTGTCAGGCATTTTGCTAAGTGCTAGGAATACAAAGTCAAAGAAGGCAATCACAAGTTCAAAGAGAGAAAGAAAAGTCCCATAGATGCCAAAATATTTAAAGAGCACTTCTCATAGCAAAGAACTGGCAACAACTATGCCCTTTAATTAGAAAATAGACAAATTGTGGTACTTTATTATCACAGACTATTACTGTAATCCTAAGAAATGATGACTATGAGAACTCAAAAACCCATGGTAAGACTTATATGAGCTGGTGATGCAAAGAAAGTAAGAAGAATCAGAAAATAATATACATAATGACTACAATTAAAACAGAAAAAAACCTAAAAAACCTGAAACTGAATGCTATAAAATTAGAATAATTAAATTTGATCCCAAAGAAGAGAAAGAAAATGGATCAACCTTCTTTATTTACATAGGCCCTACCATCCTTTTGGTCTCTCCCTTTGATTGATTTCCTGGCTTCTCCCAGAACTGCTATTTTAAGGAGAGTGTCCTGGATTGCCAAGTCTTTATGAATTAAAATCTGGCTTCAAACACTTATTAGCTGTATGATCTGAGCAAGTCACTTGACCCTGTTTGTGTTTTTCTTTTTTCTTCTGTTCTTTGTTACAAAATATCTGTCTCTGAATGGTGAAGGGATATATTTAGAAGTGAAGGTATTAAAAATAAGACATCAAAAAAATTTAAAAAAAAAGAAACTGACACAAGAATCAATCTGACTTTATGTACTATTCTTTTTCTCCTGCCTTACAGGAAAAAAGTACCCATATTTCTTTTAAAACTAAACTTTTTTCTTGATTACATTCCTTCAAGAACCTTGCTCCCACAATTATCCCCCTTTTCTTATTAGTCTTCAAACTCTCCCTCTCTTCTGGCTTCTTTCCTCTTGACCACAATCATGCTTAGGTTTCCTTTACTCTTAAAAAACGCTACCCTATCTCCAACCTCCAATCAAAAAACTTTTCTTGATTCTGGCACACAATCCAACAATGGTTACATTTCTTTTCTTCATAGCTAAATGTCTTTAAAACTTAGTCTAAAACATGATTCTATTTGCCTGTCAACCACTCTCCTCAATCCCTTGGGCTCTGATTTCTAACCATGTCACTTTCCTGAAAGTGTCCTCCATGGCATCACTGATGGAGTCATTGCTTATTTACTATTTATTCATCACATCTTTTTTTCTCTGAGTCCTCATTCTTCTTGACCTCATTTTCCAGAGAATTTAAGATTTTTGACCATTTATTTTTAATGCTTTCTCCTTTTGTTTTAAAGACATCATAATCTCCTCCTTCTCTTCTACCACTCTCATTACTCATTTTTTCCTTCTGTAGCTCCTTATTCTCTTCCCAGTCTCTTATTGTGAGTGTTCTTCAGGATTCCATTCTGACCCTTTGGTGGTTTTTTGTTTTGTTTTGTTTTTTGTTTTTTTTTTTACATTAAACTCTGGCAATGTCATTCATTCCCATCATTTTATCTATTATTTCTAAGCAATTCCCAAATTTCCTGATCTAGTTCCCAATTCTAGACTCCCAGCTTCTTAAACAGTGGGCTACAACTCCATATGGGATCTTGTAACTGAATGTAGAGATTGTGAAATTATGATTCATCATCACTAAATGTTTGAATTGTATACCTATTTTATACACCTATATATCCAGGGTCAAGTAAAAATTTCTCAGATAAGCAGAAAAAGCAGAAAAAAACAGAAAAAGTTTAAGAAACCCTGCTGTGTACAACAACTGTCTACAAATCAATTTTACTTGGCTGTTCTACCTATATTTCAAATTCATGTCCAAAAACTAAGCATATCTTCCCCCCTAATGCAACTCTTCTTTATTAATTCATTTTTTGTGTTAGTACCCTCATCATTCACCCAATCTACCATATAAGAAAACTTGGTATTTTATTACTCTTTTTTCTCTCTCACCTGTCATGGTCAATCATCAAATCATATTCATTCTATTTCCATAATATTTTTTTGCATATAGAATCAGAGAATTTCAGAATTTGATGGAATCTCAGAGACTATTTATTCCAACTTGTACCTTTACAAGAATTCCTTCTACAATACTCCCCAACAAGTGCTCATTGAACCTTTGCTTGAATATTTGAAAAAGCTATTTTATTTTTTATATAACTAATTATTAGGAATTTTTCTCTGACCATTTTCTACCCATTGTTCTTAATTCTGTCTTCTATGGCCAAGTAGAATATATTTGTGTGTTTCACATGACAGCCTTTCAAATATTTGAAGACAGCTATCCTGTTTTTATTAAGTCTTCATTTCTTTGGGCCAAAGATAACAGATCCTTCATTTCATTCTTAGGCTTTCTATTGTGCTCTTTCATTATCTTGCCATTCTCCTCAGGACACTCTCCGACTTGGCAATATCCTTCTTAAAATGAATTACAGATGTGGCTGGACCAGGCCAATATATCACCTTTTTATTCTTGGTGCTACAACCCTAGTACAAGTATTTATTGCTTACCGCCTGAACATAATACTTGTCTTCAAAGAGTTTTTAGTCTAGTAACAAGATAAGATGTGTATACAAATATCTTGAATTATTCAAGTGAGAAAGGTCTGTTTGTGATGACCAGTCAAATTAATAAGTACTTATTGAGCACTTACTAAAAGCCAGACTAAAAAGAGTTTATTAAATGTTTACTAAGAATTGGGGAGTATAAAAACAAAAATGTAATACCACAACTTAGATAATGATGAGCGCATATAAGTTAAACAGAAGAGTGAGAGGCTGGGAAGACTAGATCATTTTTAGTTAGGGGAGATCAGTGTCCACTATTTAGATTGTAAAGAGTATTGAAAAGAATGAGATTCAGAGTAAGGTGTGAGGGGACATAGCCTATTCAAATTTCATGAAAAGACAAAATGAAATTGGGGAACAGCTAACAGTTAATTTAAGATTATGATATAGAGTGCATGAAGAGAGTCAACAAGTCAATAAGAACTTATTATGCCCCTACAAAGTACCAGACTTTGTGCTAAGAGCTTCATCATATGCAATAAGGCTGGAAAATAAGGTTGAGGTCACATAAAAGAGGCATCTGAATACCAAGGAAAGAGTTTGCAGTTTATTTTGTAGGCAAAAGTGCCCAAAGCAAAAGTCCCAAATGGATAACTCCAGGATAGACTTTTTCCATGGCTGTGTAAAAAAAGAGATTGGCGCCTAGGAGGCAAAATGGATATGGCACAGAGCCTGAGTTTGACCCAAGTTCAAATCCAAGCAAGGAATTTAGCCTCTGTTTGTCTCAGTTTCCTCAACTGTAAAATGGGATTAATACTAGAACCTGCCTCCCCCACCTCCAGGGTTGACATAAGGATGAAATGAGATATTTGTAAAGTGCTTAGTTCTTGCTATATAGTAAACACTTTACAAATGTTAACTATCATCACCTTCCTACTCCTTTTCATCATCATTATCTATTAACAAAACAACTTATGCTAAAAAGAGTATGATCTTCCTTAGAGCTTCTTTTAATGGGATTCTTAGAAAAGGGCTAGTCAGTATAACACATTTTTCTTTTGAAGAAAATCCAAGAATTTGCTTTAAAAAAAAATCTGATAAGGAAAGTAAACACTTTCCTCCCCAGGCAGTCCTGAGCCTTAGCAAAGAGAGCCAATACACAAACAGACTTTTCTCATGCGAATAATCTAAGTTATTTTTAGCATTGTAGAAACAGGTGAAAGAAAGAAACCAAAGTTGGAATCAAGGGACTCATTCCTTGAGGGAAGTCACCTTAAAATTACCACAAATTCATTAAATAATAGTGACTCAAAACTTGAGTCACTTGAGAAAGTCTCAATTTAATAGTATATTTGTTCTATTCTTTAGCAATCATCAGTTGTTTCTGGTAATATGGTATTCAAAATTGTAGTATTTTATTATGGTATTAATATTATTATAGTATTCATAATTGTAGTCAACTCTCACCAAATCCAGAACAGTTATAACCTTTCATAATAGACAACCTGTCCCATAGTGCTCACATTCTCCAGGCAGACTGAAGCCAGTGCATGAATTCACCTCCAATTAGTAGTTTGAGCTGTACCAAACAGAAGAAAGCATTCAGCACAGATGGAGAGGCCTGGATCACCCATGCCCAGGTCTCTTCTGTCTCGACCTCTAGATCCTCTCCTTTGGCCAGAGAATGACCTGGCCAGTTTTGAGGAATCTGAAAGATTTCTATTTCCCATCCTTCAATTGGCATCCTACTAATAACTCCAAATCTGCTGATGGCAGGGTCTGCATTGGCTTCCAAGGATAGACAGGCTGGTTGCAAATTTACCAGGCTTAAGGAAAAGTTCTTGAGCACTACAAATACTAAGGGGAAAGCCTATTTAAGCTTGAAGCTGCTGTTCCTTGGATTTTATACATCTATAAAAGAATGTGTCAAAGATTTTTGGGGGGATGTTTAACACTAATTAATCTTATTGTTCCATTTGAATAAATGCCTCTTCTAAAAATTCCTTAAGTTACATTCATTAATTTTAGTTAATTTAATTAATTAAATTAATTCTTAACTGATATGATCCGAATGGAGACACATCCCGAGCCTGGATCCATGGAGCTCAAATCAATGACATCAGAAAATCATCCTTAACCCTAGAGGTGCTCTAGATATCTCCCTAAAACTCTAAGGGAAAGATGTAGCCAAATTCTAAGGAGTTGAGTCTTAAATGGGAGTAGAGTTAGGATAAGGATCTTTTGAACAAAATGAGTGACAGAAATGAAGGAAAGGAGAGAGAGAGAAAGAGAATGAGAGACAGACAGACAGACAGACATTCAGAGACAGAAAGACAGACTGAGAGAGACAGATACAGAGAGAAATTGAGAGACAAAAAGAAACAGATTGAAAGAGAGAAAGTTTGAGAAAGAGACAGAGAGAGATTGAGAGAAAGAGAAAGAAAGAGAGAGAGAGAGAGAGAAGGAGGGAAGGAGGAAAGAAGAAAGGAAAGAACTTGGTTGGGTCCTATGGGTAGAAATTTCAAAATGGAAGGTCATAATCATTTACATAGAACCTCCTATTTGCCAGGAAAGGAAGGAAAAAGAAGAAGAATATTATCTTATTTGATCCTCACTACCACCTGAGAAGTAGGTGGTGTTATTATCATCATTTTACAGTTGAGGAATTGAAGTAGCTTAGGTTAAGTGACTTGCTCAGGAAATGTCTGAGGCTGAATTTGAACTAAGATATTCCTGATTATAAGTCCAGCACTCTATTTACTGTATTATCTAGATGGCTTCAAAAAATGGATGAATTACCTTTTTTTTTGGAGAATGGAGGCTAGATTCTGAAAGTTAGGCCTTAGTATAGAGGTGTAGTTATCAGGTCCAGTGGGGAGTGTGATGTTTCAGATGGGGAGGAACAGGTCAGAGGATAAATGGTTGGATTGAGGTTGAAGGGATATGTTCCATGATGTAGGTTCCCTCTACTAGTACTGCTCACAAACAGGCACATATTCTTTCCAGGATAAAAAGATTGAGTTTTCCTTGAGTATTTTTGGCAGCTAGATGGTGGACTTGCTAGAATGCTGGACCTGGTGTCAAGAAGACCTGAATTCAAATCTAGATGCAGATACTTACTAGCTGTATCATCCTGACAAATCACTTAATTTCTCTCTGCATCAGTTTCCTGAACAATAAATTTGGGTCAATAATATTTACTTTCAGGATTATCTGATGATAAAATGAGGATCAAATGAGATAATATTTATAATGCACTTAGTACAGAACCTAGACCTTCATAAACACTAAAGTGTTTGTTCTCTTCCCCTTCCCCCTCTTGACCTAATTGAGGGCCACTCCTACCTCTCTCAGGATGGAGGATGATCCCCTGCTCAGTGACCCTGCTCAGGCAACACTTATCTCACTCCCAAGTAAATAGGTCTTGTGAATTCCAGGAATGCAGCCCTCCCTTATCCAGCTTGGGCCCCCCTACACTCTGAGAGAAGCCTGTCCCAGAAGACTGTAGCCTTCCCTCCTCTCCTCCCCACCCAGTTTCTGCCACAATTGATCCAGTTTTTGAGAAGACAAATTACAATTCCCTGTCTAAGCCAACAAGAGGAAAAGGAATTTTATTCCCAGGGGATTTATCTGTTTGGTAAACTTTTGATAATCTTGGTTATCTCTGTAACAATTTTTAAAAATATTTGCTCTCAGCTAGCTTTCTTTCATAATTATTAAGTCTGGGAGACACCTTTCTTGCATAACTGATGTGTATCCAAGAAATACCAACTATAAAAAGTATTTGTATAAGCAAAATATACTTAGGAAGATAAATCTAATAATAGTTTCATTACTCCCAAAATCCACCATGAATTTCAAAGTCAAATATTTAACATTAGATGAGGAAAAAAAAAGTTTTATATTCGCTACTATTTTGTACTATTTGCATTATGTACGACTCCTCTTTTATTAGCATATATAGTTGAAAATTGACTAGGAAAGAGGAAAAAAGGAGCAGCTAGAGAAAGGAAGAGAAAGAAAAGAGAAGGAGAGAGGGAGAAAGAGGAAGAGAGACAGAGAAAAGATAATGAAGGGGAGAGAGAAAGAGAGGAAAGAAAAGGAAAGCATAGAATAGAAAAAGAAAAAAGAAAGAAAGGAAAAAAGGAAAGAGAAAAAGGAGAGAGAGGAAGAGAAAATAAAAGAGAAAAAGAAAGAGAGAGACAGAGACAGAGAAAGAAGATAAAGAAGAGGGGTGATTTGGGGTGGGGAGAATTTTGGACTAATAATTGGGACTTTAGAATGTTGACCTAATATGTAATCTGACCTTTTTTTTCCAAACCAAAACCTCTTTAGGGAACAGACCTCATATAAAGCCTGCATCATTTTGATGATTTCACTTTAAAAAATGCAGGCTTGGTAAAAGCTGTCAATGTGAGCTGTACTTAAGGTATGTGTTTTTCAGGTTGAGAAAATATTTTGCACATTATTTTAAAAGTTTTATACATGACAATGCATGGAGAATTCAGCCCAGTAATCGTATTGTTTTAGCTGTTGCTTTTATAATTACTCATCTATTGTGACTGGAAAAAACCTACCAGTGGCATGGATTTTTTCTTTTTAATTGTTGTTGTTGTTTTAATTTCGATTTGGGATGAATTTCCCCTTCTCTCCACCCCAACAATGCCTGTTGGTTGCACAAATATTTTTATGAAATTCAATCTAAATGTCACCAAATCATTGTTGTGACCCAGGTTGGGGACTTTGTTTTGGACAAACTTTAAACTAAACTAACTGTGATTATTACTCCTGCCAATGAAATCCCCAAATAGAGCAACAGGGATATAAAACCACTCTATCAATCCAAAGTAAACAGAGATGGAGGAAAAAACTCCCAGTGGAGGAAAAAGGGGAACAGTTCTTTTTGTTAACTTACCAAACAGTTTGCAAACTAAATCAAAGTGGCAACTTAGTTACATTCTTGCTTTAATAGTCACTGGTGAAAGCTGATACAGTGAGTGTAAGAACTCGGGAGGATCAGATTTCTAAATGAATGATGTCAGGTGTAATCAGAGCCATTGTAGTAAAAAAAAAAAAAAAAAAAAGGAGGGGGAGAAGGAGGAAGAACAATAGAAGAAGAAGTAATAGTAGTAGTAGAAGTAGTAGTAATTGTAGAAGAAGAAGAAGAAGAAGAAGAAGAAGAAGAAAGAAGAAGAAGAAGAAGAAGAAGAAAGAAGAAGAAGAAGAAGAAAAGAAGAAGAAGAAGAAGAAAGAAGAAGAAGAAGAAGAAGAAGAAGAAGAAGAAGAAGAAGAAGAAGAAGATGACAACAGAGGAGGAGAAAGGAAAAGGAGAGGAGGAGAAAACAGAAGGAAAAAAGAAAGAAAAGAAAATTCTGTACCCATTAGCAGTATAAATTCAAAAGTATCATTTCTAGAAGAGAGGGGTCTAAGAAATCTCAGTCTTATTTAAAGTCTGGGTGTAAATGAGCAAAGCAATACATTTATTGTGAGGATTTATTATTTGATAGAATAAAAGAATGCCCAGCAAAAATTGCTTTTTGGCAATCGGGGAACCTGGGATGAAATATTGATGCGGCCACTAACTCTACATGGCAACTCCCCTAATTTTTCTGGGCTTCAGTTTCAACACAGGAAAAGTGACTTCTAAAAACCTTTCCAGTTCTTAATATGACCTATTATCCAACAATTGGAAACTTTGATTTCTCCTGGGTTGGAGAGGGGAGGTGGAATCAGATAACCTTCAAAAAAAATCCTTCTCCCCCCAAAACAAACAAAACTCCAAACCACCGCATTTGACCTCTAGAATATCTGTGACCAGGGAAGTTGGGTTCCCTAGGCAGTGTGTTATGTCTTTTCTAGGTCATCATCACATATCCTGGGATAGATATAATGGAAATAGAACACACCCCAATGCCTATCATTTATTTGACAGTGCAAAAATACGGTGTATTTTTCAAAGGCTCACAATATCAGCTTGTTTCAGTGAACATGCCCCATTACAACCTCAGGGAAAATAATAAGATTCATTGATGAATTCCTGAGCCAAGTGAAAACGGAGGTCAAATAGACCTAAAGTGTAGACTAGGAAGAAAAAATAAATGACATTCAACCCAGTTGGTAAACCTAGGAGTGGGGCATATGGAATTAATTGGAGCAGGCATTTTAAACAGCAGGGTCCACATTACTTCCATAGTCCTTGGCATGAAAGGCTCTCCAAAAATGTTCATGATTAATACTCACTATTGCCTTGTCAGAAAAGGAAATGAGGCTATTCCCATTTTAGTGATGGACAAATTAAGGTCCAAAGGAAACCAAGTCTCAGAGGTCACAGAGTGTGAGAGTGAACTAGGAATAGGTAGGTCAGAGAGAGACAAGGAAATGTAGACATTAGTGATAAGGAGATGGCTTGAGGAAATTAAAACCCTATACTGTGGGAAAACAACAGTCAGCCAAGAAAAAGGAACAGGAAGGAATACAGAATGAATTACAATAAGAGGAAATGAGGCACCAACAAAAGAGAAGGAGTGTGGTCTGGTGGGTTTTTCAAAGAAATGACTATGGAATGCAGGTTTTATTCCTGATTTTCTCACTGCCTTCTTGTTGGACAACTTTGGGCTCATAATTTAACCCTTTTGTACCTCCAGTTTTTCCAAGCAGTAATTCAAAGCTATATTCAAAGGAAGAGATCTTGGAGATTATAAAAAGTTGTCAATGCTAAATATGGATTACATATTTAATTATTTGATTTAATGAATTTAACTATTTATTATTTTAGGAAAGCCTAGCAAGAAATGGGGGAAGTATATTATATGAAGGTAATGGAATATTATTGTGCAGTAATATGAATATGATGACCTCTGGGTAACATGGAAGACTTGTATGAATTGATATACACACATACAAAATGATTACCAAAAGTATATGAAAGGAAAAAGAAAAGCAAGTTAAACTCTGATAACTAAAGTAAATAATGTGAACCCATAGGATAATGGGATCTTAAGATTTAGGACTGAAACTCTAGAGATTATCCAAAATCCTTGTTTCATAGATGAGGAAACTTGAGCTGAGACTCAAGTTAATGATAGGTTCCATTTCCATAGTTATTTAAGGTTTGCAAAGCACTTTACATACTTTTATTATTTGATCCTTACTACATCTGGGGCAGGGAAGGTGGTGGTGCAAATGTTGTCATTAGCATCTTGAATTTTTAAGTGAAGAAATCAAAGCTCATAGAAATTGATTGACTTTCCCAGAATCACACATTGGTGGAGGAATTCAATTCAAGATTTCTTGAATCCATGTCTTTAGACACTATCCCATGTTGTCTTTCTATATCTACTTCTCAGCAAAGTGGAGGGTCATGCAGGTAGAATGTTCATTTGAGGTTAGCATCAGTTGTTTTTGCTTAAATGGTTTTTCTTTGTTACAAGAGGTTTCAGTGTGTGTAGAAAGGTATAGTGACAAGAGGGTCTATCTGGAATGATTGTGCTATAAAAACAAAAGCCTTAAGTAAAACATTTTTTTAAAAGAAGGGAATGAGAAAAGTGGTGAAACAGCCCATACAGAAACCTAGAGTGGACAGAAAGGAAACTAGGATAAAAGGGTTTCGGAGCTTAAGGTAGGGTGAAACTCACAAAAAAACCCAGACAGTTTAAAAAAATATGATTTTAAGGAATCGTGTAATCAGAATCTTAAAAGAAAGTGATGCAATAATCTACAAACTGTTGAAAAAGCCCTCCTTCCCCCAGCCTCGTGGAATTTAACAGTGCTTAACTTAGTTAACAAAGTTAAGACATAACTTAATTTCTCATGATGTTATTTTTCACCCAGGGAGGCTGATATGACCAGAAAATCTTTACTACAGGCAAAATATAAACTGGTTCTCAGACATACAACCATGAAAAATCATTTGGCAGAAGGATAAGAGGGAGCCCAATTTAAAACAGCTGAGATGAGATCCTTTCTAAGGCAGAGATAAATGAAGGAGTGAATCAGAGACCCCTGAAAAATTTGGATTGGTAGGGTGAAGTTGTTTGCACAGAATTAAAGAAACTTTGAAAGGAAGAATCTCAGATTATCATGAAGAGTCAGGTAAGTTAGCAAAAATGAAGACTTTAAAAAAATAAGCCTCTTTAATAAAAGGGAAGGAAACTGCTCACATAGACAAACACACAAAGAGGGGTAACAGCATAGGAGAAAAGTGACAAAGCTGGCATGGGAAACCCTGAAGGCCTCTGAGCTATACAAATGCTGTACTACAAAGGGGATGAAAGCTAGGGAGGTTATAAACAAAGCTTAGAGGGCATAAAAGTTAACTGAAAGTATCAAGGCACCATTGACAGAAAGACAGCCCTAGAAAGAGCCAAAACAATAAAAAATTCTTTAAATACCTTATGAGCAAGAGATAGACTAGGGAAACACTGATGGGCTTGAAAAATTAAAATACTTTCTTCTCTTTGGTGTTCTTTGAACTGAATCAGAAATTATTTTCTTTATGTGTCAGAAGAGTAATAAATAAAGGCCTCTTAGATATTCTCTTCCAACAAATTCAGATGAAACCAAATTCTTCAGGTTTTGTAAAAAGGTTGAATATAGAGAATATTGCCATAATGCAGTTGGACTGGATCCTTGGACTGAAGGGATGGTTGATTAGTATAAATAAAAATGAAAGATACAGCAAACTTTTAAGAAATATTTCCAGTGAGGAAAGAGAACAGTGCTGGATATTTTTATATTGTGAGAGCAAGAATAGTCCTAGTGTTGTGCTACTATCTACAAAATATATTTTTAAAAAAATAGACAGGGGGAGGTATATATGTCATGGACCCCTTTGGCATTCTAGTAAAACTCAAGCATTGTACCTCAGAGTAATATTTTTGAATGAATAGCACAAAATTCATGGGATTATATGGGTAATTAATAACATTGAAATAAGATTATCAAAATATTTTTTTAAAGTTTATGAATCCCAGGTTAAGGACTCCTGAAGTAAAGGGAGGACTTTAATACATAGCATAACTCTTCCATGGATAATTTACAGAAAAATGTGGACAAAAATTGAACAGAAAGAGAAGGTATATGTGATAAAATTGCAGAGTATATCACTGGAGGGAGCATTCATATGTTGGAAACTTAATGAAAACATCCCTGTATTTAGAGTTAAAAGATATGAGTTTGAACCAAAGCTCTAGTACTTGAGATCTATAGGATTGTGGGCAAGTAACTTTCCTTCTCTGGGCTATAGCTTCTTCATCTGCACAATAAGAAGGCAGGGTGTCCATGGTCTCCAGGAGTCACTTCCAGCTTGAAATCTTAGGATTCTTATGAAATCATATCCATCAAAGTATTGAAATACGTATTTCTTTAGCAGTAAATATGTAGGTTTCTAAAAGCTTTAACACAGGTAGAGGTGATCACTGTTTAACTAGAAAAAAACTTACTTCAGGAAGTTGAATGAGCTGATTTTAATTTGCAAGATTTTAAAGAGTTTTACTAGATTTAAAAGCTGGAGATATTTATTTACTAGTTTGTACAAAAGTGCCAAGCAATTTGAAACTATATTCCAAATCAAGAGTTTAACAAATGAACATTTAATTGCAACAACAATAATAATAACTAATGTTTATATAGTTTATGAAGCATTTTATGAATATTATCCCATTTTATCCTCACAAAAATCCTAGGAAGTAGTTGCTGCTATTCTAATTTTACAGATGAGAAAACTAAGGCAAACAGAGGCTAAATAATTTGCCCAGGATCATAACTAGTCAGTATTGGAGGTTTAATTTGAACTCATCTTCCTAACTTCAGATACAGAGCTCTATCCACTCAGAGTGCCACCTAAGAACTGTGACTTTATGGATAATTATTTCAGAAGTTCTTAGATTTAAAGCTGAAAGAGAACTGAGATGTTATTTAGTCTAATCCACTCATTTCAAAGATGAGGAAACTTAAAATCCAGCATGATTGTGACCTGCCCAGGATTACAGAACTAGAAGTGATAGGGCCAGGATAGGAACCCAAATCCTCCAAAAACAGTGCTCTTTTCACTGGATCACATAGGCTTTCTAGTCATACAAATGGTGAGCCATCCATCTCTATCTATTGCTCTTGTCCATGTCTTTTAATAAATTAATATGTGGGCTTTACCCAATAAGCTAGGTTTCTCCCTTGGATTCTCTTGACATCAAGAGGATAACAAGGGAGTATCCAATTCTCATGCTTCTCATGCTACATGATTGGCTCATATGTTCATACATTTCCTTTGTGTACATACATTTCTTTGACTACCTCCTTTAGGCTGTAATATAATAGAAAGGAATGGAATTACATTACATGCCCTGATCAAACATCTGATCTTGCTCATAGCAAGAATGTTAAGATGGGTATAATCTACTTCCTTTAGTAGTATATCCATTTGGTAGTCATTGAACAAGTATTATAACCAATGGCCATCATCCTGCTAATTTTTAAATGCCCTCATGACATGGTTTTGCATTTAGTTCTTAGACAATCTAGAAAGAATCTTAGAGATCATTTAATCTACCTCACTCATTTCACAGACAAAGAAAATGACATCCTGAAAAGCAAATTATTTGTATTACTTTGCACAGGGAATAAAGAGCTATTTGGAGCAAGTTCAATAGGAATGATTCTTGCCCTCTTATGTCCGTAAGCATACGATCCTCTGAAGGGTCCAGAAGGATAAAGCAATTACATAGAGAAAAATATATCAGAGAAGAAAGCAATTATGTCCCTGCTCTCATCCTACAGAATAGTAATGATAACAATATTCAATCATTTAAACAATACATTACATTTTGCAAAGTGCTTTCTATGTGCTGTCTCATTTGATCCTCATAATAATACTTCAAGGTAGGAAATATCATTTTCAGATGAGGAAACAGAGGCATTTTGCCTTAAGTGACTGGCTTGACCATGCATTCAGCAATAATAGTATGAAGTAATAGTAAGTAGTAAGAAGTCATAGTAAGAAGCCCAATAGAAAAGCAGTTTTTAATGGATCTGTGGGGAACTTACTGATTAGAAGAGAGACATTACTGATTGGCTGAAGAAAGTGCTGGATGGCTTACTGGGAAGTTCATTAAAACAGAATTGAATTTTGAGGCTGTTTGAAATAATTGTTCTCTATTGAAAATGAAAGGGAGGTATCTATCTCACACCCACTTAAGCTAGAAACTTAGTGCAATGCCTAGTACAGAGCGGGGGCTCAATAAATATTTGCTGACTTGGGACTTGTTCTGCAATGTTCTAATTCCAGATGAAGCAGTTGAGCCAAGACTGGTGGCAATTTTATTTCTCTCTTCACTACTCTATAATAATTAGTTTTATGATTTTTCCCCAACCTATTACTTTAATTACTTTAATTAAATTGCTCACTTAAGTTGTTTGCGTGCACTTTAAAAATAGGCTGTTAGTAAACAGAAGACTTAAACTATCTCCTTGTAGAAAGTTGGGCAATTTTTACTACCAAGGCCATAGGGTGCCTTCTTTGATCTGTTGGTATCATGGACTTGTTTATTATTGATGGAGGTGGGTACTAGGAAGGAAGAGATTCATAGGATTTCAAGCTAAGAAGAACCTTAAAGATACTTCATCTCAATGCTATCAAATTGAAATGGCTCCCTGATTGCTACATATTGATTTAGAAAACCACAAATTCACATTATCTATGCTGTATTTTTATTTTTTTAAACATTTCTTAATTACAGTTTAATCTGGTTCAAGTGGATACATTTGGGGATTTTTGCAGCTTGTGAGTCTGATGCCTCTGCTTTAGCTCACCCCCTATTTTTGATTTTTGTAGCTGAGGAAAATGAAGCCCACAAAGTTAAGTGATTTCTCCAAGAGGTGGTTTTCAAATCCACATCTTCTGGCTACAAATCCCCCTCTTCTTTCATTGTAGTGCCCCACCACTAATTCAGTCATACTCCTGCCTTATTTAATTCTATAATTGTATTTTAAACTAGAATTATTAATTGTACTCTATGCAAAACTCAGCAATGTTCAACTCTTCTGCTGCTGTTGCTCTCTTCCAAAAATAATAATTAAACTATTAATGTGGTCCCTTACAAGGGAGCTAAGAGGCACTATAGTGCACGGATTGTCAGGGAATCAGAAAAAACTCATCTTCCTAAGTTCATGTTTGGCCTCAGACACTTACTAGATGTGTGACCTTGGGCAAATCACTTAACTCTGCCTCAGTTTCCTCATCTGTAAAATGAGAGGGGGAAATGGCAAACCATCTTTGTTAAGAAAGTCTCAAATTGGGTCACAAAGAGTCAGACATGACTGAAAGGACTAAACATATTATATACTGTTAGCTCATGTTGCTCTCTTATTGTCAAAAATTCTTTCCATTAACAGAGAAGTTTCAAGCTATGGAACAGAACAAAGAAACCTAGATTACATAAGGACTGAAGCCAGTGATTTGCCTTATTAGCACTATGCTTTAGTCAATAAAGTCATCAAGATACCATTTCTTTAGCTCTTTTATTTGCCACACAATTTCCTTTATCAGAGATTCCAAAAACAATAATTTGGCTCCATCAGGTGGCAAGGGAAGAAACTGAGACGATAATTCCTCCCATCACCCTCTGCCTCATAGGATCTTGAACAACCCATTTGTATTATGTATGTTATAAATAATAATAATAGCTCACATTTCTAAAATCTTTTCATATTCCAAAAAATTACTTTCTCCACAACCATCCTGTGAGATAGTGAATGTAAAAATTATCTCCATTTTGCTGAGGAGTGAACTATCTGAACCCAAATACTGGCATACATTCTGATATCTTGCTTCTAAATTTGGATCTCTTCTCATTATTGCTTTTGGTATTTTGAATGATCATGGATCTCATTCTGGAGACTTTGCAGAGTTCTGGGATTTGATGCAATCTGCAAATAGAATCATCTGGAGTATCTCACCTTCCTCTTCAATTTATACTCCAGGATGGACATTCTCCAGGACAGTGGTGAGTACTTCTGGCTGGGATACACCTCCCTATTTTACCCTCTGCTTGATAATCAGAGGGATGTCAAACAAAGTTATCTCTTTTACATATTTTGAGTAATCTGGAATGACTTTTGATATATGCATGAGAAAGTATGTTGGAATCTTTAAGACATCATTATTCTTCTTGTAACATACTTCTCTATTTAACAGATTCAGCCGTTATTTTTTTCTTAAAAGAAAAGATTTTTTTCATAAAGGAACTGATTCAAAGATATGAAGTTATAAAATATTGCTGTTATAGATGCCTAAAGAGAACAGGAGTGAAGAACTTTACCTTTAACAAAAACTCAATATGTGAAGAAATGTGGGTTCCAGATGAGATTCAAACAGTTCTGGACAAAAAATGAAATATGCAGAAAATCACCTTGTGGATAAGAGAATAATTACTTTTATGTAAACAGTAGAGTTTTTTTTTTAAGGGTCAGAGGAAAACCTTGTATTTATTAAAAACTGGATAAAAGGGGACAGTTTCAAAGATACAAAATTACTGAGATATGATTTTTAAAAGTCTGTGAATTTCATGACTTATTTTTAAATGAAAATGAGTTGCTGAGGTCCAGGAGGCTTTGATCAAAGAATGTTATAAGGCTAAAGGAAGTATAGGAGATAGGTTCAGTGTCTTTGTTTGGGAACAAAGGAAAGCTGGGAAGAAATAGCAGGTCGTTAGAGAAACAATTAGTTGGAGCATTTTGCAGAGACCAACATTAAGAGCAGTGAATTGACAAAAGGTTTTGGCTATGTGATTGTTGATTAGCTGAATGAAGACTATAGTTTCAGCTATTTCTTTTCAGTACCAACCAAAGCTTAAGTGATATGAATCTTCTCAAAGGTGTATGCATGTTGCCCTCTTTTTTCCCTTTTATTTGAGATAGGAAAAAAGAAAGGGAAAAGACAAGTGGTGCTGATGTTTCCCAGCTAAACTCATTTGCCTAGAGAATTAAGCTGAACTGTTTGCTATGAACTCTGTTCTGATTGGGTGATGAAGTATCCTGATAAGTGAATAAACCACTGAATCAAGAGGGAACTGAGGCGATTAGAAAAGTACTTGATTATGGAAATTGAGTGAACCTCTGTGATTCTATCTCCATTTGGATCTATCTATCTCACTTCCCTATTTAATTGTGGGTATAGTCCAACTTCTGTCCTGTGAGAAAACTTTATTCAATAATGGGATCTAGGAGAAAAGTTTATTATATTGTTTAAACCTAGCCTTAATAATCTCAGACCACTGCTGTTTAGAGAACCTTAACCAATAATCTAGGTGACCATAAACTCAATTAGATCCAAAGATCAATGCAAGGAATTTTCTTACAATTGTATATTTCAAGCAATCCATATGTCTTATCTGAAAACTTGACCATCAGTTATTATTTCCATGTTCCCGGGATTGTTTACAGACCTGTTGGGAATGGGACACCTCCTTTTCTGAATTCAGGAAATTGCATCTGTTTGCTGTTCCCCTCACAAATTAGAAAATCTTTACTCTTTCATCCAATTAGAAGTTAGATTACTTGATGTTGTATTATTTTATTTTAATCAATTAGCCTTATTTGATTGTTTTTCACGTATAAAAGCTTACCTGTCCCTATATTTGGGGTCCATGTCTAAGCTGAAGAAGTTTAGTTGTGGTCTGTTGGATAATTGGCATGCATTGCTTAATAAATTAATATGCTCAGAAGTAAATGTACTTTTTTTTTTTTTGCAAAGAACAGAAAAAGCACCTTAAGATAGTGCTGAAGACCCAAGTGAAAAATGCCTCTCAGATAAATATAGTGTCTCAAAAGTCTTAGTGAGGCTCTAAGTTTCAAATTGACAGTTAAGTAAATGGTACAGTGGATAGAGTGCTGGGCCTGGAGTCAGGAGAACCTGAGCTCAAATGCAGCTTCAAATACTTATTAAGGGCTCTGAGAGCTTCCACAGCTGTGGATCATAACATCTGAAGGAGTTGCAGGGCAGCCTTTGCTGACACAGGTGTTGAGAACTAGGAATGAGATAAATTGGAGGCAGAGGGAAGAAGAGGGAGGTCAGACAATGCAATGGCCTCTCAATCAGAGAGGTCAGAGAACAGCAACTGCCTCTCGGTTTCCTTGTATCATCCTCTCACAAGAGGAGATCCATTCTGGGTTGGATCTCCAAGCAGATGGCTCCCGTGTATTCCAACAGATACTTACTAGCCATGTGAGCCAGGACAAGTCACAACTCTGTCTCAGTTTCCTCATCTGTAAAATAAGCTAGAGAACCAATCCAGTATCTTCTCCAAGAAAACCCCAGTGAGATCATAAAGAATTAGACATGATTGAACAACAACAAGCTTAAAACTGTATAACTGAGGGGACCTGTTTGAAAGCATCTCAAAAGGATAATACCAAGATAATACTGTAAGACATTGTTATCTATCAGTCAATTTACATATCATTAGGTTTTTTTTTTTTTTTTTTTGGTGTGGGGGGGAAGACACGAAGTGTTGAAGGACATAGCTGAGAAATCATAAATCACAAAATTGGAAAATGTAAATTGTTTGTATTATGACTAATTGAACTGTGGAATTTTTTTCATCCTAAGTTAGAGATGGGTCACTAATAAAAAGGGGATCCTAATATAAATCAATGGAAGCTATGTAAGAGAAATGGGACAGAAAAAACAAAATATGAAAATTTGACTCCTTCTTTGAAAAAGCAGAGCTGGAGAATCAGAAGAACAGCTGCTTCCCATGGAGTTGGAATAAAACTACAATGTAGTCAACAACTCATTGGAGGAAAGCTGAATCCTTCTTCTGCTTGAAGGGCTGGCTGAGTTTATTGTCCTTTAGCGCCATCTAAAGTCAGAAAGAAAGGGGAAACCTCTCCCGGATCATTGCTGTTGCCTTTTTAATTTTCCTAGATTCAGAGGGAGAAACAAGGAGAGAAAGATTTAAAGGAGAGTTGGTAATAGGACACTGGAGCTTCGAAGAGGGGATAGAACTGGAAATATAGATCTGGGAATCATCTGCTTAGAAATGATCATTGAACCCACAATCAAATTTTGTTGTATACATGGAGAAGAGAAGAAAACCCAGATAGCACAGTTAGTGGGCAAGGCACGGAAGAAGGCCCAGCAAAAGAAAATAAAAGGGAATGAGACCAAAAAAGAAGGGGACATCCAGGAAATCGTAGTATCACAAAAACCAAGAGACGGTAGAATATTCAGGAGGAGATGGTGATCAACAAAATCAAAAATGTAGAGAGGAAAAGAAAAGATGGATGAATATTAAGAAAAAGTTATTAGATTTGGCTATTGAATGATCATTGCTAATTCAGAGAGGACAGAATGATGAAGCTGAAGACCAGATATTAAGGGTTTAGATATGAGTAAGATGAGAAATGGAGGTACCTAATGTAGATGGATTTCTCAAAAAGTTTTGTCAAGAAGTGGAAGAGATCTATTGGATAATAGCTGATGACTGGATCAAATAAAGGCTTTTTTTTTTAACTGGAGGAAGATGACATGTTTGTATGTAGCAGGGAAGTCAAAGAGAGAGAGTGTATGGAAAGAAATGGAAGATTAGGAAAAGAGTAGGAATAAGAGTGGAGGTAATTTACAGGAGAGTAAAGAGGATATGGGATCAAGGGTACATATAGAGGAACTTGATGAGAAGGGTTTTTTCTTCCCATGAAAGGAATGAAGAAGGAAGTAGTGGGAAAGTAGTAATAGTATCTGAATGATGTGAGATAAAGCAGAAAGGGGAACCTTGGGCAAATTGTCTTTTTGGAGTGTTGGGAGGCAAAGTAGGAGCTGAGACCTTTGGCTGAGGGGATAGAGAAAGAGGTTGCTATGAGAGGTGAAAGGAGAAATGAGAAAGTGTGAAAAAGGCTGCTATGGGGATGGGATAGTGAAATAATTAGGGCAGAATCTAATGTTTGCTTTGCTTCAAGGAGAGTTGAGATTAGATGACACAAATTTAGAATGAACTCATTTATTATCATGTCATAATCTTTTTTTCCAAGTCCATTCAGAAGTACATGAATCGAAATGAAGGAGCTGATATCAAAGCAGTCTAAAGTTGAGGTTTAACAAACTATGATTGGCAGTAGGACAAGATAAGAGGGTTTGGAGCTGAGTTAATCCAAGGGATCAAGATAAGAAAAGGACCAAAATTAGGCAACGACAGGATGATGACATGGGAAAAATCAGATAAAAGTATTTCAGAGTTCATTAACATGGGAGTAGAATAGTTGCTGGTGTTGTTAAGGTCAAGACTTTGATCAGTTATTAAGATAGAATGGAGGACTAGGACATGAGAATTGAGTAAATGTAGTAAATAATAATGAAATAAAATAAATTTTAAAATGTTAAAAAAAATACTTTAAGAGTTACTGTAGTAAAGATGAAAGGGAAAGGGGAGGAAGAAGCTTTATCAAGTGTATATTATGTGCCAGGCACTGTGCTCAGCTTGTTAAATGTATCTCATTTGATCCTGTCAACCAGTTCAGACCAGCCTCTAAACTGTAAATGGCCAAAATTGAACAGAGCAGGCCAGAGACAGAAGAGTTGGGATTCAAACTCTTTAATTTCAAAGTGAGGGAAACAGCTTGCATGGAAAGTCATAAGTGCCAGGACCCTACTTTTAGTGTGGAGAGAAAACAATGGCTACACAATGAGCCATAGCCCTGACGATGAGGGGTAACAGCAACAATGATACAAGTTTGGATTCATAACTAGGCTTCATGATCAGAACATAGATACTTGTCTGGTGCTTGTCCAAGCTCAGAAAACACCTGGTGCTGGTCAAAGAAACAGAACAATTATTTGATTTTGCTAGAGGAAAAGATCATCCAGAAAGTGAATGCAAAGGATTGTTTTTATGCCAAGTTCGAGGCAAAGCTTACTAGCTGGGACTTACCTCTGGAAAACAGGATGTCTCCTAGTATCTTGACATTTCCCACTTTGGGCAAAAGTGGGGGGGGGTATGAAAAAAATCTCTCCCCTTATGGTCAATACAGGAGAGGCAGGTATAAGCTAAGATGCCACAAGAGGCCAGTTGGACCAGAATAAGAGATTGTCCAGGGTGTTAGTTCCTTGAAAGGATTTATTAGGGAAGTACATTCCAGGTATCATAGCTAGTCATTGTTTATTTGCAAGCAGAAAAGTGAGGGTACCAAGAATATAGAGGAGGAAAAGACTAACACATGCTTGAATCAGGGCTTGGTGGTTGAGCATATAATAAAAAGGAAAAGGGGAAAAAAACTTGTCTAGCCTTCATCTGAAATCTTGGAACAGCTGTCTCATCTGGATCTTAGCTTCTTCTGGTTCCATGCTAAATAAACCTAGAGATCTCTGGGGGTGGGGAGTGGGTTACTGTCCACTCAGGAGCAGGGGCTCTCTTCAGATAATCCAGGAGTCCACTTCCACAAGTTTGGCAGCTATGGAGCTAATCAGAAGGATCTAGTAGGGGCCCTTCAAGAAAATTCTTTGCATGAATCTTTGAATCTAAGTTTTGAGTCAGTATAACATTGGTTCTTAGTTAAGAGTCTCTAAACAATACATAGAGATGATCCAATTTCCCAGTCACACAGGTCTAGATTCAAACAAAGCAATAAAGTTTTTCTTACAATAACCATAATGGCATAATTACACTAAGTCAGTATAGATCAGACTACTTAGAGATTTCACAGTGGACTAGTTCTAAGAAGGGAGATTTACATGTCACCAAGGTAATCAAGAACACTTAAACATAAACATCTTAAAACAAAAAACCAAAGCAATGCAGTAATCACCAATATTAATTAAAATCAAGCCTCTTTGTATTCTATTGACCCATACTCAACATCCATTTAACCGACATATTTTGAGTCCCAGATGTCTCATATCTGGTCCTTAGATATCTCTTCTTGGACAACAGATTTATTCCCAAGACAGCTCTAAAGGAGATTCAGCTCTTCTGGTTCCAAATCTAGAAGTTCCTAGATAATTCTGGCTTGATATAACTTGACACAATCACTTAAATTTGCTTCTTCAAATTTGAAACTACAGAGAATTTCAGTTTATGTACCATTTGCTATTTCTGTCCTTACCTAAATCTTGTCCTGATATAAGATTTTTAAAAAAATTCATGAGGGTCTAACTACAAACTGAGTTCTTCTGTCATTTAATATTATCAGACAGATCAATTAAATTTATGTGTGAGATCTTGATACAGTTTTGAAATTTTATTACTAAAACTTAAAACTCAAACTCACAGCCTGAATTTTCATGAAAGATAAATTGGGAAGTCAATCATATATCTCTGTATATAGTGCTTAGAGAAAACAATCTAATGCTGTTGCTTTCTTAAAATTTACCTTTCCATTTATTTAGAAAACTTTTTACATTACATCTTTGTCTTATTGCTTTGCCTAATCATTTACCCCTTAGGAGAATAGCATCCCTGTATTATAATTTGACCATAAATACAGATTAAAATTGTAAGAAATTCATACTTGCATCCTGTAATAGTAACAGAGATGTTTCAGTATCAATCTACTGTTTAATAGATTTCTAGACATTTGCTATAAGAGGAAAAGAGGGGGCATAATTATAACAATGGAATGGGGGAGAAACTACCTTTGTTCTGTTTGCAAATCTTTTACCTTTTTTTTTTCCTTTACTCTGGGATTACTTCCAAATTAGGTACCTTCCTTTATTGCCCTAGAATGATGACAGTATTAATCTTGTGGTTTCATTTAAAAAAAATTTTTTACAAAATATTATCCTTATTTTCCTTAAAACAGATTCTACAGAGTGGTACCCCAAAACTTACTAAGACATTTCAGAATGGAATGAGTTCCTAGAATTACCTCAAGGTCCCAGGAGTTCTCTGCTGAAATCTTAAATGAATTAATCTTCAAATTCCTTAATCTGCTAACATACTTTTAATAGTTTTACAAACTTTGATCATCTGATTTTTTCCCCTGTAATTTCAACATAGCCAAAGCCAAAATGACAGCAAAAAAAAGGTGTCTTGCAAATTCCTTTTTTTTTCCTCTTACAACCTAAAAGCCTGAGGAAAGCCTAATGTGGTAGTTAGTACTGTTTATTGAGACAACTGCTTCAACTATAAAAGTTTACTAATCTTTCCCAGTGTTGTAAACTCTCTGCCTCACTCATCCTTACAAATTTTTCTGGCTGGCTAAATTTTAAACTGTTCAAAGCAATAGAATTTTGTTCAAAACAAAAACACAATGCAAACATTTTACATTTTATAGACAAACACAGACAAAATGACAAGACAGACACAAAGAGACAAAAACAATTCTAATACCCATAATTATAGTCCATACAGAGGCACAAGATTACTGAAGCATGCAGTCTCAACTTTATTGATGTGTGCAGTTTAAAAAACAATACAGGCACCCAGAAGGACAAGAGGTACACAGTTACAATTTTACAGAGGCATGCAGAGGCTGATTAATAGAGGTGTGCAGTTTAAGGAAGGCTCTCCTTACCAAAGTGATCTGAGATGAATCAGATCACAGAAGAGGCCCTGGGGTTTTCCTCACAAAGAATGCTGAGTTCAACCAAGGTGAGAGCTCAGAGGATTGGAACAGGGACAAGGGCAGAGGATCATCAGATCAGGAGGGATTGAACCTAGTGGCACCTAGACTGTTCCCACTAGTACCAGAGAGTCCAATGGTCTGCTTCCAATCTCCAATTAACATCAACTGGACTGAACTGGCCTTTAACCTGTGGATGACTGGAGCTGAACAGAGCAGGCTGGAGACAGGAGAGTCAGGATTCAAACAGCTTAATTTAAAAGTGAGGAAAACAGCTTGCAAGCAAGGACACATATACCAGGACCCCACCATACTTAGACTGATGGCTACACAAGAGCCATAGCCCTGACAATGAGAGGTAAACAGTAACAATGACAGAAGTTTGATTCATAGCAGAGCTTTATGACCAGAACATGGGTACTTGTCTGGTGCTTGTCCAAGCTCAAAGAACACCTGGTGCTATTCAAAGCAATACAATAATTATATGATTTTGCTGGAGGGTGAGTGCAAAAAAAATTATTGTTATGCCAAATTTAGGGCAAAGCCTGCTTACTGTGTTTCAGAAAACAGGGTGTCTCCTCATATTTTGACAATTCTTACGACAACCCTGAGAGGGAAGTGCTATTATTTCTCCCACTTTACCACTGAGGAAACCGACACAGAAATTAAATGACTTGCCCAAAATCACACAAGTGGGATTGTGAGGCTGAATTTATATTTATGTCTTCTTGATTCCAGGCCCAGCACTCTATTCACTGCACTACCTAAAAAAAACACAACACACAGAGACACACATACACATATATGTATTTATGTATGCATATGTATATGTAATTTCTATATAACTTTTCAAGAACAAAATTGTCCATAACATGGCTCACCTGTCAGTTCATTTTGCAAGAATATTTGATTATGCTTATATAAGTTTTGAATGAGTTCTTTGTTACATAGAAGGGCTTTTCATTGGTGAGAGGGAGAGGGAAGTAAGCTGTTATACAGTTGAAAATTAAAAGACCTCAGTTATAAAAGCCTTAAATTCTATTCACATATCTGACTTATCAGAGTAATGACTATTGCCATCTTCTGGACTTAGTAGGGTAATGTGAAGATGAACAAGCTGTTCTTTGTAAACAAAATAACTTCAATTTCTGGAATGCTAAACTCAAAATGTGATTCTTGTAGAGAAACTGGAAGTCAAGTTGAAGAAGATTAAAAAAAAGAAATAGTATGCCATAGAATATCCTTCAGTGGAATGTTGGACCTTAGAACCTTAAGGGCGAGAACCATTTTGGTTTTTGATTTTGTATCCTAATGGTACCTTAGTCCTACCAAGGGGAAATTTGCAGGGAGAAAAAGTGAGTAGCTAAGATACTTAACTCTATTTACCTCAATTCCTTATCTGTAATATGAACTGGAGAAGAGAGCTGGAGAAGAAAATGTCAGAATGCCAAGAAAATGCTAAATGGGGTCACTTTTAAAAAGTCAGACAGGGCTGAAATGAATGAACAACAAATTATAATGATGCCAAAAATTAAAAAAGAATCAGCAAAACATTTTTAAAAACAGAAAAGAGAACAGAACTCAAAAGAGAGTAGGGGCACATATGAGCAGTAATGTATTAAATTTAGTACACATTAAAAAAAAATACTATACATAATAGAGAAGAGTCATGGTTTTTCCTGTTCTTTTTTATTTTGAAAGTTTCATGTTTGTTGACTTCATACTGGAAAATAGACAATTGAAAAAAAAAAAGATATCTTGTTCCTGAGACATGCATTTTCTCACCTCTCAAGCTCTTTGATATCTGGCTTCTCCCCTCACAGTAAAAATGACTGAAACTTCCCTTTGAAAGGTCACTTATAACATTAGTAGGTGCTGTAATTAGAGCATGATCCTCCTCTGCAATCAGAACCAAAACATATATTATCTAATGTGTTCTCTCCTATTTATGTACCAGTCAGAACCAGAACACTGGAATAACTGCCAAGATTCCTATACATCTCCAGGACTCAGAGAAACTAAATGCTTCCTACCCATTGACTTTCTTCCTTCTATGTGGGTGGTATCTACATATTTCTTTCTAAAGGTGTAGGTTGCTGTTTACACCTTCGAATCACAGCTCAGTCTCCATTCAACTTGTTTCTTCCTTCATTCTTTACCCCATGTTTCCCTTTAGTAAATTGTGATGTATATTTATAGTCTATAATCAGATTATAAATCTGAATCAAAGCTAGTTAACATCCAGTCCATCTGGGTGAAAGTTCTTTCTTTAGTCCTTCCATCAACCCCCATGCTAACATGTAAGTCAGAAGCCTAGAAATTCATTTCTTCCCCTTTGTCCTTTCCCCTCCTTACCAGTAGAGAATCAGCAAAGACATTTTCCCAGGGCTTTTCACTCATGACAAAATCTCAATGATAGAATAGTATGCAATCCATTAATATGACATGTAAAGTTGGAACACTCTTCTGACAAGACAATGGTATAAAAAGCCCAGGCAGGAAGGACTATATCTGGCCAGCTTCCCTGCTTCTCTCTTATATTACCAAGACTTATCAGATGAATATATCAATTCACATTTCTGCCCTTTGTTCATAAATTATCAGGTTATCACTGGCCTGCTAAAACAACTCTCCCATAGCTGTCACCATTTGCTACTCCTGACATTCGGAATGTCCCATTTTCTTTTTAATAAGTAGTGAGCCTATTTAAAAGTTCTTAGAATAAAAATGTCTGCTACTTTCTGAACTTACAAGGATAATACAAAGATAAATAAGATTCATTCTCTTTTTAAGGAAAATAATTTTAAGTCCTAGGAGCACTAACTTCAAAACATGATATTACAGGGGTTCATAGAATGATATTAGCTCTTTGAAGGTAAGGACTTTTATTTATTTTATCTTTGTAATCCGATTTATATCTCTTAAATAAATAAATAAATAAATTCTTGTTGAATCGAACTTAATTACTTCAAAGGGTTACTGAGAGCTCTTAAAGAAACAAATAAAATCACAACTCATTTTATTCTCTCTAAAGAAGGGTTTGTTGGTGTATCCATTCCTGGAGAAAAGTCATAGAAAATCCCATTAACCAGAACGCTTTTTCCTTTGTTTCAAGATCTCTATGAGAAAAGAGTGGGTGGAATAATTGAACAGACAGTCCTTACAGCCTCTGTGCTGGCTTTTACCTCTGTGCACAACTGAAATCCTAGTTCTGGGATTACTCAACTTTTATTTCTTCATTTAAAATCTTGATTCTCATATTACAGGTGCCATTATTCATAACATCTTTTGTATGTACTCCCTTCTTTACTCTGGCACTGCAACAACTTTTGCCACTGACCTTCATCACTTGGGGAGTGGGAGAGTTAAGAGAGCCTGGCTGGCTCTTAATTGGTTTCCCTTACCTCAAGTCTTTCTCCCTGTTTTAGTCCAGTCTATTCTTCAGTCAGCTGTCACTGATTTTTTTTTTCTTTCTTTCTTTTCTCCTTTTTTCTCCTCTTTTTTCTTCTTTTCTCTTCCTTCCTTCCTTCCTTCCTTCCTTCCTCCTTCCTTCCTTCCTTCCTTCCTTCCTTCCTTCCTTCCTTCCTTCCTTCCTTCCTTCCTTCTTTTCTTTCTTTTTCTTTCTTTCTTTCTTTCTTTCTTTCTTTCTTTCTTTCTTTCTTTCTTTCTTTTCTTCTTTCTTTCTTTCTTTCTTTCTTTCTTTCTTTCTTTCTTTCCTTCCTTCCTTCCTTTCAACTTTGCAAAACTTTGTGTTCCAAATTTGTCTCCCTCTTTTCCTTTTCTCTTCTTCCCTAAACAGCAAGATATAGATTAAATATATGCAATTCTTCTAAATGCATTTCCATGTTTATCATGTTGCACAAGAAAAAATTAGATCAAAAGGGGGAAAATGAGGGGGGAAATGAAGTCAACAACAACAACAAAATGAAAATATGAAATACTAAGCTTTCATCCATATTCAGTTTCCATAGTTCTCGCTCTTTGGATGCAGATGGTACTTTCCATCACAAGTCTATTGAAATTGCCTTAGATCACCTATTGTTGAAAAGAGCCTGGTCAATCACTGTTGATTATCACATAATCTTGTTGTTACTGTGTATAATGTACTCTTGGTTCTGCTTACTTCACTCAGCATCAGTTCATGTAAGTCTCTCCAGGCTTTTCTAAAATAAACTTACTGATAATTTCTTATAAAACAATAATATTCCATTACATTAATATGCCATAATTTTTTCAGCCATTCCTCAACTGATGGGCATCCACTCAATTTCCAGTTCTTTGCTACTACAAAAAGGGCTGCTACAAACATTTTTGCACATGTAGATCCATTTCCATTTTTAAAGGTCTTTTTGAGATAGACCCAGCAGACACTACTAGATCAAAGGATATGCATAGGTCAATAGCCCTTTAGTTTTATTTCCAAATTGCTCAGAGTGATTTTCTTGAAGAGCAAGCCTGACCATGTCATCCTCCTACTCAATAAAGTTTAGTGATTCTCTATTAGTTTCAGGATCAAATATAAACACATCTCTTGGACACTTAAAGCCATTCACACCCTGGGCCTCTTAGTAATTTTCCATTCTAACATTTATTTCCTTTTATTTATTCAGGTATAATAGTTTACTTGCTGTTTCTTGAATATGACACTCCATCTCTTGATTGCATCTGAAAAACAGCTGGTCTTCATCTTCACCTCCTGGCTACAAGATGCAGCTCAAATCCATCCAGCCCCTCCTGCCATCTACATATCCCTTTCATCTGAGATTATCTTCCATATAAACTAAATATTTCTTGTACATTAATTGTTATGTGGGATGTTTCTTTCCCATTAGAATGCTGGCTCTTTAAAAAGAGGGATTGTGTTTAAGATTTTCTTTGTATCCCCAGGATTTAGCATAGTGTCTGACATATAGTAAGAGTTTAATTAATCCTTATTGATTGACTTATTCACTCTTATACCATCATCTTTTTTGGCATTTATATTTGGGGACAAGGAGACACTGCCACCAGGAGGATCCAAGGGGATAATTTTTTCAGCCATTCCTCAACTGATGGGCATCCACTCAATTTCCAGTTCTTTGCTACTACAAAAAGGGCTGCTACAAACATTTTTGCACATGTAGATCCATTTCCATTTTTAAAGGTCTTTTTGAGATAGACCCAGCAGACACTACTAGATCAAAGGATATGCATAGGTCAATAGCCCTTTAGTTTTATTTCCAAATTGCTCAGAGTGATTTTCTTGAAGAGCAAGCCTGACCATGTCATCCTCCTACTCAATAAAGTTTAGTGATTCTCTATTAGTTTCAGGATCAAATATAAACACATCTCTTGGACACTTAAAGCCATTCACACCCTGGGCCTCTTAGTAATTTTCCATTCTAACATTTATTTCCTTTTATTTATTCAGGTATAATAGTTTACTTGCTGTTTCTTGAATATGACACTCCATCTCTTGATTGCATCTGAAAAACAGCTGGTCTTCATCTTCACCTCCTGGCTACAAGATGCAGCTCAAATCCATCCAGCCCCTCCTGCCATCTACATATCCCTTTCATCTGAGATTATCTTCCATATAAACTAAATATTTCTTGTACATTAATTGTTATGTGGGATGTTTCTTTCCCATTAGAATGCTGGCTCTTTAAAAAGAGGGATTGTGTTTAAGATTTTCTTTGTATCCCCAGGATTTAGCATAGTGTCTGACATATAGTAAGAGTTTAATTAATCCTTATTGATTGACTTATTCACTCTTATACCATCATCTTTTTTGGCATTTATATTTGGGGACAAGGAGACACTGCCACCAGGAGGATCCAAGGGGATAATTTTTTTCAGCCACAGAAACTGTGAAAGATCATTGATTACATTTTAATGGCTTTGTGAGGTTCATTTGATGGAAGAAATACTTAGGCTGAAGAAAGTATAGATCCTTCAAATATTAAAATGTGGAATGAGGAAATATATTCAAATTGTAACAGGTCCATCTCCCTTACCCATATTTCCTTCCACATACACAGATACTCTCTACTTCTTTCTAGTTATATAGAAATCATATTTCAGTTGAGTAACCTAATTGATTACAGAACAAGAAAAGCTGATGATATGAGGTGCCATTCCTGGTAAAAGAAGAGTCTCTTGAAGGCAGTCTTTGAGAAGACAATATACATATTTATATCTATTACCAGCCATCTCTAGGATGGGATAGGGGGAAGGAAAGGAAAAAAAGTGGGGGAAAGCTATATGATTATTATATATTTAAAAGGAATAACAGACTTGACATGAATGGGCATTGCCTCAGTCAAACTGAGACCTGGGAAAGACCTTAGCTTAAAGGTCAGGCTTTTCCATTGTATCAGGGCTATCTCCAGTGGTCCTGATCTATATCTGACCACCGAAGAGAAAGTGAGGCTGGTGACTTTGTACCATTTACCTTCATTTAAATCCAATTCACTTGCAAGTCATAATATCATCTCCCTAAGGTCTTGGTCCTTTTCAAGAATGAAAGACAAACAATAAGAAAAGCAATAATTTGTATATAATAGATTTGCAGTTTCATGTACAATCATCTTTTTTTCTATTCTACTATGTTATGGAAATATTTGTTTAATTTTTTTAATTCAGAATAAAATAAAATAAAAAATTTTAAAAGTCAGATTGAGAGAGAAAAGACAATATGTGATTCCAGTGAAGGAAGGAAAGTCTTTCCTTATTCCAGCCCAGGGAGCCCTGTTCCCAATAGAGAGTGTGTTTCGACTAGTTGGGATTGACCCCCTGGCTTTCTTACCTCTCCTTTCGCATTTCCTTTTATGAACATCAAGAGGTCTTGAAAGGACTGAAAGTACATGAGACAAAGACAATATCAATCAGAGGAATTTCCATCGCCACTATAGCAGTAGCACTGAGCTACAAGGAAAACATCAACAATGGAGAAAGAGGCCCAGGAAAGAAGATCTTTCTTGGGGTTTAATTAGACCATACTCTGTGGAGAGGAAATATGAAATAACTAATTAACAGGCTTGTAAAATATTTTTCATAGCCCTAGTAAGGCTTAAACATTAATCTTCTAATTCATTTGTATCAGCAGTGATGTCAATGGATTCTATGCTAATTATTCACTTTCATTCTTGCTTAGTATTCCATTTCTATGAGGGAATAAACTCCATGTTCCCTATCACTAACAGGTCAAATCAAATGGCTTATTTTTGAAGCAAAAATACATTATAGGAACAACTATTTAATCAGGTGAGGAGTCCATGTATTATCAAACTCTGAGATGTTGTAGCATGGAGGTCATCAAAACATTCACCAAGTAGAAATGACCAGATACCAAATGACCTTGGCTGAGATGACTTAAGGGATAACTGTAGATATAGGATTTTAATGCAAAAAATAACTTTGAATCTACACAAATCTTATATCGATTAGTTCACAGAATGTAGAAATGACTCAATAGGAAATAATAGTAGGCAAGGCTTGGACATGTAAAACTAAGGAATCAGGCACTATTTGATCAGAGTTAAACAAAGGAACACCTGAGTTGTATAAATAGAGAAAGAAAAAATTTTTAAGGGAATTAGGTGGAGTAAGATATGTGAACAACTCAAAACCATGAAACAAGGATAGCTAATGGAAAACAACTCTTGTTGGCTGCCATAGAAGACTTGAAGACTGCTGCAATAGGTTACAAAGGCAATCAAAGAATATGGATGACTAGAGATTATCCAAAAATCTTGCTAGAAAAAAACATAAAAGTACACATCCAGTGAGTTTATTTGTCACTCATCCCTATCCAGGTCTACATCCTGAACTTGAACTCACATTTGAGGTTTGATTCTCCAGAGACTGGATTATATCTTTTAAGGTTAATTCTGTGGCTAGTAACTCTTGTTATGATACCTCTCAAGCCCCCACCAGTATGTTTCTCTTTAATAATCTACCACTAAACTAGACTTATGATCAATTCTTCGCTAAACCTACCCTCTATTATATTCTTTTCTTCCTGCCTTTTTTCTTCCCTCTTTCTTCCCTATTGAATCAAAAGCATTTATACTCCAAACTCTGTTTATGTGTGTATGTGTATTCTACCCTCCTTTGATCAATTCATATGAAAATGAATTTTTGGTCATGATTTCTCCTTTAACTACTTCCTTATTTGAATAATCTACTTCTACCCAAATTATATGAGATGAAAATTTCTCCCATTTCGCTCTCTTTTTTCTAATGTATGTATATATATATATATTTTTTTACCATTCCTTTTCTTTTATGATCATTTATACATAATAAAATTACTCATCGGCCTTCTGTCTTATTTGACTTTCTCTATAATCTTTGATAACATTAAATATTATGGGCCAGAACTCTGTACTTGAAACAAGTATACTTACAAGGTGTTAACTCAGTGGAATTGATAAGACAATAGTTATCTAGTTTAGCATGGTAATTAGTAGTTCTCTAGTTCAGTATGATTGATTTAATCTTACAAAAAATAATGGTTCCCTAGTAATATAATGATTGGTTTATACTCAGTATACTGTAAATGATCTAATTATAAGACAGCATATAAACTGAGACAACCTCAGCCAGGGCGGACTTAGAGACACATTCATTCCATCGTTCACCTTTTTGGTGGCTGGAGGCTGGAGCACAAACCCTTGGACTCAGAGAGAGATTCACTCCATCTCATACCACTGTAATGACAGGCTTCTCCACTGAAACCAAGACTCTGGAAGGCCTCCAAGAAAGCTGGCTCGGGCCCCAGGCAAGGAGACTAGATTGTGAAGGAGATAATAAAGGATTTGGACTTTAACACCTGGCTATTCTTGTCATAATTATTCATAATTATTCAGCAGAAATGAAGGCTGGTCCCAGAACCTCCAGAAAATCAACCAGAACACTACAATTAAAGTTCTTAGGAAATTCTTTTATAATACCCTCTAATAGAATGTAAACACTTTATTCTTATAAAGTCTTTTCTTATTATTCACTTGTATTAACATTTCATGTCTTCTTTTTCTTCAAATATCCATTTTTTTCTCACTTAGGATTACACCCAGTTTTATTTGTATAAACCTGTATTTTTGCCTATTCTTCCCATAAACCTGGAGCACTTTCATCCACAGATATTAGAGAGCTTAAGAGAAGAAGAGGATTAAATAGTACAGGATAGTAGGGAGGCTCATATGTAGTATATACATGCGATAAAGGCAACCCCCAACTTCTTGTTGTGTTGGAGCCAGAAGTTGTTTCACCCTAGAGAAGATAGATACACTACTGCATTGTTGGTGAAACCATGAATTAGTATGAACATTTTAAGAAAGAAAATAAGAATTATATGAATAAAGTGGCTAAAACATCCATACTACTTGACTCAGAATTTCTATTACTAGATATACCATAAGGTATATAAATGATAAGAAGGTTTCTGTATGCACCAAAATATTTACAGCAGCACTTTTTATGGTAGCAAAAAACTGGAAACATAGTAGATACCCTTTGACAGGGGAATCACTAAATGAATAGTGGTATATGAATGTAATGAAATGTAACTGTGCTGTAAGAAACAATTATTATTATGAATATAAAGAAGCCTGGAAAGACATGATCTGATGTAGGGAGAAGTAAGCAGAGCCAAGAAAACAATATGCATAGTCACTACAATAAGGCGAGTGGAAAAAACCAAAACATCAAAAGTGAATGTTACAAAATTACAAAGTATAAGCAAGGCTCAAAGGAGGAATATGAGAAAACATCTCGCCCTTCTCCTTTTGTAGGAATGGGAGGACCACAGGTGTAGAACATTGCATATACTGTCAGGTTTTTTTTTTTTTTTTGAAGCATTGTTCAGTTTTGCTGATTTTTTTCTCTTATTCATCCTCTTTTAAAATATTCCTTATAATAAAAGATGGCTCTCTGAGAGGAGGAGATGGAAAGAATACAGAAGAGATTTTTAACTGAGATAAAATAAAAATATATCTTTTTTAAAAAGGAGGTAAGTTTCTTGACAAGGAAGTGTTAAACCCTTGTCACTCATCACAGTTCCTGGCATATAATAAGTAATTAATAAATGTTCAAAAGCAATTGTCATTTGTGACTACATCAATTGAGGTGTGTGTATATATGTGGAGTGAGAGAGTTGAAACCTCAGTCCTACTATCTTACATATTTTATTCTTTTATGATTACATATTTCATATCCTATGTAAGAGATTAGTTAAAATTATCCCCAGGCTTCATTTTTATTCTTTCTTCTGAGTCAAAACAACTACTAAATATTTGAGAAATATAAGTAGTTTATACAAATTCTTAAGTATTTGGTGCTTTTCATCTGTTTGATGGACTCTTTCTGTCCTTTTGTCTTCCCTTTCTTCTTCTAATAAACTGTCTTAATTATTCCACTGCTAATAGTGTCTCTATAGAGGATTGCAAATATTGGGGAACTCTGAGAAAAATATACTTGAAGCAAAAATACTTACAGTAGGGTATTAACTCAGTGAGATTGATGAGATAATGGTTGTCTAGTTCACATATACTTAGAACTTAGTATGGTGACATAATGGTTCTACAGTTGGCACATGCTCAGTGTGCTGTAGTGATGTAATTGTACTAAGATATATAAAGGCTGCGGGGACTTGAAGCAAACTGGACAGAGACTTGAGTGAGAATGTGCTTGAGCTCAGGCTCCAGAGACCTTGAGAAAGCTAGCCCGGACACTACAGTCTCCATGAGAAATTGTTGTGGAACCATAGAATGGAGTAATCAAACAGACAAAGCCTCTTAGTCCTTTCTAATATTGGATGATGTTGTCTTGGCCATGAAATCAAACTGTGATGTTTGGGGAAGAGATCATAGTTGATAAATACCAAAGAGGTAGTAAATTAGAAACCTTGCCAAGTCTAAACTATAAGTATTAAATAGGAACTCAACAATTCAGTTCAGGGAAGTGGTGAGAAAGAAGCAGACCAGGCACATTGCTTAAGTAGCCAAACCCAAAATAAGGGTCTAGAAAATATAGAAATTTTGCAGAGATAGGAAAGGTTTTGCAAATCTGGCAAAAATAAATACTCTGAACCCACACAGCAACCAGAAAACAGCTGGCTTTTCAAGTCTGTCCTGTCCGAAAAACTAATCTACAAATGAGTATTAGCTGTTACTGACACCATCTGCGACTTTGGGTGTCCTCCTTTGGCACTAGTGACAGAGTCTGTGTGGTTGTTATTAGTGGAAGACACAGTATTCCACTGTTCAAGTGGGCTTCTATTTGTATTCATTGATCCTTATCAGGGATTGTAGAGGTCTGCATGGTCACCTGAGGTCAAACACCTCTCTTATCAAAATTTGTCCTAGCTATCTATTACTATTAGGCCAATTGAGGAGGAACTAAAAGAGGTTGGGATTAATACAGAACTCCAGGACTGATGATTTTTCATAGAAGTAAGAAATTCCAATCAGAACTTTCTAGGACTAACAACTTGGTGGTTAAGCAAGACACTAAGGCTACATGGAAGATTCCTTTTGTATTTGTTGGTTTGAATAAAGTTTGAATAAGGATGTATAAATTATTTTTTCAATCAACAAGAACTGATTTCTCTCTTTCCCACTCCTTTTCTCACTAAAAAAAAAAAAAAGAAAAAGAAACCCTTGTAATAATCATATGCACCATCAAACAAAACAAATTCCCTCATTGGTTATTCTCAAAAATATGTCTCAGTTTGTACTCTGGTTCATCACTCCTGTCAGGAAGCAGATAGCACCAAGTTAGTCATCACAGTTATCAGAGTTGTTATGGCTTTTGAAGTTGTTTATTTTTGTAGTTGTTCTTATTGTATAAATTATTGTTATATAATATTGTTATACAACAACATTCATCTTACCTCACTCTGCATAATCTCATACAAGTTGGAAGATTCCTTTTGGATACCACACCCAATTTCCAACTTGCATGGGCTCATTTGGTATCTGTTGGTGATCTCCAGCCTGTCTGTGAGATGTTTTAGCAATATGCAGAATATTTTGGAGTTTTGCCGGTTTGGTCTCTAGTTCTTCCAGGTAGAGGTTAGCTGTGGGCTTTGTATTGGGTTTGAAAAACAGGACAAAAGCCAAGGATGAAAATTACAGTGGGTAAAGAATGGTGGGTTCTGTATGACAGTGTTCTCTTAGTTCTGAATACAATGTCATAGAAAAATAAGTAGCCCAGTTTTGTTAGGTGTGAGAAATGTAGAATATCTTATTATTCATTGGAGTATTTGGTGAATAATTATCCACTGGCAATAATTTGTGGGCATAGTATATATAGATCTTTGGACTTGAAGTCTGGAAGACAAAAGTCTGAATTATTTTATTTTCAAAAATCACTCTTCTTTCTCTCATTTTCCTCACCTTGCCCCACATTGAGAAAGCAAGAAAAACAAAACTCCCTTTACAAACATACATAGTCAAGAAAAACAAAGTTTTTCATTGGCCATTTTTTTTAAGTTTTAATCTGTTTTTAGCCCATCACTTCTCTGTCAAGAGAAGTACCATGTTTTATTCTGTTATATATGCAACTTGTTCATTGACTCCCCAATTTATGAACACCTTTCCAGATCCCCATTCTTTGCCATCTCAAAAGATCTGTAGATATTTTTGTATATCTTTTAAATTTTTTTTTGCCTAGTATTATTTCCTTCCTTAATCAACTTATCCCCCACTTTATTTTCCTATTTCCCTGTTAAATGAAAGATATTTCTGTACTGTGTGTATGTGTAATCTTCTTACTTTAGACCAGTTCAAATGAGAGTGGGGTTCAAGTGTTAACGCCTTCCCATCCCTTCTTGTTGGCATAGTTATCTAGTTGTGCACTTTATGTGAGACAATTAACTCTAATCTCCCATTCCCTTCCTCCACAGTATATTCTTCTTCCTCCTCTTTTTTTTTCCTTTCTTAAGATCATTAGGATATGAGAACCATTTCCAGGACTTGTCTATTTGCATACCTTTTATGAACTCTGGTAATTGGGATAAGAGGGGACATATGTATTATTTTTCTATATTTGAATGTAAACAGTTTATCCTTGTTTAGTCCTTTATCATTGTTCATTCATGTTTATCTTTTAATATTCCTTTTCACTCTTGTGTTTGTACTTCAAAGTTTTTCTGCAGCTCTGGTCTTTTCATCAGGAATTCCTAGAAATCCTCTATTTCATTAAAGGTCCATTCTTAACCCATACCCTCCACCCCTTACTCCTCCCATAGTATAATACTCGGTTTCTCTGAGTAAATTATTTTCTCTGAGTAAGTTATCATATCCTTCATCTTCTGCAAGATCATATTCCAAATTCTCTGCTCCTTTATAATGGTGGCTGCTAAATAGTATGTGATCTGTGGCTCCTCAGTACTTGAATTCTTTCTTTCTGGCTGCATGAAGTATTTTTTCTTTGACCTAAAAGCTCTCAATTTCTGCTATTAAATTTCTAGGAATTTTCATTTGGAGTTTCTTTCAGGAGGTGGCCAGATAGCACTGAATAAATGCTTGTTGACCAATCAACTTGGAACTTCTATGAACCATAGATTAGAGAGGTGAGAGAATGAAATAATGTAATGAGGGTAGACAGGAGAATAGGAAGAAGATATGTTGTGGCTATGAAAATGGATACAGGAGTTGATGGAGAAGGAAAGATTAAATGCAATTCCAAGATTGTAGACCTGTATCACCTGAGTGAATAAGCTGATAATGCTCCCAACAGAAATAGAAAAATTATCAAGGGTAGAGAGATGAATTTAAGGCAAAATACAGTTAAATTTTGTTTTGGATGTATGGGATTATTCAGCAGAGGGAACTCCTTGGTAAGAATTCAGGGGCTATTCTTTGGGATCACAGTGCTACTATCTGATGAAAGAAAGGAACTTTTTCCTCTATCTTGTGAAAAAAAAAATTCAATAGGGAAGAAATGAAGTTTATAAACATTAAAAATGCCACCATTCAGTCTGGCCTGGCCCACTGCTACAAACCAGTGGATACAGTGAAATCTCAAGGATATTGAGCTATAGTCTTGGCTAGGAAATTGGTTTATCTTGGCAGGGTTAGGGAATAAGTAATAAGTAATGAGGAAGGAATAAAACAGGAGAGCCTACTAAGTTCAAGTCTTAGCTTTTCAGTGGAGGATCTGTAGGTACCAGTATAGGGAGTGAAAACATATGAATGGTGTTAAGAAAGGAGAAGCCCAGATAGTCTGTCAAATAAAAATCCAAGAAATTCAGGAGTTCAATATCACTATAATGGATTCTGTGAAGATGCTAACAATGAAGATTTCTTTGAATGCTCCAATGCGAATAGCTGTATGTTCAATTCTGTGAGGGATAGAAAATCCTATCCACAAATGACTACTCAGAGACCTCTCGAAGTAAAAAGCAGAAAAGTTGTTTATTTAATAAATTCTCATGAGAATGAGCAATTCCACCGTGGAGGGAAAGAGAGAAAGCTCACTGTAGAAGGGCTAAAGAAGGGATAAGGTATACAGTTTTTATAGGTTTTAGTTACAAAGGATTACATCATGAGTTGGAGAACATTAGGAGATAGGTGCCCCCCCCCACCCCTTAATTGGATGTTATTCGTGCCAAAAACAGCAGATTCCCTAGTTCTGGGAGGAACCATACATCAGGCAACTAATTGTCCATATGTTGATAACTTGAACAGCGATAAATGTCATTATTCGAGGTTAAATACGTATGTCTAAAATCTAAGTACATATTGGCTACCACTCAACATACCCATGTAGGTTACAGAGACCTAGAGAAACTAAAAATACAGAAGAGGAAGTTAAATGTCCTTGGAAGTTCAGCTGCTGGAAGTTCTTCACTTTATCTCCACTACACACAGCTGCTGGACATTCTTCACTTTATCTCCACTACACACACACACAATTCTGTTCATCTATATGAAGCTGATCTATAGGTGAGCAGAATTTGATATGAATATTCCCTTTCTTTTTCAATTCTTCCTCTTCTTCTTCCTCTTCTATACGTGCTGCTCCTTATTCTTTCACCCTGTTAGTAGAGCATCATTATTGCTGACTGATGCTGTTTGTACTTAGGACTGAAGAGACTCCTAACCTCACATCCAAAGCATCTTTTCAAATTATTAGTCTTATTGCAGTCAGCAAATATTCAGCACACATCTGTTTACCTCATTGAAATTTATTCAACATTGCAAAAATAGCATACTTAAAAGCTGCTTATATTAGGAAATCTGGATCCAAATCCCATTTTTGATGTGTAAACTAGGAAAAGTTATTTAATTTTATTTGCCTCAATTTCCTTATCTGTAAAATGGCAAATCACTCCAGTATCTTTGCCCAAAAAAATCCTAATTAGGGTCACATAGAGTTGGATGTGACTGAAAAACAAACTAAACTAAACCAGTGTTAGTCAATAAATATTTATTGTGCTCTTTTTAAACACCAAAGCACGTCTAGCTCCGGAAATAGAAAAAAAGGTTAAAAAATAATTCCTGCTCTAAAGGAAATCACATTCTTCCTCCCCCCCCATAGTATTTTATTTTTCCAAATATATGCAAAGATAATTTTCAACATTCATTTTTGTAAGATTTTTTGTTCCAAATTGTTCCTTCCTCTCTCCCTAAGATAGCAAGTAATCTGATATAAATTATACATGTAGAATACTTTTAAACATATTTTCACATTTGTCATGTTGTGCAAGAAAAATCAGACCAAAGGGGGAAAATTCCATGACAAAAAAAAGTAAGCAAACAAATAAACAAAAAGGTGAAAATATTATGCTTTGATCCACATTTCATCTCCATTGTTCTCTCTCTGCATGCAGATGACATTTTCCATCCCAAGTCTATTGAAACTGAATTGGATCACATTGCTGAGAAGAGCCAAGTCCACCACAGTTGATTATCACATAGTCTTCTTGTTGCTATGTACAATGCTTATTTGGTTCTACTCACTTTACTCAGCATTTGAAGCATTCCAACAGAGATAGAGGTTATGCACCAAGGCAAGAAAAAATCCCTAATGCAGAAGAGAGGAATCTAAACTTGTGCAGGGTACAGGAACAAGTAACAACTGATACCGCTAATGTTTACAATTCAGATCCAGGGTATGGGTCCTACTGAAGAGGGCACCTGTACAAAGAAATGATATTCCTGGGTGAGGAGCAATTGCTAGCCATAGGCACCATACTGAGAGAAAAGCACATTCAAAAACAACTAAGAGCTCTGTGACTCTCTACCCAATAGTAGAATGTGGTCTCAGTTCCATATTCTAGAACAATATAAAGCTTATAATAGAATAATCAGAATAGGAATGCCAGACAAAAGGGGAAGTTCTGTCACTTTTATTCAGTATTTTCCAGCTAACTGATAATAACTGAGTTCAGCAACCTACTGAACTCAAAAAAAGAGCAAGCCCACAAGTATGTTGCAAAGACTCAAAGCCAGGCCAAGAACTTACATAACTCAAATTAAGAGAGCAATAATCAAACCTAATCCCAGATCAGATCACTTTGAGATCAATGAAAGCTTACAGGACTCCTGTCTGGGATATACCTGAGATTTTACAATAGTACAACATTATACCTGCAAGAAACCCAAAGCAGAACCAGCCGAGACATTCTTTATAGAAATTCACAGAGCCCAGTACTAATATAAAGTCCCAAATTGGGAAATGGAATAAAAGAATGAGTAATCAAACAAAAAAAAAAATCCCAGCATTAAGAAAACTCCAAAACTATTGTTGTAGCAGAACTGAAAACAAAAACTCAGAATAAGAACATGGCTCTAAAACATCTTCAAAGTCTCACGATAAAACATAGGTTGGGCACAAATTCAGCTAGAATTTCTAGAAGAGATGAAGCAAGAGTTTTTAAAAAGAGAAAAATTTTTTTAATGCAATAGGAGTACTGGAGGAAGAAAAAAACTGGAAAGGTAAGAGAGCCATGGAAAACTAATTAGAAAGGGAATTAACATCTTGGTACAAGAAAGTTTCAAAAGGTAAAAAAAGTACAATACAAGTCCTGAAAATTAGAATGGACCAAATCTAAAGTAATGACTCCATGACTGTCTTTAGAAAAATAAAGTCAAGCTCACTAATCTTAGAAAAGGCAAGATCCTGATTTCCCTTTTAAAAGCCTGCTTTTTGGAGCTTGTAACTAGAGAAAATATTGGATAAATTATTTGTAAAATTTATGCTCAGTTAGAATCCTAACCTTCTATCAGCTCCACAATCATTTACCAGCCCTTCAGCAAGAAGTCCACATTATCCTTTACCTTTCTCTCTCACAATTGTCTTATTTCCATTCTTTCTTCTCTATGAGCATTCTATTGAGATATAAAATTACAATTAATAGGAATTTGACTTTTTAAATATTATTTTTGATATAATTATTGTGTATATTGTTTGAGTAATTTGCAATATTTTATGTCCCATAAGTTCAAAGACCTTTACATGTCTTTCTGAATTTCTTGTATTTGTTATTTCATAAAGCGCAATAATATTCCATTATATTTATATAACACAATTTGTTTAGCCATTCCCCAATCAACAGGTACCTGCTTTATTTCCAGTTTTTGCAACCACAAAAAGCATTTCTTTCCGTATTTGACCTCCTCTGTTTATGAATAGGTTTGCTATCAATGGGATTTCTGGATCAAAATGTATGAACAGGACAAAGAATTCTGGGAAGATGGTGGAGTAATTAGAAAATTCCAAGCTCTCCAGATTTCCCTCACAAACAAAACAGAATTTTGCCTCGGGTGAACAAAGACCAGTGAAAAACAAAAGTTGACACAAAACAGGGGTTGGTCTTACTGGCACAATCCAAGAAGGCAAAAAGACCTGAGGATTGAGGTTTAGATGTGAAATATAAACACCTCCAGGCTAGCTCCACAGAAACATCAGTTAGAAACAGGAAGGGGGAAACCCTGGGGCTAGTTGGATTTGGAGAAAATTTCAGCCTCAACCACAGGAGCTTTCACCTCCTGGATAGCACAGAGATCAGGGGTCTGAATCTGTAAAGATTGGGGGAATTTAGGCTGATTATGAATGCCAGGCATAGCTGTGCTGCTGAATGTGGCCCTGGACAAGAAGAAACCAGCATACCACATTGTGCAGTGGAGCAGGAAAGCAACTGGCTAAAGGCACTTACAGGAGAGTGGAGTTCTTAGTTTTGAGTTCCAGGACTGAGAGGAAAAATGAAGTAAAGACAGATCCCTATTGCCACCACACTTCCCTCCCCAAATAGTATTAGAAATTGTTACGCTAATAATTTAAATGAAAAAAAAAAAAAAGAACTAGCAAAGGAGAAAGAACCCAAACCTAGAAATTTACTAATAGGGATAAGGAACATCTAGGTTCATTGGAAGACATTGAAGTTAAAAAAGTCTCTGCTACCCCAAAGAGTAATATTAAATGGGTATCTACCTAGAAAGAATTTATAGAACTCAAAAAAAAAAAAAGACTTTAGAAATCAAATCAGAGAGATTGAAGAAAAATTAAAGTAATAAGAATAATAACCATCATCCAAGAAAAACAAGATTATGAAGTAAACCAACTAGAAAAGGAGATACAGAGTCTTAAAAAAAAAGAAAAAAATTCTTTGAAAATTAAAATTGGGCAAAGGGAAGCCAATGAACTTATGAAATATCAAGAAATAACAAAATAAAAGATAAAGAATTTAAAAATAGAGAAGAATGTGAAGCATTTTATTAGAAAAACAACAGATCTGGAAAACAGATAAAAAAAGAGAAAACATAAAAATAATTGGACTACCTAAAAATTGTGACCAAAAAAGGAACCATTACACATTACTACAAGACATAATCAAAGAAAATTGTCCTGAAGTGATAAAAACAAGAGGGGAAAGTAGAAATATAAAAAAATCCACGAATTACTACCTCAAAGGGATTCTAAAAAAACAAACATATAGAAACATTGCTAAATTTCAAACTCCCAGATCAAAGAGAACATTTTACAAGAAACAAATAAAACAAATTCAAATATGCTGGAGCTACAATCATAATTATATTTTATCAGATTTATCAGCAGCTACAATAAAAGACCACAGGTTCTAGAATATCATATATTAACAATCAAAAAAATTAGGCCTCCAAACAAAATAGTATATTCAGCAAAATTAGGCAAAATATTGAATGAAAAAAAAGGAAATTCAACAAACTTGCAGGTTTTCAGGATTTTGTCTCAACCAAATTTGAATTCAATAGAAAATTTAATATATAAAAACCAACATAAAGACAAATTTCAAGGGACCAAACAAGATTAAACCGTTTATGTTTTATATTGGGAATGTGAACCATTTGTCTAAGATTAACATCAATAATTGGGTAGTCCAAAAGACAAACTGGGGCAGAACTGAGAATTATCTGACTAAAAAGCAAAACCATCTAGGAAAAAGTAAAAATTGTAATTATACAATATGAATGAGGTGCAGAAGAAGAACCAACACAGAGGCATTAAATAGAGGAGGAGACTAATAGTTCAAAAACTCACATTTCAAATGGGTTAAATAGGGAACAATACAAATATTTACCATGAAGGGTATAAGCACCCTCCAAAAATACTAAACAAACAAGGGGAAGAGGGAACGGGACAAGGTAGCATATAGAAGTGCACATAGATTTTATTGCAGTGGGGCAAGATTATAATGGAAAAGAGATAAAAAGGGAAGAAAAGGTGAAGGAAAAGATAAGGGAAAGATTTGTGGGTGGGGAGTAGGTTAAGGAGTAGAACTAAAGTAGAAGAGTTAATAGGGATAGGAAACAAGTGATATATACAAGCACAGTAACAAAGATCAGGAGTAGAATTTATTAGAAAAAAAAGTAGCTAGTAGTCATTAATCTCAGACAAAGATAAAGATTCAAGCAGAAGAGAAATCTACATTATATGTCAGGTTTATTAATATTGTTTTAAGGGCAGTGTCTAGTGCGAGCAGCTCCACTATCTTTAGATAATCGCCAGGTGATGTGGAGAGACCCAGAAAGTGGTGAATGCAAGGGACCAGATAGGCTAACTGCTTGGGGGAGAGGGTTTGCTTGTATCTCCACAGATGGAGAAGATCAGATGGGTGCCAACAAGCCATATTTGCTTTGTCCATTGGAGAGAGACGGAGCAGACCCTTGAAACAAAGAAAAAGACCCAAGAAACATCGGATGGTTCCATTGCTGACTGTGCTCACCACTGAATGAGTATGGCAGTTATGGCGTTTGACTCATGGACATCAAAAATTGTTGGACTTCAAAACCCTCAGGAGTCACTGGATTCTCTGAGACATAAAAAGATTGTTGTAGGACTTCATCAGGAATCATTGAACTCTCTGAGATATGATAAGATTGTTGTAGGACTTCAAAATCTACAGGAATCATTGGGTTCCCTAACATATAAAAAGACTGTTGCAGGACTTCAAAACTCGCAGGGATCATCAGATTCCCTGAAGCAATGGACAATAGATTGGTTTTGGACTATCTCTTGTCTGCTGAAGAAGGCATATGTGTGACTCTTGTTTATATACCCTCCTTCTAGGACTTCTGGAAATCTTTTACAATACCATGTTGATTTATATTGTTTGTTATACCACTACTTGCATGTACAATTCATGTTTATTACACTATATTGAGCCTGCACCAGCTGTGGGAAGAGTCATCACTAATAGCCTATGCATTATTGCTATGTGCTTGTGTAATGCTTGTGTAATACCTCCCATGCTGATGGGTTTGTGCATAACTGTTTCTAATAAGACCCTCCAGCCCAGAAACCTGCTAGCAATCTTCACTTCTCTTTGGTTCTTTACATCTCCCTTCCTGAGATGTCAGGGAGGGCGTGATCTTCTCCTTTTTAGTGCTTTCACCTCCCTTCCTGAGAAGTTGGGGACAGGGGGAAAGGGGGGGATGATCACCTCCTTTTCGGTGTTTTTACCTCCTTTCCTGAGAAGTCAGGGATGGCATGACCACCTGTGTTCTAAAACAAAAGAAAGCAGGAGATGTAATGGGCTGATGTACTTGGACAGCCAAGCGCTTAAGTCTAATTACTGATTGGACAATACTCTATTAGCATATGCTTGGAAAATGGCCCGCCCCACTATCCTGTGCTGGTTTGATCTGTTGGTGTATATAGAGAATGTTAGGAGGGATTAGAGGATGGAGTAAGAGAAGCAAGTGTGACTCCTAGCAGAGTGAGGAAGAGGAGATTCCTGTGTCCCTTCTTCTCATTTCGACCAAGAATAAAGACCAAGGATTTTTGCTTATCCTGACTCCAGCTGATTCTAAAGTATCCAGGGTGTTAACTCGGTCCCCACAATTGATCAACAGGGGAACAGTTTTCAGATAAGAAATATGGATTGTTCTAGATATATAATTATGAGAAAACTTTTTGCATCAATCTGAGGATCTGATCAGCATAACCTAAGTGCTTAATTAAGGGTTTCTTAAGGGCACTCTTTACAACTCTATCAAATAATTCGATAAGACTTTCTCTCATTTGCCACAAGTGAATAAAGTTTTTTTCCACAAGACAGTATTCTGACTACACTAACAATTGAATAGAAAGAAAAGTGACCTAGCTCCAGAATTGAGTCACAAGATAGAAGTTCATTCAATTTCCATAATTCCTCAGTAAAACTCACGATTCTCTAGTAGAAAGGGAGTAAGCATCCCATGAAGTTGGAGCAGGCCTTAGCTGACAGGCTAAATCCTGAAAGGAACTTAACATCCTGAAAGAGTTAGTTAGCTGTAAGGAGGAGAAGGAAGGTTGAGAAGCATAGTGGAGTTAGGAGAGATACTACATGGCATGGGGGAAGAGTAAAAGGAAAGACATCATGAGGCAGAGTGCCATGGTGGGACTGACCCAAAGAAAGGAAGCAGCCATAGAATGGCCCATAAATAGATCTTAAAGGGAAAATTTAACTTCAGGGACATGACTAGGATTTCTGACAAGGCATGGCAAGGTAAGACCAGTCAAGACTTCTACAGAGGGTGGTCTAAGATGTTCGACATAACTTGGATTTCAGACTGGATAACCTTCCCAGAGGATCTGACCATGAAGATAAACTGATCTGTACCTTCTGCCTTCTTGCCCCAGGGATCAATTCTTTTGTTTCTCTCTGTTTACCATATCATTCTGGACCTCATCACTTACAGTTAATAATTAGTTAGTAGCCCTCATTAGCTTTTAGAAAGAATGATTACTAAGTAGGTATAACGAGGACAGCTGTTTAAAAAACAAAACAATACAGAACCCAAACCCTCTCAGACTAAGAGTGCACACACAAGGTTCTTGAAAAGAGCTCATTCAAATTTGAAACACAAGTGTAATGAGACATGCATGTGGCAAAAGGGTTACTAATCTGGCTATTGGGAGCTTTTTTCTCTCTTTATAGAGCCCTTATGAATGTCCTCTTAGATGTAGCTAACTGTATCTTTAAGAATCAGGACTTTTCTAGAGTCTAAAACCTGAACTCTCCACCTTGAGGAGTCATAATCTCTAAAGCCTTTTTTTTTTTCAGTTTTTCTAGTTTGTCTTTGTTTTATTTCAGTTCCCAGTGAAATGTTAACATTAGCCTCTGCTATTCTAAGGACACTGCTACCAAACAAGTCCAAATCTAACTTTTTAAAATTCACAAAATTGGCCTCTGGGGGATGATGAAAGAAAAAGAGATAGAGAAATTCACTTCTCTCCCCTAAGGACAATTCCTTCTCTGGACTCCTTTACATCTGTTTTTATTTAATGATCTAAATATTATATTTTTCTCAAATTGATTAAGATTATGGCAGCACATAGTTTAAACATTGATTCAGTGGAACTATTTTGTTTTTCTATGATTCACTAATGTACCACTAAAGAGGGTAGTATCCCATCCTTATATATGTGTTTAAATCAATTCTCAATGTATCTTGGTAGCAGATGCTTTATCAGAGATAGTATTTAATAAAAAGGTTTTCTCTAAACAAAAGTTTCTCTTCTATTTATAGCTATAATTTTGATCATACAAAATCTTTTTAATTTTATGCAATTAAAATGATCAGTTTCATTCTTTATAATCATCTCTGTATGCCCTGAATGGTTAAAATTTTTCTCCTATATTTCAAGTTCCAATGGATACCAGAAAGAGCTGACAGAAATCCAGCTTTCCTACAAACAGTTCAAGAAAGATCTAAAAGGTGATTAGATAGAATGATGATTAAAAAGACGAAATAGATACAGTAGTAAATTCCTTCAATTATTCTATGATAGCATAACAAATGACTAAGCATTGAGAGTTCACAGGCAGGGGTGTAGAAGGAAGCATTAGTTGGGGTAAATGACTAAGTCTGTTTGGAAAGCAGAGTTGGAATAAATGATGGAGGTCTCAATACAACCTTCTTATACAGAATGTAAAACTTGTGGATGTGTAATTTGATCAGAGATGTGCCAGGGATGATCTGAACTCTACCAGATCTCACAGAGCCTGAAAATAGGAATGATCTGAGTGCAGATATGTCAGGGAGGTGAAAGTCAGAATGGTTGCCAATATTTGGGGCTTGAACTCAGCAAGATATAAGCCTGGCTTATCTGAGTTGCAGCAAAAGAAGGAAACAAAGCTGATTTGGCCATAGTGGCCATAGAACTTTAAAAATAGATGAACTAACTTGGCTAATAATATATACATATATATATATATAAATGATAAAAATTAGATGAACTAAGATGGCTAACTTACAAAAAAAGGGAGGAAAATCAAATTATCAACATAAAAAAATGAAAAAGGACTATGCAAAACAGATAAAAAAGAAATAAAGGAAAATATTAGAAAATACTTTGCCAAAAAAATTGAGAGGAAATGTATAGATATTTACAAAAATATAATGAACACAGTTACAGATGGCCCAAACTGAATTTATTACCCTTCTATTCAAATTCCCCACATTTCCCATTCAATACCTTCTCTATTACTGTTGAGGGTATCACTCTTCTCACAATCCTCCAGGCTTGAAACCTAAGTCATCTTCAAGTTCTTACTATTTTTTCAAAGGATATGAACAGACATTTCTCAGACGAAGAAACTGAAACTATATAGACATATGAAAATATGCTCCAAATCATTATTAATCAGAGAAATGCAAATTAAGATAACTCTGAGATACCACTACACACCTGTCAGATTGGCTAGAGTGACAGGGAAAGATAATGTGGAATGTTGGAGGGGATGTGGGAAAACAGGGACACTGATACATTGTTGGTGGAATTGTGAACACATCCAGCCATTCTGGAGAGCAATTTGGAACTATGCTCAAAAAGTTATCAAACTGTGCATATCCTTTGATCCAGCAGTGTTTCTACTGGGCTTATATCCCAAAGAGATACTAAAGAAGGGAAAGGGACCTGTATGTGCCAAAATGTTTGTGGCAGCCCTGTTTGTAGTGGCTAGAAGCTGGAAAATGAATGGATGCCCATCAATTGGAGAATGGTTGAGTAAATTGTGGTATATGAACATTATGGAATATTATTGTTCTGTAAGGAATGACCAGCAAGATGAATACAGAGAGGACTGGTGAGACTTACATGAACTGATGCTAAGTGAAATGAGCAGAACCAAGAGATCATTATACACCTCAACAATGATATTGTTTGAGGATGTATTCTGATGGAAGTGGATCTCTTTGAGAAAAAGAGCTAATTCAGTTTCAATTGATCAAAGATAGGCAGAAGCAGCTACACCCAAAGAAAGAACACTGGGAGATGAATATAAACTGCTTGCATTTTTGTTTTTCTTCCTGGACTATTTATACCTTCTGAATTCAATTCTCCCTATGCAACAAGAAAACTGTTTGGTTCTACACACGTATATCGTATCCAGGATATACTGTAACCTATTCAACATGTAAAGGATTGCTTGCCATCTGGGGGAGGGGGTGGAGGGAGGGAGGGGAAAAATCGGAACAGAAGTGAATGCAAGGGATAATGTTGTAAAAAATTATCCTGGCATGAGTTCTATCAATAAAAAGTTATTAAAAAAAAAAAAAGTTCTTACTATTTTTCACTCTCCCTCCCCCATAATCAATTTGTTGTCAAGGCCAATTTCAAAATCTATGTAACATCTCTTGATGAGAATCTTCTTCAGATCACTAATGAAGCCACTATCCCGGTGCATGTTTTTATCTCCCCAAGCCTGGACCATTGCAATAGCCTACTGTTTGACCTTCCTGCTACAATTCTAGAGCTAAGAGTTAGCACTGTCTATAATAAAGGCATGCTATCATATGTAACAGGGACAAACTGCAACCATTCCCAATAAGATCAGGAGTGAAACAAGGTTGCCCACTATCACTGTTACTATTTAATATTGTATTAGAAATTCTAGCTTTGGCAATAAGAGTTGAGAAAGAGATTAAAGAAATAAGAATAGGCAATGAAGAAACCAAATTACCACTCTTTGCTGATGATATGATGGTATATTTAGAGAACCCCAGAGACTATACTAAAAAGTTATTAGAAACTATCCACACTTTTAGCAAAGTTGCAGGATACAAAATAAACCCATATAAGTCATCAGCATTCTTATATATCACTAACAAAACCCAACAGTTAGAGTTACAAGGAGAAATTCCATTTAAAGTAACTACTGATTGTATAAAATATTTAGGAATCTATCTGCCAAGGGAAAATCAGAAACTTTATGAGCAAAACTACAACACACTTTCCACACAAATTAAGTCTGATCTAACCAACTGGAAAAATAATAAATGCTCTTGGATTGGGCAAGCAAATATAATAAAGATGACAATACTACCCAAACTAATCTATTTATTTAGTGCTATACCAATCAGACTCCCAAAAAACTATTTTGATGACCTAGAAAAAATAACAACAAAGTTCATATGGAAAAACAAAAGGTCAAGAATTTCAAGGGAATTAATGAAAAAAAAAATCAAATGAAGGTGGCCTAGCTGTACCAGATCTAAAATTATATTATAAAGCAGTAGTTACTAAAACCATCTGGTATTGGCTAAGAAATAGACTAGTTGATCAATGGAATAGGTTAGGTTCAAAGGACAAAACAGCCAACAACTTTAATAATCTAGTGTTTGACAAACCCAAAGACCCCAGTTTTTGGGATAAGAACGCATTATTTGACAAAAATTGCTGGGAAAATTGGAAATTAGTATGGCAGAAACTAGGCATTGACCCACACTTAACACCGTACACCAAGATAAGGTCAAAATGGGTTCATTATCTAGGCATAAGGAATGAGATTATAAATAAATTGGAAGAGCATAGGATAGTTTATCTCTCAGCCCTGTGGAAGAGGGAGGAATTTATGACCAAAGAAGAACTAGAGATCACTATTGACCACAACATAGAAAATTTTGATTATATCAAGTTGAAAAGTTTTTGTACAAACAAAACAAATGCAGACAAGATTAGAAGGGAAACAATAAACTGGGAAAACATTTTTACAGTCAAAGGTTCTGATAAAGGCCTCATTTACAAAATATATAGAGAATTGACTCTAATTTATAAGAAATCAAGCCATTCTCCAATTGATAAATGGTTAAAGGATATGAACAGACAATTCTCAGATGAAGAAATTAAAACTATTTGTAGCCATATGAAAATATGCTCCAAATCGTTATTAATCAGAGAAATGCAAATTAAGACAACTCTGAGATACCACTACACACCTGTCAGATTGGCTAGAATGACAGGGAAAGATAATGCGGAAAGTTGGAGGGGATGTGGGAAAACAGGGAGATACATTGTTGGTGGAATTGTGAACACATCCAGTCATTCTGGAGAGCAATTTGGAACTATGCTCAAAAAGTTATCAAACTGTGCATACCCTTTGATCCAGCAGTGTTTCTACTGGGCTTATACCCCAAAGAGATACTAAAGAAGGAAAAGGGACCTGTATGTGCCAAAATGTTTGCGGCAGCCCTGTTTGTAGTGACTAGAAGCTGGAAAATGAATGGATGCCATCAGTTGGAGAATGGTTGAGTAAATTGTGGTATATGAACATTATGGAATATTATTGTTCTGTAAGAAATGACCAACAGGATGAATACAGAGAGGATTGGTGAGACTTACATGAACTGATGCTAAGTGAAATGAGCAGAACCAGGAGATCATTATATACCTCAACAACGATACTGTCTGAGGATGTATTCTGATGGAAGCGAATCTCTTCGATAAAGAGAGCTAATTCAGTTTCAATTGATCAAGGATGGTCAGAAACAGCTATACCCAAAGAAAGAACACTGGGAAATGAATATAAACTGCTTGCATTTTTGTTTTACTTCCCAGGTTATTTATACCTTCTGAATCCAATTCTCCCTGTTCAACAAAAGAACTGTTCGGTTCTGCACACATATATTGTATCTGGGATGTACTGTAAACTATTTAACATGTAAAGGACTGCTTGCCATCTGGGGGAGGGGGTGGAGAGAGGGAGGGGAAAAATCGGAACAGAAGTGAGTGCAAAGGATAATGCTGTAAAAAATTACCCTGGCATGGGTTCTGTCAATAAAAAGTTATTAAAAAAAAAAAGAAAGAAAAAAAATTTAAATTTAATATAATAAAAATTATTCATTTTGTATTCCAAAAATAAATAAATATAAAATAAAGACATGCTAGAAGTCTTTTCAGTAATGTCAGGGGTAAATCAAAGATTTAATGTTACTCCTATTTGATAAAATTTTGGATATGCTAAGTATAGCAATAAGACAGACATACACAAGAAAGATAAACACAGGCAAAGGATAAACTAAATTACAGTCTTTTGCTCATTATCTTATGGCTTACAGAGAATGCTAAAGATTCAACTAAAAATTTAATTGAAATGACAAAGTAGCAGTAAATAAGATAAGCCCATAAAAATTATTAGACTTTCTTTATGTTACTACAAAAACACAGGAGGAAAAGAATTTCCTTTTTAAAAAAATTACAATATATAAAATATCTGTGCATCTCCCAAGACACACTCAGAACATAATGTTATTGTTGCTGTTGCTTGTCCTTCAAATTTCTCAAAAACAATCAGAGGAGTGATTCTATGACATGCAAATGAATTGGATTTGAGTGAGTGAGGACTGTACAAAGTCACCAGCCTCATTTTCTCCTCCAGAATCATCTGGGTCCAGTGGCTACATATAGATTAGGATGACTGGAGATGGCCTTGCATGCACTGAAGGACTTTGGTCTTTTTAAGCTATGTTTATCTTTCTACTTTGTCTAGAAGGAAGGAAGGGAGGATCTAGAAAGGAAAAAAAAAACCTGAAAAGGAAAACAAAAATGCAAGCAAACAATAACAGAAAGAATGAAAATGCTATGTTGTGGTCCACACTCAATAACCATAGTCCTCTCTCTGGGTGTAGATGGCTCTCTTCATTACTGGACAATTGGAACTAGTTTAAATCAACTCATTGTTGAAGAGAGCCATGTCCATGAAAGTTGATTACAGTATAGTCTTATTGTTGCTGTGTATAATGATATCCCAATTCTGCTCATTTCACTTAGCATCAGTTCATGTAAGTCTATGGGAGTAATTTTAAAAATAAATTTCTTAGACTAAGCTCTTTAGTACAAGAAATTTGGGAATTCATGCAAATTTATAAGAATAAGAGCAAACACTAAATAGAGTACAGAAATAAATTGAGTTTTCCTTAAAGTGATCAAGTAATGTCTATTTAAAACTATCAGCAAGCATCATATATAATGGGGATAAACATTGCCAATAAGATCAAGTGTGAAATAAGGTTGTCCACTATTACCATTAGTATTCAATATTGTATTAGAAATGTTAGCTTTAGTAATAAGAGAAGAAAAAAATTAAAGGATTTAGAGTAGGTAATAAGGAAACCATATTATCACTCTTTCCAGATGATATAATGATATACTTAAAGAATCCTACAGAATCAACTAAAAAAACTATGAGAAATAATTCACAACTTGAGCAAAGTTTCAGGATACAAAATAAATTCACATAAATCATCAGCATTTCTATATATTACCAACAAAGGCTAGCAACAAGAGATACAAAGTGAAATTCCATTTAAAATAAATTGTAGATAATGCAAAATATTTCAGAGTCCTGCCAAAACAAAGGCAGGAACCATATGAACACAATTACAAAACATTTTCCACACAAATAAAGTCAGATATAATCAAATGGAAGAATATCAAGTGCTCATGGGAAGGCCGAGCTAATATAATAAAAATAACAATTCTACCTAAATTAATCTACTAATTCAGTGCTATACCAATCAAACTTCCAAGAAATTATTTTATAGAGCTAGAAATAATAATAACAAAGGTCATCTGGAAGAAGAAAAGGTTAAGAATTTCAAAGGCATTAATGAAAAAAATGTAAACGAAGGTGGTCTAGCTGTACCAGACTAAAAACTATATTATAAAACAGTGGTCATCAAAACCATTTGGTACTGACTAAAAACAGAGTAGTTGAATAGTAGTGGAATAGGTTAGGTTCACAAGATACAACAGTCAATGACTATAGTAAGTTATTATTTGATAAACCCAAAGACTCCAGCTTCTGGGAAAAGAACTCACTCTTTGACAAAAATTGCTGAGAAAATTGATGAGAAATTCATATAGTAGAAACTCAGCATTGATAAACATCTAATACCCTATAACAAAAGAAGATCAAAATGGGTTTATGATTTAGAAGTAAAAAGTGATACTATAAGGAAATTAGAAGAAAAAAAGGATAGTATACCTCTCAGATCTGTCAAGGAATTTGTGGCCAAAGAAGAAATAGAGTACATTATAGAATGCAAAATGGATAAGTTTGATTATATTAAGTTTAAAAGTTTTATACAAACAAAACCAATGCAAATAAGATTAGAAGGGAAGCTGAGGGAAAATTTTACAATCGAGGGTTCTGATAAAGACCTCATTTCTAAAATATATAGAGAATTGTTTCAAATTTATATGAATACAAGTCATTCTGCAACCGATAAATGATCAAAGGATATGAACATACAATTTTCAGATGAAGAAATTAAAGTCATCTATAGTCAAAGAAAAAGGTGCTCTAAATCACTAATGATCAGAGAAATATAAATTAAGGCAACTACATACCTCTCAGATCGGCTAAAATGACAGGAAAAGATAATGATGAATATTGGAGGGGATATGGGAAAACTGGGACACTAATATGTTATTGGTGGAATTGTGAACTGATCCAACCATTCTGTAGAGCAATATGGAAAAATGACCAAGGGCTATCACACTGTATATACCCTTTGATCCAGCAGTATCTTTACTGTGTCTGTATCACAAGGAGATCATAAAAAAGGAAAAAGGACCCATATATGCAAAAATGTTTGTAGCAGCCCTTTTTGTAGTGGGAAGGAACTGGAAATTGAGTGGATACCCATCAGTTAGAGAATGACTGAATAAGTTATGGTATATGAATGTAATGGAATATTATTGTTCTATAAGAAATGATCAGCAGTATGATTTCAAAAAGGTCTGGAGAGACTTATATGAACTGATGTTAAGTGAAGTGGGTAGAACCAGAGAACAATGTACACAGCAATAAGGTTATATAATGATCAATTCTGATGGACTTGGCTCTTTTCAACAAGTGATTTGGGCTAGTTCCAAAGGACTTGTGATGGAGAGAGACATCTCCACCCAGAGAGAGGACTGTGGGATGAGTTGGACCACAGTATAGTATTTTCACTCTTCTTGTTGCTGTTTGCTTGCTTTTTGTTTTCTTTCTCATTTTCTTTCCTTTTTGATCTGACTTTTCTTGGGCAGCAAGATAATTGTGAAAATATGTATAGAGACATTGCATTGTTTAACATATGTTGGATTACTTGCCATCCTAGGGAGGGAAAAAAAAAATTGGCACACAAGATTTTGCACAGGTGAATGTTGAAAACTATCTATATATATATTTTGAAAATTAAAAGATTTTTAAAAATAAAAATAAAATATATAATATAATATAATATATACAAAATATATAATATAATAATATAAAATATAGCCAGCCAGAAGAACTTCTAAGGGCTGTAATTAGAGAGAACACTTAGAAAGATTTTATTAACTTTATCAACTCCCATCTTAGGTTTTTTGTGGAAGATTTCATAGTTATCTGAGCTTAGAGGGCTTCTGGCATCTGATGCTGGTCAAAGCCATACAATAATTACTTGATTTCATCCGATGGCAAGCTCATCCAGAGGATGAACACAAAGGATTGTTGATATGCCAATCTCAGAACACAGCCTGTTTATTGGGCCTTATCTGTGGAAAACACAATGTCTCCTAATATCTTGGCACTTTCTTCTAATTATTAGTAATTTAGAGCATTTTTCATGAATGTTGATAATTTCCTATTTTTAACTTATTAAAAAATAATAAACATTTGTCTTCCTTATTTCCTCACACTGCTCACCTATGTGTTATAACAGAAGGGGTGTGTGTGTGTGTGTGAACTATATTTAAAAAAAAAAAAAACTTTATTGATGTTTTTTCTTTTCTTATTGTGGACACCTGTAAGTATGTGGGAAAAGGTGCTTGCCTTCCCTCATTTCCTCATAGAAAATCTAGGGAGGGAAAGCAACTTGAAGAAAGGAGAACTTAAAAAAGAGCGAGAGAGAGCGAGAGCGAGAACGAGAGAGAGAGAGAGAGAAAGAGAGAGAGAGAGAGAGAGAGAGAGAAAGAGAGAAAGGGCCAGGCTATTCACTGTTTAAAACTAGTATTACTCAAAAAGTCAATTACTATTAAGAATATCTTCAGCAAAATCTCCTATTTTTAACTTGTCTAAAAACAAAAAGTACTTACTTTGTTTTCTTCATTTCCTAATTCTGCTCATCTGTTAATCTTCTGTTGTAACAAAGAAAAATAAATATATTAAACTGACCGATACAATGATCACAGAATCACAGATGCATGGCTAAAAGAAATCATTGCATCTATCTTATTTTATGATGATCTGTGATATAGAGAATTAAAGGAACTGTTGATAATTACATAACTATTAATGCCTTCAGCAGGTCTTTCTGATATTAAGTTCTGCTTTTTATATTGTATACTACCTAGCTGCCTGACTTTCTTAATGGCATATATAATATTTTGATACCTCTCTTCTGAGAAGAAGAACCGTGTTCCTTTGTTTATTTCCTTGTACCAAGATTTGTCCTCAAGTTCTTAAAGATAATGCCAATGGAATGCAAGCTTTGGTAGATTTTACCAAACTGGAAAGGCTTCAAGTATACTCTTAACATGCAAACTAAACCTTGCAAAGGGAAGAGAGATTTATTACCAATTCTTTGGACATGATAATTCCTGAAATGAAATCATCTTCTATCCTGAGTGGTACTTTTTAACTTTCCATAGTGGCAAAGGCAGAGAATTAGAAAAGGAATCCAAAGGAGCTAAGAACAACACAGTTTTTAGACCACTTCTATACATCACTTTAATATTTGCATTAAATACTTAAGATGGTTAATTAACTAATAATCCTAAATATGACATAATTGTCTGATGACCATTAATTTGACATCATTTTTGACATTCTTGTTATAAGTAAAACCAGAAGATAGAAAGACATGACAGCTAAAGGAAAGACTTCTCAAATTCTTCTTAGAAACATAAATATGGGGCAGCTAGGAGGGCTCACCAGCCCTCAAGTTAGGAAGACCTGAGTTCAAATTTGCCCTCAGACTCTTAACACTTCCTAGCTTTGTGACCCTAGGCAAGTCACTTAACCCCAATTACCTCAGGAAAAAAACAACAAAAAACAAAAACTATAAACAAAAGGATCATTGGAAATGTTTTCAGGATGACCTAAACAAACAAGAAACATCATTTCAAGGGTTGATTGGTTCTTTTGCATTGCGTGTTCTCATGATGAACATGAAGACCACAATGAAAGTAATTATAAATCCTAAAGCAATATCTATTGAGACTGAGAAATTTAAAGAAAATTTGATGGTTTTAATTGGCCAAAATACAATTCTCTCAGCATTCAAAAATCATTGCTGACAGATATGCATAACAAAGACTGAAATGCAGGTTAGTTAGGCAGAACACAGCAAACCTTGCCTCCTCAATCTATCTTTTGTTCTTATTGAAACAGTACTTTTATTGCTAAGCCAGAAAGGACTTTGAGAGTATGTAAGCTTGTGTCAACCTTAAGTTTATCTGTTACCTGTAAATCCGTAAAGTTTATCTGTGGTTATTTATTACATAAGACTTTGATCTTTGCCCACAGTGATCAAAAAATGCCCTCAATCTGGCTTCTATTAGCTGGGTAGAGTGATTCTGACCTAAGAGTAGTTTGCTAGCCACTGTACTCAGCAGAATGAAGCTCAGATATCTTGATAGGTCCTGAAAAAACGAATCCTGAAGATAATAGCAAGGTACAACATCCAGCAAAGAGACACTGACACTTGTGAAGTAATATATTAGTGGAGAATCTTGTGGCTAAGAATAGCAGTAAATTGTAAAAATATGCCAGTAGATACATTGTACCCAGTGAGGAGTAGAACTACTGAGCGACTTCACCAGGGATCAAGGATCCTGTCCAAGTCATTTTTAATAACTTCCACATATAAAACTTACTCACCTCTGATACTATCACTATCCTAGAGCAGACTTTCATCTCTCACTCCTGGGCTATTGCAATAGCATTCTCTTCACTCTACTTCCACTTAGGTCTCAAATTGGTTCCTGAAGTCCAAGAATAATTTGCCTCCTCATTGTGGGGCACTTCACCCATGATCCTATGTGTTCACTTTCCCCATAAGGTACATATTTTTGAAAGATTTTACTCCCATTTAGGACAGGCCCATTATATTGAAAAATGTTACTAAGATAATTGATTAAATACCTTTATTTTAAATTAATTATCAGTCAGCCAATAAAATTTTATTAAGTGCCCAGAGCTCTTACTAGTCATCTTGATTTATGTCTTACCACTGGACTTTGATGACTTTGGAAGAGAGAGTAAGATTAATGACTTTACACATGTCTGCCTTGCTTACATTCAATTCACTTGCAAGTCAAGACATTACCCTCCTATGCCATTGGTTCTCTTTGAGGAGAAGGATAAACAACAGTCTGTGAATACTGATACCCCAAGGGACTCAAGTGGCTAGTCTTCATCATCCTTGTCTCTTCCTCCTCTTCCTCTTCCTTCTTCTCTTCCTCCTTCTTCTTCTCTTCCTCCAACTTCTTTTTCTCCTTCTCCTCCCCATCTTTCTCCTTCTCCTCCTCTTCTCTTCCCCCTTCCCTTCCTCCTTCTTCTCCTCCTCCTTCCACTTTTCCTCCTCCTCTTCCTTCTATTTTTCCTCCTCTTCTTCCTTTTCCTTTTTCTCTTCCTCCTCCTCCTCCTTCTGTTCCTCTACCTTCCCTTTCTCCTCTTTCTCCTCCCCCTTCTACTTTTCTTCCTCCTCTTCCTTCTACTTTTCCTCCTCCTCTTCTTCCTTTCTCCTCCTCCTCCTTCTTTTCCTTCTCCTTTCCCTTCTCTTCCTCCTCTCCTCTTTCTTTTCCTCCTCTCTTTTTCTTCCCCTCTTCTTTTTCTCCTCCTCCTGCATGAAAATGCATTACAAAGAAAGAGAGAAGGAGAGAGAGAGGGAGAGACAGACAAAGAGAGAAAGGAAAAAGGAAAGGGAGAGGGAGAGGGAGAAGAAAAGGGAGAGAGAATCAGACTGGTACTTCAGGAACCCATTTGAGACCTAAGTGGAAGTAGAGTGAAGAGAATGCTGTTGCAATAGCCCAGGAGTGAGAGGATGAAAGTCTGCTCTAAGATAGTGACAGTATCAGAGGTGAGTAAGTTTTATATGTGGAAGTTATTAAAAATGACTGGATCTCACAATTATTTATATATAGTGGATAAGAAAGAATGAGGATGACACAGATTATGAGGCTGCATAATTGGAAAGATAGTGGTACCCTCAACAATAATAGGGGAAATAGAAATAAAATTTGAAGATTGAGGAAGAAATAATGCCAGAGAAGAAGAATGAATAGTGTTGAATGCCTCAGAGAAATCAAGAAGAATGAGGATTGAGAAAACTTTGTTACTTTGTACACAGCAGTTTCACTTAAGTCATCATTTATATCAGATGCCCAAATTTGGAGTGTGTAAGAGAGTGGAAAAAAAGGAAGGTAGTGGTACTTACTGTAGATAGCTTTCTCACAGAGTTTTCATCCTCTTCTTTCACTCCTCGACTTTTGCTATGCTTTCTCTACCTCTGATGGGGCCCTTTGTCCTTTTTGTGACTTCCTCTTGGAACTTCTATTTTGTAGAAGAGCCAAGATTACCTTTCATTCTTCTGATTTTGCTACCATGTCCCTTCTCCCAAGAAGGAAAGAAGCTGAGTACACTAAAAGGTAGAGGTGAAAAGAAAAGGAACCCATTTCTGGGTCATATTTCAAGGGCAAAGAGGAGCACTTTTATTTTTATTTTTTAAAATATTTTATTTTATTTTATTTAATAATAACTTTATATTGACAGAATCCCATGCCAGGGTAATTTTTTTACAACATTATCCCTTGCACTCGCTTCTTTTCCGATTTTTCCCCTCCCTCCCTCCACCCCTTCCCCTAGATGGCAAGCAGTCCTATATATGTTAGATATGTTGCAGTATATCCTAGATACAATATATGTTTGCAGAACCAAACAGTTCTCTTGTTGCACAGGGAGAATTGGATTCAGAAGGTAAAAATAACCCGGGAAGAAAAACAAAAATGCAAATAGTTCACATTTGTTTCCCAGTGTTCTTTCTTTGGGTGTAGCTGCTTCTGTCCATCATTTATCAATTGAAACTCAGTTAGGTCTCTGTCAAAGAAATCCACTTCCATCAGAATACATCCTCATACAACATCGTTGTCGAAGTGTATAATGATCTCCTGGTTCTGCTCATTTCACTTAGCATCAGTTCATGTAAGTCTCACCAATCGTCTCTGTATTCATCCTGTTGGTCATTTCTTACAGAACAATAATATTCCATAACATTCATATATTACAATTTACCCAGCCATTCTCTAATTGATGAGCATCCATTCAATTTCCAGTTTCTAGCCACTATAAACAGGGCTGCCACAAACATTTTGGCACATACAGGTCCCTTTCCCTTCTTTAGTATCTCTTTGGGGTATAAGCCCAGTAGTAGCACTGCTGGATCAAAGGGTATGCACAGTTTGATAACTTTTTGGGCATAATTCCAGATTACTCTCCAGAATGGTTGGATTCGTTCACAACTCCACCAACAATGCATCAGTGTCCCAGTTTTCCCGCATCCCCTCCAACATTCATCATTATTTTTTCCTGTCATCTTAGCCAATCTGACAGGTATGTAGTGGTGTCTCAGAGTTGTCTTAATTTGCATTTCTCTGATCAATAATGATTTGGAACACTTTCATATGAGTGGTAATAGTTTCAATTTCATCATCTGAAAATTGTCTGTTCATATCCTTTGACCATTTATCAATTGGAGAATGGCTTGATTTCTTATAAATTAGAGTCAGTTCTCTATATATTTTGGAAATGAGGCCTTTATTAGAACCTTTAACTGTGAAGATGTTTTCCCAGTTTGTTGCTTCCCTTCTAATCTTGTTTGCATTAGTTTTGTTTGTACAAAGCCTTTTTAATTTGATATAATCAAAATTTTCTATTTTGTGATCAGTAATGGTCTCTAGTTCCTCTTTGGTCACAAATTTCTTTCTCCTCCACAAGTCTGAGAGATAAACTATCCTTTGTTCCTCTAATTTATTTATAATCTCGTTCTTTATGCCTAGTTCATGGACCTATTTTGATCTTATCTTGGTATATGGTGTTAAGTGTGGGTCCATGCCTAATTTCTGCCATACTAATTTCCAGTTATCCCAGCAGTTTTTATCAAATAATGAATTCTTATCCCAAAAGTTAGGATCTTTGGGTTTGTCAAACACTAGATTGCTATAGTTGATTATTCTGTCTTGTGAACCTAACCTTTTCCACTGATCAACTAATCTATTTCTTAGCCAATACCAAATGGTTTTGGTGACTGCTGCTTTATAATATAATTTTAGATCAGGTACAGCTAGGCCGAATTCATTTGATTTTTTTTTCATTAATTCCCTTGAGATTCTCGACTTTTTATTGTTCCATATGAATTTTGTTGTTATTTTTTCTAGATCATTAAAATATTTTCTTGGAAGTCTGATTGGTATAGCACTAAATAAATAGATTAGTTTAGGGAGTATTGTCATCTTTATTATATTCGCTCGGCCTATCCAAGAGCACTTAATATTTTTCCAATTATTTAAGTCTGGCTTTATTTGTATGGAAACTTTTTTGTAATTTTGCTTATATAATTCTTGACTTTCCTTTGGTAGATAGATTCCCAAATATTTTATGCTATCAACAGTTATTTTGAATGGAATTTCTCTTTGTATCTCTTGCTGTTGGATTTTATTGGTGATGTATAAAAATGCTGAGGATTTATGGGGATTTATTTTGTATCCTGCTACTTTGCTAAAATTATGAATTATTTTTAATAGCTTTTTAGTAGAATCTCTGGGGTTCTCTAGTTATACCATCATATCATCTGCAAAGAGTGATAGTTTGGTTTAGAGGAGCACTTTTAGTTAAGTGAGAGCTGAAGGCTCAAGGAGCAGCATCACTTTTGGTCACAAAGGACCAGGGATCCTGAGGAAAATATCACTTCCATTCCCAAGAGATCATGAAGGAACAGTTGTCTTAGATATCTCAGGTATCCTTTCCAAAGTCCCAGAACTAGCTCTGAAAAGAGTAATGCAAAAGAGTCACACCAGGAACAGAGCCCAACTTTAAAACAAAGTTCAAAATAAAAAATAGGGTGAAAAATTGAGCAAACAATAACAACAACAAAGAACCAGATCATAAAAAGTTACTATGGGGACAGATATGATCAAGACACAAACTCAGAAGAAGACAATGGAGTCAAAACTGCTATAAGAAAAGGCTTAGAGGGGGAAAAATTAATTGGACAAAAGCCCAACAAGAATTCTTGGCAGAGATTAAAAAATTATTTTCAAAATCAAATAAGAGTGGTAGAAGGAAAATTAGGTAAATACATGAAAACAAAGCAAGAAAATCATGAACAGACAATTAAGAGAGAAGATTCTAGGAAGATGGTGGAGTAGGTTAGAAAACTTCATGCTCTCTAGATTTCCCCCACAAACAAGACAAAATTGTACCTCAGGGTGAATGTAGAACAGTTGAAAACAAAGAAGAGTTGGGACAGAATAATAGTCCCCTTGGAACCACCAGAGATGATCCAATGGAGGTTTAGCTCTATGAAGTATAAACATCTCCAGGCTAGCTCAGTTGAACAGTGGTGAGCCTTGAGGCTAACTGGGCTGGAAGATAGTTATAAAGATTTTCACTTCACAGAAAGTGTGGAGAGTCAGGTGTCTGAAGCAGGGAAGATTGAGGGAACCTCTTCTGAGAAGGAACTCCAGGCTTAGCTGTGCTGGATGATCCCCAGGTAAGAAGAAGCTAGAACATTCAGGGTAAGTATAGAAGTGGTGGGGCAAGGATGTTGCTGGCTGTGGGCACATATAGGAGGGTAGAGTCCTTGGTTTTTGTTTCAGGCCAGAGGAGAGAATTGAGGGAGGATCTGAGGCCAAAGACATCATCCTTCATACTCTAGGACTAGAGGTGATTATACCAACACTCAAATAAAAAAAAAATTGTGTAGGCAAAAGAGAAAGAATCCAACCATAGAAAGTTACTTTGGGAACAGGAAAGAGTGGGTTTTCATCTTCAGAGGATACTGAATATTAAAAAGTCTCTCCTACCCCAAAGAGTAACATTAAATGGTCACTTGTCCCTAAAGAATTCATAAAAGAACTCAAAAAAAGACTTTAAAAATCAAATGAGAAAGTCTGAGGAAAAACTAAGAAAAAAAACAATCCAAGAAAAACAAGAAGAGTATGAAAAGAAAGCCAACTAGAAAAGAAATTCCAAAATCTTGAGAAAGAAAATAACTCCTTGAGAACTAAGACAAGAAAAAGCCAGGAAAGTTATGAGACCAAGAAATAAGCAAATAAAATGTAAAGTATGAAAGAATAGAAGAGAATGTGAGCCATCTCATAAGAAAAAAAATATATAGAAACAGATCAAGAAGAAAAAAATAAGAATAATTGGATTATTTGAAAGTTAAGACCAAAAGAAAAAAGAAAAAGATCTTGATACAACAATATAGGAAATAATTAAAGAAAAATGGTCCTGCAGTGTTAGAACAATAGGGGAAAAATAGAAATAGAAAAAAAAAATCCATCAATTATCACTTGAAAGAGATCCTAAGAGGAAAACCTAGAGGAACATTATAATCACATTCTAAAATTCTCAGATCAAGGAGAAAATATTATGAGCACCAAGGAAAAAAACAATTCAAATTTAGAGCCACAATTAGAATCACACAAAACCTAGCAGTGACTACATTAAAAGATCAAAACTGTTGAAACATTATATATCTCAGAACAAAAGAACTAGAGGTATGGCTGAAAACATACCCAGCAGTTATGCATAATTCTGAATGGAAAAAAGACATTCAATGAATTGCCAGACTTTCAAGATTTTGTTGCAAAAATATCTGAACTTAACAGAAAATTTGATATATAATATCCAAAAGAAACATAAGGTAAACATCAAAGACTAATTTTAAGAGACTTAATAAGGACAAACTCTTTATATTTTAATGAAAATATAAATCACATATTTGAGATTCTTATTAGTAATGGGGATAAAGCTGAGTATGATGTGATTCTAAAAAGCAAAATTGTGTGGGAAAGGTAAAAAACAGTAATTTTCTTATACAAATGAGATGTGACAGCAAGAACTGACACACAGAGAGGAATTAGATGAGAGAAGAGGACTGATAGTTTTGGAATAGAGTAGGCTCTCATTGGCAATGGGTTAAAGAGAGAATGATACTTTTATATCTAGAAAGGTATAAATGTCTTCTAAATTTATAAAAAATAAGAGGGGGAAATAGTTTGAGGATTATAGAAGGGTATGCTAATCAATGGGAATGAGATAAGATGTATAGTTTAATAGGAATGGAATAAAGAAGAAAGGAAAAGGTGGAAGAGAGGATAAGGGAAGGATGCTTGAAGGAAGGGTAGATTAGGTAATAGTAAAATAAGTAAATAATAGGTTAAAATAGTGGACAGATGTAAAGTAGAGGAATCAGCAGAGACAGGAAATAAGAGGTACATACAAACATAATTATAATGATCAGAATGTTGTGCCACAGTTCCCTTTTAATGTCTTGACCCAGTTTCCCTAATTGTCCTTTTAGTTACTCTGCCTCAGGTTGTAACCATTCCCTCTTAATGTTTGATAGGATAAAGGTCTTATATCTTAGACTTTAGGCTATACTTATTCCCTCTTAATATTTAATGGGATAAAGGTCTTTATCCATTTTAGATGTTAATTGAATATCAAGAGCCTTTCCATCAGTACCTCCCATTATGCCACCCTAAGTGCCTCCTCCCATTATCCCCATACAGCTACCTCCCCCATTATGTCACTGTTTTTGTTACCTTATAAAAGAATCTTGTTATCCAACATTCTTTGAGATGATAGTCTCGTTCAGCCCTGGGACCAAACATGGATTATTTGGTCCCAGTAAATCTCTCCATTTAATAAGCTATTAAGTTGGTCTCTAATCTTTGTCTTGCTCAGTTTCTCCAGCATTACAAGAAGTATAATGTATTAGAAAAAAAAAGCAGGTGAAGTAATCATTGATCTCAAAATTAAAGTCAAAATAGATTTAATCAAAAGAAAAATGGAGACACTACCCATTATGTCAATCATATAATCAATATTGTTTTAGATTATTTAAAATAACTAGACAATATAAGGTTGGAATATTGCTGTGATGTAGGAAATGATAAGTTGGTATATTTAGAAAAATATAGAAAGAGGTGAATTTATGAAGGATAATGTTATCCATTCTCAAAGTAACAGAGACTAAATAAGCATAGTATAGCCTTACATAGATGTATGTGAATGTATATATGTGTATGATTATAGCTATTTGTGTGTGTATACACACACACACACCCACACATGCTTATTTGTAACTTTCTTGGGGGAAGGGAAGAAGAGAAGAAAGGAGAAAAAATAATAAAGTAAAAAATTCATAGCAGAGAACAAGAAAACCTACATAGAAGCCAAAAAAAAAAAAAAAAAAGATGAACAGCCTGAATGCAATGTGTAGTTTTTATTACACAGACTTTCTTGAAATGGAAATTTATTGTCTCATTTTTAATCCTCTCATGTTCTGCTCTGAATATGAATATTTTTTCTTTTCAATTTTGTTTCTTTTTCTATCTTGCATTTAAGTTTTAAATGAACAAATGAATTTTTTTATTATTATTATAGCTCTTTATTGACAAAACATATGCATGGGTAATTTTTCAACATTGAGCCCTAGAAAAACTTCTGTCCCAACTTTTCCCCTCCTTTCCTCCATCTCCTCCCCTAGATGGCAGACAGTCCCATACATGTTAAAGTATATGTTAAATACAATATAAATGAATTAAAAAAAAAAAAGACAATTAGATAGTATGGCAGAAATTAGGCATTTACCAATACCTAACACTCTATACCAAAATAAGGTCAAAATGGGTTTATGATTTAGACATAAAGAGTGATACTATAAATAAATTAGAACAAGGAATAGTCTATCTCTCAGATCTTGGAGAAGGAAGGAATTTATGGCCAAAAAGAACTAGAGAATATTATAAAATGCAAAATGGATAATTTTGATTATATTAAATTAATAAGGTTTTGTGCAAACAAACTCAATGCAGCCAAGATTAGAAGGGAAGCAGAAAACTGGGGGAAAATTTTTACATCCAAGATTTTTGATAAAGGCCTTATTTCTAAAACACATAGAGAATTGATTCAAATTTATAATAATACAAGTCATTCTTCAATTGACAAATGGTCAAAGGATATGAACAATTTTCAGATGAAATCAAATGAAAAAAACTCTAGATCACTACTCATTAGAGAAATGTAAATTAAGACAACTATGAGGTACCACTTCACACCTATCAGATTGACTAAGATGATAGGAAAAGATAATGAAAAATGTTGGAGGAGATGTGAGAAAACTAAGTCACTAATATCTTGTTGGTAAAATTGTGAACTGATGTAACCTTTCTGGAGAGCAATGTGGAACTATGTAACAAAGGGCCATCAAACTGTGCATCCCCTTTGACCCAGCAGTGTCTCTACTTGGTCTGTATCCCAAAGAGATCTTAAAGGAGGGAAAGGGACCCACATGTGTCAAAATATTTATAGCAATCATTTTTGTAGTGGCAAGGAACTGGAAACTAAGTGGATGCCCATCAAATGGAGAATGGCTGAATAAGTTATGGTATGTGAATGTAATGCAATATTATAGTCCTATAAGAAATGATCAGCAGGCTGATTTCAGAAAGGCCTGGAGAGACTTACATGAACTGATGCTGAGTAAAATGAGTAGAACCATGAGAACATTGTACACAGCAACAACAAAATTATGTGATGATCAACTGTGATGGACTTGGCTCTTTTTAATAATGAGGTGATTCAAAGCAATTCCAATAAATTTAGGATGGAAAGAGCCATCTGCATCCAAAGAGAGGACTATAGGGACTGAATGTAGATCACAACATAGTATTTTCACCTTTTTTGTTGTTTGTTTTTTTCTTTCTCATTTTTTTCTCTTTTTGATTTGATTTTTCTTATGAAACATGGTAAATGTGGAAATATATTTAGAAGAATTGTACATGTTTAACCTATATTGGTTTGCTTGCTGTTTAGGTTAGGGGTTAAGTAGGGAGAGAGGGAAATAATTTGGCACAATCTTTTTCAAAAGTGAATGTTGAACATTATCTTTGCATGTATTTTGAAAAAATGAAAAGCTATTATAAAAAAGACAATTAGAATATTTTGGTAAAAGACTTAAAAATGAAAAAAAAAACACCTTAAAAACTGTTCAAATGGGAAAAAATACAAAAACTCACTGAGGAAAACTTTTTTTTGAGAATTAGAATTTGGTAAGTGGAAGATAATTCCATGGGATACCAAGAAACAATAAAACAAAGTCAAAAGAATGAAAAAATAGAAGAAAATGTGAAATATTTCATCAGAAAAATAATTGACTTGGAAAATAGATTGTGGAGGGAAAATTTAAGAATTACTGTACTGCCTGAAAGCCATGATCAAAGAAAAAGCCTAAATATTATATTTCAAGAAATTTTATTTAAGAAAACTATTCTAACATCCTAAAAACAGAGAATAAAATAGAAATCAAAATAATCCATCAATTGTCACCTGAAATAAATCCCCAATTGAGAAGTCTCAGAAATATTATAGCCAAAATATAGAGCTTCCAGGTCAAAGAGAAAATATTTCAAGCAGGCAGAAAGAAAATATTCAAATATTGTGGAACCATAGTCAGGATCACACAAGAGTTAGCAGCTATCACATTAAAGAAGTGGAGGGCTAGAAATATGATATTCCAGAAGGCAAAAGATATAGGATTATAACCAAGAATAATCTACCCAGAAAAACTGAGTATAATCTTTCATTGGGGGGGAGGGGAATGAATATTAAATGAAATAAAAGACTTTTAAACATTCTTGATGTGAAGACCAGAGCTGAATAAAAAAAACTGACTTTCAAATACAAATCTTAAGAGAAGCATACAAAAAGTAAACATGAAAGAGAAATCATAAAAAGACTCAGTAAGTCTAAACTGTTTACCTTTCTATTTGTAAAGTTAACACATGTAACTTCTAAGAATTTTATCATTATTAAGGCAATTAGAAAGATTCTATGTAGAAAAGATGATGCAGAAGTAAGTTATCTATGTTGGGATGATGTAAAAAAATGGATAGGTGAGAAAGAGGGATGTCTTTGGAGAACGGGGAAGGAAGAAGAAGAAAAGGGGAAATTATTTTACAAGAAAGAGACATTTAATGAAGAATTTTTATGAGGGAATGAAAAATATGGGAAAGGTGGGGCAGGATAGTTAGGGACTGCTTGAAACTCACTCATATCTAAATCGGCTTACAGAAGCTAACATACATACATACATACATACAGAATAGAATAGAATAGAAATCAATGGAACATTAAAAAAAATAATATCTATCTAAAACTTGTCCATTTTATTTTGGATGGTCATCATCAAAACAATTTGGAACTAGTTGAGAAATTGAGTGGTAGATCAGTAAAATAGATTAGTATTCAATATGCAGTAGGAAATGACCAAATGCAGCATTTGATAAATCCAAAGAGCAAAAAAATTGCTGAAAAAATTGGATAGTTTGTCAGAAACCAGACATAGATCAACAATCATACTGTTTATTAAGGTAAAAATGGAGAAACAATTTAGACATAAAAGGTGATATAAATAAATTAGGCAAAATGTAGCTGTCAGGTCTATAGATAAGGGAAGAGTTTATGACCTAAAAAAAGATAAAATGGATTACTTGAAGTAAAATAGATAATTTTGATTACGTGAAATTAAAAAAGAAAACTTGCAAACAAAAGAATGCAGGCAAAAATTAGAAGGAAAAAAATGATGGGGAGGGGGACATTTGTAAAAACTTTTATCTAATAAATGCTTTCTCAAATATATAAAAACTGAGCGAGTCAAATTTATTAAAATAAGATCTATTCATCAGTTGATAAATGGTTAAAGGATATGAACAGACAGTTTTCAGAAGACAAAATCAAAGCCATCAACAGTCACATGGAAAAACACTTTAAATCACTACTGATGAGAGAAATTCAAATTAAGCAATTCTGGGATACTGTATCTCATACCAATTAGATTATCTAATATGACAGAAAAATGACAAATGTTGGAGGTGATATGGAAAAATCAGAACACTATTGGTGAAGTTATGGACTAGTTCAATCATTCTGGAGAACAATTGTACATAGCTACAAAGTATTGTAGGATGATTAATTGTGAAGGGACTTAACTACTCTGTTCAATACAATGATCCAAGACAATTCCTAAGGACTTATGAAAAAAAATTCCAAGTTTTGTCACAAAGTCACAAAAACAATTGACAATAACAATAATCATCAGCATTTCTCTGTTACCAATAAAATCCAGGAGCAAAAAATAGAAAGAGAAATTCCATTTAAAATAAATGCAGGTAATATAAAATACTTGGGAGTCTACCTGTCATGACAAACCCAGGAATTAAATAAACACAATTACAAAATACAAATAAATGTAGCTCTAGACAATTGAAAAATATCAATTGCTCTTGGGTGGGCAGAATCAATATAATAAAAATGATAGTTCTATCTAAGTTAATTTACTTATTCAATGTTGTACCAATCAAATCTCCACCTCCAAAGAGAGAATTCTGAATGCAAATCGAAGCAAACTTTTAAAAACATTCTTTATTTTTCTTGCTTTTGGGGTGTGTGTGTGTGTGTGTGTGTGTGTGAGAGAGAGAGAGATTACATTAGTTCATATAAGTCTTTCCAGGTTCTTCTGAAATCAGCCTGCTAATCATTTCTTATATACTATAGTAATATTCCATTACTATCACAAACCACAGCTTGTTCAGACATTCCTCAATTGATGGACATTCTCTCAAAATCCAATTCTTTCCCACTATGAGTTGCTATAAATATTTTTGTATAGAAATCCATACATTATTACAAAGCTTAAGGTATTTTTGTCAACAGAGCCTTCCATTCGCATTAGTTCAGGGCATTTTCTTAACAGTGTTGTAACAAAAGCCTAGAAGCAGGAGAATCTAGAAATCATGCCAAGGTAATTCATCTGCTATTCTTGATTACAGATAACCTAACAGCTGTGTTTAGAAATTAATTATTTATATGTTCCACTAGCACTATTAGATAACTAGGCAGTTGAGGTTAAAAGATGTTCAATTACAGCTCATTACACAGACTAACAAAAAGTTGGGGGAAAAGTAAGCCTTGGAGAATGGCTGAATAAGCCATAGACTATTATAAATAAGACAAGAATTCATAGGGATATGGAAAGACCTACTTGTATAAAGTGATGCATATGGAAGAAAGGAGCAATAAAAGAATACTATAGGGGCAAGTAGGTGGTACAGTAGATAGAACACCAGCTCTGAAGTCAGGAGAATCTGAGTTCAAATCTGGCCTCAGATACTTAATATTTCCTAGTTGTGTGACCCTGGGCAAGTCACTTAATCCCAATGGCCTCAGCAATAATAATAATAATAATATACTCAGTGAATACAGCAATATAAATTAAATTAACATGGAGAGACAAGAAAACTTGGGTCAAATACAATGAACAATATTGATACCATTCTATCAGAATTTTTTTAAAAAGCACACAATGGGATTGACCTAGAGAAAGCTAAGAAGATTCTGTGGAAGGAATGGATGGAGCCAGAACAATTTTTGAAATAACTACAATGTTATAAAGGAAAACAACTTTGAAAGAATTAAGAATTTTATGATGAATGCAATGATTACAACTCCATTAGACTGATGATAAAGTATGCTTCTCATTTCCTAGCAGAAAAGTAATGAACCATAGATACAGAATGGGACAGACTTTCAGACATAACTAGTATATGAATTAGTTTTGCTTGAATGCATTTATTTGTTATAATGCAAGACTTTGATAGAGTGAGAATGATTCTCTTCTAGATTGGGAGTAGTGATAGGGATGCAGAAAAAAAAAAAGAAGAAAAGGGAAAAAATAAAATCAATGATACATTTTTAAATGTTTTTTAAATTTTTTACAGAAATGAGCAAAGGGGAGCTCTGAAGGAGGTAAGGGCAATCAGAGCCCATTTGTACTATATGTCAAATTTAACATATACTTTAAAAAAGCTATATGTAATAGATTGATCATTTCACATACAACCCTGGATTGTACTAGACATGGGATGAACCAGAATTTTCTGGTGAGAGAAGGTAAATAGGAGTTAGTCCTGTAAGTTTCATCCTCTTTGAAGGGCAAAGTGAGAATATTAGTTAACGGGAAAGTTATCTTAATGGATAGTCTAGAAGGAAGAGTGGTGTTTCCCATCAAAGGGTGAGAGCCAGTGAGGGAATAATTAGTTCTATTCAGGCCAATTCATGACCACTGACAGATTATATGCCAAGTGTAGAATTAAAACTGAGGACTGATAGAGTCCTTATTCTCAATATATTTATTTTAATTAAGGGAGATAACACTTTTAGGAGGGCTTAGCTGCAGCATGGATAGAAAGGATTGGCAGGAGAGTTTTCTAAAGACTGTCTTTGTCCACTCTCATTCCTTATTCCTGATCCCTAGTTTTCAACATAATTTCCATCATTCTCACCTATTCCTATTTTTATGTTAAATTCACTGAAAATAGAATCTACCCCACCATTTCCTTCTTATCCTTTCTATGAAGTAGGCTATGATGGCTCATGTCTATGAGACATTTTTGCATTTAGCTCCAATTTCCTTTATTCTTCAGACTTTGTTTACCGTTGAGATGTCAAGACTGATAATTCTTCTAGTATTATATGTTTATTTTCTGATAACTGGATAAACTGATATAGTATTAATAGTATTATTATTATAGTATATAGTATAGTGTAGTATTGATAGAGTATTAATAGTCAAAGACCATAAGCTATTTAAATATAAAAAATACAAATCTTAGCATATTCTGTTATTTTTTTACTTCTCCGTAATTATAACTACAGAGACAAAAGTGGGCCATATAGAATTGAAGACCATGTAGTTTTCTTTCTTTTTTAGGTTGGCATGAACAGTTTGTCAACAAATATCCCATCTACTGGAGATAAAACTTTCCATTAGGCTTGTCCTCAACACTGAAGATCCAGTATGTTTTCAAGAATCAATCTAAAGCCTTTCTGGTATGACAAGCTAGATGGCATAGGGAAAGAGTACTGGGCCTAGAGCCAGAAAAACCTAAGTTTAAATCTGTCCTCAGACATTTACTAGCTATGTAACTCTGGGCAAGTCATGTAATCTTATTTGCCTCAGTTTCCCCATCTGTAAAATGAGCTAGAGAAGAAACTGGCAAATCATTTCAGTATTTTTGCCCCCCCAAAACCCCAAATGGCATCATGAAGAATTGGACATAACTAAAAGGACTGAATTAATAGTATGGCAGAATCTGCCAAATCTTATACTTCACTGGCATAGCACTTAAGAAATAGGGTCATTTTCAAGCCATGATGAAGTATCAGAGTAAGATTTTGTGGAGATTTAAAGAAATGTTTATGCGAAATCTAAGCAACATTATCCTAAGGACAAAAATGGTAAAACAATAAACAGAAGAAAAAATGAAACATCCTCAAAGATGTTTTAACAAACTGTTTTCACCATCAATGGCATAGCCACCACACTTGGATTCTAATATTATGCTTCAGAATGTACTTTTAAAAGAGGTGTACTAGATTTTGGGGGATTATTATAGGATTGGTGAGATAATCTGGATCATCTGCCCCTTCTCCAAAATTTAGCATCAAATATTCTCTAAATAGCTGTGTGTGGTAGATGTTACCTATTAGCTACCTAATGTTTCACCACTAAAAGGTGAAAGCAAAATCCAATGTATCACTCATGTATATAATAGTACACTCTATTGGGACATATAAATTATAATTAGCCAGATTTCATATGAGTAGCAAATAAATGAATGAAATTTCATGACCTGTAAGGGACTTGATCCTCTACTATTCTTTTCCCATAATCATATGATGCCTAAAAACATGTAGGGATCTCAGGATGAGCATTTGGCAACAATGCAACCTGAGACTTAATTAAATATGGCAAAAAGAACAACTTTCTCTGAACTTAGAAGCAGAATAGTGTCTCAGTGCTAGCCTTTAGTCCAGAAGTAAGTCTGAAGTAAAATTACCAGGGCAGGAGTCCCAAACCACAGGGGACTAGTATTTCAATCTCTCTGAACCTGTAGAAACTCCCATTTGGGCTAAAAGCAACCTATTGAAACTCATCACACACAAGACTGTTAACAAACCCAACCCTAAGTCAAGAACTTCTAGAGCTCAGAAAGGAAGGGCAGTGAACTGATTTATCCCCTGATCAAACCACTTTGGGATCACTGAAAAGTGGGAGGGCCCCAGATTAAGCTATAAAAGCAAAAAAAAAAAAAGCTATAAAAGCAGAAGAACATAAAAGGACAGAAGTTCGGACCAGATATTCCCTGCCCCCAGAACTGTACAGACTCTAGTATTTTCATAAAGTCCAAAGTCAAAAAGGCTGGAATAAGGAACAAACAAAACCAGAACCCAAACACAAAGAGCCTACTACAGAGAAGCTCAAGACACAAACACAGAAGACAATGGCTTAAAAACATACAAGCCATGAATAATAACAAAAAAAGAATCTAGACAGCCTGTTTAAAGAAATCATTAAAAAAAAATAAAAACCTGTCCATATATCTTAGAACCATAGGGCAAACTAGAAACTGTGAAGATATCTACTAGTCATCTTTTGAAATGAACCCTAAAATACTCTCAGGAATATTATAATCAAAATTCAGAGTTTCTAGAGGAAGAGGGGAAAAAAAAGAATTAAGTACTGTGGAGCCATAGTCAGGATCACACAAGACTTAGCAGATACTACTATAAAGAAATGGTGAGCTCAGAGTACAACCAACAATAATCTACTCAGCAAAACTATAAAATCCTACAGGTGAATTTTTAATGAAATATAGGACTTTGAAGGATTTCTGATGATAAGAGAAGAGCTGAGTAGAAAATACGATATTCAAAGACAGGATTCAAAAGAAAAATAAGAAGGTTTATGGATGAGAAATCATAATAGACTAAATAAGGTTGCCCAGAGTCACACAGCCAGTAAAGGTTAGAGGCCAATTTTGACCAAAAAGAGTTCTAAGAGTCAAACATCACTGAAAACAACTAAACAAAAATGAAGACAACAAAAAATAAGAAAAGAATTTGGTATTCATGTCTGATTTTTTGTGTCCCCATTTAGGGTATTTTGGCAAAGATACTGGAGTTGTTTGTCAGTTTCTTCTCCAGCTCATTTTATAGATGAGAAGACTGAGACAAACAGATATCCAGAGTCACATAGTTAGGATGTGTCTCAGAATAGATTCAAACTCAGGAAGCAGAGTCTTTCTGATTCAAAGCCCTGTGCTCTATTCAGTGTAACACTGGGGAAGGAATTCTAAAAAAAACAAAAAAAAAAAAAAAAACAACAACAAAACCAAACTCTAACAATGTACAACAATATTTAAAGTTCTTTGTGAGATGACACAGAATGGGAATCTGAGGAAGGACTGATCAATTGGGCAACAGATGAACAAATTATGATATATAAACATGATGGTATATTATTTCTGTAAACTTTGATAGTGTCTGACCAAATTCCAGAAGACTAATGATGAAATATGCTACTCACTTCCTGACAGAAAGTGAAGGACTCAATGTAGAATAAGACAAATGTTCTTTTAGACATGTCAGTGTGGAAGTTTGTTTGCACCTAGTGTGCAATGGGTTTATTTTTCTTGTATTCTAAATTAGGAAATAAGTACAAACATAATAATAATGATCAGAAGTAGAGTTTATTGAAAAAAATGAAGCGGGATAATAACCATTGATTTGTCTGAACAAAGTTAAAAATAAAATAGATTTAATCAAATGGAAAAATAGGGCAACTACAGTATATGCATATTAATCAATATTGTTTAGACTATTTAAAATAACTAGACAGTGTAAGGTAGGAATATTGCTATACTATAGGAAATGATGAGTTGGTGGAGTTAGAAAATAATGAAAAGATTTAGACTTATGAAGGAAGATGTAATCTACCTTAAGAGAAACAGAGGACAAACAAGCATAGTATGGCTCTACATGTATATGAGATTATAGATATCTATGTTTTTGTATATGAATCTATATGTGTATTGGGAGTAGAAAATGGAAAAAAGTAATAAAGTAAAAAATGCATGGTAGAGGACAAAAAGAAACCAAAACAAAGAAAAAGATAGATAGTTTGAAATACAATATGTAGTATTGATTATATGGGCTTTTTTGAAATGGAAATTTATTGGTTCATATTTTGAATCCTCTCATGTTCTGTTGTGCACATGGCAAATTTTTTTCTTTTTCTATTTTGTATGTGTTTTAAGTAAATAAATACATTTTAAAAATAAATTAAGCAAGAGGGTGAAGAAGGTATATCTTGGCTGATTTAAACAAATTATATGTGTACATTTGCACACATTTATATATATATATATATATATATCTACCATGTTTTGATTATTCATCTTTGACCTATGAAAAGAGAGTCATTAATTACAAAATGTGATTCAAAAGAGAATATCAATTTGTTTAACAAAGAAGTATCAGTTATTTTGTTTTAAATCAAGGTGAAGTGGTGGTGGTAGAGGCTTTTTATCATACTTTTGATTGTATTTTAGTTATCCAGGAAGACAGATTATCTCTAACATTGCACATAATTCTAATATCCATTTCTATTATTCTATTTGGTGCTTCAAATCTTAAAATTAACTTTGTAACTTTGTACTCTAGCTTAACATTGACTGAGAATTTTGTCTTTGCTTTTTGGTCTCCATAAAATATGAAAAGATATTGATTGTGAAAAGGATTTTAATAAGTAGGGGGAAATTCTATCCTGATTTGGATCTTTATCCAAGCAATACTACTTGGATATAATTATTGAGTTGTCTCTGACAGACATTAGCAGAGCAATGGAAGAGTACTGAGTTTTTCCTTCATGCCATATTGCCTCTTTGGACATTATAGAATCACAAAATTTACCCTTTTATGACACAGTTATGGTATCCAGATAAGGTCAAAACACAGAAAGAAAATTATAGACCAATTTCCCCAATGAATATTGATTCAAAAACCTTAAATATTGGCAAAGAGATTACAGCAAGTTAGAACTAGTATAATTCACCATGACCAAGTAAGATTTAATACTGGAAATGCACGACTACTTCAGTATTAAGAAAACTATTAGCATAATTAACTATATTAATAGTTAACAGAATAACAACAGAATAATAACAGAAACCATATGATTATCTCAATAAATGCAGAAAAAGCATTTGACAAAATCCAACACTCATTCCTAATAAAAACAATAGAGAGTATTGGAATAAATGTAGTTTTCCTTAAAATGATTAGCAGCATCGATTTAAAACCATGAGCAAGATCACATGGAATGGAGATAAACTAGACTCATTCCCAGTAAGAGTGAAACAAGATTGCACCAGTATTATTCAATATTGTATTAGAAATGTTAGCTTTAACAATAAGAGAAGAAAAAGAAATTAAAGGAATTAGAGTAGGTAAAGAGAAAACCAAATTATTACTCTTTGCAGATGATATGATGATAAACTTAGAGAATCTAGAGAATCAACTAAAAACTACTAGAAACAATCAATAACTATAGCATCTAGGGGAAGAAGTGGGAGAAAAAAGTTTGGAACACAAGGTTTTAAAAGGGTGAATGCTGAAAATTATCCATGCATGTGTTTTGAAAACAAAAAGCATAAAAAAAAAAAAAGAAATACAGAATGACTTAAAAGTCATTCAGTCTAAAACCCTAATTTCATAAATGAAGAATCTGAGACTAGGAACCTCAAAGATCACATGGTTAGTAAGTGCTTGGTACCTAAAAATAGTGCTTTCTACACAGCAAGCACTTGATAAATTTGTGCTAAATTGAATTAAACGTAGGTCTTCTGGTTTTTCCCACCATACCTTGTTACCTCTGGAATTTTTTGATTACTTTTTTTAGTCAGCAGCTTTATATAGCTGAATTTTAAACCAAGCCTTAAAACCTATAATCCTCAATTAAGCTTGGAAAAAAAAAAAAAAAAAAAAAACAACTCAAAGCTAAAGGACTGAAGAAAACATGCCAGTTCTGAGCTAACCCTGGAGGGATCACTGATTAAGCATGAACAAAAGAAAGGATATGTTCAAACCCAATGAAAACCTTAATTTTGCTTTCCAAGAGTTCTTTTCCCCCAAAAAAGTTAACATCATAACATGTAAAACTATAATGGTTCTCAAATATTTTATTGGGGGGAAAACTCTGTCTAGAGTTTCAGTAATGGGCATTGTGCATTGCTGAAAACACATTGTTGTCCCTTCCAAAAAGGAAAACTGTGAGCCTGCCAAAAATCTTTCTCTGAGTCTCTGATTTGTTTCAAATTACAGAACCTTCTTTCATACTTTCACAGTAACAATTTCGTATATAAAATGCTAAGAATAACTGACCAGTGGAAAACAAAGTACAGTAATAAGATGCTAAGAGGAAGAAATCTCAGACTCAAACAATAAGTAAGCCTTGGGAACAATAAGGTAGATCCAGAATGTCTCAAAATATCTTCCTTTGTGGGGGTGGGGAAATGGAATTAAGTTGTTCAAGTTGTTCAAGTTACATATTTAAAGAAAAACTACAGTTAACATTAAAATTATTCAGACATAATATTATCTCTTTATGTTTATCTATCTATCTATTGTTTCCTCTATTAGGATATAACTTCCTTGACAGTGAAGTATTATTTCATTCTTTCTACACGTATCCAAGTACCTGGTACAGTGTCCAGCACTTAAGGGCACTTAATACATATAGGTTGGTTGTGATAAACATTAAATATAAAATTGGGCTTATATATTTTTTATATTAAGAAAGTCACATGATTCAGAAATACATACCATAGTACCTATTCTAAGGTACTTTACTTTCAAGGTAAAGTATAGTTTTTATAAAGGTTTTACAAGGAATTCAATGACCCACTCCAATTTGGTGTTCTTTCTGAACGTAAATGTAAGTAAAGAAAAACCTGTCAGGCTTGCTTTAAAGGTTTGCCTGGAAACTATTTATTCAAATTTCCCTTAATTCTCAATTGTAACTTGTTTATTCAACTCAATCCTTTACTTCCTGCCCCAAGTATTAGAATCATTATTGACTTTATTGGTCCTTGATTCTGAATCAGACCTCCCTTAAGATGACTGTTTTATATAACTTGGACTAATCTATGATAACTATTGGTTAACAAAGCCATCATATCCCATTTTCTCTATTACTGTATCTCTAAATAGACCTGGTATGGTCATCAGAAGAGCTGTTTTTTACAGAATACTTGAAGGTTTGCCAAACACTTTACCCCATTTTGAGGTCTTCTTGGTAAAGATCCTGAAAGTTTGCCATTTCCTTCTCCAGTTCATTTGATAGATAAGGAACTCAGAAAAACAGGATTAAGAGTCACAGAGTTAGAAAGAGTCTGAGGACGGATTTGAACTCATAGATATGACTCTTCCTAATTCCAAGTCTAATGTGCTATTCACTGTGCTACCTAGTTGCCAAGTATTTCATACATACGTGAAACAACAGATGAGGCATTGGACTTTGGGCCAGGAAGGTCCAGGTTTGAACTATATCTCAAATATTTACCAGTTGTGTCACCCTGGGCAAATAATTTAACCTCTTAAGTTTCATAAGATCTAGAGGTGAAAGGGATCCGAGAAACCATCTCATTCCAGTCTCCTTATTTTATATATAAACAAGCTGAGGGTCCAGGAAGATTATGCCCCAAACCATATATTGTAAATGGTTAAGCTGAGTTTTCAAGTCAGATCCTAAATTCAATGTCCTTTCAATTGTACCATGATGTCTCTTTCAATTTCCTCAACTATAAAATGGAAATGACAACTGCACCTATCTCACATAATGTGATTTCAAAAATCAAATGAGATACTTGTAAAGAGCTTTGCAATTCTTGATCTCCAATGATCCAATTACTGTAGATTTCATGGAAGAGACTGTAACATTGCAAGTCTCTGTGCAATTAGGATTATGTCTTATCTAGCAATAAAGGCATTTGGAAAACCTTATTCATAGTGCATAATTTTCTTACATGACCTTGGAAAACACCTTAAAAGTAAACTCTGTTTTATATCTTGCTTAATGGTAATACTCATTGGTTCGTGGAAGTCATTATCTCTATAGTTTTATTTGTCCTAGCATATTAAATAATTTTAAAATAAATTTGAGGGGGATATACTCTGTTTAATAAGTCTTCAAAGCTATATTTGCAAACTGGTGAAACAGATTAAAATATATATTTGTTTTATGTATATTTTTATACAGTCAGCTATTATTATACAGAAGTTAACTTATGAGACCTCATAAAAACTATTTTAAATCTATCATTCCTTAGATGTATTCCAAAATCAAATATGTCAACATTTAATATTGCTAAAACATCACACTAAAGATGGTGCAGTGTAGTGGCTCATGTGCAAGACTTAAAATCAAAAGAGACTGTGTTTGATTTGCCAGTCATCCCTACAACATGCTGCCTCCATCCTTGTAATCATCCCCAACTCTTCCCCACATAATTCTTGTACTCTGCCCTTGGAACCATACTGGTCTCTGAAGAGAGAGGTAAACTTTTGCATCATCCTATCCAGAGCCAGCCTCCTTGCGACTTATCAGATCAGCCTCTCTACTTCCCTTTTATGTACTGTCTCCTCCCATTAGAAAGTCCCTTAAGGTAAGAGACTATCTTGTTTCCTTTTATTTGTATTGACATTTTTAAGTACAGTGCCTGATAAGTAGTGAGCACTTAATTAATGTTCTATGTCCATTGGTTTGTCTGTGTGTCTGTTTATCTATCTAATGTGTAACTATAGGAAAGTCACTTAATCTCAGTTAAGTGCCATAGTTTCTTTATCTTAAAAATTGGCAAGATAATACCTGAAATATTTACCTCACATAGCTGTTGTGAGGATCAGATGAAATAATGTAAGTAAAGAGCTATATCAGTGGGGTCAAACTCCAGGGCACTTGAAGGGAGGCAATAATTCATACATAAAGATTTCTGAAGGCTGCATATTGATTTCCTTTAAAAATGTAACCTTATTTGTTTTTTATTATATTTTTATTTTATTAAATATTTCCCAATTATATTTTAATCTGGTTCAGTTGGGTATTTTACATCTCAGGACTATATAAATATCAGTTTTTTGCCCTTTTTTGGTTTTGGTTAGATGTCTGATTTTGCTGACATGAAAAATCCACTTTGGAAAGCTTTATTAAATAATAATTTTTATTATAGCTTTTTATTTACAAGATGTATGCATAGGTAATTTTTCAGCATTGACAGTTGAAAATCCTTTTGTTCCAACTTTTTCCTTCCTTTCTCCCACCCCTTTCCCCAGATGGCAGGTTGACCAATACATATTAAAAATGTTAAAGTATAAGTTAAATACAATATATATATATATACATGTCCAAAGAGTTATTTTGCTGTACAAAGAGTCAGACTTTGAAATAGTGTACAATTAGCCTGTGAAGGAAATCAAAAATGCAGGGAGACAAAATAGAGGATTAGCAAGTCTATGTAGTGGTTCATAATCATCTCCCGGAGTTTTTTCCCTCGGTGTAGCTGGTTCAGTTCATTACTGCTCCTTTGGAACTGATTTGGTTCATCTCATTGTTGAAGAGGCCACATCCATCAGAATTGATCATCATATAGTATTGTTGTTGAAGTATATAATGATCTCCTGGTCCTGCTCATTTCACTCAGCATCAGTTCTCTCCAGGCCTTTTTGAAATCATCCTGCTGGTCATTTCTTACAGAGCAATAATATTCCATAATATTCATATATCACAATTTATTCAGCAATTCTCCATAAGTAATAACTTTTAAAAATTGAGATCTATGATTTCATTGGTATAGGAATCTCCCACTGAGAAAACTATTTCTACCAAAAAAGACTGCCAATTATTTTGTAATTTATAGTCTTAAAGAGTTGTCTCCTGTACTGGGAAGTTAAGTGACTAGCCTAGGGCATACAGCTAACATATGTCAGACAGATTCAAACCTAGGTATCCATAACTCAGAGGCTAGCTCTGCTACACAATATCTCCAATTATTATGATTGTTGTTATTGCTATGTTGAATAATGTAGCATTATTTATAATAGTATATTATCTAGCTTGATACATTTCCATTCACACTTTGGGAGATGTTTTACTTCTAAAGGTTCTTTCTGCTCCACCCCTTGTTGTAGGAGTATCCTCAGCACAAAGTATGCCATTTGCTTTGAGATCAGAGTAAAGTGGGAATGGTGTGCTCATTGCTACTATCTCAACTTTCTCTTAACTTGAACTTCAACTCAAAAGCCTGGGAAACTCTTTTATCAGAGAGAGAAGAATTGTTTGGGAGCTTTAATTATTAGAAAGTTATTCTTTCTATTGTGTCAAAAAATGTAGGTGTCTAGTAGTGGGGTAGTACAACCTTTCAGCTTCTGTGCATTAGAAGGGTTATGACAAGAAATACTACACTGTCAGAGTAGTCAAATCCCATGGCACTAACATTTGGCTGAGCAAGGCACACGAGATGGAGGAGGAGGTGGATAGTATCAGTGGCTGATGATTATACTTCTTGGAACAATCACTGGCATTGTATGGCAAGCAGGGCTGGTCCATCAATGCCAGTGATTCTTCTGAGTCTGCTGCTGTAATTCTGCTAATACAAAATTTGAGAAAGTATGACTTAGGTACTTCCTAGGAACCAGAACTTGTCTGTGGATTAACCTGTTGGGTGAGTAAGTGTGTGGTTTCCTAAGTATTTTGTCCACAAGTTAGAATTAGAAGGGAAGAATCTTTTTTTTAAATTTTAAGTTTTTATTTTTTTGCTGAGGCAATCCCAGGAAGAATCTTTTCTATATATCTGTTTGAGAAAGTGAATGTCTGTGGGGAGCCCCCACTTGTTTTGTGTGCCCAAGAGTTGGGGAAATAGATGGGGATGGGGAGAGGGGAGGAGAGACATAAATAGCTATGTGACATAATGGATAGAGTGATGGACTTGGAGTGAGGAACATCTGAGTTCAAATCATATTTCAGGTACGTACAATCTGTGGGATCCTAAGCAAATTACTTTAATTCTAAACTCTAAATTTCCTCAACTCTAAAATGTGGTTGATAAAAAGAACTCCTACCACATAGGATTGTTTGTGAAAATCAGATGAGAAAATATATGGAAAGAACTATGCAAACTTTAAAACAATATATAAATATGAACTGTTAATATTGAATGAGTTGTAATCACTCCAAAAATGTTAGACTGATTATAGTCTATGTACACTTTAAAAGACTAAGCTAGTATATATATTTTTTCTCAATAGTATTTTTTTTCAAATACATGTAAAGACAGTTTTCAACATTTATTTGTGTAAGACTTTGTGTTTCAAATGTTTTCCTTTCCTCCTTTATTTCCCCTTCTCTAACACAGCAAGCAATATGATATAAATTATACCTATTCAATACTTTTAAACATATTTCTGTATTTATCACATTTTACAAGAAAAAATCAGACCAAAAGGGAAAAAACCATGGGAAAGAAAAAGTAAACAGAACAAAACAAAACAAAAAGGTGAAAACACTATTCTTTGATCCACATTTGGTTTCGGTAGTCTTTCTGGATGCTGATGGCACTTTCTATCCCAACTCTATTGGAATTGTCTTGGATAATTGTTGAGAAGATCTAAGTCTATCATAGTTGCTCATCGCATTGTTACTTGTTCTTCTGGTTCTGCTGATAGTATATTTCCTATGAGTTAGGCCAAAATAGCAGTGAAGCAGGCTGGAATATATCTCTCTACAATGTTAGTTTATTGATCCTAGTACTGTCCTTTTGAATTATAAAGAATAAGTCAACTTTCTTGGCATATTACAACTTCCCAGTTTTTAAAAGGCAGATGTTACATTCCCCCAAAGTTCTTCCTTCTCTATGTTAAATACATGCAGTTCCCTGAAAGATTCCTCATATATAACTGACATCTGTGGTTTACTGGTAAGAATACTCTATATTGATTCAGAGAATTGGGGTTCAAGTGGTGGTTCTTCCATGTATTGGGCAAATTACTTAATCTCCTGGGGCCAATGTTCTCATTAATAAAATTAGAGCTCTGGACCAAATGATCTCTAAATCTATGAGTCAATGACGCACTTTAAAGATCTTTTCTAATTTTTATCAATCTTCTGGACACTCTTAAGTCTGTCAATATATTTCTTATATGGTTATCAGACTGGGCATCACAATCAAAACCTGGTTTTACTAATGAAAAGAATTCAATTGAATTATTACTTCCCTTTCTCTGGACTCTTTTTTGATTAATAAGCCTCAGACTATATTAGCTTTTTTTTTTTTTTTTAAGCTCCATTTTGGCTCATATTGTGCCATGTGTTATAGTAAAAGTCCTAGTTTTCCCACATGAACTACTATCAAAATTGATCTCTATTATTCTCTATGTAATTAGTTTTTTAAATTTAAATTCAGTTCTTCATATTTATTTCTTTTAAATTTCATTTTATCTATTAAGCCCATTAATCTGATCTCTAAGATACAATTGGATCCTGTTTCACTAATTTGACATGTTATTTTGTATCATATATAGATCTGATTAGCAAACCTTCTAAATCTTCATCTAAGTAATTTATAAAAATGATGAATAAGTCATAGGCAAGGTCAAAGTCCTATAGTATGATATATTTATAAGTCTCTCTTGCTCAAAGAATGAGTTATGAAAATGCCTAAATAGCACTATTATCTAGCCACATTAAATAAAAAATAAACTGCAAAAATTTAAACTTATTTGTCAATCAATCAAAAAACAAACATTTATTAATAAATGTCAGATTGTCTCTGCTTTCAAGGAATTTAATGGGGGAGATAATATGTAAAGATGAAGGTATATAGAGATGATATACAAAATAGTAATTTTAAAAAGATGCACTTAAATGAAAGCAATATAAAATACCTGAGATTTATGGAATCCTTGCCTTCCTTCAAAATAAAGTTTAGGGATCACCATTTCTAGGAGGCCTTTCCTTATTACTCTACTCCCACCCCCCACCCCCATCTTTATTTGTTTATGCTCAAATGTTTTGGAATTATTTTATAATTTTGTATTTACTTCTTTATATTTTATATCCTCCAAATAAAATGTAATCTCTCGGAGGATAGGGATTGCTTTACTTTTTTGTCTTCATATCCCTAGGACCTATTCTGTTAATGTGTATGTATGTGTGTATATATATACCCATACCCACACACATAAATGTATATGTGTATACACAATGTCCACATATATTTACATAGCGGGTTTTCAACAATTATTTGTTGAATTGAATCGAAGAAAGCTAAGTAGTCCAATAGGCAGAGGGAAGGATAGAAGATATAGTCAGGCAGGAAAGCTCCTAATGACTTGATAGACAGAATATTGTATTTGGGAGAATAGAAAGTAGGTCAATTTGGCCTACTGAAGCCATTCCCTAAAACCTACATCTTCATCCTTCCAGTTCATCTCAAAAACCCTTTAATATCATCCCTAATATACTCTTTCTTACTTCTAAGCTCTGTTAATGAAGTAGATCTTGCTCCTCTACATGCACCCTGGAATCCATTCCCTCTTGTCTTCCTCAATATAGTGTTGCTTAAATGTGCCTGCCCCCAATGTTTAAACTCTCCCTATCTATTAATTCCTTCACCAGGCCCTACCAATCACCTTAAAATCCTGCATTTAATCTCTCCTTTCCTCAGGCTCCTTGTTTCTATTTCCTCTCTTTTTACTTATTTCTCAAAGTTTTGGTAATCTGGCTTCTGACTTCATTATTCACTTGAAGCTTCTATTTCTTTAATTGACGGAATGAATGGCCTTTTCTTATTCCTTAATTTTCTTGAACTTTTTGTTTTATTTGATGCGGTTGACCTGAACATTTTTACCTCTTAGGATTTTTCTGACATGATTTTCTACTAGTTCTCTTACCTGTCTGCTTTTTCGAAATCTTCTTTGCTGGCTTATCAATGGAACCACACCCCTAAACTGTGGGTGTTCTCCAGAGCTCTATTCTGGGTATTTCTTTCTTCTCTATGCTTTCTTTCTTGGTGACCTCATCTGTTCCCAGAGCTGTAAATGATCATTTCTATGCATATGACTTCCAGCTCTATATATCCAGCCCCAGTCTCCTGAGCTCTAATCTTGTACCACCCAATTATTTCTTGGATGTTTCTAACTAGATTTTCTAGAGGCATTTAAAGTATCATTTAAAGCAAAACTCATTATCTTCCCCCCCCCCCCCCCCAAAAGTTGTTTCTCCTTTCTAAATTTGTCTACTTCTGCACCACTATTTTCTAACCCCTAGGTTTATTTACCTGGAATTACCTTAGTTTTCATTTTCTCTTGCTGTACATTTTATGAAATTTTACTTACTTAGGATTAAGGATTATTTTTATTTTTTGGAGTGATATCCCCATGGTTCACAGTGGCTGGCACATAGTTGGTAATTAATGTTTGACTGATTTAGCTGGAATGGAGAGTATATGAAGGAGAGTAATGTGAAATACAACTAGAAAGATAGGCTGGGTTCAGATTGTAAAGGATTTTAGATGCAAAATTCAGTCATTTATATTTTATCTTAGAGGCAGGGCAAGGGAATACCAAGGTCTGACATGTCCTGGGAAGTTTATTTTAGTAATTATGTGAAGAATTGGTTAGAGAGGCTAGATTGGAAGAGACACTAATCTCTTGATTGACTATTATCTCCTTAACCTTTCTGTAATCCCTTCTCAGTAGTCAGATAACAACTGTATTTAGTATAACAAAATTTCTTTGCTACAAGTATGAAGATACATGTGTACACAAACATTACAGGTAAGCAGTCACAAGTAGGTAGAACTGACAAGGTGTCCAACTATGGAGTTTAATTATGTTGAACACAGTGGTTTAGATCTTATCATAGATATATACCTCTAGCTTATTACCTGAAATCAGTCCATTCTATGGCTCTACCAATAAATCTGAATTCTTAGTTTCACGCAGTTGCAAAAATTCCCTAACAATGATGAGAAGCAGTATCTGGAAGAGGCAGCTTTGGAGTTAGGGAGACCTGGGGCATCTTGCCTGCAAGACTGAGCAAGTCATGTAAGTATCAGTGTTTCAGACAACTCTTTTTTTTTTTTTAAATAACTTTTTATTGATAGAACCCATGCCAGGGTAATTTTTTACAGCATTATCCCTTGCATTCACTTCTGTTCCGATTTTTCCCCTCCCTCCCTCCACCCCCTCCCCCAGACGGCAAGCAGTCCTTTACATGTTAAATAGATTACAGTATATCCTGGATACAATATATTTGTGCAGAACCGAACAGTTTTCTTGTTGTACAGGGAGAATTGAATTCAGAAGTTATAAATAACCCGGGAAGAAAAACAAAAATGCAAGCAGTTTATATTCATCTCCCAGTGTTCTTTCTCTGGGTGTAGCTGCTTCTGTCCATCTTTGATCAATTGAAACTGGATTAGCTCTCTTTATCGAAGAGATCCACTTCCATCAGAATATATCCTCAAACAGTATCGTTGTTGAGGTATATAATAATCTCCTGGTTCTGCTCATTTCACTTAGCATCAGTTCATGTAAGTCTCGCCAGTCCTCTCTGTATTCATCCTGCTGGTCATTCCTTACAGAACAATAATATTCCATAACGTTCATATACCACAATTTACTCAACATCTCCAATTGATGGGCAGCCATTCATTTTCCAGCTTCTAGCCACTACAAACAGGGCCGCCACAAACCAGACAACTCTTTAAGACTCTTAAGTTACAGGTAATGATTTTTACTAGTAATTTAAGTTGCTTCTCTATCTATATAACCAAAAAGGGCATCAGGGTAGATATCATTGAAGAGCAAGATCTTGGTGGTTCCCGCACATCTCTCCCTTACTGCTTCACAGCTTCGAGTTCTGCATGAATCAGCTCTTTTGCCATTCAGACCTATGCACCCACTCATTCAGCTTGCTGGAACTCTGTCAAGTCTGTTTAGAAATGCTTTATTTTTTTGCCTCAATGATCACTCCTCCAGGTCTGCCTACTCTAAGAGTTAAGGTGACAAAAATTTTCCTTCTCGTTCCCTCTAGCGTGTGTGGTTAGAGCCAGGAAAGGGTTTCCTTTAGCAAGACTGGAGAGGTGGAGTAAAGCAAAGGAGTGACCTTTGTTCTACATTCTTACCAGCGTCAAAACTGTCACCTTCGCTAAGTGTTGTAGTTCTTTGTGGACTAAAAGAGGTGTGCCCAACTATTTCTTTCCTAAGCTCGCTTCCCATTGTTTCCCAACTTCCCTGATGTAAAAACAACATCCTCTTGGAGGCTGCTGGGACAACCAAGGCAAGGTTCTATCTGTGAAGCCTTCAGTACTTCTTGGAGGAGGGTCAGCGAAAGCAACAAGACACTCCGGTTACCTCTGTATGCACGCGAGGCGTCCAGAAAGCAACGTTTTGCGGGGAGGCAGGGCTGCTGGCTAGAACACCAGCCTGACCCGCGGGCTCTCATCTTAGCCTCTTTCTTGCGGAGTGTGGGATAATACGCAGGGCTGGTTGGGGCTGGAAGGAGGAGGGGCCAGAAGGGTAAAGTGCGTGCTTTTCCAGTTCTCCAGAACGCCGGAGGAGTTTGAAGGGAGTGTCGGGAAGGTAGGGAGAGAGAGTGGGAGGACTTACCGAGGGGTTCAAGAACAACCCCTTCACAGCCGGCAAGCTAACGAGCGAGATGCGTACAAAGCGCGCGGGGCTAGGGCTTTCCAGGAAGCGAATACTGACGAAGGCGTGGCCAGAGCTGGGCAGCGCGCGACGCGAAGGCTTCTCAGCAGCTACGAGCAGGGGGGGCGTGCCCAAGGCGGGCACGGGGCGGGACCTAGCGCGAGCCAAAGGGCGGACCCGCTTGGGGTCCTACCTTCTGCTCTCCTCCCTTCTCTTCCCCTCCCCCGCCCAGCCCTACCCGGGTTTCCCAGCCTCCCCCGCGCTTCCTCGGCTCCGGCAGTCGCAGCAGCGGGCGCGCGTCCTAGTCCCTGACTCGTTCAGTGCTATGGCGGCCTACAGCAAGTACCTGACGGCGCGGAATTCCTCGCTGGCCGGGGCCGCCTTCCTAGTGCTCTGTCTGCTTCATAAGAGGCGTCGCGCTGCTGTCGCTGCCGCTTCCCGCGCCGGAGGCCCGCCGCACGGGTAAGCGGGGCCCGCCTCCTCCTCCTCGGGAGTCCGTGTCGCGCACCCCAGTGCCTGGAGCACAAGCTCCGGGGTCCTGCCGGGGTTTCCCCTAGCCCTCTGCCGGGGCCAGCCGGAACAAACTCGACCGGCCCCGGCACCTCGCTGGTCTCTGCGATCCGGGGTGGGCGGGGGCTCCCTGCCTGGCACGAGCCCTTGACCTCCCTCCCCCGCTCACCTCCCCCTCCCCGGGCACTCGCGGCGGTGCCCCCTTAGAACTCGTGTCCCTTCCCCTCGCCCCAACTTTGGGGATGTCTTCGAACTCCTCCTCCTGCGAGGTGGGTGCAGGACCCGGCACGGCTGGGAGTACCGACTGTGAACCCCCTCCGCCGGGGTCCATGGCTGCTGCTGAGCCCCAGAAGAGTCGGGGGTCTTCCCAAAGCCGTAAGGAGGAGGGCGAGTCTTAAAACTCCCTTAGACCCACTTGGCAAAGTCTTGTAGGAAAGTGATTTGTGGACTTGGCCAGTGGCCTGTCATCGAGACTGGTCGAATCTATGACCAAGAACTTGATTGAACAGGGTGTCCCATTCCCGAGGTGGTTCTCGGCTTCCTCCCGCTCTGCAGGTGAAAGGTGAAATCTCCCTCCTGCCTCGTCCAGATCCTGATCTGGTGCTTTCAGCTTGAAAAGGATTCACTTGGGAGATTTGGCTCCTGTTTTTAGGATTAGGGAAAGTGGAGGATACGGGGGTCTATGTGGATCCTGAAGAAAAGCAGTGGGAAGGAGGATGTTAAAACGGAGTATTTTGTTGAAGTTACTGCCCTACGGTCTAATGTCCTGTGCCTTCATGTAACTGTTCTGTGTTTTCAATCCCTATTTTATTTCATTAAAACTGCTATCACGAAAATCTGGAGTAAGAGGAATTTAAATTTTATTCAATTGGAAGAAGTATGGAGACCATAGAACCTGTTCAATTCTGTACTGTTAATTGTAGTTTCTAATGGGAAATAATTCTCACTTAAATAGCGACACAATAACATGAGCATGTCCAAGGGGGAAAAACTGAAATTCTGTACCTTAAAACAACAACAAAACCTTATTTGATTCTACTTCTTACTTACAAAGTTAGTAATTTTAAAAATGCAAAAATAAAAATATAAAGTGACTGTATTAATGTTCTCTCAGAGAGTAGTGCTTAAATGAATAAAATAAACACATTAGTGTTTAAAGAGTACATAGCAGAACTAGATAGGCCTCAATGAAAATTTTAGACATTTGACTGGAAAATTTAACACTAGCATTAGTGATACAGAATTTTTATTAAAATGACTCAAAAAATGAAGATCCTTTTATTAGAAATTATGCAAGCATTTGGAAATTAAATTGTACTGCAGTGAATATATTTGAGTTAGAAACCAATGCTTCATGATCTGTTGAATGAAGTAAAAAAGATTTGTAGGTAATAGATAAAATCGGCATTTGACAAAAAAGCACAAAACATGACATATCCCTCAAAATATATCTAAACTTGATAAGGATTTCAAAATGTTATTTTGGGAGAGGAAATGAAATGGTCAAATCTGCTTTATAGGAGTGGGACAGGATCTGTGAATTTCATTTGTAGAAATAACTCTTGAATGAAGAAGCTCCCTGTACCAGTAAAGGTCTTTACCTTCTTTGCCTAGAGACTAGAGACTTTGCCTAGAGAGTTGCCTAGAACACTGAAAGGTTAGCTAGAATCAGAGGTAGAACTTGAACTCAGGTCTTCTTGGTCTGCTCTGTCTGCCATGCCTTTTTGTAAAGCTTTATGAGTATACTGTGGTCTAAATTGTTTTAATTACTTTTCTGTAACCAACTAAGATAAATGAACCTTTTGTGTTACAACTTGTAAAAATTGCCTATTTAATGGAGTGCTTATATTTAACTGTCTTTTTGAATCTCTTCAGGAGTGGCTAATTAGATATATATAAAAAGATTAATCAAAAAAAAGGCCAATAGTCATTCCTTTCCTCATTAGACACAAGTTGCCTCTAGAGTTGAAGTCTTGTAAAGTGAAAAATTGTTGTTTTTAAATTTAATACTCCAGTGAAAGTATTAGAAAATGGACTGAGCGACTGCGCTGATAAATCATGCTGCCAAAAGGAAGTTGGCATCCACCCAGAGTCTTTTCTATTAACCTGTAAGCTCTATGAGGAAAATGGCTTACCTTGTCTAAAGTTAAGTTTCCTTTACTACCCACTAAGCACCATATTTTATATAGTAAATACTGAAGTCCTATTTTTTTTTTTTTTCATTTGTTCAAAAGGAATTTCTTTTGGTGAAGGCACAGCATCATTCATTTCACCTGGAGTTTTTTTTTTTTTTTTTTTGCTAAGGCAATTGGGATTAAATGACTTTCCCACAATCACACAGCTAGGAAGTGTTAAGGTCTAAGGTCAAATTTTCACACAGCTAGGAAGTGTTAAATGTCTAAGGTCAAATTTGAACTCAGGTCCTCCTGACTTCAGGGCTAGTGCTCTGTCCACTACCCCAACTAGCTGTCCTTTCACCTGGTGTTCTTACTATCTACCTAGTAAGGCTTTCCTAAAACTGAACTCATTATCTTCCCCTCCCCCCCAATTTCCTCCCCTAAAACCTATCCCTCTTCCTAACTATTATTACTGTTCAGGAGACCGACATCCTGTCAGTCATTCAGCCTCCCACTTGAAGCATCATCCTTATCTCTTTACTTTTTCTGCTTTTCAGCCCTCTCATATCTAAACTCTTGCCAGGTTTCATGTACATGCACCTTTCTCTTTTCTGAAAGAGTGGCCACTTTGCCTTTCTTTGCATCTCCATATCTTAGCACAGTATGTGTTTATAGCAGTTAATTTTATGATTAGGTAACAATAAACACCTTTCTCTTTTTTGAAAGTGTGGCCACTTTGCCTTTCCTACCATCTCTATATCTTAGCACAGTATGTGCATATAGTTAAATTTATAATTAGGTAAATAATAAATGAATAGATAATAGATGTTATAGAATTCAGGAGAGATGAATATGAGTTCTCAAGGAAGATCTCATAAAGGAGGTGAGATTTGATTGGGACCTTGAAGAAGGGATAGGGTTTTAGATATGTTTTTATATGGAAGAAACACATTATTAAGCTTATTCCTTTAGACATTTTGGGGAAGGATTATATAAAATCTTCCATAAATTTCCTTTAAGTTCATTAAACCTAATTTGTAGGGAATAACATCGCTAAAATATGAACAAATAATTTGTCACTTATGAATGATTATTATTAAATAATTATAAGGCAAAATTCTCGCAGGAAAGACTTAAGATCCAGGAGTATGTAATCCTGAAATATTTGGGTTTTTCTACCTTTATTCTTTCCTTGACCCTTCCATTCCCCGTCCTCAATAAAAATGATAAAATGTTTTAGACATCTCAGGTGAGTTAATCAAAAGTCAAGAGTTGCCTTCCAGAATACTTTTTCCTTCTGGTCTTGTACCTTTCTCTCTCCATATATGTATGTCTTCAATGTAGAGTTTTTTTTTTTTTTTTTTTTTTTTAGCATTTTAGAGCTATAAAGTACTATAGAAATAATTTAGTTCAATCTAATTGTTTTATACTTGAGGAAAGTAAGTTTTAGAAAGGATATATCATTGACCTAAAACTTTTCTGGCTTCAGATGCATCTTATGAAGAACTTATAGTCTTCTTTATCTCTTACCATTAGAATATATGTCCTTATTTGAGAAAGCTGTTGGGATCACCTTAAATTCAAGACAACATGGCATAACAGAAAGCACAGGCTCAGGAGTCACAAGATCCAACCTTTGGTTCAGGCTTTGTCAACTTGTAGTGTGAACCTAAGGCAAATCATTTCTCTTCTCTGGGCTTCAATTCCATTGTCTTTTAAAATGAAGGAATTGGACAAGGCATTTCCCTTTTGATTTTAAATCTTGAGTGTAACTTCACAAAGCACATTCTCTAACATAACAAATTCTCTGTAGCACTTATACTACCTTTCTTCCCAGGAAACATCTTTGACTTTACCCACTTCCCCTGTGTTTCATCTGCATATTCTGTCAGCTGTTACATGTTAATATTTCTCATTCATCTTTTCTTTACTCTTTCCACTGTTATCATTCTCTTCTCAACTCTTGCTAATTCATCATAGTTCTATAGTAGCTTTCTAACTAAAGTTCCTGCTGCCAGACCTTTCCTTCTTTTCAGTCTCCTGTTTATTGAGGTCTTATTATTTGCAAGGAGTCATGATAAATGATGTGAGGGCAAAAAAAAGTAAAAGACACAATTACCTGCCTGATTCGGGGGCTTATGATATACTATAGACATTTCATTTCATACCCAGCACATTAGCAAAGATGATAAAAGAGATGGGAACAATCAATAGAGGAAACAGGACAAAAGAAAGGTGTATATTTCAACTCTTTTAGTAGAGTTATGAATCAAGTCTAACCAATTTGGAATACGTTTAAAAAAATGGCTAAAAGATTTATACATTTTGACTCAAAGATCCCATTGCTAGACATATATCCCAAGCATTGGTTAAAGATGGAAAGTAAAGTCCCATATTGACCAAAATAAATATTTTTTGTGGTAACAAAGAACCAGAAATGAAATAAATGCTCATCAAAGTGGCTAAATGAATTGTGGTTACATGAGCATATAGTAATATGGGGTGCTGTAAAATGATAAATCACACAAATACAAAATTAGAGTTGGAAGGGACCTCATTGGCCATCTGGTTCAACCTATCCATGAAAGGAATACTCACTGGTATTGGGCTGAGCTGATTGTCTGGCCTCTACTTTAATAACTTAGAAGAAGGATGTGAATATGAAGAATTCAAAGTATGTGAAGGTGTATTTAAATTGAAGTAAGCAAAACCAAGAAAAACAATACACATAATGACTACAACAATGTAAGTGGGAAAAAAACAAAATAATTGAAACAATGTAATTTTAATGTAATTGTAATTATAATTTTTTTTGCGACCCAAATTTTTGTAAGGATGAAGCATGGTTTCAGAGAAAAGGTGAGAAAATATATTCTCCCTTCTTTGCGGAGTTGAGGGACTTTGGGTATGGAGCAGCATATGCTTTCATATGCTGTTTATGTGTTGGTTAGTTTTGTCAAATATTTTTTTCTCTTTTTTATTCTTTGTTACAAGAGATAGCTTGCTAGGGAGGGGACATTCAGAAATGCAGTTGATACATTACAAACACTAAATAATTTTAAACTACAATTGGGAAGACAAGACATTCGCATAAAAATGAAATAAAGTAAAAAGATATTAATGCTATATCCTCATTGCAGTTTGTGAAGTAAGTAAATCACAACTGATATAGAGACTCACAGCACTTACAACTGGAAAAGATTTTAAATTTTAAAAAATATTTAAAATTTTATCTGTTTTAACAAATACTTCCCCTACCCACCTAGACATTTTCATACACAGAGTAGAACAGAGAAAAAGTATGCAAATCTATACTGTATACTGTGTAATGCTCTCCTTTGGAAAGAACTTTAGAGAACATCTAGTCCAACTTACCTTACTGACTGTTGATGGTAAAATTTGAATCCAGATCCCTTCAGACTCAAAAGTCTATCCACTGCCTTTTTCATTATAGGCCATTGACTTTAATAAGCACTTCCCTCATAATTATACTGTGAAGATTATTATTTTTTAAAATTTTATTTTATTAAAGCTTTTTATTTACAAAACATATGAATGAGTAATTTTTCAACATTGACCCTTCCAAAACCTTCTGTTCCAAATTTTCCCCTTCTTCCCCCTACCCCCTCCCGTAGATGGCAGGTAATCCAGTACACATTAAATATGTTAAAATATATGTTAAATTCAATATGTGTATACATATTGATACAGATATCTTGCTGATAAAAAATTGGATCAGGAAGAAAAAAAAAACAGAAAAAACAAAATGCAAGCAAACAACAAGAGAGAGTGAAAATGCTGTATTGTGGTCTCAGTTCCCACAATCCTCTCTCTGGGTATAGATGGCTCTCTTCATCACTGAACAGTTGGAACTGATTTGAATCATCTTATTGTTGAAAAGAGCCACGCCCATCAGAATTGATCATTGTGTACTCTTGTTGCTGTGTATAATGATCTGGTTCTACTCATTTCACTTAGTATCAATACATGTAAGTCTCTCCAGATCTCTCTGAAATCATCCTGCTGATCATTTTTTACAGAACAACAATATTCCTTTAACATTCATAAACCATAATTTATTTAGTCATTCTCCAACTGATGGGCATCCATTCATTTTCCAGTTTCTTGCCACTCTAAAAAGGGCTGCCACAAACCTTTTTCCCTCCTTTAAGATCTCCTTGGGATATAAGCCCAGTTGAAACTTGAATCAAAGAGTATGTACACTTTGATAACTTTTTGAGCATAGTTCCAAATTGCTCTCCAGAATGGTTGGATCTGTTAACTTACTGTGAAAATTATTAATGTCATTTGACTGGTGAGGAAGATAAGCACTTCCCTCATTGACCATACTAAGATTGTCACTTGACTGGTAAGGAAGCACTCCTTAAGTCCTAAGAATACAAAGGGAACAATAGAATAGTCTTTGCCCTGCAGCAGTTTTTTTGGGAAGGTAATTAAGTTTAGGAAAGTAGTTTGGAGCCAAGTTCTAAAAAGCTTTAACTTGTCAAACAAGATTATATATTTAATCTTGGAGGCAAAAGATAGTCGGTAGAGTTTTATGAGCAGGGAATCAATATAGTTTCTTGTATACTTTAGGATGTTGGATACATTATGAAATTTTGGTTATTGCATATGACATTTTTGACTAATCCATAGGTTTAGAGCTGGGAAGATTCTTAGACGCCATCTATTCCATTTTTAAAATTTTCATTTTTGTCACAAGGGAGGTTTCAATCTGAATGGGGAAGGGAGGAATTTAAAATTATTATGGTGTAAAGGCAAAAGTCATTAATAAAATATTCTTTGAAATTGTATCGATTACTTTAGTGTTTGTTTCATCTTTATTTCTAAATGTAGCTCTCCTTCCCCTTTTCATGATATAGGTTTTCTAACAAACAATAAAAAAAAGTCTTAAATAAAAAAGGCTATTTAAGGTTAACCAGTGTCTTGGTATAGGAGGAAGAACACTGGCTCTGAAGGCAAGATGTGGTTCAAATTCTGGCTTTGACGTTTAACCATCTCTATTGTTGCATGGAGGAGGCAGCTAAGTTGCTCAGTAGAGTTACAACTACATGATTGAAGGGACCTCAGTTTCCTTTCCTTATGTTCTTTAAATGAAAAAGTTGGATCTAGATAGTCTCTGAGTTCCTTTCTGCTTTGGGCCTATGAACCAATAACATCAGTTGAATCTTGACACACTTAAGAGCTCATCACTTTTTCCATCAGCTGCTCTGCTTGGTTTCTGCCCTAGGAACATCTTGCCCCCTGCAGGATAAACTGATCACCTGAAATCTCAGATTGATACAACTTTTATATCAACTACCCCTCCCCCCAAAGTAGTGCTGGAGAGCAGAGCAATAAACTCCTTAAAGCTTCTTTTTATACGGGCCTCAGAACCTCATTTCATTTCCATTATTTGTTCTGCTTGATTTTGACTCCTTGAAAATTGTGTATTTCTCTATATTGAGTACCTTTTCTCTACTTCTTTATTACCTGTTCACACCAATAATACTCTTTGCATTTTGGATTATCAAAAAGGAGATGTAGAGAAACAGATTTTGGATAAATGTAAAGGTAAATTTTCTAATAACTATAATATTCTAATAACTATAACATTAGTTTAATTAATGGGCTACCCCAGAATACTTCTTATTGGAAGTTTTCTTATTGGAGGTCTTAAAGCAGAACGAATAGATATTTATTTAGATAGGAATTGAAGGAGATAGCTTCTGAGATTCTTCTAACTTAATCTGAATAATTAAAGTTAAAACTATTTCTATAATTAAAAGATCTATAACGAGGAGTTTGCCTCTATAAATATTTGAGCTGAGTTTTAGATTTTAGATCCTTTGACTCATTCAGTGAACTTTGTAATAGCACTTTCTAACTTTCTTCATAACAAAAGTATAAGTCTCCTGATTATTATCATGGGCCTTTGAAATATTTACTTAATCCCGAATCATGTTCCCCAACATATTTTTAGCTGTCTTCTCTTGGGTCTGGCTTTATGCTTAAGAACATGAATACCAATAGATATATGTACAAACATTAAAAACATTTTTTAGCACAGTGACTGACACGTAGTAGGTGCTTAAATAAATGTTTGTTGAATCAAGTTAGTGACCTTAAAATGTTTAGTGATTATTTATGAATGGGGACACAAGAATAACTATTTATCATTTATACTGCAAGAATTCCATATATTTAGTCATGAATGAATAAATAAAGCATTTATTAAACAGTGTGTGCAAGGCACTATACTAAGTGCTGGGAATCACACATTAAGATAGTCCCTTTCAAAAAGTTACTATCCACTGAGCAAGACAAACGTGAAAGTTTTCAGCAGCAAGTTAATTAGAAAATTAACTTGGGTCCTTGGGCTTCAGTGTCAAAAGTCTCTTTTTAGTCTCTTTTTAAACATCATTATTTGTTACTTGAATATTCTTAATATGAATATTACTAATATTATTCTCTTAGGTTCCTAACCTGTCTCAATCAGGGCTGAAAGGAGTTTTCAGTGGTCAAGATAATAGTGAGGGTTTGATTTATGTGAATCTCAGAGTACCTTGCTGCTTCAGCTAGGCTGACTTGCTCACCTTTGTATGTGGCAGTTGGTTGCCAACCTTTTTTTTCCTGAAGCAATTGGGGTTAAATGACTTGCCTAGAGTAATACAACTAATTAAGTATTGTCTATGGCCAAATTTGAACTCAGATCCTCCTGACATCAAAGCGGAGACTCTCCACTGTGCCATCTAGCTGCCCTGGTTGGTTGCAATCTTAATTCACTGATACAATTCTCAGTTTCCAGATATTAGTCTGGAACTTATGAGAAATTTATGGCGTGCCTATTTGTAATAAATTGCATTCTCAGTCTTTAATATTGTTCTGAAAATTGTTTACATTTATATATATATTTTGGTCTTCCTCTGCTTAATTTCTAAACCACTGTTTCACTTCATAAGTAAGTTGAATGTGTATGATCTAGTAATTTTTACTTTTATTAATTTATTTTTTAAGCTTTTTATTTTCAAAACAAATGTACAGATGATTTTTCAACACTGACCTTTATAGTCTTTTGTTTCAGATTTTCCCCTCCTCTGCACCCCTTTCCCTAGATGGCAAGCAATCTAGTATATGTCGTACATGTTAAAATATATGTTAAATCCATTATGTGTAAACATTTATACAGTTCTCTTCTTGCACAAGAAAAATCAGATCAAAAAGGAAAAAAAATGAGTAAAAAAACAAAATACAAGCAAACATCAAAAAAAGTGAGAATGTTATGCTGTGAGATCTAGTAATTTTTTAAAAAAAAGTATAACTCTAGACATTTCCAAACGCTTATATTGTCAGAAAGTTTCACATATTTTAAATATTTTGGATTGTAATTTGGTGTGGCATTCTTACTATCAATTTTGTCTTTTTTTCCCTTTGGTCATTCTACTAGTCTCCAGTGGAAAATCATGATATTCCTCTCTCCTTTTGAAAAAGCAGCTGCTGTTGGCAGAACAAACTTTTGTCCATTCCAAGACAGACAAAGAATTAAAGCATCAGATGGCTTCTAACAGTGACTGTAGTGGAAGTTAAGTCTTTTACTTCCTTCAGTTGTTAGCATAGAATTTTATATTTGGTAAATATTTAGCATAAATATTTGTTGATTGAATGAAGGGCTTTTTCACTTGGGATCAAATTGACTACAAATTGAGTTATTTTGTAAAGCAAGAATTAATATAGAATTTTGTGCTAAATTAAATTCACAGAGGATTGTAATATAGATTAGAGGTGGAATGAACCTTATTCTTCTTTTACTCTAACCTCTCATTTTACAGATGAGGAAACTGAATCTCAAAGAAAGGAAGCAACTCTTGTTAGGTCACACTAATAATTAATGACAGTTTTGAGATTTGAACCCTGGTACTCTGATTTTACACCCAGAAATCTTTTCTACTTTTCTTTGTTAAAAGAAGCTTATGTGGATGGGATATAGTCAGGAGTAAAAGTTTTTTTATTGGCACAGAAAATTTAAGGTAGGAATGTAATTCCTGATATACAAAAGGTTTTCTATTTCAAAGTATTAGAAAAATGTTGAAAGGTAAGAAATTTAATTCATTTAGATAGTTAACTATGAAATGGATTCATAGTTTGAAGGAGAGAAAAGTTTTGAATATGAATATGAGTCAGGTTTCTTTGAAAAATTGTAATACTGTTTTGAGTTATTGAAAAGAATTAGGGAAGCTGGAAAATGTATGCGTTTCTAAGGAATCATGATGGCTGGTGGAGATTATATTTTAGATTATATTTAAGATAAAAACAAAACACAAATTCTGTTGGGTTCACCTCACCCTATGAATATAGGCAAAGATGAAAAAAGGTATAAGCAATAATAGGTAGAAAAGTTATGGGAAGACAGTCCTATAATGGATTGTTTATAGAACTGCAGTGGTCCTACCATCTTTGTTTTCATTTTGGAATTAGAAGAGTGACTAAGAGTTCTGTACTTTATAGCTTGGCAATCAGTAACAATTTATCAAACTTCTATTATCCAGATTCAGCAATCACACTAGTTAGGTATATAACCCTAAGAAAGTTAAAAAAAAAAAAAGTCTAATAATAATAATAGCTATCATTTGTCTAGTGATTTGAGATTTGCAAATTGCTTTATAATTTAATTTTAATCCTCTTGACTACTGTGTGATCTAGATCTTTGCCCTAACACTGCAAGGATATGCAACAAAGATAGAATGGCACTTAGCATATATAGACAAAGGCTCCATTTGGGATCTGGTCTAGTCAGGTCAGCAGGGTATAGTGAATTCAGTGGTCTTAAGCCCTTGGATAACCAGAAGGAAGGAGTCAAGGAAGTAGCCAGATCCCAGGGACAGCTGTACAATCTTTTAGGCTGGAAAAACAAGGAACAAGTTCTATTACAATATGCTATTTTCATTTTGCACCTGAGGAGAGTTGAATGGTTAAGTACCTTACCCCTAGTTAATAGTACTAATGACTAGGCTAGTAAATGTCTATAGCAGGATTCAAACTTTTTCTTACTTCCTTCAATAGGTATCAAAATAGTCATAGCAGCACTTAATGATAGAAAGCAAGTGTGGATGTCTATCAATTAAGAAATTACCAAAAAAAAAAAAAAAAAAAAAAAAGCCTAGTGGCATATGAATGAATCTCTTTCTGAGAAAATAAAGAGAATTCAAGGAAATGTGGAAAATTTTTTATGTACTGATGCAGAGGAAAATAAACAGAACCAAGAAAATATTCATAATGATTATAACAGTGTAAATTGAAATATTAGCAAAAGATGATTCACTTTCTGAATAGTGGAAAACAGAAATGGAGAAGAAGGGATTAAAATGTATTTCCTTCACAGTAAAGACAGGATAGAATGATACATTGTTAGACAAGATTTCTGTGTCAAGATTGCTTGTATTTAATCGCTTCTCTCTGTCACAGGAGAGTTTTTAGTAAAGGACTGGAAGGTTACAATGAAGCAAAGATAAGGTTATCAATTAAATGTATTTTAAAAAACCTACCAAGTATCAAAGTCCGATGTGAAAAACATTAATCTTAAAACCCGGAACAGAACCTAAGAGTATTGTAGAAAGCACTGGAGTGGGTCACAGTAAGTATACCAAGGGCAGGAATAGTCTCTTTAGAAACTCATTGGTGTGAGTTCTGGTCCTAGCACCTACTAATTGGATGGATTTGAGCCATTTTCCTTATCTTATAAATTATGTATAATGCTACTTGGATTACTAACGCCTAGGTTATTCTCTAGAGAGTGCTTTGTAAACCATGAAAGATTATGTAAATATGAACTATTATGAATGAAAATCACATGTGAATGCAATGTTGCTTTGTTTTTTTGACATTGAAATCATTCAAAAGGGCGGTCTAGGTATTTATATATCAATTTTAAGTATTTGAGAAAATCATAATTTTAGAGTCATTATGATTCAATAATTGCTTTCTTCATTGTTGCTATTGCTTTGGGTCACATCTACTTTTTTGTGGAAATTTCTCTTTTTTAAACTAGAAGACATCACTGAATTTAGTTGCCCATCTTATTCATCAAATTTGATTCTAAATTACTTTTAGCCATTTAAAAAAACCAAATCCACCCCCACAAGATGAAAATTTGTCATTTCTGAAGAGACTTGGATTCTCAAAATAAGTCTAGAAGTTTAAAATCATTGGAACAAGTGTATAGTTTCCCAACCTCTTTATGAAGAGGAAAAATCTTATTTAATGATATTAGACAACATGATTTTGTAGGAGATATTTCCATAGGAATAATATCAATGTACCCAATAAGCAACATGATAAAGTAAATTAGCGTTCAGAGGATTTCTTAGTCCAGATACTGTGCTTGATCAAATGGCAATAAATCCAGAATGGTGGAGATTTTTGTTTTTAATAGAAGCTGTCTTGTTTATCGTCTTTATTTAGTTTACTGCTTAAATTTTTTTTTTTTCTGTTTTTAAGTTTTTTTTCCTTACTGTTGTGGTGCAGATTTTTGTTCCAAGTGGTGAAGTACTATGGCATAAACAAGTCATAGAAAAAAGTATAAATAATTTGCTAAGTATTTGACTACTTTAAGTCGTAGAACTGTTAAACTTTTTTGGGATATATAATTTAAGGGTTTAGAGTGTGTCCTGAATACAGATTTTTGTATGGTAGATGCTTTAAAGTTTTAGCCTAGATTGTGGCATTTCCTGTTTTATTAACAAGTATTAAGTGTCTACTGTGTCCCAAGCTCTATGTTAGGTAGGTACATGAAATTCTCAAAAACACTTTCCTGAAGAGTGGAAATTAACAAGATGTGCATAGATATTCAAATAGACATTTCCTTGAGTCAGCATAACATTAACAATTGAAGAAGACTGGAATCAGGAAAGTTGGGAGGCCTTGTTACAGTCTCAAAATGAACCTTGAAAGAAGCTAGAGGTTCCATGGATGGTGAAGGAGAGCATTCCAGGCATTATGGGATTGAACACAGAAATGGGATTACAATATTCTAGTCTTATTCATAGATATACCTATGAGATGGGTTTTTCATTTAGCTTTTGAGAAGAATTAAGACCTGGAAAATATGCACTTAGACAAGCTATCCTTGTAATAGAAAAAAAAAGTAAAGAATACAGTATAAATTTGTTGTGATATAGCTCCATTGAGACTTCTTTATTGCAAGATATCATAATAGGTGATATTCATTATAATAAAGTCTGTTTTGAAAGAATTAAATGAAAATTCTGGAGGTTAGGCTGGAATTCCATTATATAAATTCTTATTCTGATAGGTTAGACATTTTCCTTTATCCCACCCTTTTACTCAGTAAACTGATTTCCAAAGTCTACGTTCACTGTGAAGAAATAGGAGTTGTCCTTGTAAACCCTGTCACATTGATTTTTACTACTTGACATACTGCTGCCATTGTAGCAAATTACTTTGATTTAGCTGAGGATATATGCAAGAATAGTGAAATTTTTTTGCTTTTATGTTTTTTAAAGGTTCTATAGTAGAAAGCTACAATAGATTTGGTATAAGGAAATATATTATCCTAGTTTTCAGGGTTATTTTGTCAGAATCCCATGACCCCAGACATAGGCATATTTAATATAATAGTTAAAAACTTTGGGATATATTATCAGAGACTCAGTTGTTGCTGACCTCATTATAATCATTGCTGCCCAGTCAATGTGTTGTCCAAGGTCTCAGGTTGGAGAATAGTGCAGTACACTATTTGGTTTACTTAAAATATAGAATCTAGTTTTAGTCTAGGATGCTAGTTTTCATTTAATCTTTTTGTTTCACTTATTAAAATCATAACTGACTGATCATTTTAACGTTGCACTGCATTGATTTTCTTTAAGTAACATTTAGCACCTTTAGTAAATGATTTTTTCTTCCACTATTGACAGAAAGCTTTGATATCCCACAGTTTGTAATTGGGAAATAAAAGGATGGGAACTCCCTTATACTTTGAATTTCTAACCTGTGATCTATCTAATTGCCTTTGCTCTAAACTGCCTGGTTGCCTGCCCCCCCTTCCACCCCTCTCTTTCCTCTTCTCTCTCTTTCTCTCTCTCTCTCTCTCTCTCCCTCCCCCCCCCTCCTTCTTTCTCTCCCTCCCTACCCTACCTTCCTCTCTCTCTCTCTCTCTCTCTCTCTCTCTCTCTCTCTCATCTCTCTCTCATATCTCTCCCATCTCTCCTCTCTCTCTTGTCTTCTCCTCCCCTTCCCCCCCATTGATTTGTAGTTGGGAATCAGAGTTCTTCAGCAAGAAAACTGAATGAGTAAGAAAGAATTAATTTGAAAGCCAAGTCAGACTGAGGAATAGGCATTTAATTATAATTTTAGTACTTTAATTTATAATTTAGTACTTAAAACTTTTAGGTACTTCTGACTCTGTTAGTGATCATTTGCTTAGCATATTTTGATCATTCCTTGTGTTTTTATTCTGTGGTCTTTCTAATGGCATGCTATCAAACTTGATCTTGATTCCAGTATTGCAGCCTGTGTTTGGAATTTGGGTTACCTTTTGTAACTCTGACTCTGATTAACCTTACAAATAGCTGGAAGAGAGAGCCAGACCTTTGCCTATGAAATTGCTAACTTATTCAAAATGCAGTCTAGAATGCATTTTCATACCACATATGGTATTTAGTCTAATTGTTGTAGTAATTTAAACTCTTATTCTTGCTGGTACAAGAATTTAGAGAGCAGAGATGGCAATATCAACATTGTCTTCTTTTTAAAAATATGATTTTTCATTGAATTTTTCTGTACGTCATCATAGTTTTGACCATATCCCTCTCCCTGACCCTCTTAAAGAGTCATGCCATTATTTTTAAAGACAAAAAAAAGGAAAAAAAAAAAACAACACAACTAATCAATACATTGAAAAAAATCAGAAAACATGAAATGTACCACTTTGATACTCCTCTTACTTCCTAGTTATGCTTATTCTTTTAAGTTTTTCTACATTCCCTTGTAAATTTTTTGCATGCTTGCATTTACATTGCTATAGTTATGCAGTTATTATGTTGTTTTCTTGGCTCAATTTACTTCATCGGTTCATGTACTTCTTTTTATGTTTCATTGAATTCATTATTTCTTACATCACAGTAACATTCAGGTGTCACAGTTTGTTTAGTTGTTTCACAATTGATGAACATTTACTTTTTTTTCACTTTCTTGCTATCATTAAAAAAATGTTGCTATAAATATTTTGGTGCATATGGGAATTTTCTTCTTGATTTCCTTGGGTCCAAGGAATATTATAAAAGTGTCTGGGTCAAATGGTATGTCCATTTTAGTCCTTTATTTACACCTTTATTTGTGTAATTCCAAAGTGCTTTCCAAAATGTTTGCACAGCTCTATCAATAATACATTAATTAGTATGTTCATCATTCCACAATCCCTTCAACATTGACTATTGGCATTTTTTTGTCACCTTTGTCAAATTATAAGGTGTAAGGTGAAACCCTAGGATTTTTTTGTTGTTCATTTCTCTTATTAGGACTTTAGAACATTCTTTCATGTGTTTATGAATACTTTGCAGTTCTTCTTTTGAGAACTTAGCATTATCTTCTACTTTTTGGAGTCATGGTTTTCTTCCAGAGCAAAGACCTGTGAGTAGTAGTAGTAGTAGTAGCTGTCCCAATGAAGACTCAATTTTCCAGTCCCACTTGGACAGTGCAATTTCCTCCCTTCTTCTCTTCCCTACTTTTCTTTTCTCCCTCTCTAATTTCCTTCCTTCCCTCCTTCCCTTTCTTTTTTGCCTCTTTCCCTTCCCTCCTCTCCTTTTTTTCTCTTCTCTTCTCCTTCCCTCCCCTCTATCCACATATATAAGGGAATTATTCCCTTATATGTGGATTTTCTGCCCAAAGAGATAGCATTTTGATTGCTAAAACCTAGCCAATATATCATGGGATTTACAGACTAGATTTCTTTTTTATGGTCCTTGCCTTAAACCCAAACCATTTTGCTTTTCTTTGAATGGCCAACAATAAGTCCTAGTCCAAGACTCACTTGGTCATTCTTTGGATTCTGAGGTCTCAGAGTGAGTATAAAGAGCAATTATTTCTGTTTTGGCTTGAAATCTTGAGGGTCTTCTCCCAAATAATAATAATAATAATAATTGAGTAGTTTACAAAAGCTATTCTTTGGCTGAATTTTACCTAACCTTAATTACTGAATGGGCATTGCTTCAGTCAGTCTGAGGACTTGGGAAAGACCTTAGCTTAAAAAGACAGGTCTTCCACTGTATTTGGGGCCATCTTCGGTTGTTCTGACCTATATCTTGCCACTCAATCCAGATGGTTCTGGAAGAGAGACTGAGTGGTGACTTTGCAGTCTTCCCTCACTTAAGTTTAGTTCACTTGCAAGTCATGACATTTCCTTTAATGATGCTATGGTCCTCTTCCAGAACAAAGGACAAATAACAACATTTACACGTTGTCTCCACTATTAGAATGTAAACTCTTTTGAAGGCAGAAATAATTTTGCCTCATCTTTATATTGTTATCATTTAGCCCAGTATCTGGTACATAGTCAGTGCTTAGTGTTTGTTGATCATCAGAGGAGAGACATAATTAGACTTAGCATTAAAGAATATCTATTTTTGGCATCTGTGTGAAGGATGTTATAAAGAATAGACTCACTACAGAATAGACCACTTAAGAGATTATTGCATGGATCTGAGAGTGAGAAAATGAGTCTAAACTATGTAGTGGTATGAATAGTTAGAAAGTGATAGAAGAAAGATATTATGGAGGTAGAATCAACAAGATATGGTAACTTCTTGTGTGTATGTTTAGAATTTTGGCTGTAATCCTAGGTTATAAACTTGAGTAACTGAAAGAATACATGTGTCCTTGACAGAAAAAGGAAAGTTAGGATAATATTATTGTTGTTGTTGTTGTTATTGTTTAGAGTTTTTAGCAGTGTCCCAACTCTTTGTGACTCCTTTTGGAGTTTTCTTGGCAGAGATATTGGAGTGATTTTTCTAGCTCAGTTTACAGATGAGGAAACAGACAAACAAGGTTTAAATGACTTTCCCAGAGTCATGGAGCTCATAAGTTTCTGAAGCCTGATTTAAACTCAGAAAGATGAGTCTTTCTGATTTAAGGCCTAATACTCTTTCTACTGTGCCACCTAGCTAACCCTAGAATAAGAAGGGCAGGGTTTTGGAAGAAAGGTCATTCTCTTTGTTTTAAACATACTCAAGTTTGAGATATCTGTAGAACAAATAGATGGAGTTGCTCAACAATCAAGTGGTGATATGGGACTATAATTTAGGAGAAAAATAAGGGCTGGAAATGTAGATTTGAGTTAATCTGCATAGAGCTCTTTATTAAATGAAGAGGAAAAGGAATTCTAAGACATCTTTGTCTTGAGTACCAGAAACTTTATTTTATATTGACAAAAACATGAGTGCAGTTGTCATTGTATTCTTAAACCCACCAAATTTTTGGATTTGTTTGGCTTATGATTATAATGGTGGCTGTTTGCATTAATCTCTCTAAAATTTATAAATTACTGAATTTGACTACCACTAGAAGTGTACAAATGACTCAAATTTTATCTTGTGGCCTAGTGTTCAGTGCCAATCTTAAATTATGTTATGGAACTATAGTCATTTGAATGTGCATGGAATTAAGGAGAGATTGAAAATAAAACAGATTCATAAAAGATAGGCTGGGATGAGGTGAGGTGTGGAATGCAGTGACTAAAAAAAGTGGGCCAAAGGTTATAGTTAAAATGAACATTGGGACAGTTAGATAGAGTTCTGGGTCTATAGTGAGGAAGACTCTTCCTGAGTTCAAATATGGCCTCAGACCTATACTGCCTGTGAGACACTTAACTTTGTATGCTTTAGTTCCTCATCTGTTAAAAAAAAAATTGATATAGAGAAGAAATGGCGAATCACTCTGGTATCTTTGCCCATAAGACCTTAAAGGAGATCAAAAAGAGTTTAAATTTGACTAAAAAATGATAAACAGCAAAAATTGAACATTTGAAAACTAGGAGGTACTTGTAAGGCCATTGTTGTGATTGGAGGATAGAATTGATTGAAAGAATATAATTGATTGAAAAAACATGAGGTCAAGATGGAGCAGCCAATCAGCAAGACCAGTTTAGGCAGGTAGGAGCCAACAGTCACTCAGAAGTACATGTTTGACAGGGTGGTGGACAAAACTAAGTCAATCAGAGAGAAGCAGCATACTGTAGTTCAAAGCTCATTGATCTTGGAATGGGTTCAAATGAGTTCAGTTCCCAGTAAGTAGATAGACCTGCTGAGCTTCAATTTCCTTAATTTCTGAATGAAGATAATAATAATGTTGCTGCCTAGGCTCTGAAAGTGTTGTGTTGCAAATGCTTAGCTTAGGAAAAGTAATGAGGCATAGTATATAACAGGCACTAATTGTGTTTGTAGTCTGCAGCTCAAGTTTAGATTCTCCATTTGAGACTTGTGTGACCATAGGCGAACCATTATTCCTTAGTTTTCTTTCTTATCCATAAAATATAATTTAAACACACATATGTCTACTTCACAGAGTGATTCTGTGGATCAAATGGGATAAAGTTTTTTTTTTTTTTTTTAAGTCCTTTTTAAACCATGAAGTATTTCATAAATGTTACTGTTTAATTTTTAAAATATGTGTGATATGATGGCTTTGTAGTTGGGAGAGCATGAGATGATAATGTTTTGATAATTTTATATGCTCTTTAATCTTTTATTATTATATTTAATGTAACATTTTCAGGCTCCAAAGGGAGGAGACATAATGGTATTATTTTACCTTAAGATGGAAAGTGATAAGATTTCCTAAATGAAGATTGAGGAAAGATGTCCATCTTGAAGTTCAGACCAGTCACTAATGAGGAGCTACTTAGTGAGCCCATTGAACTTCAGGGAAAAGAGATCCTTAGTGCAGAGCGATGGTTTACAAACTTTTTTTTTTTTCAAATGCCAACGATGACAACCACAACAAATGTTGGGCTCTCTACATAAACCTTTCATATAGCAGTCTACACAAATAATTTTCTTAGATCACATTTTATTAAAATAGAGGTAAGGATTTATTACATGTTTATAAGAATACAAACTTTACATGATCAACATGTTTAGTGACAAATTCTTTCCATCTTTTATATTCATAACAAAATGTTAAATATTAATGTAATATATTGACTTGGTTTTTTTAGAATTTCTTGAAGCAGATCATTAATTTTGTTTATGGTAATTCTTTTTCAAACAATAATCAGAATTTATAAAGATATGATATATCGGCAGAAAAAACTTGTTTTATACAAATTAGATATTACAAATAGCAAAAAAATTATACAGTTTTATATGATAAACCAGATAAATCTTTATTCACTTTTATAGCCAAAACATAAGGGTTATGTGGGTTACATGCTATCACAGAACAAATCTACTAACCATTGTAATTCAGATGAAGTAAGCCCAAATAATTTGTTTTGTATCCATTCATAAATAGATATTTTTAGGCCTTTAAAATAAATTGAGAATTTTTATATTGTAAATTGATTAGCAAGAAAATCTTTACATCCATTTTGTTCAAAGGATACAAATCATTAGACTCAGGGAAATAAAAATACCATGTTGTAAATTTATTATCTATAGCTCTAATTTTTTTTTTTCATTTTTTTCATTTCATTGTCACAGTATGAATTTTGATGACTTTGCACTGATTCATTTAAAATATTTAGTATTTAAAAAATATTCATTAAACACATTTCAGGAGAATTTTTTAAATTTATAAAATGAATTTGCTTCATCTTTAATAATAAAAGATTAAGTTATTTAATTTAATTAAAGGTTATTGCTAAGAAAAATGTCAGTTTCTTTTACTTCAATATATTTCTTCCACATTATCGTTTTCATTAAAAAACAATAACAACAACAACCCTGTCAGTTACTTTGAAGGTTTCTTTTACCATGGCTCTATCATCAATAAATTTGCATAGTAACAAGTTTTCTTTCATTTAGGAATTATACATATGTAAACAAAGAAACATTTTTTAATATCTATTGTTTCTTCATACTTCAATCACTACTAAGTAGGAAGATTTTAGTTTTTCATTTAATTTGTAGCAAATGTTTTCAGATTTAAAGGTGATACTTCTTTCTACCATATCTGCTACCAGGTATTGTTTCTACTGGGGGTCTCACTTAATAGCTTTAGGTAGCTACAACATTTCTCCTGGCTACTAAGAGTTTATATTTAGCAATTCTGTAAACACCTTTATACAATCCAAGCAGTTCTTTTGATGTCACAGGCATGATTTTGAAGTTTATTTTTGCTTATTTAAAAGTATCTTATTTTTTCTGGGAGAAAAATCTCTTCTTGGCTTACCATTGTGTTGTGCATGTATATTTTCAAAAAGTCACTTAAGTTTCATGATATTTGCTTTTAAAACATTTTTATAAAACAGACACACCAGTGTTTCCATTTCATCATAAACATAGGGTTTTTTACTCTTATTTTTTAACATTTTTATTATTTATAAAATATCATAAAAATTCAAATAAAGGTATTAATGTTGAATAAAATTTACAATAATAAAATGAAATCAAGCAAAAGAAATTCCTTTCAACGCTGTATACATATGTATAAATGCATGTGCACACATATGTATATATACATATATATCTCTTTTTCTACTCTAAATCTATTGTTTCTCGTAATAGGTGACTATATATGTGTGCGTCTATATATATATACACATACACATGTATGCTTATGTAAACACATATTTAAATGAGATTGGAGGAGAGAAAAATATTTCTGTTCATTTAAAAAATTAGAGGTGGGAAGAGTATTATGCAAAAATGGTTCATGCATTTATAGATGGGATCATTGTATCATTAATTTTACTTCATAATTTTATTTTGTTAAAAAATCCTTATGAATTTGAAGTAATCTGTAAATGTAATATAAAAATAATCCACATCAATAAAATATTTTTTAAAAGTATTTCAAAGGGATGGAGTTATATAAACTGATTTAAAGTATGCAGAATCAGTAGAATAATTTGTACTCTAATATTATGTTACAAAAACAAAAATTTGAAGTCTTTTCTAAACTGATGGGTGGAAGTGGGAGGATGAGCATATAGATTTTTATTTATCAAAAAGCTAAATAAAAATAGAGATGATTGGTTACTTTGGATATGGAATAATGCATGCACTTTTAGATGAAGTAATTGTTTTAATTTGTTATGAGACTTTTGGGGTGAAAGTAATCTTTAAATGTTTTAAAAACACATAAGTAAAACAAAAAACCCAGTAAAGTAAATGATTCCTTTTTTTTTTTCCTCTGCAGTAAGAAAAGTGGAAAACCACCAATACAGAGCAATGAGGTAATATTTTAATATTTTCTTTGAGATAACACTTAAGAAATTTTGAAATAAAAACATGAACTGATAGAACTCTAGAGTAGAACCTAGTGTTCACCCAGTGTAATTCCTTTTTCACTATAGGAATCCCTGCAAATAGCATACTTGACAAATAGCCATATAGCCTTTGCTTATTTCTTGAAATTTTGAAACAGAAGCACATTTCATTCTTGGATAGCTCAACTTATCCTAGGGTGAGCTCAGATCTGTCTTTCTGAATTGTATTTAGTAGTATCAGTTTTGCCTTCTGAAGAAACACAACTAAATTGTGCTCCTTTTCCAGATGGTAGCCCTTTAAATATTTGATGACTGAATTTAAAGCTTCTTGTCATTTGTCAATTTGATAAATATGGCATCTGTGTTTAACAGAACAAATACAAGAACTCTAATGGAGATTTCCCTCCAGATTGATATCAATCCATTAATTACCAATCTTTCAATTTAGCTACCCCAAATCAGTTTCTAATCTAGGTACTATCTTTTCATGAGAATTCTTGTGAAATAACTGCTTCTTTATGAACCCATGCTAGTTCTTAATGTTCACTGATTCCTTTTTTTAAATGCTCACTAACCATCCCTTTAATATTACCTCTTGTGATTTTTACTAGAAATTGACATTGTTCTCACTGGCATATTGTTTGAAGGATTTATTTTATTATCAATTTTGAATATGATGTCGTTTTTAAGTCCTTAATATTTCTCTCGTAATTCTCATATCACATTGTGTTTTGAAATTCATTGATACCACCCAATCCTATCACATTTATAATTCTTCAATCTCCTCACATGTAGTTTTTCTAAATCCAGTGACTTTAGCTATTTTAGGCCAAGTAAGTCTTTTACCGTCTCTTTTGAGTTTTACTTTCTTGTTAGCCAATTTTATTCTCTTTTCTAGTGTGAAGACCTTTCTTGTAAAAGGGAATATGAGTAATATAGGAGTTAAGTAGTTTTTTTTCTTCTCTAGGATCATTTATTATTTTTTATTTATCCCAAGAAGACTTTCTGTTTTTCTTTTATTATTTTCTTTCCCCTAACATATCTAAAAAGTCCTTTTTGTTTAGTCGTCCTTTTTTTTTTTTTTTTTTTTTGGTGGGGTAAGGAAAGGGATAAATCAAGTGACTTACCCAGAGTCACACAGCTAGTAAATGTCTGAGGTTAAGTTTGAGCCCCAGTTGATCCTAACTCCAAGCTGATGCTCTATCCATTGTGCTATCTGGTTGTCCATCTTACTCTTTTCCCCAATTTCTTTATTTAGCCTCCTTTTTAAGATCTGCTTATTTAGGATTTTAGCCTTTCTAATATTTTACAGGAACATTCCAACCTTTAATAGCCATCTTCACATATTTATGCATATATCCATTTTTTGTTCTCCATGTCTTTTTTAGTTTTTAGTGTTTTCTCTGTGAAATTATGATTTTCTTTAAACAAGAATTTTTTTCTTCTTAGAATTATCATTGTAGAAAACTTCCAGTCATCTCTGAGAGGATTTTGTGTGTGTGTGTGTGTGTGTGTGTGTGTGTGTGTGTGTGTGTGTGTGTGTGTGTTTTAAATGTAAAGACAGGGAAGGGAGGGTAGATTATGAATAACTTTAAATGCCTAACAAAAGCTTTTATATTTGATCCTAGAAGTGAGAGAATCCCTGGAGTTGATTGAATAGTTGAATGATATGATTAGACTTGTTCTTTGGGAAGATCACTTTGATAACTGAATAGAGGATAGATTGTAGTGGGGAGAGACTTTTGATGGGCAAGTTATTTCAGTATTCCAGGTTGATGTGATAAAGGCCTTTACTGGGGTGGTAGCAGTGTCAGCAGAATAGAGGAGTATATAGGAGAGATTGCCAAAGTAAAATTGACAGGGCTTTGTAACAGATTGGCTGTGGGATGGAATTGAGAATCATACTTACATTTTGACTCTGGGTAATTGGGAAGATGGTGGTGCCCTTGACAATAAGAAGAAGTGTCAAAAGTGGAGGACGAGAAGAAGGAAGAGGTTTTGAAGAAAGAGTATGAGTTTAGGAGGTATACAGAATAATTTAGATATCCATAGACGGTTGGAGATGTGACATTGGAAGTCAACAAAGAGGTTACGGCTGAATAAGTGGTCTTGAGAATGATCATCATAAGAATAGTAATTGAATCCATGAGTGCTGATGAGATTGCCAGTTGAAGTAGTCTAGAGGGAGAAAGGATAATTTCCAAAGACAGCATTTTTAATTCAGTGATGAAGTCAGAAACCAGACTGAAAAGTGTTGAGAGAATGAAAAGAAAGGAAATGAGGAATTGATTGTAAATGGTTTTCTTAAAGAGTTCTTTCACTAAAGAGATGAGAGATATTGGATGAAAAGTAGTCAGGTTGGTGGGATCAGGAAAGTTTTATGAGGATGGGCATTTTTATAGACAGTAGTAAGATCATTTTGACAGATGAATAGAGATGGATCACAGTGGGAAGAGACTTATGGTAAACAAGATGTTTCAGTAGTCCACATTGAGGTGATAAGGGCCTTCAGTAGGATGGTAACAGTAATTGGTGGTAGTAGGGAGCAACCAGTAAACAAAGAGAAATTGAAGATAAATGAGAAAAAATGATAGAGGAAGCAGTCTGCTGGAGAAGTTGGGATGGAATCAATCACTTGTACATATAGAGAGATTTGTCGTGGCTTGGAGAACTTTTTCTTCATGTGATCCAGGGGTAAAGATGATATTGGTGGCAGAATACATCGGGGTGATGTGAGATTAGGAAAAGAGGAGAAGTAGGAGTCTTTTGATCCATATAAATATTCTCACATTTCTTTAAAATGATCCCTTTTTAATCATTTTTTAATATGCAACAATATTCTTATATTCATGTGCTATAAATGTGTTTGGCCATTTCCTAATTTATAGGCTTCCTATTAATTTCCAGTTCCTGCCACTATAAAAAGAGTTGCTATAAATTTTTTTGTACATCTGTCTTCTTTTCCTCTTTCTTTGATTTCTTTGTAAGGATAGTCCTGCATTTCTTCTTCCCTTTACCCCACTATCATATTTTTTTTTGCTGTTGCTTAAGTTTAATGTAAATAACCAGTGTTTCTTTATTTGTTTTAGTTCTGGACCTTATTTTTTTAACTTGAGTTTGGATTGGAGTGTTTCTTGGCAATTTAGTTTTCAAATTGGGTATCATTTCCTAGTCTTTATTTTTTGAACTTTTTTTTTTTTTGATACATTTTCATCTTTGAAGTCTTACAAATGGCACTTCATAAAAAGAGTTTGCTCTCTTTCCCCTCTCTTATTTTCTCATATTCTTTCTTTTAAATTATATAGATTGTTCATATCCAGGTTCTGCCTTTATCTCTAGTTTGTATTTGCTTTGAATCCAACAGTAAACATATAAAACATTGTAGAAAAGTTTTCTAGGAAAAAGTCTAATAGTGTCATCTTTTATTGTTCTACCTATTCTATTACATCAGTTTTTTTCTTCCCTAAAATTTCCTAGCACTTTATTCTACATCTTTAGGAAACAAAAGAGTCAAGTTCTTATATACTCAGAGATTTGTTACATTTTTGTTAACAACATTCGAAATATATGTTGATTATGTTATTTAATAGATTGGATCTGATATTTTATACCCATACTATTTCACTTCTACTATATGAATTATAATATCAAAGGAACTTAAGACTTGGAAAGGAATTTTAAAAGAAATGCTATTTTTATTGCTACTTTTACTTCAGAGATGTGATTTAAGATTATTTTTGTGCTATCTCTAGTAAGTATTGTAGTTTACAAATAAGAAAAAGGGTCAAAATGCTATGTAGCAGCCAGATTTTTTTCTCAATTAAAGATACTTATGTACCTTTAGCTCCCTGTCCTGTAAGGGTCAGAGGAGGAGGAGTCACGTGTAGTGCAATAGTAAGTAAACAAACACTAAAGCTTGAGATCCTCCAAAGTGGGTCTGCTGTGAACTAGTAGGGACTGCCTTGGGGGGGTGGGAACTCTGGTCACATTGAGATCTGCATCATTAATGGAGGTGTCTTTTTCTTTGTTTGGCTGTGCGTGTGACCTCATAGATCCTTTTTAAGCTGTAGGGAGGAGTAAGTCGCTCTTTTTGATCTGGTGTTCACTGGGAGTCAGCAGGAGGTCAGCTAGGCAGGATGTGAACACGTGAATAAAAGATCTTGCGCTTGCACATGGCTGTTCTTGAACACTCTATCATGTTTAAATCATCCTTCCTATGAAATGATGGCCAGAGATCTCTGAAGACCTCAGACAGAGGTAAGCGTGGTAAAATTGGTGACTAAAAATTTCTCTGAGGGCCTGGGAATTAAGAGAGACTGGCAATAGTGAATGCAGAGTGGACATTAACAAGGGTATCACTAAAGTAGTGAATACCTTGAGTTGGCATTCACAAGTAGTGCCCAAACTTGGGATGTGCTGTAAATTGCTAGATCCCTGTTAATCGGGAAGACATGATAGTTCCCCTCCCGAGAGGGAAGGCAGAGAGGCATTATGAATCTATGCGTGTAGCTGGATGATTTTTTTTTTTTTTAAACAAAGATCACCCTAACGAACAGTAAGGAGTTTGTTTTCAAGCTCTGAGGCATTTACTCCCACACCCATTAAGTATAGCTCAACAAGGAAAAGGTCTAGAACTAATAGAGATGGTTGAGAGTATAGAGCAAAAAATACAATGGCAATGCTTATGGTATTTCATAATGTTCCTCTGTAGGTTATAAAATGATTTAGTATTTTTCTCGTGTTGCTTTTTACTTCTTAGTGTTTTTCTGCTTGACAAGAAGTGAAAGTATTACCTGGCTCAGAGGGAGTTCTGGACTGTTTTAGCAATTCATGGATAGAACTGCCATAGTTAAATGGTTTTATTATATGTTGGGGTTAGTTTCTTTCTTCATTTCCTGTTTTTTGGATTTAGTGGCTTCTTTGAATAGGCAAGGTTGACACTATAGTAATTTTCTGTGGTCTTCTCAACATCATCCTTCTCATTGATATTGGTTTTCATCTTTAACAAATCAAAAGTCTGATTAATACTGTTGATTTGAAAACAACATATCAATAACCAGTCATTTTCAGTCTTTTAAGTTAATCAACATTATCAGCATATCAGCAAAATTAAATTTTGTGGGTGTTTTTTGTTGTTTTGCTTTGGTTTTTTGTTTTTTGCTACACATGTCCATCACCCTCTTAGTCTTCTTGGTGAAGGTATTACCAAGACCCATTACCATCACCAAGAAGATAATGATAAAATATAGATAAGACTTTTCTTAATCCTGAACCATATTTTCCAATTTATTTTTTTGCTTTCTTCCATACTTAATTGAATTCAGTGAACATTAAGTGATATGTCTCTTAGTCTAGAGATAGATTACATTCTATATAGAAGTTTTTTATTTCCTCATTCTCTGCAAAAGATTTTGGTATCTAAGCTGCATGGCACATTAATGATAGCCTTTTTTTTTCTGCACTTATTTGAATACAAGTTCATCAGCTGTCTGTAAGATTTTCTTGGGAACTTTTGGATGTATAATGAAACTAACTTGACCAGCTTGTTTATTTGATTCTGTAAGGAGCTAGTAAGTGATTTTTATTTCTGTTCAGCTGCAGTTTCTTTTTCATGTTTTATATAGATAAAAAATATTGCTATTGCTACAGCAGAATCTGAATTAGCAGGAACTTCAGAGGCCATCTTGAACAGGAACCCATTCTGCAACATAAGATTCAGTTCCAAATGCATACAAAGTATTTCTTGAATAATGCAATTCTAGATTTTACCAGGAAATCTAACTAGCCTTTGTAGTATCAACATCATATTCTTTTTACCAACTCTAAGCAGGTTTTTTATCCTTTCCTTAATATTACTCTTGCTCTCAGGGTAAAATAAGGGATTTTTAAAAAAAAATCCTTTTTCTCTCTATTATTCATCAGAAACATCAGCTTTTACCAGTTTTAGTGGGTCTTGCCTTATGCATTATCTTCACTTGTCAGCTGTTTCCTCACTACTCATCCTCACCCATAACTTCCCTGTAAAGCTTTCTATCCATCCTCTTTAACTTCATTAGAATCAATTTTAATTACATTGCCAGAATTTTATTTTTGATTTTCCTATTATTCTTGAATGAGCTTCCTTTTTAAAAACAATTTAAGAGAATTTGCTTTTTTTATATCCAAACTCTTTGAAATTTGCTTTCGTAAAGGCTATGGGTATTTGTCAAACTATTTTAAATGTTCCTCTCTTTATCTTTCAGGTTCTCATAATTCTTGGCATTTCCAAATAACCAATTTGTTCTCATTGCTCATGATCAAGTTCAGAATAATAGTTATCTACTTTTCTTTTGCTTTTTGAAAGATAAATTTATCAGCAAGGCACATAACTTTTCAGTTATTCTGTTTTCTAGCAGAGGGAGAAAATACCAGCAGATGTCTGTTTTATTGCTGTCCCCATCACTATTATGATTACTTGATTTCTGCCAACTTTGTGATTTTTGCTGGAACTTCCTCATCCTGTTTGTTAAGCTAATTTAAAGACTTCTAGTCTACTCTTACCACATTTGTCTCTGTTATAGTTTACTCTTACCATATTATTTCTATTTCTCTCTCCATTGAGCTTCTTCCAAATATCTTCCACTTTACTTCCCTCCAAAGAGGTTAATTGATTTCCACTTAGATCATTGTATTATTCAGTATAGCCTAATGTTACCTAATTGGTTATATTTGAACAATATGTTCCTTAAAGTATCTTCATTTTAGTTGAGAGTTGCATTCTGTCAAGTTTCAATAATAAGCCAATAGAATTTTATATATGAATTAGGCCTTATTAGAGCTTTTAAGATCACTTACCAAATTTGAATTTCTAATTTCCTATTAAGACATCTCTGTCCTGTAGCCAAGAGTCAGAACTTCCAGCAATTCATATTCAACATATTTAAAACTAAATTAATTTTCCATTTAAATTAGTTTCTCTTTTTGATATCTCTCTCTCTCTTTGTTGTATCAGCCATTTTCTAGTATTCCATCACTATTTAGCTTTCTGTTCAATTGCAGAATGACTGAATCATCTTTTACTTCCTCTCTCATCTTATAAATCAAATTTAATTACATATATAATATTGTTTGCACAACTGTATTGGAAGTGTCATTATCAATTGGTTAAAATTCCATTAAAGTTCCTAATTCCTAAAATAATGTAGGACAGATATATTCAAGAGTTGAAAACAAGTTCTGTGTAAAGTTCAGGGAAAGAAAATTTATTACCTATTGGAAGGATCAGGGAAGGATTCATTATATTTGTGTTGGGTTTTGAAGGATGAGTAAAAATTTAATAATAATAATAAAAATAATTTTAAAAATTAAAAAAAATAGAGGGGGAAAGAAAAATTTTTTTCAGTTAGTAAGAAATAACAAGCAAAAATTTGAAGATGGGACAGCTCAAAGTATGTTGGGAGGGCAAAGTATTCCAATTTGGCTGAGTATGTACTGCCCTTGGGCAGGGTGAGCCTTAAGTGCCAGACTGAGAAGAGTTTAGACCTCTCTTTTATGGAATGGGATGCCACTGAAGATTCCTAAGATAACTAAAAAAGATAAAATAAGGTCATATGAAGGTTAGTTGGAATTGGGATGGATTGAGGAGGTAGACTATAATATTAAGATGTTATTAGAATAATACCAATAGTTTATAATCAGGTTGGGAGAGAGATTGGAAAGACAGTGGATAAAACTTTGTAACCAAATGACATGAGTAAAAGAGAGAAGAGTCAAGGTTTCAGATATGAGAGACCAAGAGTATATTAGTGGTACCATTGACAGAGACAGTATAGTTAAAAGGAAAAGCAAATTTAGGTGAAAACATAATAATTTTGACTTTGGTTATACTGAGTTTGAGGTATTCGTCTCCTAAAGGTAATTTTAAATGCAGATATTGGAAATCAGGGTTGGAAATTTAGATTTGAGAGCTATCTACAAAGAGGTGATATTTCAAACAATAGCATGAATGCAGTTTCCAAGGGAGAGGTTAGAGAGAAAAGAAAAGAGAAGCAGGAGTAAAACTTTAGAGAATTACCTGCCTTATGGAGCCAGGAAAATAATGTGAAAAAATATTTAAAATATGTAACAAACTTGAATTAATTAAGAAGTGAGCTTAAATTTTTTTAAAAGGAAAGTTTTTGTTGGCATTGTATATGTTATTTTCTTGACTCTGCTTACTTCACTTTTTTTTTTTTATTATATTATAGCTTTTTATTTACAAGATATATGCATGGGTATTTTTTCAGCATTGACAATTGCAAAACCTTTTGTTTCAACTTTTCCTCTTTTCCCCCCACCCCTTCCCCCAGATGGCAGTTTGACCAATGTATATTAAATATGTTGAAGTATAATATGTATACATGTATACATGTCCAAACAGTTATTTTGCCTACAAAAAGAATTGGACTTTGAAATAGTGTACAATTAGCCTGTGAAGGAAATCAAAAATGCAGGCGGACAAAAATAGAGGGATTGGGAATTCTATGTAGTGGTTCATAGGCATCTCCCAGAGTTCTTTCACTGGGTGTAGCTGGTTCAGTTCATTACTGCTCTATTGGAACTGATTTGATTTATCTCATTGTTGAAGAGGGCCACATCCATCAGAATTGGTCATCATATAGTATTGTTGTTGAAGTATATAATGATCTCCTGATCCTGCTCATTTCACTCAGCATCAGTTCATGTAAGTCTCTCCAGGCCTTTCTGAAATCCTCCTGCTGTTTATTTCTTACAGAACAATAATATTCCATAATATTCATAAAACCACAATTTATTCAGCCATTCTCCAATTGATGGGCATCTCTCTTCTTACTTCACTTTTTGTCAGCTCATTTAAAGTCTTCTTTATCTATTCATCATGATCACCATATCTTATAGTACAGTTAAGTTCCATTACATTCATGTATCATTTGTTTAGTCATTTTCCCAATTAATGAATCAACCCTCTTTTTAAAAAGTTATTTGATTTTGCAGATGCTGTTGTAAGTATTTTTATGTATATGAAATCTTTTTTTTTTTTTTTTATCATTTACCTTCTTAAAGTGTGACTAGCAGTAGACTCTCTAGGTCAAAGATTATAGTTTAATAATTTTATTTGCATAATTTCAAATTGTTTACTAGAAGAGTGCCCAGAACAGAACCCAAGAGATAATTGTAAGATATTTTGAAATAGCACAATTGTAACAAGTATCAAATTGTGATTTTTATATTTTATAATTTATTTATATTTTTTATTTATTATTTATACATTTGTGATGTATTTATAATACAGTACATTTAAGTTTACAATTTATTATGTGAGATGGAATGCTGAATTAGGGGAACAGCAAGTATTTAAGTTTGGCTTGAAACTAGTACCTGTGAAAGGGAATAGTGACTGGAGATGTAGTTTTCATGCAGATTGTGAAGTGTTTAAAATGCCAAGGAGAGATTTGTACTTTATCCTTCAGGCTGTAGGGAATCAATGGAACCTCTTGAGCAGATGAATGCCATAGTTCACATTGGTGCCATAGGATATTTATTTTGACAATTCTATAAAGTATGTATTGGAGAGGAGAGACAATAGAAGCAGGAATCCCAAGGAACAGACTTTGGCAATAAGCCAAGGAAGACAGGATTAAGGCTTAAACCAATAAAATATAGCCAATAAGTAAAGAGAAATGAATGGATGTAAGATTTTAGAGGTGGAATCATCAAGACTTACTTAGCTACTGACTGGATTTTGAGTTGCCAACAACAAAAAGATTCACATGCTTCTGAGCCTTTTCTATTCTAAGATTTGTGTACTCTGCTTTTCAAAACTTCACTTATCATTCTTTAGTGTGAGACACATGAAGATAAAGTGGTTACTTTGGGGACAATTGTGTTTTGTTCTTTTTACTATTCAGTAGCTCTTAAATTTAGTTTTCTTATGGTATTATATATAACTGAACATCGTCTTGATTTCTAATTCTTTGCCAATGCAAAAAGAACTGCTATAATTATCTGTACATAGAAGTCTTTTTCCTTTTTCTTTGATCTCTTTGGAATATAGATCTATTAGTAGTATTGCTGGATCAAAGAGTATGCACAGTTTTCCAGCCCTTTAAATAAAGTTCCAAATTGTATTCCAGAATGGTTGGATCAGCGGAATACTCACTAACAGTTAGCTAGGGTGCCTCTTTTTCTCTCATCTCCTTCAGCATCTGTTGTTTCCAGTAGGTGTAAGGTGGTACCTTAGAGTTGTTTTCATTTGATTCCTCTAATCAGTAGTTACTTTGGAGGTTGAGGGAATTAATTGAGAAATGGTTAACTATACTTCCAACAAGTTCTTCCTTCCATTCTTTCCCCCCCCCTCTTCCCTTCTCCTAGTTTTTAATTGGGGAATAGCTTAGAATAGTGGGCAGAGAAGAACAAGGGATGCCAAAGAAAAAGAGGACCATTAAAACATTCTTTTTTAATGCACAGAATGGAAAGAAGTTCAGAATGAATCACAAAAACTATAGTTGTGAAACATGGAATTTATTATATATTTTAAAAAACATTACTTCACTTTTTTAAAAATTATATTATAGCTTTTTATTTACAAGCTATAAAAGTGCTGGCATATTGTGATAGAATACTATTATGCTGTGGGAAATATTGAGAATGGATGCAGAAAAACAACTCAAAAACTATATAAGCTGATGCAGAATGACATGAGAAGAACCAGGAGATCATTGTGCACAGTAATAGTAATGTTGTAATGATGGCTACTCTGACCAGTATGATGCTTTAAGACATTTCCAAAGGACTTATAATGAAAAAATGCTATTTTCCAAAGGAAGAGAGGGATAATGATGAACTCTGAGTGCAAATTGCAGTATAATTTTCTCTCTTTGTCTTGTTTTTAAAAATATATGGCTAAGGTGGAAATAATATTTTACTTGATTTCATCTGTAAAATTGATGTTTCTTGCCTTCTCAGTAAGTGGTGGGTAAATGTTTAGGAGAGAAGAAGAACCTAAAGAGAAAATAATGCTAAATAAGTAATAAATGCTAAGTAATTGAACTATTTTTAAAAATAATAAATGGGAATGTTTTTTAAAAATATATAATAAATTCCATGTTTCACAACTATAGTTTTTGTGATTCATTCTGAACTTCTTTCCATTCTGGAAATTAAAAAAGAATGTTTTAATGGTCCTCTTTTTCTTTGGCATCCCTTGTTCTTCTCTGCCCACTATTCTAAGCTTTTCCCCAATTAAAAACTAGGAGAAGGGAAGAGGGGGGGGAAAGAATGGAAGGAAGAAAAGAACTTGTTGGAAGTATAGTTAGGCAAAATCTACATGATGGCCATTCCCAAAAATGTATGTCTCATTCTGCTCTTTGTGTCTTCTTTAGAGATACACACATACGCATTCATGTGGGTGTGGATACACATATATTTGTGCATCACATACAATTGGTCATCATTTTGATTGTTTTTCTTTATAGTATAGCTGTACTTATGTGAATTGTTCTCCTGATCCTGCTAATTTTTTTTTTTTTGCATCACTTTATATTTGTAGGATTTTTTGAGATTCTCTCTCTCTCTCTCTCTCTCTTTTTTAAATAACTTTTTATTGACAGAACCCATGCTAGAGTAATTTTTTACATTATCCCTTACCCTCATTTCTGTTCCGATTTTTCCCCTCCCTTCCTCTGTCCCCTCCCCCAGATGGCAAGCAGTCCTATACATGTTAAATATGTCACAGTATATCTTAGATACAGAAGGTAGAAATAACCCGGGAAGAAAAACAAAAATGCAAATAGTTTACATTCTTTCCCAGTGTTTCTTTCTTTGGGTATAACTGCTTCTGTCCATCATTGATCAATTGAAGCAGATCTCTTTGTCAAAGAAATCCACTTCCATCAGAATACATCCTCATACAGTATCATTGTTGAAGTATATAATGATCTCCTGGTTCTGCTCATTTCACTTAACATCAGTTCGTGTAAGTCTCTCCAGTCCTCTCTGTATTCATGCTGTTGGTCATTTCTTACAGAATAGTGATATTCCATAACATTCATATACCACAATTTACCCAACCATTCTCCAATTGATGGGCATCCACTCAGTTTCCAATTTCTGGCCACTACAAACAGGGCTGCCACAAACATTTTGGCACATCCAGGTCCCTTTTCCTTCTTTAGTATCTCTTTGGGGTATAAGCCCAGTAGTAGCATTGCTGGATCAAAGGGTATGCAGAGTTTGATAATTTTTTGGGTATAATTCCAGATTGCTCTCCAGAATGGTTGGATTTGTTCACAACTTCACCAACAATGCATCATTGTCCCAGTTTTCCTGCATCCCCTACAACATTCATCATTATTTTTTCCTGTCATCTTAACCAATCTGACAGGTGTGTAGTGGTATCTCAGAGTTGTCTTAATTTGCATTTCTCTGATCAATAGTGATTTGGAACACTCTTTCATATGAGTGGAAATAGTTTCAATTTCATCATCTGAAAATTATCTGTTCATATCCTTTGACCATTTATCAATTGGAGAATGGCTTGATTTCTTATAAATTTGAGTCAGTTCTTTATATATTTTGGAAATGAGGCCTTTATCAGAACCTTTAACTGTGAAAATGTTTTCTCAGTTTGTTACTTCCCTTCTAATCTTGTTTGCATTAGTTTTGTTTGTGTAAAGGCTTTTTAATTTGATGTAATCAAAATTTTCTATTTTGTGATCAATAATGGTCTCTAGTTTATTTTTGGTCACAAATTTCTTCCTCCTCCACAAGTCTGAGAGATAAACTATCCTATGTTCCTCTGATTTATTTATAATCTCGTTCTTTATGCCTAAATCATGGACCCATTTTGATCTTACCTTGGTATACAGTGTTAAGTGTGGGTCCATGCCTAATTTCTGCCATACTAATTTCCAGTTATCCCAGCAGTTTTTATCAAATAATGAATTCTTATCCCAAAAGTTAGGATCTTTGGATTTGTCAAACACTAGATTGCTATAGTTGACTATTTTGTCTTGTGAACCTAACCTATTCCACTGATCAACTAATCTATTTCTTAGCCATATGGTTTTGGTGACTGCTGCTTTATAATATAGTTTTAGATCAGGTACAGCTAGGCCACCTTCATTTGATTTTTTTTTTCATTAATTCTCTTGAGATTCTCAATCTTTTATTCTTCCATATGAATTTTGTTGTTATTTTTTCCAGATCATTAAAATATTTTCTTGGAAGTCTGATTAGTATAGCACTAAAGAAATAGATTAGTTTAGGGAGTATTGTCATCTTTATTATATTTGCTTGGCCTATCCAAGAGCACTTAATATTTTTCCAATTATTTAAGTCTGACTTTATTTGTGTGGAAAGTTTTTTGTAATTTTGCTCATATAATTCCCGACTTTCCTTTGGTAGATAGATTCCCAAATATTTTATGCTGTCAACAATTATTTTGAATGGAATTTCTCTTTGTATTTCTTGCTGTTGGATTTTGTTGGTAGTGTATAAAAATGCTGAGGATTTATGAGGATTTATTTTGTATCCTGCAACTTTGCTAAAGTTATGAATTATTTCTAATAGCTTTTTAGTAGAATCTCTGGGATTCTCTAAGTATATCACCTGCAAAGAGTGATAGTTTGGTTTCCTCATTGCCTACTCTAATTCCTTTAATATCTTTCTTGACTCTTATTGCTGAGGCTAGCATTTCTAATACAATATCAAATAATAATGGTGATAGTGGGCAACCTTGCTTTACTCCAGATCTTATTGGGAAAAGTTCCAGTTTTTCCCCATTGCATATGATGCTTACTGACAGTTTTAAATATATGATGCTGACTATTTTGAGGAAAAGTCCATTTATTCCTATACTCTCAAGTGTTTTATTAGGAATGGATGTTGAATTAATATTATCTGCATCTATTGAGATGATCATATGGTTTTTGTTAGTTTGGTTATTGATATAGTCAATTATGCTAATAGTTTTCCTAGTATTGAACCAGCCCTGCATTCCTGGTATAAATCCTACTTGGCCATAGTGTATTATCCTGGGGATGATTTTCTGTAATCTTTTTGCTAATATTTTATTTAAGATTTTAGCATCAATATTCATTAGGGAGATTGGTCTATAATTTTCTTTCTCTGTTTTCAATCTACCTGGTTTAGGTATCAGTACCATATCTGTGTCGTAAAAGGAGCTTGGTGTAGGATTCCTTCAATCCCTATTTTTTCAAATAGTTTATATAGCATTGGAGTTAATTGTTCTTTAAATGTGGTAGAATTCACATGTAAATCCATCTGGTCCTGGGGATTTTTTCTTTTTCTTTTTTTTTCCTTTTTTCTTTTTAAAATTAATTAATTAATTAATTAATTTTTAAATAAGTTTTTATTGATAGAACGCATGCCAGGGTAATTTTTTACATCATTATCCCTTGCATTCACTTCTGTTCCGATTTTTCCCCTCCCTCCCTCCACCCCTTCCCCCAGATGGCAAGCAGTCCTTTACATGTTGAATGGGTTACAGTATATCCTAGATACAATATATGTGTGCAGAACCAAACAGTTTTCTTGTTGCACAGAGAGAATTGGATTCAGAAGGTATAAATAACCCAGGAAGAAAAACAAAAATGCAAGCAGTTTATATTCATTTCCCAGTGTTCTTTCTCTGGGTGTAGCTGCTTCTGTCCATCTTTGATCAATTAAGGCTCTATTTATCGAAGAGATCCACTTCCATCAGAATACATCCTCAAACAGTATCGTTGTTGAGGTATATAATGATCTCCTGCTTCTGCTCATTTCACTCAGCATCAGTTCATGTAAGTCTCGCCAGTCCTCTCTGTATTCATCCTGCTGGTCATTCCTTACAGAACAATAATATTCCATAACATTCATATACCACAATTTACTCAACCATTCTCCAATTGATGGACATCCTTTCATTTTCCAGCTTCTAGCCACTACAAACAGGGCTGCCACAAACATTTTGGCACATGCAGGTCCCTTTCCTTTCTTTAGTATCTCTTTGGAGTATAAGCCCAGTAGAAACACTGCTGGATCAAAGGGTATGCACAGTTTGATAACTTTTTGAGCATAGTTCCAAATTGCTCTCCAGAATGGCTGGATGTGTTCACAATTCCACCAACAATGTATCAGTGTCCCTGTTTTCCAACATTCCCCATTATCTTTCCCTGTCATTCTAGCCAATCTGACAGGTGTGTAGTGGTATCTCAGAGTTGTCTTAATTTGCATTTCTCTGATTAATAATGATTTGGAGCATATTTTCATATGTCTATAAATAGTTTCTTTTTTTTTTAATTTAATTTTTATTTAATAATTACTTTATATTGACACTCGTTTCTGTTCCGATTTTTTTTTTCCCTCCCTCCCTCCCTTCGCCCCCTCCCCTAGATGGCAAGCAATCCTTTATATGTTGGATATGTTGCAGTATATCCTAGATACAATATATGTTTGCAGAACTGAACAGTTCTCTTGTTGCAGAGGGAGAATTGGATTCAGAAGGTATAAATAACCCGGGAAGAAAAACAAAAATGCAGATAGTTCACATTCGTTTCCCAGTGTTCTTTCTTTGGGTGTAGCTGCTTTTGTCCGTCATTTATCAATTGAAACTCAGGTCTCTTTGTCAAAGAAATCCACTTCCATCAAAATATGTCCTCATACAATATCGTTGTCGAAGTGTATAATGATCTCCTGGTTCTGCTCATTTCACTTAGCATCAGTTCATGTAAGTCTCGCCAGTCCTCTCTGTATTCATCCTGCTGGTCATTTCTTACAGAACAATAATATTCCATAACATTCATATACCACAATTTATCCAGCCATTCTCCAATTGATGGGCATCCATTCATTTTCCAGTTTCTAGCCACTACAAATAGGGCTGCTACAAACATTTTGGCACATACAGGTCCCTTTCCCTTCTTTAGTATTTCTTTGGGATATAAGCCCAATAGAAACACTGCTGGATCAAAGGGTATGCCCAATTTGATAATTTTTTGGGCATAATTCCAGATTGCTCTCAAGAATGGTTGGATTCGTTCACAACTCCACCAACAATGCATTAGTGTCCCAGTTTTCCCGCATCCCCTCCAACATTCATCATTATTTTTTCCTGTCATCTTAGCCAATCTGACAGGTGTGTAGTGGTATCTCAGAGTTGTCTTAATTTGCATTTCTCTGATCAATAATGATTTGGAACACTCTTTCATATGAGTGGTAATAGTTTCAATTTCTTCATCTGAGAATTGTCTGTTCATATCCTTTGACCATTTATCAATTGGAGAATGGTTTGATTTCTTATAGATTAGAGTCAATTCTCTATATATTTTGGAAATAAGGCCTTTATCAGAACCTTTGATTGTAAAAATGTTTTCCCAGTTTATTGTTTCCCTTCTAATCTTGTTTGCATTTGTTTTGTTTGTACAAAAACTTTTCAATTTGATATAATCAAAATTTTCTATGTTGTGGTCAATAGTGATCTCTAGTTCTTCTTTGGTCATAAATTCCTCTGGGGATTTTTTCTTAAGGAGTTGGTTAATAGTTTGTTCTATTTCTTTTTCTAAAATGGGACTGTTTAGGATATTTACTTCTTCCTCTGTTAATCTGGGCAAGGTATATTTTTGAAGGTATTCTTCCATTTCATTTAAGTTGTCGAATTTATTGGCATAAAGTTGGGCAAAGTAACTCCTAATTATTGCTCTAATTTCCTCTTCATTAATGGCGAGTTCTCCCTTTTTATTTTTAAGACTAACAATTTGATTTTCCTCTTTCCTTTTTTAATCATTTTTACTAAGGATTTGTATATTTTGTTGTTTTTTTATAGAACCAACTCTTAGTTTTATTAATTAATTCAATAGTTTTTTTACTTTCAATTTTATTGATCTCTCCTTTTATTTTTAGAATTTCAAGTTTAGTGTTTGACTGGGGGTTTTTAATTCGTTCCTTTTCTAGCATTTTTAGTTGCAAGCTCAATTCATTGACCTTCTCTTTCTCTATTTTTTGCAAGTAGGTCTCTAGAGATATGAAATTTCCCCTTATTACCACTTTGGCTGCATCCCACACATTGTGGTATGACGTCTCATTATTGTCATTTTCTTGAGTGAAGTTATTAATTATGTCTGTGATTTGCTTTTTCACCCAATCATTCTTTAGTATGAGATTATTTAGTTTCCAATTATTTTTTGGTCTATTTTCCCCTGGCTTTTTATTGAATGTAATTTTCACTGCATCGTGGTCTGAAAAGGATGCATTTACTATTTCTGCCTTACTGCAGTTTGACGTTTTTATGTCCTAATATATGGTCAATTTTTGTATAGGTTCCATGAGCTGCTGAAAAGAAAGTGTACTTCTTTCTGTCTCCATTTAGTTTTCTCCAGAGATCTATCATATCTAACTTTTCTAGTATTCTATTTACCTCTTTGACTTCTTTCTTATTTATTTTGTGGTTTGATTTATCTAATTCTGAGAGTGCAAGGTTGAGATCTCCCATTATTATAGTTTTGTTGTCTGTTTCTTCTTGCAGCTCTCTTAATTTCTCTTTTAAGAATTTAGATGCTATACTACTGGTGCATATATATTTAATATTGATATTGCTTCATTATCTGTGCTACTCTTTGGCAAAATATAGTGCCCTTCCTTATCTCTTTTGATTAGATCAATTTTTACTTTTGCTTGATCTAGGTTGTCTCTTTTTTTATGGCACAAAAGTATTCCATTACATATACCACAATTAGTTGTTTACTCAGTTGTTTAAGAGGCATTTTAAGAGTTGAGTGACAGGGGAAACCAAAGAAAAATGAACAATCCTGAAAAGGTCTCTTGAAACCAGAGGTTGCTAGTCTTCCTTGAATATGTGGTTCCAAGAAGCTATAAGTTATGCATTGGCCACACCATGTTAAAAATGTATCTTGGGAGATGGGTTAAATCAGGTAGAGGCTAAATGACAAGCTTCAAAGTCATCGGTGGTTTAGGGGGATATCTATTCTAACCATGGGAAAATCCCCTTGATGAAATGAGCACATGAGAACAATCTGTTCCAACATCCATGAAGACAGCTGAAGTAGTCTCATGGAGTGCTTAAAGGTTTGTCTGACTTCAAAGACATCCTGGTTATCCCTTCATTTTGGAAGATTGTTAGTCTTGACTTTTGTCTTGCCATTGGCTTTGATAACTCTGAAGAGAGAGTGAAATTGACAACTTTGTGCAGTTCTGCCTCTCTTAAATACACTTCATGCACAAATCAAGAAATCATTCATGATGTCCTTTTCAAAAATAAAGAATGAACAACAATGTAGCTGAACATACTCTGAACATAAATTATAATTGTAAAATTGGTAAATATTTGAAAATAGAGAGGTGAAGTTTTTCGGTCCTCATCCCAGGAAACAATAGAAAAAATGAAGACTGGTTTGGGGATTTCAGTATTCTTCCTGACAATCAGGCAATTCATGATAACTGGGGAGGGGTTCCCCCAGAAGAAGGTCTTTCTTTTCTATTAGCTTTAGCTAAAATCTTTTGGGATTCCTGCCATTTTTGTTGCAAGTATTCCAATAAAAATTTCCAAGTAAATTAGCCTTTCAATATTATAACCTTCAGTTTTTTTCCCTTTATTAACATTTTTCTATGTGTGCTGAATTGCTTTTATTATTTTGTAGTATACAAGAGATCCTTGTATTCTTACATGACTATAGTATTCTTAAATAAGTAGTGCTAACTTGGACAAGGATGGCATATTTTTATATTTTTTGGTTTTGTGATTTTTAAAATTAATTTATGATAGAAGACTATTAATTTGTGATGTAACTTTTTCTTTCTGTTTGATCTTATATAGAAAGAAGGAAAGAAAGAACGGGCTATGGTGGACAAGGTATTCTTTTCAAGAATTCAACAAATTCTGAAAATTATGGTTCCTAGAACATTTTGTAAAGAGGTAAGATTTTGGAAAAAGTAGACCCTGTTATAAAGTAACTTTTGATATGAGTCATAGAAAGAGTACTAATTATGGCTTCAGAAAACCTAGATTTAAATTTGGTTTCTGCTACTTGTCTGCTGGATGATCATGAGCAAATCCCTTAGTATCTTTTAACTCCAGTCTTCCTGACTTAAAGCCTAGCACTCTGTCTACTGTACTGCTTAATTGCATCTATTGTACATCTAGATACATAGATTTTTAGACTAATAAGCTATTAGAACTTGAAAGGGATTCTAACTTTTTTATTTTTGATATGAAGAAACTACATCCCAGAAAAGTTAAATGACTTGTTCAAGAGACACAGAAAGTCTTTATCACCTTAGTCCTGGTTTTTTATCACATAATTTCTTCTTTATGGAAACTTTTAGTTCAAAAGGAGAAAACAATATTTTGAACATACACTTAATAATGTAATACAAGTCTTATTTGTCCTGGGTAGTTTATCTAGACACAGGGGTCTAAACTACGGCCCGCAGGCCAGATGTGGCAGCTGAGGACGTTTATCCCCCGCATCCAGGGCTATGAAGTTTCTTTATTTAAAGGCCCAAAAACAAAAGTTTTGTTTTTACTATAGTCCGGCCCTCCGACAGTCTGAAGGACAGTGAACTGGTCCCCTATTTAAAAAGTTTGAGGACCCCTGATTCTAGAGCAATGTTGTAGACTCTTTCAGCAGTTGAAGTCTATGGAACTCAAATTAATATTTTTAAATGTTCAAAAATGTTTTTTAGAAACCAGATTATAAAAGAAATTATACTATAATAATTACAAAATAAAAAATTCACACTCAAGATTAAGATCTAGAGGGTTTTTGTTATATTAGCTTACACTAGGAGATTTATCCATCCCTTTATTAACAAAGTGTTTGATTTTAGTGATGCTTACTGATTACCATGTCTTCAGTCTTTAACATGCACTACAAAGGTATTTGAAAGAGGAACAATTTCTTAAAATCTATATAGTTAAACTATATAGTAGAGTTCAATTGCATGTTCCACTCAAGTGGCAACAGATATGTAAACTACATATCAATGAACCAATTGGTAGGGAATTAAAAGGTCCAAACCTTTAATCCCGAGATAATATTCTTTTTTGTCTAGAATACTTTCTTAATTTCTTACAGGAACAATCAAGGGAAATGAACTTGCTTAATTGAAATATTACTAAGATTGGAATGATGTTAATACTATACAATACTAGAAAGATTATTGATGGAGCTGTCCATATATAATGATAATTTATTTTTGAGCAACCTGGACTTTGAGAGAGAGCATATTTTCAATAATTATATTTTCTTTTTCTTGAAGTTTGAGGGAACTAAAAGGGGCCTAATGGGTATAGAATCCAGTAAACTCAAGGGTTCTGCAACTTTATTGTACCATCTTGGACTTGTATACATGCTTTTGAGGTTCCATTTCTTCTACTCTCTCATTTGGAAAAAAAATGTTCACAGCTGGAGTATACCAGCTTACAACCAAACTAGATCAGTAGAATTCTTATTTACATTGAAAATTAATGTTGAATATTTAACATATATAGGACTGCTTGCCATCTAGGGGAGGAGGTGGAGGGAGGAAGGGGAAAAATTGGAACAGAAGTGAGTGCAAGGGATAATGTTGTAAAAAAATTACCCTGGCATGGGTTCTGTCAATAAAAAGTTATTATAAAAGAAAATTAATGTTGAATTATCTGCAATAAACAGATAAATATGATTTACATGGTAGTGAATAAAGAACAAATGATAAAGAATTGTAAAAACAAAAATAAAAGATGGAGCAGTGGAGGAATAGGTCTAGATGAAATAAAAATTTCTTTTTTTTTTTTTTAGCAGAGTATCTAGCACATAATAGGTACTAAATAAATATTTATTGATTGATTGATTAATTAATTAATTTTTAGAATAACTTTTTATTGACAGAACCCATGCCAGGGTAATTTTTTACAACATTATCCCTTGCACTCTCTTCTGTTCCGATTTTTCCCTTCCCTCCTTCCACCCCCTCCCCCAGCTGACAAGCAGTCCTATACATGTTAAATAGGTTACAGTATATCCTAGATACAATATATGTGTGCAGAACCGAACAGTTCTCTTGTTGCACAGGGAGAATTGGATTCAGAAGGTATAAATAACCCGGGAAGAAAAACAAAAATGTAAGCAGTTTATATTCATTTCCCAGTATCATTTCTTTGGGTGTAGCTGCTTCTGTCCATCTTTGATCAATTGAAACTGAGTTAGATCTCTTTGTTGAAAAAATCCACTTCCATCACAATACATCCTCAAACAGTATCATTGTTTTTTTTTTTTGTTTTTTGTTTTTAATTTTTTATTTAATAATTACATTATATTGACACTCGTTTCTGTTCCGATTTTTTTTTTTCCCCTCTCTCCCTCCACCCCCTCCCCTAGATGGCAAGCAGTCCTTTATATGTTGGATATGTTGCAGTATATCCTAGATACAATATATGTTTGCAGAACCGAACAGTTCTCTTGTTGCATAGGGAGAATTGGATTCAGAAGGTATAAATAACCCGGGAAGAAAAACAAAAATGCAGATAGTTCACATTCGTTTCCCAGTGTTCTTTCTTTGGGTGTAGCTGCTTTTGTCTGTCATTTATCAATTGAAACTCAGTTAGGTCTCTTTGTCAAAGAAATCCACTTCCATCAAAATATGTCCTCATACAATATTGTTGTCGAAGTGTATAATGATCTCCTGGTTCTGCTCATTTCACTTAGCATCAGTTCATGTAAGTCTCGCCAGTCCTCTCTGTATTCATCCTGCTGGTCATTTCTTACAGAACAATAATATTCCATAACATTCATATACCACAATTTACCCAGCCATTCTCCAATTGATGGGCATCCATTCATTTTCCAGTTTTTAGCCACTACAAATAGGGCTGCTACAAACATTTTGGCACATACAGGTCCCTTTCCCTTCTTTAGTATTTCTTTGGGATATAAGCCCAATAGAAACACTGCTGGATCAAAGGGTATGCACAATTTGATAATTTTTTTGGCATAATTCCAGATTGCTCTCCAGAATGGTTGGATTCGTTCACATCTCCACCAACAATGCATTAGTGTCCCAGTTTTCCCGCATCCCCTCCAACATTCATCATTATTTTTTCCTGTCATCTTAGCCAATCTGACAGGTGTGTAGTGGTATCTCAGAGTTGTCTTAATTTGCATTTCTGATCAATAATGATTTGGAACACTCTTTCATATGAGTGGTAATAGTTTCAATTTCATCCTCTGAAAATTGTCTGTTCATATCCTTTGACCATTTATCAATTGGAGAATGGCTTGATTTCTTATAAATTTGAGTCAGTTCTCTATATCTGCTGGTCATTTCTTACAGAACAATAATATTCCATAACATTCATATACCACAATTTACTCAACCATTCTCCAAATGGGCATCCACTCAGTTTCCAATTTCTGGCCACTACAAACAGGGCTGCCACAAACATTTTGGCACATATAGGTCCCTTTTCCTTTTTTACTATCTCTTTGGGGTATCAGCCCAGTAGAAACAGTGCTGGATCAAAGGGTATGCACAGTTTGATAACTTTTTGAGCATAGTTCCAAATTGCTCTCCAGAATGGCTGGATATGTTCACAGTTCCATCAACAATGTATCAGTGTCCCTGTTTTCCCACATCCCCAATCTGACAGGTGTGTAGTGGTATCTCAGAGTTGTCTTAATTTGCATTTCTCTCATTAATAATAATTTGGAGCATATTTTCATATGGCTATAAATAGTTTCAATTTCTTCATATGAGAATTGTCTGTTCATATCCTTTGACCATTTGTCAATTGGAGAATGGCTTGATTTCTTATAAATTAGAGTCAATTCTCTATATATTTTGGAAAGGAAGCCTTTATCAGAACCTTTGATTGCAAAAATGTTTTCCCAGTTTATTATTTCCCTTTAAATCTTGTCTCCATTAGTTTTGTTTGTACAAAAACTTTTCAATTTTATATAATCAAAGTTTTCTATTTTGTGGTCAATAGTGATAAATAAAAATTTCTTAGACTCTTAAGGATCTGAAGAGACTCTGTCTCTGATGTCTCTGATTCATTGTTGAAATTTCTTCTACAATGTTACTTTCAGGTGGTCATCTATCCTCTATTAGAATATTTTCATTGACTAGGAAGCTTAATCCATTTTTAGATAGTTCTAGTTGTTAGAAAATTCTTTATATATTGAACTGAAATCCACCTTCTTTGTACATTCCACCTTTTAGATCAACATTGAATAAATCAACTTCTTTTTTCAAATCAATTTAATCCATGTTGCCCTTCAGTTCCTGAGTTATCCATACCATCATGAAGTGTCCTGTCCTACCTTGTGAGCAGCTAGGGGAATGTTCCTTGGGTATTGATATTCTTACATACAGGAACAAGGGAGGGTGAAGAAGGGATGGGCAGGGAGGATAATAGCTTAGACTTTCTTTTAGATAGGCTTTCAACTTGACAGTTTAAAACTCAAGGTAACTTTACTTTTAGTTCCTATCTTATTTAGTACTTCGGTGAATCTGAGATGTCACACGTGGGTGATTTTCCTGGTGGCTCAGGTTCCAACCTGTAGGTTTTTGTCATCTTGTATAATTCTTGAATGTATCTTTTAGACAGTTGCTTTTTTTTTGTTTTTGTTTTTTTACTTGGGGCCTTCCTCTTGTCTCAACGAAATTATCTGTTGTTCAGTATTTCTTGGAATTTTTTTATCTTTCCTCATTTTTTATACTGCTCTGATATTCCATTCCATTCACATTTTATTCGTTCTGTACTTTGTTTTCAGTTTTTTGCTATTATAAAAGCAATACTCTCTTTCATAGCTTCTCTCCCTTCTGTTAAAGTCTTCCAAATGTATTCTTTAAGCAGACAGTAATTGGTGGAGAAGTCTAGCATTATTTTAATCATAGTAAACCTTTCATGGTCTCATAACAACTACTCATTTAAATAATACCATAACTTTTATAGAGACTTTCTCTAATCCCTCTATCTTCTCCTTTATATCCTCTCTATATCGTATAATATAGTATACTATAATATACCATATTATAACCATTTTATATATGTTATATATGCTATATATAATGTGTATGTATGTGTATATATATATATATATATATAAAATAACCATTTTATAGATGAGGAATCTGATACTCAAAGGAACTATCCACTTTGCCTTTGACTAAATAACTGTAGTGCTCATTCAGATCCTGCCTGTCCTTTAAGATTCCTTACTTGTGGTGGTTGTCATTTCAGTCAAGTGACCATTTGTGCCCCATTTGGGGTTTTCTTGGCACAAATACTGGAGTGGCTTGTCATTTCTTTCTCCAATTCATTTTGTAGATGAGGAAACTGAGGCATGCGGGGTTAAGTGACTTGCCTCTAGGTTCACACACCTAGAAAGTGTCTCAGACTAGATTAGGTCTGGTGTCCTTTTCATAGTGTCACCTAGCTTCCTCTTTAAGAGTTTTTTCAAGTTTTACCTTTGAATGAAAGTTAAAAAACAAACAACCTGTTCTTGCCTGTGTTGAACTTTTCTTTCTCTGTATTTTTAAGTGCCCTCAAGAGTTTATATCAATATACTTTTAACTCGAGACTATGTGAAATTTTAGGATTAAAATGGAATGATAAAATGGGAAAGGAAGTTAAGAGATTGTTTTACAATTGAAGAAACTTAAGACCTAGAAAAGGAAAATATCTCGCCTACTCCAGAGAACTAGTTAATAACCAGCCCTGAGACTTAGAAACTAAATGTCTTGACTTTGTTCAGTTCTCTTTCTACCACATGATAGTATTATTTTTCCGTTGTTTGTTCACCAGTTGAGGTAAATTCTTCAAGTATAGTAACTATAGCTCTATTAAATGTTGCCAGGCAAATATTGATAGATTCATTACTTCTTGACTGTTGATTATTGTATTGGGATTGGGAGTCAGGGGAAGGTGAGAAAAGGCAGTTAGTCACTTTTTGAAAAAATAAAATTTAATATAAAAAAGTATTTTATTGGCAGAATTATTATCATTGTCCATTATTAAAATACTGCCATTAATCCAACATATAAAGGACTGCTTGCCATCTAGGGGAGGCGGTGGAGGGAGGGAGGGGAAAAAAAAAATCGGAACAGAAACGAGTGTCAATATAAAGTAATTATTAAATAAAAATTAACTAAAAAAAAAATAAAAAAAAATAAATAAAATACTGCCATTAGCAGACTTTATATAAATTCCACCTTGAAAAAAATGTTAGTCTTAAGGTAAGGTGAGATTGGTAGATGTTTGAGTTTCTACAATAATGTTATTTGTTGCCAGCTGAAGTATTAGTTTTTAAAATTAGTATTTTTATAATAAAGGGAAACAAAGCTCAGGATTATTTATTGCTTAAGGTTTTAAAACATTTTTTAATTAATTGTATTTCTTTTCTTCTAGACAGGTTATTTGATACTCATTGCTGTAATGCTGGTATCTCGCACATATTGTGACGTTTGGATGATTCAAAATGGGACACTCATTGAAAGGTATTTTTCCATTCACTTCTATTATGTCAAAACTGCTTTGATACAAATTCAAATTTATTGAATTACCAAGAGAATCTAAATTACTAATTTAACTCTAAAATGACATGTAAATCATCACCCTGAATATTTATAGTTGATTAGGCAATTATAAACAAAACATTTAAATCATTTCCATATATTCCATCAGGAAGCAAATAATCATTAGAAGTTATCACTGGAAAAAAGAACACCCTTAAACATCTTGAACATAAACTTTTAATATATTTTCTTTACTCCTTTCCTGCATATTGAAGTGTATTGGATTTGACATTTTGGCACCATTTTGAATTAGAGTTTTAGCTTAGACATTAAAGATTTAAGTAACCTGAAACTTTTTGTACTTTCTCTTCTTGTAAATTAAGATTTTTTTTCTTCCTCTGTGATCTGCATTTAGGCTATCCTAACTTTAATGTCCAGAAGTTTTTGAGATTGTTTAATTTTTTTATATTATTACAAAACAAAATATTTACAAGTCATATTTACTAAAATATTAGAAAGCTGTAACAAAGATTTTGAAATGAGAACTTTTTTTTCATCTTGGAAAGTTTGGTGAAAGACAGGAATGCCAAAATTGTTAATTTTTTTCAGTCTTCCTTTGAGGATGGAAAAAATTAATAGTGCTTTTAAAAAAGTGATTGTTAAAGAAAGACTATTCATGCACTTTGCTGAAACTATAAATCCAAGAAGTCCATGTGCTTTTTTGACATGTAACAGTTTTCTGCTTATTCATTGCTGTCTACTGTTTACATATCACTTATCTTTGCATTTACTACTTCATTAGTTTGTTTAATAAGGATCCATACTGTTTTCTTGGGACATAGCAGGAATGAGGAGAAAGAAGTAACTCTGGACCAGTATTAAAACAAAGTTAAAAAAAAAAAAAACAACCCAACCCAATAGCCCCGAAACCACAGGATACATATTTATGTGTTCAGTCTATACATAACACTTTTCATCAAGACTGTAATTACCACTTCTCTAACCATCTCATTGTCTGTTCTCCCTTCTTTCCTCCCTCAGGCCAATTTTTTGAATTTTTCTCTTCAAACCTGCCTTTGATTTTGAGGCAAAGGGAAAAGGAAAATTAGAGAAGAGACCATAAACAAAAGGATCAGTTCGTGGAGGCCTATGCCTTGAATCCTGCAGAATAGTGCAATAGAAAGAATAATAACTGAGATCAGAGAACTTGGGCTCTCATTTCATCTTTTATTGTTCATATCACTTGGCATCTTGGTGCCTCAGTTTTCTCATCTGTAAAATGCAGGAATTGGACTAAGTGTCCTCTGAGGCCCGTGTATTCTCTAGTTCTGTATTCTTATGAACAAAACTTTTAGTGAGATCTTCAAAGATGTTTGCATGTGGGTGTGGTTTGTGTGCTGGGTTTGGTGTTGCAGGGCCTGACTTCCCAGGCTCAGATTTCATGCCTGCTTTACATAGACAAGTCACATTTCATAATTTTCTATTTCTTCATATATAAAATAAGATAACTAGATTAGGTGACCTGTGATGTGTCTCAACTTTAAATCAGTGGTTCTGTTATCTCAGTTTTAGGTGCTCTTGTAAATTCAGTGGAATGATTCTAAAAGTTTCTAGAAAACCTTATGAAGAAAAGAAAAAAGACCTCAGTTATTTTAATTATTTTAACACAGGCTATTCAAATCACCTCAGAAAAGCCCTTTCAAGTTTTAAGAAAACAAGCAGATTAATATAAATTCTAACTTTGCAGTTAAAAGGACCTGGATTCAAATGTGACAGTTGATGTTTATTATTTCAGTAAACTTGGGAAGAAACACGTCTTTTTTAAGAGCCTACCTACTCTGTGCCAGACATTAGACTAAGCTGTCTATAGTGTGATCTCATTTGATCCATCAACCCTGTGAGAGATAGGTGCTATTATTATCCCCATTTTACAGTTGAGAAAACAGAGACAGACAGACTTGTTAAGTGACTTGTCTAATGTCTCAGAGGTAGTAGGTACCTGATTTTAACTCAAACTTCCTGACTCTGGGCCTTGGATTCTGTTCCCTACACCACTAGCTTTCTTGGACAAGTCACCTAAGATTTTTCAGCTGTAAAATGAAGGAATCTTTGGTTCCTTCCAGGTCTAGAGCTATGATCCAACAATACAAAATTAATAATTGTTTATTGCACCTAGAATTTTTTTTAGTTTGAGATAGATCAATTTTATGAAATCTAGACTTATGCTTTTTGCATGACTTTAGAAGGGTCTCTTGGATGATCACTACATCTAGGCATTTATACCTATTTTATAGTATCTGGATGCTATTTTAAATTATCATATGCTTTTATGGTTGTGTCTTTGCTTTTATGACTATTTCTGTATCATATAACTTGCTCTTTCCTTGGACAACCCAATCCTTGATTTTAAACATTGTTCTTTGAAATAACAAAATTTACTTTACCATGTGATTTTCAGGAATATGTTGCAAAAGCTACAGAAGGGAAGTGTCATATACACAGATGAATTATAATGCTTTTATGCAGAATAATATTTATATTTTTACAACATTTCATATATATATAGTAGAGTGTTGTTTGTAGGATGTGATAAAAATTGCAGAAAATTTAATTTGTTCTCAGTTCTTTATTTGCTTGAATTATGGAATATTATCTTCATAAATTTCTGTTGTTTTGTCCTTCCTAAAAATATCTTTGCATCTTGTTCCTTTCTGGTGAGTGATATCTTAATTAAAGTTATCATATGGGAATGAAGCTTTTTCATAATCTTGTTTACATATATTTTATTTGTTTTAAGAAGCAGTATTGATATACATCACATTGTTTTTCTGTGGTGTTGTGAAACAGCATGATATTAATTAAAAGAATATTAGATCTGAAATCAGATTATTTAATTCCAAGCCCTAACTCCACTGCTTAGTAAATATGTGTCCTGGAATAAATCCTTTAACTTTTGGAAGTCTGTGTCCTGCTGAGGCAGCCTGGTGCAGTGAAAGGAATGCTGCATTTGGAGTCAAGAAGACCCGAGTTCACATTTTTGCCTCTGCTATATAATCTACATGACCTTGAACAAGTCACTCACTCTCTGTTACTAATGCAGAATGAAAGGGTCAGACCAGATCACCTGTGAGGGAATTTGTAGCTCTACACTTGTGATATATGGTCTATAAAAGGGAGTGTGACCTGGGGCAAAGCTTCTTCAACTATGGATCACGACTTCATGTAGTATCTACCCCCGTTTCCTTACTTTGGGTGCCCGCACTTCCATCTTATCAAAATTAAAATAAAGGTTTATGATTTTTTGCTTGTTTGATTTACATTTTTCATGTAAATCAATTTTTTTTGTTAGCTTAAGAATTGCTAACAAAATTTTAATTTAAATTTTATTTCCATTAGTGTTGAGGATATTTTGTCAGCTTTCCAAGGAATCGCAGACATAAGAAGTAGACTTTTTAAAAAATTCCTTTCTTTGGTTGAGTGCTGATGGTCAGGGAGACTCCTGAAAATTTTCTATCCATAAGCTTGGATCTTAAAATAAATCTGATGTAGTCTTGAAAGGTAAACTGAGGGGAAGAAAAAATGATTAAACAAAACTTTTGTAAGTGATTTTTTTCCTAACTACTTGTGTTCCCCCTCTTCCTCCCGCAGCTTTATAGAGGGGATGAATTGAAAACTGGCCTATTGTAGCTACTGGGTATATTTGGAGATTATTTTTCCGATGAAGAAAGATCTAATTAAGTTATTTGGCAAAGGTTACATAGCTTGTTATTAATAGATCTTATATTAGAAGGTGAAAGTAGAAGAATGTTTATCTTTCAGGATATGATACTTGTACCAGAAATGGCCAAGACTTTGGTGCAAATATTTTAGCTTAATTTTATTCCTCAAGGTTTACAGGTACATAGTTTGTTTTCTTGCACATTGGTGTGCACACACAATTACAGGTATTACTTTGCAGAGGTACTTTTATCCTAAGTTACAGAAAACCAAGAGAGTTTTTTTGGTACTTGCCAGCTTTGCATTGGTACCTTAGGTTGTCACTCTGTTCTACTACTATTTATAGACTAGTTCCCCGTCCCTCTCCAGCTTTGCTGTATAATTAGTCATATTCACATCCTTTAGATATCCTGAATCATATTTGTCTTGCTTAAACTGAATTATATCTTGTTAATTTTTTTGCCCTTCAGTTCTTTGCCCTTTTCTTGCTATTTGTTAAATATATAGTGTATGTTTTCTTCTAAAGTAATTAAGATGTCTCTTCAGATTTAAACCTAGCTTTATTTGCTTTCTACTTCTTTCCTTTTAGCATAGTATCATACAGTTTTCAAGTTAGAATAACCTTTAAAAAATAATCTAATTTAGCCCCTTCATTTTTACAAATAAGGAAACTAAGGCACTGAGGGTTAATGAAATCATTTGGCAAAGGTTACACAGTTTGTTAGTAATAGAAATCAGGACTCATGATTCCTAGTTAACCTCTTCTACCTATATGCTAGAGGATGGGGCTTCTATTTGCATACATCTTGGGAGAATTATGTTGGAGTTGCCAAGATTCTCAGGAAGTAATAGTTACTTATATTTGTCATAAAGTTTTTCTTTAAGTGTCTTCCAGGTTTCATTTTTTTACATTTTAGTGGCAGTAAGCCTGTAAAAATATAGTATTTGTGAATTATGTTCTTAGTTTGAGCTACAGTACCAGATACTGCTCTGCCAGTTGTACTACTTGGAAATAGGGTATCAGTTACTGGCTTGTAGATAAACTAGATCAGGCTTAGAGATCAGCAAAAAAGTTACTGGGGACCCCAATTGTAGACATTAGATATCAGAACTTTTCTTGCCTTTTCAGATGAATTTTTTTTTTAAGGATTTAATAACACTTTTCAAATATTCTCTGAATTTTTATAATTGTCATTTTGAATTCAGCTGTTTTTTAACCATAGCTATCATAACTACTTTTAGATTTCTGGCTTCTGCCACTTCAGAATTTTGGTTTTGTTAAACTTTACAAATTTTAAAAACTTGAGAATTTAGATATTGAATAGCAAATTGTTTGGGGAATAGAACTGGGAAGTTGTTATTTTAAACAATCGTACAAATGCTTTTAGTGATTTTTTTTTTCCCCTCTCTCAAAGAAAATTACTTTGTTCTAGTTATAAATGCAAAAAGAATTCTAAAAGGAACTTGACATGGTTTTTGTTATATCTTGTTTTAATGGCATTTTCTATACATCTTTAGGGTTTTTTAGTCAACAGCATTACTCTTGCCTTATAGATAATTTAGGAAAGATACTTTTCGAAGAAAGAAATTTTTATTCTTTTCAAACTACAGAAAAATGCATTTTCTACTACTTTTGAAATTTATGGAACATTTTAAAAACTGGTAAACTTGTTTTAAAATTAATTTTTGTTGGCATAATTTGTTTTTTCATTACCTATATTTTGCATTCTTCCCCCTTTCAGAGAAATTTTTGCAATAAATAAAAAAGAGGAAAACAAAAGTTCACCAATAACATATTGAAAGAGTTTGGCATTATTATGAAGTAAACTAATACTTTTTAAAATGGTTATTAGGACACTTGCAGTATTTTTTTAAATTAAAGCAATTATTTCTTCTTTTGCAGTGGAATTATAAGCAGAAATAAGATATTATTCAAGAAACACTTTGTAAAGTTTATAGCTGCCACTCCAATGGTAAACCATTGCTTAAAAAAAAGCATGTAGTTATTATATTTTATAATAATGTGTGTTTCACAGCTTGAGCATCACTAAGACACTTTGCTTTACATAAATTCCAGCCAAAATTGTTAAGCTTTTTGTTGTTTTCAGTGTTTCATGTTCCTAATGTTTTTTATTAATGTAAATAACATTGTATTCTTACTTATGGCTTTCATCACAGTCAATGTATTTGTATTTTTGCATTTTACTATTTGAGGAGTTATTTTACAATTTAGTCTTTAAAGTTTAACAACATAGTCCCAAGGATTTACCTTCTGGTATAATGTCTAGATGATTCCAGATGGTAAACATTTTAAAACTAAGGATTCCTGTTAATCTTCTTGGCACTATAATTTTTTCTGGCTACTTTGTTTTCACAAAGGCTTTGAGAGTTTTATAATTTTTGATTCCAAAGGAATCCATTAAATGTAATTTGTAAGATATAAATTATACTTTATTCTTGGCTAATAATCTTCTTAAGTACCACAATAAATAAATTCTCTAATTCTAAAATTCTATCACTTCTTTGACTTAGAGAAGTAGAAGGGATCTTATTCTTATACTGGTACTTCATCTTAAATTCACTTTACTATCTTTCATACAGGTAGTTTTCATTCATGTTTCTAAAAAATCTCCATTGAAACAGTTCTCTGTTTTCCCTTAGTAACTTAATCCCATGCTTAACAATTTGATATATATATTTTTTTTCTCTCTGAATACTTCATAAAGTAGCGTAATACTAATTTCCATCTATACAGTCTCTAATAAAGGTTGGGAACTTAATGTTGGGAATTTAGTATTAGGGATACCTGAGTTCAAATCCTGGACAAATTACTTAATCTTTGCTTCAGTGTCCTCATCTGTAAAATGGGGATAATAATAGCACCTAGGGTTGTTGTAAAGATCAAATGAGATGATATTTCTAAAGCTTTGCAAACCTTAAAACATATATAAATGTTAGCTATTTTTTATTGTTATTATTATAGTTGTTTTTCCACCTTCCCCCTCAGGTGAAGAACTTTGTCAACTGTTCGAATAAAATGATAACTTATTAAGAATTGTGACCAGGTTTTTTTTTTTCCCTAAAGAAAATGTTTTCACATCTCTTTAACTTGTGGATTCTTCGAATAATTTAAAATTCCTCAAAGTAAATTAAGCAATGTACAGAGACTGCTTACTATGATGATTTGCTTCATTTGCAACTAACACTGTGCATGTGGTGGTTTGCAGTGGTATCATTGGTCGCAGCAGAAAAGATTTCAAGCGGTATTTGTTCAACTTCATCGCTGCCATGCCTCTCGTAAGTGTACTTAAAAAAAAATCAGATTTGTATATATATTTTTAAATGATGTATTATTATTAAATGATGTATAGAACTTTTCAAATCTGTTCAGACTTATGGCCTGAATTTTCATCTAAAAAAATTCAATCATCTGTTGTATTAGCAAGAAAAATTTTAACATTCAACGGAGGGTAAAAGGAAAGACTCAATATAAAATACCCATTTTATAGTAGAGTTTTAAATTGTAAGAAACATAGATTTAGTAAAAATTGGTAGGGATTGAAAAGTAAATGAGAAAAGAATAATTTTTTAGACCATTATTTTAAAAGTTGAAGTATGGACATTATTAATCTCAGGATGAAGGGTCAGCCAGAAAACTGATCTTTAAAATTTATACCTTTATTTGAGAGATTTTATGGTAGAAAACAGAATTTTTTAAAGGAGATCTTAAAGGCACATATAAGTGTACTCTAATAATAAGATAACCTGATACATGGAATTTTACTTTAGTGGAGTGATGAAATAGGAATGAACCTAGTGTACATGAACTTGAGTTAAGTTTCAGTGAAATATTGAGCTTTTCCTTGAGGAATTCAATTTAAATTATATCAGATTTTTCTCTTGTGTCAGGGATGCTGATAGGTACACTAGAAGTATTATATAGAATTCTATGTGATCTTTTTTGGTTCATATTTTGCTGTGGTTCACATTGCATTAATCTGATAGCATTGTAGCCAGCTTACTCTGGCAAGAGAAATGTAGAGACATTATGAGACATATTTTGGTACGTGCTGTCTACTTTTTCCACCTCTTTCTCTGTATCTTTTCTTTGAACCACTTCTCATAATTTGTACTGAAAATAAGTATGAAAATAAAATTGGATATGTAGAATTATATTTTGTTCTCCATCTTCATTTGTTAATATTATACCTATATTTTTATATACAACTTAAATGCTGCCTTCTCTGGGACATTTTTCTTTATCCCATACCCAGAAATTATCTTTCTCTTTTTGGACATCATTTTTATATGAATTTATTTACTATTTTATTTCAGTTACTTGCATTTCCCATGTATATTTTATGCAATATCATACATTCCTTTAAATCTAGGCCTCTGTTATTTATTTTTGTGTATCCCTCAGTATTTAGTATGTTGTTTAATAAATGTTGAATACAAATCTGAGGAGGAGGATCATCTTTTGCATGTTCTCTGAAGATAGGCACACTAGTGCATTGTTACTTGACCTATGGATTACAAATATTTTGCAAATAAAATTATTAAAATGTTTATAGACTTTGACTTAGAGGTTCTCTTAATAGACAGATACTATAAAGAGCATACAAATAAGAAGAATGCCTCCAGATACACCAAAATAATTATAGGTACCTTTTTTGTGTGTGGTAGCAGCATAGATATCTGTAGACTGCGGAATTGCAAAACAAATTGTGGTACATCAGTGTAATGCAACATGACTATGATGTAAAAAAGGACAAATATGATAAAAAGAAACATGGGAAAACCTACATGAATTGATGCATAATAAAGCAGAAGCAAGAAATTGGTGTATATTGTGACTGCAACAATATAAATGGAAAGAATAATAATCACAAAATTATTGAAAATGAATGTTGCAAAATTAATATAGAGCAAGCATGGCTCTAAAGAAGAGTTGTGAGAAAATACATCTTCCTTTGGAGAAGTGGGAAGTTCATGGGTATGGATTTTAGATATTTTCAGAAATTTTCCAAGTATTGATCAGTTTTATTGGGGTTTTTTCCCTTATCTAGCTGTCTTTTAAAAAATGTTTTATTGTATGGGATAATTGGGAAGAGGAAGGGATGCACAGTAGGAAAGATTCTTGTGATAAAAGAAACAAAAGAAGTCAATAAAATTTTATTTTAAAAAATTAATGCCCTCTGGTTATACTGCCAGCTTTCCAGTCTAATCATAGCAGTCCACAAACCTCTTAGACATTTACTTTTTCAATGTCTTAAGTACCCGATGGTGTTTCTTTTTAACTTAACCCCTGCCAATCTTCTTTGATGACATTAGTCATTTTATATCTATACTTCATCTAATTCTCTGATTTCAAAGGTCCTTGAACTCAATTCCTGTAGACCGATTTTCCTCTCTCATTTCATCCACTCAGTAGTATGCCACTCTTCAAAATTACTTGGAACTATTTCTGTTCCCTGTCCTCTGTTCAGTACTTTTATTTTTATTTTTTAATTCCTAGTGAAGTATTCATTTCTGTTAAATTTCATCTTGTTACCTTTAGTTATCCATTCATATGTCAGGATAATTTTAGATTTCAGTTCAGTTTAATTCTGTCTAATAACATATTAGAAAGCTAATATGTTAGCTTTCTTTCTGGCTATGTTATTGACTAATTTCATATACCTATGGCTTTAACTCCTATTATTTCTTCACAAAACTCCTGTTGTGCTCCTCAACATGGCATGGAGGTATATCTAGGTTCTTCAAGACACAAAAACTCAAACTTGCCACCAATCAGAGAAAACTTAAAGAATGGTCTATGTGACAAAAGTTTTCTGTACCAAGAATATGGCAAGAAATTACAGTGGTGCCTTTTTCCCCTCTCCCTTCCTCTTTTCCTTTTCCTTTCTCTCTTTTCCATCCCTCTCCAGCTCCCCCTTTTCCTTTCCCTCTCTTCTTCCCTCTCCCTCAGTATTACCAATTCTGAAAATGACATCAGTCAGTTGCCTTATTATTTTTTTCTGTTCTATAACACTCTTCCTTGTGTTGTTTTTCTCTGTTAGAACATAATCTTCTGGAGGGCAAGGACTGTTCTTTATATTTATGTATTTCCAGGGTTCCCAATTCAACTGTTGAAGAACTAACTAAAGTGTGGGAAACCATTCTAATCTTCATCTGGTCAAAATCAAACCAATTTCAAGTCAGAAATTGCGTGTCAGCTCATGTCAGATCATGTCAGAAGCACATGTACACAATCATTGCTGTCATGTAATATATAATATCACATGAAAATAATTATTCATGTCAAATAATTTGCACCTATGCATAAATACCGGATATAGAAAATTAAGAAATAAAAAGTGGAATTTCAAAAAATTTTACATACTGTCAACTTTTATCTTGACATTCAGTGACTTCAAGAATGCATTTTGAAAGCAGTGAATTTGGCTATCAAGAGACAGCTTTCTGTATAGATTAGCATCTTATTAGAACAAAGTTAAAAATCAAAAGCAAATTAATAGAATAAAGATGAGATGATGAAACTGATTAGAGCATCTCTAGCTGGTTTTTAAAAGATGCCAGTGAAAGAAGGGGAAGGTTGTAATTTCGAGGAAACAAGACTATTTTACTTAATAAGATCACCTGTATCAAGCAAATTCTCTCTAATTTGTAATTTAAAAGAGAAGAAAAAATAAAGAGAACAAGATGGAGAAAAGTACATAATCATAATTGTGAATATAATTAGGATGGATAGATCCTGCAACAATATAAATGGAAAGAATAATAATCACAAAATTATTGAAAATTACTATTGCAAAATTAATATAGAGCAAGCATGGCTCTAAAGAAGAGATGTGAGAAAATATATCCTCCTTTGGAGAAGTGGGAAGTTCATGGATATGGATTTTAGATATTTTCAGAAATTTTCCAAGTATTGATCAGTTTTGTTGGGAGTTTTTTCCCTTATCTATTTGTCTTTTTAAAAATGCTTTCTGTATAGATTATCAACTTATTAGAACAAAGTTAAGAATCAAAAGCAAATTAATAGAATAAAGATGAGATGATGAAACTGATTAGAGCATTTCTAACTGGTTTTTAAAAGATGCCAGTGAGAGAATGGGAAGGTTGTAATTTTGAGGAAACAAGACTATTTTACTTAATAAGATCACCTCTATCAAGCAAATTCTCTCTAATTTGTAATTTAAAAGAGAAGAAAAAATAAAGAGAACAAGATGGAGAAAAGTACATAATCATAATTGTGAATATAATTAGGATGGATAGATCCGTAAAATTCAGGATTGGATCCAGGATTGAAAGGCTTATAGAATAGACTAGTAGAGTATGTTATTTACAAGAAATGCTGTTGAAATATAAAGATTTATAGACTTAAAATAAAGGTAATGGAGCAAAATCTAGGCAACATTGTATATAGAATAATGGACCCAGTTTCACAAAGACCTGAGTTCTAATCCTGAAATTCAGCAGCAGATACTTACTAGTTATATGACCCTGGGGAAATCACTTTAACCTTTGCTTCTGTTTCTTCAACTTTCCTTCAATAATATTGCTTACCTCAGGGTTGTTGTAAGGATCACAGTGCCTGCCACAGACTGAATGTTATAGAAATACTAGTTAATGTAGTCATAATAATGATTCTTTAATGGAACTTTGAAAAGCAATAGTAGCAATCATTATTTTAAGTAAGTTATACTGAGTAAGATTTATTTATTTTTTTAAAGAAGATATGTTAGGAAATTATATTTTACTAAAAAGCACCATACATGATTTTCATGACTGCTATATCCTTAAATTCACAGCCTTTTTACGTGAGAAATTAATGTGAAGTTTTTCTTTCATGTCCTCTATAGCCTAGTCTATAATCCTTTACATTTTGCTACTTTAAGCATTTGTCCAACCTGATACTTGTTAGCTTTTTACAAATTTTGAGTCACTGATATATATTGTATTTTGGGGGTATTGAAGAGATCCACTGTGACTCCACCATTGTGCTGGCTATGTCAGGAAGGTAGCAAATAAAATGTCATCAATTTCTTAAGAAATTTAGTGAAGTATTAGTCTGTCATTAGAAACAACATTAAATTCAGAGTTAGAGGACCTGAGTTAGAGAACTGCTCTGAATCTATCATTCTATTCTTATGACCTTTATAGATTCTAAACACAAGGACATCCTACTGAAATTGAGTTTTTCTTAATGCTTGTTTTCACAGATATCATCGTATTATTTGTATGTAATTATCCCAAAAGTACCACAGAATATCCTCAGAAACAATTTGGTCATTAGATAGCAAGCAGTTTAACCAAACACAAGAGGCCAAACTGTATGATGTGATGCCTTAGATGAGCTGCTTATTTTTTATTCCCTTAAAAGTGTTTGTCTTGAATGGTTAAAGATGCAAAAGTTGGGCCAGGAATTAGGTTGCAAGTGGAGTTTTAATTGAAATTATTCAAAATTTTCACTGTTCCCAAATGGCTTCGTTTCAACATTGATCTTTTCATGATGAGTTTATGTCTCTGAAGTAGAACACTGATCCCATGATCAAATTTATAAGTAAGCAAAAGGGCAAATGGAAATACGTGTAGATATAAGCTACAGCATATTAGTAGCAATGACTTGCATTCAAGAAGTGGCATAGAGTAAATATCAAGGACATATGTTAGCAGAAAAGGGATGCACTAGTTAAAGTTATGTGTTTAAGAGAAATCAGATGGGCAAAGTCCAAAAAAGTTATATTGAATAAACTTTAAAACTATATTGGATAAAATTTTAAAAGAAACAGTAGAATGTCTTTAGTTTATTGGATTGGTCCCTATTAAAGGCATTTTTGGAAATATAAGAATAAAAATATGATGCAAAAGCATTGAAGGAATTGCAGTTTAAAGTGGAGTAGGGAAAATACACATTCATGACATCCAAAATTTATCTAAATAGTATTATTGCAGAAATACTGAGTGGAACAAAAGAAAAAAAAAAAACTACAGTATAATAATACTATTAAGATTTGTCATTTAACATTTTTTTTCCTTTAAATTTAAATGCAAAATAAAAAAGGAAAAAAAATTACCATTTGCACAGCAGAATATAATAGAGGATTCAAAAAACACAGCAATAAATTTTCATTTCAAAAAAGGCTATACAAAAATTTTACACATAATGTTCAATACTTTCCATATTTTCTTTGCTTCCTTGTAATTTATCTTTTTTTTTCTGTTGTGTACTTTTTATTTTATTCCTTTTTTCTCTCTTCTCCCTCTCCCAAGAAGGCTACAATTGAGCACAGATATGTGTGTATATATGTATATACATTCATACATATACATTTACTTAGATGTCTATAATTACATGTACACATATGTACATTTGTTTTTGTGTGTGTGTGTGTATGTCCTCTGTTTCTCAGAAGGTGGATAACATCTTTCTTCATAAGCCTGTCTTTCAATATTTTTTTAAACTCCACCAACTCATCATTTCCTATACCAAATAGTCTAAAACAGTATTGATTAATATGGCTGACATATAGTTTACCTATCTTTCTCTTTTGATTAAATCTGTATTAGCTTTACTTTTGCCTGAGAACATGATTGCTTTCCTTGCATTTTTTACATAATAAATTCTAGCCTTGCCCTTTGTTTTATGTCTGTATGTCTTAGTTCTTGTCCCTCCTGAATTTTCTACTTTACTTCTACCCACTACCTTGTCCTCCTTTTACTTAATCTTCCTGCTCCCCCACCAAGAATCCCTCTCTTATCTTCTTTTCCCATCCTTTTCCCTTGCTTCTTTCCTTACCCTCTTCTTCCTTCTTATTTCCTTACTCTCTTATTTCTTTCTGAATTTAGAAGTTTTATACCTTTCTAGATATGTATGTATTTATTGTTCTCTCTTTAACCCAGTCCCAGAACTACCAGTCCTCTCCCATCAAATTCCTCTGTCACTTCTTCCTCTCATACCTCATTTGTATAATTACTTTTTTATCTTTTCCTACATGGTTTTGCTTTTTTGAATTACGTCATACTCAGCTCTCCCCCTTCTTTTAAACTATCCAATCACTGATGTCATTCTTAGGCATATGGCTTACATTTTCACATATTAAAAAAAAATTGTCCTTATTGAGTCCCTTGTAATTAGTCTTTGATATCAATCTTTTTGCAATAAAATTCTTAAAATCTGGCAATTCGTTGAATGTCCATTCTCCCATTCAAGATTATATTTAATTTTACTGGATATGATAGTTTTGGCCTTAACCCTAGTCTTTTGCTCCGAGAAGACCACAAGCCTTCTAATGTAGCTGTGATTCTAGGTCTTATTTAATTCTAATTATGGTTCAATTGTATTTTTTTTCTTGTTGTTCATAATATTTTCTCTTTGACTTGGGCGGGGGGTGTCAGAAATTGGCTGTGATATTTCAATAGGTTTTTTTTCATATGATCTCTTTCTGGTGATTCATGGGTTTTTTCCTATTTCTATTTTCCCTTCTTCTGACACTTAGGGACAGTTTAAAAAAACATATTTCTTGAATTATATTAGGTTTCTTTTTTTGATGATAGCTTTCACATAGTCTGAATTTTCTTATATTTTCTCTTGATCTGCTCTCCAAATCAGTTGTTGTTCTTACAAATATTTCACGTTCTCTTCAGTTCATTCTTTATATTTTGTTTTATTATTTCTTAGTCTCTTAAAACTTTGCTGGCTACCCTCTTGTCAAATTCTCATTTTCAACATTCAAAGAGAATGTTCTTTCTACTTTACCTGCTCATTTATAAAAATTATCATTTATAGCAGCTGTTGTATTCACCTGGGTGTGGAGAATGGTATCTCTACTCTGGGGCACTCCCTTCAGTCCTTCCCTCTGGCCTGGAACCACAAATCAATTCCTTCCTTAAGATTCTTGATCTTCTTTTCTAGTTGGTTGACTTTTCATAATCTTTTTTATTTTTCTTGAATTATTTTTACCCATTTTTCCTTAATCTCATTTGATTTTTAAAGTATTTTTGAGTTCTCTGAATTCTTTTTGGGCAAGGGACTATTTGATGTTACTCTTTGGGATAGGAGAGACTTTTTTTTTTTTTTTTTTTTTGGCTTTATTCTTCTTCTCTGAAGATGAAACCAGATCTTCTTTATTCCCATAGTAACTTTCTATGAGAATGTTCTTTCTACTTTGCCTGCTCATTTATAAAAATTATCATTTATAGCAGCTGTTGTATTCATCTGGGTGTGGAGGATGGTATCTCTACTCTGGGGCACTCCCTTCAGTCCTTCCCTCTGGCCTGGAACCACAAATCAAGAACTTTGCCTTCCTATAAGTGCCCACAATCAACAACAACTCCTGGTCTACTGCTTCTGAATTTGCCATGTATAAGCTATTTCCTTTTCATCTAGTCCACATCTCAGCTGCACAGATATTGGACCTGATCCTTATCAGTAAAGGTTCCCATAATTTTTTCAGACTCAGATTCCCTACACATCCTGGGAGGTGAAAATCCTTATGACTTAGACAGAGACTGTCTCCTAATTCAGATAACCCTAGGGCTTGCTTCTTACTTTCAGAGATTTAGCTCAGGGATATTTTCACCTGCTGTAGGCCAAATTTCTATCCTGGTAGCTGTCTTTGGATCTTTGGAGCTTCTCTAGTGGCTCCATTTCTTGTTTATTTTTTATCCACTCCAAGTTTTCTTTGAGGCACTATTATGTCGTGTGTGTGTGTGTGTGTGTGTGTGTGTGTGTGTGTGTGTAAGATCTAGAGAGTATGTAATAGGCTATCTTTTCAGAATCCTCCCATTCAACAAATTTTTGACCTGCACAATTGACGTATTGGTCAATCTGCATCTCTCCATTTTGTTGTCAGTGGTATTATGTGAGACTGTCAGCTATTTTGGCTGAAATAAGTAAAATATAGTGGAAAGAGTGCTGAATATAAAGCTCAAAAATTTGTTTTCAAATCTATGTGGTATTTAATAACTTGATGACCTTGAACAAATTATTTATCCTCTCTTGTATACCTACATTATTCCCCACATCTAATTGTTGAAGTAATTAAGGTAATATGTAAAGTATTTTTTAAAAATAAACTTTAAAATGTTACTAAAGTAAGCTGTTAAATTCTTTGTCCCATCCACTCATCAAGTAGCCATTAACTGTTTAAAAAAAAAAAATGTAATTATTTTTCCATAATTTGTTCTTAAGGAACTGCTAGTCCCCTCCCACCTTAACATTGTTTTCTTCTCTTAGAATTTCACCAGGAATTTATATCAGTTTTACTGTTCTATAGCTTTTTATTTTATAGCTTTCTTTTCCTCTTTTTTGAAATTCTGGTAATATTTGCCTTTTTCCAGATTTAGAGCACCTCACCCATTCACTGTATTTCTCAGAATCACTGATTTCAGTTAAGCAGCATGTACAAGTTCTTTCAGTAGTGCCCTTGGATATTTTTTTTTTTTTTGTTTATACCCCAATGTCTTGACTTAATTTAGATCTAGTAGGATTTTTCTTTTCTTTTTCACTTCACCTTGAGTTCTCCTTCCTTCCTTTTCACTTTTCTTTTTTTAAAATAATATTTTGAAGATCATTCTTTGGGAGAGAAAACTTAGGCAAAATTCAACCTATTGGTCTTTCTCTTTGACACTTATGTAGTATCTATTATCATTGATCAATTTCTCACTTTTTTAGACTCTTTTTCTCTTTTCTTCTAGTTTATGCTTTTTTGGTTTTCTTCACTTTTTCCATTACCTTCTCTGGTGACATAAATGCAGTCATTCCCTGATTCTCTTATCTTTTATAAAATTCTTTATGCTATTTCTCTTAGTAAACTTGTCTAGTTTTATGGCTTTATCTATCCAGTCATATTATTCTATTTACTGCTCCCAAACTTGGTATTCCACCTTCTGCCACAATTATGTTTTCCTTAGGTTTTCTCACATGCATGGAATGTACTTCTTCCTTATCTTTACCTGCTCTTTCCACTCCTTACATCCTTAAATTGATTCTGCACATAGCTACCACATTAATTTTCCTGATTTGCAGATGCTTAGATTACAATTATGTCCAGAAATATTTCCAATGCTAAGCATTTAACTGGATATTTAAGGCTTTCTACATTTTGATTTCAGCTTATCCTTCCTATTTTACCTTAACTACTTTTTATTTAAAAACTGAAGGATTCAATGTTCTGGAGCATGTGTGAACCTCTCTGTCTTCCCTAATGTCAATCAGTTCTACTCAGAAAATATTAAGCAAGCAGTATTTTACCAGAAAAAAGTATGAAATTTATAGTTATATAGGAAATTCAACATGATAGGATTTATATACAGTATAGAGGATTGTGATATTTATTTCCTTACTCATAAGTCCTATATATAATGTAGCCTTAGTGTTTTGTTGAATTAAATTTAGTAGAACATTGGTCTGAAAGTTAGGAGACACAGATTGTAATCATGACTTAGATCAACCCAAGTTGCATAATCAAGAGATTGGGTTGAATTTTTCAGTCCCTGCTAGCTCTAAAATTTTGTAATTTCTTAGATCAAAGCCATTTTAATATAGTAGGAATAAAAACATCATAAATAGGGGGAGCTAGTTGGTATAGTGGATAGAACACCAGCCCTGAAGTTTGGAGGACCTGAGTTCAAATCTGGTCTCAGACACTCAACACCTCCTGGCTGTGTGACCCTGGGCAAATCACTTAATCCCAATTGTCTCAGAAAAAAAAATCATAAATAAATAACCCAAATACTTTATTGGTTTCTCTTTAATTTGTGTGTGTGTGTGTGTGTGTGTGTGTGTGTGTGTGTGTGCGTGCTTTATTTGTTTCTTAACGATTCTAAGTGAACAAAAGGAAGGTCTCTAGCACAATATGTTGATCTCTAGGAAGAATTATTGAAAGAACATAAATAAGTGGCTTTGGATGGAAATGTATGGAGAACTCTCCATACTGGTAAGATCACAAACCCTTCAAGTCATAATATAGGAATGATTTATGAGAATCCTCAGTGGACATTTGACAGACTTGTATGTTAATTTTATTAGTATTAATAGGAGACAAAATTTTAACTGAGAGGAAGGGATTAGATGTCTGTTGTATAATTGATAGTATATGTTGAAGTAAAGGTCTAAGCAAAATATAACAAGGTTATTATGTCAGTGGCTGTTTTCACAATTTTATCTGTACTTTATATCTTTAATTTAATGACATAAACATTCACTGATTTGCACAAGGGGGGTGGAGGGATGATATAGTAGATGGACTTCTTGACACATAATGTTTATGTGACTATAGGCAAGTCATTTACCATTTAAGAACTCTAGATAACTTTCAAAATATTTAAGTTCTTGAATAGTTTGCAAATTTGAAAATTTATTTATGTTGATTTGAACAGTGTCTTAACACTGTCCAGTTATAAAAGTTTAAAATTTGGAGATGGAGTAAATTACAGGGATCTAGTTATGTTTTAATAATCAGAAATGAAACAAAACTAATTACTTATATTTTTGCTTTAGATCTCTCTGGTGAATAACTTTTTGAAGTTTGGGTTAAATGAACTTAAACTGTGCTTCCGAGTAAGACTCACTAAATACCTCTATGAGGAATATCTCCAGTAAGTGATAACCTATTTTTCTCCTTTTCTTTTTTTAAAATACCATGCAATTAAATTGATCAGTTATATCTATGTCATACCAACTGAGATTTAGCTTTATTATATTTTTCAAGAAAAAATTTCTCAGAAGCAGCATTATATAGAATACTACATTGCATTGGCATTGTACCAAGAGTCAAGAGGGCATCCATCTTGCTCCTATCCAGCAATATGACCTTGGTCAAGTTAGTTTATCTTTCTTGGCCTCAGTTTTCCTTATCTCCAAAATGAATAGATTGGATTAGATAATCTCAAGGCCTTCTCAAGTTCCAGCATTTTGTTTTTCTTTGGTAATATTCAAGTTAGAGAAAATAAAGTTTTTCACTTTTTTTGTTTTTGCTATATTCAAGTTAGAGAAAATAAAGTTTTTCACTTTTTTTGTTTTTGCTAAGTGTTTGTCGTCTTGTTTCAGAGCTTTCACATATTATAAAATGGGAAATCTGGATAACAGAATAGCAAATCCAGACCAGCTGCTTACACAAGATGTGGAAAAATTTTGTAATAGTGTAGTTGATCTCTACTCAAACCTTAGTAAGGTAAGTTTCTGAAATAAATTTTAAACTTTGTAATTTCTTTTGTTAAACTACATAGTTCTAATAAGAATTTAATGTTCTATAGTAGCAAAGTAATATTTAAATATTTTCATGTAACATTTGTAGTAAGATAAAACCACTGTATGAAGAATTTTAAATTAAATTTGAACAAGTGTTTAGTCCTTTCATTTTGATTTTTAAAAACAGCATTTTCATAGAAGGTTGTTTGTGTTTTTTTTTTTTTCTTTTTGGTTAAAGATATCTAAGGTACGTTTACTTCTTACAGATTTTTACCCTCTAGCTTGATTCATGAAGTTCTTGAAATTATATGCTATCCATAAAGTAATAAATATTAGCTATGTTCACTTCTGTTTGCCTACTTTTTTTCCTGTAGCTGCAACTAAATTTAGGACTTGATTGCCTCACAGTTTCATTAACACAGTAATTTCTTTAAGCAGATTTCTCTTTAGCCTAATTTTCTATCTTTCATTTAATGATAAAAATTATATTTGGCAAAGCATAAATGACCAATCCTTACTCAACTTCCACGTAGTCCTAGTCTATTACTTCTCTGAGTAATTTGAAACTGGTTTGTCATTATCTATACTTTTCTCTCCAAATTTCTCTTTATACCATATTTTCCTTGTTAGGACCACATCTCTTTGCCAAAATCTGCTCAGGATTTGTCCTCCCCCAAAACATTTGTGGTTGACTTCAAAACTTTAATGTTATAAATACTCTAATAATTCATCCTTACTTATGTAATATGTATTGTTGCCAGTCTTCATATATTCTTGTTCTTTAAACATTTGTCACCACTTGGGTTATTTCTGGGAAGAACTTTTAGTAGACTAATATAGTCACATAACTTTTTTTAAAAATGTATGGGAAAGCAGAATAAATTTCTCTCCTGTGACATCCCTTCAAATACTTAAAGTTGGCTATCATGTCCTTATGTAATTTCTTCTTAAATTAAGCATCTATAAGTTTTTTGTTGTAATTTTCAAAATCACATCACATGATTTTGAGACATTTCTCCATCCCAGTTTCTTATTTCTGTATATCATCCAATGATTTACATTTTACATCTTTTTCCAGTTTGTCTGACTAGGCTATAATGCAATATACTTCATTCTCTCTTTCTGAATATTGTACCTCTCTTTATTTCAGATTTGCCATTAGGTTTTTTTTTTTTTTTTTTTTGGGGGGGGGGGGTTTGACATTTTACTTTTGACTTGTATTGAACTTGTAGTCCACCAAAATCATGAAGTCTTTTTTAGATGAACTGATATCTTAACATCCCTCTTTCATTTTGTATTTGTGAAGTTGATTTTTTGAACCCAAGTATAAGATTATTTATCCTTACTAAATTTCATCATTTTAGATTCAGCCCACTGCCTATTTTATTAAGATATATTTGAATCCCACTTCTTTCATTTAATACACATTAGCTATTCCTACCAATTTTGTACCAATTGCTGATTTAATAGGTATACCATCTATGCCTTTAGGCAAATCATTGATAAAAATATTCAGCAGCTTAAGAGACATGCATAAGTCACTAGGACACTCTATGAAAGATTGCTTTTCATGTTGACTATATGTCTATCTGATCATTTAGTCAGTTCCGAATACCCCCAACTATCGTTTTGTCTAGTTCACATCTCTCCAACTTATCCTTATGAGAGACTTTGTCAGATACTGCCAGATACCAGTGTAGATAAACTCTGTATAGTTCCTTGATCTAATAATCTAGTAACTGTCAGAAAAAGAGAGAAGTCCAGTCTGGCATGATCTATTCTTGTTTAGGCCATGCTAGCTCTTCGATTATCACTTTTTTGGATATTAGCTTTTAAAATTTTAATAATGCAATCTAGATCTGAGTATTATGCTCTAGAATTCTTTCCAGTAAAATTGAAGCATATAAATTGTTTCAAAGTGGCAAGAACCAGAACTCAAACTCCAGATCTGTTTCCATCATGCTACTTTTGTGTCTTACTAAACTATCAAATAATAAATAAAAATATCTTAATAAATGTGCTTTCTCCTCTCTCCTGTTCATGGATATTAACCTTTTTTTTTTTCCAAGTCTTTAATACATCTTGTTTTATCTTCTCTTATTACATTGTTCTTTTCATAGGACAGGATCTATACATTTCACCAAAATAATTTTGTATGTATTAGATTATTGTATATGTTGAAAGTTTCACATTGAATGCTAAATAAAGGTAAATATTTAATAATTCAGCTACTGATACAGATAATGAGTTCTAATGATATATATTTTATATCTTACAGCCATTTTTAGATATAGTTTTGTATATCTTCAAGTTAACAAGTGCAATTGGAGCTCAGGTAAGTTTAAATTGTAATCTAACATATCACTTATTTTATTTTATTATAGATTCCCTAGTAGTCTAATAAATGAAGGTACATATCAGAGTACCTAGATTGTATCCAGGAATTATAATATGATAGGGTTAAAATCCTAATAGTAATCATGTGGCCCTGTAATAATAAAAATTCTCTGATTTCAACTTTTAATACCACAAGATGGTAAGTCAAATATAAGATTAAATTTTACAAGTTTATAGGAACCTTGAATAGTTATGAATAAGAACAGCTATCTTTTCAGAGTAGTTTCTGAATATAGATTTTTGGGATGACCTATGAGATTTCAAATGATGAATGTTTAATATTATATGTTGAACATTTCCATGGTTTTCAATCTTTCAAAACATTAGAATTAGAAACATTTAGTCTGGCCTCATTATTCTTACACTGTATGATAGAATGCATTTTTGAACATTGAAGAATTCATCATTTAAAGGTTAGCTTTAATTAGCTCTGTGTTTAATGTTATAGAGTTACAAAAAAATTAATAAACAAAAAGATTTTATAAAATTTTACTGCTTTGTGTGTTTGTCATCCAAGGAAATACTGGGAATGAAATCTTGAATCTTATTTAGCCTTTGCTTTTTGTTTCTAACTCTTTGCTTTCCCTGGAAACGATATTTAATTTCTTTAAACTTGAGAACTTTTTGTAGCCATTTAAAATTTTTAGTGCTATTTTACATTTTTGCATTACCTACATTTCCCATAATGTCTCTCTCTGAGAACCATTCCTAATAACAAAAAAAAAAAAAAATTAAAAAGGAAGAAAAAAAAGTTGAGCACAAATAACCAATATATTGAAATAGTCTGAAGTTATATATATATATTTCCACATATGTGATTTCCACCATTGTACAAAGAAGTGAGGGGGAGATGTCTTCTATGGGATCATTGTATGTTATAATATCACAGTTTTTTGTTTCAATTAGTTTGTTGTAACATTGTCATAGGCACAGTGTTCTACTATTTTCTTAGTTCTACTTATTTCATTTTGCATTCAATCATAGGTCTTTCTGTACTTTCTGTTTTCTTTATATTCATTATTTTTTGCAGTATAGTAATCTTCTATTTTATTCAAGTAGCACAGTTTGGTTAGTCAGCCCCCAATTAGTGGGCATCTGAAAAATTGTTACTAAAGACTATGAGTTTAAATATATTTATATGATTTTAATTTGAATTTGCAAAGCATAAACATGGATAATTCAAGATTTTAGTTTTCAATAAAAATTAACCATTATTGTTTTGTTATTATTTTCTCTTTTTTGTCTAAATCACATAACCATTTTTATTTAAAGTTATCGTAGGTGCTAACTTCAGATTTGTATAGTAATTTTCTTCTAGTTAAAATAACAGAAATTTTTTTTTAGTATTTACATTTTCTCCTGACAATTACAGGGACCCGCTAGTATGATGGCCTATTTGGTTGTCTCAGGCTTTTTCCTGACCCGCCTCAGAAGACCCATTGGTAAGATGACAATGACTGAACAGAAATATGAAGGAGAATATAGATATGTCAATTCTCGGCTCATCACTAACAGGTAAATAGAATTTAATGAAAGAGAAGCTTAGAAATGCATCTTTGCAAATGTGATTGGGAAAGAACAAAATTAAAGATGACAGATTAATTGCTTATTGAGAACAAAAACAAATGAGATTTTAGAGAACCTTTTTAGACAACCAGTACTATTTAATGTATAGTGCCCCTGAAAATGATTTCCATATCTTTTACATAAAGTTGGTTTTCATTTAAGTCATAGCAAATTAATAAGTACTGTTATTAAAAACTTACTATTTGCCAGCAACTGTGCTATAACATAAACACGGGATATAAATACAGATGAAGAGAAAAACAGTCCTGTCCCTTAGTGCATTTGAGTTATTATGATGGAAGATAGGGAGCTGAAAAGGATTTTGGGGAGTTAGAGGAATAGGTACCCAGATAGGAGCCTGGTGACAATGGCCAGAGAATCACAAGTGGACACAGGAGAGAAGTGGAGAACAACTGGCCTAGTGTATTCTTCAGGATTGACTTTCAGAAGTGAACTAGCCAATGGGATGGAGGGATCTTCCAAGGTGGAAAGGCATCAAAGGCATAATGGCAAGAAGATTGATGAATTGACTTCTCATATCATTTGGGGGGGAAAGGGGGGAGAGACATGCTTGAGCTTTGTAATTTTGAAGTGTTCAGTTTCAACTTTTTATTTTAAATGTTTTTTCCATTCTTAAGATATATAAAATTACTAATAGCATAATAGAGATAGTATTCTAAGGATATGAAGATAACAAATTATAATAATCTTAACCCTTCAAGGAAAATGTTTCATGATTTTTCCTTAATCTTATCCATGACTTATTATTTTCAGAATAAAATTTTTCATAACTTAAATAATTTAGTCTCATCTCCCCTCCAGCTTATTTTGACCCTAAATGAAGCATGAGGAAACTACATGAGTATATCAATCTACTACAAGTTTTGACAATTTTAATTAAATTTTGAGATTCTAAATCTCAGTGTTCTTTCCTTTTATTCTTCACTATCTTAAAAAAATTTCCTTGAAAGTAAAAGATTATTTTAATATTATTATTATTATTTTTTTTTGGTAAAAAAGAAAGAGGTTGGGTAGGGAGGTAATTTACAAAGTGTTTGGTTCTAGTTATACTAGCAGCTTGTCTAATTTTGAGAAACAAATGCTTTTTGATTTAGCCATATGGAATAAGTATCATATAGATATGTTTACCTATTATAGTTGGAGATACATTGGGAACCTAGATTACCTTGTATACTAGGGGAAAAAGAAAGGAGATAAACATAGTGTTTAAAGGACTGGTTTTTAAAATTAATTTTTTGTTCTGGCATGTATAAAATTAATTTTGATTAGAGAAGACTCTGCTGGTAACAATGTTTTAACACAACTTTTAACTGTTTTAATATAGAAAACAATATATGTGGGTAAAATTTGAGGAAAATATTTATCTTGACATTATTTCATATGGTGCCTGCAGTGAATGTCCAAGTAAATTCAGAAACAATGAACACTTTTCTTAGAAATTTAATTCAATGTTTAAGTAGCACAATTTTCTAATTTTAATTAGACTTTGCTTAAAAAATTGTATTGCTACTATTAGCACTCCTTTTTTGCAAAGTAAAAATAGGTTTAATAATATGAAATGTTTAATGTCTCTGATGTTATGATAAAAGGGGAAAAAATAGTTTGAGATGCATTTCAGTGGTGATATTTCATTTGTAACTATTTTGAAATAAATTTAGGCCAGCCACAATGGATAGGAACCTGCTTTCATAAACCAGAAATTAAGACTTTTACCCTAATATTGTACAGATTGTTGTTTGGTGAACTTCACACCATAGTTATATAGAAATGTGTTATTTTTGTGAACTGATTTGAAAAAGGTAGGGTCATTTTTCTCAAAGGTTGATAATTAATCAAGCTATGATAGTTACATACTGTATAGGCTTTTCTTAGAGGAGATACATTTAACTTATTCATGCTATGCTGTCTCTCAGATTTAAAATATATTAATTATTTTTGCTTCTTTTTTCTTTAATAGTGAAGAAATTGCCTTTTATAATGGAAATAAAAAAGAAAAGCAAACAATTCATTCAGTCTTCCGTAAACTGGTAAGGAAAAAAACAACTATAATTAATTTATTAAAGAAAAATTTTATTACGGAATGTAAATAATGTTCTGACATACATTGATGGTACAACAGATCTGCAGTCAGCAGGATGGCTAGTCCTTCCAACAATATAGATTGCAATCCATCCGTATCCTACACATTCTATGTATTGTCCATATCCTCCCATAAATTATCCATAGTTAGTAATTGGAAAGCCCCCCCCCAAAAAAAAAATATTTGGAGTCTTCTTCTAAGTGTCTTGACATTGTGCGAATACAGATAGAATCTCATCAACCATCAATTATCCCATGTTCATAACTGGTGTCCTTTTGCAGGCATACATTTTTATGATGATATATTTTATGCAATTTTTCTCACAGAATCTTTCATTGATAATATGTTTATAACTTAACCTTCCTTTTCTCTACTTCTCCTTTTCTCTATTGATGATCTTCAACTTCAATACTAAGAGATTGTGACATTCCTTAACTCAAAATCACACAGCAACATAGAAAGAATCTTGTTAAAACTATGGGCTATTGTTTCAAGGAGGGAGTTTGGAATAATTGAAAGTATTATGCTTTTAATCTCTAGGACATCCTAGTCTATTTTCTGGTTCATTGTCCAATTACTTTATCCAAAATGTAGGCATTCACACAGATGTATGTATATGTGTATAATAATAATTTCAGGCATTAAATTGGTGAATAGCAAGACAATATAACAACTGATTTTTTTTAAAAGAGAAGAAATAACAAGTTATAAATCTTGAATCAGCGTTCTGTGTTTAATCAGATTATCAAATACAACAGAGTCATAGATTTTCAGGAATGGAAGAAATCTTAGAGACTATCTCATCTATCAAATTCATTAAGACAATTCACAGCAATATATTAAGCAAATAGTCATTCGGGTTTGGCTTTTGAGGCATCATCCATAGATTTAGGACTAGAAGACTCCTTAAATGTCATCTGATATGAATACTCTCCCCGACATTTTCCCTTTTATAAATGGGGACCTGGCACTTAATCTAATGAGGTTAAGTAAACTGCCTAAGAGCCAGAATTTCAAGGCAAGTGTTCTGACTCTAAACATAATGCATTTTCTCACTGAACTATACTCTCAGGGAATCTTTGTGGCTCTCCATTCTTCCAATGGAGAATCAGTCCAGGGTGATAAGGGAGGAAGATGAGCACAAGGGGAAGGAGGAGTAGTAAACAATTGGAAAGTAGGTTGGCCTAGTGGGGAAGTTACCTTCCTGTGTCTCTTCATCTTTTGAATGTAGTAGGGTAGAGCACCTCTTGCAATTTTGGATGGAGGGTGAATTAGGTCCAGTTGTGACTGCTGTGTTTTGTTATCTTGGAAGCTGAATGTTTTATGGTACCAATAATAGGTGGGTGACTGAGTCCTATCAGCTTGATATACAAGGTGTATCAAAAGTCAAGGTGCACTAAAATGTTTGGGATACCCTAGACTTAGATGCTTAGAAGATGTGATCTTCTCAGTCTTGGGAATTAAGGCGGTCCAAGGTGACTATGATCTTACCTGGATTTATTGCTATCTTTTGTACTTGCATCTTCATTTCCAATATATTATCACATCCTTCCTATCCAGACAGGTATTCCTTTGTTACAAAGGGAAAAAAATAGGCACTTGAACAAAATAAAATAGTTTAGTCTCACAATATAGTGTTCCCCCGGTAGTCCTTCCAGCTAGACAAAGAGAGCATGAAGATGCATTTTTAAAAATCTTCTTTTTGGGGCCAACTTTGATCATTATAACAGCATTCGGAGTTTTTTGGTCATTTCTGTTTACAGTGCTGTAATTGTGCATGTTATTTTCTTATTTCTGATTGTATTATTTTGCATCAGTTTATATCTTTTCCTGCTTCTCTGCTTGCTTCACAGTCATCATTTCTTATCTTCATATTTCAGATTTTAAATATTCCTCAATTGATCACCATCTACTATTATAAGAAGCACTGCTGTAAATATTTTGGTCTATATGGAATTTTTCTCTCTATTACTTCTTTGTAATACATCTCTCAGAGTGGTGTCTTTGGGGCAAAGGTTCCAGTATAAGATAGAGACCATTAGATTTGGAATTAGAACTTTGGTTCAGTTTCTATCCTTGTCTCTACTTATGTGACTTTGGGCAAATATCTTAAACTCTTTGGGCATAAGGATTTGATGGCTTTTAAAGTTGTTTCTAGGCCTAAATTTGTGATCCTTAATTCTATTGCTTGGGTGTTTTAATTTCTTTCTTGGCATAATTTCAAATTGCTTTCCAGAATGGTTGAATCAATTCATAGATTCCACCAACAGCATATTAATATATCTTATACAATGTAGACTTCTTGCAATCCTAACAACATTGATTATTCCCATCTTTTGTCATCTTTGCTATTTTCCTGAGTGTGAAGTAAACATTCTGATTATTTTGATTTGTATTTCTTATTACTAGTGATTTAGAACAATTTCTAATAATACTAGAACAAATTCTAATAATAATAAGTTCATCTTATTCATCTTTTGAGAACTATTTGATCATTTTCTTTGAATAATTCTCAGGGAAATGACTTTGGATTTTAAATACTTGTTAGTTCAATATATATCTTGGGTATCAGGCCCGTGTCAGATAATTGATGCATGTTTTTCCCCCATTTTTTAGCTTCTCTTAAGCTTGAATTGATCTCATTTATATCTGTTTATTCATGTGTTTTCAATCTCATGTCATTTTTTAAGACATGGGAAATGTTAATAAGCATTGTTTGTTTCACTTTTATATTGGCCAGGTGGAACACTTACATAATTTCATCTTATTTCGATTCTCCATGGGATTCGTTGATAGCATTATTGCCAAATGTAAGTATTTGTAACAAAATTTTTTTTGATAGAATGAGATTTATAAAATAAGACATAAAGTATTTATTTTTGAACATTTTAAGTATAAATGTTATGTTACAGATCTGGCTACTGTGGTTGGTTACTTGGTTGTTAGTCGTCCTTTTCTGGATTTATCACATCCTCGACATCTTAAGAGTTCCCATTCAGAACTTTTGGAGGTAAGCAGCTTGTGAAATAAGCCAACATAATATCCTGCCTAATTAAACAACGAAAGTGAAAATAAACTTTTGTTTCTGCTTAAGGATTACTACCAAAGTGGAAGAATGCTTCTGAGAATGTCTCAAGCTCTGGGCAGAATAGTCTTGGCGGGTCGTGAAATGACCAGATTAGCTGGGTAAGGACTTGCTAATGGACAGTACCCAAAAAGTTTTTTTACCTGTATATTGTTGTTGATGACATTTAGATAATTTATTCAGCAGATATTTGTTGATTGCCAGCACACTGAGGGATATGATGTATATATAAGCCAAGAAACTTAGTCTAATGTAGTGTATAACACATTTTTAGAAATAAGTAGATGAAGAGTGATTGGATAGATGCTTTACAAATTATTAAAACAAATTGATGTGGAAATTAAAAGGGTAATGAGATGACTTCCAGCTTAGGGAATCAAGGAAGATTACAAGTAAGAATAAGATTGGAGTTTCAGTCTGCCTTGGATACTTGGGATTTCTATATGTGAAGATGGGGAGGGTTGGGCACTGAATGAAGAGGCTGCAGATCCAGAAATGACTCAGTAGCAGAATAAGGCAAACCTTCCATATGCATAGTGAAATACTTAAATATTGATTATCCAAAGACAGATTTTTCCTTTATCAATTTCTCTTGATAATCTATTTTTACCATTGTATTGATAATAAGTGTTGCTAGGTTATAACAATCTTTCTCTTTCTTTGCAAGAAAAATAGCCGTAAGTTATTCAGTCAACAAGTGTTAATTAGGTACCTATTCCATGCCAGGTACAGTGTTAAGTGCTGGGAATGCCAGGAAAGTTAAAAATATTTTTGCCTTTAAGCAGCTCAGTTTAGTGGGGGAGGCAAGAAAAAGCTCATCTGTGTTGTAGGGAAAGAGGGAGTGTTCTAATTTCAGCCTTGCCATTTTCCAGTTCTATTCCCTTGGGAAGTGGTAATTGCCCTTCCTAATCCTATGAGTCCTCATTAGTAAGATACAAATGGTAATATCTACCCTCCCTATCTTGGAAAACTATTATATTTAAAAAGTAATATAGGAAATTGAAAACTAGAAAGCATAAATTATACAAATATTCAGACTTCTTGCAGAGTAGGAAATATTCATTGCCACAACTTCCTTTCATGCACACATTTTTCAACCTTTTGTGCTCTTGTCATCTCTAATACTGTACTGAATGTTCTCTCACAAAGGTCAGAAGTGTCCTAATTATCAAATCTGATGTTCTACCAAATTCTGTTTAATCAACTTGTGGACTTAAGTTGCAAAGAAAATAATATTTGTAGAACACTTAGCAGGGTTCTTAATAAATTCTTGTCCTCTACTGCCCTGCCTTCTCCCTACTCCCCCGAAGGCAGAAACTAAGTTTTGTCTAAACTTTAGATTTCTAACAGGGCCTGGCACAGTAGTCATTCAGCTAACAAGCATTCATTAAGCACATACTTTCTTCTAGGCCGTGCTAAGCAGTGGGAATACAAATACAAGCAAAAAGAAAAAAAATCCTTGCCCTTGAGCAGCTTTCCTTCTGGAGGAGGAGATAGCATATAAAATGAAGCTGAAAGGGGGCAGGGAGGAAAGTATCTGACATGATGAAGTCTGGAGCAGTGTGGCCTGATGGGAAATGAGGACATGGCTGACTTGGGTACCCTTAAAATGAAGGTTCTTGAAGGAGACAGAGGGAGGGCCTAGAGGCAGAAAGAGGACTGAAAGAATAGGTTTCTGGGAACTCGTGGAGAAGTCCAGAGAAAGGCAGTGGGGGTCAGAAATGAAAAGATACCATTTTCTCTATATGATCACTTAATAATTATTGTACTGTTATAACTATTTTAATAGTTACATTTGTAAAATTTTGTCTTTATAACATTTCACTCTGTTAACCACCATTAAGCTATGTAGTTTAGTGGAAAGAGGTCAGATTATATAGTCAGGAGACCTAGGGTTAAAATCCTAACACTATCATTTTGGATCTCTGTGTATCATCTTGTTCATACACAGCTGTTGGGTTAATCCTCCAGTCTTTATTATATGCTTACTATGTGCCAGGAACAGTATTAAGCCCTGGGGATATAAAGAAAGATAAAAAAACATTCTACTCTCACAGAACTTACAGTCTGATGGGGAGGCCACTTACAAATAGCTGTGTAAGAACAATATGTATATATGCAAGATAAATTGAGAGATGCTAATGACTGGGAAAGTCTTTTTACCTTTGGTTAAAGGAAATCAACGAATCCAGGAGGTAGAGAAGAATTGAAGCAACCACCATTTAGGACTGGGGTCCCTCCCTGGTATTCTGGTATTGAGAAAGGGTAAGGCCCCCGAGCCTAATCACCAATTCTGGCAAGGCACATGGAGAGAAAATAGTTATAACAGTACAATTAACTTGCTGAGTTAATACTTTTAGTTTTTAATTTTTTTCTTCAATTCATAATCAAATTATTTTTGTGAAGCTGTCCAAATTTTATGGAACTATACGAATCTAAAAATGTGGTGTTGTTTCTTAAGTTTCACAGCTCGGATTACAGAATTAATGCAAGTACTAAAGGACTTGAATAATGGCAAATATGAGCGCACAATGGTGTCTCAACATGAGAAGGGTAAATAAAATTTATTTCATTTGTACAATTTCATGTTCTTAAAGATCCATTACTGACCTTTGATATTTATCATTTAAGATGCTGAAGGAACTCAAGTCATTCCCTTGATCCCTGGTGGAGGAGAAATCATCAATTTAGATAATGTTATTAAGTATGTACAAAAAACTAAACATTGTAGAGCTTTAATTGGAACTTTTACATCACTATCTTTATAATAGTCTCTTTTTTAATGAATATTAATGTGTTTTATATAAAATTTTCTTTTATGTGTAAATTTTCTTTTTAGGTTTGATCATGTTCCTTTAGCAACACCAAATGGAGACATCTTAATTCGTGATCTTAACTTTGAAGTAAGTTTTTTGTACTGTTATATAGAAAACTAGAAGATAAATATAAGAATCTGTTATATTCTTCCATCTCTGACACATGATGAGATCCTGGGCAGATTTTTGAGCTTACTGAAGTATCATTTGAAGTTTTATTTTACTAAAATTCTATCAGTCAACTAGTTCTAATCTTTTAAAAAAAACAAACACTCCCATTTTTTGTTATGACTCTCAAGACTGCATTATAAATAATGTTTCACAAAAGTCATATGATATCCCATATCAAGTTCATTTTAATATTGAATTTTGTTTTCTGTCAGCTAAATGGGAAAAATACACATTCTTTGTTTTGTTTATAAATTTAGTGTCTAAATTTACAAGATTATAATTGGCTAGTAAAGCAGGCTATTTTAAGGATTACTTTTTTGTATTATTTACATAAGCATTTTTATATTTAATGATAGAGAAAGTCTATATCATTATTAGATAAATTTTGTAGAAACATACTTTGGAATCCTGTACAAAAGGTGTGTGTTGTATAGATAGAAAAACTATTTGGAGTCAGAGAATCTGGATTCAAATTTCAATTTTGCTTCCTTGTAGAGTACCTAGATAATCTGAAACAATAAGCCAATTTTTTTTCCTGAGCTACTTTCCTTATCTCTAAAATGGGGTAATTGAAAAAGAAATGTATTAATCTCCTTCCAGCTCTAAATTTTATTTCAGTTAGGGAAGTATTCAAAATTTTTGTCTGATCCTGATGAAAATATTTTATCTCAAGAATTTCAGGGAGAAGGTACATTACTCATCTTGCCTGCTCAAATAGAAAACTAGAAGTCTGATTACTCAGGAAGGGATCTAAATAGAAAAGTCTAGTTCCAAGAGCACAGATCATGGAAGCCTTCCAGCTTATGGATCTACTGCAAACTAGAAAAACTTAAAAGTCTGCATTTGTTTAGTGAGGACAAGGGTAATGGGAGCTTATACCTTCTCACCACCACTCACACCCACTCGTAGTTTGCTGATTTCCCAAGTGTCTCTCATCCTACTGACATATGAAGACATATGAATGACATATGTAAAATTATTTGTAAACTTTAGTCCTCATGTGAATGTTACATTATCATTAGAGAGATCACTAGTATAGGGCACACCTTTCAACATTCTCTTCTTTGTAAAGAGGGGAACAAGAGGTAAAGAAAGAAAAGTAAATGAGGATAAGGTAGAAGAAAGTATAAATTAGACATCCTAATTGTGAATGAGTGGGATAAACATAATCCTTTTTATTCAATAGTTGCTTAAAATTCAACAGTAAGTAAACATTATTGATTGACGATTATGTTTTTGTGGTAACAGACATCCCTCTAATTTGTACTTTAGGTTCGATCTGGTGCAAATGTTTTGATTTGTGGTCCAAATGGATGTGGAAAAAGTTCACTTTTTCGTGTTCTTGGTGAAGTAAGTTCAATTTAAGTTCAAAATGTACAGTTTTGGCTTGGATTGCCAAACTGTTAAAAAAAGAAGTTTGAAATCTTTTTTCTCCTTCCTTTTTCAGCTGTGGCCTCTCTTTGGTGGGCGTCTAACTAAACCTGAAAGAGGAAAATTGTTTTATGTTCCCCAGGTAAGACTCTGTTAGAATTATTTCACAGTCTGTTATTTGAAGGTCTTTTAAAAAGTAATAATTGTCTTATTTCTGTTGACCTTTCTTTGTCATAAATCAGAGACCTTATATGACTCTTGGAACACTTCGAGACCAGGTGATTTATCCAGATGGAAAAGAGGACCAGAAAAGGAAGGGGATTTCTGATCAGGTAAGAACATGTTTATCCTGAATCAGGAGGCTCTACTACACTTGAATTGTTTCTTTCTGGATGCTTATAGTATTTTCTCCTTGACCTGGGAGTTTCAGAATTTGGCTTTACTATTCCTAGGAGTTTGCATTTTTGGGACCTCTTTTAGGAGGTGATCAGTGTATTCTTTAAATTTCTATTTTATCTTCTTATTCTAGAATATCAGGACAGTATTCCTTGATAATTTCTTGAAAGATTATATATATATATCTAGGTCCTTTTTTTGATCATGGTTTTCAGGTAGATCAAGAATTTTAAAATTATTTCTCCGGGATCTGTTTTTCAGGTCCATTGTTTTTCCAGTGAGATATCTCACATTGTTTCTATTTTTTTCATTCTTATGGCTTTGCTTTATTGTATCTTTAGTTCATAAAGTCATTAGCTTTCATTTGCTCAGTTCTTATTTTTAAGGAGTTATGTTCCTCAGAGAGTTTTTGTACCTCCTATCCCATTTGATTAATTTTGCTTTTTCAGGCATTCTTCTCATTAACTTTTTGCATTTCCTTTACACTACTCTAAATTCCCTTCCTAATTTTTCCTTTATCTCTCTTACTTGATTTCAAAATTCCCTTTGAGCTCTTCCATGATCTAAGACCAATTCTTATTTTTCTTGGAGGTTTTGGACTCCTCCTGAGGGTGTATTTTGATCTTCTTTGACACCATAGTAACTTTCTATGGGCAGAATCTTTTTCTGTTTTTTATTCATTTTCTTAGCCTATTACTCGACTTTTAACTCTTTGTTGAAGCAGGACTCTGTTTCCAGGGTGCAGGATGCATTTTCCCAAGCTTCAGGATTTTTGTGCAGCTGTTCTCAGAGATCTTCCAGGATAATTTGACCATAAGCCCTCCTTACTGCCCTGGAACTGTGAGAATTGCCCCTGCTTCACTATAACTGTACATTCTAATATGCTAAAGCAGCAGAGTCCTTCCTCAGTGCTAATAGATAGATCTTCTTTGAACTATGCCTTCTCACCATCACCTACACCCACTCTTAGTTTGCTGTCCCTCTCATCCCAAGTATCTCTCATCCTACTGACAGATCTTTCCTGATGGCCTTCCTAAGTCATGTTTTTGGTCTCTGGGCTGAGAGACCTGGAAGCCATCAGTAATGTCATTAATTTAGAGGTCTCTGGGCCCATTTGGGCTTTGCTGGTGTCCTGGGTGGTCCTGGGGCCAGGGCTGTGCTGGCACATCCTGCACTGAGACTGCATGCTGGATGCCCATCCTGATGTAATAGACCTTTCCTATTGACCTAAGTAGTCTGCAGCTGGAAAATTGTTCTATTTCATCTTTTTGTGTGTTCTGACACTCTGACATTTGTTTAGATCCATTATTTAAAGAAATTTGGAGCAGTTTGGGGGAGAGCTTGATGAGTTCCTGCCATTACTCTGCCATCTTCATGAGGCTGTATTTATATCCTAGTCTTATTTAAAAACATGATGTTGATTCTTTGTCTCATCTGGTGATTGCTTTAGTAGCCCTGAGGTCAGATTACCTAACTCATGCATATTCAGTAGGGCAAAAATTTGAGTACTTGACAGTCTTCTTTTCATTTTTGATATTAAGTAGTTCATTCCACTTTGTCATCTCTGTTATTCGGCAAGCTTCTTACTTTAAAAAGTGACCCTTTTATACTTTAGTATTCTAGCTTTAACTCTGAAATTGGTTATCTAGAAATGTTATTGCTCCTTGTTTTCTCATTCCCTTACTCTTCACTTAACTATGCACAACATTATTAGATTCTTCTATAAGCTGCTTAACATATGTTTGATGTGACATTAGATAAAATAGAAAGTATTTTTTAAAAAATTAAAATATCTTTGGCAATAGAAGAGTGCTCCTATTCTCATCCTCTAAAAGGGGAAAGATGAAGTAGACTAATTGGATAACAAGTTTAATCTATAATGATTTTTCTCAAAGGTGCTGAAAGGATACTTAGATAATGTCCAGTTGGGTCACATCTTGGAACGTGAAGGAGGCTGGGACAGTGTTCAGGACTGGATGGATGTACTCAGTGGTGGAGAAAAACAAAGAATGGCGGTATGTCTCTTTCCAGAAAATATTGGATGAATGCTTAGCTGTTCTCAGAAAGTTACAGTTTGTAATGCAATATGTAAAAGGCTGAAAACTCTGAAAAAGGTGTGCTTGAATCAGACAATGGAGCACTTAAGGCTAATTACCTATTTAATATGAGACATTGACTCTATTAGCATATGTTTTGGATAAATGACTCTTCTCACTGTTTGGTGCTTACTGAAAGTTTGGTGTTAAGATAATTGTAGGCTAGGATTTGAGGGTGGGATGAGAGAAGGGCCAGAGAGTGACTTTGCTTGCAGCAGGACAAGAGGAGAGAAGTGGTGACTTTGGAATTGAGAATGCAGGATACATCTTTAGTGAGCCTCTGGGCAGTTTGCCTGCTTCTTTCACTTCTCCCCCTGAAGACCAAGGACTCTTACTGATCCTGAGTCCTCCAGGGAGCTAGCTTGGACTTCACAGCAATAGACATTTTTATGATCAAAAATATAAATTTTGTTTTTATAATTATTTTAAAAGATTTTTTTATGAATATACTTAGGAATATAATATGACTGATGCCCATTGATGAATAATGTTTACTTCACATGTATGAAATAGAAAATTCTAAAATATAATCAGACAATAAGAGAAACCGTCTTGAGGCTAGTACCTTGCAGGATCACATTCTAAAAAATGTTGCTAGAGGAGGTTGGAGGTAGACTAGATGTATATAATTATGATGTTACAATAGCCAGATTGAAAATTAATCACATTTTTTTTCTGATTCCCTACTGTCCTTGGATTTGATGATTGTTTGTTTACTCTTTTCTTACTCTTTCAAATTTCATTTTTTTCTGTGAGTCCTATTGTTGCTAGATCTAATAATAGTACTATACAGTGACATAAAAATTTCCAAAGTCTGTCCTAAATATAGGTATCATTTCTTTGTAGACAAAATATGGCCTTTGGAAAAGGGAAAACTTGAGTTCCAGTCTTCTCATTGACACAACTAGCTGTAGTCACTTAGTCTTTAGTCTCTCAGTGTTCCAGGGAATTCTCTAATAGAAGATAAAATTACAGATATTCATATTTGGAAGCAGTTTCCACACACCAGTGAAATCACAAGTCTAAACAAATCTTAACCTTCCCTGTTTCCCTCTTACCCCCTGTCCATCATAGAAGAGTTTGAATTTTTGACACATATAATCACAACTAAAAGAATCTGATACAAGGGACAGCTAGGTGGCACAATGGATAAAATACCAGCCCTAACATCAGGAGGACATGAGTTCAAATCTGGTCTCAGACACTTAACACTTCCTAGCTGTGTGACCCTGGGCAAGTTACTTAACCCCAATTGCCTCAGCAAAAAAAAAAAAAAAAAAAAAAAAAAAGAATCTGATATAATCTGTGCAGAATTTAGTGGATTCTTTTATTTTATTTTTTTTTTTTAAATATCTAAAGTTCCAGTATAGTGATGATAAGTCAAAGAAGTTTGCCTTTTGCCAAATGTGAATATATTACAATGAATAGTTTGGTAAATCTGTTAAGAGGCAGAAAGATTTTATATCAGTGTCGAATTCTACATATGTATCAAACTCCACGAAATGCCTCTTAAGTGGAGAGTGGGGAGACAGAGGGAAAAAGGGGGAAAGGGGAGGGAGAGAATGAATGTAAATGTATGTATGCATGTAACAGGGTCTGTTGGTGGATTGATTGTGCCAAAAAACACTCAGGTACAGGCAAATTAGGGCTTTAGATGGCAAACTGAAGGAAAAAGGTAAAGAGAATCAATATTCATAAAACATTTTCTGTACTAAGAGGGAAGAACTATAATTTTCTCCGTTTTACAGATGAAGAAACTGAAGTAGACAGATTAAGTGACTTGCCCAGGGTCATACAGCTATGTAAGTGTCTGAGGACAGATTTTAACTCACAGGGATTATTAGATTTAGCAAAAAAGAAGTTTGTTAATTTTGTTTTAAAGGTAACCTCATGCATATAAAAGCAAATTTAAATTAGCATGAATGGTGTGGCTAGAGTGCCAAGCTTGGATCAGGCCCACTCAGCTCCTTGAGTTCAAATCTGTCCTCAGACACTTACTAGCTGTGTGACCCTAGGCAAGTCACTTACTCCTGTTGGCTCACTTTCCTCATCTGTAAAATGAACTGGGGAAGGAAATGGCAAACCACTTTAGGATCTCTGCCAGGAAAATCCCAAGTAGGGTCATGAAGTGTAGTCACAACTGAAGAAATAACTGAACAATAACAGTAGAGTAATGTTAAAGAAAATGAAATACAGAAAATCCAAGATGTGAACGTTGTAATTTAAATAGAAAATGAGAACCAACTATGTCTATGGTAACATAGGATAAACTGAGAATATATTTTATTTGGGGAGTGGTGAGGTATTTTTTTTCTTTAGGTTCTTAAAAGTTGAAAGAAGTCAGTTTGAGACTAGATAAAACTCAAGTCTTCCAGAACAGCCACAAAAGAAGATGTTTCTGTGACATCTTTTGAAATGTCTAAAAGGCAGCTGTCAGATCACTAGCAAGATGGAGAGCTAGACATTTTCCTCTGGTACCCACTAGCTAAAAAGAATTATATTCCACTGATAGAATGATTACCCTGAATCTACAAGTCAGGAAAAATCAGGATGCTACACAAGTAACAGCCAAATGGTGGAGAACCTTAATCTCTGTCATTTATTCAGTTCCCTTCTTTTCCCCTCCTTTTGTCCTTTGCTGCTTAGTCAGAGAGCAGAAACCAACTCACATGCTTCTGTTTTGGGATCTATTCAAGTATTTCTCTCCTGCAGCAATATCTGCTAGCACACTGCCCTTTGCCTGTGTCCTTCCCCGGCAGTGTTGCACAAAGCAGCAGACCTCAACTCTGCCTGGCCAAATCTGGGGAGAGGAAAGAACTAAGAAAAAGGAACAGATAACTGTGATTTTTCTTGGAGTGGCAACTAGGTTAAGGAACCCTATAGTGGGAAAATACCTAGTCCACACTTCTCCAACAAGGAGACTCAGGTCTTCCTGATTGCAGGACCGGTGCTCTATCTACTATGCCATCTAGCTGTTCCACTGTGCCACTTAGCTGTCCCATAACATTTTTTTGGTACATCTTACAAATGTGTGTTACTGTTATCTGTTTTAAAAAGTAATTACATTTAAATATCTTAAGACTAAGTATACTTTGTACTGTTGTATGTTAGGTGTGACAATTTTGATTTTTTTCTTATAATATTTTTGTTTTCTGTTTCAGATGGCAAGATTATTTTATCATAAACCTCAGTTTGCCATTTTAGATGAATGTACTAGTGCTGTTAGTGTTGATGTAGAAGGCTACATTTACAGTCATTGCCGGAAGGTAAGAGTTAGAGGGTTTTTTTTGTTTTTTGTTTTTGTTTTTGTTTTTGTTTTTTTTTTGAGTTCCAAATTCTCTCCCTTTCCCTGCCTCCCTCTCTTCCCTTGAGGAGGCAAGGAATATGGTATTTATACATGTAAAGTCATACAAAACATTTCCATATTAATCATGTTGACAAGAACATTGCCTATTTTTTTTCCTTCAATTTCTTCTTCTTGTTACTGCTATAGCTAGTGTCTCTTAAAAAAATTTTTTTTTTTTTGAGGCAGTCTTGTTAAATGACTTCTCTAGTGTCATATAGCTAGTAATTGTCTGAGGTCAGATTTGAACTCCTGACTCCAGGGCTGGTACTCTATCTACTCTGCACCTATCTGCCCTTTTAGCTAGTATTTCAAATACAATATTGAATAACAGTAGATTAATAATGTATATCTTTGCTTCACCCTAACCTTGGGAAGATTTCTTGCACTTGGTTTTAGATAGATATTCCTTATAATTTTAAAAAGTTCCATTGATTCGTATACTTTTTTTTTCCCTTTGGGTATTATTTTTTGTGAAAAGCTTCTGCATTTTTTCATATAATCATATAATTTTTGTTGTTTTTGCTATTGCAGCAGTTAATTATGCTTATAGTTCTCCTAAAACTGAACTAGTCCTCTCCTGTCCAGAAATTTATTTTAAAATTTTATATCACTATTCGTTAGGGAAAAGGGCCTGTATTTTTTTTTCCCCTCTCTATTTTTGCTTTTCTTGGCTTAGATATCAAAACAGTAATTGCCATAGAAAGAATTTAATAGGGTACCTTCTTTACCTACTTTTTCAAGTAGTTTATATGCTATTGGAATAAATTTGGGAGAATTCACTTGTAAATGGGATTTTTTCTTAAGGAACTTGTTAACAGCTTGTTCGGTTTCTTTTCCTAAGATTGGGTTATTTAAATTCTATTTCTTCTGTTATTCTGGGTTGTTCGTAGTTTTGTAAATATTCGTTCACTTAGGTTGTCAGTATATGGCAGGTTCTGCCATATAATTGGGTGACAACTCTTAATGATTGCTTTAATTCATCTTCATTGCTGGTGCATTTACCCTTTTCGTTTTTGATAATGATAATTTGTTTTGTTTTGTTTTGTTTTTATCAAATTAACTAATGGTTATCTGTTTTACTGTTTTTCCTCCCATGAAACCAGGTCTTAATTTTATTCATTAGTTCAATGATTTTATTTTATTTTTTACTTTTATTGATCTCTCCTTTGATTTTCAAGATTTTCAATTTGGTGTTTAATTTGGAATTTTAAATTTGTTCTTTTTCTAGTTTTTTAGTTGCATGTCAAATTCATTGATCTGCCCTTTCTCTCTTTTATTAATATGCACATTTAGAGATATAAATTTTTCCCAAGTACAAGCTTGCTTTGGTCACATCTCACAGATTTTGGTATGTTGTCTTAGTGTTGTCATTTTCTTTGGTGAAAAAAAATTTTTTTTAATAACTTTATTGATAGAACGCATGCCAGGGTAATTTTTTACAGCATTATCCCTTGCATTCACTTCTGTTCCGATTTTTCCCTTCCCTCCCTCTACCCCTTCCCCCAGATGGCAAGCAGTCCTTTACATGTTGAATGGGTTGCAGTATATCCTAGATACAATATATGTGTGCAGAACCGAACAGTTTTCTTGTTGCACAGGGAGAATTGAATTCAGAAGGTATAAATAACCCGGGAAGAAAAACAAAAATGCAAGCAGTTTATATTCATTTCCCAGTGTTCTTTCTCTGGGTGTAGCTGCTTCTGTCCATCTTTGATCAATTAAGGCTCTCTTTATCAAAGAGATCCACTTCCATCAGAATACATCCTCAAACAGTATCGTTGTTGAGGTATATAATGATCTCCTGGTTCTGCTCATTTCACTCAGCATCAGTTCATGTAAGTCTCGCCAGTCCTCTCTGTATTCTTCCTGCTGGTCATTCCTTACAGAACAATAATATTCCATAACATTCATATACCACAATTTACTCAACCATTCTCCAGTTGATGGACATTCTTTCATTTTCCAGCTTCTAGCCACTACAAACAGGGCTGCCACAAACATTTTGGCACATACAGGTCCCTTTCCTTTCTTTAGTATCTCTTTGGGGTATAAGCCCAGTAGAAACACTGCTGGATCAAAGGGTATGCACAGTTTGATAACTTTTTGAGCATAGTTCCAAATTGCTCTCCAGAATGGCTGGATGTGTTCACAATTCCACCAACAATGTATCAGTGTCCCTGTTTTCCCACATCCCCTCCAACATTCCCCATTATCTTTCCCTATCATTCTAGCCAATCTGACAGGTGTGTAGTGGTATCTCAGAGTTGTCTTAATTTGCATTTCTCTGATTAATAATGATTTGGAGCATATTTTCATATGTCTATAAATAGTTTCAGTTTCTTCATCTGAGAATTATCTGTTCATATCTTTTGACCATTTATCAATTGGAGAATGGTTTGATTTCTTATAGATTAGAGTCAATTCTCTATATATTTTGGAAATGAGGCTTTTATCAGAACCTTTGATTGTAAAAATGTTTTCCCAGTTTATTGTTTCCCTTCTAATCTTGTTTGCATTTGTTTTGTTTGTACAAAAACTTTTCAATTTGATATAATCAAAATTTTCTATGTTGTGGTCAATAGTGATCTCTAGTTCTTCTTTGGTCATAAATTCCTCCCTCTTCCACAGGTCTGCGAGGTAAACTATCCTATGCTCTTCCAATTTATTTATTATCTCATTCTTTATGCCTAGATCATGAACCCATTTTGACCTTATCTTGGTGTACGGTGTTAAGTGTGGGTCAATGCCTAGTTTCTGCCATACTGATTTCCAATTTTCCCAGCAATTTTTGTCAAATAATGCATTCTTATCCCAGAAACTGGTGTCTTTGGGTTTGTCAAACACTATATTATTAAAGTTATTGGCTGTTTTGTCCTTTGAACCTAACCTATTCCATTGATCAACTAGTCTATTTCTTAGCCAATACCAGATGGTTTTAGTAACTGCTGCTTTATAATATAATTTTAGATCTGGTACAGCTAGGCAACCTTCATTTGATTTTTTTTTTCATTAATTCCCTTGAAATTCTTGACCTTTTGTTTTTTCATATGAACTTTGTTGTTATTTTTTCTAATTCATCAAAGTAATTTTTTGGGAGTCTGATTGGTATAGCGCTAAATAAGTAGATTAATTTAGGTAGTATTGTCATCTTTATTATATTTGCTCGCCCAATCCAAGAGCATTTAATATTTTTCCAGTTGGTTAGATCAGACTTAATTTGTGTGGAAAGTGTTTTGTAGTTTTGCTCATAAAGTTTCTGATTTTCCCTTGGCAGATAGATTCCTAAATATTTTATATAATCAGTAGTTACTTTAAATGGAATTTCTTTTTGTAACTCTAACTGTTGAGTTTTGTTAGTGATATATAAGAATGCTGATGACTTATGTGGGTTTATTTTATATCTGGTGAAATTTTTATTGTTTTTATGATTTTTTCTTTGACCCATTCATTCTTTAGGGTTAGATTATTTGGTTTTCAATTAATTTTCTATCTTTTTTCCAATATTATTTTTATTGTATTATGATCTGAAAAGGGTCAATTTAAATTTTCTGTAAGGTTTTTTGCCCTAATGTATGGGTCATTTCTGTGAAGGTGTAATGTATATCAAGAAAAATGTTAGCTCCTTTTTATTCCTATTCATTTTCCTCCTGATGTCTGTCATGTCTAATGTTTCTAAAATTCTTGCCCTAATGTGTAGGTCATTTCTGTCAAATTGTAGTGTATATCAAGAAAAATGTTAGCTCCTTTCTATTCCCATTCATTTTTCTCCTGAAGTCTGTCATACCTAATGTTTCTAAAATTCTATTAATCTTTTTTTGTGTGTGTGATTAGATTCCTCTTGCTGTGAGAGGAAAAAGTTGCAGTCCCCCACTAATATAGTTTACTGTTTATTTTCTCCTGTAGCTCATTTAACTCTTGGTTAAAGAATTTGTATGCTATGCCTTTTGGTATGTGTATATTTAGTATTGATATCGCTTTGCCTGTGGTGCCTTTAGCAGAGTGTAGTCAGCTGAAACAATAGATTCTGCTCCAACCTCTTATTTTAATTATGTGTGCCTCTGTTTCAAATGTATTTCTTGTAAACAACATATTGCTGGATTCTGGTTTCTGATTCATTCTGCTATCTCCCTCTGTTTTTGTGGATGAATGTTTCTAATTCATATTCACAGTTATGAATACTCACTGTACATTTTTCTATATTTTGTTTTCTTCTGTTTTGTCCTTCCTTCTCTCTTGTTCTCTTTACCCCCTCCCTTCTCATAAAGTGTATTTTACTTCTGAATACTGTCTCCCTTAAATTTCCTTCCCTTTTATTACAACCTTTCCACCCCTTCTTTTGTCTGGCCCCATTATATAAGACCCTCAAATTTGATCTAACCCTTCCAAGGCAACCACAAGCTACAGCAGCTTTCTACTGCTTGAGTTTGTTAAGTTGATAATTTTGTATAGCTCATGAATGATATTATAAATATCCAAATGGTCATTGGCAGAAAAAAGGTACACCACCTGTTATTCCTTTTTCCTCCTACTTCCCTGGTGGGTTAAGATAGATTGCTGTACCCCCAATTGAGTGTTGAATTAATTAGATAAGACTGTGATTCAAGTGTGACCCTTCCACCTTCAGTAAAAAAGCTCTTCTTTGTACACCTCTTTTATGTAAGGTAATTTCCCCCATTTTTCCTCTCTTTTCCCCCTTCTCCCAAAAGCATCTCTCTTTCTCATCCATTTTTTAGATCCTCTTATCATAATCAATTTACTCCTGTATCCTCTATGTAGAGTCTTTCTAACTGTACCAATAATGATAAAGTACTAATAATGATAAAGTGTAGTCTTTCTAACTGTACTAATAATGATATAAAGAGTTAAATATATCATCTTTCCATACAGGAAAGGAAACACTTTAACCTTACTGAGTCCTGTAAGACTTGACTTTCATATTTATCTTCATATCCTCTTGATGTTTGTATTTGAAAGTCAGATTTTCTGTTCATCTCAGTTCTTTTTTGTCAGGAATGCTTGAAAGTTGTTCATTTCATTAAATGTTCATTTTTTCCCCATAAGGATTATTTATACTCAGTTTTGCTGAACTGGTTATTCTTGGTTATAATCCTAAAAAAATTTCTTTCCTTTTCTTTGCCTTCTGGCATATAATATTCAAAAATCTCTTCTCCTATAACTTGGTAGCTCCAAAAGCTTGAGTTATCCAGACTATTCTTTTATTCATTTATCAAGCTATTAATTGTCTTTTCATAATTTTCTTGCATCACTCATTTTCCCCCTCAATTTTTACTCTGCTAGTCTTAATTTATTTTGAAAATTATTTTTTAGTAATTCCAGGAATTTTTGTATTTCAAGAATTCACTGTAGCTTTTTATGGTCAAATCTTAATTTGTTATTTGCTTATTTTTCCAACTTAGTCCTTGACTTTGAACTTTATATTAAGATTGGTCTCTGCTTACTTGAGAGTGGAGGGACACTATTCCAAGATTCAGACTTTTTTGTACTTCTGTTTTCAGAACTAGTTCTAGAGGTGCTTCCAAAGTGGTGTGATGTGGGGAGAGCTGTGGTCATGTTCCTATGGGACCAGAAGTGATACTTTCCCTCTGGTTGGATCTCTGTTTCCTTGTCACCAAAAGTGATACGTCCTTAGAGCCTTGTTCCTCTCTGCCCTAGAACCATGACCCAGAAATGGGCCTGGGCAGCAGAGTTGCCAACAGTGCCCTCTCCCATGCTGTTGCTGCCCTGTAATCTCACCAGTTTCCTGATCCTCTCACTGTTACTGTCTTGAGAGCTCCTGAAGCTGCCACTACATGGCTCCAAGCCAGCCACCAGCCTTGCCACAAACCTTTCCTTTGGTCCTTCAGTCTCACCTCAGCCTGTTGGTGGCTTTGCCACCCTAGAATTCAATTGAAAGTTGAGAGGAGGGGAATGTTGGGAGAACTGGACTGTTCCTTCTATTCTCATTGTGGATTCGCCCCCTAGAAGTGGGTCAGAGATTTTAGCCCGTGAGGACCATGAGTTAGAAAAGTCTTTCGTTCCCTTCATCGTTTCCTTCCTGTTGAGCCATCAGATGGTGGTTATCTCCAGATATGTCTCACCAGGCATTCAAAGAGGAGATAGCCAGGAATAAAATTACTCTCCAAAAGACAGACTATCTTTTTATATATGTAGAATGTAGAAGATGGTGACTTTTTAGTATTTAATTAGAATTCTGAAGGAAAGCACATGCACAAGAATAAAAAAAGAGGATTTGCTATCTTAATGTCTTTAAACTTGTAAAATTTTTGCCATTATGTCATACCTCCTTATTTGTATATTCAGACTTATTAAACTGAACTTTTTTGGGAACTCTTTTTTTTTTTTTAATTATAGCTTTTTATTTACAAGATATATGCATGGGTGATTTTTCAGCATTGACAGTTGCCAAACCTTTTGTTCCAATTTTTCCCCTCCTTCCTCCCACCCCCTCCCTCAGATGGCAGCTTGACCAATACATGTTAAATATGTTAAAGTATAAGTTAAATACAATGTATGTATACATGTTCATACAGTTATTTTGCTGCACCAAAAAAATCGGACTTTGAAATAGTGTACAATTAGCCTGTGAAGGAAATCAAAAGTGCAGGTGGACAAAAATAGAGGGATTGGAAATTCTATGTTGTGGTTCATTATCATCTCCCAGAATTCTTTCTCTGGGTGTAGCTGGTTCAATTCATTATTGCTTTATTGGAATTTGGTTCATTTCATTGTTGAAAAGGGCCATGTGGGAAATTTTAGAGTTGCCTTAAGTTGTTTGCCATTATGAATAATTTCTTAACTCATCCATATCACTTCCTTCTTTACTGACTGCTTTAGAGTAGTCTTGGTTTTTTATATCTCTGTCTCAGGAAAAACTTTTAAAATCTCTATTCTATTCCCTGAACAACTTACTTATACATTCACTTGTTTATTTATTTGTTTGTTTATTTTTCCTGAGGTAGTTGGGGTTAAATGACTTTCCCAGGGTCACACAACTAGGAAGTGTTAAGTGTCTGAGGCTGGATTTGAACTCAGGTCTCCCTGACTTCAGGGCTAGTGCTCTGTGCACTGCGCCACTAGCTGCCCCTATTCCCTGAGTTTAATAAAAGCCATATATTCTAGTCCCAGTATAAATGTGCTTTTAGTTTCACAGAGACTAAGTTATAAAGTCATAATTTCAAACACAGATCCTTTAATTTTAAAATCCATTGAGATTTTTTTATCCCATTTTTACCCCATTATCACCACACAATGTGACATGTATATGCATTACCACTGTTATAAAAAAAAAGTTTTATATCAAAAGAATCAGTTATTCATAGGTTAGGCTATATTATGTTACTATGTAGGTATTTATTTGTTTTGTTTTTTTGATGTGGTAGAAGGAACAAAGGAGTTGATTATTGGGGTTCTGGATTTGGATTCCACCACTTACTCTGCTATAACTATGAATGTTATTCGGTCTCTCTGGACCTACAGTTTCTTTATCTGTAAACAATAAAAGCGTTGGAATAAAGTGATACCTTAAAGTCTCTTTCAACTCTAAATTATTATCCTACTTGAGTTTTAAGAGGGGGTTGAAAGGGAGTGTAGCTTTCATACTTTATTATACTGAACTGAAAAATCTAATTTGTTGTATTTTTAAATTAAGGATAAAGCTTGTATCAGTTGGAGGAATTTTCACTGATGAAATAATAGTTCTCAAAAGATTTAAACAAAATAACTGGATTTGATGTTTGTTTTTCATTGGAAATTGTTTACTGGGTCTTTAGAAATGTAATAGAAAGGACTTATTACATTTACTAGATTAAGACCTGACATTTTAGGATTTATTTGGCCTTAGATTTTATTGGAAGAGAGGGTCACTTTTAGCAATAGTCAGTGAACTGAAAAGAGCATGGAATTGTGTGTATGTCTAATGACTTAAATTCAAGCCTTGACCCTTTACTGACTCTTGTGACTTGGAATACATCACTTTATTTCCCTGGGCCTATTTTTTCAGCTGTTAAATGGGAATAACAATATTTTCATCACTTATTCTTTTGAGGAAAAAATTTTATAAATTATAAAGATCTGTATCATTAGGATTGATATTAGATATTTCTGTGATTACATTTTCATTACAACAGGAGAGCTGGAAAAAGATCTTTAGATTGTCTAATCCAACTTCCTCACTTTATAGGGCCAGAAAAATTGTCTGACTTGATCTCCACATCACAGAGAGTAGCAGAACTGGTAGTAGGCTTATATTTACAAAATCCAGATGCTGTGCTGTTGTAATTTATTAATGAATTATATCATTTATAAATACATTGTTTTTCTTTATTTTAGGTTGGTATTACTCTTTTTACTGTGTCTCATAGAAAATCCCTTTGGAAACATCATGAGGTTTGTATTTTTTGTTTTTAGTTCACTTTGGATTTTTGTTTTATTTCTTGTTTCCAAATAAAAATGGTTTCAGATATTTTGAGTTATTTCACCTTTCTCATGCTTTTAAAATGTTCTATAAAATTCCTTGAGATATAATCATTTCATTATTATTTATTAAATGCTGTGAATTTTTTTTTAGTGATTTTGTGTTTTTGGAAACAGTAACTACAAAAACTATATATACAATCCCACATTATTTGTGTTAACTTAGAAGTTCATATTATGCGTAAGTCACTGTGCTAGGAGATGGGAATATCATGATAAAAATGAAATATTTCTAATACATATAATGGAATTGTAAAGTCTGTTTTTTTCTTGAAGAGAGAACTATTCAAATTAAAATTTCTGTAAAATATACTGAAACCTTTGTATATACTTGCAGCTTATAAAAATTAGAAGCAATTTTTTTTTTAATGGCAGGAAAGAGTTTAGAAAAGGAATAGATAAGTTGTAGATTGGACTGCCATGAGTTTCATACCCTGACTCTCAATAAGTAATGAAGTAAAGCATTACTTGCAAGACAAGTCAATATTAAGGGAGGAGAGAATCCAAGAGACTGAAAAATCAAAATTAACCAAAATATGAGATTGTGAAAAATAAAAATTTTTTAATAGGTTCTGCTATTTATCAGTCATTTGTGTTACTTCCTTGAAGGATTTCTTACATTCCTTCAAGATTAATCTACCCAAAAGAAAAGTGTTCCTTCAGCCCTTTGAGTTTCTCATTTAGTAATCTATCATTTTGCATTTAAAAATAAACAAAACACTCTGCAAATCACAACAAATACTTCCTTACCATTGATACTTCTTTTGTAGACCTGTTCTGTAGGAGACATTTAAAATTTCAAAATAGAAATGAGCTTTCTATCTCCTTTGTTTTACCTTGCCACTGTTCTTGAGAACCTTCCTTTTACTTTCTTAGAGGCAAAATCTGAATGTTGGCTTGAGTTTTTTTTTTTGTTGTTGTTTGTTTGTTTGATTGTTTTGTTTTTGGCTTCAAGATAAAGCAGTAATTAAATTCACTTGGAAAAGTTTTCTCTCTTTTCAGTACATTCTTTCTCAGTATAAACTTAGCTTGCAGAGTCATCTGCATCTAAAGTTTGAGTTGTAGTGGTATGAAATATGGAAGAATTTTATTGTAATAAGTAAAGACTTGCAGATAAAAGGGAGACTGTCCCAATTAATGTATTTTCCTTCTTTCCTACAGTATTACCTACATATGGACGGGAGAGGCAATTATGAATTCAAGCAGATAACTGAAGACACAATTGAATTTGGCTCTTAAAATGTGAAGAATCACAGCTGCTTTGAAATAAGTTCAGAGTACCCATGGAAATACAAAGTACATTGTAAAATACAGTTATTAAGCTTGTTTAAAAACAATTAATTCTAGTTATAGAAAAATCCAAAACAAGCGGTTTAAAACATTTAATATTATGTAGGATATTGCTAATTGTGTATATGTTGGTTTAATTATTAATATGTACTAAGAATGTCCTTATTCTTGTGGTTAAAAACCTGCCTAAATTAAATTGGGCTTAAATCAGTGTAACCTGATTCATCCTGGGATGTAAACCATTTGAAGTCAGCTAATTTGACTTTTGTGGACCTTCCTTTTCCTTCAGTGAAGAGCCCTGTTTAAAATTGGGGTCATCACCTTTCCTATTCTAATGAGACAGTCCTGGGTTTTCTTAGTCTATCCCAAAGTACTGGGGAACACAAAAAAATCATAGTGTATTATGAAAATCTTTCACACCATCGCATAATAGCAGTTAGTTGCACAGTGACAGATTTCTTTAGCTGCCACATTTACACTCATTCCTCATGTCTCAGAGACTTTTGACTTCTTGAAAGCCTCTCTGACTTCTCCTTTTCTAAACAACAAATGTGCTCCCTCCCTTTACAGTGTTGAGTTGGTTTGGGGGTTATTTTTACAGATGTAGTGACATCTACTTTGTCTTGTATACAAAGGAGGTTATTTACCTGCCTTACCTTTTCAGTATTTGGGAAGGTCCTTAGAAATCAAGCTCCACTATTTGAGATTTTTTTAAAAAAGAATTGGACAAATTTGTGTATCCTAGTAAACCATTCCTTAGCAGTCTGGTGATTCTGTAATCTCAAGATCCAAGGTATCATAGGAATGCCTTGTGTAAGGGTATTGCACTGAATAGGTAATGTGGTCTCTCATTCTCTTACCATGATTTCATGTTTTAAAAAATGGTCTTTTATCATAAAACAGTGTGGGCATGGGAGAAATTATATGCGTCCTAGGGTCTAGTTTACATGTGTGAATTCCGAATGCCTTTTTATTATATTTGGATCATTATGTTTAATTACTGTATCCTGATGTAGAAGTTGATTGCCCCTCAAATAACGTTTCTGCACACTTCCCTTAAGTTACATATATTAACTTAATGAGAACTTCAACTGAGCATAATCAATATAATTAGTATAATCAGTTTATCCAGACCAGGGCTCAGAAAGGCGCATTTTATATACTTGTTCCTGCATAATTCTGCAGATCACTGGCTACTAAAGTGAAACTTGATGTACTCATTCCATGAGACATAACAATGTTTTTACCACTTCTCTTAGAAAAATTATCTACTTCTCATTTACTTTATGTTCGGATTAAAAAAAAAATCGAATCTTATACAATGACTATTGTTTGTTCTTTTTAATTTTGATTTAGAATGAGTGTGTTAAATATTTTATGGTTTATACAGTGGTGATTTAACCATTACCCAAAGAATAATATTATGTGATCATGTGCCCTGCTGAAGGCCTTAGTGAAAACTGGTGGGTTTCAGTTAAGTATATTTTAGATAGTTTTTCTATCTTTTATATATGAATCTAGAATCATATTTCTTTTCTTTTTTTCTTTTTCACATAATAGTATTTTTTCCAATTACAAGTAAAGATAGTTTTCAGTGTTCATTTTTTTTTAAATTTTAAGTTCCAAATTTTTTTCTTTCTCATTTTTCCCCTCTCCCCAACACAGCAAGTAATCTGACATGAGTTATACATATACAGTTATTTTGAACATATGTCCATATAAGTCATGTTGTAAAAGAAAAATCAGAACAAAAGGGAAAAACCAGAGAAAGGAAAAAAAAGAAAAAGTGAAAATAGTATCTACATTCATTCTCCATAGTTCTTTCTCTAGATGCAGGTGGCATTTTCCATTCATTTTCATCCCAAATGGAATTGTCTTGGGTCTCACTATATTGCTAAGAAAAGTTAAGTCTGTATAGTTGAACATCACACAATCTTGCTGTCACTGTAGAATGTTCTCCTGGTTCTGTGGAGTCATATTTGTTAAAGATATTCCTGGTATTGAGGGATTCCTATGCATGAAATTTTACTTTTAAATATTATTAATAATCCTTGAAGTGACCCAGAATGATAAGAGAATAAGATTAGGAAATACCTCTGTTGTTAATAATGGAATTCTGCCACCAAAGAAATAACTGCTTACTTTTTTCATCTCAATCTGATTCTTTATTAGCTCCTCTAGGGAGTTATACTTAACTGTCCTGTATATTTTGAGAAGTGCTCAAAAATGTAAGAAAAGGTTCAAGCTTCCTGGGAGCTTTGTTGATTTAGTATTTAGCAATATTTGTCTTTTTCCAATTCATTTCATGTATTTAGTGGTTTGGGTTTTTTTTGGTACAATAATACCTTTTCAAGGAGCTCCTTAGTTTATTAACTATAGGGATAGACAAAAATGATTTTATATTCGGTTTTATGTCATAGTAGAGAGCAGCCATTTACACAAATGAAATTTTATAGATTGTATATACACTAATTTTGTGAAAATTGATTTTCAAAATCTTTACCAAGAATAAAACCTGTTCATTTGTGTTTCAGGGTCTCTTGATATAACTATATAGCAAGTGTATATTTTGTTACTGGGGAAGACATTGAGTTGGCCAAGCATAGAATAGGATGCTTTGGGACTGCGCTCTTTCACTAATAGAGATTGTGGTTTTCAGGCACTCTTATTGCAGTATAATAAAACAGCTTCTCCCTAAACTTTAAACTTTCCAGAATTTAACGCAAGTTCTTAGTGTAATAGAAATATTCTAGAAAGGGCCATTAAAATTGGATTGCATTTTCTTCTCACGGTTGATGTGACTTTACTTTGGTTCATCACACAACATTTCCTTTCTTATTATGTTAACCATCTTTCCTTTGGCACACAATTTGTAGACATTAATCATGTATAGTTATATGATTTTTCTCTTCATAGCTTTAGTGATTTTGTTTCTAAATACTACTTTCAGCTGCTTATCATGCCAACCTATTAAAATTTGTAAAATATACAAGGACTTTTAAAAATAATCCCTTTTTCACAAAAGATGGTTCAATAATAGAATAGCTACTTTGAGAGGAAGCAGGATATTGGATAAATAGCTCTGGATTTAAAGTCAAAAGTGCCAGGGTTCAAATAACAAGCTCTGTTACTCCCTTTGTGGTCTTAGGTAAACAAGGCACTTTAATCATCTTGATTTAAATTCCTTCATCTATAAGGTGAGGAATTGTACATCATGTCTTCTAAGGGGTCTCATTTCTAAATCTGTGAACCTGTGTTTTAAAGTAGAGCAATGACATGATTTTAGCATCTAGAAGAAAGCAATTGGCCTAGAATAAAGCGAGTTGGGATGGGGGAGTAGAAAACATAGGCGAAAGTCTGATGTACTTTAAAGTCTTGTTATGATAAACATGTAAAGCAGATATTTGTGTCATTTCTTTGAATTACAGCTGGATTATAAAAAAGGTCTTAATCTTCAAATATTGGATGTACTGTTAGCTAGAGGTTAAGCTTATTTAATTTGGCCCCAAAGAGTGAGACAAAAAGCCTTTAATGGAAATTTTAGAGGCAGATTTAGGCTTAAATAGACAAAACAATTTTGAGATGGGTACTACAAGTCATTATTTCATTCCTAGCACAATCCTGTATTCAATAGCCACTTAAATGCTGATACAAATTCATTTTAAAAGCATTTATTAAGTACTTGGTATGTGCCAAGCACTGCGGATACAAAAACAGCACAATTCTTGCCTTCAGGAAGCTTATGGCCTAATTTCCCACATAGCTACAGATCTATTGAAAAAGGGCCTTTTAGGAATGACAGTATATTTTTAAGAAACAGGAGTAGACTTCTCCATCTGTCCAAAGGTGCACTGAAAGATGTCTAGTGGCTAGTAGAGGCTGAGAGAGGAAGAATCTCAGGTAAGCCAAAGTGAGTGCAAGTAAATGGACTTGAAATGATGATGTTCCAGCGGTATTAAAAACCAATGCAAGCTGATCATTGGAGCCTGAAAGCAGATCTTCTCAGACCTGGTTTGTCAGGACAGAAGTGAATAGAACCAGTCCCTTTAGTTTTCAGAGCAGGCGACAGGTCCTTGCTATGTACGCAGAACACTGAGAGCAATGGCAAAAGGTACAGTAAACTCTTACCTGGTCCCCTAGGGAATTTTCAGGGAGCCTGCAGTCAGAGCACTTTCCTACATCCAACTGGGACTGTTAGGAGATATGACCTACTGACAACTGGGAATTATCTGAAAAGAGACAAAAGTTGATGGGATCAACACCTGATGTTGATGAGGAGGGAGATAAAGTCTATTTAGAAGCCCTGCAAAGATAATGGTATACAGATAACGAAAGGATACAAAATCCAAGAGGGCCTACCTACTTATCCTACTTTTATAAGAGTGCCTGCAGATGAAGTGATATTGGTGCCAAGTTGTAATTCAAGAACTTGATTCAGAAAGTGAGAAACAAAAATCCCACAGATTAAGAAACCCAAAAAGTAAGCCAGAAGAAGTCACTCCATTATAGGGAGAGAGCTTCAGTGAAATACAATGCCCTGGGCCACTAGGACCTTAAGAATAGCTAGAAGAAATGAAGCAAGATATATATTTTTTAATTATAGCTTTTTATTTTTATAATATATACATGGATAATTTTTGACATTTATCCCTACAAAACCCTGTGTCCTAATTTTTTCCCCTCTCCCCACAGTTGGCAAGTGATCCAATATATGTTAAACATTTGCAATTTCTCTATACATATTTCCACAAATATCATGCTGCACAAGAAAAACCCAAAAGGAAAGAAAATGAGAAAGAAAATAAAATGCAAGCAAACAACAAAAAGAGTGAAAATACTATGTTGTGGTCATTCAGTTCCCACTGTCCTCTCAGTGCAGATTACTTCATCACAAGACCTTTGGAATTGATCTGAATTACCTCCTTGTGTAAGTCTCTCCAGGCCTTTCTGAAATCATCCTGCTGGTCATTTCTTAGAGAAAATAACATTCCTTAACATTCATATACCACAATTTGTTTAGCCATTCTTCAACTGATGGGCATCCACTCAATTTCCAGTTTCTTGCTACTACCAAAAGGGCTGTCAGAAACATTTTTAGCAAGATATTTTCCCATGGTTTTATAATTGTTGTCATCTTTGCACACATATCACCCCTCATTCACAACTTCTGCTAACTACAGTAGGAGCATGAAATGAGGCCTGTCTGGTCTGCAGCCCAAAAGAAAAAAATGACAATCACAAAATGGTATTAATGCCATTATCTGGAGAAATCAGCAAGTGACTGTATTGACAGCTGCTTTATTTGTTCGGCAGTAACTGCTCTGCAGATAATGCTGTTCCTTTGTGGGAATTGATGTTGTTCATCAAGAGTGACATCAGAGGGCTCATAATCATAATCACTACCTCTTCATTGTTAAGAGACTAGGGAGGCTCCTGGCCCAAAATGTACACCTGCCCCAGGATGACTGAAACCTGGACCTTTCCCTCAGCCCCTGCCTGGGACTTGGCAGTGAAGTGACAGATGAAGGCACCTTCTGAATTGTGCCAGAAATAAACAATACATCATTTCTGAAAACCCCACGCTTAGGCCTTGTGCGATTTTTCATGTTTTCCAATTGTGAAATCATTAGTTTCTAAATGACCATATTTGGTCATTTCACTGGAAGCTTATAGATACCTCCAGACTTCATCCTAATGAAATGATTCTTCATGGTGTCAATTTGGCCAACCCCATGTTTGCCTACAGTTTCAGGTAGGAGAAGAACTCTAGTGATATACAGTGGGATTTGCTATTTTTGACACTGGACACCTTTATGACATATTCCATGTTTTTTGGTAGACCTCATCAGGTCATTCTATCTTTTGAACATAATGTTCATTCAGACATCATCCAGGAGTAAAAATATTAATCTGAGAGGCCAAGGAGAAACAGATGAGCTCAAACCACATGTGGTCATTTTGCTTTCCTGTAGCTTTGTGGGACTCGTAGGTTATCCCTTCTTAATCCAGTTTCTGTCTGTGGACAAAGTCTAGCACAGAAGATGTCCAGGAGATAATGGTTCTTATTCAAAATCTGAATTAGACAATTGGTCAGATGAACTCCATATCCCTTACTGACACTTTTTGTCATCCTAAACTTCAGTGACTTTTTCTTAGCTTCTTCAAAGTCCTCCTGTCTGGTTAGCCAGATAAGCAAAAACATAGCCTTACTGCTGTGGCTTCATCAGGATTATAGGATGTGTCCAGGCTTTAGCTGTAACCAAGAATCACAATGCTTTTTGCCTGACAGCCACCCTTGGTGGGAATATAAACACAAGACTGGCAGCAGAGATGTGGAGGCTCGAGATTTTTTTTTTTAATGAAATAAGTACTGGAATAATTTTGGAAAGGAAAAAATGGAAAGAGAATAAATAAAAGGTAGAAAACCTTACTCAAGTAGAGGATTCCCTAGAAAATTAGAAAGGGGCAAATAAAAAAGTAATTCAAATCAAAGAATAAAAGAACAGAAGAAAGTGGCTATCAAAAACAATCAGCATGAAAGCTGGATCAACCACTGGCCTCTGAAAACTACAACTAAAAAACAACCTGGACATTATGGTTGTTATTTTTTTATGTTTGGTGTAAAAATATATTAAACTTGATAGGGAAATACATGGGGAGAGAGAAAAGGGAAAGAAGCATTTAAGAGAGACCAAAAGAAACAAAAGAACTTAAGGAGTTATTTGATCTCAAAATTTAATACAAAGTAATAATAGTCAAAATTTTGGTACTGGTTGAAAAGGAGAAAAGTTGATCAATGTACCAGATTGATTCACAAGACCAAAAGCAACCAAATATGGAATACTGCCCAATAAACTCTCTTCATTAATCATAACTTATGAGAACTATGCTTATTCTAATTTCAAAGGGAGCTAGTTGTTAAATTTTTCAATGTGCATATTTATTTGTTGTTCAGTCACACCTGACTTTTTGTGACCCTATTTGGAGTTTTCTTGGCAAAAACACTGGAGAGGTTTGCTATTTCCTTCTCCATCACATTTTGCAGATGAGGAAACTGAGGCAGAAAGGGTTAAGTGACTTGCCCAGCATCAAATAGCTAATGCCAGGTTCTTCTCACTTTAGGCCCAGGACTCCATCCACTGCCACCACGCTGCCCATGAACATTTATGCTTAAATTGGTAAAGCTTACAAATCAAGACTTGGTTTATTGTTTTGTTGAGTGTCTAAATATAAGAAAGTGACCAGAGAAACGAAAAATAATACAGGTTAGACTTAAAGTGTACTATGCCTTTTCAGAGAGCTAGCTGTTAAACATTTACTAGCATACTCCTGGATCATTTTCCTCACAAGTGGTGAAAGTGTGGAAGGAAGTTAATCTGTTGATTTATTTTACTTAGCTAGACTTCTTGCCTATAAGAATAGATTCTACAATGGTATGGGGGGAGGGGCAGGATAGTATGTGGGGAGAAATGTTATTGAGAAAGAAATTTTTCTAAAGCACCAATAAAACAGCAAAAAAAGAAAAGACAAACAACCTTGGGAGTTGGAGATGGCAAAAAACAAATGAACCTGCTCTGGTCTGTTTATGTGCCAATCATGCATAAACAACATAAAAAAGGCAGCTAAGCACAGTTAATAAAGCACTGACTTAGAATTAGGAAGACACAATTTCAAACCTGGTTTTTGATACCCAATACTGTGTGACTTGGGCAGATAATTTAACCTCTGCCTGCCTCAGTGTTCATATTTTTGAAGTGGGCATAATAATAACAATTACATTCCAAGGATCTTTACTAGAATCAAATTTTTTTTATTAAAGCTTTTTTATTTTCAAAACATGTGCATGGATAATTTTCAATATTCATTATTGCAAAATCTTGCCTTTCAAAATTTTTCCCTCCTTTCCCTCAACCCTTCCCCTAGATGGGAAGTAATCTAATATATGTTAAACGTGTGCAATAGAATCAGATTGGTAAAGCACTTTGTGAACTTTAAAGCTCCAACAAATAAGTACCCTTATAAAATCGGATTTCTTAGGGAAGAAAAATAATGATGGTTTGTTATTGAACAAGTCATTGGTTCACATTTACAAATTTGGGAAATCATCTAAGATCCCCGGGACAAACTCTAGAGTACATTTCCTGGATGGAGACATGAATCCCATTTCCATTTCACTTCAATTCATTACCTCTTAAATATCACCATCTCTCAGAACCTCCCCACCTCTTTGAAAGTTTCCCTTCCTCTTATTCTGCTTCACGTTCAATCTACAATTCACCTTCATCATGACTGTGGTCCCTAGACCCATCCCTATTCCAATGGTCTTTTCTCTCCTGAGCTGTTTTCATTTGCCTCTTAGGTCCGCTCTTGAATTCAGGATCTGCTACTTTATTATTTCACTAACTACTACCCCAGGATACTTTGAATCTCCGATCTGTTAAATGCCAACCTGTTTATCTGGATAATTACTGTGGCATCTTTCGACAAAGCCATGGACTTCAACTGGCCTTTCATAGCTATTCCTATCTCATACCCCACAGTCACAATCCAGACCCTCACTTCCAACCTGCCCCATGCTCCACATTTAAAACAGATGCAAAATGAGAATAATAGTAAGGTTGAGAGAATCAAAAGCTATTCATCCAAAAATTTTGCAACTTCCTTAAGATGTTATATAAATGTGAGCTGTTATTTTTCCAGCCTCATTTTATAGAGGCCCAGATAAGTTACTATCCTGAATACCTCAAAAGCCATCTTTCTTTTCACTACAACAGAATGAATATCACAGCTCAGAGAGAACACTGATTGCTCTTATCCATTTTTACCTACTTTTTGTAGGTATCTACAAAATAGATCTGGAAGTCCCTTTAAGTTCCTGTATTGTTTTTCTTTTAAAATTATTTGAATTATTCCTCCCATTTCCAAACTGAAGGTGGCGCCACATCCTTAATTATAATTTTGGGTTTTTTTGTTTGTGTTTTTGAAACTAGAATTGGGGTGGAGGAGTGTTAGTTTTGGTTTGGGTTTACTTTTTATTTTTCAGAAAAACTACTTGGCAAATCTGACTCCAACTGAAAAACAAAAGTTTCTGAAGACACAAAAGTAAAACTTTTACAATAAAACCTATTTCCTAGGATTCATCAAGGCCAAGGCTTTATGCTTTTGCCTGGAACATACCAAATAGAATGATTGTGGTATAGTGGAAAGATCAATTTACTGGGTGTCAAAAAACCTGGATTTAAATCCGCAGTTTTCTTGTTTGTAATTAGACCAAGAGGATTGTAAGGTCCCTTAAAACTCTAAATCTATGATCCTTTAGATTATAGGAAATTTGATTTTATCTTGTCTAATTTATTACAAGGAAACTATCCCTTCTCTCCCTCCCTTTCTCCCTCTCTTCTTCCTTCTCTCTCTCTTTTTTTCTTTCTCTCCCTCTCCTCTCCCTCCCCCCCCCAAGGGGCCCTCACATTGTTCCATCCAATTTTTATTGGAATAAGAATACCCTTGATAATGTCCCAAAACTGATATTTCTGACCTGAAAAGAATTTGTTTTTAAATTGACTTTAATCCATAAGAATTTCATTACTAATATATATTTTTGGTTAATGTTTTGATTTTAAATTTTAATACAAAATAAGAAAAAGAAAAAAAATTTCCATTTCAAGAAAACCTATACAATAAATATTACACACTGTTTTCAAAGTTGCTCAGGTTTTCTTTGCTTCCTTATTGTTTTTTGTTTGTTTGTTTGTTTGCTGCTGTGTACTTTTTCCTTTTTTTTCCTTTCCTTTCCCCCACTACCCTAAAGAAAGCTACAATTAAATGTGGATATAGATAAGATAGAGATATATGTCTATATACACGCAATATACTTATTTCCTCTTATTTGTTTATCTGAACAGATGGATAGCATCTTCCTTCATAGGTCCAAGTCGATCCATGTTTTCTAAATTAATCAGCTCATCATTTCCTATACCATAGCAATATCCTAGTTCAGTCACATTCTATCTGAGAGATTGTCTATGAAGGTTTTTTCCCCTTAGGAGTAGCTAGTTGGTACAGTGGTTCAAGTACCAGCCCTGAAGTGAAGGGGACCTGAGTTCAAATATGACCTCAGACACTTAACATGTCCTGGCTATGTGACCTTGGGCCAGTCACTTAACCCCAATTGCCTCAGCAAAAAAAAAAAAAAAAATTCCTCCCAAATTTTCTGGATTTTTTCTATTCTTGGCTACATAGGCTTTATTTATACAAGAAAATTTTAGTTTAAAATAATTGAAATTATTCTTTTTACATTTCAGTAATGCTCTCACTTTATAATATAGTTTAAAAGTTGATTCTGCTGTTTCTACTGCCTTTATATATTTTTCCTGATCTTTTCTTTTTCCAAATGAACTTTGTTATTATTTTTCTCTCAGTAAAATAATTTTTTAGTAATTTCAGTGGGATGACTTTGAATCAATAGATTAGTTAAGTAAAATTGTTGTTTTAACAATTATATTGGTATTACCCATCCATGAACAATAAATATTATTTAATTTATTTAGATCTGAGTTTATTTGTATAAAAAGTGTTTTACGTTTATATATATAATTCCTGCGTCTGTTTTGGCAGGCTTACTCTCAGGTATTTTATACTGTCTAGGTATTTTAAGTGATCTAAATCTATATTGAATAATATTGCTGACACAAAATTTCTCTGTTTCTCAGTTTTGATTAAATCTATGTTATCTTTAATTTTGTCTGAGATCATGAATATTAAATTATTCTCTTGCCTCTTTAGCTTTGTATGTATCTGTCATATCTGTTTTCTGAAAGCAACATATTATTGAATTCATATTTTTAATTTGCTATTTATTTTCATTTTATGGATAAATTTCTCCCATTGACATCCAAAGCTACAATTCCTTGTGTATTTTTCTCCTTCCTATTTTTTATCACTATCCTTCTCACTCTAATTATCCTCACACCTCCGCTTTACTTCTACCTGCTACCTTGCCCTTTTATTTCTCAATGGATCTACCCTCTAAGAATCCCTTACTTATCCTCTTCCCCCCAATCCCCTTGCCTTCTTATTTTTTTAATTTGTAAGACTTTTATATCTTTCTAGATATTTATATTGTTCCCTCTTTAATCCATTCCCAAAGATAATAAGGTTCCGGTACTACCCTCCCTTCCCCTACTAGTTTCTTCTATATCACTTTTTCCTTTTATGCCTCATTTCTTTGAGAAAATTACTCTTTTTTTTTATCTTTACCTATTTTGTTTTATTTTTTAGAATCATCTTATCATACTCAGCTCAGCCCACCCCTTTCTTTAAAATTATTTCATGCCAAATAATGATAATTATAAGAATACTGCTAATATTTTCACATACACAAAGAAAATAATTTGACTTTATTGAGTTCCTTATAATTGGTCTTTAATATTTAACTTATGTTTCTTTTGGATGTTAAATTTCAAATTTTCCTGTAAATTATGGAGGTTTTGTCATAAAAATCTGAAAATCTTTTAGTTAAATTTACATTTTTTTTTCCATTCAGGATTATACTTAACTGTGCTATTATGCTATTCTTGGTTGTAATCCCAGCTCTTTTGCTGTAGAAAATATAGTATTCTAAGACCTAAGGTCTTTCAGTGGAGCAGCTGCTAGGTTTTATGTAATCCTTATTGTAGTTCTATGATATTAAATTTTTTTTTTCTTGTTGCTTGCAATATTTTCTCCTTAGCTTGGGAGCTTTGAAATTTGGCTATGGCATTCCTCTAAGTTTTTCTCCTGGATCTCTTTGAGGTGGTGAACAGTGATTTTTTCTATTTCTACTTTGTCTTCTTGTTGTAGAACTTTAAGGCAACTTTCCTTGTATAATATTGTATCAAGATTTTCTTTTTTAATTGTAATTTTCAGGTAGTCCTACTATTTTCATATTATTTTTCCTTGATCTGTTCTCCAAATCAGTGATTTTTCTGATGAGATAATTCACTTTCTCTTCTATTTTTTGATCTTTTTGATTTTGTTTTACAATTTCTTGGTGTCTTAGAATGTCATTATTCTCTTTGCTCAATTCTAGTTTCCAGGGAATTATTTTCTTCCTTAAAATTTTGATTCTGTATTTTTAATTGCTTGACTTTTCTTTTTATAATTTTCTTGATTTTCTTGGAGTGTTCTTATTTTTAAAAATTTTTTCCTCTATCTCTCTTTTTGTACTTGGGGCCATTTGACATTTCACATTGAAGAAAGAGATACTTTTTTTAGCTCAATTATCATCCTCTGAATATGAACCCAGATTTTCTCAATATCTCCCTATCTCTGTAATCTCAATCTATGTTGAGGTTCTTTCTTCCTTATTTATTTATTTATTTGTTTGTTTTATTTTAGCAGCTAATAATATGATATGGTTATAGTCCTATGATAAGGAAAAGGATACCCTAACCCTCAGCTCCTTCTTACTGTTATTTTCTGAGGGTCGGTCTCAGAGCTCCCCTCTCCACTTCTAAGCCACATTGTCCACAAATGATCTTGTTCCCTGCAATCTCCTGGGTGGCTGCAAATTGCAGCTATCTTCTCTACCCCAGAAACCAGGGACTCTGCTCTCCTACAAGTGCCCACAACTAATAGCAAGTGCCCCTTGCTACTGCATTCACCAGGTTTCTATAACGTGGTTTGAAATCCCACTCAATTCAACTAACTACTTATGACCTTAGACAAATAGCCCAGGGAAGGACTTCATTTCTCTTATCTACAAAATAGAAGGATTGGACTGAGTGACCTCACAAGGTCCATTCCAACTTTGCATCAGCTCCAGCTCTGAGAACTTGTCCACTGCAGTCATACTCTTTGGACTGAAACAAGTCTGCCCTAGAGGATATTGATTGTTTTTATCCTGCCCCAGGTTTGGCTTAATGTTTATTTATTCTGGATAAGCCTCTGTACTTAACCTCCTCTCCTCCAGCATGCTCTCTGCTCCTGTTAACAGTCAGAAAACATTTATGTGGGCAAGAGGACTACTATGTGCCAGTCGTTATGCTGAGAACACCAAGAAAGGCAAAAAAAAAATCCAGTCTTTTACTCAAGTAATTCACAATCTAATGAAGAAAAATAATACTTTTAAAAAGCTAAAAAGAGAAAGGAATGAGAATCTAGGAGGTATTCTTTGAACATCACCTTCTACCCTCTCCAGAACCAGAGGGAACTGAAAGTGTGAGTTCAAAGGTTGATGTGATCTTGCAAAAAAAAAAAAAAAATGAGGTTCCCGTTAATAAATGAGTTATGGTACTCAGCTCTCATTCTCATTCCCTTCTATTTGTGTTACCTCTAGCCAAGAGTGTTTAATAACGGGCTCTCAAGAATTAAATATCTATCTATATCTGTTTATCTATCTATAACATTATATGTTATATATAATGTATAAATACAGAACACAGAAATTTTACATTTAATCTGGATTATTAACATTTTCTCTATCATTTTCTTAAGTCTAGACAATCAGTATAACAATCAACCAAGCCATGATTGTAGTGTTTGCTGATTTCTGAGGTATAAATGCTCATACTCTAGTCTACAAGCCTTAGGAGATTGAGACATGGTAGCAGCATGGAAATCATTACATTCATTAAATTATCTTGTATATACCAATCTCTGTACACATGTGCCCCTAACAATGCCCTTCCTTCAAATTTCTCTAATTCTATTAAAAATATACCATCAAGTCTCCCAATTTGGGTCAGTTACCCTTGACTCTTTCCTCTCCCTCACAATATCTTCTTCTCCATATATAAGCAGTTTTCAAGTCTTGTAGATACTATCTCCACATCTTTGCTCTACCTGTACAGCCTCCCTCTGCTACTTCAAGCACTCATCATCTCTCACCTGAACTATGACCATTAACAGGTATCTCTAGTTCTGGTCTTTCCTCTTATCAATCCAGCTTTCCCAGAGCTAACAAATAATCTTTGTAAAGACTATACCACTTGCTATCTTAAGAAACTTCAGGGTCTTCTTATGGCTTCTAGAGTAAAACACAAATTCTTCATAGCATTTAAAGTCCTCCGTAATATATCTTTAATCTGCCTTTCCATATTTAGTTCATCTTGCTCCTCCTTATTGTATACTATACTCTGTCAGAGTGTCATTTGTTACACTCTGAACTTGGCATTCCATTTTGATAGTTTTGCTCTGTGACTTCCCTCATGGCTCACATACAATCCTAGTCTACAAGAAGTCAAGTCTAAAAGTATTAATTCTCCACTATGTGCTAAATGCTGGATAATAAAGAGAGGCAAGACATTTCTAAACATTAAAAAAATTATCTAAATCATTATTGATTAAAGAAATAAGACACCTCTAAGATAGACACTTCTCAGATAGTGTAAGATGACAGGAAAAGATGATGATAAATGTTGGAAAGGATGTGGAAAAACTGGGGCACTAATACATTATTGATGGAGTTGGGAACTGATCCAACCATTCTGGAGAGCAGTTTGGAATTATGCCCAAAGGGCTATCAAACTGTGCATACCCTTTGATCCAGCAATGTCTCTACTGGGTCAGTATCTCAGAGAGATCATAAAAGAAGGGAAGGGACCCATATGTGGAAAAAATGTTTGTGGCAGCTCTCTTTGTAGTGGCAAGGAACTGGAAACTGAATGGATGTCCATCATTTGGGTAATGGCTGAATAAATTATGATATATCAATGTTATGGAATGTTATTGTTCTATAAGAAATAATTAGCAGGCTGATTTCAGAGAGACCTGGAGAGACTTACATGAACTGATGTTAAGTGAAGTGAATAGAACCAAGAGAACATTGTACACAGCAACAAAATTTTGTGATGATCACCGTGATGTGATGGACTTGGCTCTTTTCAACAACGAGGGGATTTAGGCCAATTCCAACAGACATATATGAGAGAGCCATCTGTATCCAGAGAGGGGATTATGGGGATTAACTATGAATCACAACATAGTATTTTTATATTTTTTTGATGTTATTGTTTGCCTGCTTGTTTTCTCATGTTTTTCTCTTTTGATATGATTTTTTCTTGTGCAGCTTAATAAATGGGGAAATATGTTTAGAAGAATTGTATATGTTTAACTTATAGTGGATTACTTACTGTCTATGAGAGGGAACACAAGATTTTGCAAGTGTGAATGCTGAAAACTATTTTTACATGTACTTTGAAAAATGAAAGCCTATTTTACAAAAAATATAAAGCATTTAGAAAAAACAAAAACAAAGAGAGGCAAAAATAGCCCCTGCTTTCAAAGGACTTAATCCAATGGAGGATACAATATGCAAACAACTATATAAAACTAAGAGACTCAGGGTGTCCTAAAATTTTTAGTGCTGCTTTAAGCTTTATTTAAACTTCAGAAATTTAAATGCTACAAACTTAGGAAGAATAGTGCATGAAAGGCCAATTTATAATTTCAAAACATTGATATATTTCTTACCAAGTTCAATAATAATCATTTTTAAAGCTTTTTATTTTCAAAACATATGCACAGATAATTTTTCAACATTGACCCTTATATAGCTTTGTGTTTCAGATTTTCCCCTCCTTCCCTTGATTGCTTCCCCTTGATGGCAAGCAATCCATTATATGTTATACATGTAAAAATATATGTTAAATCCAATATGTGTAAACATATTTATTCAATTCTCTTGCTGCACAAGAAAAATCAGATCAAAAAAAGAAAGAAAATGAGTAAGAAAATAAAATGCAAATGAACAACATCAAAATGAGTGAGAAAGCTATGTTGTGAGCCACATTCAGTTCCCACAGTCCTCTTTCTGGATGCAGATAGCTCTCTTCATCACAAGATCATTGGAACTGGCATCAATTATCTTATTGTTGGAAAGAGTCACATTCATCAGAATTGATTGTCATATAATATTGATGTTGCTGTGTACAATGATCTCCTGGTTCTGCTCATTTCACTTTGCATCAGTTCATGTAGGTCTCTCCAGACCTCTCTGAAATTATCCTCCTGATCATTTTTTATAGAACAATAATATTCTATAATATCCATATACTATAATTTATTCAGCCATTCCTCATCTGGTGGGCATCCACTCAGTTTCCAGTTTCTTGCCACTACAAAAAGGGCTGCCATAAACATTTTTTGCACATGTGGGTCCCTTTCCTATAATGTTTGGGCTAGCTTTCTGGAGGTCCTCCAGATCAGCCTTGAGGACAGCCACCACGAGGCTGGTCAAAGATAGAATGTCTCTCTCTTCACTCCTTCTCAGCCCTTATATACCTTATTTTAATTATATCATTACAGCATACTGATTATGTGTGAAACAGTACTAAGCATATATGTGAACTAGAGAACCATTATCTCATCAATTCCACTGAGTTAACACCTTTCAAGTATACTTCTCCAAAGTTCTGCCCTCTACACTTTCCTTCTTTTAAGATCTCTTTGAGATATAATCCTAGTAGTAACACTGCTGGATCAAAGGTTATGAACAGTTTGATAACTTTTTGAGCATAGTTCCAAATTGCTCTCCAGAATGGCTGGATTCATTCACAATTCCACCAACAATGTATCAGTGTCCCACTTTTCCCACATCCCCTTCAACATTCATCATTATCTTTTCCTGTCATCTTAGCCAATCTAAGAGGTATGTAATGGTATCTCAGAGTTGTCTTAATTTGCACTTCTCTGATCAATAGTGATTTAGAGCACCTTTTCATATGATTAGAAATAGTTTTAATTTCTTCATCTGAAAATTGTCTATTCATATCTTTTGACCATTTATCAGTTGGAGAATGGCTTGAATTCTTATGAATTTGAGTCAGTTCTCTATATATTTTAGAAATGAGGCCTTTATCAGAACTCTTAAATGTAAAAATGTTTTCCCAATTTATTGCTTTCCTTCTAATCTTGTCTGTATTAGTTTGTTTGTTCAAAAACTTTTATCTTAATGTAATTTCTAGTTCTTCTTTGGACACAAATTCCTTCCTGAATCTCCACAGATCTGAGAGGTAAACTAGCTTATGTTCTTCTAATTTGCTTACAATACCACTCTTTTTGTCTAAATCATGGACCCACTTCAACCTTATCTTGGTATGTGGTGTTAATTATGAGGTCAATGCCTAGTTTCTTCCATACTAATTTCCCAGCAATTTTTGTGTTCTTATCCTCAAAGCTGGGGTCTTTGGGTTTGTCAAACACCAGATTGTTATAGTTATTGACTATTTTGTCCTGTGATCCTAACCTATTCCACTGATCAACCACTCTATTTCTTAGTCAATACGAAATGGTTTTGATGACTACTGCTTTATAATATAGTTTTAGGTCTGGCACAGCTAGGCCACTTTCAGTAGTATTTTTTTTTCATTAATTTCCTTGAAATTCTTGACCTTTTGATCTTCCAGATGAATTTTGTTATTATTTTTCCTAGGTCTGTAAAATGATTTCTTGGGAGTTTGATATGGCACTAAATAAATAGATTCATGTAGGTAGTATTGTCATTTTTATTAATGTACATAAAGATAACAGAATCTCTTGGGTTTTTCTTTAACAAGACTTTTCAGTTGTACCTATTGTATTCCCTTTCTAGCCTAAACCTAAGGAGAAAGAAAAAGAGGAAAGAAATAATTGAGTTGCTGCATGGAAAGAGACACTGAGATCTAATTGGATAATATAGAATCCTGGTGAGTGAAGAACTAACTGGAATTGTTTGCCTTGTCCAAAGAGTCAATTTAACTTTTTCTGCTGTACATTTTGTTCTAATTGAATAAGATAGCATTCTGATCAGGCTGATGAACCTGAGAGGAGAAAGCAGGTTTAAATTCCAGGAGATGAAAGGAGCATAAAAGGAAAGGATTGATCCTACTTACAATGGAGCAGAGTTCTCAGAGGTCTGTCTTCTGAAGGAGATAGGAAGACAGAAATTTAGGAAGAGTTAGGGCTGAGATAGAAGGACATGAAGTTATATTCCTCTAAGAAGGAGGCAGTTCTGAATGAAAAAGATCAGAGAAGAAAAAGGTTGAAACTCAGTCATAGAACAGTCAGATTAAGTTCAGAGTTGGCAAAAGCTCACAGAATAAATTTGCTCCCAGGTGCTAATTAAACTGTTAGAATAATAGAATAATAGTCACCCCCACCTCACAAATACTTTTTGCTTTATTTAGTGGTGTTATCTGGGGATGAAGAAGTAAACCAAGAGTTACGATATCTAGGAGGTGCTGATTGTGGTAGGTGGCATTTGTGGAATCCCCTTTTCCAAAGGGTTCCTATTTGATTAGCCAGATGAAGGAGAAAAACCAAAGATCAGGGTGCTAAGGAAGATGCTGGGGATAGGAAGAGAGTTTTGTTGAATTTCCTTTTCTATATGATCCATAGGGACTACAGATATACTTTGTATTTCCATGTCTATCATGGGCCTCAACACACAGCAGGTTCTTTAATATTTATTGAATTACACAACCTTTGAAATAGCAGTTTTTGATAGGAAACTATATCTCTTTTTACATTTTTCTGATTAAATTTCACTTAGCTCCACTATTCCCGCATAGCTTGAAGTGCTCATAGAATCTAGTAACTTGTAATCATAATAGTTAGAGGAAGAGTCAGACTTTCGACGGGTAAATCATTTCTTTAGTATTTCAACCTGAGTTGCTGCTGCATATTTGGTCCTGAGTCTTTCATTGCTATGACTCATCTCACTATGGGAGGGGAGCTGTTCACTGTTTATATCTCTTTCTTTGGTAGAAGACAGAAGGTAACCTGCTCTCATTTGGTTGCTATTTGAAGAGATAAACATTCAAGAGACTCCATTAGCCTCTGGAAAACCATGTTACTATGTCAGAGAACAAGGAGATACTTTGCATAGAACTTGGAAAGAGGAGAAGGAGCCAATGGGCTTTGCAATTTTGATATGACTAATTCAGATATTTCCTTGGTCAATCTTTTTTCCACGTACTGTGTACTCATCTCTTTTTATAGACTGTTCTAAGACTTGGAAATAGCAATCATTTCTGCTTTGACCAGAAACCCTGAGGGTCTTCCCCTTCCAGATTTATTTATTCAGATTTTTTTTTAGACTAGGTGAAAGAGGACATTCTTTGCCTCTCTTGCTACCTAACCTTAAGCACTGAATAGGTGCAACCTTAGTCAAACTCAGACCTGTTGAAGACCTTAGCTTAAAAAAGTTAGGGTCTCCCATTTCATCTAGGCGATCTCCAGTCATCTTGATCCATATCTTGCCACCGAACCCAGATGGCTCTGGAGGGGAAAGTGAGGCAGGTGACTTTGCACAGACCTCCCTTACTTAAATCCAATTCACTTGCATGTCATGCCATCTCCTCCTGATGTCATGATCCTCTAAAGAACAAAGCACAAGCAACAACCTTGGTAAGTCCTTTTCTACTTACTGTGCACTCACTCTTTTTACAGATTGTTCTAAGACTTAGAAATTGCTTTGTGATAAATATAGATGGCATACCACTGAGCTACTGGGGTTCAGAAGTAAGCACAGAAGAAAATGAGTGCTATTCATTAATCGTCTATGATGTTCTGTTAGGCGTGTTGCTCCTGTAGTCTTTTAACTTTTGTAGTCATTTAATCCCCTTTTAGAGGTTTAGCCGAGGTCCAGACTCTGAAAACAATTCTGAACCCAGTCATAAGGAACTTAGAGAGATTTAGACTAATAGCTCAGGAGCGCAATATTAAAATAGCTTTGTCATTGCTTCCATCGTGACCTGTTACTCTGATTCTAGTGATGGAACCTTTATTTTAACCCTTTCAATCAATCAATTAATTAATAAACATTGTCAAGTACCTACTATGTGCCTGGCAGTATTTTTAATATCCTTGATGTCTAGCATAGTATATAACTATAATTGCTTAAAATGTGTTCTCTCACTCTGTCTATCCATACATCCATCCATTTATCCATCCACCATCCATCTATCCTTTCATCTATCTACCAATCTGTTGATCTATCAGCCTATCTATCTCTCATAACAAGCATTTATCAAGTGATTACTATGTGCTAGACACTACTATGTGCTAGATACTGAAGATACAAAGACAAAAATAAGCATTTCTACTCTCAAGGATCTTACATTGTAGCAGAGAGAGACAATATGAACATACAGAACATGTATAGACAGTATAAACACCAGATAGTTAGGGAAAGAGGTTGTTGGGAGGGGAATAAGGAAAGACTTTGATTAGAAAGTGGTGCTTGAGTCTTGAAGAAAGAGTAAAATTCTGTACAATAGAAGTGCAGAGGAAGCACCTTATAGAAATGGAGGGGAGACTAATAAATAATAAATAGAATGATGTATGTGGAACAGGAAGAGGGATGTTTTGCTGTATCATAGGGAATGGAAAAGGATGTAATGAATGATGAGTCTGGAAAAACAGGTTGGAAATTAGAATGTAAATGGCTTTAAAAGCCAAGCAGAGTAGTTTATAATTGATTCTAGGGGCAAATGGATCAGGTTAAGTTGTTTCAATTGCAGACCATCTCCTTTTCTCATTATTATTGTTTCTTATTTTTGTTTTGTTATTTAAAACCAATTTTGAGCTTAGCTCTAACAAATCTATGATCTGATTGTACACAGACCACTGATTCAGGTATAACATACATCAATAACAAGTTTTTTTTTGTCCATTAAAATAGAATCTTGTCCATTTTTCATATCAGTTGATACTGGCTATGTCCAACACCAATTCTTCTCTCAGTGAAATTGTTCTTCATACAAGATGCAGTGAGGCTTCTGAGGAATCAACAAGCTTTTGCCCTCTCTTATTCAATCTTCTCAAAACATACTTTCCTTTATAATTCTCCCATCGTTACCTTTTCTAATCTTTGCATTAAAGTCACCAATATCAGGAAGGTCTTATCAAGTTTTTTTTTTTTTGGTAGTATTCCTCTTTCACTTCAATTCTTAGCAACTGATATTGCCAAGGTACAATTATTTTCATGCTATCTTTTTAGTCAATAATTATTAGTACTGCTAAATATGATAACCCATGAAGTAATTTTTCTTATTACCTTTTGGAGTATAAAACCCACTCCACCAGTACTTTACTTTTCACAGGAACATTTGTGAACTATCCTTCCATTTAATTACTACTTTCTTCTTTCTTTGGTTTTGCTTATAGCAAGAATATTATGACTGATATGGTTCTAATTCTCCAGAAATATAGTCACTTGGCTTTCAGACAAAAAACTCACATCCAAAGTACCAACTGTCAAATTAAAGGTTATTGATGGTCTAAAAACTCCATGATTCTTTGTATTCACTGCCCCATTTCAGACTACTCTGCCAACATGAATGCAGAAAGAAATGGGGACTATATAGACCTCAAAGATTAGTTTTTCCCTTTGTTTCATGAATTACAATGAGAAAACCATTTATTAGCCAGCCAATCTATGGGTAATGTATTTCTCCATAACTAGTTAAATTGGTTCTCATTAATAATGACAAAAAACATCATGGAATGTGGATACAGAACTGCTTTCAGAGTCAGAAAAATCTGGGGTCAAATTTCACTTTTAACATATAATGGCCTTGTGGCCCTGGGCAAATCATGGAATCCCTGAGACAACACTGTAAGTTATAGAGCAGATGCTGCTACTAGAGGGAATCATCTCACTGAAATTTCTCTATAATGATGATATCACAGATTTAGTTTAGTTAAAAAAAAAAAAACCACACCACCACCAGCACTAGTAACACAATAATAACAAACACAATCTTGAAAGAATACAAAGAATAATGCAGAGACAAATGGTGGCCTAGGCTAGTCATAGTATATTACCTTTGATAAAAAAAAAAAAATAGTATGAAGATATATTGGAAGGATAAGTGGGTTAGTCTCCTTGGCTGCTAATGTATACATATACATATATACTTATATATACATATATATGTTTTTCACTTTGTGTATATGTGTGTGTACTATGAAAAAATGTGTGAAATAGACATCCCTGCCCTCAAGGAGTTTGCATTTTGTCAGAGGAAAGAACATATACACATATTTGCACAATAAAATATAAAAGGCAAATTGAAAGACTGGACAGGTGGGAGAGGAACTGGATTTGAGGGCAGAAGGTATGGATTTAGCTTTGCTACTTCTACATGATGACCTCAGATAAATCATAAAATCACTCTGGGCTTCAGCTTCCTTATCTGTAAAAAGAAAAGTGGAGCTAATTCTAGTTTAAATCTTTAGGCACTAAGACACTTACTTTGTGCCAAGCATTTGCTATGAGCAGGGAATACAAATAGGAAAAATTACATGTTCAGTCCCAGCCTAAGGAGCTCTCAAAATAATTGAAGAAGACAAGATATTAAAAAAAGCTCATTTGGATGCAGGGTGGATGGGAAAGCCTGGAAATCTTAATTGCCACAGTGGGGCAAGGCTCAAGAGCTATTCGGTTAGCTGACAGTGGCAAGGATCTGCATGGCAGACAGACAGTAAAGCCTAGGGGACCTCAAAATACAGGTAGATGGTAAGGGCTAATGTTGGTAATAATAATAATAATAATATTAGTGATATTTAATAATATAATAATAATAAAATATAATAATATAATTCTTTGCCTCTCTTGCTACCTAACCTTAAGCACTGAATAGATGCAACCTTAGTCAAACTCAGACCTGTTGAAGACCTTAGCTTAAAAAAGTTAGGGTCTCCTATTTCATCCAGGCGATCTCCAGTCATCTTGATCCATATCTTGCCACCGAAATAATAAAAGTGATAATTCCCATCTCATCCAAGCCTTGTGTAAAGTCAAACAGGAGCTAAAGGAATTGGACTTGTTTAACCGAGAGAAGAAAAGACACAAAGGGGACTTGATGACTCTGTTCACGTTTCTGAAGGTCCTGTGAAAAAAGTTGACTGATTCTGTTTAGCTCCAGGAAAGAAATGGTATTGAAGGTAGCTTGAGTTTTGTAAGGAGATGAAGAGAAAGAGATGAGAAGGGAATGCATTCCAATCACTGGGGACAGTTTATACCAAGGTGCTAGAACTGGGAAGTTGAGACGTTGTTTTCTTTACCTCTAATACATCTCAATTAAAAGGCTCAAAGTCAACCCTTTATTTCATGTACTTTTTATGTTTGTTTTTTGCTGAGGCAGTTGGGGTTAAGTGGCTTGTTCAGGGTCATATAGCTAGGAAGTATTAAGTGTCTAAGCTTGATTTGAACTCAGTTCCTCCTGAACTTTAGGACCAGCACTCTATCCACTGCATCACCTAGCTGCCCTTCCATCTACTTCTTTTTTTTTTTTTTATTTTAAATTTTTTTATTTAATAATTACATTATATTTACACTCATTTCTGTTCCGATTTTTTTTTCCCCTCCCTCCCTCCACCCCCTCCCCTAGATGGCAAGCAGTCCTTTATATGTTGGATATGTTGCAGTATATCCTAGATACAATATATGTTTGCAGAACCGAACAGTTCTCTTGTTGCGTAGGGAGAATTGGATTCAGAAGGTATAAATAATCCGGGAAGAGAAACAAAAATGCAGATAGTTCACATTCGTTTCCCAGTGTTCTTTCTTTGGGTGTAGCTGCTTTTGTCCGTCATTTATCAATTGAAACTCAGGTCTCTTTGTCAAAGAAATCCACTTCCATCAAAATATGTCCTCATACAATATCGTTGTCGAAGTGTATAATGATCTCCTGGTTCTGCTCATTTCACTTAGCATCAGTTCATGTAGGTCTCTCCAAGCCTCTCTGTATTCATCCTGCTGGTCATTTCTTACAGAACAATAATATTCCATAACATTCATATACCACAATTTACCCAGCCATTCTCCAATTGATGGGCATCCATTCATTTTCCAGTTTCTAGCCACTACAAACAGGGCTGCTACAAACATTTTGGCACATACAGGTCCCTTTCCCTTCTTTAGTATTTCTTTGGGATATAAGCCCAATAGAAACACTGCTGGATCAAAGGATATGCACATTTTGATAATTTTTTTGGCATAATTCCAGATTGCTCTCCAGAATGGTTGGATTCGTTCACAACTCCACCAACAATGCATTAGTGTCCCAGTTTTCCCGCATCCCCTCCAACATTCATCATTATTTTTTCCTGTCATCTTAGCCAATCTGACAGGTGTGTAGTGGTATCTCAGAGTTGTCTTAATTTGCATTTCTCTGATCAATAATGATTTGGAACACTCTTTCATATGAGTGGTAATAGTTTCAATCTCATCCTCTGAAAATTGTCTGTTCATATCCTTTGACCATTTATCAATTGGAGAATGGCTTGATTTCTTATAAATTTGAGTCAGTTCTCTATATATTTTGGAAATGAGGCCTTTATCAGAACCTTTAACTGTGAAAATGTTTTCCCAGTTTGTTGCTTCCCTTCTAATCTTGTTTGCATTAGTTTTATTTGTACAAAGGCTTTTTAATTTGATGTAATCGAAATTTTCTATTCTGTGATCAGTAATGGTCTCTAGTTCCTCTTTGGTCACAAATTTCTTTCTCCTCCATAAGTCTGAGAGATAAACTATTCTATGTTCCTCTAATTTATTTATAGTCTCGTTCTTTATGCCTAGGTCATAGACCCATTTTGATTTTATCTTGGTATATGGTGTTAAGTGTGGGTCCATGCCTAATTTCTGCCATACTAATTTCCAATTATCCCAGCAGTTTTTATCAAATAATGAATTCTTTTCCCAGAAGTTAGGGGCTTTGGGTTTGTCAAACACTAGATTGCTATAGTTGACTATTCTGTCTTGTGAGCCTAGCCTTTTCCACTGATCCACTAATCTATTTCTTAGCCAATACCAAATGGTTTTGGTGACTGCTGCTTTATAATATAATTTTAGATCAGGTACAGCTAGGCCACCTTCATTTGATTTTTTTTTCATTAATTCCCTTGAGATTCTCGACTTTTTATTGTTCCATATGAATTTTGTTGTTATTTTTTCTAGATCAATAAAATATTTTCTTGGAAGTCTGATTGGTATAGCACTAAATAAATAGATTAGTTTAGGGAGTATTGTCATCTTTATTATGTTCGCTCGGCCGATCCAAGAGCACTTAATATTTTTCCAATTATTTAAGTCTGACTTTATTTGTGTGGAGACTTTTTTATAATTTTGCTCATATAATTCCTGACTTTCCTTTGGTAGATAGATTCCCAAATATTTTATGGTATCAACAGTTATTCTGAATGGAATTTCTCTTTGTATCTCTTGCTGTTGGGTTTTGTTGGTGATGTATAAAAATGCTGAGGATTTATGGGGATTTATTTTGTAGCCAGCTACTTTGCTAAAATTATGAATTATTTCCAATAGCTTTTTGGTAGAATCTCTGGGGTTCTCTAGGTATACCATCATATCATCTGCAAAGAGTGATAGTTTGGTTTCCTCATTGCCTACTCTAATTCCTTTTATATCTTTCTCGACTCTTATTGCCGAGGCTAGTGTTTCTAATACGATATTAAATAATAATGGTGATAGTGGGCAACCTTGCTTCACTCCAGATCTTACTGGGAAAGGTTCCAGTTTTTCCCCATTGCATATGATGCTTACTGATGGTTTTAAATATATGCTCCTGACTATTTTAAGCAAAAGTCCATTTATTCCTATGCTCTCAAGTGTTTTTATTAGGAATGGATGTTCTTCCATCTACTTCTAAAAGCTCTTTGATCCATCTTGGCTGGTATCAGACTTGGGGATATTTACTAACATATTCTGCCAATAGGATTCCTTTGGGTCTTAGCCCTGGCCCCGTAGAAGTACTGAGATGAGCCTGCTTTGGAATTGGTTGCACTTCATTGCTCAGCTGATGACTCCATCCCTTCTCTCTTGCTCAGAAATCCTTAGAATCCTTATCCTTAGAAGTCTTAGAATCCCATGTCATCATTTTATCACATTCCAATATATTATATAAACTTTAATATCATAATTTCTACCATTATATGAGAACAGTCAGATCATCAAAGGGTCCCAGAGAACTTTGGGAATCTGTGACTAGAAGGAAAGACTAGGAGGAAGTGAACAGAGAGAACCCAGATAATGAGAGAGAACACTAAGGAGTGGGGTAGGGTAAAGGGGAGAAGGTTTCTGTTGTTTGCTTCCTGTTGGTCATTGTAAGAGACCCAGATCTGGGACAACCCGCAGCAATGGCTGCATTATAGAAACACCACAATCAGATAATCCCTTAGCAAAACTTTTTTATACTCCTTTATGTAATTCAGTAACCTCTTTGTCTCAAGTAGCCTCATCTCATGCAAGCAGTGATCCGAGATAAGCACATAATTACATTCCTTTCAGGACGTGCACCAAGCTTTCCAGTGTCAGGAAGGGAGTCTGGAGCTGGAAATATAATCCTTTGCTCCTGTTCCCTGTGCCCTAGAAAGGATCCTGAGCTTGAACCCACAGGGCTTGAGTAAACCCTGGCTCTTCCTAATATCATCCATATGATCTTGGGTAAATCATTTAACTTCTAAGGGCTTCAGCTACCTTACATCTAAAAGACAGAATTGAACCAATGACTTATAAGATTCTTTTCAGTTCTAGATCCCTAATCCTAAGAATTAGACCAGATGCAGATACAAGACTTTGCTCTGGCTAGAAATACCTGTAATATTCCATGACAAAAGATTGAAAAGATAGGAAGTCATTAACCTGCTGTCAGGGAGATTATAAATGAGTGGGGCCAGGAAGTACACATTCATAGGAACATATATTTGGAACCAGAGGCAAACTTCTATATTATCTAGTGTAAATCCTACTTTTTTTTTTTTTATGTAAAGACCTACAAGCCCAGATTAGGGTTCCTTCTCCCATGAAAGAGTCCCAGATTAGTAGTAGACTACCCAGGCTCACTGTGGAAAGATCTGTCTCCACAGAGATGTTGACTGGTCGTTTTTGCACTCTTTGGTTCATTTACACCCCTTCCAATATACATCCAGAAAATCCTGAGAGAATTTTTTTTAAATATAGGAATGATTGTTGTCTCGGATCTTCCCAAAATGAATTCACAGAGTCCTTTTTAGAAAGTTATTCAAAGTACACAGTAGATTGGGAATAGGACAGCTATTTATTTCTTCCACTACAAAAGAAGTGCTTAAGAAACTGAAGACTTACTTATAAGGCATTCATTGTCAAATACATTTTTAAAAAATATATACAGTAACTTAAAAGTCCTATTATACTCCCCTGGGAGGTTGATACATAAAACATTAAATAAGAAACACTTTGTGGGATTATTTAAGAGGTTGTGTAGTTTCATCTCAACTTTGCACTGCCTGGGAAATTCACTCAAGCTTCATATTGTCTAGCATATGGCTCATCTTTCTGATGATGGTGATTTTTTTCCCCTGAGAAATACTTTAATAGCTTCAGGAAGCTCAGCAGTACCATGGATAGAGCTCTAGATCTGAAACGTAAAGACTTGAATTCAAATGAGACCTCAGATATATGCTAGCTATGTGACCTTGGGCAAGTCATTTAACTCCTGTTTGCCTCAGCTTCTCATCTATAAAATGAGGGCACAATGGGAAAGGAAATGGCAACTCATTCCAGTATCTTTGTCAAGAAGATCCCATGGACAAGTACATGGAGTAGGTAAGAATCAGACACAAAAGAAAGTAATATGCCCAAATTCATGTAGTTAATGTGAAGCAGAGTTTAGATTTGAACTCATCTCCCAACTCTAAATCCAACTTTCTTTCCATTATACTAACAATTATATTTGATCCTGCAAATACAGATCCATTTTAATGCATTAAACAGGTCAGAAAAAAATTACTTTCTGTATCTTCATACAAAGAACTACATTCTACAAGGCTGGTATTTATAGTTTCAGTTACTCCTTTGTTGGTGGGCAGCTAGATGGTGCAGTGGATAGAATGCTGGTCCTGAAGTCAAGAGGACCTGAATTCAAATCCAGCCTCAGACACTTACTAGCTGTGTGACTATGAGCAAGTCACTCACTCCGTTTACTTCAGCTTCATCATTTGTAAAAAGAGCTAGAAAAGAAAATGGCAAACCACTCCAGTATCTTTGCCAAGAAAACCTCAAATAGTAGTAAAGAGTTGGACTTGATTGAAATGACTCAACAACAACAACAAAAAATCTTTTGTTTCTGTTAACTTTCATGATATTGGACAAATCCTATTAAAGGACTTTCCACCATTTTCTTTTCTACCAAGGTTTTGTTATTCTTTCTTCACCTCAGAGACCTACGTTTCTCCAAGTGCTGGAGCAAAAAGTCTTTATAAACCTTTTACAAATACAATCATCTACAAAATCTTTAAAACTTTAAGATTAAGGACAGCTAGGTGGTGCAGTGGATAGAGCACCAGTCCTGAAGTCAGGATGACCTGAAATCTGGTCACTTAACACTTCCTAGCTGTGTGACTCTGGGCAAGTCACTTAATCCCAATTGCCTCAGCAAAATAAAATTTTAAAATTCATTTTAATGCATTAACAAAATTATTCTGCAAAAAGTGAAGAATGATATGATTAAACAGACTTTTACACAGATAGAAAATGTGTTCACTATAGTAGTGTTATGCCAGATGTTTCCTTTTTTAGGATTTATTGTAACCTGACTAATCAAAATACTATTACTATGGATCATCTCCAGGCATGTGAAAACACATTTGTCACATATAGTAGTTATAATAGTGTGGGTTTCTTTTTTAGAGGTTCTATTTAAAGATACAAAGTAAAATTAATATCCATTATATGTATTTGAATCAATAGGGACAGGATGGATCTGTGATTTCACTGGCATGGGAAATGCTCCGGTGAGAAAATTCCTTCTGCCAAGATAAATAATTACTTTCTCTGCAACTCAGAGTCTTAGAGAGACTTGCCTAGAAATCTGAGGAATGAAATGGCTCTCTCAAAGCCTGCATATATTAGGAGTAGTATCTGAACTCAGTTCTTCCTGGCTTTGGAGCTCACTATAGCATGTTGTCTCTATTTGAATCAAATAGCTTGAGAAAATTTTGTAATAGTTATATAGCTCTGAAATTCTTCAGATGATTCTTAAGATGTAAACAGATTTGAATCAGGTTTTCCTGACTTCAGGCCCAGTACTGTATTCATTGCACCACCTACCTAACCCATCTAAGAGGTACCATATTGCTTTAGTATTTTACATGATCTTTTTTTTATCCTACTTTTCTTCAAAACCAAAATGAGTGCATTGAGGACAGATTCTAAGTTCTTTACTATTCTAAATCTATGATCCTATACAGGAATAGATAGGGTGGTGACTACAAGGTGTCAAAACTGGCCATGGGAATCAAATTAAAATGGAACTGGGAAATATTTAACAAAATGCATTAAAAAAGAAGTAAACACAGGTAATGTTAATGTGTTTTTTTAAGTTGATACATGACACCTCATCTTCCCCCCAGGGATCCTTATGTACAGTTTAGTAGTCTCTATTTCTATTTGAGTTTGAAACCATTGGTGTAGAGGATACATGGCCAAATTTGGAATTAGCTAAAGTTATCTTCAAGTTGTTTATATGGCAGTGGCAATGCCTTGGAACTTTTCAGTACCTTTAGGCAATTTTCTAAGGTTACACATGGCAGAGCTGTTGCCAAGCTGCATTGGTAAAGGGAGATTCCCTTATCTGGAATTCTCTGTACCGACGTTAGATGCCTACTAATAGGTTTCTGGCACTATGCTAGGTGCTAATGTTTGTCAGATTGGATTGAATATCCAAGGGAAGCCAGGGCCTGGGATAGATTTAGTGCTAAAAAATAGTAAAAGAAATTTAATACAACCCTCACTTTACAAATAAGGAAATTGAGGCCCCAAGTGAAGTGGGAAAGAGAATGAGCATCTATAGAGTACTTACTATGTGCCAGACATTTATAAATATTATTTGATCAACTCAGGGAGACAGGTGCTGTAAAAATCCTCATTTGACAGTTGAGGAAACTGAGGCAAACAAGAGATAAGTGACTTGCCCAAGGTCATACAGCTTACACATGTCTAAGGCCAAATTTGAGTTCAGTTCTTCCTGTCTGCCAGCCCTATGCTACTGAGCCACCAGTTGCCTCTGGTAACACCTTTGTCTCTAAGCATCCCCTTTTCAACACTCATCATAAATGATTGAAAAGCAAAATAATCTTTTATTTTCATCCCATTCACCTTTATTTATATCAAAGCATATTAAATAAATTATTGCAATATATACAAATATATATTATAGACATAAATAGAAAATCCCCAAATATAAAACCTTTCCATAAACACAGAAAACACACATAATGGACCCTGAGGGCCTAAAGTACCTCAACTCATAACTGAGATAGTTCATTTATAAAGTAGTCTTATTATAAAAATAGAATATCTGTCAAGTGTTTAAGTAACATTATTTTGGACTGTTAAAGTGCTAAACCTTATGGCATATTAGAATGGTACCCAACACTCAGGCCACTGGTTTCAAAGTGTTCATAACAAACACATTTATGTCAGTCTGGTTCTGATGCAGCATTTGCAATAGCAAACAGTTGTGCTGACACTTTTAGGCAAATGGAGGGTTTTCCTTCCCCTTGTGTCTAACTTTTCTTTTCCTGTACTTATAAGTGGCAGAAATAGGAAAAGAAAGAATGTGACCTGCATAAACACCACAAATCTTATTGTAAAAATGCAGCTCTGAAAACCTCTGCCTTTCCAAACTTACAGAATACAGAAATTAAGATCTGACATGGGATAGAAACAAATCTACCCATGACATGGGCTGCTTTCTTGCATGGTTTCAAGTCAGCCTCTCATTGACTCTTCTAAATTCTACCCAGTGCTTCAAAGGCCTGGAGACCAGACTTCAACTTGCAAGAAGATTTTGGAGTTTAAACATGTAACAAGTTCAGGAGTGATAGTGTTAAAAAGTAAAATAAAATAAAATTTGAGACACTGGTTGTACCATTCACTGCTTTCCGAAGTTAGGGAGATACCTAAACAGGAATGATGTGTACAGTAAGAAATAGAGAAACAGGATTTCCTTTTCCCCCTTTGAACTCAAAGGCTATCTTCCCAAGATCTCCCATAGTGATTCTCCCAAGAATTGTGCTTTCTTCCAAGTACCATCAGCTTTCCCATCACAGTAAGATGCAGCTTCTGCAGTAGTCAACAGTGGTAGTAATGGTGCCTCCTTCAGGCAAAGTTAAGAGGTGCATTTTCCTTCCTGTCTCGTTTAGCTCTTGCTTTTGAGCATTTGTATAGTGTCACAGAGAGGATAACCAGGATGATGATGACAAAAAGTACAGCTCCAACTATGAAAAACAATTCTGAAAGGAAAAGAAAAGTATTTGCTCAGGATCACAGCTTAGAAAAGACTTTTTAAATCTCAAATAAAATGGAAAAATATTTTAATGTATATATGTATGTCCGTATAAGAACAAAAAAGATTGCATATGAAATCATATGTGTCTATTATGTACACCTTAATTTTAAAAACCATACATATACAGATATACATACATATGTGTAGATTTTAAAATAAGCTGTATACAAATGTTTAATATCTATTATGTATGTATGTATATTATAAATAAATATATATAACTTTCAAGTTTTACTTCTCTTATTCCTTCTATTAAAAAAAAGATTTTTTTCTTTAAATTTTTAAATTCTTTCTTTTCTTCCCTGTCTCTACTTCCCTTACTTCCCACTTACCACCCATTTCCCCCAAAGTGAACAAAAACAAAACCACAAAGAAAGAAGACATTCCCTGACACTTTCCAATCATGGCTGCAGCTGAGGACAGAGTTCAAAATTACTCCATTCTCCTCATGCCCAACTCAAACTTCCCCCCATCATTTAAAAATATTTGATTTATGATAAGCTCTGACCCCATTGGAAAAAAAAACCTAAGACAAACTACAATGACTAAAATGACTAAAAGTCTTGAATGGGACCATATGATTCATTGCATTTTCTATCTAGAAAAGATTTTTTCAAAAATACTGTAGGAAGGAAGAACACCAATTTTACTTAGGATCATAGGGACAGTGCTACAAGAGACCTTCAAAAATTCAACCTTCTCATTTTATAGGTGAGGAACTGAAGCCAAATGACTTGTTAATAAGTGGCTGAGTTAGTTACCAGATTCTTGGACTCAACATTCAGCACCCTACTACCCAAGTTTTTGGACTTCATCCCTCTGCCACAGGCAATTAGTAACCATGGAAAGAGGAGTTTAAGAATTTCTTAGAAAGATTTGTTGAAATGGAAAAAGGAAATAAATCATTGGCTCTATTTTCTTTTTAGTTCTCAAATTAGACTCCCATCCGCATCTCATTCCCTTCATGAAGCCTTCCATCCTGGCCTCTTCTTCTAAACCCTCTCTCAAGTTTTCTGAATATGTTGAATTAACTTTCTCCTTTTTGAAAAAAAAATATTTTTAATTTTTTAATATTTTTATTTTCCCCAGTTACTTGAAAAACAATTTTTTTACATTTGTATTTATTTTTTAATTTTGAGTTCCATATTCTATTCCTTCCTCCCCATAGCCTTCTCCCTTATTCTGTATTTTTTTTGTTGTTAAGGCAATTGGGGTTAAGTGACTTGCCCAAGGTCACATAGCCAGGAAATGGTAAGTGTCTGAGGCTAGATTTGAACTCATATCCTCCTGACTTTAGGACTGGTTTTTATCTGCTATACCAACTAGCTAGCCCCTTATTCTGCATTTTTAATTGTTTGCTGAAATCTCATTTCCTGAGCTATACTGTAAGCTTTCAATTGCAGGGATAGACCTGCCTTATTCATCTTCATATTCTCCAGTTTTTAATCAGGACAATAGCTGTACAGAGTTAGTTTCTTTTGCCTAGTTCTAAACTTAACTGGAAAAAATATTAAGAATGTCCTGTTACCATCCCAAATACATGTACAAGAAACCTAGCCTAATATTAATCCATCAACCAATAAGCATGTATTAAGTGATTACTGAATGTCAGGTGCTGAGGATATAGATATAATAAATTAGAGATTCTTAAACTGGGATCTATGGATAAATTGTAGTGGTTTGGGGAATTTAAAAAATGTTTATAACTGTATTTCAATGAATTTGAGTAACTTTGCAATCCTACATATTTTGTTTTATGCAAAGTCAGCTAGGTGGTTCAAGGAATAGAGGATGGGGCCTGAAGCCAGGAAGACTTGAATATAAATCCAGCTTCGGACACTAAGTGCCTATATGATCCTGGCCAAGTTACTTAACTTCTGCCTGTCTCAGTTTCCTCATCTGTAAATTGGGGAATCAAAATAGCACTAATTCATAGGGTTGTTGTAAGGATTAAATGAGAATTAATATTTTTAAGTGCTCAGCACTATGCATGGCACATAGTAGAATGGGTTCTTGATATCATAAAAAATGTCAAGAACATCTGTAAGGAGCTTCACTAGGGCCACAGAGGTAAAACTGAACAATATGGAAGTCATCCCTCCCTAAGTAGCTAAAAAAGGTACCTCCTACACCACTCTAGCTCCAATATCAGAGATAGTTATTTACCTTTAAACACAACTTTGTCTTGGCTGGTACAACGGATTTCACTTTCAGGACTCTTCTGCTTTGCTCTCCGAGATGGAATGAATGCCTGAATGTTAAAGCAATAATTTTCTCCTTTGTCCACATCAACCAAAAATTCATTTGTGTCCGTCCTTACTGATTTCTGTTAAGAGAGACAGATCATAAGATCATAATTTTAGAGAGGAAAGATTCTAACTCCATCTTACAGATGAGGAAGCTGAGGTTCAGAGACAGAGAATCATTAACTCATGGTCACACAGGGAGAAAGTAAAGAAGCCAGGCATCTCAGTTAATTGTGTGGAAGTTTTTACTGAAAACAGAATAGCCTAAAGTGATGATTACAATTTCATCTTTTGTTGCAAGCCTTAATTTTCTTCTTTTACCAAGGCTAGTGCAAGGTGAACACCTAGATTTTATTTGATATTCCTGGTCCAGAGTGTACCAGGCATGAAGGGCTGGCTCATCTCTAGATATCTCTGGACTTTCATGGCTAACAAAAGATTAAAGTACTAAAATGTGAAGGTTACCCATTCCAGGCAAAGACAGGCACCAAAGTGTCAAGAGGATTCCTTCCAGCAAAGTTCCCAGAAACTGCATTCAGAATCCCAAAAAGCTTTTCTGGTAGAAAAACTTGTTCTGTATTTTAAACTATGAACAAGAATTCCCCAGAAGATGAGTAAAACAAGAAGGATCAATCTATGAGATGCTCAGTGTGAGCAGGAATTAAAATTTTAGATCTTTTTGGACAAAGGAACTTTAGAAACGATCTAATCCAGTCCTCAAATTTTTACATATAAAGAAACCAAAGCAAAGAGAGTATTAAAGCATCCTGCTCATGGTCATACAGCTAACAAGTGGCAGAAATAGCAATAGAATTCATGTCTCTTAACTTTGTCCATTACTGTCTATTACCACATTGCTTCTCAACAAGTTCTCATTTTACTTCCCTATCAAAGATAAGTTGAAAATCTAGCCTGCTGGGTGACAAGTGTTAGAGTGCCAGACATAGAGTCAGAATGGCCCAAGTTCAAATCCTATCTCAAATATACTAGCAGTGGGACTCTAGGCAAGTCACTTAACCTTACTTTCCTCATCTGTAGAATAAGGATAATAATCTGCACCCAGAGAAACAACTATGGAGACTGAATACAGATCAAAACATCCTATTTTCACTTTTTTGTTGTTTTGTTTTGTTTTCTTTCTTGTGGTTTTTCCCTTTTGTTCTGATTTTTCATTCTGAACATGACTCATATGGAAATGTTAAAAATGATTATACATGTATAACCTATATAAAATGGTTTGATATCTTGGGGAGGGAAGAAGGGAGAAAAAAATTGGAACTCAAAAGTTTACAAAAATGAATGTTGAAAATTATCTTTACATATAATTAGAAAAATAAAGGAGAATAAAATGATACAAAGCATAGAAAGCATTTGCAAACCTTAAAATACTATATAAATGCTAGCTCCTACTAATATCTATTATTAATTTTCAATTTAAAAAGTCAAAAAGGGTTCCAGAGTAGAGGGGGGAAGGGAAAAGAACTCACCTTTCCTGTACTTGAAGACTTCCAGTAATAAAGTATATAAGTTAAGTCCTGTTGAAAAATCTGGCGGAGAGTTTGAAAGTTACCATTAATTCTAAATGGTGTAATGGAATCTTGAACTGTCACTTTCAACTTTGTACCATTTTGTTCAAAATTTTGAATTCTTGGCTGCCCGAGGTTTGCTGAGAAAAAAAAAAAAAAGACAAGAACAGTGGATAAGAAGAGAGTGGGGATATGAGAGCCATCTTTATGATTTCAGAGCCTGTCAGTGGAAGAGGGCCAAGTCTTATACTTGGCTCCAAGGATCTAGAGGGAAGAAGAGGAAGAATTGATGGAAGTTTACAGAGATGAGTTGAAATTTGGACTTGATGGAAGAAGGGAAAAAACTCCACTATCAAACTTCCTTATAATTAGACCTATCCAAATATGGATACTTTTAGACAGCTACTTTGGGAGAAAGTAGGTTCCATCATTACTGGAAATCTGTGAGCAAAGGCTAACTGACTACTAACTAACTGTGTGTGGTATGATGGATTCTTTTTCAGATGTGATTTGGACTGGACAGCTTCTGAAATTCCTTTCATATCTGAAATTCTGTGACTGTGTCTTAATCTTTATGTTTCCTTTTACTAAATACATGTTTGTTTAGGATTAAAAAGCTAAAGTTGTGCCTTTTAAAAAAATATTACATTTCAAATTGAGTTGATAGTTACTTAATGCAAGAATAGGTAATTTTTTTCTTTTTTTTAATTATAGCTTTATTTACAAGATATATGCATAGGTAATTTTTCAGCATTGACAATTGCAAATCCTTTTGTTACAACTTTTTCCTTCCTTCTCCCCACTCCTTCCCCCAGATGGTAGGTTAACCAATGCATGTTAAATATGCTAAAGTATAAGTTAAATGCAATATAAATATACGTGTCCAAACAGTTATTTTGCTGTATAAAAAGAGTCGGACTTTGAAATAGTGTACAATTAGCCTGTGAAGGAAATAAAAAATGCAGGTGGATAAAAATAGAGGGATTGGGAATTCTATGTTGTGGTTCACAATCATCTCCCAGAGTTCTTTCCCTGGCTGTAGCTGGTTCAGTTCTTTACTGCTCTTTTGGAACTGATTTGGTTCATCTCATTGTTGAAGAGGGCCACGTCCATCAGAATTGATCATCATATAGTATTGTTGTTGAAGTATATAATGATCAAGAATAGATCATTTTTTAAAAATAGAGGGAAGCTACAGGTTATTTATGTAACAGATCTAGCTTCATTTTTCCTCAAAATATTTTTCATTATTCTTTTTAAAAATTCAATTTTATTTTTTTTTAGGTCCTTTAAAAAAATTCTTCACTAAAGCCGCCTGTAATTCTTCATTATGGGATAATGACAACCCTGTACTTTTCAAGAAAGTTATGTCAGGGGAGCTCTGGCAAGCCATATTAGGCTGAAAATCCTTTGAGAAATAATTGCTTGGTATGTATGCCTGTTGTCCAAAGATTTCATGGGGCAATGGTAGGGTGGGAAGTGGGGAGAGTTAGGAGGAGAAAGGGAGATGGTACCTATGATTTTACAGGAGAGCTCTCAGTATGGAAATTTCCTCCATCAAGACAGATCAGTGATCTGTTGATAATTTACAGGCTTAGAGAATTGCCAGGGTGGAATGAGGGGGGAAAGGAGGATTGAGAGATTAAGCTACTTCCCCAGGGTCCTAAAGCTTAGTATTTGAGGAGGATTAGATTTAGCAGGTCCTCCTGATTCCAAAGCAACCCCTCTATCTGCTTAGACCATTCTGTTCTTCCAAAGACTAGCTCTACTAAATTTGGAAAGGTTGATCACCAGAAGGCGGGCCTTGGAAAGCATGAATATTATCTGTCACAGTAACTCATGACAGCTGTATCCAGAGTCACTGAAGGGTCAAAATTTCCATTAAGGATGGGAGTATCATTTTCTAACAATGAACCCGTGAGAAACCTTATTTATGGTGGTGCTCGCTGGAACTCACAAATATTTAACGAGAACTGGCATAATAACAAGTTCAGTCCCACTCTCCCTTACTTACTGTCTAAGTAAGGTGTGAAGTTAGGTGCATTGGCATGCTGGGATTCTTCGGGATCCCCATCTGACTTTATGGGTTTTTCAGAAAGGATTCGAGCAATGTATGTTTCCCTTAAATTTCTCATCTCATCTGTGAGATCACATTCTGTTTTTTTTGTGTGAAAACACTTCTTTTTCCAATCTCCCCATCTGTCACTAAAGAAAGAAAGGAAAAATGGTGGTAAGAGAGAACATCACTTGTTTGCTTCCATAAGGATACATATTTGTGCTTCTGTGGTAGTTGCTCTATTGTAAAATTGAGCTGCTAATAGCTACACATACAGAACTATTTTATACAATAACCCAGATTTTTTACTTCTATAATCCTATCTATTTCAGTCAAAATTGGGACTACAGGCAGACGATTTCACCACAAAGGAAAAATTGTTAACAAAGTACATACTCTTGTTACAAATGCATATACTGTAGTTTTAATTATACAACATTCCTCTCTCCATGACCTCAACAGGTCTTGATCTTTACTAATTTGAGGTATGTGTGATGAAACAGAGCACAAAATCAATTCTGGACCTATCCTGGGAGCAATTCTTCAACTCTGCCTGGGGCCTACAATCCACAAGTGCAGAATAGTAAGGGGAAGAGAAGAGACCTCAGAAATTGTATAGCACAGTATTCCTAATTTTATAGAAGGGAAAACTACTGAGAAGAGAAGGGAAGAAGAGATTTATCTAGTCCGCCCACCTAGCTTATAAATGGTAGAGTTAGACCATGAACTTGGTTATTTTGATTCCAGTAAAATGATTTATCTTGGCAATCAAAGCTGCTTAGGCATTCACTTCATGACCCTCAAGCTCCCAAATTAGTTGACATTATCCTTAGTGTATTTAATTCTATTCTTTAAAAATAGGATAGTCTCATCTAACAATACATCTCATTAGAAAAAATACAGCCCACATATCTTATACTCATTTTTCCCTTTACATATACAGGGTGATGGGGAATCTCTTATTGAAAAATGCTTGTCAATTAGAATATATGGAATATATTACTAACAAAGCCTAAAAGCCTGGAAGGCTACTAGACAAATCAATTTTTTTTAAGATGCTAAAATGGAAGTGTGAAATTTGTAGAGGTTCTATTGAAATGGAAAAACTTACAATCTTTGTATGTGATCAGTTATGATTTGGACATAAATCATAGCCAGGGACTTGAGGGATTTTGTTGTGTTTATGTAGAGGTCCACCCCATGCTGAATAACAACTGAAATGCTAATATGTTTTTAGAAAACAACAACAGAAGCCAGATTTAGTTTCCTAAATCTAGGTATAAAGGCAATAGATAACACAGTCTCCTCATTTAGGGCTCAGCCAAACAAAGTTTTATTTTCAATTATCCTCAAATATTTAGACTGGCTTAGAAATATCTCTTTATTCCTTATATTTCTTTTGTGGGATCAGAGATCTTTAGGTCCAAGCCCTCATTTTAAAAACATCTCTTTATTCCTTGTATCTTTTTTTGTGGGATTACAGATTCAGACATAAAGAAGACCTCAGAGATCAATGGGTGATCCTCTCATAAAATTAGGGTGATAGCCCTCTTTTTAAAAAGGAGAAAAGTGAGGCAGAGAAAAAGAAATGACATACCCAGTCACAAAGTTACTAAATGACAGAATCAGAATTTGAACTCAAATCTTCTGACTCCAAATTCTTTCAACTATATAGTACATACCCTTCCCTAAACTGCATGTGTTGAAACTCAAGGAAGTTTTTTCAGCCAAACCAGAATGATGAAAACGGACTAAAAGCATTTAGAAAAAAAATTGTTATCTCAATATAAAGTTGAGATAATGATAGATAATTCCTTTTTATATTACTTTGCCAAATACTTAAAATGTGGTTGAGACAAGAGGGATTCAATATGTAAGCAAATATTTAATATTCCAAGCTAACTAAGATTAAAATATTAACAGAACCTACAAATCCCAGTTTGGAGAAGGGACTATATGGAATCCCTTTAAGATAAAGGGACAAGAACAGAGATATTTTAGAATAAGAGAGAAGAAATTGAGTATATTTTCATACTGAGAAGTTATTGCTTTTAATAAGTATATCTGATAAAAACACAGTTCCACACTTGATATCTTAGAGGAGGAATAGGGAACCTTTTTTTTTTTTTTTCTGCCAAGGGCCATTTGGATACTTATAACATCATTTTCGGGCCACACAAAATTGGCAATTTATAGAACTGAAGCAATGGGAGGTTGTTGTACCTAGCTTTCAGCTCACCATCACAGTGGCTGCTTTAGCAAAAAATTTCCTGGGCCTTATATGCCTTAAGGCTAAATGTTCCCCACCCATGTCTTAATGGGAAAGCATTACCAAAGTAATGCTCTTAAAAATCCTCATTGAGAACACAGGGAAATCAGGATGAGAAACAGCATCTGAGAAGTAACTTAGCCCTGCCACTTCTGCCTACCCTGCCCACAGGAGCTGGGCATTCTCATCTAAAAGGTCAAGTCAACAGTGAAATCGAGGCAAATCCTGCACACACACACACACACACACACACACACACACACACAAAACAGAGTTATTTAGCAAATCTGGAAATGGACAGCTATCTCAAGTTCCCTCAGCCTCTATAATCAGCCATATTATTTTCAAGAGTCTCTAAGTTTTATAATAGGCACTAAAACATTACTAATTATTCAAACTGGGAAAAGGTTCATCTACATGATTAGAAATTTTGAACAGAATATTAATTTACAACTAACATTTCATTTGCAAGTCATGTGGAACTCAAAAGGTTTTTTTCCCTTAGAAACAATTTTCTAGTTTCCCAGGCTAGCTCATTAAAGTCTATTTAACTCATAAGGCACCTGAAGAAAACCAATAACCACTCTGGAATCAAACTACCATATCTGATCATATTTCTGTAGGGGAAAATCTGTTCTCAATTGTTTTTTGGCCACAAAAATCACAGAATTTGAAGGTTGGGAGAGATTTCAGTGGCCACTTAATCCAATCTATATACTAAAAGAATAAATGACCACACATTCTTATTTACAATAAGAACAAGACAGTGAGGCACAGTGGGAAGAGAGGACCTGAATTCATTTCAGATTCTCCTTTAACCCTAGTTGTATGATTTTGGATGACCATTTAATTTTTCTGGATCTAAGAAACAAGGGATCAAACCAGAGGATTTATAAGTTCTCTTCTAGTTCTAGAGATCTGATTCTATGATTCCTATCCATCGTGCAAAGTTAAATAAATGGACTCTTCTAATCTAAACCACTGGCAAGGCATCTAATGATCTCAGCAATAGGATGGAGATTTGAAATCTAGAGGTTTAGAAAGATGGGAAAACAAGGAACAGGGATGGAAATTAGGAATCTTGCAGGTAGAGTTCAGAAAGGCAATAAGAACTAGAGATGGGAATGGAGATTAGGAATCTGGGGAGGTGAGAGTTTAGAAAGTCAGGAGGAATTATGGCAGGTTGTAAACTCAGAAGGAAGAGGAAATCCTGGAGCAGCAGTAACACCTCCTTGGCCCCACCCAATTCCCGATTCCTATTATAGACCTCAGCACAGGAACAAGGTATAAAGCAGGGGAGAGTCAGGATCCCAGAGAAGGATAAGGTTTCCAATGGGAACTGGGAAGAAGGGAACATGAGTCTGAAGAAGGGAAGGAAAAAAAAGGTAGTATGTAAGGAAGATGAGTAAAAGCAAGGCATTTGTAAATTGGAGTATATCTACATTTTTAAAAAGGCAGTTTTATTCTTTTATATGCCATAATAGCTGGCAAAGGCCTGCTTTTTTATAACAGTTAAAAATTCACTTGTGTACATTTTTCTCAGCAAATAAATTCTGCTAAGAAACTTCTAAAGTATATTCTTTGAAGAAATCATAGTATTTATACTATTAATTTTCAGAGTAAAGCATTTCCTTATGAAGAGTTAGCACAAAGGCAAACTTCAGTTCAGGTGTGGTGAGATTTTTCACAAATTGTGAATTATTGAAAGTCAATCCAGTGGATTTCCTCTCAAATGTCATTATCTTGAATTACAAAATTGTGTAGTGTCCCAAATATAGAATCTACCCTGGCAAGTTTATCCTCTTTTTCCTAACACCCTCCTCCTTTTTAAAGAACATCTAAGATGATACAAAAATATTTAAAACTCTGTCTTTCCCTCCACCATTTTCCTTGTAAAATAATGGTAAGTAAATAAACAAAAAAAATTCTGCCACTTTTCTGGCCCTGGTGTGGTCAAGGGGAATTGTATCATTAATTGCTTTTAAAAGTCTCAACATAAACTAAAAATGGCGTCTTTAATTTTAACCAGTGACATTTTCATGTCTTTGTGAAATTACTGGAAAGTAAGTATCATCTTCCCATTATGTCTTTTGGAACATTTTAGAAGGAGAGTGAAGGGAAAAAAAAGAAAAGAAAACACTAATCATATTGCTAGCAGAATAGTTGAGTTTATTTTAAATGGAGTAAAGAGGTATGTCTCTGACCACTCTTATGTTTCCATGTACAGAGTTTCATGATTGTTCAGGCAAGCTGTCAGTCATAATTGTAGCCCTGCACTAGCCTCTGCAGTTTGATCTTGTACCAGTCTGTTTCTGCCAAGCATATTTAGTCATATCTTTGGCACATTTGAAAGACATGCCCCAGTGAATGCTCTGGGTTTGCAGAAATCAAATATTTATGAATCAAACACTGCCTCAGGTGATTTGAACATTCTAAGTACTGGTCTCCTCCCTTTTTCAAGGTTTATACTTTGCCCCAAAGTCTAGACTTACCCACAGAAAGGAAATCTATATATATCAAATAGACTAGATGTCATTATTCTTCTAAGACTAATACTTGAATCAGTGCTTCTATCAATCACCAACTGGCAAAGATTTTTCTTTCTACAATTCTCAATCCAATCTATGAAATTTTTGATTTTCCCCCCAACAAAATCAAAATTCTCTGCCAGCTACTAAGCCCCCCTCTAATTGTCTATTACATTGTCTATCATAAGCGACTTCACATTCTTGAAAGAATTGTAGGATGCTTCAAAAATCATAGCAAATAGTCTCTTTTTTTGTCATATATATTTCATGGCCCTCAGAGGGTAGTCATCTTTATCCCTATATTAAATATAGAGAAATGGCATCTCAGTAGATTACTGGCTAGAGTGTTTAATTCTGGAATCAGAAAAATCAGAGTTCAAATTTCATACATATGACCCTGGGCAAGTTACTTAATTCATTTAGCCGTCTGTAGCTTCCTCTGTAAAATAGATAATAATAGCAATATCTACCTCACAGAGTTATGAGAATCAACTAAATCAGTATGTGTAACTATTTTGTAAACCTTAAAGAGCTATATAAGTGCTAGCTATTATTAAATGCTGACAACCCAGAAATCTTATTTTTATCAAGATGTCTATTTACCTTATCTCAACAGTGTAGACTTGGTTGACTGGTTTGGGCTCCCACTCCAATATAGTCTTGAAATCAATGGATTTCCAGGTGATATTATATGCTGATATAGCTGAAGTACCTATGCACACACAAGGAAGAATGGCCATGAGTTTTGTGATTCTAATGATTAGCTCAGATTCATTAAGTGAAGATAAATTTAAATGCTTTCTTTTTGATAAGCATAATGATTAGCACAGATTCATTAACTGAAGATGGACTTAACTGCTTTCTTTTTGATAAGCATGATTAGCACAGATTCACTAACTAAAAATGGACTTAACTACTTTATTTTTTTTTGATTAGCATAAAATACCCTGATTTTCCCCTTTATATCTTACAGCATCAGATTTTTTAAAAAAGAAGGTAATCCCCCTCCCTTTCTTATTAACTAATGTAGAATAGCCCTGTCCTAATCCCATGCTTGGTTCAAGGTAAGTTTTATTTAATAATTGACATCCCATAACCCACAAAAACATACAAGGAACCCATCTGTAAGGGGGGGAAAGTGCTACAGGATAAGTTCCTATCTACCCCTGAGAAAGAGAAAGGGTGCTTAAAAATTCAAAATAAAAACAACAACAGCAGCAACGAAAACCAAGACCCTATTTCTGTAACTCACTTTGAACCAAAATAAACATTCTCTCATGGCTGGAACTCACAACTTCATATGATCATTGATTTTTGAGACAGAATACTTATAAGAGCTGAAGAAGAAGAAAGAAAAAGAAACGAAAAGAATTGTAAAAACTATATGTGTAAGGAGTTATGATTACAATGAAACCCAAACTCATCAACTCTTATCTGTTAGATAAACAAGGCAGTGAGATATCCTGTACACTGATAGGGATGCTAGCATAAGTAGCTTGACAGAGACAGTCCAAACTTAAATATATGAATACATTTCTATATTTTACTATAGAAACTAGTTATGTCATTACTTAACTCCAGGAAAAAGCAGTGCGGATATGTGGTATGCATAATACTGTTCTTGCTATATTCTAAGATTTTGCAATTTAATTCCTCTCTGTTCTCACACTGGAAATAATGAAGCAAATTACTCATTCTTCATCACACTCAAGGTACTCTCCAAGATTTTAGTTTTTGAGTTTGACAGCCAAATGGTTCATATGATGTTCTTGAAAGGTAATAGACATTTCCCCACACCCTACGAGCAAATGTTCTTGAAAGGTAATAGGTATCCCCCACTCCCGATGAACAAAACAGATATTGCTAGGAGACCCCCTCCTTCCCAGAATTAGTCGATTTCTGAGAACTTTAAAAGGAAAAGTTGGTAAAACTTGGGAGTATCAGAAAGTCCAGTCTCGGAAGACAGTTAACCACTGAATGCAGTTCCACTCGAAAGAGAGTTGCTTCAGGCTTGGGAGCCTACCTGCCAGCCTATCCCCCGAGACAACCCAGCGTCGGAAATGAGCAGAAACACAAAATGAGGAAACTAACTAACAGGCTTTTAGTTTCAGATCTCATTCACCGGAGTCAGGCCATAGTCTACGAATGGCCCAGACCCCGGGGCGGACAGTTTCACCACAGCGGTCCAGGTAAAGGTCCTGACAGCGCCTCCAATAGCCAGCGACCATTCCCGAGGCTGGACCGAATCCATGTCCGCGTTCTCCGAGCCCGGCTTGGCCCCTCGGCTGGAGGACTCGAGCGCGCCCGGCTCCAGGTTCTCCGTGCGCTCTCCACGCGCAGCTGCGGAGCGATGAGCCCTAGCCCGAAAAGGCACCGGTAGCCACTCACCTGAAGCCAAGGACACCTGGAAGAGGAGGAGGAAGCAGAACAGGACTGTTGGGACAGAAACCGCGGCGGGCACTCGGAGGCAAGGGTTGGGGGGCGCCATTGTCTTAAGCCTGTGCTTGTAGTGTTCCCGGGAGGCCAAAAGTGAAGGACGCGAGCTCTACGCGGCGCGTGTTCTGGTTTGGGGTCCTTGCTGCTCTGTGTCTCCAGGGAGTCTTGTGTGTGGGGGTCGCATGTTGTTTTCTCAATATAAAGGCTTGAACTGGAGCACTCCCTCTCCCGCCTCTTTGGAAGTTGTCCGGCCCCTTTTCTGGGCTTGGCGGAGACGCTGTGGTCGCGACACTTCCACACCCCTCAAATAGGCCCCTACACAGTTTAGGTGGGCGGCCTCTCCACATCTCCCACACCCCTGCCCCGCCTCCTACGCCGGGTTTGGGGGGGAAGGGGAAGAGTGGGTAAAGGATTAGTGATTCATCAGCGGTGATTCAATAACTGGGGAGAGAGTTGGCCAAAAAACTAGATGCAGCCTCAGCCACTTCATTACACTATCGTGTACTACTGGCACTCTCTGGGCTGTGCTTCTGCCGATCATTGAGCCCCTGATTCCCAGGCTCCAAGCCCGGGGAGGGCCACAGTGGCCATCTTTCCAGGCCTTCAGAGAAAGGAGAAGGGGAATTCCGCATGGAGGAGGTAGCTAATTTTTTGCTGTGGTTCAGTTGATCCGTAGCTTACTTGTCTTCGTGACCCCCGCGGATCCTATAGACACCAAAGCTATCTATGGGGTTTTCTTGGCAAAGATACTGGAGTGGTTTGCCATTTCCTGCTAATTATTTGGAAGTTATTTTTTGATCGACTAAGGGGAACTAGTTCCTTAAATAGGATTATTAATTGCTTAATAAAAGGAGCCTGATCAGTCCTGGTTGAGTTAGGGCAGAGATTCCCAGGCTCATTAGGTACTTTGAACACCAAAGTACTGTAATATTACAATAATATGTACAAAGAATAAGAAATAATTTAGGAACCAGTAACATCTTTTCACAATCATGAATCAGTAGCAACATGTGCTTTACACAGATGCTAAAACAAGCCAGCTGTTTGAAGGATGTTTAATGAGAACAACTATCAGGAGACAACTACGAGTGCTTGGCTTGTTCTCATGTAGAAAAAAAGCCATCTGTCAGATTTAGGGTCACTGAGCTGTCCAGAGATCAATAGGACTATTCAACCTTTGAGGTTCCTTTCAACTCTTTAGACATAATTCTATGAGTCATATGGGTCCCTAAACGAAACTTAAATTAAAAAAAAAAATCAGAAGTAAATGTCACTGGATTTAAGCTCTGGGTTCCACCTATTGCATTCTTTTCTCCCCCCCCAGGCAATTGGGGTTAAGTGACTTGCTCAGGCTCATACAGTTAGGAAGTGTTAAGTGTCTGAGGCCAAATTTGAACTCCTGACTTCAAGGCTGGTGCTCTATCCACTGCGCCACATCTATTGTGTTCTAAAAGCCCCTGGGCTCTCCCGAAAGCCTCCACCAAAAAGATGTGGTGGAAAGAGTTCTAGGAATCTAGTCTGTGCTTCAGAAGCCAAACCACTGTAAATCCGTGGATTTCAGATTTCGCAGCTAGGTGGCGCAGTGGCTAGAGTGTTGGACGGTGTAAGAAATAACAGTACCAATCCTGTCGTAGGAATTTTCGAGGGATGTGACTCCCTCTCTCTAACCCCGCCCCCACTTTCCTCCTCTGTAAAATGGGGATAATTATAGTTTTTACTTTACAAGATTGTTGTAAGAAACAAATGAAATAACACGTAAAAATATTTTGAAATGAGCTCTGATATCAAGCTAGCATTTATATAGTACCTTAAGGTTTGCAAAATACTTTCTATAAATATCATTTAATCCTCACAATCACAGTCCTGTGTGATGGGTGCTGTTATCTCCATTTTACAGATGAGAAAACAGGCTGAGAGCCATCAACTGACTCTGCCAGAGTCAACCAACTAAGAAGTGTCTGAGGCAGGATTTGAATTTAGGTCTTCCTGATTCCAAGTCCACAGCCACCTGTAAAATTAGAATTAGAATGGATGGATATGGCAGGCCGACAGACTTCAGGAAGCTCTGTGTGAAAAAACTTTCTATCAATCGTTCAGTCCAACTCTAATTGGAGTTTTCTTGGCAAAGACGCTGGAGTGCTTTGCCATTTTCTTTTCCAGTCCATTTTACAGTTGAGGAAACTGAGGCAAACAGGTTAAATGATTTTCCCAGGGTCACACAGATAACAAATATCTGAGGGTAGATATTAATAGATATTAATCTAGGATCCAGAACTCTATCCCCTGCACCAAGTAGTTGATTAGAACTATGAGAAAATGTAATGGAGATGGGTGAATATTTCCCACTTGGGGAAAGCTGGGTTCTCACTGGTCAGGAATGACCAGTTCCTGGTCATTAAAGGAGTTTCCTTCCTGATCAGGTCAAGTTGAACTAGATACTGTCTGAGGTTCCTTCCATTGCTAAAATTCTGAAATTCTGTGCCTACATGATCTCTAATATTCTCCATATTCTTCTTTCCCATTCTTTCCTGAGAGGATACACACATTTTTCTATATGATATGTACATTAATTATATTTTATGATACTAAACCTATATTAAAAGCAATCTTACAAAAAATCCATATGTTAAACACATGCTATATGCATATTCTTTACTGGATCAGTTAAAAAATCCTGTAATTGTTTCTTGGATTTCTACCTGCTATTGAGAAACTGGACCTGTTTCATAGAATTATAGAAACTTTGAGTTGGAAGGACCTTAGAAATTATCTTTCACCCTAAGGAAACTTTTAACAACTTATCTACTATTTTTAGTGACAATTTTAGAGACAATTAGCTGCTTCTCAAGATTCCCTTTTGAACTTCTATAATTGATAAAAAAAAGCAAGCTTCATGCTGAGAAAAAATGCACTTTTCTATAATTTTTCTCCTAGTTCTGTCCTCTGGGATTCCCCAGAAAAAAATCTGTTTCGTCTTTCATACAATAGCCCTCCAAATATTCTTTTTTAATTTGTATTTGTATTAAAGCTTTTTATTTTCAAAACATATGTATGTATAATTTTCAACATTCATCCTTGCAAAACCTTGTGTTCCAAATTTTTCCCTCCTTTCCTCCCACCTCCTCCCCTAATTGACAAGTAATCCAATATATGTTAAATATGTGCAATTCTTCTATACATATTTCCACAATTATCATGCTGCACAAGAAAAATCAGATCAAGAAGGAAAAAAATGAGAAAGAAAACAAAATGCAAGCAAACAACAATAAAAAGAGTGACGATGGTATGTTGTGATCCACACTCAGTTCCCACAGTCCACTCTCTAGGTGGAGATGGCTGTCTCCATCACAAGACCATTGGAACTGGCCTGAATCATCTTATTGTTGAAAAGAGTCACATCCATCAGAACTGATCATTGTGTAATCATGCTGTTACTGTGTACAATGATCTCCTGATTCTGCTCATTTCACTTAGCATCAGTTCATGTAAGTCTCTCCAGGTCTCTTTGAAATCATCCTGCTGATAGTTTCTTATAGAACATTACAAATCAATATTTAAAAAAAAATTTTTTAAAAATTTTTATTTTTCCCTAATTACATGTAAAAACAATTTTAAACATTTGTTTTTAAAAGTTTAAGTTCCAAAATCTTTCCTTTCCTCATGTTCTACTCCTCTCTGTCAGGAGGCAAACAATTAGACATTTTTAATCATGCAAAACATTTCCATGTTAGTCATGTTGCAAAAGAAAACAGACCAAAAAAAAGCTTCAGAAAAATAAAGGTAGGGGAAAAAGTATGCTTCCATCTGTATTTAGACACTATCAGATTTTTTTTTTTTTGAGGTTGGAAAGCATTTTTCATTATAAGTCCTTCAGAGTTTATCTTGGATCATTGTGCTGCTGAGAACAGCCAAATCATTCATAGCTGATCATCTTCTTACAATATTGCTGTTATCTTGTACTCAGTGTACTTTATTTTGAATCAGTTCATTTAAGTCTTTTCAGATTTTTCTGAAAGTGTCCTCATAATTTCTTACAGCACAATAGTATTCCATCATAATCAAATAAAATTTTTTTCAGCCATTCTCCAACTGATGGACATCCCCTCAGCTTCTAATTCTTTGCTCTCAAAAAAGAGGTGGTATGATGTTTTTAGACATATAGATCTTTTAAAAAATCCTTTTGGGACACAGACCTAGTGGTGGTATTGCTAGGTCAAGGGGTATGTGATGGTTTTATAGCTTTCTGGGCATAGTTCCAAATTGTTCTACAAAATGTTTGAATCAGCTCACAATCCACTAACCATACATTTTTGTCTCGTGTTTGCCACATCCATTCTAATATTTGTCATTTGTCTTTTCTGTCTTATTAGCCAATCTAGTAGATTGAATTGTTTTTATATAGAATTGTTTTAATTTGCATTTCTCCAATCAATAGTGAGTTTGAAAATTTTTTTAAAATATAGCTATAATTAGCTTTGATTACTTCATCTAAAAATTGTTCATATCTTTTCATCATTTATCAGTTGGGGAATGGATCTTACTTTTATTAATCTGATTCAGTTCTCTATATGTTTGAGAAATGAGGTTTTTTTTTGTCAGAGAAACTTGCTTCAAAATTTTTTTCAGTTATGATTGCTAACTTTATTTTCTTCCATTATATTCCCACCTACAATCATTTATTCTATTTTTTTCTACTTTTATCCTATCCTTGCTCAGTGTTTTGTTTCTGAGTATTTCTCCCCATCTACCCTCCCTTCTATTCTCCCACCCACTTCTGTTATCCCTTTTCCTTCTGTTTTTTGGTAGAGTATGTATTCCCTTTTTGAGCCAAATCTGATAAAAGTAACCCAAATCTTCTTCCTCTCCACGTCAAAGTGTTTTCTTGTCTCTTTTATTTGAGATATTTTATCCCATTATACCTCTCTCTTACTCCTTTTCCCAGTATGTTCCTCTCTCACCTCTTAATTTTATTTTTAAACTATTATCCCTTCATATTCAACTCATACCTAGGCCTTCTGTCTATATGTATGCCTTCTAATTGCCCTAATAATGAAAAAGTTCTTATGAGTTGCAAATATCATCTTCCCATGTAGGAATATAAACAGTTCCATCTTATTAAGTTCCTTATGATTTCCTCTTTCCTGTTTACTTTTTTATGCTTTTTTTTTTTTTTTTGAGTCTTATATTTGAAAGTCACATTTTCTATTCAGCTCTGGTCTTTTCATCAAGAATATTTGAAAGTTCTCTATTTTATTGAATGACCATTTTTCCCTCTGGAGTATTTTACTTACTTTTCCTAGAGAGATGACTTTTGGTTGTATTCCTGGTTTCTTTGTCCTCCAGAATATTATATTCCTAAGCCCCCCCAGTCCTTTAAGGTAGAAGCTATTAAATCTTGTAATATGCTGACTATCACTATTGTGATGCTTGAATTTTTTTTCCTCCTGGCTACTTGCAATATTTTCTCCTTGACCTGGGAGCTCTGGAATTTGATTATAATATTTTAGGAGTTTTTATTTTGGGATCTCTTTTAGGAATTGATCAGTAGATTCTTTTAATTTCTATTTTTTCTCTAAGTACTAGAATATCAAGGCAGTTTTCCTTGATAATTTCTGAAAGATGACATCTAGGTTCCTTTGGCTTTCAGATAATCCAATAATTTTTAAGTTATCTCTCCTGGATATATTTTCCAGGTCATCTATTTTTCCAGTGAGATATTTTACAATGTCTTCTATTTTTTTATTCATTTTGTTTTTCTTGTTTCTGTCTCATAAAATCAGTGGCTTCCATTTGCTCAACTTTAATTTTTAAGAAATTATTTTCATTACTGAGCTTTTATACCTTCTTTTCCATTTGACCAATTCTACTTTTTAAGGAGTATTTTTTCTTCAGTGAATTTTTATGCCTCTTTATTTATTTGGCCAGTTCTGCTTTTTAAGGCATTCTTTTCCTCACTGACTTTTTTGTACCTCTTTTATCATTTGGCCTAGTTTTTTTTAAGGTGTTAGTTTCTTCAGTATTTTTTGTGTCTCATTTATCAAGCTGTTAACTCATTTTTATTATTTTCTTGCATCTCTTTCATTCCTCTGCCTCTCTTACCTTATTTTCAAAATCCTTTTTGAGTTCTTCCATGGCTTGAGACCAATTCATATTTTTCTTAGAGGCTTTGGATATATAAACTTAGGCTTTGTAATCTTTTTCTTGTGTTTTGATCTTTCTTGTTACTATAGTAACTTCCTATAATCAGAAGTTTTTTTTTCCTGTCATTTGCTTGTTTTTCCAGCCTATTTTTTGACTTTTAACTCTTTGTTAAAGTATGGTTTTGCATTGTCCCAAGCTTCCAGGATTTTGTGCAGTTGTTTTCAGAAATACTTCTATAAATTTCAGTTCTTCCAAGATATTATGATCTAAGGAGAGATTTGTTTACTACTCTTTTGGCCTGTACTCTAGTCTGTGAGTGACCAGAAGCATTATTTTCTGCCCTGGAATTGTGAGGAGAGTCCCTTCTCCATTGTGACTGCAGGCGGTGGTATGTCAGTATCCTTCCTCAACCTGGGACTACCATCCAGGGCTGTGGCTCAGATCTGAGTATGGACACAGCAACAGAATTCTGCCTCCATGCTAGCAAAGAGACTCCTATAGTGTCCCTTTGATCTGGTTGTTCAGCCCCCTCACTATGTATGGCCTAAGAGCTCCAGAAGCAACTACTGTTGCCACTCAGTGGCTCCCAAGGCTTGCCCCTGGTTTCTTCTGTCTGGGGCGGAACTGGCCCAGCCTACACTGAACTGTGCTTTACTCTCACCTTGTTGTGACAGACCTTTCCTGCCAATCTTCTAAGTTGTCCTTGGATGGAAAATTATTTCACCCCATCCTTTTGTGGATTCTGCCACTTTAGGTATTGTTTTATGGCATTATTTAAAGATGTTTGGCGGGATTTGGGGGAGAGTTGCCTTTTCTTTGTTATCTTGCCAAATATTACTTTTTGAAGGTTCTTTCAGTTCCCCAAAGAGTGGAATTTATGATATCATGTTATATCTTGCTTCTCTATATTCCCTTTGATAGCCTCTTAGAGTCTCCTCTTTTCCTATCCTGACCTTCTGGTAGCTATGCTATGCCCTCTGCTTACTGTTCTGAGAGGAAGGGTTGAAGTATACTTGGCCCTTGAGCATGGTTAAAAGGCCCCACAATCTTTATGATTTCATTTGGGATCCTGGAGTCATGTGGCCATTCTGTGGTCATCCTACAGTCATCAGGCTCAGTTAATTGATGAGATGAATGAATTTAATACAAGAGTCTGAAAGATGGGACAAAGTCAGAAGGAAAGACCTGCAAATATAGGAAAACCCTGCTTTCCTGCTCATAATTTTACTCATCTCTTTGTCTAGAACAAAGAGATTTCTTTTAAAATTTTAATTTAATTTTTATTCTAAATTTAACAAATGCAAAAATGAGCGTTTATATGTCTGCTACAGAGCAGAGGTATTGTGCATGAAATTCTAAATTTCTATCAGGTAGAGTTTCCTATTTTACGGTCTTTAATAATTTAACATGTTTTTTTAATTTCCTGCTTGTCTGTGATTTCTTTCAGCCTTCTTTCTTTTCTCCTCTCTTTTTTGAGGGATGGGATAGGGATATATATATATATTTTAATTTTTAATAGCTTTTTATTTACAAGTTATATGTATGGGTAATTTTACAGCATTGACAATTGCTGAACTTTTTGTTCCAATTTTTCCCCTCCTCCCCTCCCCCTCCCCTAGATGGCAGGATGACCAGTAGATGTTAAATATGTTAAAGTATAAATTAGATACACAATAAGTATACATGACCAAATCATTATTTTGTTGTACAAAAAGAACCGGACTCTGAAATATTGTACAATTAGCCTGTGAAGGAAATCCAAAATGCAGGCAGGCAAAAATATAGGGATTGGGAATTCAATGTAATGGTTCTTAATCATCTCCCAGAGTTCTTTCGCTGGGTGTAGCTGGTTCAGTTCATTACTGCTCCATTGGAACTGATTTAGTTCATCTCATTGCTGAGGATGGCCAGGTCCATCAGAATTGATCATCATATAGTATTGTTGTTGAAGTATTTAATGATCTCCTGGCCCTGCTCGTTTCATTCAGCATCAGTTCATGTAAGTTTCTCCAGGCCTTTCTGAAATCGTCCTGTTGGTCATTTTTTACCAAACAATAATATTCCATAATATTCATATACCATAATTTATTCATTATTCTCCAATTGATGGGCATCTACTCAGTTTCCAGTTTCTGGCCACTACAAAGAGGGCTGCCACTAACATTCATGCACATATAGATCTGGGATAGGGATATTTTTATTAGAATTGTTTGTCTGGGGTTTTTTTTTTTTTTTTTTTGAAGGCATTTGGGAGTTAAGTGATTTGCCCAGAGTCACACAGTTAGTGTCTGAAGTCATATTTGAACTCAGGTTAGTGCTCTATCCACTGTATTTTACCTAACTGCCCTGGAGGAACTCTAATTTTATCCTTTTTCTCCCTCCCTCCTCCAAATTGAAGAAAAAGAAAAACAAAGCTCTTGTAACCAATAATCATGGTCAAACAAAGCAAATTACCACATTTACCATATGTAAAAATATAGGCCTCATTCTCCATCTTATGAATTAGCTGAATTAGTTGAATTATCAGCTTTGATGATGACTACTTCTGTGACCTTCAGCAAATCTCTTTGATAAATCCCTTTCCTGGGTCTCACTTTAATAATTTTTAATATGAGGGCAATAGATTAGGTGATCTAAATAGTCCCTTTCATTTCTAAATTTATGATTTTATAAGTTAAACTAAAAGCTATAAATAGCTTGATAGTGCAATGGATAGATGCTGGGCCTACAGTGAGGAAGATTCATCTTCCTGAATTCACATTCAGTTAGCTGTGTGACCAGGGGCAGGTCACTTAAACCTATTTGCCTCAGTTCCTCATCAGTAAATTGAGCTGGAGAAAGACATAACCACTTCAGTATTTTTGCCAGGAAAACTCCAAATGGGGTTGAATGGGACTGAATAAAATACCTAACATGGGTGCAAAGTAGGCCATTAGTTAATGTTTATTGGATTGGAAAGGGGACTAGATTTGTAGATATGCACAAAAAGAATGATTGAAAATGTGTTTGTCCAGCTACACCTTGTGAAAGAACTCTGGGAGATGACTAAGAACCATTACATTGAATTCCCAATCCCTCTATTTTTGCCCTCCTGCATTTTTTATTTCCTTCACAGGCTAATTGTACACTATTTCAGAGTCCAATTCTTTTTGTACAGCAAAATAATGGTTTGGACATGTATACTTATTTTGTATTTAATTTATACTTTAACATATTTGACATGTATTGATCATCCTGCCATCTAGGGGAGGGGATGGGGGGAAGGAGAGGAAAAATTGGAACAAAAAGTTAGGCAATTGTCAATGCTGTAAAATTACCCATGCATATAAATTATAAATAAAAAGCTATTAAAATTTTTTTAAATAGAAAAAAAAAGAAAATGTGTTCATTAAGGACTTATTATTATATGCCAACCATCCCTCTATAAGGTAGAAATACCAATATAAAAGAAAAGAGGGTCCCCACTTTCAAGGAGTTTACATTCTTTTTTCAAATTAAAGCTTTTTATTTTCAAAATATATACATGGATAATTTTCATAATTCACCCTTACAAAATCTTGTATTCTAAATTTTTTCTCTCCCTTCCCCCCATGCCTTCCCTAAATCCCAATATATGTTAAACATGTGAAATTTCTCTCTATATATTTCCACAATTATCATTCTGCCAAGAAAAATCAGATCAAAAAGGAAAAAAAATGAGAAAGAAAATAAAATGCAAGCAAATAAAAAGAATTAAAATGCTATGTTATGGTCCACACTCAGTTCCCACAGTCCTTTCTCTGGGTGCAGATGGCTGTCTTCATCACAAAACCATTGGAAGTGACCTGAATCATCTCTCTATTGAAGAGCCATGTCCATCAGAATTGATTATCATATAAGGAGACTTACATTCTAACAAGAGGAGGCACATTGAGAGTATTGCTGGCCAAGGTTGGACACCCCCAACCAGGATAGAAGCAAAATTGTTTTGATAGTGATTCTAACATTGGAGAACTGAACTGAGAAGGAGTTGCTTATTGAAACAAGGCTATTAGTGAACCCTATCTAGAAGATAACTGGAGAATAAAGAATAGATAAGTATGAAGCAAATTGCTATCAAGAAATCACTTCCAACTGGGGTAATCGCAGAAAGTTCAGTAGAAGTAAGAAATAATAGCTAAGATTTATATAAGTACCAATCATTTGTCAAGCATTTTACACATTTCTCATTTGATCTTCACTACAACTGTGAGAGGTAGGTGCAATTATTAGCTTCATTTTACAGAAGCAGAAACCAAGGCAGATAAACATGAAGTGACTTGGTCAGGCTCATATAGTTCTAGTAAATATCTGAGTTTGGATTTGAACTCATCTTTCTAACTCCAGGACTCTTGTTTGCACTGTACTACAGTTAGATAGTTACCAACACAATGTATTAGATAGTTTTGTGAATTTTTTTTTTAATCTTTGTTATCAGGAATGACTCATTGGAAAGGAAAAGAAAGAGAAATATATTTGGAAATGGATGTCATATGAAAAAAAATGCTTCAATAAAATGATAAGAAGCTTACAAAGTGATTTATAAGTAAACTATCATTTAAGTCTCACAACAAGCCTGTGTGGTTAATATTCGTATCCCCATTTCACAGATGAAAAAACTGAGAATGAGAGATGCTGAAGCTTACCCATGTTATTTTATCTGAACATAGATATTTGTGATGTCTATTGCACCGTACTACTGTACCAAGCTATCTCTCCAATCATCAAGATTTTAAGACATACGAATATGTTTGGTTTGGCCCATTTTCCACGACCAATGAGTAAAGTGTATGGTGATAGAAAGAAGCAATGAATTTCAGACCAAATAACCCAGGTTCATAGTTTAGATTTTTTAATATATTTCTTAGGTAATCTTGGACAAGTCATTTAATTGTTCTAAATCTCAGTTTCCCCCTCTGCAAAACAAAAGGTGGACCATTAAGGTCTTTTTTTTTGTTTTAATTTAATTTAATCAGTTCTTATGTAATACATTTTATGTAGTCTTACATTTCCCACCATAGTTGCATATTGACATGAGATAATATTTTCAATTTCCTGGGAAACTCTTTCAACTTATACTTTGCAAAGTTACCCAAAGAGTTTGAGATAATCACCTCAAGCCTGCTCCACTCAGGTGATTAATCCCTGAAGGCATACCTGCAAGAAGGCAACCAGGAAAGTTTAGGATCCCAGACATTAGTCAATAATGAAATATATTCTGACGAGAAGTATGATGATATTTGAGGCCTGTACCAGGAACTTGACAGGAGCCCTACCCTTTGACAGGAGCCCTACCCGTGACAAAGATTTCCAATAGTTTTGCAGAATTTGTCACTAAATACTATTGTCTCAATGTGTGATTCATACATTCATGCTTGGGAATGTGAAGGAGGTTAGATTCTCTAAGGTGATCACATGATCAGAGAACATTCAGAGATAGAAGGGACTTCAGGGCTCATTCTAATCTGAAGACCTCATTTTACAAATGAGGAAACTGAAACCTTAAGAAGTTATTAATGATTTGTCCAAATCGATAAAAGTAGTTAGTGGTAGAAGCAGAGTCAAAATTTAAACTCTAGTTCTTTGATTCTAAATTCAATAGACTTTCCACTGCATCCTACCCCCTTCTACCTTCCATGCTTCCTTCTAATTTTGAGATTCAGTGATTGATAAGAAAATAGAAAAATCTTTCTAGAAGATTACATTCAAAGGTATCACAGAGAGCCAATTTGGTAGCAAGTTCCAGACCAAACTGAAGGCACGTAAGATATGAGCATTTGACCTCCTGTATTTTCTATTTGAATCACCTCTGCATAACAGAATTTTCAACATCAGTTCAGTTTAATACAATAATCACTTATTAAATGACTTCTGCATGACATATTCTCTGCTGTGTGCTGAGGGTACAGAGATAAAAACAAGAGTCCTTCTAAGGGTGCTCATATTATACTGGGTGATATTTATAACATCAGTGAAAGGCATGTGAATGTAGAGGAAAGAGGAGAGGACTTTGAGAAGGAAGATCTAAGTTCTAGTTCTATTATTTATTAGCTCAGTTGCTGTTGTTCAGTCATTGTTCAATTGTGTCTGACTCTGTGTGACCTCATTTGGGGTTTTCTTGGAAAAGATACTCAATGGTTCTTCTTTAGCTTATTTGACAGATGAGAAAACCGAGGCAAGCAGGGTTAAGTGACTTACCCAGCGTCACACAGCTAGTAAGTGTCTGAAGCCAGATTTAAATTCAGGAAAATGAGTCTTCCTGACTTCAGGGCCAGCATTCTGTCATCTATGCCATTTAGCTGCCCATATAACTCAGTGATCTTAGGCAAATCACAACCTGAGTTGTGCGATAAATAATGCTTTTACCACTTGCCTTAAACAATAGTGCTTATTGTAGACAGAACTCTGAAAAAAACAAAGTGCTCTATATATGTGAATTGATAATTCTTTTCTGCTTGACATTAAATGGTAAAATAACAGGGTCTAGAAAGCTGGATTGCCTAATAGCCCTGATGCAATATTTGGTATGCTAGGCCTTTTCTAGCATCAATGGGCATTTAGGGAGGTAGTGTAGTATCATGCAAAGAGAGTTGAAGCTGGGGTCAGGAAAACTTGGATACAGATCCTGACTCGATGCTGACTAGCTCTGTGACCATGGACTAAGCACTCCATCTTACTGAGCCTGTTTTGTTTTTGGAAATCTGTTCCACAAATGGGAATAGAAGCGTCAACTTCCCAGGATTGCTTGAGGGTTATATCAGAAAATGAAGTTATACACTTTATAAATTTTTCAGAAACTATGTAAATGAGCTATTATTTATTGAAAATTCAGCTCAAGTTGTTGTTCAGTCATTCTCAGATATCTGATTCTTTGTGACCCCACTAGGTCACCTTCTAAATAGGAACTCTTTCTTGGTCCCTTCAACTTTCAGCTCCCCTTTCCCTTCCCACCCCCAATTACCATGGATTTATGGCTGTAAGGACACTTCTAGTCCCAAATCCATTTGGAATTTGTTTTACATATACTTTTTTTCTTGTCAACATTATTATTGTTATTTTATTTTATTTTTTATTAGAGCTTTTTATTTTCAAAACATATGCATGGATAATTTTTCAACATTGACCCCTGAAAAACCTTGTGTTTCACATTTTTCCTCCTTCCCCCTATCTTCTCCCCTACATGGCAAGTAATCAAATATATGTTAAACATGTTAAAATATGTCAAGTTCAATATATGTACACATATTTATATAATTATCTAGTTTGCATATACTTCTACATATACATGTTGTCTCCCCTATACAAGATAAACTTCTTGAAGCCAGGTGCTATTTCATTTCTATCTCTGAATCTATAGTATCTAGCATAGTGTTTGGCACAGAAATGCTTGGTGATTATGTATTTTAAAGGGAAACCAATTATAAATCAGGTCAGAAAATAAAAGTATAAGCTCTTTTTAAAAATCTCTGATCTGAAATGCAAATTAAGACAACTCTGAGATACCACTACACACCTCTCAGATTGGCTAAGATGACAGGAAAAGACAATGATGAATATTGGAGGGGATGTGGGAAACGGGATACTAATATGTTATTGGTAGAGTTGTGAACTGATCCAACCATTCTGGAGAGCAATTTAGAACTATTCCCAAAAGGCTATCAAGCTGTCTATACCCTTTGATCCAGTAATGTCTCTACTCGGTCTGTATCCCCAAGAGAGCATAAAAAAGAGAAAAGAATCTACGTGTGCAAAAATGTAGCAGCCCTTTTTGTAGTGACAAGGATCTGGAAATTGAGTGGTTGCCCATCAGATAGAGAATGACTGAATAAGTAATTGTATGTATATATTATGAAACATTATTATTCTATAATAAATGATCAGCAAGATGATTTCAGAAAGGCCTGGAGAAACTTAGATGAACTGATGCTAAGTGAACTGAATAGAATCAGGAGAACAAGATTACACAATAATCAATTCTGATGGCTCCTTTCAACAAGATGATTCAGGCCAGTTTCAATGGTCTTTGTGATGGAAAAAGTCATCTACACTCAGAGAGGACTGTGAGAACTGAGTGTGGATGACAACATAGAATTTTCATTTTTTGTTGTTGTTGTTTGCTTGCATCTTGTTTTCTTTCTCATTTTTTTCTTTTTAGCTGACTTTTCTTGTGCAGCATGATAATTATAGAAATATGTATATAAGAATTACACATGCTTATCATATATTGGACTACTTGCCACCAATAGAAGGATAGGGAGAAAGGAGAGAGAAAAAAATTTGGAAAACAAGGTTTTGTAAAATTATCTATGCATATGTTTTGAAAATAAAAAGCTTTAAAAGATTAAAAAAAAAAAATCTGATCTCCAGGAGCAATCTGGTCATGCATAGTGATCAAATGAAGGCCTTGACTTTTTCAGTCAAGGAGGAAAGCCCCTGCTTCTGTAGCTTTTGGGATAATGAATTATCCAGTCCTTGTATCTCCCAGGAGATATGGATTAATCATCAGAGTAGGATGTTAGTGGAAATTCAGACTTGGAAAATCTTAAAGGTATATTAACTGCAGTGAGAAGAAAGGAAGGAAGGAAAAAAAAGAAAAGGAAAGAGAAAAAGAAAAAAGAAAGAGGAAGGGAAGAAGGGAGGAAGGAAGAAAGAGGGAAGAAACATGAAAAAAAATTTTTACCCAAATTTCTGCTAATTACAAAAATATGGGAAGTATTTGGGGCTATGGAAGAGATCAGATGGGAACAGAGAGTCCTGGGAAAAAAGTGACTCAGCAGAACACATCTGTCAAGGGATGGATGATCATGGAAACACTGGCATTCATGACTGTGTTGTTTTGTGACCGGGATTACACACCCACTGAATAATTTAAAATGAGATGAGATGAAATAATTGCAAACTTCTAATTACTAATAAAATTCTAGCACCTTCCACAGTTCTGTACCCTTGCTAGCCAGGATGTTAGTGGCTTACCCACTGTGGTCAAATTAGAGAAATTTCCCACAGCTAAGGCCAATAATTCAGGCATTTGGCTACAAACATGTCACTAGTCAGAACTGTACTCATTTCTATTTTCTTTAGGTAATAAATATAATATTCTTTATAAAATATATGCAGCAAAAGCAGAGGTCATAATGCAATTATTTTAAACTAAGAATTTGGTATTGACTATAAATCAATTTGTAACATAAAAAAAGTTTTAAGACAACTCTGAGTTAAGCTTTATTCAACAATTATTTATTAAACATCAAGAACATGCCAAATATTGTGCAAGGCATTTGGAGATAGAAAGGTTAAAAACAAGACAGTCCTGCCCTTAAGAAACTTTTTTTCTTTTGGAGGACTATAAGATATATGCAAAATAGATAAAAGGGAGTTTCGAGGTAAGTATGGGGAATAGCCACTAAGGCAGAAGGTCTTGACCTTTTTCAAGTCATGGACTACTTTGGCAGTGGACCCTTTATAGATTAATTTCTTGAAATACATAAAATAAAACACATAGGACTACAAAGGAAATCTGTGCTATTGAAGTAATGATGCATTTTTTCCCATTCAAATTAATAGATTCATGAAATTTGTTTATGAATCCCTAGTTGGACCCCTGTTTAAGATTCCCTGCATTAGTTAGGTCACTAAAGCCTCTTAGAGAAAGTAGTGCATGGGCTGAGCTTTAAAGGAAAAATAGAGGTGAGAGGAGAACAATCCAGGCACGGAGAACTATCTATGCAAAGATATGGTGATAGGAAATGGAATGTTGGATACAAGTTTATAGCAAGTAGGTTAGCTTGTACAGAATTATAATTGTTTGAGAGGAAGTAATGTATAAATAGCCTGGAAAGATATGCTTTATTTGAAGGGCTTGAAGTGCCAAATAAATTTGGATTTTTTAAATAGATACAATAAGGAGCCATTGAATATTCTTGAGATGAGTGATATGGCCAGACAGGCTTTAGGTTGGGTAGCTCTCCAGAAGATGAATTGGAGAAAGTTAAGACTAGATGTAGGAGGACCATTTAGAAGATTATTGTGATTATCTTTGGCCTGAACTAGGTTGGCTGTGGTGGAGAAAAGAAAATTGAAGTGAGAGATACAGAGGTAAAATCAGCAATACTTGGCATATAACTAGATGAGAGAGGGCTAAGTAAGAATGTAGAACCTAGGATAACTCCTAGTTTGTGAACATGTATGATTAGAAGAATGATAGTGTCTTTGACAGATGTAGGGAAATTTGAGGAAAAGAGTTTGAGGAGAAGAAAATGAGTTCCATTTTCAGACATGTTGAACTTGAAATGTCTATAGGAATTCCAAGTGATGATGAAAATAAGTAGTTGGAGATGAGGGGTCAGGGCTCAGAAAGCAGATGATGGCTAGATAGATAAATTAGGGAATCATTTCCATAAAAATGATTCTTAAACATGTAAGAGCTGATGAGGTCACTGAGAGCCCAGGAGAAAGAGAAAGAGAAGAGAGCCCAGGGTTCACCTTTGCATAAGGAATGAGATACAGATGATGGTCCTGAAAAGATGACAGAAAAATCAGATGAATAAGTAAGGATCACAACTAAGCAGCGCCATAAAAACCCAGAAAGGAGAAATATGCAGAAGGAGGAGTTGGTCCACAATTTCAGTATCTGCAGAAAGATTAAGAAGGATGAAGATAGAAAAAGCCACTGCATTTAGCAATTAAAGAGATTATCAGTGATCCTGCAAAGTGCAATCAGTCAAATTGTAGGACCAAAAGCTAAGCTGCAAGGAGTTGAAAAGTGGAAGAAGAGAAAATAGAAGCAATGAATGTAGATAGTTTTTTCTCAAAACTTGACTGGAATAGAGGAATGCTATAGGATAATAGCAGGAAAGGACAGTGGGATCAAGAGAAGGTTTATAGGTATCAGGGAAAGAAGCACTGAATAGGCAGAAACTGGAGATTTGGAGAAAAGACACGATGACTAACTTGGCAGACTTCCAGGAGAGATAGAAAGGGATGACATTACAGAAAAAAAACACAGTAGTCAGTGCTTGCAAAAAGATCAATCTCTTTCTCTGAAACTAGAGCAAAGGAGAAGAGAATGAGCTGGTATTAAGGCTATTTAAAGTGTAAGTGTAAAGATTAAGGAGAAAAGGGAGTTCCTAAATAGATGGCTTTTCATTTTTAGTATAAGATGAGAATTTCTCTTACATGGGTGTGGTAAAAGTAGGTTGAGGAGGAAAAGATTGGTTAGAATAGATAATGTGAGAAGTGTTATAGAGAAATCAATCAATCAGAGAAGAATAACAACATAGGGAGGGCCCCTTGAGATTATATAATATAAACTCATAGTAGACCTAGTCAGCATATCTGTGTATTTAACCACCTGATGGTATTAGTAAGAAATCCCTTGTCTCATCCTGGGTATTAGCACCTGCCTCACTGGTATGAAAATGCTGATTTAAGTGGCTCTCAGAGTTAGTGACCTTTTATCCTTCTTTGATCCTGTTTTTCTCTGTGTTTCATTGTGGATGGTTGTATGATTTATAAATCTTCCCAATTGGAATTTATCTCCAAGTCCCTACCCCATGGCAAGATCCCACCTTTTTTCATGAGATAGTTGTTTTTCCACTGAGGACAGTCATGTAACCTTATAATGGTAGCGTCAATACAAGTAGACAACAGTCTTGGATACAATTTTTTAACATAGTATTTTATTTTTCCAAATACACACAAAGACATTTTAACATTCACCTTTGTAAAACCTTGTGTTCCAAATTTTTCTTTCTCTTTCCTCCCCTCCTTCTCTCCTAGAAAGCAAGCAATGACACGGATTAAACATATGCAGCTCTTCTAATCATATTTTCATATTCATCATGGTGTGCAAGAAAAATCAGATCAAAAGGGAAAAAATCATGAGAAAGGAAAAAAACAAACAGGCAAACAAACAACAACAACAAAAGTGAAAATACTATGCTTTGATCCACATTCAGTTTCCATAATTCTCTTTGAGGATACAGATGAGTCTTTCTTTCCCAAGAATATTGGAATTACCTTGAATCACATATTGATGAAAAGAGCCACATTCACTACAGTTGATCATCACATCATCTTCTTGTTGCTCAGTTCAAGGTTCTCTTGGTTCTGCTTACTTTAGTCAGCATTAATTCATATAAGTCTTTCCAAATTTTTTGAAAATAGCCTACTCATCATTTCTCATAGAACAGTAATATTCCATTACATTCATATACCATAACTTATTCGGCTATTCCCCAACTGATGGGTATCCATTCAATTTCCAGTTTCTTGCCACTACAAAAAGGATTGCTACAAACATTTTTGCACATATGGGTCTCAGATATTATTTTTGTCATTTTCCATGCTGACTCTTCCATTAAATTCTGCTCCATAAGTTGGCTTACTATTACTTAACCTCCCTCTACTCAGGAATCCCTTCTTTATCTTCCCTCACCCTTTGCTTCCCCATCCACCTATCCTCCCCCTTATTTCTTTATAGATTTTGGAGGGTGTTATACCCTTCATGGTATAAATGTAGTGTTGCCCATTGAACTCATTTCCGATGTGAATAAGTTTTCAGTACTATGAGTCCTCTTTCCCCCTGTAATGCCTCTGTGCCTACTCTTCCTCTGCGCCTCATTTTTTAATAACATGATTATTATTTTTTATCTTTGCTCTGCCACTCTTTCTTTTGAACTTAACCTATTGTTGATGTAAATTTTAAACATAAATTATACATTTCCCATGTAAAAAAACCAAAACAATTTGTCCATTTTTGAACAGTCTGTTCATGTTGAGTTCCTTAAAATTACTCTGATATTGGCTCTTTATATGTAAATTTTCTATTAAGTTCAGGTTTGATAGAAAGTCCTGAAAATCTGCAAGTTCATTGAATGTCTGTTTTTTTCTCATTGAAAACTATAGACAATGTTGCTGGATATGATATTTTTGGCCACAGCTCTAGTTCTTTTGCTTGCCTATAGATGTGATTCCAAGATCTGTTTTTTTTTTTTTTTAAATTGTAGCTTCTGTCTTGTATAATTCTAATTGTAATTCTAGCATATTTGAACTGTTGTTTTCTTGTTTCTTGCAAAATTTTCTTTTTGATCTGGAGGTTTCAAAATTTGGCAATAATATTCCTATGTATTTTTCACAAAGGCTTTCTTTGAGATGGTGATTGGTAGATTTTTTTCTATTTCTATTTTCCCCTCATGTTCTATCACTCCAGTAGAATTTTCTGAGATTATTGTATCAAGATTCTCTTTTTGGTCACAACTTTATGGCAGTCCAATTATTCTTATAATAATTGATCTTCTTGATTAGTCCTCCAGATCTGTTGTTTTATCTTATGAGTTTTTTCACATTCTGTTATATTTTCTCATTCTTTATCCTCTGTTTTCTTATTTCTTAGTCTCTCATAGCTTCATTAGCTTCCCCTTGCCTGATTCTAATTTTAAAAGAGTTATTTTCACTTTTGAGACTCTGGGCTTTCTTTTCTAATTGGTTAACTTTTTTTTCATAATTTTCTTGTTTTTCTTGGATGGTATTAATTTTTTCTTTATTTTTTCTTCAATGTCTCTCGTTTGATTTTTGATTTTTTTTTTGAGTTCTATAAATTCTCTCTAGACAAAGAGCAATTTCATGTTACTCTTTGGGGTAGAAACTTTTTTTTTAATAAAATGTTCTTTTCTGAAGATGAATACCAGTCTTCATTGTTTTCATAATGTTTTAATGGTGGTTTCTTTGGCAGTTCATTTTTTAAATTAGATGTATAAATGTAAGCACCTGGTGGGGAATGTTGCCTCATGTTTCCCTTCAGCTCTCCACTCTGACCAGGAACCCAAAACCAAAAGTTCCACCCTCCTGAAAATGCCCATACCCAGCAATGCTCCTGCCCCATTGCTTTTGCCCTCACTAGGTGCTGATTCCTTCTCAGGCAAGACGGTTCCCAATCATCAAAGGTTCACTCTCTTCCCATGCTCAAATTCCAACTTGACACTGTCCAGGAGGTAAAAGTCTCAGTGGTTATTGTTGAGGTTCCACAACAGCTGGCCTGAGAGGTTCCCACTTGGTGTTTCTGTGGAGCTAGCTCTGAGGTGTTTGCACTTCAGACAGTTAATCTCAGCCCAGGGTCTTTCTTCAGATATTGTTGCATAGTATCAGGAGGACCCCTATTCTGCCTTATGTCTTCTTGGTTCACCCTGAGATACAAATTTGTTCTATTTGTAGGGGAAATCAGAAGAGCTTGAAATTTACCAACCTACTCTGCCATCTTCCCAGAATCCTCCCCTTGGCATTTGCCCTAAGCATAGAATTAGTAAGCTCATAATTGGGGAAATGATTAAGACTTTGATTTAATTGTCATGGGGAATTTTCTGGTAAGGAGGAGTCAAGTTGGCACTTTCTCTGCTTATAAGGAGTTGCTTAGAATGCTGAGAGGTCATATTTCCCAGAGTAATACAGGCAGTCTTTGAAGCTGTTACTTTACCCAAAATGCAATATTGCCTCTCAAGCACTTAATAAGTAGCACTTAATAATATGGGGAAAGTAATAATAATAAAATATCTATTGAGAGACTACAAGTGTATTGTTCTAGAAACCCACAAGACATAGAATCTATCTGGACTCAGAAGTACTAAAAAATATAATTTGAATTTTTAAAATTCCTTGCTTTTAGTCTTTGAGTAGGCAAGAAGATGCGTATTCAGTGCTTGGCTCACTGAATTAGGAGGCAAAAATTCTGGAGGAAAATGTCTTCATTCTCATGGCACAGGGTCTGGACTCAATTTCTTGATGAGTTGAGGTGAAAACTGAAATTTCCACAGCAAGAGATATTCTTGTTCAATCAATCAATTAACCAATAAATACTTAATAGGTATTTGTTATGTAGCAGACATTGTACCAATTACTGGGGATATAAAAAGAGACAAAAGATGGTCCTTAGTCCCAAGGAGCTTGCATCTAATGGAAGATATAACATATGAATAAATGTATACAAAGCAAATGATATACAGAATACATAGGAAACAATAGAGGGAAGACATTAGATTTAAAAGATATTGGGGATGACTTCCAGTAAAAAAATGGGATTTAAAAGAAGCAGGAGAAGTCACTAGGCAGAATAGAGAAAGGAGAAGGTTTCACCAATGACAGAAAGACAGAGAAAATGTCCTGACTGGCTTGTCCAAATCTTTTTGGACACTCCTCACTAAACAAGTGAGTAAACATAGGATCCGCTATGCTACATTGTCTGTCTTAATTGCATGCATGTTCCTTAAACAAAACAAAGCATCATTAGTAAGCATTACTCACTGGTTATAAGGAGCAAAGTGCTCTATAAACTGTTAACATAAACTAATAAATGAAAGCTCTTATCATAAAATGTTATACTTTCATACAATTATCATATAAATAGACAATTTAACTTTATTGTGAAGATTTATATTTATTTAATTTAATTTTTCTCCAATTACATGTATAAGTTTTTAACATTTATTTTTTAAACTTTTGAATTCCAAACTCTTTCCCTTTCACTCCTTCCCTCTCATTGAGGAGGCAAGCAGTTTGATAAAGGATATACATGTGCTATAATGCAAAACATATTTCCATACTAGTCATATTATGAAGGAAAGCAGAAAACATGTCTTTTAAAAGTATGCTTTACAGCAAGGGATGCAAAGAGAAATTCCATTTAAAATTACTGTAGATAATACAAAATATTTGGGAGTCTAACTGCCAAGACAAGGTCAGGAACTATATGAACACAATTACAAAACACTTTCCAAAAAAAAAAATCAGATCTAATCAACTGGAAAAATATCAAGTGCTCATAAATAGACCAAGCTAAAATAATAAAAATGATATTTCTACTTAAATTAATCTATTTATTTAGTGCCATAGCAATCAAACTCCTAAGAAATTATTTTACAGAGCTAGATAAAATAATAACAGCATTCATCTGGAAGAACAAAAGGTCAGGAATTTCAAGGGAATTAATGAAAAAAGTGCAAATGAAGGTGGTGTAGCTGTACTAAACCTTAAACTATATAACAAAGCAGTGGTCATCAAAACGATTTCATATTGGCTAAGAAATAGAGTAGTTGATCAATGGAATAGGTTAGGTTCAGAAGTTACAACAGTCAATGACTACAGTAATCTATGCTTGATAAACCTAAAGACCTCAGCTTTTGGGATAAGAACTCACTATTTGACAAAAATTGCTGGAAAATTGGAAATTAGTATGGCAGAAAGTAGGCACTGATTCAGACCTATTACCTTATACCAAGAGAAGGCCAGAAAGGGTTTAGACATAAAGAGTGATACTATAAGCAAATTAGAAGAACAAAGGATAGTTTACTTCTCAGATCTGTAGAGAAGGAAGGAATTTGTGGCCAAAGAAGAATTAGAGTGTAATATGGAATGCAAAATGGATAATTTTGATTATATTAAGTTAAAAAGTTTTTGTATAAGCAAAACCAATGCAGATAAGATTAGAAAGGAAGTAGTAAATGGGGCGGGAAGGAAATCTTTACATCCAATGGTTCTGATAAAGGCCTCATTTCTAAAATATATAGAGAATTGACTCAAATTTATAAGAATACAAGCCATTTTCCAATTCATATATGATCAAAGGATACAAACAGAAAATTTTCAGTTAAAGAAATTAAAATTATTTCTAGCCATATAAAAAAATGCTCTAAATTACTATTGGTCAGAAAAATGCAAATTAAGACATCTCTGAAATACCCCTACACACATCTCAAATTGGTTAAGATGACAGGAAAAGATAACGATGAATGTCAGAGGGGATGTGAGAAAACTGAGACACTAATGTATTGTTGGTGGAATTGTGAACTGAATCAACTGTTCTGAAGCACAATAGGAAACTATGCCAAAATGGCTATCAAACTGTGTTTACCCTTTGATTCAGCAGTATCTCTGCTGAGTCTATATTCCAAAGAGAGTATAAAAAAGGGAAAAGGACTCACATGTGCAAAAATCTTTGTAGCAGCCCTTTTTGTAGTGTCAGGGAACTAGAAATTGAGTGGATGCCCATCAGTTGGAGAATGGCTGAATAAATTATGGTATATGTATGTTATGGAATATTATGTTCTATAAGAAATAATAAGCATCATGATCTCAAAAAGGCCTGGAGAGATTTACATGAGCTGATGCTAACTGGAGTGAGTGGGACCAAGAAAACATTGTACAAAGCAACAATAAGATTATACAATGATCAATTCTGATGGATGTGGTTCTTTTCATTAGTGACGTGATTCAGGCTAATTCCAATGATCATGTGATACAGAGAGAGAAGACTGCACCCAGAGAGAGTATTTTCACTTTTTTCGTCTTGCATTTTGTTTTCTTTCTAATTTTTTCTCTTTTTAATCTGAAATTTCTTTTGCAGCATAATAATTGTGGAAATATGTATAGAAAAATTATACATGTTTAATATTGTTTCTCTCTAGGGGAGGGATTGGGGAGAAGGGATGGAGAAAATTTAGAACAAAAAGTTTTGCAGGGTTTGATGTTGAAAACTATGCATATGCTTTGAAAATAAAAAGCTTTAATGATTAAATTAAATTATTTTATAGATTAATCAAATGATTAAAAAAGTATGCTTTGGTCTGCATTCAGATTCTATCAGTTCTTTCTCTAGAGATGGATAGCATTTTTCATCATAGATTCTTCAGAACTGTCTTGGAACTTTGTGTTGCTGAGAATGGCTAAATCACTTAAAATCGATCACTATACAATGTTTCTATACTTTGTACAATGTTTTTCTGGTTCTGCACACTTCACTTTCCATTAGTTTTGTGTAAGTCTAAGTCTTTCCAGGTTTTTCTAATAGCATCCTCCTGCGGCTGAAACTTAAATTTTAGCCTATGGGAAGGGAATATAAAAACTCGTAGGGAAATAATAGCTATGTAAAAGGGTAATTGGAAAAAAAATAATTAACCAGAAAGGGAATACAATAGGTACAACTGAAAAGTCTTGTTTAAAAAAAAAAAAAAGAGGTTCTGTTATCTTTATGTACATTAATTTTCTGTTCACTGATATCTATGGGTTGAATGAATGAGGACAAGAGTTTGCTACCCTACCCCCACATTGATGCTACATGTTGAACTACTTAAAATTATATCTTATATAGAGTCTTAAAGTTCAAACAGAAGTTTCTCAATCATGTTAAGATCATATGTGATTTCTTAATAAATGATTCCACACACAATCTATTCAATAGTCTGATTATTAATGCTAATTAAGGCATAAAACAAAGAGACAATGATTATCAAAAAATTTTGCCACTGTCTTGGAGGAAATTAAGTGGAAAAGAGATTCTCTATAGATGGAGAGGTCCTGCAGCTATTACTCCTTGGACAATATTATGCTGGTTCATTGGAACATTCTTTAAACTTCTCAATGAAATAGGCTACTAATCCACACAAGAAAAACTAACTGGATTAAAAAAACACCTGTATTCAGACAATGTCATGTATTTGTCCATCTATTTGGGACAAGCATGCAGATGACAAGAAGTTGCAACATTGAATTTGAAGAAGTGGATTAAAGTAGAAAGTTAGAAATTGTGCATTACTTTAATGATCCCTGTGTTGCTTCTTGATGAAAAGATTCATACTTTTAATAAAATGTTTTCCTGATGATCTTGAATGGTCATGAATTTTGAAATGTAACAACCTTGTAGAATTCACAGTTGTATGTATCTCTAAGGGCACGATAGTGGTGGCAAATTGATTGAGATTCCTCAGAATGTTTTAAAATGTTTATTGATACTTTAAATGAAAAGTTAAACGAACTTTTATTTCACATCATAATCATTTTGGGATATAAAGACCACTCTTCTCTACCAAACAAATCCTCCCTTGTAACCAAGAACAAAAACAATAAATGTAGTAATTACTTGTATTGTGTAATCTTACCCAAAAGAAAGAGGATAATTTATTTCTTCTTTGGGGCCAAGCTTAGATATTATAATTAATCAGTATTTGGTTTTCTTTTAGTGTTCTTTTTTTTTTTTTACATTATCATAGTTGTACATATTCTTCTAGTTCTGCATAAGTCATTCTGTATCAGTTTGTACATATTTTTGTTTGTCTGAATTCTTCATAATTATTTTTTCTTGTAGTTGTAGAATATTTCCAATGATGACTTACATTCAAGAAGCATCTATCCAGAGCTGTGCTAATAAATATTTATTGACCAACTTTCTGAAGGAAAAGAAAGGCGTGTATGACACACTTTTAAGTTTAATTTGCATTATTAACATTTTCTCCATCACTTTCTTAAATATAGACAATCACCAAAATAACAAATCAAGTCCTGATTTGTAGCATTTCTTGATTTTTAAGATATAAATGTGCACATAGAAAATTTAGCTGTCTCTTATAAGCTGAATCAATCTAGTTCTAGCACACCCTTGAATCCAACTATCAAAGATCATCAGACTTGAAAGGATCCTGGACATCATCCAGTCTCATATTCTTATTTTAAAGGTATTGACTTGCCCAAGATCACACAGGTAGTAAGGAGGAAGACCTCCCAGACAACATCCCAGACAAAATCTGAAAGGTAGATTCCTGGCATTCTTTCTACTATAGCACAATACTTCTCTATCTCTGAAGAAACATGATTAGATAAGAAGCTGGAATAAACATGTAGCAAGAAAAAGCTAATGGATGGTCTGGAGTCACCACTAGTATTCATAGTATGTAAAAAGACTTAGAAGACATTCTTGGGCAAGGATTAGATCTTGGAGAATCAATAGAAAAACATGGATAAAAATCATATAAGATGAGAAGACATCTATGCGTTAGATTCTTCACCAATGGGAAGTAATACCCACATCTAAGAGATCACAAATGCTATGAAATATTGACATATTACTAGACATCATCATTTCACAAAGGCAAATTCAAAAAAAAAATAAGTGAAATTGAACTTTGATTTGATTAAACCACAGCCTTTACCATCTAATATCTTTGTCACCAGTAATAGATAAAATTCCTTGCAGAATGTTCAGGCTCTCATAAAATACAACTGTCAAGCTATAAAATAATTTCTTTCAATCTTCTATATATTCACAAAACTTGAATGGTTGTATTGAAATTCAGTATTTTACCTTACTCACTTAAAGTAAGTCTACAAATGGATTATATGAAAGAATTCCAAAAGCAAATGTTTATTCTTTCACAATATTGACTACTTGTCTAAAAATGATAATCTCCTTCCTCTCCCAAAACAAAAATATCCTTTGACTACATTAATAGAAATAATGGACACAGATAGAGACAAATGGAGAGAGAAAGAGAGAGAGAGAGAGAGAGAGAAGAGAGAGAGAGAGAGAGAGAGAGAGAGAGCGAGCGCTTTTATAGTTTCATTGAACTATGCCCTTGCCAGATAACATCAGCAGTACTGCATTCCTTTCTGGGTGACAAAGTAACTAGCTAGTTAACATTTATATGCACTTAAAGTTTTACAAATATTATCTCATTTTGTCCTTACAACAACTCTGGAAGGGAGGTGCTATTAGTATCCTCATAGTACAGATTAAGGGACTTGGGCATGTAGAGATTAATTGTCTTGCCCAGAATCATACAGCTAAATCAGATTTGGATTTAGGTCTTCTTCATTTCAGATTCATTGTGCTATCCACTGCCCCATGTAGTTGCCTGGTGGTTTAGGAAGGATTTTGATAAGCCAGCTGATTAAGAAAACCTTTGTATTTGATCCTGTAGGTAACAGGGAGCCACGGGAGTTGACTGAGTAGGAGAATCACTTGGTCAGACCTGAATTTTAGTAAAATCACTCTTGTAGCTGAATAGGGGATGGATGGAGCAGGGTGGAGGAAGAAAGGACATGAGGGAGAAGAGGGGGTGTGAGGCAGGCTGATGCAATTGTTTAAGTGTGACTTAATGAGGGCCTATATCAGAATGATGGCAATGTCAGAGAAGTTTGGTAATATGGGGAAGATAGAATGCTTGTGTACATAGGTTGGTTTTTTTCCCCTGGTTCTGCTGGTATGTCTATAGCTTTTTAATACCATCACAACAATCCTGTAAAGTAGGCTGTGAAAATGGGGAGGTGGTGGGTATAGTGGATAAGATCACTGGGCCTGGAGTTGAGAAGACTCATCTTCCTGAATTCAAATCAGACACTTAGTCATTGTGTGACCCTGAGCAAGTCACTTAATCCTGTTTGCCTCAGTTTTCTCAGCTATAAAATGAATTGGAGAAGAAAATGACAAACCTTTCCAGTATCTTTGCCAAGAAGATCCCAGATGGAGTCACCACAAGTCAGACTTGACTGAAAGGACTGGATCACAAGTTAGTGAAAACATTTAATTTCATTCTATTCAATACAATAAACATTTATCGAGTTTCTCCTGTAGCTAAGGCTGGGAATATGATGACAAAAATGAAAATAGTCCCTGCCTTCAAAGAATTTACATTCTATCAGAGGAATACAATATGTACACAGATAAATACATACAAAACAATGCAAAACATTTATTTCAAGATAAGAGACAGAACCAATAACTGGAAGAATCAAGAAGAGAATTCTCTAGGAGGTGACACATGAGCCTTGTTTTGAAAGAATCTAAAGATTACATCTGCAGAAATGAGAATCTTACAGACATGGTGCCTGGGGATGTAGTGTGAGAGGGGGTGAATCTTATTCAAAGGCATGTGGGAGAAAAGAAAGTTGTGTCTAGGAAAAGTGCTATTACTCCCATTTTGCAGATGAGAAAATGGAAACTCAGAGAATAAAAATCATTCAGTGGCAGAGTTGGGACCAGAATCCAAGTCTTGTATGACCTGAAATTCAATATACTTTTTAAGACGTTCATATAATAGGTTACTTTGGAGCCATATTTGACTTACTGTGTTTTCTGCCCAAATAAAATTTTGTTGAAATATAAGCATGAGTCAAAATAGAAGGCTCTTTCATTTTTCTGACTACTAGTAGATTCAGAACTTTGTTTCTATATATCAGACTTTCTCCCTTCTTGTTATTGATCATCCTTTGTTTTCGAAGAAGATCATTGACATTATGGGGTGATGTCTTGATTTTCAAGTGAATTGGATATAAGTGAGGTAGAGTTGCACAAAAATCAGCCTCACTTTCAGAATCATCTAAGTCCAGTGACAAGACAAAAGTCATGGTGAATGATGATGGCCCAGGATATAGTGGATGGTCCTGGTGTCCTTGATGTCCCACTAAACTTTGCACTCTACAATGCCTGCTTCGGTTGCCCTCATGGCCATTGGAACAAATTGTTCTCATGTTGCCCATTCCACTGGGCAAATTTACATTCTTGGCCTACATGTCTCCCTAAGTCACTGACCCTTTTGAGGTCTCAATCTGAGTTATCCCATCTGCTGAGATGGTTTTACAAGGGTATGGCCTCTTTGCATGCTGTAGCTTCCTAAAGTCAGAAAAGTCAGAAGAAGATTCTGTACCAGATGATATCAGAGGGAAAAGGAAAAATAAAAACCTGAGAATTTTACTTATTGATATCCCTGTATTTTAGCACTTTAAATATCCTACCAATCTGAAATGAGCTTCTTGTTACTGAGAGATTCAGGTTGTTACCCAGTGAGAGCAGGAAGTTCCTGACTTCTTGCTTCTGGTAACAAAACTCATATTAGTTTAGTCTATAATCCAACAACCTGCCTAAATGTCTTTTCTCACATCTTAGAAGAGAAATAAATACATACATCTTAATAATGCTTTATATTTGCATAATGCTTTGCAGTCTTCAATTTGCTTCCAGGCTCATTAACTTATTGGATCCTCAGACCAATCCTAGGGAGGTAAACAGGGCAGAGTTCTTCATAAAAGTTAGGTAACCTGCCTAAAGTCACACAAACAGTGTTGGGGCCAGGATTACAACCAGTGTCTCAAGGAGATACAAAATGATGAGAATAATAATACTTTCCTCTACATCATCAGGCACTGCTTCTTATAAACACAAATACTTTCTGCTACAGCACAAAGAAGAAACCAAAGGATTCGGGAAAAATTACATGTAGACCCATTTATCTTTTCAGGGATTCATTTGAATGAGGCCAGATTGAGTTGATGAGATTCAAGGGAAGACTGCAGTAGATTAAGGTCCTTTTCTATTGGACTGAGATCTCTCTGCATTTGGATAATTTTCTGGAGACATTTCTTCCATATTCCCTTTCAGAGATCAATCCTAGTATACTTATGTAAACAACAGTATAGGACTGAGAAATTTTTTACTTGTGTTTCCTTGTCCTTATTCCCCTTCTGTCCCACCCTAATCACAGTAATGTCCAGTACTATTTTTATAAGTAGTTTAGAAAAATTCTCATGGGTGGAGCAGCAGAGATGATCAGAATCTAGGAACCAGGACAGGTCAATACAGGGTCCAAGCTATCCACAGAGGCAATGGCAAAGCTGATGGTAAAAATGTGTGTGTATGTGTGTGTGTGTGTGTGTGTGTGTGTGGTTAGCCAGAATCAACTATTGATTATAGTCTATTAGATTATATAGATTATAATCATATGATTATAGATTATTGCAATTTGGGTTCTCAGAAGATGTATTTCCTCCTCAGAACTGTGGGAATAACTACACAGTGTTAAAGTGTCTTTTTAATGCTATCAGCTCAACCCCCCTTTCTGGTGTGTATTTGCCCAATGTCAATCACCCATTTCTACTGAATATCTTCTCAGAATCACTAATTCAAGTAATTAAATCCCATTATCCATTTAATTAATCATCAGCTTTTCACAAAGGGTATATTTACTGGAAAGATAGAATAAGAACCCAAAGTACAAGTAAAGTATTTTATAAAGTAAAATACAAATCTTTACAGAATATCCCTCTTCCAATGGAAGACATTCTCCCTTCTCCTACCATAGTACCCTGGTGATAAGCTGTTGTTTCTTACAACCATATGAAATTGGTTTTGTCTTCAATTGCCATAGAACAGAAAAGCCTGTTGATGTAGCAATGCACAGTAAGAATATATTTAAAATAATCACCACACTTTTATAGTATAAACAATACACTACATTCTTAAAATTTTATCATGTAGGTTCAATCTGTGTTCTATAATCTCATAATTTGCATAGTGAAACAGGCCAATTTTTAAGAAATACAATTTAGTGAAGCTCAAATTGATTGCATTTCACTATATTCTATAGAATAAGAAAGTAAATTAAATAAATAAATCTGTTTCAAAATAAAATTTCACATATTTGCATTTTTAATCTTATTCACAGAAAACAAAAGTTATGTACTAAAAATAAAGCATGCTGTTCTCACGGTACTTCTGACCCAGTCATATGCAGGACATCTGGAAATGACGATTCATGAACAAACTTGACATAAAAGAAGCACTGACTGTATAGCATCTGTAAATGTGTTAATAACGCTCGTGGTCCTTTAACAGTCACCCTTTAGTATGAGGAAAAATAAAGTTTTGCTTTAAAAAAAAAAGAACTTATAGAGTCTGAAAGCAAATTTAAGTATACTATTTTTCTCTTTTTTCCCCATGTCTTTTGGTCTGTGTTTTCTTTCAAAATGTGAGCAATATAGAAATATTTTTTAATGATTCCACATGTATAATCTATATTAAATTACATGTTGTCTCAGGGAACAGTGGGAAAGAATGGAGGAAGAGAATTTAGAAGTCAAAATTTTAAAACATGAATGTTAAAAATTGTTTTTATGTATTTCACAGGGAAATATAAAATATTATTTTAAAAAAGATATGGGCAGCTTGATATAGGAGATTGGGCACTGGATGTGACTTATTATCTGTGAAATCCTAGGCAAGTCACTTAAATCTTCTCATCTGTAAAATGAAGGATTTGGCCTGTGTAGTTCCTATAAGTGCTGATTCTATATCTCAGTTAAAGTTTTTATCAAAGAAATAAAAAACAAAATGGTCACTTTTTCCTGAAGTTTATCTAGTAGTGCTATGCCTGTTGAATCTCATGGCCCTAGATCATGGAATTACTATTAAAGATTTAACCAAACATGATAGGAGCCTCCAGGAGCTTCCCCTTCCCCAAATGGGAATTCTTAAGGTCATTATTCTGCTGCTATATATGGTCCAGATGCAGAGATAGTTCTGAGTAAAGCAGATGGAATTGGGAAAAGGGAATAAGCATTTATTAAATAACTACTGTTTGCCAGGCAGTATGCTGAGCACTTTACAAATATTATCTCATTCCTCTCAGATGGAATGTCTTCCCTCTTCCCATTCTTGTAAAGATGATTATTTCTGTTATTAAGGACAAAAAGGAGATTCACCGTGGGAAGTATTAATCTATGATGATATCCAAAATGCTAAAGTTGCTTAATCATCTTCCTTTTTCAGCTGGGTTGGGCACTGTTGATGTATTATAGCCTGGAAATGGGGTAAATTATAATACTAATTGAGAAATGATGGAGGTTATATATAGGCCAACCACTTTCACCAAGAGTGTTCCACCCTTAATTTCCCAAGAGTAGCTGCTATTGTCCTTGTTCAGATTATGGAGCAGAATGGTCAAGTGCCGTCGCCTTATCCTTGATTTATATATGGAATTATCATTTATTTATGATGGCTTTTGGCATTTCTCCCTGATAACTCCTCCTGCTTTACCTCCTTAGCTGGTCAGCTTCTATTTGTGAAGCGTCTACCTTGAACTTTCCCAGGATTTGTGACCTAGACCTTGACTGCTGCTGAGGAAGATTATATGTATATGGCTTCTCAATTGAACCTGGGATTTCATTGGGCACAGAACTAAACACTTACTAGCTCACAGGGAACATATTGAACCCTAATGCCTGCCACCATATACTCCTTCTGCCAGGATGGGGAATTAAGGGGAAAAGTCATCATGTATAGTGTAAAAGTTCTTGACTTTTTTATATTATGGACCCTTTGAGAAGCCTAGTGAAGTTTACAGAGCTCTTCTTATAATAATGGTTATAATTGAATAAAATAAAATAAAACAGGATTATAAAGAAAACCAATTTATAATGAAATATCATTATCAAAAAATTTTTAAAGTGTATAGACCTCTCAGGTAAGAGCCACTAATGTAGGGGCAGCTAGTAGTAGGCATAGTAGATAGAGCACCAACTCTGGAATCAAGAGGACCTGATTTCAAATATGGTTTTGGATACTTACTAACTGCACTGGGAAACTATTTAACCCCAATTGCCTCCTGTTCAAAACAAAACAAGTTTTTTAAACAATCCAACCTCATTAATGTAGTAGGGAAAGGTATGGATTTAAAGCTAGTTGACTCAGGTTCAAAAGCCTGGTCTTCAGTTCCCTAACTGTGTGATGTTGAACAAATCACTCAACCTTTCTGGGTTTTACCTTCCATATCTGGAAAGTAAGAAGATAGAATTAATCTAATCCTCTAAGGCTCAACTTTATTTATTTTATTATTATTATTATTTTTTAAATAACTTTTTATTGACAGAACCCATGCCAGGGTAATTTTTTACAGCATTATCCCTTTCACTCACTTCTGTTCCAATTTTTCCCCTCTCTCCCTCCACCCCCTCCCCCAGATGGCAAGCAGTCCTTTACATGTTAAATAGGTTACAGTATATTAAGGCTCAACTTTAAATCTATTAGTCTAAGATACTAGGATACAGTAAGTTCAACAAATTCACTCTGTATTTCTCAAGAAATGCAGACTTCAGGAGAATAATTACTTTTAAAAAAATTTAGTAGACATAAATTGTAGGATCAAAGAAAAAGGAAACTTTTTTTAGGTCTTTTAATTCCAATTTAACCAATTTTTTATAAACCATATATATTTCAAAATGTACATGTCTTTACAATGGTTATATCTAGGTTTCTTCTGAAAATAGCTAATAGGCTTCTTGAACTCTTATAGAGAATATGATCATAAAAACATAACTTTAATTTATCATCTTAGTTGGAGCATCCAAAGGATCATCAGTTTCATAGTATGTTTATTCTTCCAAATCATACTGTTAGAATTCTTACAAGGTGCTAAGTCAGTGGAATTGATAGAGACAATGATTGTTTAGCAGGGTGCTTAACAGTTCTCTAGATGTACTTAGTACTTATGACAGTTCCACAAGATTCACACCTTTAAGAGAGCATACATAAACTAGGAGCCTCAACCAGGATTGACTCTGGGAGATTCACAAGTCGGACTCAGTCGAGGAGATTTACAAGCTAGAGATGGCAGTCAGGCAGAACTAAGGAAGACAGAGAAGTGTGGCAGGCTATTCTGTGGAGAACACTGAAACCAAGATCCAGAAGGCTTCCATAAAAGCTGGCAGAGCCCCAAGGAAAGAGACAATAAAGGATTTGGACTTTAACTCCTGGCTGCATTTGGCGTGATTACATTGAACTGAAACAAAGGCTGCCTCCAGAAGGCCCCCTCCTCCCCCCCCCCCCCCACGAAATCTACTCCCAGAGAACATTAAATTTTAGAGAAGAACATTACATCATACATTACTTTTTATTAATGTAGCTCAGTGAACAAAGAACTGAACTTGGAACGAGAAGACTTGGTTTTGTCACTTACTGCCCATGTAACCCTGGCCAAATCACTTAACCTTTCTGGGTCTCAGTTTCCTCATCTGTAAAACAAAGAAGTTAGATATTATGGTCTCTATAATTTCTTCCATTTCTAGATCTATGCTCCTATGATTTCATGACTAGAATTATGCTTTGGATAACTGGTTTTGAATGAATAAATGAATTGTTAATATTTATCAAGTACTTATGATGTGTCAAGCACAGTGCATATATAGTCAGAGGTCTTGTTTATATAAACATAGAAACCATTTTATTGTTAAATTTGCTATTTTATTATAAAAATTGTTAAAGTTTTATTAGATTTTAAAAGTTAATTAAAAATTAAGAATTTTAGTTAAAATATTAGGTTTGATGGTTCTTTCCTTATATTCTTGCTATTTTAGCATGGTTGCTGAGACTAAACAGTCACTTATTAAATACTCAACTTGACAAATACAATTATGGCAGCATTAGCACTTTACATAATAATGTTGCAGCCTTAGCATCTTAGCCAATGGTTGTTGCCTGAGTACATTCACATATTCTTGAGCTTATACAGTCATGCAATAAACAAAACACAGGACAGAATCAAGCTGTCATCATCTAATAATCTAATAAGGCAGTCAGGCAAAACATGCCATTAATAAAGGGAGTGGACGGATAAAGCCTGTGGGCAAAGGAGAGGTGAAACCAAAATCTGAGTAGTCCATCACTTTCTGTCATCAATGAATTCATGTTGCTGTGAGAAAAAGCCTTCTGGAAGAATGAATAAAGACAAGTCTTAATGGGATTTGAGAAATGTTTCACTTTATATCTGTCATTAACCCTAAAATCCTTCTAGCCAATCTAGTGTACCTCTTTCTATACTCAATCCCATTTACTAACCCAATATTTAAATCCCATTTCATTGTGAATTATTTGAAAAAGGAATGGCAAATCTCCCCAACACCTGCTCATCCTAAGGCTCTCAATGCTAAGCTGCTTCTTTGATTGAACATGACATAAGATGAGGTAGAGAGAGGAACACTCAATACTTCTTTGGACTCAAGACTTGGGTGCAAGTCCTATCTTTGACATTAGTTATGTGACACTAGGCAAGTTATACAATCATTGTCAAAGGCAATTCTCTAAGACTATAACTTAAAGATGAGTTATTGATCTGCAGTTATGTGAGATAAAGTTCACTTCCCTTATGAAATGATTCTGTGTGACCTTGGACAAGTATTTAACCCTGACTACCTCCCTCCATTTCCCACAAAACCTAACAAAACAAAAAAACTCCACAAGTAAAGTGGGAAAGGAATAGTTTTGAAGTTAGATGATCAAAAATAGCAGATGACCAGAAAAAGAAGCGAGTCAGTCATATAGAAAGAGCAGGAGATAACAGCTGGATCATTCATCCATTCCATCAGTAACAACAAAATCTTTAAAAACTTTGATCAAAACCTCTCCTTAGTAAATTGAGTCAATTTCCCATAGAGAAATTAGGGAAAGATCTAGATATGAGTGTACATGATGAGGAATAGGGGACAGATTATGATTTGCTCTTAGCCTTGACTGCTCCCACCATTTTATGCCTAGAACACACTTCCTTTTTCCTTCACATTTCAGGATCCTAAATTTCCTCAAGCCTCAACTCCAGATTCACTTCCTACGTAAGCCTCTCTAATGCTCCTAGTCCAGTAGTTCCCAACATCTTTGGTTCTACAAACCCTTTTAGCAAAAGAAATATTCTGTGAAGCCCCGGAGTCATTTAATATATTTCTCAGATTATTCTTTTAGTTTTACTTAGATTTCTTCATTAAGCACTTACCACAAATACAATGATAACTTTTGCTCTCTAAATCTCCAAGTCACTGCACAAACAAATCTGAAATCAAACATGCACTTGCTTGATGTCACAGAGGGAATATTTGTAGCACAACTGGGCAATTAGTTACTGCTTAAGGCACCACTGAAGGAATTTTTCATGAATCTTGTGGACCACTCTTCTGAATCTCCAAGGGTTCTAGGACTACTAAGTGGGAATCATCGCCCTGGCCAAATGCAGGGAATCTACTTATTTGAGTAATCCTCACTATTCCCACCTCTCCCCAAAATGTAAATTCCTTGAGGGCAACAATTGTTTAGTTTTTCTTGAAAACCCATTGGCCTATACAGTGCTCGACACATAGTAGATGCTTATTAAATATTTCTTAGAATGAGTAAGTGGATTCTTTAAATGAAGCAATCATGCATCCGTAATAGAGATATGTGTCTATCAAAGTACTGAAGTATATGTCTGGATGTCCTTAGTATTTCTAGCCATTATTGTCTGAGTTTGGTTAGGTCCATTTTGATTTTTAAGTCTAAGTATTATACTTTGGTATGAGTAAAATAACTATTAAAATAAAAAATTCAATAGATAGACTCACCCAAAGTAAGACTTTCAAAATAATGAAAAATAACAGTAAAAAAAGATGATGCGGAAACAGCATTTTAAAATTTTCTGATTCTATTTACATATGTTGTCTCCTTAAGAAACATCTTTATAAGGAGGAGTTAGAGTTGTGTGCATATTTTGGGATTTCAAAAATAATTTTTTCTCCATGAGAGCAGAGATTTACAGCTGGGACCATAGAAGCCATCTAGCTTCATATAGACATTTTGTAGATGAGGTTGTGACATGGCCAAAGTCACACAGCAAGTAAATGTCAGAGGCAAGACTTAAACCCAACCCTTTCTGGAATATGAGAGCAGCCCTCTGTCCATTATGCCCTGTTGCTCATGGCAGATAGATTTTTCTTTCCATTCAAAGTTTTCACCACATTATCCATTTGTACTATAGATGAATTCATATTAGGACCTTAACTTGATGTTACTATCACTTTAATAAATAATAAATAGCAAGTTATAATCTCAGATGTGTAGAATTAAGGGGCACAGAAATTTTTTTAAAAAAGCTTACATTGTCAATAAAACAGTGTGTGTGTGTGTGTGTGTGTGTGTGTGTGTGTGTGTTTGTGTTTGAGCAATATCAACTCCTTGTCCTAGTCACTTATTGACAAGGAAAACATTCTCTTGAAGGGATTACAGGCTGATTAAATTCTAGTCTATACTTTCAAAATAGTTTGACTCTTTTTCTGGATTTGATTGACTAGTTGAAACAAACAAAAAATAGTTGTCTCAAAAGACATTGTTCAAAAATTGGTGGTTCAATGGTTCAATTAATGGTTGGATTAACTTGAACTATTTTTTTCATCCTATCTGTTTACATAGTTAAACCAACCAGTTCACATAGCTTAGATTTGTTCTTCATTTTCAAATCTTCAAGATTGTATATAGGATTACACATCTTGAGCTAGAAGGGATTTAATGGACATTTGATTCACTCTTTTCATATTATAGATGAGAAAATTACCACACATTTAGATTCAGTTATTTGTCCAAGTTTATATCACAGATTTAGGATCTCTGAAGTCAAGTCTAATCCCCTCATTTTACATATGAGGAAACTGAGACCCAAAGATGTTGAGACTTTCCAAAGATCACTGTCTCTCTCTCTCTCTCTCTCTCTCTCTCTCTCTCTCTCTCTCTCTCTCTCTCTCTCTCTCTCTCTTTCCCCCTCCACCCCCCCCTCTCTCTGCCTCCTGACACCTAGCATAGACCCTCATCATCTTATGTCTTACACTATTGCAATAAATTCTTGATATGTCTTTCTGCCTCAGCACTTTCTTCCTATAGTGCATTCTACCTTTACAGAGTAGTGTGATTTTCCCAAGCCTGGGTCTTAACATGTCATTTCCCTGTTACAGAAACTCCAGTGGTTCCCTGTGACTTCCAGATCAAATGTGAAAATCCTCCTTTTGGCATTAAAAACCTTCATAACCTGGTCCCCTATTACCTTTCCAATCTGATAGCACACACACACACACACACACACACACACACACACACACACACACAGAGTGATCTAGTAATTTCCAGCTTTCTTACTGTTCCTCAAATAGGTTCCTCTATCTCCTGACTCCATGCACCTTCCTTGACTACCAATCATACCTGGATTCTCCTCTTCCACATCTGTCTCCTGGATTCCTTTATAGCTAAAATCTGATTTTGTCCAAAAAACGTTCCCTCTCTCTTCATGTATATTAACTAACTCTAATTTATTCTGGTATAACATGTTTGTACATAGTTTTCATGTTCATTCTTCTATCAGACTGTGAGCTCTTTGATGGGGCTGGGTTTTTTCCTCCCTTTCTTTAAATTTCCAGGGTTTAGTAGAGTACCTGGCACACAATAGGTGCTAAATAAATGCTAGTTAAACAAGGTGTCAAAGTGAGAATTTGAACTAACAAAATTGGTGCTCTTTTTTTCTGAACTGACTCATGTAGGTCTGGAATTTGGGATGCTGATTCATTAGTTACATCTAAGTGAAAAGGAAGTCAGAGAAAAGGAAAATCTTAGAGTTTTGTTGTTGTTTTTGTTGTTGTTGTTGTTGTTGTTGGTGTGGTAAGGTTTTTTCAAGAAGGATTTGGGCGAAAAAGAATAAATTGCACACCTTAGTATCTGTATTTGTAATCTTTAGAAAAATGGGCTTCTTAAACCAGGGGTTCAAAGTTAAGGATAAATATATTTGTATCTTCTTAACATATACTTTGTATTTAGTTACCTGTTTACATGTTATATCTCACAATTAAATTGTAACTCCTTTGACGATAGGGATTACTTAATTTTTGTCTTTGTATCACTAGCAAGATAAGTTGAATCAAGAAGCATTCATTAAGCACTAACTGTATACCAGGACTTATGCTAAGCACTGTTTACAAAAGTAAAAATAGATCCTGCCCTCAAAGCTTCCAGTCTAATTGGGGAGACAACATTTAAACAGCTTTGTAAAAAGAAGATACATATTGAATATAATGGAAGTAATTTCAAAGAGGAGGCACTAGTATTAAGAAGACTAAGAAGACTTCCTAAAGAAGATAAGCGTTTAAGTGGGATTTGAAGGAAACCACATAAGGCAAGAGGCAGAAGTGAGGAAGGAACCCATCCCATAAATGAGGGCAGTCAGAGAAGATGCAAGAGTCAGAATATGAGGCTTCATGTTTGAGGAACAGCAAGGAAGCCAATGTCAGTGGATGGCCAAGTACATGGAGGAGGAATAAGATGTAAAAGAATGGAAAGCTAGGAAGGGGATGGGCTACAAAGGACTTTAAAAACCAAATGGGAGGATTTAATATTTAATCCTGGAGATAGTAGGGAATCACTGGAATTTACTGAGTAAAGGAATAACATAATCAGAACTAATTTTTTAGAAATATTATTTTGACAATTGAGTGAAGGATGGATTGGAAAAGAGACTCAAGACAAGGACTGATCAGAAGGTTATTGCAATAAAACAACCTTCAAGGTTGTGAAAGGTGATGAAAGATGATGAAAGCTTAAATAAAGATGGTAGCAGTGTTAGAGAAGAGATGTTTAGTTTCATGTGTTTTGCATAACTAGGGGCTAACACAGGACTCCAAATCCTTTGGTCCTTTCTTAAGAAAGCATGTTTTGGATAGCAAGTTAATTGCTTCTCCATGATCCAACATCCACTGAAGACTTTCAAGTATGTAAGTTGAGATGTTTAGTTAGGCTTTGGAAATGAAATTTCTCAAGTATTGACCTGCCAAGAAATGTTATATTTTATCACCCCTTAATTATGTTAGCAGTTCAAAAGGAGGCATGGGACAGGAAGCAGGCAAATCCAGACAGGGCTGGTCAGGATTAAGCATGATCTCTTTCCTGGTGCAGTAGGTGCTTTCACTTTTTTAGAAGTAGAGTTGCAACTCCAAGAATGGGGTTCGGAAGATTCCACACAAGTCCTAAGTAACATCCAGTTTCATTTTCCTTTAGAAAAGCATAGTAAGTCATTGGATTGACCACTCACACAGATAGTCCCCCCCCCCCCCCATCCCCCCCCCCCCACAACCATATTCCTTTAACCCGTATTCCCAATGGTAGGCACATAGCTATAAATTGAAAAAAAATGACTTTGGAAGACTGAATATATTATATATCTCTATCTCTATCTATCTATCAGATTGCTTGTGTCTTAGGGATGAGGGAGAGAGAAAGAAAAATTTGGAACACAATGTTTTACAAAGGTAAATGTTGAAAACTATTTTTGCATATATTTGAAAAAAGAAAATACTATTTTTTTTCTTTTTTTTTTTTTTTTTTTTTTGCTGAGGCAATTGGGATTAAGTGACTTGTCCAGGGTCACATAGCTAGAAAGTGTCTGAGGTCAAATTTGAACTCACATCTTCCTGACTTCAGAGCTGGTGCTCTATCCACTGTACCACCTAGCTGGCCCTAGTTTTGGTTTTGTTTTGTTTTGTTTTTTAAGGAAAATTAGCTAAACGAATTGTGCTATGAATATCCTGGAATAGTAATGAAATGTAAAAAGCTACAGAAATTAATATAGAGATGCATGGGAAGATATATTAACTGGTGCAAAGTGAAGTAAGCAGAATGAAGGAAAGATTATATAATGATATAAATGGAAATAACAGTAACAATCACATAATTGAAACCTGTGAAGTGATAACAACCAAGCTCAGGTAAAAGAGAAGATTATGAAAGGGGAAAGCTATGTTTCCTTTGCAGAGATAGAAGACTATTGTGTGGAAAGCATATAATATTTGGTTAGACTTGCTGAATAATTTTTCCTTCTATTTTATTTTTTATTGTTACCAGGATTCTGTGCAAAGATATGCTGGAGCCAGCTCAAACACGTTTCAATGTGAGCATTTACACTTTGAAAATTGACAAAGCAAGACGTGATTTATTCGTGCCCTTTATGCTAGCACACATAGCCATAGCCTGAGTCATCATTTGTTGTCCCATTTTTGAAAAGTCTAAAGACTGTTCATCAGTTCACAGATTTGGAGCTGGAAAGGGATCTCAGAAGCCAAATAGTCAAAATCTTCTCATTTTATAGATGAGTAAAGTGAGGAAAGAGAGGTTAAATGGATCTTCTTAGCTGTCACTACTACTGGATTGGCCTCTTCTGAGGGTAGTCACACTTTCCCCTAATCCTAAAATTTTCCATTTCTTAGCTACTATAGATGAAGAAAGAAAGAAAGGAAGAAAAGAAGGAAGGAAGGAAGGAAGGAAGGAAGGAAGGAAGGAAGGAAGGAAGGAAGGAAGGAAGGAAGGAAGGAAGAAAGGAAGGAAGGAAAAGAAAGAGACAGAGAAAGAAAGAAAGGAGAAAAGAAGGGAGAGAGGGAGGGAGAGAGAGAGGAAGGAAGAAAGGAAGGAAAGAAGGAAGGAAGGAAGAAAAAGAACAGTATGCTTCAATCTGTATTCATACAATATTAGTTCTTTCTCTAGAGGCAAATAGCATTTTTCATGACGAGTCCTATGGAATTGTCTTGCATCATTGTATTGCTGAGAATAACAAAGACATTCACAGTTCTTCATTGTATAATATTGCTGTTACTATGTACAATATTTTCTTGGTTCTGCTCACTTTACTCTGTATCATTTCATATAAATCTTTCCAGGTCTTTCTGAAATCATTCTGCTTGTCATTTCTTACCACACAATAATATTCCAATATACCACAACTTATTCAGCCATTTCCCAATTGATAGACATCCCCTCAATTTCTAATTCTTAGCTATCACAAAAAAAAGCTGCAATAAATATTTTTGTACAGATAGGTCCTTTAGGGAAACCCAGTTTTAACAAGAACAAACAATAAGAGAAAATTATAAAAATACATCATTTAGTTAGCAGAATCATGAAGAATAGATTTCCACTCATACTACACATGATAAATTATAATGGATTCTAGTTAACTGATAGTTTTGATCATAAAATTGAACTATAAAAATTTTGGGAAAATAATTATTTATTTCAATTTTGGATAGTAACAAAACTACCTTATAGACTTCCCTCCAACAAGATATCACTCACCTACACATCAAAATTATTTGAGACTCTTTAAAATGTAAAACAACCAAAATAATCTTTTTTGGAAGTATATAGATTTTAAAAAGCATAACTAAAAGAACAAAGTACACCTTATGACTTTAAGCAAGGAAAAGTAAATGGCTATGAAATGATAAAGAATTCTATTAGGAATTTGAGAATGATTGATAAGTTATTATACTTTATGCTTTTAAATCCATCTATTTAGATGTAATTACTTGTAAAGAAACTTGAATTGATTTTAATTGATGTTAAATATTAAATTTATCTCAAGTGATTTACAGAAAAAAGATACAGGGGTAGGAAAGATATTGGAAGCATAAGTAATTAGAAGGACAAAAAGTAGAAGAGTGCTGAATTTGGGATCAAATGACTTGGGATTGACTCCTAGGTCTGCTAATTGAGTATGTGATTGTCACATGTGATCTTGGATCTTTCTGGGATTCTTTTTCTCATCTAGAAAAAGAAAGGATTGAATCATGACTTCTATGGGTTTTTTCTTCTTTTTTTAGATCTAAGTCCTAAAGTCCTATAATTTCTACCAAGGGTAGACATGGAAAGGTATAGCTCAAGCTAGATGTCTTGTTCTTCCTTGACACATTAAGAATATATTGGGGAAGGCAGCTAGGTGGTACAGTGGATAGAGCACCAGCCCTGAAGTTTTTTTACTTTATTCAAATATGGTCTCAGCCAGCTGTGTGACCCTGGGCAAGCCACTTAACCCCAATTGCCTCAGAAAAAAAAAAGAATATGGGGGAGGGGGTTGTGGGATTTTTTTGGTATATAACTAACTGTGGGCCTTTATTGGGACAATGTTAGTTTCAGGTCCCCTATGCTCATGATTGCTATGTCCACAATAACCCCAGTAGTCACTGAGCTTCAAAGGGAAAGTGGAAGAGGATTGTTCACTGTTTTGGCATCTGCTGGCCATAGTGCCAACCTTCAGGGGTACTGATTTTCACTGGAGATTTTTCTTGAGTGGGGGAGTGGGGGTGGAAACCTAGCACTTAGACATCCGTAATTAATGTTTCTCAGTATCTAGGTCCTGTTAGTCAAAAGACAGGTTTTCTCTTTCTTTTCCTCTTTTTATATATGGTCTATTGTGGTGGGGTTTTTTTTTTTTTTTGGTGGGGGGGGGAGTGGATTTTTTTTTTTTTGCAAGATAGTTGGGGTTAAGTGATTTGCCCAGAGTCTTACATATATATCTGTTGAAACACCCACTTATCCAACTTCAGATAAAAGCAGAGGAAATTATAACACAGCAAATCTCACCTACCCTACCAAAAAAAAAAGCCCTAATTTTTTTGTTGTTGATTTCTTTTCTGTGTTTATTCATCTAATCTTTTGGTTATATGTACAAGTAATCATTTATTCTTTCTAGATCTGTTTTTAAAATCTGTCTTCTTATATAAACTAATAAAGGGTGGGGATCATGTATGTTTAATTTGTTTCATAGAGCCCAGAGGACACAACCAGTTACCTGAGTTAAGTAAATATTAGACGTTTGGGGAAGACAGTGACATCTGTTTTCCATTAAGTTTGTTTATCCAAAGTACCGCCATTATTTTTTCTTAACCAAATCCTCAGCTGTAGACATGGCACAAGACTTTACCTTTTAATCTGACTTCTCTTCCAAGTAATTAATTTCTGTTATTCTTGATGATGAACGGGGGCTCATTGCAGATATTGTTTTATTTGGTAATCACTTAGTTTTGTACTGTATCTTCAGAAATGCTTTTTGTCATCAGTTACATTTTTTATGTGGAAAAAAAAATTAGTGATAATCCACATTATCATTTGAAAAGAATAGCCTGAGTAGGAGATGGTGAGAAATGTGGGGGAGGAAGTATGCTAAGCTTTTCGACTGCCCATCAAGCATTTCTTTCTTAATTAAGTACAAGCTAATACCTAGCAAAGGACTTGAAACACTTCTTTACTTGAGGCACCACTCCCCAGATATGCTATGAGATAAAGAAGCATGTGGAAAGACTTACTATCAAATTCTCCATTATGGATGCAATGGGAACTTTGCTTTGAATGGTGCTGAGATATATTGTTTTAATATAGATGAACTTGCCCTCTTACTCTGGAAGAATGGGAAGGGATTACTCTAGATTCATTTTGCCAATTCAATACATGTTTTAAAGGATCTATGACTTGCCATTGAATGTGATGAGTCTAGAAATATAAAAATGGAAAGAAACAAACTATGAAACAATCCCTACCCTCATGGAGCTTATAATTCATTTAGCAAACATTTATTAAATGCCCACTGAGGGAAAGCCCTATGTTAGATATTAGGAGAGAACTAGGGTCAATGGATATGTTACAAATAGGCAAAATTAGGTGTGATGTAAGTAACAGATTCATTAACAATTAGAATCATCAATTCAGAAGTAAGATTACTTTTGCAATTGGGAGGTTTCCTTTCCTGAACAACTTCCTTTGTTGAAGATGCTAAAGAGAGAATTCTACTTCAAATATGGGTTGAGCTGGCTGTACTCTGAAATTCCTTCAAATTGAGAATCTGTGACTCTGTGAAGGATAAGTCATTGGTAAAGAACAGAAGAAAGTGGCATATCTTCTCTTACTCTTATTACTTATCCATTCATTCCCATGCTAGATAAGACAGTCTTTCTGATGTTATGAGGCAATGAAGAACTTGGAAATAACCATGGATCTTAGTTTCACATTGCCAAAGGGGAAAAAATGATCCATTTAAATCAATCAACTATCCATTAGTTTTATGGATTGCACAACATAGGCCTAGTTTAGAATGAGATACTGTAGAATAAAAAAGACTACCAAGACATGAGCCAAACCCATGAGTCATTAATCTCATCCCTTGATAAAACTCTGTGTATTTTTGGAAGATTTTTAAAAATTCATTTTAAACTTAAATACAAAAGGAGAAAAAAAAAGGAAACACTTCCATGTACACAGCAAAACATGAGAGGATTCAATATATTCAATGTTCTCTTGATGAAATAGTGTATTTAAAAAAAAATTATATTGGCTATAAGTAGGAAATAGAATAGGCAACTAATATAGTTGTCTAATATAGGCAACAGAACACTACATTTGAAGTCAGAAGGTAGAAGTTAAAATTATGGCTCTATCACCTCCTATCTGTGTGAACTTAGTAGATCATCTACCACTCTATTTCACTCAATATCTTCTCCTCTAAAATGAAGAGATTGTCCCAGATAACATGTTGTGACCCACCATAATCCTCTGAAGCCAATGAAGCTCACCGTTCCTGGAAACCTTCGCAATCAACTCATCTAACTTGGATAAGGAGTACTAACTTGGATAAGGACAACCCTGAAAAATGGTCATTTAATGGCTTTTTTGAATCAGAGGATCTGAGTTCATATCTTGCCATTTGGTTTCCTCAGGGCCACTTAACCTCTTTGGGCCTCAGTTTCCTCCTCTGTAAAGTGAGGAAGTGGATTAGATAGCCACTGAGGTTCTCTGGATCTATTGTGGCAATCATTTAGCTCCCATTCTATCTTTTGATAGTGCTAATTATTTGAAACTTTTTTTCTCTTCTTATAGCTTAAATCTCCTCTTCTACATCTTCTGTTAGTTATTCCTAGCTCTGAGTCCATTCACACAAATCATAGGATAAGCCTAATCCTTCTTCCATGTACTTGAAGACAACTTTCTTGTCTTTTCTAAGTTTTTCCATGTTCACTTCCTTCAACCCATCATTGTGTGGAATGATCCCTAGTCCCCCTCACCAACCTGGTTTACCCTTGTTTGGATGTGCCTGAGTTTGTCAATATATATCTGTGATTAGACAAGTTAAGGGATTAATTAGAAAGAAAGAGAAGAGAAAACATATGGACAGAATGTATTGTTGGTGTTCATCAGATAAGAAAAGACCTTAAGGAAAATTTTGGTGCATTGGATAGACTGGCTCGATCAGATTCATGGGAGGACCTAGACAAGAGTTACAAAGATAAGGAGAGGCTATGCTGTTGTTTGTACTTTTGAAGGGTGTGCCCACATGAGATCATGATGCCATTAAAGTATCAAAATAAACATTGCATATATTTATAGGAAAATTATTTAATAACATAAACATTAATAAGAATCCTATTTCTTCATGCATCTACACTGAAAAGAAATGCATGCTGAAATGTTGATACCTTGGAAATCAAAATTTTAAATAAATTCTAATTAAAGTCTTGCAACTTCAAAGCATTCAAGTAACATCAAAGATTCACCAAGTTAAAGAGTGCATTAAAGTGGTCACAGAATGAAGCCATTTGCAAAGTGGATCCTTTTTTCATTGGAGAAGAAACAATATTGAAGACTTGGAAGAAACATTAGAGGTCATTTAGATCAATACTTACCCTCCAAGAATCCATTGTATGACAGCCTCAGAACAGAGATACGCTCTTTTTTTAAAAAAAAAATCTAAACATAAACACTACATATCCTAAAAGAACATATTCAGAGCAGAATACACAAAAAAGCATTGATACTTTGTTTCATACTACTTAAATTTAAAAAAAAAAAAATTTACCATACATTCTGCAAGTTCCAAACCTACCTGCTTGTCTATGCTTGCTTCTGAATTTCCTTCCGTTCTTGTTTGTACATTTATAGAAATTTTAGAATGACTCTTTTTGCAGGGGAGTATCATTAATAGTCTATTGGGGGTTCCCTTCCTCTTTCCACCAAAAACTCATAGGAAAAAAACATAATTAAGCAAAATGAATCCACAAAGCAGTTATCTCCAAAAAAATTTGTGTGTCTTTCTGTACTTGTCTACCATCTGTCAAGGGGTGAGTTGCACACTTTATCCTAGGTCCTCTGGAGACAGGGTTCTGAGACTATATTTTCAAAGCTATTTTTCTTTACAGAGTTGCTGTCCTCTTATAAACTGTTCTAATGCTTCTACTCACTTCATTCTGTATTAGTACTTATACATTCTACTCAGAATATTCTGATATCACCCTTTTTGTCATTTAAGACACAAAAATATTCCATTGACAATTTTTTTGTTATTCCTCTGTACTCTTTCTCTTGAAGACCTCTTACTACCTCTAAATGTAGTGATAATGTTTTTGAATACTGTGATCATTAACAATTTTCCCCCAACATTAAACCTAAGTGGTGTTTATTTTGGTTGTTTTTCTATCATATCTGACTCTTCATGACCTCATTTGGGTGTTTGGTTTTTTTTAGCAGAAAAAGTAAAGTAGTTTGCCATTTCCTTCTGAAGTTCATTTTTACAGATAAGAAAATAGAGACAAATCGAATCAAGTGATTCAGCTAAGTGTCTAAGACCAGATTTGAACTCGGAAAGATGAGTCTTCCTGACTCCAAGATCACACTCTATCCACTACACAAATCTAGTGGTCTACTCAGCTTTAATAGAATTCTCATTGCACCTAGGTGTATCCTCTGGGTCCAGAAAGAACAAATCTAATTGTGCCTTCCTTAATATCTTTTTTAAAAAAATTGAAGACAAAAATCGTATCCATTCTTCGCTCACTTGCTAAGCCTTCTCTTTTCTGAACCAAATATTCTCAGTCTTTTATCTATCCTGCCTATAGTATATTCTCTAATCTTTTTACCGTGCTGATTATTCTCATCTAGATGTACTCCATCTTGACTTTGTAATGTGATAAAGATGTAAACACAAGTCTTCAGATGTTGCCTAAGATAGGCTATTATGGAAAAGTGCCTCTCTTTTTTCTAGGCATTTCTAGGCTACACAATACAGTCTAGCATAGAATTAGCTTGCTTTGGCTGCCATTTTACTTGATGATGCTAATTAAACTTGCAATTTAGATTTTAATGCAAAAATCTAAAATTTTAATTAAACCTGTCTTTTTCTCTAATTTTTTTTTTTATTCTGGAGTTAAGCAACAAAAAAGAGCATTTCCATAAAAACAGTTAAGATGTAAAAAGAGAATTGTATAGAAAACCATAAATATTTCTTATCATTTTCAAAAGCATAATAAATTCTATAGGCTACTTTAAAAACTTTATCTCTTGTTTGTGCTTCCTTCTGCTCCTTTCATTTTATTTTTAAAAATATTTAAATTATCCTCTTTCTATCACTATTATTAAGGGAAGGAGGGAGATAATAAGCATTTATTAAGTATCTGCCAGAATTACTTTGTTACTATTGTGTCATTCAATTCCCAAAACAATCTTGGGAGATAGGTGCTATGGTCCCTATTTATGTTAGAGGGAACTGAGGCAGATAGTAGTTAAATGATTTTCACAGGGTCATATGGCTACCTCTCCTCTATTTCCCTCAATATAAAAACCAAGAGAAAGAAAAAACATGATAAGCATCATCAAGCAAACACATACACACAATAGCTATGTCCAAAAATGTCTGCATCTCTCAATCATAAAGCTAACAACTTGTTTTCAAGAGGTGAGTAGCATGCTTCACTGTAGGTCTGCTACAGATCTACATGTAGATTGGGCATGGCATTGATCAGAATTCTTAAGTCTTTCAAAATTTTTTTTCTTTATAATGTGTTCTTTAATATTTTGTTCTGGTCCTTTCACTCTGAATCAGTTTCATGATTCTTAGGATTGTCCAAGATTATCTCTTTCATAATTTCTTTTTCTTTTTTTGCTGAGGCAATTGGAGTTAAGTGACTTGCCCAAGGTCACACAACTAGAAAGTGTTAAGTGTTTTAAGTCAAATTTGAACTCAGGTCCTCCTGACTTCAGGGCTGATGCTCTATCTACTGCACCACCTAATTGCCCCTCTTTCATAATTCATATAGCACAATTTGTGAAGCCATTCTTCAGCTGATGGGCACCCTCCCTTAGATTCCTATTCCTTTGAACCTCCCTTCCTTTTGCCCTCTTCAAACTCTCAGAACAGAACCAATCAATCCCCAGATGCTGTTTCCCTTATTTAACTAAAGATATTTTTTTGTAGACATTAAAATTTTGAAGGGGCACTTATTTTTCTTTAACTTTTAGAATGCTAGTTCTACATTATCATGTGGGCCTTTTCTATTGTTCCCATAAATTTACCTTTCTAGGTTTCTTTAGACTCTTGTGTTTGTATTTCAAAGTTCCTACTCAGCTCTGGGCTTTTAATCAGAAAAAATTTAAAGATCCACCCTCCATCCCCCACCTCCATAAGATTATAGGATGATTCTAGCTTTGCTGGGTAAATGACTTTACTTTTTAAGCTATCATACTTTGTCTTTTAGACTATTGTATTTCAAGCTTTTCCTTCACTTAGGACAGAAGCTTCCAGGTTTGGGGTGATCCTGACTATGCCCCTCAGTATAGGAGCTTCATTTTTTTTCTGGATGCTTGCAGTATTTGACCTTTGATTTAGTCCTGGATTTTGGTTATTACATTACTGGGACTTTTCTTTCTGGGGTTTCAAGAAGTGATAAGTAGATTTTTTCTAGCTTTACTTTCCCCCTTTATTTCTAGATTTCTAGATCTAGGCAATAAATCTGGGCGTTTATGTTTACTTCAAATGAGAGGAATTAGAAAATGGATTCTAAAAGCTTCCTCTTAGTTCTAAACTCTCTAATCCTTTTAAGTCTTGACTCTCCCAGACTCTTTAATTTCTACTGATTCCTCATCTACTTCAGGCATATCTCCTGATGGGAGAAAAATATACACCTTATTTTACCTTATGTAAGCATTGTTAAATTACCTTTTCCAGACTATTAAATTTGTCTATTTGGTAGCGATTTCTGTTTATAATCCTCTATGATGCTTAAAAATCAGTCAGTATTTATTCTTTGTCAAAAAGTCCCAGAATCCTGAACTACCTAATTTTCTTTTTCCTTTATTGGAATTTGCAGATTACGCTCTGGAATGCAGGGAGGGTCTTACTTCAGTGGTTTTCTAAGGTCACTGGAATTCAGAGTAATTTCCCTATCAGGATTCAGGTTGCATAGTGTAAGGGAGTTGTTGCATAACCATCTTCCCTTAAATGGAGTGCCTGAGTTTTGGGTGGCTCAGCTGGTTAGAATCCATTGGGTTAGAGCCCACTCACTACTCCCATTTCATCTTTTCTCTTTTCAATGGAAATCAGGTGTTGTTGCTTTGGAACCAGCCTTCTAATTTTATCATTAGCACTACCAGTTCAGGCTGTTGTAATAATTGCATTGTCATTTAATTATAGTAATCATAGGAGAGCTTCTGCTCATTTGCTTTCCCATAAACAGTGATGAATTTAATTTATTCATTTCATAAACACTTATTAAGCACCTGAAACTTTCTATCATTATCATATTATTATAGCCTTATTATTATTATTAATTTTTTTTCATTTTGCATTTTTGAAGAGGACCTCTGACATCATAATGTTGGGGTAAAATAGTGGATGATGGGTGATGTCTTGACTTGTGAGTGAAGTGGATTTAGGTGAGGCAGGATTGAACAAAGTTGTCTGCCTCATTTTTTCTTCCAGAGTCAAGACAAAAGAGAAGATGAGTAGGATGCAGTGGATGCTGTTGGAGCATTCCAAATTCCACATGTTCTATAGCACTTCAGTCTTTTTCATGGCCATTAGAACAATTTTTTTCTTATCCTCCCATTCCACCTGGGGTGAGGATAGAAGTGGGAATCTTCAAGTGGGAATCTTCACATGTTTAAGATAGACATCTTCCTAAATCACTAATTGGTTTGAGGTCTGTCAGCTATCCTAAGCCTGTCAGATGTAGCACATCTGTCAACATGGTTTTATCGGATATGATCATTGTGCATGCTACAGCTTCTTGGAGCCACAGGAGATAGTGGGGTAAAGGTGGACATCAAAGGTGGATGAACAGCCTTGAAAAGAGCTCTGCAATCACTCATAACAGAGGTGCTAGTCCTCCTTGAACACCTCTTCCAGCCCTGACACATTAATATTTATCAGTTGATTGATTGATGATTTATACAATATCCTCCACTGAAGCCACATATATTACTTGAAACAGAATCAGTTTCTACCCTGGGTCCCAAACCATTAAGTTATTCTTTTGCTTCACAGCAAAGGTGTGGTAGGTCCTGGAAATGATACAAAGATGAATCAGTTATATTTCTGTCCTTGAAGAGCTCAGATCATCAGACAAGACATATGCATTAGTAAATATAATTCACATTTGAATATAGGTCTACAAAGTCCTGAACTAATTGGAACACATTATAAACAAGGAATTAAGCAAAAGTAATGGGATGGATGCCATTAGATAAACAAATGACCGCAAAAGAAGATAAATCAGTCATTTTGCAAGAGTGAGGAACAACTTATGCCGTTGGTATTCAGAAATTTATAGGAGAAATAGAGGAAGAATTCCAGTAAAGTGGGTGGACTCTCTGTGGCAAATTTGTGGGAAGACTTGGAGTAGTCTCATAGGAAGGGCAGGAATGGTTGGGTTTCCATCTGAATCATTGGAGGTTAAGATCCACATTAATGAGATCACAGATTTATTGAAGTGTGTGATAGACCCACCAAAAATAGTACTAAAATAGCAGAGAATTGATCAGTCAGTCAGCATTTATGAAACATATACTACGTGCTAGATTCAGGTTTAGCAAACATGATGAATGAAATAATCACTACTCATAAGGAACTTAGATGGTAATTTAGTTTCTCTCTCTCTCTCTCTTTCTCTTTTCCTCCTTCCTCCTTTCCTTTCTTCCTTCTTAAATCTTTTAACACTGATAGAAATATTGGAATCAGGCAGAAAGACATGATTTGGGAAGATGATGAGTAATATTTTCACCTTTTTGTTGTTCTTTCTTATTTTTTTTCCTTTTTGATCTGATTTTTCTTGTGCAGCATAAGTATAGAAATATGTATAGAAGAATCGCACATTTTATTGGATTGCTTGCTGGCTAAGGGAGGGATTGGGGGGAGGGAAGGAGAAAAAATTTGGAACACAAGGTTTTGCAAGGGTAAATGTTGAAAATTATTTATGCATATATGTAATGTCTGGATTTGCTCTCTGGAGGACCTGGGGATCAGCCTGAGTCCTTGGTCTTAGTGGAGGTGTGAAAAAGGCAGGAGGGCCACCATGAGGCTGGTTAAAGATGGAGTCTAGAATCTGGAGTCTGGAGCTTGAAGTCTTCTCTGTGTCTGTGGCTGAGAGGCCCATTCTCAGCTCTCTCTCACCCTTTAAATACTTCAGTAAAATTACCTTACTACAGCACAGTGAGCATGCACAACCATTAGAGAACCATTTAGAGAACCATTTAGAGAACCATTATTTTACACTGAGTAGGTGCTTAACTATAAGCATCCTGCTGTCTTCCATTCAAATATACTTTTTCAGAGTTCGGCCCTCTACACATATATTTTGAAAATAAAAAGCTAAAAAAAAAGAGAATTGTTTCACATTCAAATTGGCTCTCACCAGGAAGCTGAGGCATATTCAGCTGGTTTTCTCCATATGTATTTTGAAGCAGGAAACCTAATTGTTTATTCTTTTGACTGAAGGGCGAAAAAAAAGCTCAAAAGCAAAAGATGTCCTTTGTGTAGTTTCTAAATGGACTATGACACTTGATTACAAAAAATCTAAGAAAAGAACCTTAAAAAAAAAAGTCTATCATTATCTCCTCTCTACTGTGTATAAATTGATCTGGTTTAGCTATCCCATAGGTATGGCAGATATTTCTTGTAAATTATTTTTATCCCTGTGTTTAGAGATAAGTAATATTTCCCCAAACACTGATGACCTAAAGCCCAATAGTTTTGCTTTACTCACTGTCGAGATATTCAGTGTGTAGATTCTAAATGAATCTTCCTCAGAAGAATGTTTATTCTTAGAGGCCCCAGTGTTTTTACCCAGGTAAACAGAATATAATTTCTTTCCAGCTCTAAATCTTATGGGCTTGTGTTCTGAATTGTGTTGTTTGGATGTTAGCATTCAGTATTATTTGGAACTTTTGTAAATGTGTGAACTGGTGACATGTCTGTGATCCCCAGTTAAAATGGGATTATTCAGAGGAAATGTGTCTATTTCCTATTTTGACAAATTTGGGAGCTAATGGTGAGGACATGTCCATCAATAGAAAATGCAGAACAGTGAGACTAACTTAAATTCCTGACAAAATTCCAGAATAGATCATTAAGGGGATTTGTATATCTAGAAAAAGAGAAGTGGAAACCCCAAATTAAAAATAGATCATAGATGCAATGATCATCTTTATGCCAATGATTCTCATGTCTATTTACTACTTCTGACCTTTCTCCAGATATCCAGTCTTGCATTTCTAGCTACTTATTGGATGTCTTGAATTGGATGTACATAGACACTTTAAACTCAACATATCCAGAACAGAACTTGTTACTTTTCTACTTTAGCCTTCTGAACTTTTTCATTGCTGTTTCACAAGCAGGGACACTATAATTCTCCCAAACAGCCAAGCTTGCAACCTTAGGGTCAATCTCAACTCTTCTCTTAGATTCTCCCCATATATTCAATCTGTTGACAATCTACCATCACAACATTTCTCCTATACATTCCTTTCTCTCAGTACCTGGACTATTGCAATAGCCTTTTGATGGGTTTCCCTACCTTGTTTACCTATCCAGTGGCCAAAGCAATCTTCCTAAAGCATAGATTGGACCAGATCACCTCCCTACTCAATAAACTTCAATGATTTCCTATTACCTCTGAAATAAATATAAATCCTCTATTTGGCTTTTAAAGCCCTTTATTACATCGTTCCTCACTACAAAATCCTTTATTCTTCATCCATTTATTCATTCAACAAGTGCTCATTAGGTACCTCATAGATTCCTATCACTGACCTAGGTACAGTAAGAGATATAAAAGACATAGAAGACATGACCCCACTTTCTAGTAGCTTTCAATAGAACTGGGGAACAGTTAGAAGGCAACCTTCAAACAAGGGCCAGATGGCATTTTACAGTGTCTGCAATGTTTTGCAGACAGAACCAAAGATTGTATGTGATGGGGGTGAACTCTGAAATTGTGTCCCTTTTAATCTGTAGAAGGGAGATTTGGGGTCTCAGACTCTGAAAAGTTTGGGAAAGCATATCTTCCCAAACAAGTTAAGTGGCTTCATTCAATTGGAGATCTTGGTCAAATCACCCTCCACTCATCTTTTAGGGGTACCGATCCTTTTCAGGAAATTTCAGGCTCTGGGAAAAAGCCTTCAAAATGATTTTATTTAGTTGGAGATCTGGGCTTGATATTCCTATTAAGTGGCTTGAAACTCCAAGATAAGTATCTAAACCTGGAGGCATTGACTCTCTTTTCACCTGGAATCAAGCCTCAGATTGCTAATAAAAAGACAATTTTGAACCCCAAATCTTTGCAGAAGTCCAAAGTAGGATTATGCTTTGCCAAGGGACCTCTCTTCTTGGTGCAGCTACCTATCAGGACTCTTGCCCGTGTGAAGATATTCTCTTCTCAGTGATAACCTTTGTTATTTCTCTGACAGGACCTCTTGCCACTGAGGAGTTTGTCTTCCAACAAAGCTTGCTTCTCAGTGCCAATAAAAATCCCTTTTGCCATTCAGACTTTTTGGGTTTGTGAATTCTTTCACATTGGACCTGTGTGCTGATCAGAAGGGATTCTCACATCAGTTCTCTACCACTAGAACCACATCATAGGGATAAAGCCTGTGAATCCTCTCCTATCATTGGTTGGCAAATCCATATTCTTATTAATTTTTGTGAAGCATACACTTGTAAAAGGATTTGGTGACCTGCAGAGATTAGTTAAGAAGTTTTCCAATTTTCTGGTTGAAAGCAATGGAAAAGAGAATTGTAATATTCACAAAACTGTAGCTAGTCCTTTGCATCAAGTGAGAGCTTTTGCCACAAGGAAGGCAGTCTAGTCACAAACACTGCATGCCAGGCCCTGGGCTAGGTTGGCCCTGGGGATACAGATACAAACAAAAAGATAGTCTGCCCTTAAGAAGCTTACATTCTAAGACAGGATGATAATATCTAAAAGGAAGTAGGGGAGAAAATACCTGTGTTAGAGCATGATGGCAAAGTCTGGGGAATCTGAAAAACAGGAAAAGAATGAAGTTTGGCCAACTTGAACCTGTCTCTATAAGGAAGCCCCTGGAAGGATCACAATAATTCACATGCACTGGAAATATCTGATCTGGGTCTAGAGCAGATCTTCCCATTTTACAGATGAGAAAATTGAGCTCTGAGAGGTGAAATGACTTTAACATTTTAAATTAAGAACCCCAGTTCCATAGTCTATACTCTTTCCATTGTGTCATGTTGGTTCCCAGATCCCAGAAGAGCTTCCAAACTTGAAGGAAGGGGAAAGAAATATACAGAAAAGAGATGGGAAAAGAGAGAAATGAAACCAATTACATCCAGTGACTCTGGGAACTTTTAAAAAGTACTTGTAATTATATTTCAGGGACATTTCTTAATAAAAAGTAACACCATTTACAAATAAATGCTTATTCTAAGTCTGGTTAGTACATTATCTTTTAAAATCTTTGCTAAGTAATGAAATATGCAATGAAAATGTCTAAATACATACATGACTTTTCCTTAAAAGATCCACTCCAAACCACATAGATCCATTTTCTCCAAATCCTAATCCCTCCCTTCTCTAGATATGTAGTTCCTTTCCCCTTTTTCCCTCTTGACCTCACAGGTATGTCAGGGACATAAACTGGCCAATGAGGAGAGAGAAAATGTTGAGTGTTTCCCTCTAAACACAGCAATCAGATAAATAGAGATGGGCTTGAAACTTAGTTCTCTGGAGCTCTTCAATACCTGTGGAAACAGGAGAGTGGTATTTAAAAGTGGAAAACTTCATAAGCCATCGTTTTGAATGAAGAGGACAAGGGGCTATAGGTTGTACAAATGATGACAGCACAGATTTAAGATCTAGGAGTAGCATTCCCCAGTATGTTTGGAGTAAAATGTCCAGCAGTTGAGCCTAGCCTCTTGCTTTGTTGAGCTTGAGTGACTGATAACGAAATAATTGCCTGGTCAAAAAAGTTTAAAATTTGCAAAAATATCCTCTGCTAAACTTGGAAATCCAATAAAGGAAAGGGTTCCAAAAAGGGTTCCTATTTCCAAGAATCTGGAAAATCTTTTGATGATGATGATGAAGAAGAACAAGAACAAGAAGAACAAGAAAAAGTAGAAGATATATCTTTGACCAGTCTATTCAGAATTTACTTTCTCTTTAGTACTGAATTTTGCTTCCAGGCATGTGTTATATTTTTATTGCCCCAGAAGTTTCAAAAAGAGGTCCTTACATACCCTAAATAAATACTTCATGCTGTGAGACAGGAAGAAGGTTTTGGGGAAAATAATGATGACTTTAGTTTTGGAAATGTTGATCTTAAGATATCTTTTGAGATTAAGACATGAAGTTCATGATGTCCAATAAGCAGTTAGAGATATGAGAATGGATATCTGGAGTGAGGTAGGGCTTCCATGTGGAAATCATCAGTATAGAGATGATAGTTGAATCCATAGGAATGAATGGGAGCATCAAAAGATTAATAGCATAGAAAGAGAAGAATAAAAGTCAAGGACAGATTCTTGGGTTAGTAGATGATCCAACAAAGGAAACAGAGAAGGAGCAGTAAAACAGGGGAAGAGAACCAGGAGAGATCCCTCTCAGCGAGTTAAAGGGAGAATATTGCAGATAAGAAGGTAATCAACATGTCTTTAGAACATCAATATGTAGATGCTGAAGTTTTCAATTTTTTTTTTGTTTTATAGAATAAAGGATGAATGATCAAGATGGTATTATTCAGCAATATGGTAACAAATAAATATATGAATCCATCTCTCATTGTGTTCCAGAGGATTTATTTTGAAAATATATTGTTTTTAAACATAGATGGGAAGCTTCAAAGTAAGGAAGGAAGAAAGCTTCATAAGAAGAAAGAAGGCTTTTCAAGTATTTGGAGTTCGATAAAATCCAAAATGCATGTAATCCAAGTACTTCTTCCTTTATTAAACAAACAAACAAAAAAGACCTATGTGAATTAAGGAAAATTTAATCCATGTGTTTAAACTTATAGTATCACAATATTATTTTGAGGAAGTTTTATTTGTCCAAGAAACTTACTGATGCTTTAAACAATGCCCTTTAAACTTCAAAAAATAAAGTCTTTTTTGGTCAAGAGGGTTAAGTGAACTTGAACACCCAGTGATCTGAGTCTGATCTTAAATCTTTAAACCAGTGAACTTGGCATAAATTCTCTATCTGGCAAGGATGGTTTTCCTTACCCTAGGGATCAACAATGTTTTATACATTTTTCTTTTTACAGTATCACTTAAAGCTCTGCTTTATTCCTGAGAGTTGTACTTCTTGATTTTATTAAAATCTTGCTTCCTACCTCAAACTTTGCTATATAAAACAATGAGAATCCTTCCTAAATAAACATGCATTTATTAAATACTTACTATATGCCAGGCACTATGTAAAGTACATTATAATTATAATCTCATTTGATCCTTACACAATTCTGGGAAGTAGTTGTAAGATAAAGAGAGGCTCTTGACAACTAGTAAGTGTTTGTGGTCACATTTAAACTCAGATCTTCTATGAGTCATTAATAACATTTATTAAACATCCCTAAGTGCTTGGAATACAAATAAGAAATAGAAAAATAGTCAAGGAGCATACAATTTAGTTGGAGAGAGACTGGAAAATGAAGAGTTACTTGGATAGTTCTGAATCCTCAATAAAGGAAGGCTTTGGGAAAAGTCATTTTCATTCCAAACACAGCAGCCTAGCCACTGGGCCACCTAGCTTCCTCAGTTAACACAGCAGAAACAACACTACCAAGTTTGGCCTATGGAGTCATGTTTAAGCTCTTTCCTGACTATGCAGATCCTATCCAATCAGATCCCTTCAAATACTCTAGGCTGTAGCTAAACTGGGCCACTCTGTTCCATGCTGTTCATTTTGAAGACCCAGTTGAAATCCTAAAACTCTTCCAAGAAACCTTCTCTGACTCTCCTCTATTGTAAAAGAACTGTCCCTCATCTCTTCTCCCAGCACTTCATGCTAGTGCTCTGTGTTTTTCTTAGCTTGACATTCTTTCAGATCTTAATATATTATATATTGTTGTTCTTATTCCTTGTGACTCTATTTGGGGGTTTCTTGTTAGAGACCCTGGAGTGGTTTGTCATTTCCGTCTCCAATTCATTTTACAGATGAGGAAACTAAGGCAAACAGGGCTAAGTGACTTGTCACCTAGCTAGGAAGTATCTGAGACCAGATTTGAACTCAGGAAGTCTTCCCAGCTTCAGGCTCAGCTCTTTATCCACTTTGACACCTAGCTGCCTCAATATTACATTTAGTAGGAACTTAATAACTTCTGTGGAGGGAGAGAGGGAGAGAGACAGACAGCTGACATAGAGACACATAGAGACATAGAGAGACAGAAAGATAGAGACAGAAATAGACAGATACAGAGACATAGAGATAGAGACACAGAGAGAACAGAAAGAAGGCAGGAAGAAAGGCAGGAAGGCAGAAAGACACTCAGGCAGGCAGGCAGGCAGGAAGGAAGGAAGGAAGGAAAGAAGGAACGAAAGAAGGAAGGAAGGAAAGGAAAAATAGGAATAATACAGGAAAGAAAGAAGGAAAAAGAAAGATTAACCCCTTCCATTTCTAGTTTTCAATACAGGTTTTTGGGAAACTATCTGTTCTGTTGAAAGTCGAATATAAGGGAAAGCATTTTTCCCCTCATTATTCCCTGTCATTACACACACACATGCACATACACACATGCATACATGCACACACATGCATGCACATATACACACACTTCCCACTTCAAAGTGATTGGAAAAATAAGTTCATATACAAACAATTAATCAAAAAGAATTTATTAAGTGCTTATAATGTGCCAAGCATAGTCCTAAGTGCTGGGGAGAAAAAGAAAAATCAAGAAGATGTTCTATCCAGAGCAGGGCACCACAAGGGGCAGATGCCAAAAGGGGACTGGAAAAGCTCTCCTGTGGCAGGTGCTTGAACTGGGTGTTTTTGAAGCCAGGATTCTAGGGAGCCAAAAAGGAGTGGAATCATTGTAAGCATGGTAGTCATCCCGGGCAAAGGCACAGAGGCAGGAGATGGAACATTGGAGTATCAGCAAGCTGGTTAAAATCACTAAATTGTACAGTATATGGAGAGTAATGTATCAGAAGGCTGGAAAACTAGGAAGGGACCCTGCTGTGAAATGTCTTATTTGACCCTAGAGCAGAAATTCTTAACGCAGACCCCTTTAGCAGTTTGGACCAGTTGCCTAGATCCCTTCTCAGAATGTTTTTAAATAATAGAAGTAAATAGAAGTAAATACTATGTTTCAGTTAAAGGTTAGGAACTAAGGATGTAAATTTTTTTGGTCCAAAGATCCCCTAAAACTTTTACAAGGAGTATTGGAAATCTATGGATCACTGCTCTAGCAGGTAATAGGGAGCACTAAAGTTAATTGAGTAGGAATGGAGGAACACAGTCAGATCTTCATTTTAGGACAATCACTTTGGCAGCAAAGTAGGAGAGATTGGCGTGGGGATGGGACTTAAGATAGGAAAACCAGTCCAAAGAGCTTTCTAAACTATAGGAGGAGAAATTAAACTAGACTTTATAATTACATGAAACAAATTGTTTCTTTGATTTTAGGTTGAAGCTTCTGGTCACTGAGAAATCCAGAATTGATCTGATCCCTGATCTTTAAGATTGTTTCCACTAACATCATTATTGCCGAGATAACTCTGGTATCAGTCAGAGATGGTGTCAGAAGAATAGGAGTGGAGGAAATTCCATTCCTTCAAAGAAGGAAAATAAGTAGTCATGTGTAAGCTTGATACGAGGATTAAGGCTGTGAAAACCATGTCCCTGCTTTGAAGAGTCTCCTTTTACAATGCTAATATCCTTGTTCTTTGTAGGGCATCTTATTTCCCTAAGAATGCTTTAGGTCTTTCCAGCAGCAAATATTTAGCTTAGAGTTCACTGAAAGTTGATTTCTTTTAGTTACTTGCTTAACCAAACAAAGGCTTTCTATATAATTAAAAAATTGTGTAGTAAGATGACAAAAATGAAAAAAAAAAAAAAATAAAAACACAAACAGAACCAGATTCAGCAGTTCCATTTCTTTCCTGGCTCTGCATTTTGCCCTTTAGAAGTTATTCTCTTTCTTCTCAAGTCAACTCATCTTGCTTTGTCTCATCTTCTTTCCTGTCCCTGTACTTGTCCCTATTTTGTCCTTGAATGTCATACTAGCACATTTCCTTTTCAGAGATAAGTTTGGCCATGAAGACCACTTTTCTTCATCTAGTCCATTAGCAAAAGGGATCTGAACCTTCATTTAGATGGGTCTTGAGGGTCTTGAGATGAGGTCTTCAGAACAGAACACCGAATTTGTGAGCGTGCAGAGAAGTTTTTGAGGGGCTCCGTGGCATGGTTAGTGTGCGCCAGACCAGAAATGCCAAGCTGATGGTTCATTGACTAGGTGCCATCCCTGTGGTGGGATTTTGACTCATTTCACTTGACCCAATTTTATGATTAGTAAATTCCGGTAGTTCACAGCCTGAATTCCCATCATGTAGACAGCTCAAAAGCTGAGCTCAAAGGAGAAGAAAAAAAAATGCCTTCATGAAAAGGGGGTCACGTGGTTCCAGTGAAAAGCATGAAACAGAGGACTATTTGTCCCACATTATCCTGCTGCTTTTTCTGAAGTCTGTTCAATGAGAAGAGCAAGCAGGACCAGGTCACAGCTCATATTCTCAGTCTACCTCCTATAATCCTTTCATCAGATAAGTATTTCTCATCAGAGAAATGCCCTGGTCTTACCTCAAAACAGAACCCTCTTCAGAAGTTCTCCAAACAGCCCTTTGAAATGAATGTTCCCATCACCATAGTAACAGTTCAACCCCCCCCCACACTGGAAAAGGATGATGGCGGAAGTCCAGCAGGAAATAAGGACTGTTGCTTAGCAACTTTCCCTAAACTCAACCAATAGGAAAAGAAAGCAAGAGTAGAAAAGTCTCTAAAATAATGCTCTACTCAATGGCCAAATCTGATCCTTTGCAAAGATGTTAATATATGAAGATTTCTGTCCCATTTCCCTCTTCAAATTATCATGTATATATTTGATTATTTATACCAGCAGATAATCAACAAGCAAATTTCACTATGTAGTATCATCAACATGAAGAATATACAAAGAATAATCTTTGTCCTCAAGGAACTTACAATTTAATGGGAGAGATGTATGTAAATAACTAGTTACATAGAAGAGATATAGAGGATAGATTACATTATTTTGAAAGAAAAAGGTGTGAGCCGTTTGGGATTTGGGAGAGACCTTTTTTTTTTTTTTTTTTTTTTTTTAAATAACTTTTTATTGATAGAACCCATGCCAGGGTAATTTTTTACAGCATCATCCCTTGCACTCACTTCTGTTCTGATTTTTCCTCTCCCTCCCTCCACCCCCTCCCCAGATGGCAAGCAGTCCTTTACATGTTAAATAGGTTACAGTAGTTCCGATTTTTCCCCTCCCTCCCTCCACCCTCTCCCCCAGATGGCAAGCAGTCCTTTACATGTTAAATAGGTTACAGTATATCCTAGATACAATATATGTGTGCATTGGATTCAGAAGGTATAAATAACCTGGGAAGAAAAACAAAAATGCAAGCAGTTTATATTCATTTCCCAGTATTCTTTCTTTGGGTGTAGCTGCTTCTGTCCATCCTTGATCAATTGAAAGAGACCTTCTTTAGAAGGTAGTATTTGAGATGAGCCTAGAAGGAAACCAAATCAATTAAAATGGGAGTTTAGACATGAGGAACAATGTAAAAGGATGGGGATGGGAGTTGGAATGTCAAGTTCAAGGAAATACAAGTTTGTGTGTAGAATATCAACTCTTTGAGGATAGGGATTATTTCAGCATTGCTTTGTCTTTGAATCCCCAAAAAGTGACATTCTAAAAATCCTTATTTCACCACATTGGAAGAACAAGGAACTACTTTTCATTTTTTTTCCCCTTTGTATTCCCATCCTGACCAAATACAATGGGCTGCACAGAAGAGAAACTTAATAAATTGAGGGAGTGTGTGTGTGTGTGTGTGTGTGTGTGTGTGTGTGTGTGTGTGTGTATTATGGCTAAAACCTGCAATTCTAACAGAGTTTTGTAGATTACAAGACTCACCTCCATATTTCTATAAAAGCATTACCTAGAGAAAGACCATGTCACCAAAGCAGGTGGTTGCATTTATTGGCTAATCATAGATCACATATTTTGTATGGCTCTTTCAGATTTGCAAAGATCTTTCTTCACAACAAGAAGAGGAGGTAGACATTGCAAGTATTTTATAAATGAAATAACTGATATTATGTAGACAGAAATCATATAATTGTCCTGTTTAAGATAAGATTTGAACCCTATTCTTCTATGATCCTAAGTCTCTTCCTGTTGCCCTTTACTGATTCTTTTAAAATTTAAATTGTATTTGGTGTGTCTCTTTTTTCTTCTTTACAGAGATAAGGGACCATAGGTATGAAATATACCCTAATTAATGTTTTGGTTAGTTCTGCTAGATTGTTTCCAATTCTTTGTTATAAGAGATGGCACTCTGAGCACAGGAGAATGAAAAAGATATATTTGGAAATACATGTAAAATAAAAATGATATAAAAAGAGACATCCATCAAATTTATTTATTTATTTATTTTTGCTAAGGCAATTGGGGTTAAGTGACTTGCCCAGGGTCACACAGCTAGGAAGTGTTAAGTGTCTGAGACCAGATTTGAACTCAGGTCATCTTGACTTCAGAGTTGGGGCTGTATCCACTGTGCCACCTAGATGCCCCCATCAATCAAATTTAAAAAGAAATTACACTGGTATGTTGAAACTCATTTTCCAGATGATATGAATCATCATTAGCATCAGAAACTACCCCTTGAGAGGAAGTCATACATACAATGACATTTCAGCAGGTCCATATTCCAAGGAGTTTCCAAATTCTCTATCAAATGATCACTCGAACAACTCTGAGATACCACTACACACCTGCCAGATTGGCTAAGATAACAGGAAAAAATAATGATGAATGTTGGAGGGGATGCGGGAAAACTGGGACGAATCCAACCATTCTGGAGAACAATCTGGAATTAGGCCCAAAAAGTTACCAAACTGTGCATACCCTTTGATCCAGCAGTGCTACTACTGGGCTTATACCCCAAAGAGATACTAAAGAAAGGAAAGGGACCTGTATGTGCCAAAATGTTTGTGGCAGCCCTGTTTGTAGTGGCTAGAAGCTGGAAAATGAGTGGATGCCCATCAATTGGAGAATGGTTGAGTAAATTGTGGTATATGAATGTTATGGAATATTATTGTTCAGTAAGAAATGACCAGCAGGATGAATACAGAGAGGTTTGGAGAGACTTACATGAACTGATGCTAAGTGAAATGAGCAGAACCAGGAGATCATTATATACCTCAACAATGACACTGTTTGAGGATTCATTCTGATGGAAGTGGATCTCTTCGAGAAAGAGAGCTTTAATTGATCAAAGATGGGCAGAAGCAGCTACATCCAAAGAAAGAACACTGGGAAATGAATATAAACTGCTTGCATTTTTGTTTTTCTTCCCAGGCTATTTTTACCTTCTGAATCCAATTCTCCCTGTGCAACAAGAGAATTGTTTGGTTCTGCACACATATATTGTATCTATACTGTGATATATTTAACACATATAAGACTGCTTGCCATCTGGGGGAGGGGGTGGAGGGAGAGAGGGGAAAAATGGGAACAGAAGTGAGTGAAAAGGATAATGTTGTAAAAAATTACCCTGGCATGGGTTCTGTCAATAAAAAGTTATTTAAAAAAAAAAAAAAAAACAAATGATCACTTGATTAGCTATTGGCCTGATCTGATTTCCCTTACATCTCTGGAGTGTGAGGCCCTGTTTACCTAATTGGGCTCATAAGATGCTTGCAAAATATGTTGAAAATTGTAGGTGAAAATGAGGCAACACCTACTACCTCATGTATATATAATTGAAGAGTTCCACAAGGACCAACTCCACCCAAATTTCTCACATCAGTTGGCCTGCCCGCAAATTAATCCATTCACTTCTTTTCAGTTCAATTCAACTGTGTTCAATAAGGTGTGTATGGTGAGGAGGTTTGAGAGAATGAAGATGAGGAGGATGGGATAAGAGAGGGGAGGATGGGATACTACCTAGAAAAGCTACAATTGGGGGGAAGATGACTTGTGAAAAGAAGTGAAGTGAAGTGAAGTGAAAAGAATTGCCAGGCCCGAGAAAATACAAATGTAAATGTAAGTTGTGTCCCTGGATGAGGACATTGGAGTGTCCCTTCCCTATTGTCATCTGTTGCGACCCCATTGATTGTGTTCTCCCTATTGTAAGAGGACTATGATTAGTATCCCAGTTCTATTTAACCATTTAATATCAGGTAGATTTTACAAAGGGATGTTGACTTTGAATATATGGCAAGAACAAAATATAAATATTATATTTTCTGTAATAGGTCAAAGGTATAGTCTCCCCTCATATTACTTTTATTTCTGGAGAAAGTTAACAATTTAATTCAGTTCCCACTGAGTGCTTTTCTACTTATTGGTCCCACTAAATTCATGAGTGGCAAAGTCCTTATCTCAGTTACTGCTGAGTTAAATTCTGAAGATGGCCCCCAAAAGTCACTCCTTCCTTTTTTGGGTATTGATACTGTTGGCTACTCAGAGCCAGTTAGAGACCACAAATACTACATAATCTCTTTAAGAGAAGAAGTCAAAGTTCAACCTTAAGGGACTTGTCTAATGACACGTGTCCCTGCCCTCTCAGTCAAACAGACATATCTTTCTTGGAATAAGCAGCTTGTAACCCAAAATTTTCCTCCCCTCACCTGGGGTGGGAGCCAAATTACATATAAATAATGTGTCAGAGATTGGATTTAAGCCTGGTTATAGGGTCAGTTTCCCTTGTACTTTCAAAATCTTTAATATCAACTCCAAGGAAATATAGATTGATAGATGATAGAAATAGATATGTTTAGATAGAAATAATCTCTCATATATAGATATAGATATATATACATACACATTATGCTGATCAAACTTGTGATTTTATAAAAATTAACTTGCTATGGAGGTGGTGAGATGAAAAATCATTACAACTCGGATAAAGTCCTAAATTCAACCCAGAAGAGTGACTAGAAGATTGGGCTTGGGGCAACTCACATTACAGCACTGTGAATAAGTGAATGGCATAGTACTTTACTTTCTGGCACTTTAAGAGGGGATTAAATTGTGGTAGTGCTGATAGGGGCTTCAGATTTTTTTTGTCTCATAAAAACAGGATGTGAAAAATCTTGACTTCAGAGACTTTTGGTGAAACACCCACACCCTCTTCACAGAGACATACATGAAGCATATATGTCTTGTCAGATCTGACTGATGCATTGATTTGTTTTGCTCAACTGATCCTTTGTAAGAGACAATTCAATGGGAGAAGGAAGAAAGGAAGAAATTCAGAAGACAAATGTAAAAATAAAAGGAAAAGAATATTAATAAACATTTTAAAATGAAGATATTTTTTATTATTGTTAAGAGAAGTGAGGGTTAATAGGAAGGAGATCTCTCCCAGACCCTCCTTCTGTTCTTTGAATTTCATCAGACATTTCCTTTCATAAGTAACCATCTGGATTCTCTGACTTGGGGGCCTGCCATGAAATCTGTAAATCCTGAGTCAGGTGCTGCCTGTACCAGTCAGAGCATGTGAGTGATAAGGGATGGGTGTGTTCCCATGCATCCCCTCCTCCCTAAGGCACTGAGCCCTTGTCCATAGGACATGCTTAGTAACTGATTGTTGAAAGGATGATGGATGGGATCTGTATATCTCATAGGTTTTTTTTTTTTTTTTAAGGGAATATTGCAGGAAGGAAAATGGTTAACCATTCTTTGAAGGATACTCACTCATTGCCTACTTGCTTCCTGCTCATCCTGCAACCATGAAAGAGCTTAATGGAATAAGTTTTCCAGAGGTGCTGCCAGAAAAGTTTAGTCTGTAAGCAGTGATCACATCACTGCTCCTACTCCATAAATTCCAGAGGCTCCTCATCTCTTCCAGGATCAAATATACTTTGTTTGATTTTCAAAGCCTGACATAACCTGGTCTCCCTTCATCTTTCCCTTCCATCTTCTTACACCTTATATTCCTTTCACCCCCCTTCCATATATATTACAGCAACACTGACTTCCTTGCCAATGTCTCCTTATTTCTCAACAAAACCTTCCATCTCCCACCTCTGGACAATTACTTTAACTGTCCCTTTTGTCCAAAATGCTCTCCTTTTCACCTCCACCTCCAAACTTCTTAAGCTTCCTTTATGTCCCAGCTAAAATCCCACCTTAAATCCCACCTTCTCCAGGAAGCCTTTCTAAATCCTTTTTAATTCTAGTGTCTTCCCTCTGTCGATTATTTCCCATTAATCTGTAAATAGATTGTTTGTACATTGTGGTGTTCCCTTCCTTGGATTATAATTTCCTGGAGATCAGAGGCTGTCTTCTATCTTCTTTGCATTGCTACCCCATGCTTGGCATATATTAGGTACTTAATAAATGTTTATTGACCAGCCCCATGAATGGTGAGAAGTGCTTGGATTAATAGGAAATTTGGGAGAATAGTTTGGAAACAGATGTCAGGAGGATTCAAAGAAGGCTATGTATCCTTAAAATCATTACAGTTTTTATTAATAAAAGAGAGACTGAATTACAATTTCATTGGTAGAAGGCATTTTTCTGGTGAGGAAATCTATCAGTAAAAGTTAGCATCTTTTCTGCAATTTATAGTCTTAGAATGCTGCCCAGGGCACTGAGAGGTTAAGTGGCTTGTCCAAAGTCACACAGCCAGGATGGCTCAGAAGAAGGCCTTGAACCCAGATCAACAGCTCCACACTTCCTATAATAATAACAATAACAATAATATAATAATAGCTTAAGTTTATATAACACTTTCTGGCTGCAAAGTATTATTTATATAGCTTATTTTATTTATGTACACAACCAGCCCTATTGAATGGGTCATCCTTCAATACTCTAGTGAAGTGGTAAAAATATGGAAGTTCCCTCCAGTGATGCAGATCTCACCCCATCCACCCCTCTCCACCCTGTGAATCCCCATTCTTCATGTCTTCTCATAAGTTTGGCTCAGGAAGTCCATTCAAACTGTCCAGCCTTCTGGATCACCCATTGTATCCTGCCCTATTTGCATACTGAGAGTGGACCTCAGGATTGGGTCCTGGCCTTCCTTCTCTATACTTTCTTAGTGACTTCATTATATTCCTTTTGGAGATTGACCTGATTGAGCCACATCAATCAGGTTACTCAGGTTTGGGATTGGAACACAAGACACTGTTAGAAAGGAATATGTAGGAACTGATTCAAGAAAGCCTATTGTTAAATTTTCACTGAGCATTTACATGTTGGAAATTGGCAAATGCTACAAAATTGGGGCTTGATTTATTATTTTGTTGATTAGATAATTAAGTTTAAGTGGAAGAAATAAATGTTCATAATGCAAATTATTAATATCCTGCATATATTTTCTCCCTAGAAAGCCAGTTGTTAAGCATTTATCAATTCATCATTGCTGAGGTCATCTACCATTGAACAAAAATAAGTTTACTTAAAAATAGCATGAATAAGATATTCAGCAAAGATATAGCTCCCTTGTTTCCACAAGCGCCACTGTGTTGAGCCCAGCCAAGAGAATATGGCAAGCCTGCCATGGTTTGGCTCATACTCTCTGTTGCTAGGATGGCTAAGGCTCGGGGATTTCTTGAGTTTTGGAATTCTGAACTGCCAAAGGTCTAAAGTCCATCAGGTGTCCTTATTAGGATTTTGTTAGCTCCAAAATGATGAGCTTTGGAAATGGCCTGCCAAGAGGCTGCCAAGAGGATGAACTAGCTTAGGGCAGAATAACGAGCAAGTGAGAGCTTCTACACTGATTAACATTGGGGCTGAGCCATAAATGGTCACTGTACTTGTGTCCTAGAAGGAGCAGGAGAAAGAGGAAAACAAACAGGAACATGAAAGGTTTTGTGTATGTGTAATTAGGAACTATCCCCAGCAGTATAAATAATGGGGATATATCAATTCCTTGTCTTTGCATCTCCAGGCCCAGCACAATGCCAAGCACAAAATACATCCTTGTTGATTAATTTTTTTTAGCTGATAAGATGAAAGGAAAAAATAATGATGAATGTTGGAGGGGATGTGGGAAAACTGGGACACTGATGCATTGTTGGTGGAATTGTGAATATATCCAGCCATTCTGGAGAGCAATCTGGAATTATGCTCAAAAAGTTATCAAACTGTGCCTACCCTTTGATCCAGCAGTGTTACTACTCCAAAGAGATACTAAAGAAGGGAAAGGGACCCACATGTGTCAAAATGTTTGTGGCAGCCCTTTTTGTAGTGACTAGACACTGGAAACAGAGTAGATGCCCATCAATTGGAGAATGGCTGAATAAATTGTGGTATATGAATGTTATGGAATATTATTGTTCTGTAAGAAACGACCAGCAGGATGATTTCAGAAAGGCCTGGAGAGATTTGCATGAACTGATGCTGAGTGAAATGAGCAGGACCAGGAGATCATTATACACGGCAACAACAATACTGTATGAGCATATATTCTGATGGAAGTATATTTCTTTGAAAAAGAGAAGATCTAATTCACTTCCAATTGACTAATGAGGCCAGAATCAGCTACACCCAGAAAAGGAACACAGGGAAATGAGTGTGAACTGTTTGCATTTTTGTTTTTCTCCCTGTGCAACAAGGGAACTGTTCATATATCGTATTTAGGATATATTATAACATATTTAACATGTATAGGACTGCTTGCCATCTGGGGGTGGAGGGAGGGAGGGGAAAAGTTGGAACAGAAGTGAGTGCAAGGGATAATGTTGTAAAAAATTACCCCTGCATATGTTCTGTCAACAATTTTTTTTAGCTGAACCTTCAAACAGCAAAGGAGCTGCATTAGTCCATTTTAGATGAGGCAACTGAAGGCTCAAATCTGTGCCCAAGGTCACACAAAGGAAAATTTTGGATACTGGAACTTAATCCAAGTGTCTTCCTCCTTCTTTCCTTCCTCCCATGATATCCCTCTGCCGCTAGATCACTAAAGGGAATGAAATGAAATCCACATTGCCTAAGATTTCAACTTCTTTCCTCCTGTATGCTTTGATGATCTATTTACACCTTTCTTGTAGTATAGGGGCTACTTCTGAGTCAAGAAGAGTCTACCCTTCTTTTCAGGAGGGTTCATTTACCTCTAATGACCTCACTGAACCATTTCTTGTTATCACCTGACTCTGTGGCAAATAGCCCAGTCATATCTATTCTAAGGCATGAAAGATATGTAGCTCCCTTTTTTGAAAAGATAGGCGTGCCATTTGTGTCAAGAAATCAATCATAATAAGAGAGACTATGCCTTTCTCCTTCCTTAGCTTAATAGGAATGATAGCCAGAGTCCCGGCTATTCCCTATCAGGGAAGTGAGTCAGCATTATTATCATGTGTTAATAAACCTTTACTGATTTCAGTTCTGAGTCAAATTGTCTTGGATCAATGAAGAGGTTCAGCATATCTGCAGTTGAAATATTAGTGCTTGAGGAAATTATAAATCTTTACAGTATCTGTGTTGTACTATTAATAATTACATCAACTTCCTAAACTGGGGCCAAGTCTAGTTTCCAATTTTTTTAAAGAAAACCATTTATTAAGTGTCAACTGTATGCAAAGCCCCAGAGACAAAAAGGGGAAAAAAAATGAAAAAGTCCTTTATCTTCAAGGACCACCCTCTTCCAGAATAAGGACTGTTTTATTCTTGGCATTATATTACCAGCCCCTAGCATAGTTGCTAACACAAAGTAGATGCTGAATATATTTCAACTAATTGATTGTTGATTACCTGGTCTAGTTTGGGAGAGCTAATTATTTGGAAGATTTTTTTGTCTACCTATTTATACCTCAGGAATCAGCAATTGCTACAAATAAAGGCTTGACTTTTTTGTTTTGTTTTGTTAATTGTCTAGAGTTAAGTAGGTGATGGTGAAAATGTCAATAATGCTGATTAAGCTTAAAAGTGTGTCTTACATCTGATTTTTTTTTTTCAGAATTGGATATTAAACATTTATCGGTATACACTTCTGACTTGCTGGGAGGCCATTGGACTTAAAATCAGGCACACGGGTTCAAGTATTGCTTTAATCTCCTGCTATTTGTATGATCTAAACAAGTAATTTAGTCTTTCCGAACTTCAATTTCTCCTCTTTAAAAGAGGGAAAACTATAGTGGCTGCTTCATAAAACTTCTGGATCAAATTAGATAGCTATATAAATATTTTGTAAACTTCAAAACTCTCGTATATGTCATTATTATTATATGGGGGAGCTTAACATTTTCCTTTTTCTTTTTTGACGACTTCTATTGAATTTCATTGCAATCTTAGTTTGCAGAACTTAGATCTCCCTTTCTTTTTTTTTTTCTTAATCTAACAATAATCAACCATCTCTATTTTCCTTCTCATTCTTTCATAATGTAAATAGATAAATAGATAATTCTTGATGTGGAAGCCAATCCAAGACTGGAATGGGACCCATAGGGCATCCCTGGATATCTCAGATCCATTCTATTAGCCAAACCTTCTCCTTTAGCTCATGGGACTTAAGAAAAGCAGTGGAAAAGGCAAGATTGAATGAATAATGGAAATTATACTATACAGTTGGCTTAAGAACCAAGAGAACTACATTCTAATGACAGGTGGCCTTGGCTTTGCCTCTTACTGTGTGACTTTTAATAAATTATTTAACCCCTCTGGGCTTTTGCCTCTTAGTGTTTAAAATGAAGAGGATGGAATTAATAAGTTTTTTTAATTAAATTTTTAAAATGTCAAGTTAGAATTTACTTATTAATGAAATTAAAATTAAACTTCTTGGAGACAGAAACTATGCATTTTATTTTAGATTGTACTGGGCATATACATGCCCATGTGTTGTATACATTCGTTTATTCATTGTTGAACTGGACAATCACTTATGAGCTCCTAAATATATGCTTTCCAATTCGAATAAAAACTATTTGGAATATCTCTAATTGCGGATAAAAAATTTTAAAAATTAATTACATTTATGTAGTGCTTTAAAGTTTGCAAAGTATTTTGCACACATCTCACTTTAGTCTTGTGAGAAGTCAAGTTGAGTTTCCACAGATATTGTTGAGGTCTAGATTTGGGGTACCTAAATGAAATTAGGGTTTAGTTGAGGTCTAGTGGCAGGTTTGGGTACAGGGAGTCAAGCAAAGCTCCCCTGCAACCCCCTTGGATTCGGCGCAAGGATACAGCGGTAAATGGGGTCTAGTAATGGTGCGAGTTCCCAATAAAAGCATTTATTGGCCCGAGAGCTAGATTGATAAAAGAGGTTTATTATTGGGTAAACAAGGTTAAAGTATAGGCGAAGGTAGAGATAAAGAGGGCACCAGACAGAGGGTCCTCAAATGGCTAGCATGTTTGGAATCTCTGCAAAGAGGGGGTCCCAGTGTCTCCCTTTTATAATGGGAGACTTAGCTTGAAGGGCTTTTGGGTGTACTGTGTTTCCCCGATAATAAGACACTGTCTTATTAATTTTTTGGACAGAAAAATTCCAGAGGGCTTATTTTTAGGGGAGGGCTTATTTTAATGAACATTGACAGCAATTTTAATAAACAGGTAAATGTGAACAAAAAAAAGTACCTTTATTCAATAATGATCATGTCATCTTCTTCAACAACATTGTCATAAGTGTCCATACCCTGAATTCCATCCTGGATGTCTTGCGCCTCTATTTCCTTCAGAAGAAGTGGACCCAATCTGTCATGTCTAGCAATATAGCTCTCTTTAAATAAACACGTCTTGTCCAGGTAACCTGCTCGTAGTGCCTTGGTGACACAGCTGTCAGTAATTTTATCCCATGACTTCTTCACCTGAGTCACAACTTCTTGCAGACAGGGCTTCACAAAGTTTCCTCGCTGATTTCTTTCCATTCTATTTTCAATGTAGTCATTAACTTCCATGCACAAATGGTCCTTGAATGGGTTGTTTATTGCAATATCAAGGATCTGGAGATAGGCTCATTCCTGCAGGAATCATTATTTGATCTATTCTTCTCTCTGCAAGGAAGTTCTTCATTTCTTTAGTGTAATGAGTGCTGGCTGAGTTCTTTTATCCTCCATCATGCCCCCTCACTCCTGCTTACCTACCGGGTTTTTATGTTGTCCTGCCTCAGCTCTCCTCCCCGGCACTGCTCTCAATGGCGCCAGCAAGCAAATCACTGGGGAAGAACAGGATGACGCGCTCACTGCTGTAGCTCTGATTGGATGCAGCTCAGAGCGTGCCGAACGTTTCACCTGGGGGGGGGGGGAGGGAGAGGCGAGGGACGGTGCATACAGAGGGTACCGTAATGTAGAGTGTAGCACAGGGGATCACCTTCACTACAGTAGCAAGCTCAATAGAGCTTATTTTTGGGGGAGGGCTTATTTTAGAGGAATCTTACACAGTAGGGGGAGGGCTTATTTTCAGGATAGGTCTTATTATCGGGGAAACATGGTAGCTCCAAAGTTGGCTCAGATCCGGGTGGGGCTGGGAACAGGTCAGATCTTCTATTGGAATTCAAAGGGACCAGGATTTGTGAGTTAAAGAGTAATTTACATTATTAACTAGGAGAGGATGGGAATCTAGAAAGGACTTTTTCCCACATCAATATGTCAAAGGATAAAGGGAGAAGTGAAATATCTTGTTAAGATATTTCCAACCAGTCACGTGTGAATCAAGGACCTGGTTAAGCAACAAAGTTCCTGACATAGGGGTTAAACAGTCCCAAACCAGCTAAGGTCAGTGACAGGACACAAGCCTATTGGTCTGTAAATCCAACCTAATTAATTGTCTTTTGGATGATAATTCTGACCAGTTGTAATTCTGATTGTAAACCAACCCGATTGTCATTCAGATAATAAATTCGTCCAATTGTAACCAATTCTGACTGTAAATCCAACTAATCCAAATCTTGAAGGGAGGGATGAGGAACTGAATTAGTATAAAGCTTGCTCCCCATGGTATTCCTTGTGTCTCATCCATGAGCACCTGCTTCTCATGAGTATTGCCAAATAAAGGATTCTTCTCTGTCTAAAAGAGTGCTGGTTGTAACAGTACTCCTGGATTAGTTTGCAACTGTGGAAACAGTGGCAATTCTTCCCAAGCTTATTCCTCACCTCTGCTGGATTCCACAGAGCCTTTTGATAACAGCATTACAAAGACCCTCTGAGGAAGATGCTATTATTGTCCCCCTTTTACCAATGGGGAAACTGAAGCTCAAAGAGGTTAATCTGTCCAAAGTCACACAGATGGTAAGTATCCAAAGTAGCCTTTGGAAATCCAAGTTCAACATTCCATTCATTGTGAAGTAAACAGGAAGCTGGACTTGGAGCCAGAAGACCTGATTTCAAATCCCATTTCTGGTTCTGGAGCACTAGAAAATCACTTCATCCTCTGAATCTCAGCTTCTTTATGTGTAAAATAAGTGTAATAATACCTGTATTGCCGACTTCACAGAGTTGTTATGAGACTCATGTGAGAAGATATGTACAATACTTTATAAACCTTAAATCAACTATTATTGTTATCCTGAAGCATGGGATTAGAAAGTAGCTAGATGGCACCATACCGAATAGAAAACTGGACCTGAAATCAGGAAGTCTCATCTTTATGAATTCAAATATAATCTTAGACACTTATTAGCTGTGTGACACTGAGCAAGTCACTTCATTCTATTTGTCTCAGGCTCCTCATCTGTAAAATAGCTGGAGAAGGAAATGAAAAACCATTCTAGTAACTTTACCAAGAAATTCTCAAATGGAGTCACGAGGAGTTGGACTCAGCTGAAAAGCAACTGAACAACAATAATGACATGGGATTAGAACTGAAAAACTTGGCTCTTATAAGATAACATTTAATAGAGATTTGTGTTTGATATTAGAATAAGTCTCCTGAGGAAGAATAAATGTTTCTTTAAAAGCTTTGCTTTGGGGGCAGCTAGATGAAACAGTGGACAAAGTACTGGTTTTAAAGTTAGGAGTTCAAATCTAGCCTCAGACGCTTAATATTTCCTAGCTGTGTGATCCTAAGCAAGTCACTTAACCCCAATTGCCTCAGGGGGGAAAAAAAAAGCTTTGCTTTCTTAGCATGACATAGAAATGACATTGGCTCTAATGTCAGAGGACCTGAGATCAAATCATGCCTCTGCTACTTTCTATCTGTATGGGCTTGGGCAAGTGACTTTATCACTCTCAGTCTCTGTAAAATGAAGGAATTGGACTAAATGGCCTCTGAGGTTCTAGCTCAAGATTTATGGGATCTAATTCTGATGGATGTAGCCATCTTCAACAATGAGATGAACCAAATCAGTTCCAATAGAACAGTAATGAATTGAACCAGCTACACCCAGCAAAAGAACTCTGGGAGATGACTATGAACCACTACCTAGAATTCCCAATCCCTCTATTTTTATCCGCCTGCATTTTTGATTTCCTTCACAGGCTAATTGTACACTATTTCAAAGTCTGACTCTTTTGGTACAGCAAAATAACCATTTGGACATGTATACATATATTGTATTTAATTTATACTTTAACATATTTAACATGTATTGGTCAACCTGCCATCTGGGGGAAGGAGTGGGGGGAAGGAGGGGAAAAGTTGGAACAAAAGGTTTTGCAATTGTCAATGCTGAAAAATTACCCATGCATATAACTTGTAAATAAAAAGCTATAATAATAATAATAATAAAAAGATTTATGGGATCTGATGATGCCATCTCTTCCAAATGCTTAAAGACCTGGAAACTTGCAAGATTTAATGATTTAAATTTGATAAGAAACTACAGCAAAATGAAGCTAGAGCAGAGAGAGGGGATAGGAAATAGGAAAACAGAGGCAGACATGAATGTCAAAAATAGAAAATATGCCTAATGCCAGAAGTTGGATAGTCCAGACATCAGACAGGTCTGAGCTGTGAAATCCCTATCTTGGATGATTTTGAGAAGTAAAGTCAATAAGCATCTTTTAGATGATGCTATTGGTTCAGCTCTGCCTGAAAGGACTTCTTGAACTCCTTTCAGCTTTTTGGTTCTTAGATGACGTAGAAGATGAATATCTTTCACAGTACTGGCATTTATTAACGGTCAGTCTTAAATTTCTTTTATTGTCATTTATTTTGTTAACTCTAGGCTTCCTTCTTTATGTGAGGATCTTTGTAGTTTTACTGAGGACCCCGAAGGAACATGTTATTTTACTTTCTGAATACAGTAAACTGCATGGTCACTAGGGCTATTTTCACACTCACTAAACCTTATCCCAAATAATTCCTGCAATCCAACTCCCTGTTTCTGTTCCCAAGGTGCTGAAGACATTAAGGGATAAAATTTTGTTAACTTGGGCTGCTAAACATTCACATTACTTCAACAGAGTCCTTCCTGTTACATAGATTCCCTTTCAGTCACTTGGCATTTACTTTTTCTTAAAATCTCTGAAGCTGTTCCAGACTCTCTCCTCTTTTTGAGTTCCTAATTCACTTCCTTTTACCATCAGCAGATGACTTTGGTCAAAAGATGGAGGCCATATTTGTAAAATCCATGTGCTCTTTCCTCCCTCCCTTCCTCTTGGAGAAGAAAAATCTTTAGAACTGTAATCAGATTTTGTTTCTGGGTCAAGTGGAACAAAATAGACCCTCAAATGTTAGGGTCAGGGGAATGATGATCCCTATGGGCAAAGACCTCGAGGTAACTTGAGGCTGTTTCTGAACCTACCAGCCATCAGATTAAGAAACAGACTAAGAAAGAATGGAATTCATATGAGGTGTTACTACTGGAATGAAAGGATTCATGTTATATGGTAACTTCCTATTTTATTTTATTTTTACATTTTAATACTATTTTATTTTTCTAAATACATGTAAAGATAGTTTTTAACATTCACCTTTGCAAAACCCTGTGTTCCAAATTTTTCTCCCTGTTTCCCCATCCCCTTTCCTCAAGACAGAAAGCAACCTGTTAATAGGTTAAACATGTGCTATTCTTCTAAGCATATTTCTATATTTGTCACACAAAAAAAATCTGATCAAAAGGGGAAAAAATAAGGAAAAAAAAACAACAAACAACTAACAACTAACAACAAAGTGCAAATATTATGATTTGATCCATATTCCATCTCCATGGTTCTCTTTCTGTATGAAGATGGCATTTTCCATCACAAGTTTATTAAAATTGCCTTGAATCACCCCATTATTAAAAGAGCCAAGTCTGTCACAGTTGATGATTATCATATAATCTCATTCCCTTGGTTCTGCTCACTTCACTCAGTATCAGTTCAATTCATGTAAATCTTTCCAGCCTTTTCTGAAATCAACCTTCTCATTTCTTATAGAACACTAATATTCCATTACATTCACATATCATAACTTATTCAGCCATTCCCCAATTGATGGGCATCCACTCAATTTCCAAGTCTAAAAGGGTTGTAGCTTCCTATTTTAACTGCTATTATTTTCTTCTAATATTTTGGTTATTAGAAGTAGGATGTTTGAGGTCAGCACATCTGCTTCTGTTCTTTCCAGGAAGGAAGGAGGATGAATTAAAAGGTAAAATACAAAAAGTAAAGTTGCATCTTTCTTTCAGGTGCCCCTCTGACCTGGAGTGAAAAGACAGAAGTACAGGTGATTAGAGGATTTGGGAGAAGCAACCAGCCTTAGATCGAAATTGCCTGAAAAAGGAGTAGGGAAGATCAGAGAAACTCTGGAAGGCATGGGGGAGAAGGAAGAAAGCATTCCATATCAGATTATGGATTATATAGATTAGGGGAAGGAGACTTCTGAAGGATTAGGTGTTTATATGTCTTCATTGAAATGTTTATATTCCATTAACTCGATAATATCTTTTTAAGTGGTTCTTGTTCTTATCCAACCACTCCCCAAGGGAGAGTCTTGAAAACATTTTTTCAATGTTTGATGGTATATCTACTCCCAGAAAAGAGGTTTCTGGGAATAGAGATTCAGGCAACCTAGTTCTGTTCTAAAAACTCTCAAAAGTATGGAAAAGGCTCAAATACCATAAAAACCCTCAAGATTTGTTGTTGTGCTTTTCTTTTAACTCAGAAAACTAACATAAGAGATCATCCTGCTTTCATAAACTGAGTTTTATTAGCTGACATCATCAGAGTAAAATCTTATAATGTGAAAAATAAAATGTGTCCTTTGTCTTGGAGAACAATGAAATTGCTGATCAAATCATGTCCCTTGCATTCTTACAGATCAAATGGAAAATCAATAAATGATGAAACCTTGCTATACAAGTCCTTTCCATAATCCTGTGATTTTCAGGCTCAGCTTTCATTATTTTCTCCAAGTGGTGCCAACCCAAATAACACACAAAGGCCAGGCAGGCCGTGGAAGCAGGAGCAGCTTGTTCCTTGAGAAGTGATTTTTTCTGAGGTGCAAAAATTGCAACTCCTAATGGAATCTCTGAGTCAGCAGGAATAGGCTCTGAACTGGGTCAGAGTTTAGAGATAAGGAAGGAATGGCTGAGCAAACAAAGTTTCATGAAAATATTTAATGTAGGTTTTTGCAAAAAGTGGGAAGACAAAGGTAGCAAAGGAAGATTCTTTTCCTGAAGAACCTTCACAACACCTTTAGGCAATCAACCCACCAAGAATTTATAATGGTTATGTGCCAAGGAATTTGTCGGGTGCTGGGAACACAAAGACAAAAATGTAATAGCTGCTATCCTCAGGGGACTTCCATTCTATTGTGGAAAACAAGAAGTACTATATAGGAACATATGTGCATAAAAACACACACACGTGTGTGTATGATTATAGACATATATTGTCTATGTACATACACACATTTAGCCATTTTAATTGTGTCTGACTCTTCATGACTTCATTTGTGATTTTCTTGGCAAAAATACTGGAGTGGGTTTGTCATTTCCTTTTTTATTTCATTTTATATGTGTGGAAACAGAGGCAGAAAGTGACTTGCCTAGAGTCACACAGCTGCTAAGTGTCTGAGGCCAGATTTGAACTCAGGAAAGCGAGTCTTCCTAACTCTAGACCTGGCAATTTATTCGTTAAACGACTTAGCTGTTAAATCTCAATGTGGCAAGAGGTCTTTAGTGCAGTAGCTCAGGAGTCCTAACACATGACTCTATGCTGTTTAACATTTTTAGCAATGACTTGATAAAGGTATAAATGACATACTCACTGAATATGCAGGCAATACAAAGTTGGGAGAAATTTAACACATTGAATGGTAGAGTCTGGATCCAAAAGGATCTCCATAAGTTAGAGCTTTGGGCTGAGTCTAATAAGATGAAATTCAATTGGGAAAAATGTAGATTCTTGATCTTGCATATTTAAAAAAAAAAAACAAAACACCTAAATATGGGTTGAGGAAGAAATGGGATGCACAGCAGTAGTGAAAAATTTAGGGGAATTTTAGTGGACAGAAAGCCCTGTTTGACAGCACAATGTAAAGTAGCTGCCAAGAAAACTCATGCAAACTTGGGTTGCTTTAAAAAGCCCTCTGTATTTTGCCTTCATCATAGCACCCAGTTTAAGAAGGATATTAATATATTAGAGAGCTTACAGAAAGGTAACTGATTGGTGAAGCCTGAAATCCTTGTTGTATGTGGATTAGTTGAGGAAACTAGGAAAAACTCAACCTGAGAAAGATAAACAGAACATGATAGCTGTCTTCAAATATTTCCTACCTCTATAAAAATGAGGATATAAGGAAGTGTGGCACATAATAGGAGCTGTTGGTCTTAGGAATTGGGTGCAAGTGCCGCCTCTCATAACATATCTGCTGTGTGATTCTGGACTAGTCATTGAACCTCTTAGTACCCCTAACAACTCTCTAGAACTACCAGTTAGTTACAAAGAAGTACAAATCTGCATCAGTAGATGGAGTTTCCATACCAGGAGTTCCCTTTACTAATCAAATCACAGGTTCAGCAAAATAACAACTGAAGGTCTATTAACACACATATTGTCTTACTCAGAGTTGTTTCTTGTAAATCTTAAGGTATGATATAAATATAAATTTCTGCTGTCTTTATGGCAGTCTAGAGTCACAAAGTCATGTTGACTCGTGTCGAACTTGCACTTCACTAAAACCTTCTAGACATGAATTATTGTCCATCTCTGATTCCTCTTTTGTGCAATTGATAAACTAACAAAAACAACTAAGGTAGGTCTAAGTCCCATTAAAATTTTGTTACCAAAAGGCAATGTATGCTGACTTTCAAAGGATTCAGAACCAGAAGTATACATCTCAATTCTATTATGTATTTATTTAATATATTATGTAATCTTAGACAAACTACTTAACCTCTTGAACTTCTGTTTCTGTGCAAAATAATGGTGCTGAATTAGACCATTGCTAAAATCTCTTCTAGCTTTAAATGTATGATCTAGAACATTAGGCTAGGACCATTATCCTAGTCATAAGATCATAGACATAAAACTGAAAGGGACCTTTGAGACCAAAGACAGTTATTAGCTGTGTGATGCTGGACAGGTCACTTAATTTCTTTAGCCCTCAGTTTCTTCATCTGTAAAATGAGAGGATTGGATTTGGTGATCTCTCAGGTACTTTCCAGCAACAAATCTATGATCCTATGAACTACCTGGTGTACTTCACTAGAGACCTTCCTCCCAGGCTGATTGAAAATGATCATTCACTCAGTTCTGAATCAACCTGACTATTCTGTCACCCAGGCCATATCATTTTAATGTGGCTATAATGAAAGACTTTGTCAAGTTCTGTGCTGAAATCTAGACATAATCTATTTAATTTCCCTGAGTGACTAATCTTGTTACCTTGTCCAAAAAGGAAATGAGGTTAGCATTCCATAATCTGTTTTGTTTTCTTTTATTTTAATATTACAAGCATTTTCAAATTATCTCTACTCTATAAAAGCTTTCTTGTAACAGTGCAAGTTCAACACGAGTCAATATGACTTTGTGACTCTAGACTGCCATAAAGATAGCAGAAATTTATATTTTTATCATATCTTAAGCAAAATAACTTCCTCTGAAAGTTCATGCAACATTCCACGTATGTAGCACCCCCAAATCTCTTTATTTTAAGTGTTCATTAACAAACAGAAATACATTTCCTCTCCTTCTACCCTACTCCCACTCTACTGAAAAAAATTTCTTATAATAAATATTCATAGTCAAACAAAACAAATTTTCTCATGACCTATATGCAAACATGGTATTTACACCTTTAATCTGTTCCCTCTCTGTCAGATGTGATGCTTGTTTTTGATCAGTCCTAGTTCTTACTCCTTTCCTTTCTAAATTCTCACAACATATTAAGGACCTGAGAGTTAATTGCCCACTGATATAGATAAGAATCCCTCTATAATTTAATATATGACCTTTAGAAAGTGGTGTAGCTGAAAAATGTATTATCTTATGAACAACATGGTGGTGATAGGTCTCTCAGAACTTAGTGAGACTCATCCTTAAATGAATATATGGTTCAGGATCACCTTTCAAACTTGGTACAATTTGCCTTTGCTTGCATTCTGTTAACATTGCTTTCAAAAACCTAAGCTGCTTTACAATCTATGACAATACATGAGAATTGGATTTTATGCTCACCAATTTTGTCAGGAACAGAAGTTAAGTTAACTAGATAATAGTGGGCAGACTATACCCTGTCCTAAAAATAGGGACAATGTTCATATCTAGTTATATCGTATCCCTCTGATCCTCCTAAAGATCACTGATAAAGGCTCAACAATCACATTGTCATCATCATGATCATCACCACCACCCCCTTTACAACTATTATCAAATATTTACAAATATTATCTTATCCGAGCCTCACAACAATCTTGTGACATAATTACCAAAGGAATCATTATCTACATTTTAAATTTTGCATTGGATTTTGAGATCCCAAAAAGTTAGATGATTTTCCCATGCTCATACCTACTAAAAGTCAAATAGATTTGAAACACACATCTTCCCCAAAATAAGCCTAGTTCTTTATCCTTTATAACATGCTGCTGTATCCACACTCAACCTTTTAAAAACACCTTTTTATTTTTTCCAAATACATGCAAAAATAGTTTTCAACATTCATATTTGCAAATTTGTGTTCCAAATTTTACTCCCTTCCTCCCCCACTCCCTCCTCTCCTAGACAGCAAACAATCCAATATAGGTTAAAGATGTGCAATTCTTCTAAACATATTTTCATATTCATTATGCTGCACAAGAAATATCAGATCAAAAGGAAAAAAAAAGATGAGAAAGAAAAAAACAACAAGCAAACAAACACCACCACCCCAAAAAGGTGAAAATACTATGCTGTGATGCATATTCTCTCTCTGAATGTGGATGGCTCTTTTCATACCAAGTCTATTGAAATAACCTTGAATCATCTCATTGTTGATAAGAGCCAAGTCCATCACAGTTGATTATCACATAATCTTGTTGTTGCTGGGTACAATGTTCTCTTGATTGTACTCACTTCACTTAGCATCAGTTCATGTAAGTTTATAAGTCATGTAAGTCTTTTATGAATCAATTTGCTGATTGTTTCTTATACAACAATAATATTCAATTGCATTCATAAGCCATAACTTATTCAGCCATCCCCCAATTGATGTGCATCCACATAATTTCTACTATAGCCACTACAAAAAGAGCTACTACAAATATTTTTGTACATAGGGATCTTTTTCCATTTTTTATTATCTCTTTAGGATGCAGACTCAGTTGAGACACTGCTGGATCAAAAGTTATGCACAGTTTGATAATCCTTTGGACATAGTTCCAAACTGCTCTCCAGAATGATTAAATCAGTTCACAACTCCATCAACAATGTATTAGCATCCCAATTTTACCATATCCCCTCCAACATTTATCATTATGTCATTATGTCTTCCTGTTATCTCAGCCAATCTGAGATATCTTCAAATTTTCTAGTCCCCTATGAGATACCTCAGCCAAATCTAACAACTTGAACACATTATGTATTGCTAGAATTTTCTTATCCCAACATCAGAGAATTATAGTATTTCAGAGTTGGAAGAGACTTCTGTGACTATTTTGTTCAACCCATGCCTGACAAGGAATCCTCTTTAAAATATGCTTTACAAGTGGTCATTCATCCATATCTTGAATACCTCCAATAAGGAGAAAATCTGTGGAGGTAGTCTGTTCCACTTTTGGACAGCTGCAATTGTCAGTAAGTTCTTTTTGATATCAAGCCTAGATTTGTCTCTTTGTAATTATTGTCCATTGCTCTTAGTTCTTTCCTCTTGAGCCAAACAGATTAGGTATAATACCTTTTCCATGTTATAATACTTCAAATGCTTGAACATAATTATCATATTTTCCTTACTCCTCCCTAAGTATAAATATCCATCTTTTCTTCAACTGATCCTCATATGACATAGATTCAAGGTTTTTCACCATCATGGATGCCCCTCTAGCATGCTTTCTATTTCTCACTTAACCTGGATTTCAACTTCCTGTTCAACTTTTGTTTCATCTGTTGTAGTATGGAGATTGTTCTCTTTGATAGGGATAAGAATTGAGGGATTTTGCCTTCTCTCATTTCCATTATCTTTATCTCATCTTCCTGGGAATGGTTCTACTCTTTCTTTTATGTTCCTCTTGTCCGAACCAAGAATACTTCAGAGAATTCATTATTTGCACTAATCAGGACCTACCTATAACTAAATTATCATTGTATACATAGAACTTAATTAAATGGCAGTTTGATTAAGAAATAAGAATTTGGAAACAATTAAATTGGAATGGCAAAATGAATGAGAGAGTTATTCTGCTTGGTGAATTAAGATTCTATTTAGATGAAAAGGAATTTTCAAATTCCAGGGGAAGGAGGAAGTGACTTAACATCTTAAGAAGGGAAGTGGCTGTGGAACAGTTTAAACTACCCAGACTGAAACCAGAGAATCATAAAAGAATCTTTAACTGAGCCTTCAGCATTGTGGTAAAGATAACAAAGAAGATTATGTTTTCCTATTTAAACAAACAGTAGAAGAAGAATCAATTTTCTGCAAGTGTTCTACATGCAAATAAATGAATGAATGGTAAACCTATTTCAAATCAGTGGGTGGGTGGAGGGAAGGCAAAAAAAGACATTTCTGATTGTGAAGCTCTCCATCAATCAATCCTGGAAAAGATAAAACCTTTGGGTTAGGGACTTTGATCAAATAACAACAAAAGATAGTCATTGGGGTCATAGATGGGAACTTCCTTTTACAGATTTTGGGCAGGAAACACTTTGAAAATTTATAGTAAAGTTTGATGGAAATGCAAGTTATTATTATTGTTATGATTTATGCATTTAGTTTAAATGGTATTGCCACTCATGTACTGCTTCCATTTCAGTGGACCTTAGACCTTAAATGTTAAATGAGGGATTTGGATTAGATGACTTCTAAAATCCTTGCCAGTTCTAGAACTATGGCTCTGAACTAAAATGGAGTGATTCAATGTTGGAGTAGGAGTCCTTCTTCCCCATCCCATGGAGGTAACCTGTTCCATTTCTGGACAGATTCAATTGTTGGGAGATTCTGACATCAAGCCTATATTTTTCTCTTTGTAACTATTACCCAGTGTACCTTTCCTCTTGAGCCAAATAGATTAAGTATAGTGCCTTTTCCACATGAGCTTTTCATTGAACTTTCAAATCTTTGAACATAATCATTTTATCCCCCCTGCTCTTTCATATATATATATATTTCTTTCAAAGGATTCTTATATGACATAAATTAAACTCTTGATGTTAGGTAGAACCAGATAGAAAAAGAACCAAATTCAGAATCAAGAGCATATAGGTTCATGTTCTTCTTCAGATACACACGATTAGATAGTTACATGACTTTGGGGAAATTACTTAACCTCACCATGTCCCAAACAACTTTCTCAAACTATAAGTTTTCTTTTTAAAAAATTATAGCTTTTTATTTACAACATATATGCATGGGTAATTTTTCAGCATTGACCCTTGCAAAACCTTCTGTTCCAACTTTTCCCCTCCTTCCTCCCACCCCCACCCTCACCCCAGATGACAGGTAGACCCATACATGTTAAATATGTTAAAGTATATGTTAAATATCCATAAAGTTATTTTGCTGCACAAGAAAAATCGGACTTTGAAATAGGGTAAAATTAAACTAAGAAGGAAATTAAAAATGCAGGCGGACAAAAACAGAGGGTGTACAAATGCTATGTTGTGGTTCACACTCATTTCCCAGAATTCTTTCTCTGCGTGCAGCTGGTTCTATTCATTATTGAACAAATGGAACTGATTTGGTTCATCTCATTGTTGTAAAGGGCCACGTCCATCAGAATTGATCATCATATAGTGTTGTTATTGATTTGTATGATGATCTCCTGGTCCTGATCATTTCACTCAGCATCAGTTCATGTAAGTCTCCCCAGACCTTTCTGAAATCCTCCTGCTGGTCATTTCTTACAAAACAATAATATTCCATAACATTCATATACCACAATTTATTCAGCCATTCTCCAATTGATGGTCCTCCACTCAATTTCTAGCCACTACAAACAGGGCTGCCACAGATAATTTTGCACATACAGATCCCTTTTCCTTCTCTAGTATCTCTTTAGGATATAAGCCCAGTAGAAGCACTGCTGGATCAAAGGGTATGCACAGTTTGATAACTTTTTGAGCATAGTTCCAAATTGCTCTCCAGAATGGCTGCATGTATTCACAATTCTACCAACAATGTGTCAGTGTCTCTGTTTTCCCACGGTCCCACCAACATTCCCCATTATCTTTCCCTGTCATTCTAGCCAATCTGATAGGTGTGTAGTGGTATCTCAGAGTTGTCTTAATTTGTATTTCTCTGTAATAATGACTTGGAGCATAGTTTCATATGGCTAGAAATAGTTTCGATTTCTTCATCTGAGAATTGTCTGTTCATATCCTTTGACCATTTATCAATTGAAGAATGGCTTGCAAAGTATAAGTTTTAGACAAATTCTGCAGTACAGTGGAAAGAGCATTGGCTTTAGTTGTCAAGGGTTACTGTTGAGTTTTTATTTGTGTCTCACTCTTCATGGACCCATTTGGGGTATTTTTGCAAAGGTACTGGAATGGTTTGCTATTTCCTTCTCCATTTCATTTTGCAATAAAGAAACTGAGGCAAACAGGGTGAAATGTCTTGCCCAGGATCACACAGCTAGTATATGTCTGAGGCCTGATTTAAACTAATGAAAATGAGTCTTCTTGACTCCAGGCTGAGGCTCTATCCACTGTGCCATTGAGTTCAATTCCTGTCCCTTTCACTTTCTATCATGGGAGGGTGTAACCTTGGGAAAATTACTTCACCTCTCAAATGAAGTATAATCCTATGATCTCTAAGACCCCTTCTGGTCCTAAATCTCTGATGCTATAGTACTTCTTCCCAAATTCTTTCTATGTTCATCACAAAAGTTTGCACATGGCAGGTGCTAAATAATTATCCATTAATACTTCCTAGTTGTGTGATCCTGGGCAAGTCACTTAATCCCAATAGCCTCAGCCAAAATATGAAGAGAAGGAAGGATTTCTTCTCCCCTGCTCAAAAACTTTCACTGGCTCCCTTGCCTCCATGAGAAAATATTCATTTTTTAGATTGGTATTATGAGTACATGGGATGGACACCCACACTGGAGTGCCGCACTTTTCCCAAATGAACTTGTTGTTGCCTACATAGTATTTAAGTCCATTTACTTCCAATCTGTTCTCACACTAGCTGGTCTAGGCTCTTAGCTAAGGACCATCACTTGTCACACTCAGATTCTCTTAGGGTCCTACATTTCTTGAAGGGAAATGCAATCTACTTACTCACCATTCCAATTCTGGAGTACCCACTATTTGTTTCTAATTTATATAGGAACTCAGAATAATGGCACTCTTAAATCTTAAACATAACCACTTACCTAGCAATAAAGCAAAAGCAATAAGGATATTATAGGTATTCATATATTAAATAAGTGGACAGATAACAAATACATCTTACAATAAGAAATAATTATTGTTGACACATAAACCTGAGTCATACTGTCCCATTAGTGCATTCAATGTCTGGGAGTGAAAATGGACACATATTTTGCAGAAGCCTACCAAAGAGAGATGGTACAATGGATAGAGTATTAGATTTGTAATTAGGATGATTCCTCAGATACTTACTGGCTAAACTTTTTTCAGTCTCAGTTTTTCTTATCTGCAAAATGGGGATTATATAGCATTTATATAATAGCTGTGAGCATCAAATGAGAATTAGATGTAAAGCACTTTGCAAGTTTTAAAGTACTATATAAATGCTAGCTAATTTTTCGTATGAGGAAAACTCAGATGGTTGTGGGTCTATACTGATGACTAACCCCTCACTGGACATGACCAATTGGCCAAACTAGACAATATGCTGAGTGACTTCTCTGATTCTCTGCTTCCAAACTGTTTTCCTGCTCAGCTACATTTTCTCCTTAATAGCAAACATAGTATCCATCACTTCCAGAATAAAATGTAGCTCATACATTTCTGAAACTCTAATTTCTCCTTTTCCCTTTCTGGTTTTGAACTAGTAAATGTCTCTGCAAATAGCCCAAGCTAACGTTTATAAGGTGATGACTATGTGCCAGACAATGTGCTTTACGAATATTACCTCACTTGATTGGTATACATGATATAGTGCTTCATTAGGATATAAGTTTATTCAGGGTAGGAATTTCATCTTTGTATTTTTCACATAGTGGGTGCTTTAATAAATGCTTGTTTAATAATGGGCACTTCTGTGCCCTGTTTGCAGATTCCTATAAAAACAACAACAAATATGGAATTTTATTGTTCTATAAGAAATGAACAGGATGATTTCAGAGAGGCCTGGAGAGACTTACATGAACTGATGCCAAGTGAAATGAGCAGAAGCAGGAGATCATTGTACACAGTAACAAGATTATGTGATGATCAACTATGATGGACATGAGTCTAATGAGATGACCGCGGCCATTTTCAGTGATCTTGTGATGAAGAGAGCCATCTACATCCAGAGAAAGGACTGTGGGAACTGAATGTGGTTCACAACATAGCATTTTCATTTTTTTCCCTTTTTGATCTGATTTTCTTATGCAGCAAAGTAATTGTATAAATATGTATGCATATATTAGATTTATATTGGATATATATATATATTGGATTACTTGCCATCTGTGGGAGGGGATGGGGGCAGGGAGGAGAAGATTGGAACACAAGGTTTTTCAAGGGTCAATATTGAAAAATTATCCATGTATATCTTTTGAAAATAAGCTTTAATTAAAACGACAAAAACAACAAAGTAGGCTGGTTAGGGACAGGGTTTGGGCATTATAAATCTGCATCAGTGAGAGGCTGGAGATTGGGGATTCTGAATTCCCCCCAAAGATACCCTGCCCTTTTGAAATATATTACCTTTGCCATTTGAATCAATCAAAAGATCTTTCAAGAAAGTATTATAATTTTTTAGCCAGAGATTCCTTTAAAATCCTCCTCTCCTCCCCCTTGCCTCCCCTTCCTATTTTCCTTCCCTTCACTTCCCCTTCTGCCTGGGTGTTTTTCTTTCTAAGCAAAGAAGGCCCTACCTGTGTGAGTAAACCAGACAGTTTTGCTGCCAAAGAATCCAAGTCTTGGCACTGGCAATCAGGGCTGCAATCCCAGTCTGCTCTCCCATGTATTTATCAAAGGAGACTGGAATCCCATCTGAAGCGAGGTGGGTTCTCTCTGTGACTCACTATAGGAAAGTGCATAGCAATGACTTACCTGCTTGATCAGTTTCTCCCTAAACTCAGCCAAGTTTACTAATTTGTATGGAAACAATGTCTCCTGTGTGACTTTAAAGCAATAATACTGAGACCAAATGTCTCCTGTAGTATAGCACTGTGTCAAGAATGGGATAAATGCCCTGGCCCTTATCATAAATGTCAACAACATTTTTAAATAGAGTTATTTTTAAATTAAGTTTTATTTGGGAATGGGTCAGTGGGGATGAAAAGAAAAGGCTCCTCAATTTTGTTCCCAGGTTAGGACTAACCAATGTCTTTTTATTTTTTTATTTTTTTTTTTTAATTTTTTATTTAATAATTACATTATATTGACACTCATTTCTGTTCCGATTTTTTTTTCCCCTCCCTCCCTCCACCCCCTGTCCTAGATGGCAAGCAGTCCTTTATGTGTTGGATTTGTTGCAGTATATCCTAGATACAATATATGTTTGCAGAACTGAACAGTTCTCTTGTTGCACAGGGAGAATTGGATTCAGAAGGTATAAATAATCCGGGAAGAAAAACAAAAATGCAGATAGTTCACATTCGTTTCCCAGTGTTCTTTCTTTGGGTGTAGCTGCTTTTGTCCGTCATTTATCAATTGAAACTCAGGTCTCTTTGTCAAAGAAATCCACTTCCATCAAAATATGTCCTCATACAGTATCGTTGTCGAAGTGTATAATGATCTCCTGGTTCTGCTCATTTCACTTAGCATCAGTTCATGTAGGTCTCTCCAAGCCTCTCTGTATTCATCCTGCTGGTCATTTCTTACAGAACAATAATATTCCATAACATTCATATACCACAATTTACCCAGCCATTCTCCAATTGATGGGCATCCATTCATTTTCCAGTTTCTAGCCACTACAAACAGGGCTGCTACAAACATTTTTAACCAATGTCTTTTAACATGATTTGGGTTCTCTGCCCTTTGGGTCCATGAAGCAAATGCTTTCGCCAGATTTTGGCAGTTTAAATATGTCATAAATGTTTCCTGGGAACAGAGACAAGGTTATTACAACACTGGATTTTTTTTATTGTGAATTTGATAAATACCAAATAAAATAATTTTTTGTTTGAGGAAAATAATTTCCATAGAACAACAAAAAAAAGATTATACATGGAAACTGCAAATTTTTATACTGTTCAGTTTGCTTTCAAATATGTACGTGTGTGTGTGTGTATGTATGTAATATGCATACATTTAAATATATGTGTATTTGTATCAACATACATATATCAACGTGTATATGTATAAATGTATATGTGTAAGGATATAAACTCAACATGTCCTTAGAAAGTTGACATTTGTCTATAATTCCTCTTATTCTCTTTGAGCAAGTAAAAAAAACTCTAATGGCCCTCTTTAATTAATCAATTAATTCTGGGGTTACCCTATCCTAATCCTACTTGTCACTCTTCCATACTCTGAGCTGACAGAAAGGAGGAAAGAAGGGAGGGAGGGAGGAAGAGAGGGAGGGAAAGAGGGAGGGAGGGAGAGAGGAAGGAAAGAAGGAAGGAAGGAAGGAAGGAGGAAGGAAGGAAGGAAGAAGGAAGGAAGGAAGGAAGGAAAGAAGGAAGGAAGGAAGGAAAGAAGGAAGGAAGGAAGAGGAAAGAAGGGAAGTGGGCAGGCTTTTATAGCAACTATTAAAAACAAATTATCACATGGACCATGTTATAAAATTAGTGTCTTCTTCTGCATCCTTATCTTTATTCTATTTCTGTAAGAAAGTGCTTTGCATCCTTCATTATCCCTTCTCTAGAATCATGCATGATCATTACCTTGATCAGAGTCCTTAAGTCCTTCAAACTTGTTTTTCCTTATTGTATTGAATACAGTATTCTCCTGATTCTGCTCACTTCACTCTACATCAGTTCATGCAAGTCTTTCCAAGTTTCTCTGAAAGCACCCTTTAAAATAGCTAGCTGATGCTGTGGATAAAGTGCCAGGCCTGGAGTGAGGAAGACTCATCTTGATTTCAAATCTGGCCTTACATACTTACTAGCTGGGTGATCCTAAAAAATCCCATATGGGCTCATGAAGAGTAATGTAACATTATTTAAAAAGAACTGTTTGGGGGGGCCAAATTTCTTGTTTTTTGACTAAAAAATGACTGAACAATTCCTTTTAGTCCTTTCTTTTGACACAATTACATTCCATTAAAATACACCATAATTTGGTCAGCTATACCAGAGTGATGAGTAGCCCTCACAAAAATGTTTAAAAGGGCCTTTAGACTCCCAAACTACTATGAGGAAGGAACAGGTAGCCTGGTACACTTTTCCTAACTCAGTTTGGTCCATTCCTATCATTTTAGGAGCTTCAGTTATTCTGAATTGAAAGCAGATCTAGCTCTGCAATACTCTGATCCTGCCATATATAAGACATAGAGTTATCAGAAGCACACAAGTCCCAGAGATTGTTTTAGCAGGTATCCATATCAACTGATATCCGTACAGTGCTGTGAAAACTAAAGGAAAGCCCCAGAATATTGGATTATTCTCCTAAGGGTGATGATTCCTTGGTGATATGGAAAGGAGTATCATAGCATGAAGTGAAGATGAATTGTGATAGGTGCCATTCATGGGAATATTCACATGAACAAAATCACAGATCTATGAAAATGCCCAAGAAGAAAATAATACTTTAGGGAAACATGATAACATTATTATTGAACCATTCTAGCAATCATCTGAATCAATTAGTAATGAATCAGACTGTATTTTTATCACATATTTTGACTTGATGAAATTCTTAAAGAAAATATTATTTCTGAACACCTGTCTTTTAATTTCTTCCTCTAGCCATTAATATAAATGTAAAAGAATATTTTCTCTAAATCTCATCCATGCTGATGAACTCAAAAAAGATGCATACAATTTCCAAGAATGTTGGGAATCCATTAGTCTTGAGGCAAAGTTTTCAGTTCTTCTCATTGTCAACATGGCAGACAAGTGATAAGATCATTCTTTGTCTACCTGGAACTTTTTCCTCATACTTGACAACTGTTATTGTCCATTCTTCCTCTCAACCCAACTTGTATATATTTGAATTTATTAACTTTATATTTATGCCACATATGTAGCCATACATATATGTATATATTATACTTACACATAAATATTTAATATATATAAATGCCACATATATAACCATACATATATGTATATATTATACTTAAACATAAATATGTGTATTTGTGTGTATGTATACATAAATACACATATCTTTATGTGCTTATATTATTTATAAATACACACATATCTACATATCTATAGTGTGTGTGTATGTTATCTACATATCTATAGTGTGTGTGTATGTTATATATATATATATCCTATATATGTGCATGTGTATATGAATGCCTGGATGGATGGATGGATGGATGGATAGATAGATGGATACATGGATAGGTAGATGAATGGATAGATAGATGAATAGATGAATGGATGGATGGATGGATGGATGGATAGAAAGAAAGAAAGAAAGAAAGAAAAAGAAAAAAAAAAAAAAAGAAAGAAAGGAAGGAAGGAAGGAAGGAAGGAAGGAAGGAAGGAAGGAAGGAAGGAAGGAAGGAAGGAAGGAAGGAAGATAGATAGCAACTAGATGACTCACTGGATGGAGTAGCCTGGAGTCAGGAAGGCATGACTTCAAATGCAGCCTCAAGACACTTTACTAACTGTGTGATGCTGTTCACATCATTTAACCTCTGCTTTCCTTAATTCACTAGAGAAGGAAATGGCACACTACTCAAGTATCTTTACCAAAAAAAAAAAAAAAAAAAGACCCCAAATGAGTCACAAGGAATCAGAATTTTACATATACACTTAAGAGGTTAAGATACTTCCCCCCACCACAGAGCCACAGAGTCACAGGGGTAAACTATAGAGGTAAAATTGGAACTCATCTCTTTGTGTTCTGAGGGAAACCAAATGCAACTATAATCAAAAAGATGAATAGAAACATTTCCCACTTTTTCCATAATAAAGAACTTTCTACAAAAACTTTCTGTGCTTATAGGACCAAACACAGGAAGAAACATGCAGAACCCAGAAGAGATATCAAGGTGTAGCTATATGTCAGAGATGCACACTGAGAATTTCTCTGCCTCAGCTTCTAGACTAACACTCAAAGACTCATTAGCATTTATGAGCTGTAAATTAGCATTTAGAGGAAACCAGCCCTGACTTCTGTGGTTTGGAAGGAGAGGCTTCCGTAGGCTTAAGTGTTTATACAAATAGTTCGGGGTTTGGTCACTTCCCAGACTGCCAGAAGAAATAGTCGTTCTTTTCATTGGGAAAAATGGCCCCATTCCATAGTCCTGCTGGTCTCTCAGTGTGAATTTTCCTTTTATCTGGAAATATCTCCCTATTCATCACTTATTTCTACATGATGCCTTTCTCAGCCTCTGCCTGTTGTGAGTGGTTCACTTCCCCTTGCCCTCCAAGTTCTCCAAAAACAAACAAACAAACAAACAAAACCTTTGTATTGAATACATAGTGAATTTAATGCTGAATTTGGAATCAAAAAGACTTGAGTTTAAATTCCACCTCAGACACTAATTTTGTGATTCTGAGCACTTAATCTTGTTTGCCTCAATTTCCCCTACTGTAAAATGAGCTGCAGAAGGAAATGGCAACCACTCCAATATCTTTGCAAAATAAAAAAAGAAAAAAGAAAAAACCAAAACCAAATGGAGTCAAGAAGCAAACAATAAATATGACCCTGATGCAGCTTGGTGAGCCTGCTGAATAGAGTGCTGAGCCTGTGATCAGGAAGACCTAAGTTCGATTTGACCTAGCTAAGTAAACCTGAACAAATCACCTAACTCCTCTCCATATCATTTTGTTTACCCCTCATCTATAAAATAGGAATAATAATAGCACCTTCCTCATGGGATTATTGTGAGGATCAAATAAACCAGTAGGAAACCGAAAGTCTCATTGTTATTGTTACCATTATAATAATAATTACCATTATTATTTCAGTATTATTCAATTATTGAACTAAATTCAAATATAATAATAATTATTATTAGAGTTTAGCACATGGACATTCTGAGTTGGCTTACTTTAGAACAACTTTTTCCTATTGACTGTGAGGGCCCAAACTTTTACATCTTTAAAACTCTCTGAAAAAAAAAAAACACAACTATTTGATAAAACATGGTTACCCCTTTCCCCAGGCATTCAGGGGTGAAGGAAGAATTCACTTATCATGTGGTAAGGATGGGGAGAACCTAAGGACTCCTCCATGCCCCATCATGTTAGGTCATATCAAACCACTGGACACTTGGAGGCCAGGCTTTGACATCCAACCTGGAATTCTAGATTCCAAGATCCCATGGCTATAGATCTCATTGGAGATGCTAGTCCCTGCACTGAAAAGGCCAAATCTAATAGACCAAAGAACCAAGCTTGTTTCTAGGGCCACATGGTATTTCCCCTATGGATACCTCCCTCTGGGGTAATCTGAACATGCACCAAACCCCATTACCTTATTGAGTGGAATGTAAGTTCCCAAAAAAGCAGGGACTATTTCATTGTTTCTTTGTATATACAGCATTTCTTTTTCCTCCCTCCATTCTTTCCTCCTTTTTCTTTCTTCCTCTCTTCTTTCCTTCCTTCCCTACTTTCTTCCTTCCATGCTACCTTTCTTCCTTCTCTCCTTCCTTCCTTCTTTTCTCTCTTTCCTTCCTTCCCTACTTTCTTCCTTCCATGCTACCTTTCTTCCTTCTCTCCTTCCTTCTTTCCTTTCTTCCTTCCTTTCTTTTTTTCCTTCCTTCCTCCCTCCTTTTTCCCTCCCTCCCTCTCTCCTTCCTCTTTTTCCTTCCTTCCTTCTTTCTTTTTTTTCTTTCTTGTACCTTCCCTCTGTTGATTATTTCCAATGTTTCCTATATACAGTTTGATTATACATAGTTGTTTCTATTTTTCCCCATTAGACTGTGTGTAGCTACTGTCTTTTATTTCTTTGTATTCTCAGTACTTAGTACATAGTAGGTGTTTAATAAATGTTTATTGAATAAACTCAATCTTCTTGACTCCAGGCTTGGTACAGTACCCACTGTACTACCTAACTGCCCAGGAGTAAAGCTCTTCCCCCACAAACAGCAGGCTACTTGGGATGTGGACAAAGCAAATGAGTTAAAGCCATAATAACTTTTTTGCAAGTGTCTTATTTTTTCCTTGTAATCTAGATTTATGAGTTTACTGTTTTAGGAACTTCTGATGTGAAAATTCCTTCCTCTAATGCAAATGGACAAATCTTTTATAACTTTTCATAGATTTCAAATGGGAAGGGACCTCATTTTATCTAAACCAACCCCCTCATTTTACAGAAGAGGAAACTGAGACCTAGTGATATTAATCAATTTGCCCATAGCTACACAGGTAGCAACAGCAGTCAGCATATGAACCCAAGACCTCAGATTCAAGAGTCAGAGGTAGTATCTTTTTCTCTGAAACATGGTGCCTCTAATCCTACTGTAGGGGAAACTGAGGTAATCAGTGCCTTGGCCAGTGTCATGGAGCCAGTTTATGTAAGAAGAAAGACTTGAACTCTAGTTTTGCCAAACCTAAGGCCAGCTCTTGTCGTACCTAGTGGAAAGAGTGCTGATGACAATCACTGGACTGTGATTCAAACCTCTCTTCTGAGACATATCACCTTGCTCAATCATTGAGTATCCCCAAGTAGCTGTTTTGTCATCTGTAAATGAAGGCTGCTGAATTCTGTGCTCTACTCTTGACTCTCTGAATTTCTTCTCTCATGCCCACAGCGATTTCCTCACCCAGGAAGTTCATTCTGTGCTTAGACTTCTTATAATGAAATTACACTCCCCACAAGTGGCTGGTTCTTCCCAGAATCATCATTTTAAGACCAGGCAAGGTAATGCAATAGATAAGGGCCTGGAGGCAGGAAGACATCTTCATAAGTTCAAATTTGGCCTCAGATGTTTCCCAACTGTATGGTCCTGGGCAAGTCATTTAATTCTGTTTGTCTCAGTTTCCTCACCTGTAAAATAACCTGAAGAAGGAAATGGCCAACTGCTCTACCCCCCAAAACCCCAAATGGGGCCATGAAGAGTTAGACGTGACTGGACTGATTAAATACTAACAAATGTCTTCATTTCTCACTTAGTCTCTAGACATTCTCTACCATGTTCCCTTAGCTTCATTTTAACCCTCCTTTTATGACTTTTCTTCCTCCATTTGAATATAAAGTCCATGAAAACAGGGATTGTCTTTTTTTCTGCTTAGCACAATGCTTGGTACATAGTAAATAAAAAGCGTTTTGGCTTGGCTAGACTGGAAGAGAAGGTATCTGAAGTAACTCCCACTCATAGTTTTTTGATTCTGCCAGCCATGTTTTCCTATATTATGTTGGGGGGTTTTCCATTTCTTAAAAAAATTTCTTAATGGCCCAAAGCCTTCAGGCTTTTTCATATTTTCTTATTTTCATATTTTTTTCAAGTTTTCATATTTTCTTTCAAGCCCTGATCCTTGTTTATCAGTTGAGATGTTATACTTGACAAGAACCAGAGAACAGGGTTTTTGAGACGCTGCCAATGATTTTGCAAACTTTGACAATTCATATTTAATTCCTCCAAGACCCATCCTGGCAAACACATAGAGGCTGCAGCTCTGACTGATCCCTGTACTCATAACAAGAAGAAATTGAAATTCTTCTAGCAATCTATTCTTTCTTTCTTCCTTTCTTTCTTCCTTTCTTCCTTCCTTCCTTCCTTCCTTCCTTCCTTCCTTCCTTCCTTCCTTCCTTCCTTCCTTCCTTCCTTCCTTCCTTCCTTCCTTCCTTCCTTCCTTTCTTTCTTTCTTTCTTTGCTGAGGCAGTTGGGATTAAGTGACTTGCCCAAGGTCACACAGTCAGGAAGCGATAAGTGTCTGAGGCTAGATTTGAACTCAGGTTTTCCTGACTTTAGGGCTGGTGCTCTATCCACTGCACCACCTAACTGCCCTAGTGTATTCTTTTTTTTTTTTTTAATTTTTCAATAGCATTTTATTTTTCCAAATACATATGTAGTTATCAACATATACTTTTGTAAAACTTTGTGTTCCAAATTTTTCTCCTTCCTTGCCTTATATTTCCCCTTCTCAAGATAGCAAGTGATCTGTTATAGGTTAAATATGTGCAATTCTTTTTTGTAAATAATAGCTTTTTATTTTCAAAATACATACAACTATAGTTTTCAACATTTACTCTTGCAAAACCTTGTGTTCCAATTTTTTTTCCTTCCCCTACTCCCAATCTCCTCTCCTGGTCAGCAAGTAATTCAATACATGTTAAACATGTGTTATTCTTCTATACATATTTCCACATTTATCATGCTGAGAAATCTTTAATACTATTTCCATATTTGATATATTGTATAGAAAAAATCAGATCAAAAGGGAAAACCCATAAGAAAGAAAACAACCAAAAAAGGTGAAAATACTATGCTTCGATTCAGTCTCTGTAGTTTTCTCTCTGGATGAGTATGGAATTTTCTATCCCAAGTCTATTGAAATTGTCTTGAATCACTGCATTATTGAGAAAAGCCAAGTTCATCACAGTTGATCATCACATAATATTGTTGCAGTGTGCAATGTTCTCTTGGTTCTACTCCTTTCATTCAGCATCAATTCACATGAGTCTTTCTGAAATCAGTCTGCTCATCTTTTTTTAGAGAACATTAATTTTTATAGAACAATAATATTCCATTACATTCATATACCATAACTTATTCAGCTATCTCCTAATAGCAGTCTATTTCTTAAGTCTTTCCCCCATGTGTCTTGTACCTTACTGGAAGACACGAGTATCAGTCTCAGACCCTCCAAACAAGCACCCCAGGTTTTCTTTGTGTCTTAATCAGTCTATTTAAAGACACTGAAGGGGATATAAGAACAGTTCTGCCAAAGATAGGCTAACTTTTACATGGGCCACTTGTCCCATTTGTGGGGATAGTAACATGAGGCAAATGGGACCTGGGCACTCATATGGAAAGGGGAACTTTTATGCAGCTTCCTCTGGATTACCACCCCCATGGTGCCATGACCTGGCACCCCACTTCTGGGGCTCCTGCTTTCCTTCCTCCTACACCTACAGAGGTGAGATTCTCACAGAAAATTTGATGTATCATACAGTTCTCTATGGGATAGAGCATTTCTTTCCCAGCATTATGACACCCATAGGCAGATTATTCTTTGGGTTGTCATCAATAATCAATCAAAAAGCATGTGAAAATGTCTGCTTTATGCAGGGCATTGTTAGGAACTGGGAAACACAAAGACAAAACCCATTCTTTCTTGTGCTGATAAATCCTATATTTATAGGAATTATATAGAATCATGAATTGTAGATCTACTACCACCTGAAGCCTGATAATAAGAATAATAAGAAAGCCATGTAGTAAGAAAACAATGTTTATGATATGATTTTGGGACTGGTGATATGGGGAAAATGTGGAGAGCTAAGATAATGATAAATGGGAGTATAATGTACTAACATATTTTAGTAGGTTTTTTTTGTGGTAGCAAAGAGTTGGAAACTGAGTCCATGAATTAGAGAATGACAGTTATGATATATGAATGTAAATGGAATACTATTGTGCTATAAGAATGATGAGCAGGTAGATTTCAGAAAAAAAAACTGGAAGGACTCACATGAACTGATGCTGAATGAAGTGAGTAGGATCAGCAGAACATTATACACAGTAACAGCAATATTGTATGATGACCAACTATGATAGACTTGGCTCTTCTCAGCGATCCAAGAAAATTCCAATAGACTTAGGATGGAAAAGGCCATCAAGAACTATGGAATCTGAATGCAGATCAAAATGTATTATTTTCATTTAAATTTTTTTCTTTTTGATGGTTTTCCCCTTTTGTTCTGATTCTTTTTTCACAACATGACTAATATGGAAATATGTTTAACATTATTGTCCATGTATGGTCTATATAAAATTGTTTGATTTCTTGAGGGTGGAAGGGAAGAGATGGAGCGAGAAAAAACTGGAACTCAAAATCTTGCAAAAATGAATGTTGAAACGATCTTTACATGTAATTACATATAATAAAATGCTATTAAGAAGCTTTTAAAATGATAATGGGATGTTACTGTATAAACAAAGAATTATACCTGTCATTCATATGGGGGGGGTGCATAAATTTTCTAATGTAATTGTTGTTCAGTTGTGTCCAACTTTTCATCACCCCATTTAGATTTTCTTGGCAAAAATACTGGAGCCATTACCATTTCTTTTTCCAATTCATTTTGCAGATAAGGAGACTGAGGCTTACAAGATTAAATGACTTGTTCATAGTCACACAGTTATGTCTGATGTCGGATTTGAACTCAGCCTTTCTAACTCCAGGCCTGGTGCTCTATCTGCCACACCATTGCATCATCTAGCTCCCTACATATATGTAAATGTGTGTCTATATATCTATATATAATTCCTTTGTCCATATTATTGCTCCATTTGAGAAAGTAGAAGATTAGAAAAGAGGTTGTGCATGGTGAGGAGAATAAGAATATTATTGTTATTGTTTTCAGAAATGGAGAGAAGGCAGGGATGTAATGGGAAGAATTTGAATTTTACTTCCTATATTTAATAGTTGAGTGACTATGGACAAATCTTTTAAGTTTTCTAAGTCTAAGTTTTTTTCATTGGAAAATTGGGGAAAGTGACAGCCATGAGATCTTTCTCAGAGGTTGCTTTGGAAATAGAGATATGTAAAATGTTTTACAGGTTTACAATTCTGTATGAAGTGTTGTCTATATTGTTGTCAAGGTCTCATCTAATTAAGATTCAGAAATTTACTAAGATTATGAAGCCTCCCTTGGGTCTCAGTTTCCTTATTAATGAGGTTGCTATTAATCTCTAAAGTTTTTTTTCCAGTTCTAGGTCAATGATCCTAAGAGATTCTTTCTTAAAAACTAGTGAGAAAGTATTTTGCAGGTAAAAAGTGACTCAAACCTTCAGCAGTTGTGAAACACATTGCCCTAGGGTAGGAATCTCAGCCAGAGAATAAGACATCACCCCTACTCTTCTGCCAGCAGGAGACACAGAAGAATGGGCAGCCAACCAGAAGGCTTGGGTGGAGGGGGGTAGTGAGTCACTGCCCTACTGAAAGTCTCAATGTTTGGAGGCCCCAGACCTGTTGTTATTTCCTTATTAGGATTCATGTGGAGATCCTGCCCAACGGGGTTCACCAGTTGGGTGGAGACAGGAGCTACAGCAATGGGGCCATGCTTAGAAGTGGTTTTATTTAGGTGATTTCTATTGGCCCTTCTCCAAATGTACCCTTTCATTAAAATGTTTGTACTGTTTGGCTTCAACTTAGTAAGTGACACAACTTATAGAAACCTTAAGTTCACAGAGTTTACAATTGAAAGAAACTTCAAAGATTGTCAGCCCCCTTCACTTGATAGATGAAGAAACTCAAACCCAGAGAATTTGTTTGTCTTCCCCACTTCACCCAATCAACATTTGAACTCAAGTCTTCCAATGACTACCCAAGTCAGTACCAAGACAGTACAATAATTCCAATTTAATACAAAAGGCTTAAAATAGATATTTACCTCATGCAACAAGTGACACCTATCATCTGCACACAGTAGGACCAAAGGATGTGGAGCCCAAAGAGACCTTAATTATCTAATCCAATGCCTGCATTTCACAAATGAGATCCTTCAAGAACAAGAAGGAAATTGTCCAAGATCATATAATAGTAAGTGGCAAAGTTTAGATTTGAACCCAAGCACTCTGACTACAAATCCAGGACTTTCCCCACTGTAAACAGTGGGGAACAACAACAATATTTATATAAATATTTGTTGGCAAAAGGAAATTAATTTAAAAAAGCAAAAACATGCAACTACTTGATTGTTTTTAGTGTTGTTTAGTCACATCTGGTTCTTAATGACCCCATTTGGGGTTTTCTTGGCAAAAATACTGGAGTGGAGCCATTTCCTTCTCTAGCACATTTTACAGATGAAGAAACTAAGGCAAACAGAATTAGATGACTTGCCCACACACATAGCTAGTAAGTGTCTGAGACCAGATTTGAACTAAGAAGATGAATCTTCCTGATTCTTGGCTTCTCTCTCTACTTTGTCACTTAATTGCCTTATAGATTGATACAGTCTATCCAAAAATAATGGTGCACTTGATTTGATAGGAGTTCTTAGTTCCAGGACTACAAAAGGAGTTGGAGTGGGTAGGGAAGAAGTTAAAGATACTCATACTCAGTAGCAAATAGATTGGTAAGGGAACTGATTGTGGAGGAAGTGGACAGAGGGAAGGAAGCAAGGGAAGTTTGTCTGCATCTTTCCTGAAATAGTTTTTCTGGGAGAGGTAGTCAGTCATGAGAAGTATGAGGATCCAAAGTGGAAATTCTCCAGAGTATGGTCTTGGGTAACAACCAAAAACCAGTTGAGGAGGATGTTGTAGAGGTGGTGACAGAAGAGGAAGGAATGAGGAAAAAGACACTGGTGGATATGCTGAGTGGATGAGGGAGAGCTAGAAATATCTAGAATGGTAATTTTATCATCTTCTAAATAACCTTAGTACAAAGCTCAAGCTGCCCTTCATTAATTATGACTTTACTGATTCCTAATCAGTTTGGCAACCTGGGTTTCTGTTTATGTGTGAAAGATATGGCAGTTTCAGTTTGTTTATTCAACTAATAAACAATTATTAAACACCTGTTTTACCTTAAAAAAAAAAAAAAACAACTATGCTAGGTATTAAGGGAGATAAAAAAATGTATGGAAGACCTAATTTACTTCTATAGATTTTGCCTTCTGGAGCTTATGGTCTAATGGGAAGACAAAAAAGCAAATACATATAAGGGCATTTTCTCTAGCCACTTCCTCTCCCCACATCTGGAACAATCTCCCCCTTCCACTGACTTTCGACTTTTTTGATGTCATTTGTTATTATCTAGTCATTCAGTCATGTCCAACTCTACAAATAGAGGCGAAGAAGGAAGAAGAAGAAGAAAGAAGGGAGAAGAAGAAGAAGGAAGAAGAAGAAAAGAAAGAAGGAAGAAAAGAAGAAGGAGGAGGAAAAAGGGAAGAGAAAAAAGAAGAAGAAGAAAGAAGGAAGAAGAATAAAGAAAGAAAGAAAGAAAGAAGAAAAAAAGAAAGAAAGAAGAAGAAAAAGAAGAAGAAGAAGAAGAAAAGAAAGAAAGAAGGAGAAGGAGGAAGGAAGAAGAAGGATGAAGAGGAAGAGGAAAGGAGGAAGAGGTAGTTATTCATAGTGGTAGTTTCCATAATAGTTGTAGTTGTAGTCAGCAGTAGCAATAATAGTAGTAGTAGTGGAGGTGATGGTGGTAGTAGTAGTTGTAGTTGTAGTCATCAGTGGCAATAGAAGCAGCAGCAGCAGTAGTAGTGGTGGTGGTGGCCATGGTATGAGTGGTAGTAGTAGTAGTAGTAGTAGTGGCAATAGCAGTAGTAGTGGTAGTGGTGATAGTGGTAATAATAGTGGTAGCAGTGGTAGTACTAGTAGTCATGAGCCATGATATGGCTATTTAAGATTTGCAAAGCACTTTAAAAATGTTGTCTCATTTGAGCTTCACAACAACCCTAGGATGTAGTTGTTATCTTCACCTCCATTTCACTAATTACAGAATTAAAGGTAAAGAGGTTGATTTGCTCTAGCACATTGTTACTATCTGAGACAAGATTTAAATTAGGTCTTCCTGACTCTAGGTACAACATGTCATCTAATAGTCTAGGGAAAAGTTACTTATAGTCTGTGTCTCTGTTTCCACATCTGTAAAATGAGCGATTTTGACTCAAGGACCTCTAAGATCTTAGTCAGCCCCAAATCTATGATCTTTTGATCTCAAGTCTAACTTCTCTGAGCTTCAGTTCTCATCTACAAAATGAAAACCAAATGATTTTCATAGTGTTTTTTTGTTTCTAAAATTCTATGATTTTCAAATTTCTGAACTAGGCTTTTATCAATTCAATTCAATCTAACAGGCATTTGTTAAGCATTTGCTATATACAAGACACTGTGCTAGATGCAAAGGATACAAAAATGAAAGCAAAAGAAAAAAAAAACCTTATCCTCTTATGTTCTATGCCCTACTCTCTAATATTTCCCAATCCCATTGACATGATGAGAAAAGATCATAGACCTATAAGCTTTTGAAAAAAGGTTACAAAGTAAAATGGGACAAATTCCATAAATTGTTAGGATTATTCCAAAGTAGAACACTTAAGATGTTTACTCTTTTTGATTAAAGTATCCCCAGACTAGAAATCCCATGGGGAATGAGCAAATTGAGAAATGATCATCCCCAAAATGGAAGGATAAACTTAGCATAATGTTTATGTGCTATTTTCTCAAAGGGCTGGTATAGTTTGAAGTTCTTTCACACATGAGGTCTCTTGAATATGTCCCTAGTGTTTTGTAATCCCCTTGCTGCCCTGGCCAAGAAAAAAGTCATTGACTGAAGAGTTTGGACATATGTCCTAGTAGTATTTCTAGCATCACAGTCAATCAAAACAAATCTTCCTTCTATATAAGGCAATTTTCAGTTCCAGAGCATGGAGAAGAGATAGATATTGCACAATAGTTATTATCTTGGATAAACTGAGATCTTATTGTGAACAATGATGACCAATAGTTTTACATCTCCAGCTCAACCATGCTCCTTGAAATTCTGAAGTGTGTCTTCCAGTACTTAGCACAGGACTACATACACATTAAGTACTTAATTAGCTTCTATTAAATTGAGCTAAATTTTAAAAATAGATTTCCACCCAATTGGAAAGATTTGGGTGTTATCCTGTTTTTTGAACTGGATAACCTCTAAAGATTTCTCATACTGCTGCCAGATATTGTACTACATTTATGATCATGTTACTCCTTTGCTCTATACTCTTCAGCAGCTCCCTATTGCCTACATAAAGAAGTTTAATCTCCTTGCCCTGTCATTCAAAGCCATACACAATCAGGTACCACTCAGCCTTTCTAGATTATATTATACTACATATCTTAAAATATTATAACATATACTATTCTCCCCCCCAAAGTATTCTATCCATTTGTGCAATACTGTCTCTCATATATAACCTACAGCTATTCTATTATAATTGTTCTTGCCTTTATATTATGTTTTTATGTTTATAAAAAAAATCTCTTTTTTTGGCCCATCACTGAAGATAGTTTCTTATTTTTTTGTTTATTTCTCGAATATTCCTCCCTTCCATTTGAAAATCTAGCTTCTGTCCAAATCTCACTGATAAATGATTTAGTTGTTCACTTCAGGATTCAATCTTCCAGTCATCAAGGCCAGAGTTTCAGGTATGGCCAGAGGAATATCTGTGATTTCCCTTCCTGAGACTCCCCTTTTTGGACCTTGAATATATCCAACTTGATCTAAATAAAGAGACAGAGCGTCTCCTCCTTGATTACTCGATCTCTCTTCTCTCCCAGACATCCAGCCAACTATGGACAACAGGGGTCAGAAAGTCACTCAACAGCTGTGAGAGTGACTAGTGATCCACAATGATTGAGTCAGGCAGGAGATGAAAGAAGGGCTAATTCCCGGTCCCAGAGCCAAGGCCCACCATCATATGAATCCTGGGAACAAAATCATCTTGCCAACTATGAGCTACCCATACTGAAGCAGAAAAATTCTAGACTGTATTTCTTTGAATAAAATTGAATAGGGACCAATTAAATATCCTTTCATGTTTGCACCACAAAAATGATATACCAATATTCTGAAAAAGATATATTTAATAAAAGAATAATCATTTATTAAGCACCAACTATCTTCCAGGTTCTGGAGATACAATGACCAAAATGAAACATTCATTACCCTCAAGAATTTACATTCTATCATCGAGAGATAATATACAGAGATAACATATGTACACATGTACACATATATACACATCTATATAAAAAAGTACAAGGTAATTATGAAGAGTGGTAGGGAAATCTAAGAACTAATTTCTTTTTTACATAATTTTTAAAATTAGCAAATATGTATTTTATTTCCTTTACAGAAAAAAAGAAAAGCAAAACTTTTATAATATATATGCCTAATCAAGCAAAATAAATTCCATATTGATCATAAATGTTTTTCATTCTGTTTATTTAGCTCATTATCTCCTTGACAAGAGCTAAGAACCACTTTTTAATTGATCCTTTCTCTGAATTCCTAGAATCCTCATTCATTTAGCACAATGAAACTACAAACAAACCAGCATTTATTTTGTGTCTGTGATAGATAAATGTTTTGTGTTGGGAAGAGCTGAGAAATAATCAAATGTTTGTTCTCAAGGAGTTTACATTCCATTAAAAATACAACTTAAACATAGATACAAAATAATATAAATACAAGTAATACCCAAAGATGTAAAAACAACCTAATTTCAGGAGGAAGAACCACGACTCTACCTTATCTTCCTTTCACAAAGGTAGAGAAATATTTGTCCAAAAGGCCCAGAAGAATTGTAAATAAGGAGGATGCACAGTGGTCAGCTAGAATTTCCCTGGACACTCAATTACAATTATTAGAGAGACATAGAGATATGGCTAATCCCAAACCTCAAGTAGTCCCCAAATCCCTTCTATTTGGGGTTAGAATGTGTTTTTGTACTTATACTTAATCATGAGTTTATCTGAAGTCCCAAGAGTACATTTGTGAATATTTTAGATAGTGTGAAAATGTTTATTGTGAATATCATAACATTTATGTCAGTCAAAATTTGACTTGAGATGCTGAGCAGTTTTGGCTTTCTGGTATCTTCTTAGCTCTTCTTTGCAAACTAACACATGCTGGGAACAGATTCTTCCTTCTAGAACTGAGAAAAAATAGCAGTCTAAATAGTTGTCCTTTTCCAAAATTTTTTCTCAGGTAGAGACAATGAAGAATTTGGGGAAATATCAAAGTTCTTTTATGGGACACTTTACTCTATGGTGCAATGATTAGACTTCTAGAATCTGAAGGATTTTGAAAGTTCTGTATTTGAATCCTAATTGAATCATGATTTCATTTTTGTTGGGAGATAAGGAACATAGTGCTTGGTTTCAAGTATTTGAAGCGCTTTCTCTGGAAGAATCACAGAATTTGAGAATTGGAAGAGATCTCAGCCATCGCAGGAATGTTCTCCATGACATCTACAAGAAGTGGTAATTTTGCTTGTACTTGGAGATTTCCAAAACTCAGGACACATCACTCTCTTCTGTAGCTAGCCTCTTCTTCTTTGAGATAACTCAGTGTTGGTTTCCATCCATTTTGTGATTTTATCCATTAGTCCTGGTACTGAGTCTAGGGCCAAACTGAGCAAATTTAATCTCTTCCCTTCATCACAATCCTTCAAATACTTAAAGATAACTACCATGTCATCGCTGAATCTTCTTCAGATAAACATACCCAGCTCCTTTAATTAATCCTCATTTGTCATGGATTATTACAGGATTAGATGTGTTTTATGGCTCAGAGGACAGAACCATGAGCAATGAGTAGAGATAAAGATAGTTCTATTTCAGTTGGATGTAACACTCATTAATGGTTAGCATTATAGAATGGCCTGCCTCAGTAAATATGGGGTGTTCCTTCATTTCTAATGTCCAAGCAAAAGTTATTTGTGACAATACAACTATTTGTTGCCTATGCTATAAAATAGGGATCTTGCCACCCCAGAAATCCAGAAGGTACATGGATGGATTTTAGGGAATTCTTGAATTTGGATGGGAAAATAGTTTTTTATTTTCACAAACCTTTAATTGATACTTAACATTTTTATTAGGAGTGTAGGCAATAAACATTTTTCTGAGGAGCCCTTAGACTTCACTAAACTATCAAAGGGGTTTCTGACATGAAATAGGTTAGAAATCTTGCTATGGAAGGTACTTGGGTTCTTAACCTGGGTTCCATGAAGATGTAAAAGGAAATTGATACTGCATTTTAACATTATTGGTTTCCTTCATAAACCTATGTATTTTATTGCATACATTTGAATACACGATTTTTAGAATAATAGACTTCATAGGCTTTATCACCAGTGCCATTGGGGTATATGACAAAAAATAGTTAACCCTTTTTCTACATGATCTTGGAGGAGAGCATGGCATTTGGCAATTAAAAACTTGCTATCTTGACTTTAGGTCCCTTTCCACTGAGGTTCAAAATTAGAATTTTGTATTCTTATTTTTTTTAGTTCAGTAATTTTTATTTCATTCATTTTTTAGAGATTTTCATATGCAGCATGTCAGCAGAGAAAAATCAGAACACGAGGGAAAAACCACAAGAAAGAAAAAAAGAGAAGAAAAAAAGGTGAAAATAATATGCTTCAATCTGCACTGAGTCTCCACAGTTCTATTTTCTTTATTTTTAATATTTTGTTTCCTAACTACATGTTAAAACAATATTTTTAACATTTTAAAAAAAGATTTTAATTTTGCATTTTATCCTTCCTTTCCTCTCTTCCTCCCTCCCTCCCTGAGATGATAAGAATTTTGTATTCTTTAGAAGAAGAGTTAATCTTCAGTATTATAAATTTCCTGTGGGAATGTGGATTATTCTTCCAAAGTATCCTTGTTTATTTCAATAACTTTTGAAATGTTCTGGTAATCTTGTTATTTGGAAAATTAGATTCCAAGCTTGAATCTTCATTCTCAGAAATATTTCTATCACCATCTGTTTTAAGGGAAATAGTAACATTTATTAGCTTCTTGGTGCTTCCCTTCCATCCCTAGTATTCTAAGATTTAGGTTTTTGCAAATGAGGAATAAATAAAATGAATTGTCATTGTAGAAGATAATTAAGTTGAATAGCTAATTTTCAAAAGGGAGCTAGCTATATGACTTACTGTTCAGAAGGGCTCAAGGCTCAAATTTGGCCTCAGACATTTACTAGGTTGTAACCTAAGCAAGTCATTTAATCTTTGTCTCATATCTTTTCCTCACTCAGCAAATAGAGATAATCATAGCTTCTACTTCCTAGGCTGTTGTGAGAATTAAATGAGACAATGTGTGTAAAGTACTTAGTATAATGCCTGTAGGCACTTAATAAATGCTTATTTTTCCCCAGAGGGAGATATCCACAAAACAACTATCTGGCCATACTGTTACTAAAGAGAAAAGGACATTTTAAGTCAATTGTTGACTTCTGATATTGTCTTCAAAAAATAAAATTTTTTAAAGCATAAGCCACCATGTAAATGTACTTTTTTTATGTTCTTTCTAGAGTTGACGTATGATTTTCCATTTATAACCTGAATCCAAACCTCCATGTTGTGGAAATACAAACTATTGTCACTAATGAATAATTTCCAAGATATTTGATTTCCAAAACTATCATTTTCCCAACCCTAGAGCTCAAGATAGGTTAAGACTAAGAGCCTGATGGAGCTTCCACACATAGATCTAAGGAATGAGACTATTCCCAATGGGAAAGCCAATGCTTCCACCAATGGAAAGATAAGACTGGAGGCAGATTTGCTACATCTCTTTAGCCACGTGTGTTTCAGAAAAGGAAAAGTATTTCAGTTTTCCTTATCTTGAACTAGCATATCAGAAGATAGAATGAGCATAGATAAGAAGGTTTTAAAAAATTCTTTATTGGTCTTAGTTCATTGCCAGATGAAGCACTAGAAAGGCAACCAATTCTACCACTTTGATAGCACAGATTGTGATAGAAAGCATCTGTGGAAATAAAGACTCAAGTTTGTATTAAATTTCCCAAACCATGAGATTATCAGAGTACCCCAAATGTTACTAAAATGAGCAGGATTGCCAGGAAGAATAACACTCACTCCCACAAGAAATTCCTACATAGACAGTAATGTTTTCCTGAAAGACATTAAATTCTCATCAGGTTCGTGCCTGGCAATTCTCGAGTTTGTGTTTCTATCTCTTCTCATTTTGACTCTTATTCTTCTCCCCAGAATTTGGCACTATCTCTCCCCTCAGCTTTGTCACCTCCTCAGTCCCCGCAAGCTCATAGAATATAACGGTCATATTAAATCTTCTAGCCATATCCTGTCAGTTTTACAGATGGGAAAACTTAGACCCAGAGAAATGACATAACTTGTCCAAGGTCACAAAACTAGGAAGTATCAGAACCAAGATTAACCCATTTCCTCCAACTCTAAGTCTGGAGATCTCTAAGAGCAGAGGACTACATTTGAATCCAGAGGACCTAGTTTTCAGGCCTGGGACTTCCACTTTATTACTTTGGACAAGCTGCTTTGCTTATAGTTTCTTCACTTATAAATGACAGAGTTGAGCTTGATGATGTCTAAACACCTTCTATTTTTATAACCATTGTGAGGAGGGAGGAAACAAAGGGAAGGAAAGAATTTAGAACTTGAACTTTTAAAAAACAGAATGTTAAAATTGTTTTTATGTGTAATTGAAAAAGATAAAAATATATTTAAAAAACATCTTATTGATTGAACTGAGGAGCAGAATAAATATATATTGAAAAAAGTCTTGTCATTGCTAAAATATAAATTCTATTCTCATCCCAAGCAAAATATTAGAAAAAAATCCCTTGTTCTTCAATAACTTTGATGATTATAATAATGATGGCTAGAAGTTATATAGCACTTAAAGATGTGTAAAGCTCTCTATCTCTGATTCTCTCTGTCTCTCTTTGTCTGACTCTGTCTCCTTCTCTGTCTCTCTCTTCCTCTCTGCCCATCTCTTTGTCTGTCTCTCTGTGTGTATCTCTCTTCTTTCTCTGTATATATATAATTTATGTGTGTATATATATATGTGTGTGTGTGTGTGTGTGTAAATTTTATTCTTACAACGACCCTGTGAAGTAGGTGCTATATTATCTTCATTTTGCTTAGGAAATTGAGACAGAGAGATTAAGTGACTTGGTTATGGTCATACAGCTAGTAAGTTTCTGAAGTCAGGATCTGAACCTGACTTCAAGTTCATTGTTCTACTCATTATGCTTACCATCTTGCTTCCAAAATAAACTAAAGTTCAGGCTTCTCCATCCTTCATCCTTAAAATAAAGGGTCACTTGAGATATATAAAACTGTTGTTTTGGCTAAATCAGCTTCAGCATGACCCCCATTCCAAAATGCTCAACTTTAGAGGCAAGGTGTTCAGACTCTGATGCCTGATAAGAGGCCAATAAAAATAAGCAAATCACATATATGTGCATGAGTGCTATTTTAGTAGCTTTGTGATTATTCCATTTCTTGCTATTTTCATAAAAATAATTAAAACAGTAAAACTCAAATAAGATTTTGTGTATGGTTGTGATAGAATATTATTGTGCTCTAAGAAATAATGAGCAAAATGGTTTCAGAAAAACCTGGAAACATTTATATAAACTGATGCAGAGTAAAGTGAGCAGAACCAGGAGAATAATGTACATAATAACAGCAATATTATATGATGATCAGCTATGAATGATGTAGCTATTCTCAGCAACACAATGATCCAAGACAATTTTAAAGAACTCGTAATGAAAAATGCTACCTATTTCCAAAATAAGAATGAATGGAACCTGAATACAGGTTGAAGCATATTATTTTTTACATTATTTTTACATGAGGTTTTTTTTTGGGGGGGAGGGGAGGTTGGGAGCATTTTGTAGCATGAATAATATAGAAATATGTTTCATATAATTGCATATGTGTTATCAATATCAAATTGCTTGCCAACTCAGGGACACAGGAGTAGAGAGAGGAGAGAATTTGAAACTCAATTTTAAAAAATATTTTTAAAAAATTTCATCTGTAATTAGAAAAATTATTTGAAAAACCCAGCAAAGCTCATGACAGTGGATTTGGTTTTGATTACATATTTCTCATTGGTTTGATTTTTAAATTCAAGTGAAACATCAGAATGGCTGGTTGATATTTGAAAAAATGGAATCTCTTTTTTTTTGATCAACTCTACAATGTAGCAAAACAGTTCTTAAATGGTATGTGAGCTCCATGACTTTGTATTTACATAACTAAGTTTAGTGCCTTGCACATAGTATATGCCTGAGAAATTTTTTGTTGAATTGAGGTAAGTTGAATTGAGTACTGTGACAATAACCCTGTTCGGGATAGGAAAAAGACTTTTTATGAAGTTCTGAGCAAAAGTGATCAATCTTTCATGGAAGGATCATCACCAGAATGGCAACAAAACGAGCAGGGACAACTATTATTCTGGATAACAATTAGGATTCAAAAAGATTTTGACAGGCTAGAAAAATGGACTGAATCAAATGAGATGAAATTTAATAGGGATTAATACAATCTTACCCTTAGGTTCAAAAAATCAACTACACAAATATAAAGCAAGAAAAGGAGGGCTTGACAATCTGAAAAAATATAGGCTCATGGATTTAGAAGACTTGAAGTCCTCATTTAATAGATAAGGAAACTGAGGACTTGAGAAATAAAAAGACTTACCCAGGATTATACAACTTGTAAGTGTGTGAGGTAGGATTCAAATGCATATGATTCTGCCTTTTATATGAGAGTTTTAGTGGATTGAAAACCATAAAGGAATCAACAAAGTGACATGATAGCCAAGAAAGGTCAGGTTCTATTAAGAAAAGTATAATAATCAGGATTAGGTAGAAGATAATGCTGTTATGCTACGAGATAGATAGATAAACTTACTAAGTGCTCACTGTGTGCCAAGCACTGGGAACACAAACACAAGCAAAGTGAAAGACAGTTTCTATCCTCAAGAAACTAATATTCTAATGGGGGAAAGATAACACACACATAAATTGAAAAGCAGAGTTGGGCTTTTGTACAGAGCTAGTAAAGATCTAGATGAAAAGATGGTTTGAGGCATTATGGTCTAATACAATTTGAACAGAGAATGATGATTGTTATAGGTGCTTTCTCAATTGGAGATGTGGAGAAGAACTTAATTAATTTGATTATAGGAAGAAACTATAACAGTGGAAGTGTTGCAGTGTGAGAAGAAGGCTTCTGGATCAGAAGTGGAGAGGTGATATGGCATATCATGGGCTGGCCCACATCTAAAGTATTGTCTTCAGTCCTAGGCTCCATAGTTGAAGAAGGGCCTTGATCAGTTGGAGAATGGTCAAAGAATGGTCAAAGAAGGATAATTAGGTTGATGAAGAATATTCATATTATCATAGCTAGCCTACAGGAGGGAGATCTTAGAAGGAAATTGACATATCATTATTATTATAAAGGCTGTCATATGGAAGAAAGTCTAGTTATTAAATAGCATTTTCTATTTAAAATTACTGAATGCCATACCTAAAAACAGTGAAGATTTGACAAAAGCATCATTATTATCTTTTAACATAACAGCAAAGACTGAACTGCCTTCTCTTTCTTTAAATATTCATTTATAGTATGATAGGTACAGAAAGCTTTATCACCATTTCAATGAATTTGCACAATCACATTTATACATAATGAACCAAGTTTAGTTGATTCATCTTTGACATTATCTAAAATCAATATTGTTTTAAACTCAACATTGCTATCCTTATAATATTTTTTCAACATCTGAACTAAAGGAAATTGAAAAACCAATTTTTGAAAACAGCTTTAGTTACTCATGCTTTCTCATTTGACTGCAGAAGAACTGGAAGCAGCTAATGGGTGTAGCCTGAGAGTGTGAGAGTGTGAGAATTTCAATTCAATTCAAGAATTTATCAGTGATTTTTATTTAAATTCCCTTCTATATGACCTCTTAAGACAGCAGGCAAACTAGATCCCAGGTGAGTTTTTTTTAGAAATAACAATACTGAAGGTTTTCTTTTCCAGATTAGCCTATTTCACTCATGCTAAAAATGTTGACTGGTATTTCCACCTTGTTCAAAACAACAGGGGATTTAGTTGTCCCATCCTGCACTGGTTGCCTCTCCAGTAACTTAACCATATGCATTTATACTTGAATTTTAAAGTGATTGAATCAATAAATGCTGGCAGTAAAAATTCTTTCACTCTTCATGGACTTAAATAAACTTGAAGGTTTTGTTTGAATGACTGCTTTGCTAAAAGGAATGCACTCTCTATTGAAGTCTTCAAGCCATACAGCTTGGGATTCTTTTCTATCACTGTTTCTATTTCCCATAGCTGTTACAAACCACAAAAATCTAATACACTTCTGCTTTTTAAAAAAATTGCATGTTATATAATATTCCATTATGTAAATTCAGGCATTTTGACATCTCATTTCCTATTTGACAATTATGTTCATACCATTCAATTATATCAAATTTTTGTTTTGTCTAATAGCAAGTCTTTTCTTTTTTGTTCTGGTCATATTTCCATTTGAGATATTTTTCCTTTTGTAACTTTGATATGGATGCTTTTAAAAAGAAAATCCACTTAGCTATTGGTGATATAGTATACAGCAGCACATGGCATCCATGTGAGATAGTGAACACGTATAGAATGACAACATGATGACCTGAATGTACTGCATGAATTTTGATTTATATTAAATGCAATCTGGTATATCAGAAGAAGAAATAAAATACTTACATAATCCCATTTTAGAAAAAGAAATTGAACAAGCCATCAATGAACTCCCTAAGAAAAAAGTCAGGGCCAGATAGATTTACAAATGAATTCTACCTAACATTTAAAGAAGAATTTATTCCAATACTATATAAACTATTGAGGAAAATGGGTGAGGGAAGAGTTCAACCAAATTGCTTTTATGACACAGATGTGGTGCTAAAACAAAAACTAGGAAGAACAAAATTATAGATCAATTTCCCTAATAAATATTGATGCAACAATCTTAAATAACGTATTAGCAAAGGGATTACAGAGATCACCCAGGATAATACATTATGACCAAATGGAATTTATACCAACAGTGCAGGACTGGTTCAAATATCGGGAAAAGTATCAGCAGAATTAACCATATCAATAACAAATCTAATAGAAATCATATGATTATCTCAATAGATGCAGAAAAAGCTTTTGACAAAATATAACATCCATTCTTAATAAAAAACACTACAGAGCATAGGAATAAATGAAGTTTTCCTTAAAATGGTAAATAGCATCTATCTAAGCTCATCAGCAAGCATTATATGTAATGAGAATAAGCTAGAAGCATTCTCAATAAGAACAGGAGTGAAACAAGGTTGCCCATTATCACCACTACTATCCAATATTGTACTAGAAATGTTAACTTTATCAATAAGAGAAGAAAAAGAAATGGAAGGAATTAGAATAGGCTGTGAAGAAATAAAACTACCAAATCTTTGCACTTTATATGATGGCATATTTAGAGAATTTTAGAGAATAAATTTTAAAAATTACTAGAAACAATTAACACCTTTAGTAAAATTGCAGGAAACCCACACTTCTATATGTTACCAACAAATCCCAGCAGCAACAGATATGAAGAGAAATCCCATTTAAAATAATTGTAGACAATGTAAAATATTTGGGAGTCTGCCTATCAAGACAAACCCAGCAACTATATGAACACAAAACACTTTTCACACAAATAAAATTAGATCTAAGCAACTGGAAAAATATCAATTGCTCAAAGGTAGACCGAGCAATTATAATAAAAATAACAATTCTACCAAAATTAATCTACTTATTCAGTGCCATAACAAACTGTCAAAAAATTACTTCATAGAGCTAGAAAAAACAAAATAAAAATTCATTTAGGAGAATAAAAAGTCAAGAATATTGAGGGAATTAATTAAAAATATGTACAGGAAGATGGCCTAGTCATTCCAAACCTAAAACTATATTAAAAAGCAGTGGTCATCAAAAACCATTTTGCACTGGCTAAGAAATAGACATATTAGTCAATGACTATAGTAATTATGTATTTGATAAACCCAAAGACTCTAGCTTCTGAGATTAAAAACTCACTATTTGACAAAAGTTGCTGGGAAAATTGGAAAATATAATGACAGAAATTAGTCACTGACAAGCATCTAACACTCCATTCCAAGATAAGGTCTAAATCAGTCCATGATTTAGACTTAAGGATGAAACTATAAGCAAATTAATAAAATTTGGGTAGTCTAGCTTATAGATTTCTGCAGAAGTGAGAAATTTATGATGAAAGAACTAGAGAACATCATGAAATGCAAAATGGATAATTTTCATTACATTAAATTAAAAGTTTTTGCAGAAATAAAACCAATGCAACCAAGATTAGAAGGGAAGCAGAAAGCTGAAATACACTTTTTATGGTCAGTGTTTCTGATAAAGGTCTCATTTCTAAAATATATATAGAACTCAGTAAAATTTATAAGAAAACACCTCATTCCCCAAATAATAAATGGTTAAAGTTAAATGGATGCCATGTGCTGCTGTATACCATATCACCAATAGCTTAGTGGATTTTCTTTTAAAAGTGTCCATAATAAAGTTACAAAAGGAAAAATATTTCAACTGGAAATATGACCAGAACAAAAAAGAAAAGACAATTTTTAAATTTCAATTTTAAATTTCAGATGAAATTAAAGCCATCTATAGTCATATGAAAAAATGCTCTAAATTGCTATTGATTAGAGAAGTACAAATTAAGACATCTCTGAGGTACCATTTCATGATTTTCAAATTAGCTAAAATGACAGGAAAAATAATGATAAAGGTCAGAGGAGATGCAGGAAAATTAGGAAACTAATTCTTTGTTGGTGGAGTTGTGAAATATTCCAATAATTCTGGAGAACAATTTGAAATTATGTCCAAAGGTTTACAAAATCACTCATATTTTTTGATCGAGCAATCTCTCTATTGGGACTGCATTCTAAAGAGATTATAAAAGAGGGGAGTGGGCCCACATGAGCAAAAGTGTTTGTAGCAGCTCTTTTTGTAGTGGTAAGGAACTAAAAATTGAGTGGATGCTCCTTGCTTGGGGAATGGCAGGATAAGTTATAGCAAATGAATGCAGTGTAATATGATTGTTCTATAAGAAATGATGAACAAGCTGATTTCAGAAAGGCCTAGAAAGATCTACATTAACTAATGATGAATGAAGTGAACAGAATCAGGAGAACATTATATGCAATGCAATATAAGATTATGTGATGGACTTAGCTCTTCTCAACAATGCAGTGATTCAAGACAATTTCAATTGACTTAGGATACATCCTAATTCAGAGAAAGAACTATGGAGATTGAATATGGATGAAAGCATAGTATTTTCACCTTTTTTGTCTTTTTGGTGTTTTTTTCCCCTTTTGGTTTGATTTTTCTTGAATAATATGAATAGAAATGTGTTTAAAAGGAGTGCACATATTTAGCCAATCAGCAATCAGATTGCTTGCTGTCTTGTGGAGAATGGAGGTAAGGGGGTGAGGGATAAAAATTGAAACACAAAATCTCTTATAAAAATGAATGTTGAAAACTATTTCTACATGTATTTGGAAAATAAAATACTATTGAGAAAAATATAATCTAGTATTACTTCAAATTCACTCCAAATCAAATTTTGCAGTATTTGAACTTCTATTCTTTCAAACTAGTTGTACTTGTATCTGCACATGTGGTCTTTTTAAGCCCAGTTGGGAGCAGTTACTCTTTTATTTCTAACTTTATTTTGGCTCATATTAAGTACTTCTCAAAGCCCATTGACTAATTTCTAATTCCAAGTCTAGCATTCTATCCATTGTATCATAGCCCCTCTCTAATTTTCAAACCAACATTTTAGCATCGTAGAGTGAGGAAACTGCCTGTAAGACATTGGGATAGGGAAGGTAATTGAGTAGAGAATACTTCTCCATTCAATACTAACTTCCATTGACCTCATTTTATTTCCACTACTATTCCAAAGCCAGGTTAAAAACCTCCTCTGTGATTACTAAATCACTGCTATGATCCTCAATGACTCTCTGTTTAAAGTGTGAGTAAATGAATAGTGCACATTTCTTGTTTGCTTGATTCTAAATATAGTTCTTGTACCTGAGCATTAGATTCCCACTAGAATTGCTCAGATCTCAAAAAATATTTCTAAATGACTTATCTTTAAATTACAAACTACTTGAAACACTTGACCACATGCCTAAGATATGAATCTCTGCATAGCTTACATTGCAGGCTTCACGATGCAGATTTGGCTCCATTTCAGGCCAACCTTGATTATTTCTAACAGTCCATGCTTTTGACCGATTACTCAAAGGAGTAATGTGTCCCACATCCTGCTATCTCCACATCGCCAAGACAGACAGCCATATCTTCTATCTTAATGATGTGATCCACTCCTATAGACTGGGTCCACTTATTCCCCCCCAAACAAAAGGGAGAATCAGAAAGGGAAAGGATATAGAGTAAATTCAGATTTCCTTCTGGTTACATTGGGATTAAAGAAGTAATGGTAGTATAATGAATGGAGAACTAATGGAGTCTTGGGTACAAGTCCTGTTTCTGACATGATGATTTGTGTGGCCCTGGGGGATTAACTTAATTTCAAATTCCTCACATACGTTTTTAATGTTATAGGTTATATATGGGAAATTTATCTACTTTGGAAACAGTCACTAAAGTGAGAATTCCCTACACTGATAAAATCACAGACATAGACTTCTTCCCTCTCAAATGCCTATAAATATTGGAGCTTTAGGAGCACTAGTGCTTGTATCCTCTTTCTCTTCCTTGGAGATTCTCCTAGAGAATCAGGTTTAACTTCTCCCTGAATTTTTGAGCCACTCAGATTTAGGAATTAGTTGCCCAGAAGATGCAGAATTCAGAGAAATCCCAAACCAAGAGAAGTTGGAAAGTTGCTTCTGTTGTCCTTTTCTTTGCTTTCTGGTTTTAGAGTTTAACTTCACAATCTCCTTGCTTGTATCTGCCTCTTGAATTCTCTAATTTCCCTCAGTGCTCAGCACAGAAGCCATAGTTTACATGAACAAAACTTTTTCTGATGTTCCAGAGAGAGTGCCAGAGGAAGAGAATGCCTTCTCACCCAAAACTATCTTGCACTTATTTTGCATATAGTCTGTATATAATTATGCTTCTTTTCATAATAACTCCCTTCTCTGAGACTATAAACTCTTTGATAGAACTCCGGACGTGGAGACAAAGCTAGCCGAGTTCAATCCCACCTCAGACACTTAGTAGCTGTGTGACTAGGCAAGAGTCTCAGCTTTTTCATTTATAAAATAAGGGGATTAAACTTAATAGCTTCTTATTTTTCTTAGAGTTTTAAATTGTTGATCCTATGACTGTCTCATTTTTGTCTTTAGATCCTTAAAATTTATTGCAGTGTCTATCACCTATTGTTAGTGATGTGTTGACACAGGGAATTCACAGGAGAAGGTACTTCCTTTATCCATGCAGATCAGCACCTTCTCTGAAAGGACAGCTCTCTAGCAAGGGAAGTGGAAACTAGGCAAAGCACTAAAAGGTTATGTTACTTGCCCAGGGTCATACAAGTAGTGTCAGAGGTGGGATGTAAGCGTAGATTGAATGAGACATGTTGATTGGGACAGAGTTAAGTGCTTATTAAATGTTCATCGATTTAATAGAGCTCAAACCTCTATTCGTACAGGATCAAGGTATGGGGATTAATGAAAGGATTAGGGGGAATAGGACATATTTGTGAGAAGAGGTCCATTCCACAAGAAAACAAACACAGTAGAGAAAAATACCCAGTCCCACTCCAAACTTTGATGCAAGGCATATAAAGGAGTTATAAAAAATTGGCCTAGCTCTGTTAGTTTCAATCATGGTGGCTTCATGGGAACCTAGTTGATTTTGCGGCAGACTAAGGAATCTAAGCCTGATGTGCTAATCAATTAACCATTCAAAAAAGTATTTATTAAGTCAGCTTTTATGTGGCAGCTACTGAAGATATTAATGCTAAGTTGAAATAATCCCTGCCATCAAGAGTTTACATCAATCAACCAAATAATTGCTATCAACTAGTCAATAAATATTTATTAATTGCTAACTATGTGAGATAAGAATGAAATAATTTTTGCCTTTGAAGATCTTATAATTTCTCCAAAGGGGAGAGAGACCATATGTACACAAGGAAGTAAACACAAAATTAATACAAGGTAATTTCTGGATAGACACTCAAAAATATTCACGTAAGAAGTAACTGAGATATATGCTGGAAACTCCAGCCAAATCCCAAGAACTTCTGGAATCAATGAGGGTTTTCCTCAGGGCTTCCCTGCTCTACAACTGATGTGGAGCCAGATTCTGGCATCTGGATCTATTTTGAAATAAACAAATTCCAAAGTTATGAACTGAATGCAGAACTGAGGAAATGTTTCTAGATTTCTAGAGACTGAAAGTAGAAATGTGATATACCAACTGGAGGGAAATGGAAAAATGGCAAAAAGCATGGAGGAAATTAAGAAAGATGTATGAAGAGACAGAAATATTATAAAAGATAAAAAATGATTGCAATAAAAGTATTAGGATTTAAAACCATAACTTCAATTTCAGCAGAAATCATTTTTATCTATTGCAGTTGGAAGTATTAACTGTATTTCATTTTGAGCACAACAACTAGATGCTACAATGAATAGAGTTCCAGGCTTAGAGTTAGGAATATCCGAGTTCAAATCCAATGCTGGATACTTACTAACTGTAGGACTCTGGGCAAGTCACTTAAACCTATTTGCCTCAGTTTCCTCATCTGTAAAATCAGCTGGAAAAGAAAATGCCAAAACACTCCAATATAATTGCCAAGAAAACCCCAAATGGTTCATGAAGATTTGGACAACAATTTTACAATGTGAAACCACAGAGCTTTTGTCCTTAGAGGCAGTGTGGTACTGTGGAAGAAATCACTGGTATCTGGGTCAGAGTACCTGGATTCAAATTCTATATTTTCCTCATCTATTAAATTATGGAGTTGTACTAGATGACCTCTAAGAACTCTCCATTTCTTATGAGCTTCTCAGTTCTTTACTTATAGACTTCTATCTGCCATCTTCTCCCCTGTCCTCCATCCCTCTTTGTTCCTGAATGCTGACTAAATTGATCATAAGCCATTAATTTCTAACATATTTATAGTATTTAAAACTAAAGGGGCCCCAAAAACACCATCAAGCCTGATCTCATTTATTTTATGGATGAGGAAAACTGAGGCCCAGAGGGGTGTGAAGGTGACTTGTCCAAAAGCAAATAAATAGCAGGACTGAGAAACCATGTCCTCTGCTTCCGAATTTGTTATTCTTTCCATGATGCTGTACATAAGGCAGTTTTGATAAATTTGCAGAGCACTGACCTTGAGTCAGAAGGATCCATGTTAGAATCCTAACTCCCTCAAAAACTAGTTGTGTGACTTTGGGCAAGTTGCTTAATTTTTTCCCACCTCACTTTCCCAAATTGTAAAATGGAGATTAAAACACCTCATGAAGTTTATGTAAGGATCAAATGAGACAAATGCAAAAAATGATTTATGAATCTTAAAGGGTTAGAAATTCTAGCTATTTTATTATTATATCACATTACTATATCATAGAAATTTTTTAAAGATCTGGATGAATTTTTACAGAATATTTATCTGAGAATGATTATATTCACAACTCTGATTGAGAGAATGTAGGATTTTGAAATTGAGGACTCAAAGGTTCATGAGAAAATATACCATCAAAAGGTAGGGTGTCAACCCCATAGAAAATAATTAATTGACAGTGTGGGAATCTTTATAGAATTGGATCCTTCTCCCCAGAGATTTTTGACCATAATTCTGCACAAAAGCTTCAGACTCATCTGCCTTTCAGTCAAAATGTTTTTGACTCAATAGGTGACTGTAAGGTAAAATCAAGGAACTTTAAGATGATTGATCCATATCTGTCAATGGACAACACAGCTAGCTATAGCTATAACACAAAAGTGACCAAGTTTCAACTTGAATACTGTCTGGTATACCTTCTTGAGAAATCTGGTGGTGGCTTCTTCCTAATTCTCAAAAATGGGAATTGGATATTGTTATATATAAGTTATATGCAGAATGTATGTTGTAAATCCTGTCCTAGAATATAAACTCAGTTCAACAAGCATTTTTTGAAAGCTTACTGAGTGCCAGGCACATAGGCAGTGGGAATACAAAGGCTAAAGTTAAAGTACTTACATTCAATTAGAAGGGGAGACGTGTGAGGCAACAGATACACAGAAAATTAAATCATTTTAGGAGGAATAGCTCCTCCTCCTCTTTAGAAGATCATATTTACTCATCTTTAGAATTTAGTATTTACTACTGATTCTCCCTGAAAATGCCAAAGATCTAAGACTGTCAGCAGAGTAAGAAGTCCTTCCACAAAAAGAGATAACTCTCATCCATGATATTTGTCAATAAATTTTAAAGTTTTTTTTTTAAGTTGAAGCTGAGAGACTTGATCAGTGTTCCACAGCTAAGAAATGCCAAGTGTGATAAGAGTAGTACTCTATTCACCATGCTAGACTGCCTCTCTATGCTTAGACCTGGAATAAATATGTAGTTTATATTCTCTATTTTTCTTCTATTTGTGACAAGGAGGGATAGACTAAATGATTTCCAAAGTCTCTTCCAAGAAAAATATTCCATGACTCTATGCTATGATATATGTCATCACCCACACTATATTGTCATCTTGTGGTTAGGGATTATATTTTATATTTTTCACGTCCATCATTGATTATCTGATATGTGCTCAGAAAATGAAAGGGAAACAGAGATCATGAAGAAATAGCATGGATTCATCAAGGACAAGTTATACCAAGTTGACTTCATTTTCTTTTTGATAAAATTATTAAACTAATTAATCAAAGGAATGTTATAGAGCTAGCATGTCAGATTTCAATAACATACTGACAGTTTCTTATGAAGGATATCCTTGGGGCAAAATGGAAAGACAGCCTAAATGTTGGAATCATTTGAAGAATTCAGAACTGTTTGAATGACCAAACTCAAAGAGTTGTGATTAATGGATCATTATAAGTTTGGAAGAAAGAATGAAGAACCCTGGGAATCTTGCCTGGCCTATTCAACATTTTTTATCTGTAATTTGGATAAAAGTCTAGATGGCATGTGTCAAAAATTCAAGGGATTGTTAATTTATTGGATATCAGATTCAAAATGATGTCAGCAAGTTAGAAAGCTGGGCTAACTAATAAAATTTGGAGAGAAGGAATCAGAGCAAAAAGACTAGATTCATTCATTTATTACCTTGCATGCTATGGTTACTTGGAAATATTAAATGATAGTAACAAAAAAAAGGGAAAATTCATTCCAGGATCATGAACACAGCAAATCTGGTAAAAGAATCTATCAAACTTTCTGGAGGTTAGCTTCTGAATTTAATCTTCCCTCAATCCTAGTCAAAGATTACTTCCTAGAGTTATCATCACTCACTTTGCATATATCCTAATTTGCTATTTAAAATAATTTTTGCTCCTCTCCCTCATCAAATTCCAATAGTAGGCATTTTAAAAATATAATCCCATTTTAATATGGAAATGTTTTACATGATTGTACATGTATAATCTATGTCTAATTGTTTATTATCTCAGGGAAGGAAAAAAGGAAAAAGGGAGGGAAGGATAAAATTTGGAACTCAAAAATTTTTTAATGTTAAAAATTGTTTTAACATGTAATTGAGGGAAAATCATATATATACATATTTTTGTACATACATATATTTTTAAATGTAGGCTTATACATAGCCTACCCACTGATAACCAAATGTCTGACCTTCAAAATCCATAATGTGTGAAAAGCCAATCATGCATTTATTTATTTATTCAAAAATATAAGTCGATTTGTATACACTGCATTTTGGGATAAAAGTCATGATGAACATGCTGTCTTAGTACAGTTCTACATTAATCCATTGGAAAGTTTGTTATATACTATGACATTCATGATAATAAGATCATTGAGTTAGATACAGAGAATTGTATTTTTATCCAAAGCTTCAAAATTTGCATGTGAGGATAAGTGGTGAAGATAAATGTAATGGAGAGATTTCTTAAACCTCTTGATGATTAAAGCATTTTGGTAACTCCCACATTTTTCATATATGAGTCTTCAATCACAGCAAGTAGTGGAATTTCATGAGATAATCAGTCCAAAAAAATGCAACGGACGTGATGTTTGCCACATCTTTTCTTTTAAAATCATTGAATCCATTGAGAATGTATTAATTCTAAAACCAGCAATCTATTAATCAACAATTTAAGGAGCACCTATACCAGTAAGGATACCACATTAAATCCTATGGCATATACGTTGTGGGGGAGAAAACATGGTCCCTACAACTCAAGAAGCTTACATTCTAGTAGGGAAAAATATCTCCCCTCTTAAAAAAAAAAAAGGCAACATATGGCAAGTTACAGATACCTACAAATAGTAAATATGTTAGGGATTCAGAAGAAGATGTGATTGTAATGAGTTGGAGTCAGCAGTGAAGAGAAGGCAATTCTTGATTTGGGCCTTGAAAATTTTATATGATTTAGTTCTAGCAAACAAAACAAAACAAAACAAAAAAGGTTGGGGGATAGCACAAAGTTAGCGAGTCACAGCTGAAAGAATCCTCAAAGGCCATCTGATCCATTCATATCTGAACAGTCTGGCCTCTGCTTAGAGCAGAGGTGAGGAACATCTGGTCCAAGGGCCATGAAATCATTTGCTAAGGCAACTGCAAGCAATGATAAGCGGAAAACTGTGTACAATAACCTTCTACTGCTAGAGTTTTTAAAGTTGCTAATTTTGTATGACCAACAAATGACGTTACAAATATTCAAATGGCCCTTGGCAGAAAAAAGGTTCCCCGCCCCTGACTTAAAGGCTTCCAGAGAGGGAACCTTCTCAATTTTGGAAAATCTTAAAACTAATATATTTTCCTTTTGCCTAAATTCTTAGTTTTATTGGCAGCTAAGTGGCTCAGTGCATAGAGTGCTGGGCTTGAAATTAGGGACTAAGTTAAAAACTTATCTCAGACACTAATTGTGTGACTTTGGACACATTATTTAAACTCTATTTGCTTCATTTTCTCCATCTGTAAAATGAGACTAATAGTATCACTACTTCCTAAGGTATTATGAGGATCAAATGAGATACTATTTATATGACATTTCATGAATTTTATAGTATTATATAAATGTTAGTTATTATTATTTTGGCATAGGAATGTCACTTTGCCAATGCAACTCTGAGTCTTAGAAGGTTGCTTCTAATATTGACTCCCCCAGATTCTTATTTTAGAAACAATTCTTGGACCCAGAGCTTCTCAGACTAGACGAACAGTTCTCTAACCACCATATCAGATGGCTTCTTCAACAACAAAAACAACAATGATAATAATAACTTACAATTACATATAACTCTTTAAGGTTTATAAAGTGATAAACACATACATATTATAATGTGTATTTATAATTATGTATACATATATATATATATATACAGAGAGAGAGAGAATTCTACAAACCTTAAAGTGCTATTTATGTAAGCTAATATATTTATATGTGTATTTTTTTTTCATTTGAGCCTCACAATAACAGGGTAGATAGGACTATTATCTTCATTTTATAAAAGAGGAAATGAAGTGTCAGAGAGGTTATGTTACTTGCCCAGGATCATTAGCAAGAAAATATATGAATTAGGATTTTAATCCAAGTCTGATTTCAAGTCTAACAGTCTATTACTATGATATGCTGCCTCTAATTGTTAGAAAAAATGTTACCCTTACATCTGCCCTTTCACAAATGTATCCCAGAATTTGAGAGTTAGAAGGAATTTCAGCTGCCATCTAGTTCAATCCAAATAGGAAAAGAATCCCTCAATAAATACTACAACTTCTACTCATTGCTTCTAGTTCCTCCCTTTGGGACCAAACAATGAACCTAATCCCTTCTTGCATGTGACAGTCCTTCAAACTTGAAGACAGCTGGCATGTTTCTTCTTTCTCCAAATTTTTTCTTCTTGGGCTAAACAGCACAAATGCCTTGAATTGACAGAGAAGGTGTGTACAGAGATGTAGGATGAGAATCAGGATAGTGGGTAATGAGAATATTGATTAATAAATGACTGAACTTCTAGGATGAAAAGTGTTATGCTATGTAATTATGTAATGAGATAACTGCATTTTGAAATTTTACACTTAAGCCCTGAAATATCATTTCCACAGAACACAAAAAGAGGACTGTTTATAGGATGAAAACTTTTTCATACTACTTGTCTACTGTTGTATGTAATGAATTTCACACATTACTTTAAAAAGTATCCCACTTTTTATGCATCCTTTTGAACTTCTCTATCTTCTATGAATTAAAAATATATCTACATCTATCTATAGCTATAGATTAAGATTTATTTCAGTGGCCTGATTCCTTAAAATCAATATTACTAATCCTCCCTCTTATGTCCAATTACCGTTTGTCACTAATTATTTTTTTAAAAAGGATAGAAAGGAAAAACCCTTGTAATGAGTAAAAGCAATCAAAATGAATCCACACAGAAGGCACATCCAAAAATATGGGTCTTTTTCTGCATCTTGAGTTCATCACCTTTCTGTTAGGAAGTGAGCAGCATGAGCACATCTGGGGATGTGATTCCTGAAAATGGTGCTTTAAATCACAATGTTGTTTGTCCTTATAGCTAATGTTTTCCCGCTGCTTCTCACTTCTTGTGCCAATTCACACAACGGAGGATTCCCTATTATCATCTTTTTCATCATTTCTTATGGCATGGTAATATTGGATTTTAGTTACATCCCACAACTTATTCCACCAAGAAGTACTTTAAGTTAAAACTTTGCTGACTTGTCAGCAACCTTCCTAAAACCATGCAATCATAAGAAATTATCAGATTTGTACTTTACTTTCCATTCTGATCTCATTACTTCTCTTTAAAGACAGATTCGTCACCCTGCAAGAACAGGGTTTCTCTTGGGAAACCTTTGGGAAGGGGGTAGAGAGAAAAGGAGAAGGAAAGGTAGAGAGGGAAAGGGAAAGGAAAAGGGAGAGCAAGAGGGAAAAGGAGATGGAGAGAGAAAGAGAAAAGACAGAAGGACACAGAGACAGAGCGAGACAGAGAGACAGAGACAGCATCTTGGACCTTGATATGGCATAGAATAACTCAATCAAAGGAAATGATTAGCAATTGGCCAAGAAATGAGTCCAGTCAGGAGATTTGGAAGGCAGCTTCCAGAAAAAAAGTCTTTGTTACAAAATTAGGGCATCTGTATCTACTTAAAAAGCCTAGTTCTCTCCCCTTGCAAAAACTCCTGGCCCTACTAGGCTGAGTCAGAGCTAGACTTACATGCTTACATAAACCAAAGTCTTTCAAGGCTTTTGTAAACTGATTCTGAAATGGGAATGCTTCTTTCTCCTTTAACAGATTATGGAAAATAAATATTTCAATTGGAATTCTCTTTATGTCCAAACTTTTATCTACCCACAGAGACAAAAAGCACCCTCGCTCCTTCTGGATCTTTTAAAACAGACCTCTGCTGGTAATTACATATGTGACCTTCTCTTTGATTTAGCCAACAGATTTAAACAGAAACTCTGTCTTTAAACTTTGCCCCAGGGTGGTATAGTATAAGAAGGGAAGGGTCCAGCTCTGGAATCCTGGGGACCAGGATCCAAATGCCACTTATTCTCTTTGTGATCTTGGAGAGGTCTCTGATCTTCAGTTTCCTCATCCATCAAATGAAGGGCCTGTATTAGAGGACCTATGAGATGATAAATCAAAATAGATTCAGAGCCGGGAGCAATTGTTCCTTAAGGAATTTACAGGCTCATTGGAGAGAGAAAATATTCACACGTGAAATGGTTAAGTAAGAAGAGAAGAAGCAAATAGTGGAAAGAGAATTTGGCTTCAAACCCTTTCTAATTATGGGAGAAAGGAACATATCTGCCCAAGTTGCTGCAATTTAAATGTTTCAGATGTATATGTATAAGTATGTATATACACTTGCACATGTATACACACCCCTATACAAATACATATATGTGGATGTGTGTATATGTCTAGTTATACACTAATACCCAGCTGTACACATGCATACATATCTATACATATATGTGCATGTATGTGATGTGCTGTATAGATACACCTTTACATATATACAAACATCCACATGAACATATGGATGTGTGTATGTATAAATGTATCTATACCTATAGGTATATGTATATACATGTATGTGTTTGTATGTATATGCACATGTATATATTATTTTTCTTATTTCAAAGCACATTTCATTTATTATTCCTTTGGAATTTCAAAGTACCCCCAAGGAAGTAGATAAAGACATTAACATCCATAGACAAATAAAGCATCTGGAGCCCATCTGAGTTAACATCTTGCCCACATCATCCCAGAAGGACTGATAGGACTAGGATCTAATTTTTCTATCTTTAAATGAATATTTTTCCCATTCTACCATTGGTAACTTCCTAAAAGATAACCCAGTTGTGCCACCAGGACAAAAATAATTCCATAGATTTGAAAATTTATTCATTCATTCAACAACCTTTTATTAAATATCTAGGCAATGAGGTTATAAAGACAAAATAGAGAGCAGACTCTGCTCTCAAAAAGCATACATTTTACAGGAAGGGGCGGTGAGGGATCTTAAGTGAGGAGGGGTAGGTAGGCAGGTGAGATAGGAATGTCAGGCAAGAAGAAGTGAATCAGGAAGAACTGATTTCAAATCCAGATTTAGAGATATACTAGCTATATCACCCTAGGTAAATTTTCTCAGTGTCCTCAACTTTAAAATAGAAATTAAAATAACCTCTATTTTATAGATCTATTGCAACGATCAAATGAGACAATATTGTGAAGAACTTAGCATAACACCTGGCACCTAATAAGTACTTAATAAATGCTTGTTTTCTTCCTTCCTTTATTCAGATAGATCACTTCCAGATGAAAGGCTCCCATACGCTATCTCTTGAAGAGGAAGGTGGGGAAGGGAGGAGATGTAGTCCTTGACTTTTGTGATTATTTCTTCCATAATTTGAAAGAGGAGGGTCATAAAAGTTACACCTAGAAAAAAAGGGACCTAGGAGGCCATGTAGTCCAACTTTTTCATTTCACAGATAAAAACTCAGACTCAAAGAGACTCTGAGTTTTTCAAGTAGTGAAGGACAGAAGCAGAATTCTTCCCCCAAAGTACTGATTCTAAATTTAACAACTTCTATGTCACCATGATGCCCCCTATTTTTCCTTTTTTATTTTTTTATTTTTGTAGATTGGAAATTCTCAAGAAATTTTGTCAGTAACTCCCCTGAAGGTGTGCAGTTTTTAAAGCATGTTAATGTTCATTTTAAGCAATAAATGTTCATTGAACCAGTAAAATAAATGAACAAAGGAAGGTGTGAAAAATGATAACATAAATGTGATGAAATACTATTGTGATATAAATAATAATGAAGGGGAAGGTTTCAGAAAAACCTGAGATCTGTATGAACTGATACAAAGTGAAGTGAGCAGAATCACAAGAATAATCCACACAATAACAAAAATATTGTAAAAATAATTATTAAAGACTTATGAACTTTGAATCAGTATAACCACTATTTCAAAGAATTCATAATGAAAAAGCTATCCACCTCCAGAATGGAGAAATGATAAACTGAGCAAGCAAATTTAAGCATATTTTCTTTAATTTTTCTCGTTCTTGCTTTTTAAAAATGTGGATAATGCATAAATTTGTTTTGTATGATTTGTATGAAATATATAAGTGCTATCTAAATATATATTTACATATATGTGTGTTTGTATATACATAGATAATAATAAAACCTATTCTTATCTTTTCAGTGGTTGGAAGATACATGTAACAAAAGTTTGTTGTTTGATATATAATCCTTTTTTTATTCTTCACATTAGAATGGGTTTGTTGATTAGTAAAATTTAAAAGAAAAATTTTAAATGAAAAAAATTATTAGAGTTGATAGACTAAACCAGGAATGATAATATAATAGGAATTTTAGCCCCTGGAGCAGATTTAGGAGGAAGGCATGAGACACTCCTTCAGACCACATGAGGAGAGACAGAGAGTCTGAGATATTACCCGATATGGGAGAAGTGAAGACAGAGACCTCCAAGCTTCCTTTCTCTGAGTAGGAGGAAGGTCACAAGGATCCTTCATGGCAGTCTGCCCAATTGGCTTGAGTCGTACAGGGAATGTGGACAATCATCACACAGAGGGTCTATCTGGCCTCCGTGGTCCCACTATGACTCACAACTTACCTCTGATTCCCCAGATCTCAGAGAGGGAGAGAAAGAGAAACTGGAAGAAGGCCCAGGAGCAAGGCAAGCTAAATGACTATAAAACTTCCGCTTTCAGGGAGAAGTAAAAACCCATCTTTATTCCATGACTGTATCCTACGGCAAAGCTGTGATGGCCTCATTCTAGTTGGAGAAGAAAGAGATGGAGAAGCTCTGGTCATCTTTAGTGTAATTATAAGAGGTGACCCATCAAGAAGTAAACCTGAGAACTACAGCTTCAGAAAAAATGAGAAAGCCAGTGAGACTTCCTTGCCTTAATTAGTGCAACTTGCTACATGCCTACAACAGTGCTAGGAGTTAGAAGGAGGCAGGAATGGAAAAAAGATTGGTCTGAAACCTTATAAAGCTTTAACAATCCTGTGGAAGGGAGGGAAATAGGAAATAAAAGAAGGCAGAAAATACTTAGGGAAATCCAGGAGGGTAAAAAGTGTCAATTAAGCTTTTCCGATTAATGTGATGATTCTGTCATTTCCCTATTTCAGTTTGAGGATACACATCTGAAACTAGGAAAGTGACACTTGTTGATTCACCTTCCTTATTTCCTGGGTCCCTGGTATATTCCCAGACACCACCCAGTTTCATGCTATATTTGTTTAACAACAATATCCAGTTCAGTTAGGACTCCACATTTTAGAGAGTTCACTAGAATGTCTAGAGGGCAGCTAGGTGGTTCAGTGGATAGAGCGCCAGCCATGGAGTCAAGACCTGAGTTTCAAATCCAATTTTACACATTTACTAGTTGTGTGACCCTGAGCAACTCACTTAACCCTACCTGCCTCAGTTTCCTCATCTGCAAAATGAGCTGGATAAGGAAATAGCAAACCACTCCAGTATCTTTGCCAAGAAAAAAAAATCTGATTAACAAAACAAAACAAAACAAAACAAAAAATCCAGAGGAGAATAACCAGGATGGTAAAAATAATTTCACAAAGGTTATACATGAAGTTTCTAGTTCAATCCAGTTTTGCAGATGCTTAGTCAAAATATTTTCTCTGCTGGTAACAGAGAACCAGAAGAGTAACATTTGTTTTTCCCTGGGGATATTAGACTAAAACTTAATGGCAGATAAGCCAGTTGTGCCACTAATGTGGGAGTCATTCATTCAGGGATTCAGGAACTCATTCATTCATCCATGATCTTGCCTGATGAACATCCGTTGGAAGAACTAGTTGAAAGAAAGATGTTTAGCCTTGAAGAGAAAAAACTCAGAGGGATGATAATTTTTCCTCTCAGGGACGCTATTTATTTTTCTCCCCAAATCTACTTTCCTTTTTAAATTTTTTATTTGTTTTCTGGGCACATAGTTTTGTAACCTGAAAGTTATCCTCAATGTTTCCCTCTCCCTCATCCCCCACATATTCAATCATTTATCAAATCTTGTTAATTCCTCTTCCAGAGCATCTTCAGCAGCCATTTCTTTCTCTCCATTAACAGTTACTACCTTAATTCAGAAACTCATCACTTCTTATTGCAATAGATTACTAGATGACCTCTCTGCTTCTAGTCCTTCCCTTTCCAATTCGTCCTTAATACACCTACCAAATTAAGCTCCTTTAAAAAGCACTGATCTAACATTGTTACTCTCTTGCTCAAGAAATTTGGTAGCTGCCTACTACTGTTAGGATAAAATAGATATTTCTCTGCCTAAAAATCTTTTACAATCTGGCTCCAGCTTAACTATCCAAACATATTAGACATTCCATCTTTATACATCTTGATTCCCTTCCTGGAATCTATTCCCTCTTCACTTTTATTTCGTGAGAGCCCTAATTCTCTTCATGATTCAACCAATAAACCCTTTTTTTCCATTAGGATTCTCCTAATCCCTCTACAACTACAATCTCCTTTTTCAGTTAGTATAGTTTTTATTTAAATAATATGAATCTCCCCAGTAGAATGCAAGCTCCTTGGGGGCAGGAATTAGATTTTGTTTTTGCATGCTCTGTGCCTAGCAGATTGTCCGGAACAATACAAATGCTTAATAAATGGTAGCTAAAAAGAACTGAATTGGATTGACGTGTGTGAAAATTGATATGGAGTGGTATTGGACTTTTTTGCCAGGTCCCAGAGGACAAAGTTGGGGGAGGTCATAGCTGGTAGTTACCAAAAAAAAAAAAAGCAAACTTAGACGTGACGGGAAGAATATCTAAAAATTTGAGTTGTCAAAGTGTGGGATGAACTTCTTTGGAAGGCAGTAGTTCCCCTCCCTCTCAAGCACAGGCTGACCGATTGTCATATATGTTGGGAAGTATGGGGTGTTCAGGGAGAATCAGCAATTCTGGTATGAGGGCTTGCTGAGCTCTTTTCAGGACTGCTCATCCACCTTTGGAATCTACCTGGCACTCAATCTGTGGCTCTAAGAAGCAGCAGCATTCACATTGACCTGGCAAACTGTCCTGCCAAAAGAACTAAAGTAGGTTTAGTTAATGGATCAAACCCATTGGTGAGTCAAGGGATGTCTGCTCCAAGCATATGAAGCACATTCTCCTGGTGGAATATGTGAATGAGAACAATTTGTTCCAACTGCCATGAAAACAAATGAAGCAGGTGGAATGGAGTGCTAAGAGCCTGGTCATATATCAGAGATGCTAAGGCCATCCACTTCAAAAACAAAGGATGAACAAGATGCTGTAAGTGAATTCCTACTCCAGTTAAGGGTTGAATCAGGAGGCCTCTGAAATTCTTTCCAGCTCTGAGATTCTATGATTCACTGAACAATAAATGGAAAGCAAGTGAGAGGAGGAAGCATGGAAATGAGAGAAATGACTCATTGAGGATCCCTATTCAAACTCTAATCAGCATTGAGTCAGTTGATCATGATTTTATAAGTGATAATGAGCCTTAGTAATTATTTTAACAGATTTATCTACTAACACTTATCTAGTCAATCACCTAATAAGAATAAGAATAAACAATGTATTAATCCATACTTTGTATGTCATATTGAAATATAAATTCTAACAGAAGGGTCCTATAATAAGTCTCAGACGTTAATGTAAGTTCATTACTTGTTTACCAGCTATGAATCTCACTTGAGCAACCACAAGAATGCTAACAAAGAGATTTTTTGCTCAAATTCCATGTCCAAACTAAACATGGGTGGGAGCCTGGTATGGAAAGTCTCCCTGATATGTTTTGGGAGCATATATATAACTTGTATCATTGCCTCCTGTCTAACCCAAGGAGAAGCTCAAATATCTTATGACTACCTAGTTAGTTGTTTCATCAAATTTGTGTCCCTGCTGATATGTCATTTTTGCCCCTCAAGAGTAAAATCAACCAGTGAGATTGTACATTTCACCATGCCTCTATTGCAAATTTGGGTATCAAACTTTATAAATACAAGGCCCTAGAAGAAGAGAGCATCTCAGATTGTGAGGAAGATCTTAAGTCGATTTCATTAGAAAGAACCATGGACCCTTTAATAAAGTGTCATTGGCTCAAAATTCTGTGTCCTTCTTTTATTATAGATTGGACAATTTTAATCTCCACAGAAAAATATTTTCATTCTGTCATGTGCCATTCATGACTGACTTTTTCATGAGGCAAGTGTTAGCTCCATGCCTTATAGACATATTAAACTCAACATGTCCAAAACCAAACTTATTATCTTTTCCCCAAATTCTCCCCTCTTCATTACTTCCCCATTGTTGTCAAGGCTACCACCATCTTCCCAGTTATGCAGACGCACACTCTAGGTGTTTTCCTGGACTCTTCTCCCACAATCCTCCCTTCCCCCATATCTAATCAATTGTTGAATTTTGTAGTCCTATTACTTATATAGTCTTTTCTGTTCTCTGCCATTACTCTGGGGCAGGCAGACTATTGCAAATGTCTGCTGGTGGTTGTTGTTCATTGTTGTGGTTCCCGTGTCGCAGGTCTCTTTCTGATCCATTCTCTGCTCATTTGTCAAAAGGACCTTCTCAAAAATTAAAATCTGACCATATCATCTTCCTATTCAGTAAATTCTGGTGGCTCCCTATACTTCCAGAATCAAATGTAAAATACTCAGTTTGGTTTTCAAAGTCCTTCCTAACCCAACTCTTCCTACCTTTCCTAGTCTTCTTAAACCTTATTCTCCCCCAGATTCACAGATATCCAGAGACAGTGGTCTCCTTCCCTGTGCCTCAAACAAGATTTCTGCTGTCTCTTGATTCTCATCATTTTCACTGATTATTCCCATCCTTGATTTTCTCTCCTTCCTCCTTCCTATCTCCTATCTCCTCGAGCTTCCTTCAAGTCTTAGCTAAAATTTCATCTTCTATAGGCAGCCTTTCTCAGTGCCCCTTAATGTTAATGCCTTTTCTCTGTTAATTATTTCCCAATTCATATGTATTTTTGTATATAATTGTTTGAACATTGTCTTTCCCATTAGATGGTGAACTCCTTCAGAGCAGGGACCATTTCCCCTCAGCATTTAGCACAGTACTTGTCACATAGTAGATACTTAAATGCTTGTTGACCAACTGGCCTGGGTTCCAATCTTGTTCTGCTTCCTTAGGCAATTTATATATCTGGGCCCACTCATCTGTAAAATGAGGGGGTCGGATTAAATGGCTCCTGTGGTCCTTTCCAGTTCCAGATCTATTCTATGTTGTAGCAGAGGTGAGGAAGGAGACCATTCAGGAATGAGGTCAAAAGTTGAGAGGATGGCAGTGAAGAACTTCCCAAAAGGCATAAGGCGTATCAGAGAAAAATAGCCCCAAAGCCAAGGTTGCTCAATTTCCTAAGAGTTGGATTATAAATTGCTAACATTTTTAGTCTGTTTAATCACCACCCCACCCACCAAAAAAAGGAGCCAATTTGGGGAGAATTGCATCCCCTATTGAACTTACTAGAATTCCTTATAAGGAGCAAGCAAACAAACCCAACCACCTCTTATCTTGGTAAACTTCCTAAATATTACCTGTTAATATGAGTTACTCACCTGTTGAAAGAGCTTTCATCGGTTTCTGGTGCTTATCTGTCTAGAACTATCCTTTAGTCGGCGCAGTTCCTATATGACTCCCTTGAGATAACCTTGGCTGGAAAGTTTCTGAATCACCTTTCTTGCTTCTTAACAAGTTAAAACCAAGTTGTTAAGTCACTTTTTTTTTTTAATGAAAGAGATGCTCTACCACTTAAGAAACAAAACTTTTGACATTTTAACATTATCTGCTTCATAATAAGTTGATGTTTAGAATAGAGTGGCTTCCAAAGGAGAGAGTATGATGCAGAGGAATGGTTCCAGTGCTGGGAAGTGTTTAACAACCAGCTCTCTGAGAGTAGGGGGTATATTCTTGACATACTTGTAAGTTTAATCTGCATTATTAGTAATTTTTCCATAATTTTCTCAAGCCTAATCAAGAAAATAACTCCAACCCAACTCTGCACTTTTGACTTGGAAAAATAGATTCTCTTCACCTGTCTCCTCTCAGAATTCTCAGTACCATGTTTAAGACAACAGCTCCTGCGACTTCTAAGGAAAAGCTTACTCAGCTTCCACAGGTACCCCCAAGATCCTGAGTCCTTGAGGCAACATTCATTACCTGATCAGAAGGCTTACATTAGATTCTGTCCTTTTACTTAGCTTGTGAAATCTTTGGGGATCCAGATTGTCATTTAATGTTATTTCTCCTTCCAGTTTTGTGTCAGGGGCAAATTTGATAAGCATAATGTCTATGCCTTCCTTTAATTCAAATATTAGTTTACAAACCTCTCATTTCTCTCCAGTTCTAAAAATAGGATTCTATGATCTCTTTCTTTTACCACACCCAGGAATTCCCAACAAGTCCAGAAGCAAAGAGAAAATTTGCATTTCCCTAAAATATTTTTTCCTAGTATAGGAAAAACAAATCTCTCCCATTCCTAGAAACCCAATTAATGGAATAGTTTGTCCAGATTTTATGAAGCACAATATATATTATCCTCTCTTTTCTCTCTCCCATCATCCCCAACTTTAAAAAAAATCCCTTGACTTCTCTGCTTGCCAGATTCTGGATTGCACATCAGTCATGGCAGTCCTGTAAGTATACATCACTTGTACAAGGCTTCTTTACTGCTCTTGCCAATCAGCAAACTGCTTCCTCTCTCCTTTCTATCTGAAAAAGCATCGGACATACATAGGAACCATGGTATATCTTACATTTAAAGAAATATGTGCTGTGTGTGTCTTTGTGTGAAAAAGACAGAAACAGACATAGAATGAAGTGTGACACTTTATTCTTCAGAGTTCTCAGTGAACTAACATATTAATGATGGCTCTCCTGATTCTCCATCCATAGAAATTATCATTTCCTTTTCTTTCTGTCACCTTTAGACTGGATTGTTGCAATCGCCTCCTAATTTATCTCCTTGCCTACAATTGTGCACCTCTCCAATTAACCCTCCACACAATTCCCAAAATGGAATCATTAGTGACATGTAGGTCTGACCAGGAATCATCCTTTGCTCAAGAAACTTCAGGATGCTGCTTTTAGAACAAAATTACAAATTTTGCCATTGGTCCTCAAAGCCATTCACAGGAAATATTGAGCCTTTTCTGAGCTGCACTGATCTTCCATGAGAAGGTTCCATCTAACAACCTCCTTCTTCCTCCTTCCAAAGACCTTAAAAGCCAATTTAAGTGTGCACACTAGCCCAAAGATCTGGACTTTTTACCTAGCACCAAAAGAATTTTCTGGATCAGAAAGTGGTTCAATGCCCTTTTTAGGCCTATTAGCAGCATTTTCCATTTCCAAGAAGAAGGAAATTCCACAATATTTGGAACCCACTTCTTTAGTGGGTGGCCATCTGGCCACATCTGGCTATGTTGGATGGAGGTCATTTGACGAAAAGAACATTGTGAAATGTGGGTAGCTTTTTGTCACTTCAGATTTATTTCTTGCTTTCCTATTCAAACCCTGCTTTTCTTTTCAAGGATCCCATATTCTGTTTCCACTAGGGCTACTCTTTTCCCTCCAAATTTTAATCACACAAAAAAATAAGATTATTGCTTGATATCTGACAAATTATTTTCTCCTTCATTTACATTTTTTACCTGCTTCATATTGTTATAGAATTCAAAATGAACTGAATTGGGAGCTGTTGGATTTTAAATTTATCATAACAAATATTCCCTTGTCTTTCATGATTCTAGCAACCAGGCATAGTTGAGGTTTTTCTTTGATTTCTTATCTAAAGTGTATTTAAATCTTTAATTAAAATTTCACATCCCATGGGACAAGTTTTGTTCAAGTGAGGTTAAAATTAACAGAAGACAGATTTTCAATTAAAAAAAAATTATTCAGCACCTACTTTATGTCAGGTTCTATGCCAAGTACTAGGGATTCAAAAAGAAGCAAAAGACAGTTCTTGCCCTCAAGAAACTTACAATCTAACAGAGGAACCAATATACAAACCAATATCTATGAATCTACGTGTAGAATAAATGAGAAATATATGAAAGGCATAGGAATTAAGAGGGATGGGAGAAGCGTCGTATAGAAAGTGGGATTTTAGTTGGGACTTTAAAAAAACCACAGGAGTCAATAATCAGAAGGGAAAAGGGAAAGTATTCCAGTCATGGGGGGCAGAGAGAATGCTGTGATCCAAGAGATGGAATGTCACATTTGTGGAACAGCCAGGAGGCCAGTGACATTGGATTAAAAAATACATGTCGGAATCTAACAACAGTCCTGGAATCTGGAGGACCCAAATTCAAATCTAGCCTCAGACACTGACTAGCTGTGTGGCTTGGACAAGTCACTTAATCCTGTTTACCTTAAAAAAAAAATGTGTCAGAGAGTACAGCATAAGAAGTCTGGAAAGGGAGGAAAAGGCAAGATGATGAAGGACTTCAAATGGCAAACAGATTTTGTATTAGTTTCTGGAGGCAATAGAAAGCCACTGGAGTTTATTGAGTGGGGGACAGGGAGGTGTCAGGATCAGACCTGCTTTTTAGGAAAACCACTTTAGTGGTTAAATGGAGAATGGATTGGAATTGGCAGACCCATGGAATTGGCATGAGGTGATGGAGGCTTGTACCAGAATGGTGATTTTGTCGGAGGAGAGAAGGCGTTGTATTTGGAAGATGTTGGCAAGAGATTGAAGGAAGACTGGGAGAATGATGTTGCAGTAAATATAAGGAAATAAAAATTCCAAAGTCCCCATTACACCCTGAACCCATTCCTCCTGAGTCAGTGTGAAAAATGTGGATAGTTGCACAGAGAAAGGGTTATGCTGATGGACGGTAGTTTGGAAGTGGTAATTAACTGTTACCTTTAGATTTGAGCAATTTTGGAATGTTCTGCAACCCTTACTTAACAGTACAGTGCCTGATAGTTCACAGGGATTTTAGTTGTGAGAGTCCCTGGGGTCATTATGGTGAAATGAGTAATATTATAAGTCATAAAGCATTCAATTAAAAAGAGACAGAAAAGACTGAAGTTCTACTTTTTTGGAAGCCAGATTAAGGTAGAGTTGAAATCCAACCCTTATGATGAACAGGAAGTTTATTTTTGTTCCTCAGCTCCTACATTCCTTTTCCAGATTTTCTGTTCTTTCTTTCAATGACTCCTCCTCCCTTGGGTCCTCCTGTCTGGCAGGAGAGAAAACTGATAAACTAATTTGCACTAAAATGTTACTGGCAGTGGGTTTTTCCCCCTCCTAAGAATAGTTGTACTTCCAAAGTAGATCCACAGGCATAGGCCAAACAATGCTTAATCCATAGGAATTATTTTATAATAGTGGAATTTCAAGCACTATGGCACCAAGAGGGTTGGCAGAGATTTTTTAAAAGTAGAATTCACACCACTATTATCCAGGCTTAAGCTACTTTTCTTTCTTCTTTCTTTTCTTACTTCCTTCCTTATTCCTTCCTTCCCTCTTTCCTTCCCTCTTTGCTTCCCTCTTTACTTCCCCCCTTCCTTTCCCTTTCCTTCCTTTCTTCTTTCTTTCCTTCTTTGCTTTTCTTTTTCTTCTTTTTCCCTTTCTTTCATAAATCAATGGAATCAATGACTTGGATAAAGACAGAAAAGGCATAAATAGTGTCAAACTTAGAAGACAGAACTAATAGAATGAGTGACCAAATCAAATCCCCAAGTACCTGATAGTTTGGAGCAATGAATGCAATAAAACAAGACAAAAATGGGGTAGGGGATATAAAACCTATTATTTGATTGGGTCTAGGAATCTCAAGAGAGATAGGCATTTTCTCTGACCCTTAAGAGTCTTCAGTGATTTCTAGGAGCATTGAGAAGTATTACTTGCCCAAAGTCAAGCCAGTAGATAAGAAAGTCAGTACAAGAATTCAGATCATCCAGACTCCTAACACTCTATTATACTATAGTTCTTTTAGGATGAGCAAACTGAGACTCAGAGAAGTGAAAGGACTCATGGTAAACAGAAGAGTTGAAATGTCGGCTGAAGTCATCTGACTCCAGATCTAGCATTTTCCTTCCACATCATATTCTCTATTATTAAAAAATTCTTCCACATATTAAGCTGAAGTTTGGCTTCCTTGTAACTTTTACCCATTGGCCCTAGCTCTTCCCTTTGGAAGGAAGGAGGAAACAGGAAGAAAAGTCTAAGCTTCTACTACATGGCAATCCTCTCTATATCTGATAACAGCAATCAGATTTTTGTCTGGCTCATCCTGACCTGGACTTTGAACTGAACCTCCTGAGCCATGATTTTGACTCTATCTTGCTTGGGCTATTAATGTCCTCCTACAATGTGCTCTGATAGGAAAGATTGAAATGAAATTTAATAGGCACAATGTAAAGTGCCAAAATTAGGTTTATAAAATCCCCTGCTCTAAACTCTAGATAGGAGACACATGTCTGTGAAAAGATGGGAAAGGAAGAAAAGGGTGAGCAAAAGGTGCCACCCACCTTGTATGTGGCTGTAATAATAGAACCTTTCAAGGTTTGCAAAGTACTTTTAGTATATACTCTAATATGACCCTCATAGGGAACTGTGAGGTCATTGCTATTATTTGGCCCATTTTACAAATAGAGGATCTGAAGCTGAGAGAGATTAAATGGTTTGCTCAGAGTGATAAAGCTAGTAATTGTCTGAGAGAGGGTTTGAACTCAACCTAACTCCCAAGACCAACATTCCATCATTATGCTAGCTTACAGGTGCTTAATTCATACTTATTGATTCAACTAGAAAAAATCTAGTGCTTAGGTTGCCAGAACAGGACATTTAGGACATATAGATTTTGACCTACAATTAGGAAGACTCATCCTCCTGAGTTCAAATCTGACCACAGACACTATCTATGTGACTCTGGACACGTCACTTAATTCTTCCTCAGTTTCCTCACTTGCAAAATGAGTTGGAGAAGGAAATGGCCAATCACTTCAGTATTTCTGCCAAGAAAACCCCCAAATGGGATCACAAAGACTGAAAACAACTGAACAACAAATAGAAAAGAGCATCAAAAGAAGAAGATGAAAATCTCTCTTCTCAAAACACATTGGAGAAGGAATATAGTCCCTCTTATTCCTCTTTACCTCAGCCCCAGAGGAAAAAATTGAAGGCCAATGGATGAAAGTTACAAGAAGCCAGATTTTGGCTTAGTAGATGAAAGAAGCTCCTGATAATAGATGAAGAAAGAACATGGTGAAATGGAAAGGATGCTGGATTTGGAATCATAGGAACTCAGTCCAAATCCAAACTCTTCTATTTAGTCTAGGCAAGTCCCTTCACCTCCATTGGTCTCAGTTTCCTCATCTGTAAAATGGAGATATTGGATTAGGTGACCTCTGACATCTTTTCCAACCCTAAATCTATAAATCTATGAATTGAAGCAGCACTAACACAGAAAGGATTTCTTTAGTATGTGATAGTTCCTCATTACTACAAGAGTTCAGACAGAGAGACTTATTGTGCATTTTGTTGAGGTTGTTTGTGTTTTGGACCGAGAGGTAGAATGACCTTTAAGAATCTTCAGACTCTGGGAATCTAAAACAAACATACACAAAAATAAGCCACATCTGGAATTCATTTGGAGGATGGCTTAGAGCTTAATTCTTTTTCCTATGACTTTAATGTATCAAGGGAGAATCAGGCCTGGAAATGTTCTGGAAAAGAATAATGAATATATATTCCACCCAGCATCCAAAGCCCAGGACTTTAGAGCAAGACATCCTAAAGACACTCCTACACGTATACAACCACCTCAGAACTCCATCCTGTAGCCAAGCTTTCTTCATGTTTACCAAATACAGGCTTCCTCCTCAATCCTCCTTTAACAGATGGGTGTAATCTCACTTCCCTGAACTTAAAACACCAATGGTCTCTGTTTAATTGTACAGGGCTCTCTCTAATCCTGTCAGGGAGAATAGTCCATTCCTTCCATAACAACAAAGTTCTTGGATAAATTCACCTTCATTTGGCTTTGAGATGAAGTTACATGCTTTGTTCTCTAGAGGGAAAAGGTATCTGAGTGGAAAAAAGACATCTCACTTCCTTCTTCCTCATTCTAAGGTTTTCTGTAAACTCTAATGCCCTACCCTAATCTTTGTATCTGCTTTCAGAGTATTAAATGTACATCTCCCAATGACTTTTCCAAGAGAAATTTTGTAAAGAAAATCTGGTATTCCTTTTCCAATCTTATCTCTGAATATACAAACTTCAAGATGAGGAATTGTTACCTCAGAAGAGTTACCCTCGTGAAAACAAATACTGCTTTGTCCTTTACATGTTCTGGACAGAGACATAATCCAGTGGAGCACCCATCACAAGTGGTTTTAGTCATTCTCTGCCAAGGCTCTAAAATTCCTTCCTTCAAGAACATAAATGTGTTGAGAAGTCAGGGTGAATCCAATCTGCTGAATCATTTCAATTCATTTTCAGTAAGTGATTACTAAGCACTCGTTAGGTGCCAGGCACTGTCATGAAATCTAGGGATTTTTTTTTTTGACATTTGCCCAAAAGTTGACCTGAACTTAAATCTTTCTACAGAATTTTCAAATATCTAACTCATTTTCCCCCTAATGTGTCTAATCTTCATGTTTTTTTGACACTTCCCAGTGGGAAGTGGGTCTGAATGCTGAGAAATTCCCAACAAAACAGAATTGTACTTGCCCTCAAAAAGCTTATATTCTACTTGTATGGGGGAAAGGAAGGGGAGTCATAGGAGGGAGAGTAGAATGTATGCTAAATTGGTAAATTAAAGGTAATTGAGGGAGAGAGAAAGAGCTTTAACACTTTAGAAGATTGGGAATGACTCCCCAAAATGACCTCCCCCAAAAAAGGCAGGACCTGAGTTGGAATGAATTAGGAATAGGCAGAATCAGAAATGAGGAGAGTTCCAGGTATGTGATACTTCCAGGTAGGAGATGGAAAGCAGAGTTCCTGAACTATCAAGTGGCCAGTTTGACTAGAACATAGATTCTGTGATGGAGAACGATGTATATTAAGGCATTCTCTTGGCTTCTTCATCTTATGACCATCAGCTAATTTAACTCAATGGATCTCCCCACCACAATTGCCTGTTTCTGTCACAATCTTTGTCTCTTATGTTTAATCTCTTCTTATCTATAAGTTCCTTCCCTAAATATTGGATGAAGTAATGAAGATGACTAAAGTATACAGAGGGAACAAAGCCTACGATTGACAAACAAGACAGTTTTCATGATGGTTTAAATCCCAATTAATGAGTATTTCAACCTGCCCATATTCTGTGATTTTTCAGTCACATCTAGATTTTAGTTCCAAGTCTGCAATGAACAAGCTGCATGGTCTTGTGCATGTTCTTGAAACTTCTCGCTTCCTCAGTCTGTTTTTCTATAAAGTCGAGGGCATTGGACTAAAAATTGGATAAGATCCCTTTCCACTTCAGATGGTTGGAAAATTCTCCTATCACTAATGCTCCTAGATATATAAAGCATAATTAAAGAAATATATTTTAGAAGAGTCATCAAGATGACATCTAGTTCATTCCCCAGCCTCCAGGCAAGACCATCTTCAAACCAACCTGGAAACATATGTCTTTTCTAGTCCCCTTTTCATCTGCAGTTTTGCACAAATAGAAAATGCCTTTCTCTTTCCCCTGGGCAAATTGGTACTGATAAAATCAGCAATGACCCCAGCATCTGCCCAAAACTTGAACTGAACTTGAACCCTTCTACAGAATTTTAAAATATTTAACTCACTTTTTTCATTCTCAACTGACTAGTCTTTTCTCTGTGCTTTCCAGATTACTGGAGTCTGGATGGTTAGAAATTTCATGAAGTTCTTAAACAACTTTATTGAATAGCGTTTTTGGGAAAGAGAGAATAACACAATGAAAAAAATCATTTGCTCTGGAATCAGAGAGCCTAGATTTGAATTTTAACTGATTGGCCTTGGGTCCAGAAAGAAAAACATAGGCCATGAGATTACAAAGCCAACACAGAATCATGATAAAGTCTTTTTGAAAGAAGACTTCTACATGGTAGAAGTGACATTAAATGACATGCAGAGTAGCCTATGCAAAAACAAAGGCAGATGGAATTCAGAGATCTGCAGGTGAAATGGTTTCATGAAATGGAGAGTGTGTAAAAGAAAAAGTAATAGGAAATTAGTTTGGGAAGGTTAGTTCTAGTCAGGCTGGGATGGATTTAAAAGTCAAATTGTGTAATTTTCATTTTTCCTATAGATAATAAAAAGACATGAAAATATTTTAAACCAAAGAATGATGTGGTCTCACCTGAGCTTTAGAAAAATAATCTTGACAGCTCTTGGAGCATAGATTGGAGAAAGAACAACATGGATGCAGGGAATCATGATTTGAGCCTAAACCATGGTGAGGGCCATGTGAGTACAGAAAAGAGTATAGTCATGAGAAATGTTGCTAATAGAACTGACTAGACTTGGCAAATAAGTAGATATGGGGGAATAAAAAAGGATGATTAATTGAAAATGACTCTAGGATCATGAGTCATTCTGGGTAACTTCAAAGGATGGTAGTACCCTAGACATAAATAGGAAACTTTGAAAGAGGATTAAGTGGTAAGATAATGAATTCCATTTTTTTTATAAATTGAATTTGAATTACATATGAAACATAGAAGTAGAGCTGTCTAGCGGGAGTTTGTGATATTAGACTGGAGCTCAGTAGAGAGATTAGCACTGGATTTATCAACTCATGAATCATCTTTGTGGGGATGACAATTGAAACTATTGAAGCTGATAAAATAATAGAGAACATAGAGAGAAAAGAAACAATCATTTGGCAAACATTTATCAAATACCTGATCTGTGCTAGGCAGTGGATACCAGAGATTCAAAGATAAAAATGAAATGATATCTGTCCCCAAAGAGTTTACCTTTCCTTGGCTATTCTAATAAAAGACAATAGTCTGTGCAAAAGTATGGAAGTGAGAAATGAAATGTTATATTCAAGGGACAGCAATTGAGTCAGTTTAGCTGAAATTTGGAGAACAAAAAAGGGAATCACGAAATAAACCTAAAAAGGTAGGCTGGAGTCAGATTATAAAAAAAATTTAATGCCAAATCAAGTTTTCATTTTTAATCTAGAAGCAATGAGTCACTAGAGCTTTTCTGAAAAGCAATTAAATGAGACAGCGGACAGAGTGCCAAGTCTGAAGTCAAAAAGACTAGCCTTCCTGAGTTCAAATCTGGCTTCAGATATTTACAAGTTGTATGACCCTGGACAAGTCACAATCAAGTTTGCCTCAGTTTCCTCATCTGTAAAATGAACTGGAGAAGGAAATGATACATCAGTCCAGTATCTTTGTCAAAAAAATCCCAAATAGAGTCACAAAGAATCTGAATTGGAACAAACAACAAACAAAACACTTCTTAAACCGGGAAGCAATGTGTTAGCCTTTAGAAAAACCTACAATTAGAAAGTGTAATGTGAATGATGTCCCAGAAAAGGATAATGAGAAGTGAATTCAGAAGTAGAACAACTGTAGAGGATTCAAAGAGATGCAAGAAGGATGATGCTGAGGAAAGGTCATCAGTTTTAGCAGATCTGATGATTCCAACATCATTGATAACTTTGGGGAAAGCACTTTCAGTTAGGTATGGATTGTGAAGTGAGTTGGGAAGTGAGTAGGTAAAATAGAGTATTAATAGGTACATAAAGGGAGGGTAGCTATGGGATAACTTGTGGGGATAAATGGTTATGTAAAGGATCTTTAAGGGGAAAGAGGAGAATTGGACATATTTCTAAGCAGCAGGGAAAGAACTTATAGGTAAAAAGAGATTAAACATAAGAGACAGAGAGAGAGATAACAGACAAGGAGAGGGATAGAGAAAGAGAAATATAGGTTAACAGACAAACAGAGACAGAGAGAGAAGAAAGGAGAAAGAGAGAGAGAGAGAGAGAGCGCATCTACTAGAGTGCTCTCACTGTACTAATGGCAGAGCAGCTGATAAATTCTCAATTTGCTTTATTTATTTTTATTTTTATCTATTTGTTTTTCTTCAGAACATGGAGGAAATAGTGATGGCAATGACAATCCTGGAAATGACTCTAAAAAATAAGGTAGAACCTGGATGGCAAGGTATGAATAACAAAAACTTTGTGAAGAGCTTATGTTAAGAGTTCTTGATAGCTACAAAAGGGAAATTCAAAATTGATGTAAGCTGCAATCACTTCCTTTGCTGTCTCTCCTCTCACTGAATTCTCAAACCTTTGCAATCTGGCTTTTAAGTTCATCAGTCCAAGGAAAGTAGTCTTTCCATATTTACCAGGATCTCTTAAATGCCAAGTTTTGGCAATTAAGTTCCCTCTTCATTGTCCTAATTTTTGACCTTTCTGCTTCACTGGACAATCTCTTAATGATTATGACATAAACTTTCTATTAAGGCTGCATATTTTATATGTACTTGTCTCCCCTATAGAAGGTGACCTTTTTGTGAGTAGCAATTGTTTCACCCAATGTATTTGTATAGGCAGAACCTGGCACAGTACTAACACAATTGAGTGACTGACTTATTAATTGATAACCATATATTTTAGAAGAGCAAAGAAAGGATCATGGTTGTTCTTCAGTCATGTCCAAATCGTTGTGACTTCATTTGGGGTTTGCTTGGCAAAGAAAATAGGATTGTTTGCCATTTCCTTCTGCAGTTCATTTTATGGATGAGGAAACTTAAGCAAACAGGATTAAGTGAATTGCCCAGAATCACACAGTTAGTAATTACCTGAGGCAGGATTTCAGCTCAGTTAGTCCCAATTTTAAATCCAGGGTTCTGTCTACTTCATTGTCTTGGAACTAAATTCAGCTTTAATATGATGAACGCCCAGGAAAAGAGGTCACCAAGTTGCCTAAGGAGGACAAACTGGCCCAACTCCAAAACAGAGCAAGTCAAGATGGAGGACAAAAGGCAGGAAGTTGCCTGTATTCTCCCCAGTTTCTATCAAAACAACTTGAAATTAAGCCTCCAAAAAAAAAAAAATTCTGGAGTGACAAAATCCACAAAAGGATGGATTAAACAACATCAACAACAAAGCCCTGACCATAGAAAGCTACTATGGTTACAGAGAAGATAAAAATTCAGAAGAGGACAACAATTGTTCTCAAGCACAAAATTCCTTCCTGGAAGATCCCAGAAAGGATTTAAAAAATTAAATAATAGAGATAGAAGAAAAACTGGGAAAAGAAATACAATTATATAAAAAAATAGAAAAATAGTCAACAGCTTGGTAAAGGAAACACAAAAGTCAACTAAAGAAAACATCTCCTTAAAAACTATAAGTGACTAAGTGGAAAAAGAGATATAAAAGCTAACTGAAAAAATAATTCCTTAAAAATTAGAATTGGGCAATTAGAAGATAACCACTCCATGAGACATCAAGAATCAGTCAAACAAAACAAAACAGGTCAGAGCTCCCATGCCAATCAATAATAGGATTGGAATTACAGCCTCTATATTCTGAGCCTAGCCAAGATAGAGAGAAGTAGTCTTAAAATTAGTAGCTCAGATGAATTCTTAGACATCATGTTTGACAAATTTTCATATGATTCAAAACTAGCAGAGAGAGTTAAAGATGTTATATGGCAGATGAAGCAAAACCATGTTTGGCTCTACAATTCCATGATTCTTTCATCTTATTCAAAGGGCTGTGACGCAAAAGACTCATGTTCATTTTGCTTGGCTTTGTGGGATGGAAGTAAGAAAGTATGTAAGTTGCCCAGGTGCAGATTTAGATCCAATGTAAGGGGAAATGTTCTAACAATAACTGCCTTCAGTGCCATTCTGGGTGTAGCTGTCCACCACATCTTGATGCTGGATTTGATTGGATGACTGCTCACCCCAGTGCAGCTCAGAACTCTTGGACTCAAGCAATCTACCAACCTCAATGACACCCTTCCAACCCACCCACTTCCAACCCAACTCCTGCCCAGAAGCAGAAATTATGGAAGGGTGTCACTGAGCCTGACTTGCCTGAGTCACTTATAAAAAATGCTGACCAGAAGAGGGTGGCAAGCTGTTTAAGGAGGTGGTGAGTTCCCCATCAGTGGAGATTCCTGTGCTCTTATGGATTAGACTAGATAACCTCTGATCTCACAGCCAATTCAGGGATTACGTGATTTTTTTTCAAGATTTACGTGATTTATAGGAAGACAAAAACTATTTATGGCATGACAGCTACTCATGCTTGGAAATGTGATGTTCCTCATGAAGGAGGGAGGAGAACAACATGAGGCATCAAGTTACATCCAGATATTTGTGCAGAGATTATAATAACAATAGCAATAATAATATTTATATCACTTTAAGATTTGCAAAGTACTTTACATTTATTTTCTCATTTGATCTTTGCAATAGCCCTGTAAAGTAGGTACTATTATTATCCCTGTTTTCTAGATGAGGAAACAGATTTATAGAGGTTGTGACTTGCCTAGGGCACACAGCTAGGTGTGTCTAAGGCAAGATTTGAACTCAAGACATGCTGCCTCCAAGCCCAGCACTCTACCACCAAACTTAGCTCCATGCTCCCATTGTACCTGGGCTCCACTCTCACCTAAGTCATTGATGCTGCTGGGACTACTCATTTAAACCTTCTGAGAAAAAGAACAGCTTTAGACTATGAGGCAGAATCCTTACTATGTGTTCATTTGTTTGGTAATGTGTTAATCAAGCATTCATTAAACACTGGCTTTTTATCAGGAACTAGGTTAATGCTCTGGGCATATTAAGACAAACATGAAAAAGGTCCTGCCCTCAAGGGGCTTAAGTGTAATGCCAGAGAAACTGAGACAAAACAGAGATTGGTATTTAATCTTTTAATTGTGGAGAGTTTAGGCTAGCCTATCCGGATGGGACTCAAGTCCAAAAATCATTCCAGCCCCGAGTGACTGAGTCAGGGACTTTTTAATATGATCTTAGAGGGGAAACAAAGGCAGATAAGGGGGAGAACACTGGATGAACAGCCAAACCATAATTCCAGGAAAGGATCATAACTTAGTTCTGACAGATTAAGGGTCAAAATAAGAAGGTCAAGAGTAGGAGACAGGAAGGCATGGGACAATACTCAAACGGAGGGGAATTATCCTAGCAAGAATCAAGATAATGCACCTGGAGTTTATGACACAATGGTCTGTAAAGTGGTCAGAACTTCAAGTTTTTTCCTGACTCAATGCCCCTAGTCTTAATGGCAAGGAAAAAAAGGGGGCTATAATCATTTTATTCAAGGCATGGCAATTCAAGGCATAACAACAGTCAAACGAAGGTTACACTATATACATACTTAAGTATATATAGAAAATGTATGAGGGGAACACAAGTTAATTTTGAGAAAGAACATCTTAGCAACTGGGAAAAGTAGGCATAGCATAGTGCTTGGAATATAATAGACACTTCATATAATGTTTATTGATTGACTGAAGGTATATTTGAACTGTCTTAACCAGAAATTCCAAGAAGCAACAGTGAAGAAAGAGGATATTCCAGGGATGGGAAACCCTGGCAAAAGCATGTAGGAGTCAGTTTGAACTGAGCTGTTTGTTAAATTTGTAGTGTGAAAATCTCCATCTCAGAAATTAGCTACAAAATTTGGCCTTGATTTATTGTTTTATCTATTGCGCAGCCTAATAAAATGAAAGAGGAAAAAGTTAATGCTGATTAAACATAAAACTTATCTGATGCATACTTTTTCCCCCTAAAAAGCCAATTGTTAAAATTCCAAAATCAGCTAAATGCCAAGACACAAAACTAGGAAGTGAAGTATCATACATGTGGAACAGAGAAGATTAATAGAATTGCATTGCAGAATAAGAGGAGGAGAATAATGTACCAGATGATCAGAAAGAGAAATGACCCCTCTTTGGCCATTTCTGGCATTCTGTCACCTTCTGAAATATGATGTACATCATTTTTGATAAGGCAATTAAGAGGAGCTAATCTGCCTTCCCATCAACATTGGATCTACCCAATGAATAGTAGTAGGTTGATGGAAACCACCAGGCTATTGCTTCCCCAATATCTGTTTGACCTTGTTACCATCCTGCCTTTAGTGTACCAGAATTGGTAGGATGGTACAATAGCTTTATAGTCAGAGAACCCAAGTTCAAATCCTGCCTCCTTCACTTTCAGGCTGGGTAAACTTGAAGCAAATCATTTCACTTCTCACTAAATTTTCTCAGTTGTAAAATATAATTATCACTGGATCACTTCAAAGGTTACTTCCTCTGTAAATCTGTATCTAAAATTTCTGGCGAGAAAAAAGAAGAAAAAGCAATTTATACACCCTTAACCTATTTTTCCATTTTGGTAAAATGAGCTTCCTACGTTCCCCTTCTGAGTTCAGCACCCTAGTTGTTCACACAAGGTATTTTGGCCAAAACTGGTTTTAGAATGGTCTATTCTGGAAAATCTTTCATGCCCCACAAAGAAAAAAGAAAGGAATTTAGAACAATGATACCAAAGTACTGAGTGCATGTGGGAGGGAGGCAAGGTCAGGAACAACACACAAAACTTGCATTTCTCAGGTGTGGTTGGGACCTACCCACTAGTTTCAAGTGTTTTAGTAAACAGGTTTCATTTTCCTGATGAATTATCTTCATAGCTTTTACAGTAGGAAAGTTTAGCTAGATTATCTCTTTCTACTACACCTCCCATGTCCTTTGCTGATTTCTACATTAAGAACACTTCTAACCTTGCAAAACAGGAAGAAAAGACTGTGGGTAAATGTTTTGTTTCAAAATAGATAACCATCAGTTGAGAAATGGCCAACCAAATTGTGGTACATGAATATCATGGAGTATTGTTGTGTTATAAGAAATAATAAATAAGAAGATTCTTACAGTCTGGGAAAGGTATAAAAAGCATTAACACAAGCACAGAAAGACATAAACTGATGCAAAGTTTAAGTAAGCAGAACCAGGGAAACAATATGTACAAAACCTGCAACATTTAAGTAGAAGGAACAAAGTTAATGACCAAAGTGGGCCCTGATGGGAAAATGCGATTGTTCCATTCTTTGCAGAAGTAAAGGACAATGGGTATGGAACATTAAGTACACTTTTGATATATTTTTCAGTCCTATTGAATTGCTTTTTTATGGATTTTTTTTTAATTCTTTGGTACAAAGAATATATTTCTGGGTATGAAGTTGACGTGAAAATAAAAGTTATGAATCATTTTTTATGTTGTTCCCTTTCCTCACCTCATTATCCCTTCCTGATATAGCAATCAATCACTTATTTATTCATTGTATCTTCATGCTTGCTTATAATAGTGAAAGATATATCATAAATCTAATGGAAAAGAAAAAAGTGGTTGAACACAGTTGGGAAGATAGTTGATTAGAAGCTTTCTACGGATGGGTTGGCTGATTCTGAATTCAGTCATTCTTTTCAATCACTTTAAATTGATATTTGAAAAACCAGGGCTAGATTTAAGCAGCAAAAGCAATGATGAACTTCAAAAGTCAGATATTGTTGATTTTGTGAACTTCATGATCTAGCATCTTTAGATCATTTATCCCTCCAAAGTCATATATACAATGTACCTGGCTGCTGAAAAGCCTTAAAAGGAGAAAAGAATGCTTCATAGTCATATCCATTAGCCTATAAACCCATATGATTTCTCAGATTTTAGGCTGAACCATCTCAAGATTAGCTTATAAACTTAGAATGAACTGTTGTTAATTGTATAATCTCCAAACCAAAATTCCATGTAAGTGGAATGAACTCATCTCCGTGAGCTTCACTGGAAACACCCTCTACTCCTCACCCCAAATCAAGGATTCTGGTATCAAGAGAGCCTAATGTTCCAAGACAAAAATTCTTAAAGGCTTGTAACTGAGATTTAAAGCCTGGTGCCCAGAATTCTGAAATTTAGAAATTTCAGCTATGAGGTCACTATCAATGAGTTTCAGAAATGCTTTTTGTTGTTGAGTTCTTTCAATTATATCTAACTCTTCATGACTCTATTTGGGATTTTCTTGGCAAAAGTATTGGAGTGGTTTACCATTTTCTTCTTTAGTTCATTTAACAAGTGAGGAAACTGAGTCAGCAAACAGGGTCAAAAGGCTTGGCCAGGGTCACATAGCTAGTACATGACTGAGGCCAGATTTGAACTGGAGTCTTTCTAACTCCAGCACTCTATCCACTGAACCATCTAGTTGCCCTTCAGAAATACCTAGGCAGATTTTAAATAATTGCTTAACAAACTCCCTTTCCTTCTCACCTCCATTAACTAGTATTCATCTCGTAAAATATCATTTTCTTCCATTCCATTAAATTCAACTTAACATATATTAATTCCATGAGCTAGACATCATTCTGAGCACTGACAATATAAATATAAAAGCAGCACAGTTCCTATAACCAAGAAACTTAACATTCCACTATTCTTATATTCATGGCCAGATTATATGATATCTTTGAGAGTTGGTATAGAATGGTAATTTGGAGACACAAAGACCTGAGTTCAAATCCTACCTCAGAACATTCCAGCTATGTGATGTAAACAAGTCTCTTTAACCTCTCTATGCCTCAGTTATCTATAAAATCTATAAAAAGCAATTATTCAGTTATGTTACAAATAAATGTTTTTTTTAACTATAAAAGCAAGAATGTTTGTGTTTGAAGCATTTTGTATCAATCTAAAACTTATGATTGTGTACACAATGACTGGTGTTTATGTTGTGATTACATTGAACTCTGTCCACTTCTACAACTTCTCAACCTGATATCAAATTATTTCTAAATTACCTCAAGGGCTTGACATTTGAGAGTAAATCAATTCTCAGTGGAAGGTGAGACATATCTACATACCTATCCATCCTGTATTCTATGTACTGCACCTGAATGAATCCTTTATTCCCACTTGTTCTTCCATAATTGTACCTCATCTCCTATATAATCACATAATCAAGATATATAATGGATTATATAGATCAAGATATAGAATGGTCTTGAAAAGTCATGAATCTTCCTTTACTAGGAGTCTTCAAGCAGAAAATAGATAATGTCTTGTCAGGTGTGTTTTAGTGGGACATCAATTTTTTTTTTTTACTATGGATTGGACTTTTGTTGTTATCTTTGTTCAGGCATTTTCGATTGTGTCTGTCTCTTTGTGACCTCATTTGGGGTTTTCTTGATAAAGATATAGGGAATGGTTTGCCATTTCCTTCTCCAGCTCATTTTTACAGATGAGGAAACTGAATCAAACAGGGATAAGTGATTTGCCCAGGGTCATATAGCTAGTAAGTGTCTGAGGTCAGATTTGAATTCAGGAAGATGAGTCTTCCTGATTCCTGATACCACCTAGCTATCTGTCTGTGGGTTGGGTTAAATGGCTACAGAAGTCCTTTCCAATTCTATCATGCCATAAATTCTCAGACTTAGAAAGCATTCTGATTTATCATTCAACTGATTTCTTTCAAAGAAAGCAATCAAGATACTAAAAAAAGGTAAAAGAGCAGCTTTATCTTTATATCAGAGAGTTGATCATCATAGAATTGATGATTGCCAGAGTATTAATATATAACAGTCTAGACTCATTATCTCACCCCCTAATATCAGCTAACAAACTTTATGACTCACTAACCTAGAAGAAGACACCCTCAGTCATCAACCACTTCCTGATATATTATCAACCAATTTCCGACAGCTCTTAAGCCTCCTTGCAATTGATAACTAGTTGGGTTTTTTGGTTTTGTTTTATTGATGATTTTTTAGAACCATTTTAAAACCATTTTAAATCATCACCATTTTCTAATATTCACTTTCCTTTGCTCCCAGAAATTTTTAGCAAAGAAATACAGTTCAGGAAAAAAAAAAAAACCACCATCAGCCACACCTGAAAATGTATGACTAATTCTACATGTTACTCAGCTACCTCTCGATAAGATGTGAGATAACTAGTCTTTTTCATCCTCCACAAACAAAGGAGAAATTTAGAAAAAATTTATTCCAAAGATTAAGTCATGATTATGAACATGGGCTCCAAAACATGTGAATCATTTCTATATTATAATAAGTGTTAGAATCTGCATAGCACTTTAAGACTTGCAAAGAATTTTACAAATATAAGCTTATTTTGTTCCTTTAACAAGTCTGGGAAAGAAGAACCATTATGATTTCTATTTTAAACTTTAGAAAACTGAAGCAAATCTGGCTAAGTGATTTACCAAGGATCACAGAAGTAGAAAGCATATGAGACTGGGTTTGAATATAGGGCTTCCTGGTTCCTAATGGACAGGATTATATTATTGAGGTACTTTGATTAATACTATAGGCCCCTAGGTTTTATAAATTGTCTTTCTACTCCTGATATTATCTTAGAGTTGGATCATACGTTTAATTTTTTTTAAAAAGAGCTTTTATTTGTATCATCCTGTATGGATCTGACAATAATCCTGTGAGGTAGATAAAGTTGATGCTATCCTTGTGGGAAACCTGAGCAGGAGAGGGCAAGAGGAAAAGAAATCCATCATTGAGAAAGGAGTCACATATAGCAAAATGTTCTATGTCTAGAAGATATCTTGAAGTTCATCTGGTCCAACTACTTAGCTCACAGATAAGGAAACTGAGGCTGAATGATGGTCCTTATTTGTAGATAGCTGTTATGGTCCTGTTTGTACAAGATGTTCACAATAATGTTAACCTATTGGGAATATGCTCCTGTTGTTATACAGTTTCCTTTTATTATTCTGCCTCAGTTTCCCTACATTGTTCTGCCTCAGTTTCTCTAAATTGTGTTAGTTCCTTGCCTCAGTTCCTTGAATTATTGTTCTGCCTCAATCCCCCTGGTTGCAACCCCCTTCCTAATCATTAGGACTGAGATAATTAGGGCTGGAAGCCCTGACCATTAGCATTCCATAGGCAGATAAGTTACGAAGAGATATGCTTACATATCTTTAAGTTCCAGACTTTCTGTTTCTAGTGAATACCTCCTTCACTCCCACTTTATCAGAATTTATGGTCCTACCCCCCAACTTTTCAGAACTGAATGGATGGTCCATTCCTGGAAATTTCCATGCTCACTAGTTTTTGGATTCCACCTCTTGCCTTTGTCTCCCCAATCACTTGGAGCCATATATAAATCATTGGAATCTCACATTCCATACTGGATTCTTTGAGAAGAAAGTCTAATTTAGCCCTGGAGGCAGAATGGATTCTTCTCTGCCTCCAGACTACCTCTCCCTCTCAGAAACCCAAATAAAATATTAAAAACTCTCTAATCTCTATCTTGCCTTAGTTTCTCTGGCATTATGCTACCTCTAGCCCTCCATTCATTTTTTGAAATTTTATCTGAAGTCCCCTTTAATCATTTCAGTCATATTCAATTCTTTACAATGCTATTTGGGGTTTTATTGACAAAGATATTGAAGCAGTTTGCCATTTCTTCCTCCAACTCATTTTATAGATGAGGAAATTGAGGCAAGCAGAATTAAATGACTTGCCCAGAGATCACAGAGCTAATGAATGTCTCAGACCAGATTTGAATTCAGGGGAATGAGTTTTCCTGATTCCAGGACTGGTGTTGTCTTCACTGAACCACCTAGGTCATCAAAGCCTTCCATATCTATTCCCACTCACACAGATCTCCCTTGATAAAAATATAACCTCCTTGAGAGCAGGGACTATTTCATTTTTATCTCTGAATGCTTAACACCTAACATAGTACCAGGAACATAGTAGGTGCTTAATAAGTGTTTGTTGATTAAGAAGAAAGGAAATAAGCATTTTAATTGCCTATTATGTGCTAAGGGCTTTACAAATATAATTATCCTGGGAGGTTATTAGGTGTTATTATTGTCCTCTTTTTACAGAGAATGAGGCAGACAACATTTAAGGGACTTGCACAAAATTCATACAGTCTGTGGTAGAGATTTGAAATCAGAGCTTTCTGACTCTAAATCCAGGGCTCTATTTACTGCCACCTAGCAGCTAAGTGACTAATTGAATTTTTATAACAATGTTCACATAGTTCAGCATTTGATTATGTATCAATCACAAGTTGCTACATGTATATAGTTTTGCATCCCCTTCTCAAGGAGAACAATTATGTTATGTGCTCTTCTATGTTTCTCAATGAGCATAACACAAAAAGAGTTCTTAGTAAACATTAATCACTGACCCAGACTTTATTCTGGGTTCTGCTACTTATTAACTATGTAGTTTAGGTAAATCATTTCTCCTCTCTGGATCTCAATTGTATCATCAAGTAAAGAATTGCCTCAAATAACCAAGAAAGTCCCTTTTTCAGTTCTATATCTATCTATATCTATATATATAACAGTCCCAAGACAGCCATGAACAGACATACTGTCTTGACCAGACCCAACCTATTTAAAGATTCTACCTTCACTCTCCAGTTTTAGATCAGAGGTCAGAGAGATCATCTTTCATTGTCCCTATCAGGAAAGTCCACTGACTCTCCTTTACCCTCTATTGTCCTGATCAGGCAGGTCCCACTTTGACTCATTTAGGTTTTAGACAATAGAGACATTTCCAATTGTCTTGGTTGTAATACTCTTTTTTAAAACTACTCTCACATTTCCTGTTCATTGACTAGTCATGAAGACAGATTGCCAAAGTAATTGAAAGAACCTCGTTGTCATTTTATTTTACTCTCTTATCAAGGATAGTTGTACATAGAAAAGAAACTAGAAAGCACATCCTTTTGTATATTTAAAGAACATTAGTAAAGAAAATACTTTTAGTAATAACTAGGAAGATGGAAGATTAAGAAAGAGATCATAGATTAAAAGCTGAAAGGGAGCTTCAAAGACAGAATATGATCCCCCCCCCTTTTACAGATGAGAAAACCAATAAAAGTTAAGTGGAATGTTCAGGATAATAAGCAAGTAACCAATCAACCAACTAATCAATTGACCAAGATAGTAAGTGTCAGAAGTGAATTTGAAACCAGGTCTTCCTGGCTCCAATTCCAGAACTCCATCAAGGAGCTCATATTGCCCTCAGAACTAGGGAAGAAGAGTAAGAAGGAAATACTGAGTTCTTGAAATTAGTTACCTTTGGGCTGTAGTCAACTCTTAGGCAATGAAACATCTTGTATTGAACTCAATATTGACAGAAGAGTACTAAATGGTCTGCTACACCACCACTTAGCTATTGAATTAATCTAGTGACACTGGCTATGTTGCTGGTTCTTCACACAAGACACTCTTAAGTTATAAGCAATTTCATTGGCTATCTTCCATGCCTGGAATGTCTTCTTCTTGCCCCTACCTCCTGACTTTCTGGATGTCTTTCACGTCCCAAATAAAATCCCACCTTCTATAAGCCTTTACCTTGAAGTCAGTGCCTTCCCTCTGAGACTATTACCTATTTCTCTCTGTGTCTCTTTCTGTCTTTCTCTGTGTGTGTGTCTCTCTCTCTTTCTCTTTCTCTCTCTGTCTCTGTCTCTTTGTGTTTCTCTGTCTCTCTTTTTTTCTCTTTCTCTTCCTTTCCCTTTGTGTGTGTGTCTCTGTTTCGGCCTCTCTAACTCTCTCTCTCGCTTTTTCTTTCTTTCTCTCCCCTGCCCCACTCCCAGGATATGTGTATATGTATGTATAGATATAGATATTTATGCACATGCATAAATCGATACACACATGGTATGTATTTTTGTATTGTAAATTCCGGGCTAGCTCCCTGGAGACCTCAGGATCAGCCAGAGTCAGGATAAGCAAAAGTCCTTGGTCTTTAGGGAGAGAAGGGAAGGAAATGGACAAAACTGCCAGAAGCTCTCCACCAACCTCCCTTCTCCTGGTCCTGCTGCAAAGTGAATCTGGCTTGTCTCACAACACCCTCTAATCCCTCCTACAATTAACTGTATAGACCAAAACATCGAGCCAGCACAGAACAGTGAGAAGGGCCATTTTCCCAAATATATGCTAATAGTCATTGTCCAATAGATAATTAGCCTTAAGTGCTTAGTTGTCTGATTCAAGCACACCTTTTAAGAGTTTCAGCCCTTTACATTGTATATATACATGTATGTCTGTGTGAATATATACATACATGTATATGTATATACACATAAATATGTATAGATAAAAAGATATATAGATGTAAACATAGCTATAGATAATTGTTTGCATGTTTTATTCTCCAATAGATTATTGTATGAATCCAGTTAATCCATGTAAAAACTCAGCATTTCACTGAAACCACAAATTCCTGCTACTTCCAAAGTAGTCCAAGGGAAAATGAATGAGCTCAAATCAGTCTGTATTGTCATTTATTTTATCAGTTATTATAATAAAGAATTGTTGACATGAGTGAAAAAACTAAGAAGAAAATTATTATTAAAAGCATCTTCGGAATGGGGATTTTGAACTTCAGTTATTTACTAATATTTGACATGTGGTTTGATTGCTCAAGGAACATAGTATTACAGGATGCTTGTACACTAAGACTATACAATACAGCATTTATCTGAGTTCTACAAATTTTTTCCTGTCTCACTTATAGTTGGCTTCATTATTAAAGTCTCTTCTCTAGTCCAAAAAAGTAAAACCATAAAATATTAAAATGGGAAGAGATCAGCTTTCTTTCAATGTTTGGAACTTAACATAGTACCTGGCATATAGTAGATACTTAATAAATGTTTGTTGATTTACAGCAAGGATTCCTAATGTTTTTTTGGACTCCATACCCTTTGGTTTTCAGTAAAAAATTTCCCATGTTCCTTATTTAACGTGAAATATAAAAGAAAATACATATACACATAAGAAAGAGAATAAAAACAATAATTTTAGAAGTAAAATATTTGGTAGAACAACAATGTTTTGATATAATCAAGTTGTAAGATGTTTATCAGAAAAGAGGCAAAGAATCTTGATTGTGTTTCTTGTCAACCAATAGTTTTAGATTCTATATAGATTTCTTATTTTAATAGAGAATAGGATGACTAAGAATTCTGATTTACCTACTTGTTAGGGAACACATACAATGGGAGTGGTGGGATATGCTTCTCCCATAGCATAAAAGAATTATTTACCCAATGGTCTGCCTTAATAAGCTTCTCAAATCTTTGTACATGTACCCCAAGTAGGGAACCAATGACTTAGTGATCATTCAATCCCATCCCATTCCTTTACAAATGGGGAAACTGAGACCCTCCCCCAAAAAAGATATCATATAATAAGTAATTAGGTAGAACTGGGATTTCAACCAGGTCTTCAAGTTACTAGTCTAGATTACCTTGAATAGTGCTAAGCAATTTTCCAAAACTTCATGGTATCCCTTTGGCATCTGTTAGCTTTCCCTAATTTTTTTTTTTAGAATTTAGAAAATACCATATGATATGGTTTCTCCTATAATCTTCTAACTTTTTTGTTTCTTAGTCCTCATTGAGAAGACAATCAAACAAATATTAGTTTCATGTATTCTTCAGTCCAAGCAAATTGAGTTTTTTATTTCTATTTTTTAAATATTCCTCATATATAACATTCTGTCTTTGCACACCCATGGAATGTAGTTTCTCTCTTGGAATCCCTAATTTACTTCAGAATTCAGCTTAAACCACTTCTCATATGAAGGCTCCCAGTCACCAATGCCTCCCTTTGTCCTTACCAAATTATCTTTTATTTATTTTGTAAATACACTCACAAACACACACACACACACACACACACACACACACACACACACACACACACCTACGTGTTGTCTTCCTTTCTAGAATGTAATCTTTCTCAAGACAGAGACTATCATTTTTATTTTTATATCCTCAGCACCTAGCACAGAGCTAATTTAGTAAGTGCTTATTGATTGATTTTTTCCAAAATTTCAGGCTTTTTTCAAATGATTCATTCCCCCTTTCCAAGACAGACACAATAAATTTCTTCCCCCCATTTCATCATTTCATTTATTCATTTATTTTTAACATTTAAAAAATTTTTAATTCCAAATTCTCTCCCTCCTTCCCAACTCTCTCCCACCCATGCAATGTGAACTACACATGGGAAGTCATGCAAATCATTTCCATATTAGCTAAATTTATTTAAAATAAATTAAATGTTTATTGCTCAAAAAATGTTTGTGGGACTTAAGGCATATGAGTATACATATAAAATATCAATGATAATAAATCATAATTTCACAATCTCGACATTCAGTTAAAAGACCTCATATAGGGTCATGACTCACAGTTTGAGAAGATGGATCTTAGATTATTATCTTTATCAGAGTAGCTAAGTCTTCTGTAGTTGATCATCATTACTATAGTGCTGTTATTGAGGATAATGTCCTCCTGGTTCTGCTCACTTCACTTTACATCAGTTCATATAAGTCTTCCTAAATTTTTCTAAAACAATTCTGTTCATCATTTCTTATAGCACAATAACATTCCATACTACAATTTGTTTAATCATTTACAAAATGATGCTCATCCCCTTAATTTCCAATTTTTTGCCATCACAAATATTTTTGTTCAAACAGTTCCTTTTTCATTATCTTTTATTTCTTTGGGTTACAAATCTAGTATCCATATTTTTGAAAGGACATGCAGTTTTTATAGTCCTTTGGACATAGTTCCAGATTCTTCTGTCATTTTCCCTTTTCTGTCATGTTAGCTACTCTTATAGATGTGGGTATTTTAATTTGCACTTTTCTAATCAATGGTGATTTAGATTTTTATATGAATATTCATAGCTTTGATTTCTTCTGGAAACTGACTATTTATATCTTTTGATCATTTATCAATTAGAAAGTGACTTATTCCTGGCTTAGTTCCCTGTATATATTTGAGAAATGAGACCTTCATCAGAGAAATTTGCTTTAGATTTCCTGCTTTCCTTCTTATTTTGGCTACATTGGTTTTGTTTATGTAAAACTTTTTTAATTTTATGTAATCAATCATCCATTATAGTTCTCATGATCCTTTCTATTTCTTTTTTGGTCACAAACTCTTTATCAATAGATTTGACAAGCACATTTTCCCTTGATTTCCTAATTTACTTATGATGTTATTCTTTATGACAAAATCATTTACTCATTTTGACCTTATTTTGTCATATGGTGTGAGATCTTGGTCTCTGCCTAGTTCCTGAAGAACTTCTTTCTACTATTCCTAGCAATTTTTGTCAAACAGTGAATTCTTGCCTCCAAAGATTGGAACTTTAGGTTTATCAAACACTAGATTATTATAGTCATTTACTACTGTGTATTGCATACTTAATTTATTCCTTGATCCACCACTCTGTTTTTTTAGCCAGAACCAGATAGTTTTCATGATTACTATTGTGTTGTATAGTATGAATCTGTTACTGCCTTTCTTCACATTTTTTTCTCATTGATTTCTGTGATATTGACCTTTTTTCTTCCCAGTGACTGTTCTTTTTTTCCCCTAGCTCTATAAAATAATTCTTTGGCGATTTTATTGTCATAGTACTAAGTAAATTAATTTAATTAGAATTGTTATTTTGTTCATTGGTTTAGCTAATTAATATTTCTCCAAATGTTTAGATCAGTCTTAAATTATATGAAAAGTGCTTTGTAATTGTGTTCATATAATCCCTGTGTTCATCTTGGCAGATAAATTCTCAAGTATTTTAAAATGTCTATTGTTATTTTAAATAAAATTTCATTTTTTAGATTTTGTTGGCAGTATATAGAAATGCTGATGATTTATGGGGATTTATTTTATATCCTGAAGCTTTGTTAAAGTTATTTGTTGTTCCAAATAATGTTTAAATTGCTTCTATAGGGTTCCATGATAAATACACTATCATAACATCTGTATAGAGTGATAGTTTTGTTTCATTTCCTATTTTTATTCTTCAAATTATTTTTGTCTTATTGCCATGGTTAGCATTTGTAATATTATTTCAGGGGTCCTCAAACTACGGCCCACGGGCCAGATGCAGCAGCTGAGGATGATTATCCCCCTCACCCAGTGCTATGAAGTTTCTTTATTTAAAGGCCCACAAAACAAAGTTCTTGTTTTTACCATAGTCCGGCCCTTCAACAGTCTGAGGGACAGTGAACTGGCCCCCTATTTAAAAAGTTTGAGGACCCCTGAATATAGTGGTGATAATGAACATTCCTACTTCACCCCATTCTTATTGAGATGACTTTTAGCTTATCTCTATTACAAATAATGCTTACTCTTGGTTTTAAATAGATAATATTTATCATTTTAAGAAAGGCTCCTTCTATTCCTATGCTTTCTAGTGTTTTGAAGAGAAATGGGTGCTGTATTTTGCCAAAAGCATTTACTTATAATAATCATTTAACTTTAATAGTTAGACACTAAATTTCTAAAAGCACAAATATGAAAAGAAAACTATTCTTAGGATCATAAGATCAACTTAGGGAGTGCATAATGCACACAGCTAATAGGCTCATGGCTCAATTTTATATTGGTTTCCATGATCAAAGTTTCAATATTTGGAGGGAAAAAAGAAATAATTGATATCCTTTCAGAGGCTGGGAAACTATCTGTTATGTAAAATTTTTGGTTTCTTTCAATATTGCTGAGGACATTGTATAGACAGGCATTAAAATTCTTGGGTAACTCAAATAGCCAATTCCTGTTAGCACAATTTCTGCCTTCTCACATCCCTGACTATCCCAGGGTGTGGAGATAGTCTCCTGTCTCCATGGCACAGCCCTTCCTGCCCTTTTTATGGCTGGTTCCAATGGTGGTTGATGTGAGGTTTTTATGGTGTATGATGACTCATGGGACAGAATGAATAAATGAATAAAAAAGACTAAGTTGTATCACTCTGGATGAAAGGTAAAAGAGCCCAGTTTCCTGTTAGAATTTAATCACCTACCTACCCCCCACTTTGGACCTGGCATTTCTAATATTGCCACTTTTAAGAACTATCCTTCCTGTGTATGTTTAGTTTCAACTCATATATCTCTTATTGATATGGAAGCAGCCACCAGCTATGACTCCTCTAGAAACACTGCTTTCAACCCTAACAGGACATCTAATTCTTATTTAGATCTGTCTCTAGAAGTTTGGTTGCCTTTTCTCCAGAGACTTTTTGTTTGCCTTGCATCTCTCAACAATTAGATGTTGTCTTTTCTGAGTCTAAGTTCTGTGACATGATCAAAAACAGAGAGACAGAGACAGAGAGAGAGAAAGAGAGAGGGAAGGAAACAACATAGAGAGAGACAGACTGAGAGACAGAGAGTCAGAGAAAAGAGAGGTATCTCTTCCCTTCAAGTAATGCCCTCTCAGGGGTCTCAGTGACAGATTCTCTTCAATTAATCAAAATATTTTTTCTGTATGACTTCAGTTAAATAATAAATATTTATCAAGCATCTACTAAGTGCCAGGCACTATGTTCAGTGTTGGGAATATAAAAAAAGTCAAAAGATCATCCTATTTCTTAAGGAGTTCATAATCTAATGCAAGAGGAAATATGCAAGCAGCATGTACAATTAATCAGTCATTCAATGGACATTTATAAGTGTCTGCTACATACCAAGCACTGTGCTAACTACTGGGGATTCAAAAAAGATGCAAAAGATAGTCCCTGCCTCAAGGAGCCTGAAATCTAATGGACATTATTTGTTTCATTCCAATGACCCAAAGCTCCTATTATCTCAGTCATCTTTCCATTCGACCTATGTATCAGCCATCATTCTTATTCCTCTGCCCCCAGAAAAAGAATCCAATCAGAAAATGATTTTCCAGAAGATGGTTCTTGGACTGAGCTTTGAAGGAAACCGGGGACACAGTGGGTCAGAGGTAAGGGAGGAAAACATTCCATGCACATAAATGGGAAATGCAATGTGTGGGGAGAATGGCAAGAAAATCAGTTTTTCTTATTAAATTAAAAACATATCATTCTCCATCTTGCATAACAGTTGTCTGCCTCCCCTTATGAACGATTAAATCCACATATAATAGACACAATAAATAGGTATTGGTTGATTGATTAAAGAAACCACGTCTTTCTCATCTTAGTTCCTTTCTTCTAAACTGTTCACTGTAGAAGTTTAAGAAATGTTCCTTGATGAATTTGAATTTGAATACCGTATATGGACAGATTTGGCCTTTAAAAACATTTTCAAATTATCTTTTTCATCTTGACCTTAGCATTCCAAGCCTTTCTCCCCCTAAATTTGGAGATGAAAATTACCTCAATGATTATCTAATCCACTTATTTTACTATTAAAGAAATCAAGACCAGAGATATGATGTAACTTTCTTAATGTCATACAGGCAGTAAACCAGGAGCTCTGACCTTAGCACAATCACAGGGCTCCTTTCCATGGTACCAAGTACCTATAAATGGGAAGAAGCTCCCATTCAGAAGTAAATAAATGTCTCCATAGCCATATATGAATCAGGAACCCACATCCTTCTTTGTGGGTTCACCCCCCTGCTTATCTTTGTTTAATTGATGTATTAATTGACTGAGTACAGTGCAATTCAACAATAGTTTACTGGAAAAGTAAATAAGCCAGGAATTAAATAGTTGGATAAGTAGAGATCTAATAGTGGGAATGAACCCTCCCCTTTCTATTACATCAGCCTGAATTCCATTTTCAAAGAACATAGGTAACATAGTTTGGAACATGGGTCAATTGTTCCAATGAAACTCCAGAGCTGGAATTTATGAATAAGTTAAATGTCACAGACTTTTTTCTATTTTCAGTTTCACTATCTATTCAAAAAGCAGATGTGAAGCAAAGTCAAGGTTCATTAACAGATTTAGAATGGTGAAGGACCTTAGAAATCATTTTGCTTATCTCCTACATTTTACAGATGCAGAATCTGGGGCTCAGACATTTGATGGGACCATTGCCCAAGTTCACACAGTGACTTCAGAGGCAGGACCTGAACTCAAATCTTTCTTATCTTAAGGCAGGTGCTTTCTTTAGCCACTGTCATGCTGCTTAATTGTGAATAGACTAGAGGAGTTCAGAGAAAGGGTGCTCTTTGTCCATTTACATTGTTGTTTTTCAGGTCTATGTTTTCAAGGAATGGATTAAGAAGAGAGGAAAGTGACCTCAGATCTATTCTGCCTCAAATTCTGCTGACTTCCAGTCCAGCTGCCTTTAAAACATCTCAAGATGAATGTCCAATAGACATTTGAAACTCAACATTTCCAAAACAGAACTCATTCTCTTTCTCCCTAAGCCCTTCCCCTACCTCAACTCTTACTTTTCCAATAACCATAAAGGGCAATATCATCCTCCCAGGCTTTCATGTTTAAAATCTAAGAGTCATCCAGGATTCTTCACCATCTTTTAGTCCCCCTATCCAAGCTGTGCCAAGGTCTATAGATTTTGACCTTTGCAACATCTCTCCTGTATACCTCCTTTTTGCCTCTGAAACTATTCTTGTTATTGTTCAGTTGTATCTGACTCTGTGACCCATTTTGAGATTTTTTTGGCAAAGATACTGGAGTAGTTTGCTATATCATTCTCTGACTCATTTTACAGATAAGGAAACTGAGGTAAAGTTAAATGACTTAGGGTCACACAGCTAATAAGTGTCTAAGGCTGGATTTGAATTCAGGAAGAAAGTCTTCCTGACCCCAGAGCCAGCACTCTATCCTTTTTGCTGCCTGGCTTTCCCTCTGACACTAACATCACTCTAGTACAGACCTTCATTACTTCACACTTAGATTAATTCAATAGCCAGCTGATGAGTCTGCTTAGCTTAAGCCTCTCCTTACACTGATCCATCTTCCATTCAGGTACCAAAGTGACTTTCCAAAATGTTACCCCTCTATTCAATAAACTCCAGCAGCTTCCCATTGCTTATAATTGCAAAACCAAAATGCATTGTATTCAAAGCCCTTCATAACCTAACCCTCCTATTTTTTCAGTCTTCTTATACCTTATTCCCTAATTTGCACTCTTCAATCCAGGGAGTCTGGTCTCCTGGTTGTTCCACAAACAAAACACTCCATCTCCTGGTTTCTGACATTCTCTCTGGTTCCCACATTCCTGGAATTGATCTTTTTCAATTCCACCGACTGACTTCTTTGACTTCCATTAAATTCTAAATATAATCCCACCTTCTATAGGAAAGCATCCCAACTGTTCTTAATTCCAGTGCCTTTTGTCTGTAATTATCCCTTATTTATCCTGTATAACACTTGTTTAGTATACATTTGTTTGTATGTTGAATTTCCCATTAGAGTGTAAGCTCTTTGAGGGACAGAAACTGTATTTTGCTTTTAAAAAAATTCCTAATACTTAGGCACTGTGTAATATGTAATATGTAATCTGGCACATAGTAAATATTTAATGATTGAGCTGGACATAGGATTGAAGTGAAGCAATGAGAAAAAAAAAAGGATGAAAGTTAGAAATAATAAGAGTTTGGACTTGAACCCGAGCCTACTGATTCTAAAGTGAGTGTTCTTTTTGCCCTTCCAAGATCTGTTATAGTAACAGTTAACAGCTTGAGCTCAAATTCAGTAAAAAATGTATAAACTAACCTGAGTCTAATAATAGCAAAAATGAAACAAATCTGATTTATTATTTTAATGAATACTTTACATACCTGAGCTCTTGGAATCATTCCTTTGCCTCAGATCTCTTCCCACTTCAATCCATCTTCCACTCAACAGCCAAAGTGATCCTATGACTGTATCACTGCCTACCCATCACCTCCAGAACCAAATAAAAAAATCTCTGACATTCAAAGCCCTGCCTCTCAACCCCCTCAGTTTTCTTATATCTTACTTCTTTCCCACAGACGCTGAAAGCCAATGACAATGACCTCCTTGCTAGTACTTGAAAATGACACTTCTTCATCTTAGCTGCTCTTTTCATTTCCTTTGGCTGTACCCCATGCCTGGAAAACTCGCCCTCCTTTTTTCCCCTTCCTATCTTTCCTGGCTTCCTTCAAGTCCCAACTAAAATTCCACCTTCTATAGGAAATCTTTCCAGATCTCCTTTAATGATAGTGGCTTCTTTTTCTTAGTTATTTTTAATTTATGTGTGTGTGTGTGTGTGTGTGTGTGTGTGTTGTTTGTACATAGATGTTTGCATATTGTCTCCATCACTGGACTATGTGCTTCTTTAAAGGAGGGACTATCTTTAAAAATACCTTGAATGAGCTCTTTATAGTAGTTTGGACAATGGCCATTTTACACTGGGAACATTAAATTGAATGGCATCAAGACAATGGAAGGGAGCAGGAAAGGGACTGTGATATTTTATTCAAGAACAGAATTGATTGTGCACAAATAGAAATCATGCACTCTTTAAGATCTTTAACTTTCAGAACAGGTGCTGATTTGCATCAATAGAGCTCCCCACAATGAAATCACAAGTATGGTCCAAAAAAATGAAAACACAAAGCTTATGACAATGTAAATGGAAAGAAGGCTAAAAGAAACCTGAATTCTGAGTAATTGAAAAGTTATCAATGTTCTATTAGCAGAAAATCAGAAATACACCTTTTCATCCCTTCTCAAATCTCCTATGGCTTTGCATCTCCATGCTCTCAGGAGAGATCCTTGCCTCCTATTTACAGAAAAGTTTAACCATGAATCATATACCATGAAATTCCTCTTACTCATCACTCTTAAGCCTACTCATTCTAAAGTGAGTGTTCTTTTTGCCCTTCCAAGATCTGTTATAGTAACAGTCAACAACTGTAAAAAAATGTATAAACTAACCTGAGTCTAATAATAGCTAAAAAAAAAACCTTTACAATATGTCTTCTGATCATATCATTCCATTGAAACTGCCCTGTTATGATCTTTTAGTTGCTAAATCCAACTCAGTTCTCATTCTTCTTCATTTTTCTGTAGCCTTTGATATTATTGAGCATTTATTTTCCTTGATGCTCTTTTCTTTCTAAGTTTTTGGTACTCCACTCTCTTCTGGTTTTCTTCCTACCTACCAGTCTCTTTTACTGATTCGTCATCCAGGTCATGTTCTCTAACCATTTATATCCCACAGGGTTTTGTCCTGGGACCTTTTTTCTTCTCTTCTCTTTCTACAGCATTTCACTTGGCAATATCATCAGCTTCCATGGATTAGGTTACCACCTTTATGCTATTAATTCTCAATCTATCCATAATGTTCTAATTGTTCTAATTTTTATCTTCATCTCTCTCTAATCTCTCATTCCCAATTGTCTTTCAAACATATTGAACTGGATGCTCAATGTATATTCTAAACCTAACATGTCCAAAATGGAAACTATATATCGAATCTCTGGGATGGCAAAGTGGGACAACCAGGATGTACAAAACAGAAGACATCAATAAAAGCTTATTTTTAAAAACAGTGATATAAAATTGTAATGATCAAGCATGTCCCCAAAGAAGAGATATGAGAAAATACCTTTTCCTCTTGAGTCTTTTGCAAAACTAAAGGACCATGGGTGTAGAACACAACATTTCTTTTTGATAGATTTATTTGTTTTGAAACTCTTTACATTTCTTTCTTCCTTTGTTATAAAGGATGACTCCTTAGAGTTCAGATAAATTAACATAAGTGGGGGAAATGGATGTAGATACTACTAAATAAGACACTAATTTTTCTTAAATGTTCTCAGATAATACACAAGTGATTCTTTGGGATGTAATTATTTTCAATTATCAAAAAAGCATTTAATGTGTACTTAATGTGTATTAGGCATTATTCTGGATCCTATGAATATAAAACCAAAAGTGAAGTAGTCCCAGATCTCAAGGAACTTATTACATTCTATTGGAGTAAGCCATAACATAAGTAAAAATATCAATATAAAATAAATACAAATTAATTTTAATAGGGAGAATACATAACCAGATAAAATTGTATTATTAATTCTTTGAGACAGCAATACACATCCTAGATTTTTTTATATATCCACCCAGGATACCTAGCAGTATGCTAAGCACACAGTAAATAAATAATTAATTATTCTCAGTGAAGTTATTAGTATAGACTTGGTCAAAAACATAGAAATATCTTGTTATATTGAAATTCTGAAGGCACTTTTTCTACCTCTGTAGTCTGTTTAGAATAGTTTCTTGAAGGGTGTTTTGTCGAATAAACACTAACAATCTTTAGTCATGGCTCAGGATTGAAAAATATATTGACTGGGTTATCTGCCGAGGACCTATCTCTTTCAGGTAGGCGCTCAAAGGGCAGCTGCTAATGATTCAGACAGTTTTGGATCTAAAAGGGACCATATAATTTACATGTATTTTTCAGGGTCACTCAGCCATAGTATAGCTGTTATTAATATCAACTCTACTATCTCCTGAACTATACTTCTCTTTTCATTGGGCTATGTCATCTATTTCTGTCTGCTCACCAGCCCTGCTTCTCATTCCTTCTCTTTCCAGGTTTCAGAGGCAATGAATGGTCCTTAAACACACTGGATCCTGGAGACCAATAGATCAGATTATTTTAGGCCTATCAGCACAAGTTTAAAGCATCAACATTCTTGAGGGTTCAAATCTTACCTCTGGAAGCTTATTAAGAGAAGGCCAGAGACAGATCTTGAAACCTTTTCATAGTGACTCTAGAACTGATCTTCATAAAATAAATAAAGAGCTGGCAGAAGCTGAGTACCCCAATAAGTCATTTAAGCTCATCCCCCCATTTTACAAGAAGAAAGTAACTCAAGAGAGTTAATTAAGTTCCTACATAGGTAGGAAGTGGCAAAGTTGCTGGAGGTTAGGTCTTGGGATCCATAGATCTTATATCTTTTATCTCTTTGGGATAATAGGGAAGTGGTGAGGAGAAGGGAAAACACAAAATCACAAAAACTGTTTTTGAAAAGTTTATCCTCTTCTTTCCATCTGTGACTAGGGATTTCTCTCTACAAGATAAGACCTACAAGGCACTTCCATAAACAGAAATTTCCCCCTTTCTCCTCTGAAGTCATACTGACATGAATGAATGGATGAATGAATGAATGAATGAGAAAGGTGAAGAAAAAGCAACCAGAAGTGGCTGATATCATGAATTTGAGCTGGGGTAAATCTCACTGTAGAAATTTCCCTTTTTTTCAAGAACAATTTTTATATAAAAGTGAAATCTGATTAAAATGGACATCAAGGGAAGCCTTGAAGGAGAAAAAAAGGGCACATAAGGGCAAGTGAATATTGAGATGGGTCTTTGGAGAAAGGCCATGAATAGCCTTCAAAGTGCCACAGTGCCTTTGTGATAGTGGAGGAATAAACAGATTTATTATACGCATATTACAGATGTTGAGGCTTTTTAATACCAGCTGAAGGAGCCCGTTTCTCTCTTTCTCTTCCCTTCAATTGTCTTCCTGAGTAGACCTGAATGGTCCCTATTGCATCACAGAGACCTTCCTCCAAAAGAATGCTGGCTTAGGAGTGAGGGCACTATACCACCAGAACAGCTCTGGTTCAGGTGTGGGAGAGGAGAAGAGAGAGGAAAAGAGGCTCAGAAAGAGAGGAGAAGAAAAGAAAGAGAAGAGAAGAAGAGACAAAGAAGAGAGAGAGAGAAGAGAGAAAGAGAAGCAGGGTGAGAGAGAGAGGGAGAGGGAGAGGGAGGGAAGAAGGAAGGCAGGGAGAGAGAGAGAGAGAGAGAAAGAAAGAGAGAGAGAGAGAGAGGAAGGGAACAATGAAGGGAGGGGGAGAGAGAGAGAGAGAGAAGAGAGAGAGAGAGAGAGAGAGAGAGAGAGAGAGAGAATACAGACAGACAGGGAGAGAGAGACAGGAATTCTTAGGGAATCAGAACAAGTTTTGGTTTTGTAGTCTGGGCTGAAAATCTGGAACACATACGACGGAAAACTGGAAGCCAATACAGACTATACATGCATCAGGCCGAGGATGTGTCATTTGTCCCCCTGGGTAGTCCCCACCAGAGATGTGAATAGCTAGAGGTGAGGAAGAGTTGATAGTCATCCAGGCATCTTTCTGTCTCCTTGATGTCTGGGGTCCATGGAAAACAGCCATATTTCCCATGCAGACTTCCTTTTGTCCCCATTAATGTTTGATGTTCATTCCAGGATAATTTCAGCCTTACTAATATATTAGTGTTAGCATAGCCAGTGGTGACTTACCGCCCTGTAAGTACAGAGATGTTTACTATCGGATGAGAGGTTAGTGTACTGTTGTTTTAACTGCTATTAAACCAAATGGTCACCGATCCAAATAAATGTGACTAGTCTGACCCTAGACTAGAGTGGTAGATGTCCCATGTTTTATGCTGTTTGTTATTTACTCTCTTGGGATAATATATTTGTTATATATTTGGTTCAGGAGCCAGGAAGTACACAGTAGTTCACAAGACACATGATGCACAGGATATGTTCTTTCCATAGAAAATTAAATGACCAAACAAGAGATAAAAAGGTAGTAGGTAAAATAGACAGTTTTGATTACACAAAATTAATTAGTTTCACACAAACAAAACCAATGCAGCTGTAATTAGGGAAAAAAACTGGAAATTGGGAAAAATCTTTGCAAACAATAGGTTCTTAGAGAATATTTTTTTTAAATGGACATTTACCATAGAAGGAAAAGCTGTAGGCACAAAAAGTATATTTAATAGTCATTTTGGATTTCATATCCTTGCTCTGTTAAGGCAAGAGAAACTTCTTTTAATTATTTGATGACTTTCTTGTCCCTCATTTCCTCCCATCATCAAATGTGGACTTAGAGAATGCTAAAATTAACAGTCAACTCAGACAAAGGCAATATAGTAGGTAGACAAGGATCTGAGATTACAGATTTAGAACTTGAAGAGAACTCCAACTCCAACCCTCTCATTTTACAGGTAAGGAAACTGAGACCAAAAGCAGGGAAACAATTTGCTCAAAGTCACAAAAGTAGATGACACAGAATTCAGAATGAGATCTTTCTGAATTCCAGCTCAGAATTCTATGCGCCATGCCCCTCAGCCATCAAATTAAATCAGTTTAAATACAAGCTTTGATTTTGACTAACTGTGTGACTACAGGTAGTTATTTTACCTCTCTGGAGTCTCCCTTTCCTCATCTATAAAATGAGGATATTAACATGTGATGAAAGAATAGTGTAAATATGAACTTTTTTTTAAATCATTTCTTAAATGGTCATGCAAGGTATGAACCATTGGCAGCACTCCTGAGAAACTATTGTGGAATGATGGAATTTTATTTTATTTCACTAAAAATCGTTGTGCCAGTACTCCAATAAAGTCACACTTTTTGAACACATTATTAAATGTTTGCTCAAATTTTACTTCATCAACCAGAATCTTACTTCTAAGGAAACTTTACAGAATAGGCACAAATGAGGTAGAGGGTTTAGGAAGCAGTATGTATGAATGAATGAATGAAAAAACATTTAGCAGAAACTTATTATGTGCTGAGGACTGTGCTAAATAGTAGGGATACAAATATGCAAATATGAAAGCCTGTTTTTAAGGATCTTATAGAAGATAAAGTCCCAGGAATAGTAAATGAAGTCCATAAAACCAGTGACTGAAATGTTTCTCTCTCTCTCTCTCTCTCTCTCTCTCTCTCTCTCTCTCTCTCTCTCTCTCTGTGTGTGTGTGTGTGTATGTGTGTTTGACATGGATTAAGTTATTGTCTATCACTGAATCCTTTGAAATTAAATCAGAAACTATATCCTCAAAATAAAGGGAAAACTTCTAAATATTAGGTGTCCTATAGGTATTTAAAAACCGTTTGAGATACCTTCTATATACCAGATATTGAAGTTAGATTTATTACACTAACAAATAAACTTGGAACAAAGTTGGTGCCTATTGATTGTGATATGAATGATGAAGTTATGGAATTTTAATGTAATGGGATCTCTGCTGTTTCAATAAGAAATAGTGAATATGAGAAATTCCAGAAAAATTTCTGGAAACTTTTATTTAAAAATGCAGCAAGAAGAAATCAGAACCCAGAGAAAAATATACACAATGCTTACAATAATGTAAAGAAAACCACACTGAAAACAACACTTAAAAATATAATGAATCCAAATGAATGCAATGATCTTGACTTCAGAGAAATTAATAATGAAAACTATTTCATCTTTGCAGAGAAATGGTTAGACAATGGATTTGGAATACTCCATATACTACCAAAAAAGTTGACATGTTAAGATTTAACTATTTCTTCTTTATAAAGAAGTGCTTAGACAATGAATTTGGAATACTTCATACACTATCAAAAAAAGTTGACATGTTAAGATTTTTGTTGTTGTTGTTTTTGGTTTAGCTGTTTCTCTTTCATTTTAATGGATGGTTTTCAGAAGAAGAAATGGAATGACATATTAAGAAATGAAGGTGGTGCAAAAATAAAAGATAATAACTTTTAAAGAAAAAAAAATATGTTTAAAAAGAGAGAATTTGGCCCCTGACCCTTTGAGGTTCTGAGGAAAAAAAACAAGTATAGATCAGGATAGTCCTTCCAGAAGTTTATTCAAGTCCCTGCAACCATAGATGCAGTTAGGGCTGATTTTGGGAGGCTCAAAAAAAGAAATGCCAATATGTACTTGCAAGGCACTGTGCCTAGCTTCAGCATCCAAAAAGGTCCATTGGAACAGTCCTGTTATCTGAAAACTGGGACCCAGGCAAAATAACAACAAAAAAAAGGTTTTATTTCCTCCAGACTTACAGATGGCTTTCTCATTCTCCTGCCAAGACAAAGAGAAGCAAGGACACATTGTCTAGGTACTAGCCATGGGAAGTAGTTTGTCTCTCTTCCTGTCCCAGTCCAGCCAAGAAGTTTTGGGATGTTACTTCACTCTCACTTACTGAAGCAAAAACTAGGAAATTATCCAGAGCATGTCTTGCCATAGTTACCATATAAGGGAAATTGATGATAAGTCCCAGGTGTGTCATAAAGAAAAATAAGAGAAGACTAAATGACTTTTCAAAATGAGTCAAACCCCAGGGTGGAAACTCCAAGGAGATGAGATTCCCTGAGCCATATTCTTCACAAAAAGAGATTTCTCTCCTCCACTTAGATTTTCCTGTATGGTTTCAATTAGCCCCATTTTTTTTATTTCTTGAAAATTATTATTTTCTTAGATTAGAAAATTTTTATAGAGATAAACAGACTTCTGATCTTATCACCCACAAACGTACTCACTTCCACATTTGTGAATTCTGAAATTCTCTTAGCCCATTACAATCTGTTCTCATTTTCTCTTCTATTCTCATCTCTTTCCCTGCCTGCAACCCCAACTTTGCTTATGTCTTCATCAAGATAATTTAGAGAAAAGGAAGATGCAGCATATTCAAAATATGGAAGAAAAAAAAAGATGGAAGGAAGATAATATGACTAAGGAAGAATATAAAAGATAACCAGATAACAGAAAAGTGTTAAGGCTCAAGCCATGAACAAAGGCTCATGTGAATAATCAGCTAATCCTTCTAGCAAATGCTAAAACCAACAAAAAAGATTTTTAACCACGAAAAAAATCCAATCTCTAAGAATATGTTTTGTTGCTATTGTTCAGTTATGTCTGACCCTTTATGACCCCATTTGGGGTTATCTTGGGAAAAAAATTGGAGTAACTTGTCATTTCCTTCTTCAGCTCATTTAACAGATGAGGAACCAAGGCAAATGGAGTTAAATGAGAAATGGCTATGTAATATTAATAGATGATTGAGTCACTCAGCTCTTTTGTAGTCACCTTGTCCCTCAAGGAAAGTATCTTTAAATTGAGAAGACTAGAACAAATGTCATAAAAAGAGAATTGAAATCCAATATAGGGAAGAAAATAGTGAGAAAGCATTGAGCAGAGTAGTTATTTCCAACAAGTTCAAGTCTCCAAACATAGATGGATGAAATCCCAAGACAATGACAAAATTTATACTCATGAATATGCACCAACAAAAAATGATTCTATTTCAGGACTTTCTAACCTGGGGCCCAGCATTAGATTTCTGGGGAATAGATGAGAAACAAAAGTTATAGCTTTATTTTCATTAACTGTAAATTAGCATTTCTTTTGATTATTTGAAAACATTCTTCTGAGAAGAGCTCATAAGCTTTACCAGCCTGTCTTATGACACAAAAAAGGTTAAGAAACTCAGACTTAAAAACATCACAGAGATTGGGAAAAATGTAGGAAGACTGGAGATGGGTGTGCATTTCATTTTCAAATGTCTGATTTCAAAATAGAAACAAGTGTGGATGCTAAAATCAATAAATTGCTAAACAACATAGATCCCGAGTAAGAAATGGATAATCAAATAGTTTGTAAACACTTAGGAGAAAAAAAAAAGCAAAGACACAGAAACCATCATTGGGTTCACATTAACAACCAAGTCATTATTTCCTAAGCTTCAGTTTTATCATCTGTAGAAAAAAGAGAGAGAGAGAGAGAGAGAGAGAGAGAGAGAGAGAGAGAGAGAGAGAGAGAGAGGGAGGGCAAGAGATAGAGACAGTAAGAGACAGACAGACAGACAGACAGAGACAGAGGCAGAGAGAGAGAGAGAAACAGACAGACAGAAAATTGCATTATCCACATCACAGGATAGGAATTGTTATGAAGAAAGTAAATGGTAAATCTTAAAATGATTTGAAAATTCCCCATCCCCTCTCTCCCTGAATTTGCTGGTCTCAGATACATCAGGAGAATCAACATCCACTCCTTTATTTAAATATGCTGCTTGCTCACAGTCCCATCTAGGGAGAAATGACTGTACAAAGAAAAGAACCCACAACAACCAACTTGAAGTTGAAGTTTAGTTATGTTGTATTCAATGCCACTATGCTAATAGCTAGAGGCAATCCAAGTCTTGATTTCAGCAGAATTTTTCATTATACTCTTGGGGACAAGGGAGAAAAATCTCAGCTGGGAGACAGTGCAGTTAGGCAGGTTGGTAGCTGATATAACTAATCTACTGAATAAGTGACATTTTGCATTATTGTCTATTTTGATGGATGTGCCCCTGGATTCTCTTGTTGTCTCTCTCCTATTTAACATATTTTTGTTACTGATTTGAGTGAAAACCCCTCCAAAAAAGACAGTATGTTGTATAATAGAGTCAGGAAACAAAAAAAGATGTTTGTAGGGTGAAATAATAAGCCCACATCAATAAGGTAAACTTCAACATAAAATTAGATATTTCTGCATATGTAGATGCAGTTTCATGGACAAGTAGAGAGAAATGGAAAACTTGGCATGACAAGAGAGAATGTAAAAAAAACAAAAACCTATGGACTTTAGTTGACTACAAATTTATGTGAATGAACAATGTAATACAATTTATAACAAATCTGATGTTACTTTAGTCATAAGGAACTCATCCCCATTATAGCTAATATTTACATAATGCTTTCAAGTATACAAAGTGTTTTGTGATGTCTCTTTTGATCTTCACTGTAAGTATTCAAGCACAAATAGAATGACCAACTATCTGAGACTTTGTAAAGATGATAACAGAATTTTTCATTAAGTTGAATTAGACAGTCTCTTCAATCCCTTCCAATTCTATGAATCCTTGCAGGAGTTAAGAATAAAGTCTAGAGAGTATCCAAATTCTTGGCTTCCAATTGAACCTTAAATCAGCCTATCTGTGAACTTCTTGACAGGGACAAGGTGGAGGAAGGCTTGTTGTGGGGAATGAGGTTGAAACAAATTATTAAATGAACATCATTTGTGGGTTTCCTCAGCCCATGCTCTCCCCATCTGCTAATATCATGAATAATCAGGATTTGGTTTCTGGCTCCTGCTAAATGAATTTTCACTAAAACCTGGTTTAGAGAGAAGATTTAGAGGAACAAAAAGAAGGATTTCTCCCTCTAAAGACAGAGTGTGCCCTCTGTCATTATAGACATATATAGCCTTAGTCATTATAGAACTAAATATCTGGAAGCCTCATGTGTCCTTATCATCACTTCTCTCCCAATTATGAGCCCTAGAATACTTTTCAAAAAGCCAATTTTTTCATTTTCTTTTTTCATGGGAGATGTGAAAAATAAACAGGAAAAACTTTGGGCCTTGTTCAATTAACCAATCAACAAATACTTTTTATAGTTACAGCACATTATCTAAGGATCAAACACTATGAATGAAACAGTCTTTCTCATAAGAAAACTATATTCTAGACAGGGAAATGGATGCACATATATACAGAATAAATACAAAGCAATTTGGTGGGAAGGCCCCTAGCAGTTGGGGAATCAGAAGAGGCCAAGATAGTGCATGACCTCTATTTTGTCAGAAGAAAGAGATTTTATGGGGCAAAGGTGAGGAAAGAAGTCCTTCCAGGTATGAGGAGAAGGATATAGGAAATGGAGCATCCTGGAATGTTCTAGTATAGCTGGATTGCTATACCAGTGGAGTGTAAAGAGAAATATTTACACAATGAGGCTGGAAAAATAGGTGAGTGAGAAGTTATGAAAGGCTTTAAAAGTTGAGCAAACAGATTCATTGTTTATCAAGGGCAATGAGAAAACACTGGAATTCATTGAGTAAGGGAATGACATGGTCACATCTGGTCTTAAGAAAAATCACTTTGTGAGCAATGTCTTCACACAGATTGGAACAAGGAGAGACACAAAATAGAGTCCAATTGAAAGTCTACTGCAATGATCTAGAGGAGAGTTGATGAGAACTTCAACTAAAGCAGGAAAAAGAGAAGCATTTATAATTTGAATATGGAAAGTGGGGTCCTCAGGGAACTAGATCATTAGGACCATTCCAGTGGAACATATGTCATTATGACTGTTGTCCTTCATTCTTAAAGGACCAAAAGTCATTACTGATAGAATCAAGTTACAGTGTGTCCAGCTATTACTGATCAGATCAATAGGAGCTCAGAATGCACTACCCCAAGTCGTGTACAAATAGTCTAGATGACTATTTGGAATGGATTCTCTAAACTGGAAAACCTCCTTTTGAGCTGCTTCTCCAATGACATATATTACAAATGAGACATCTGATGCCGCAAGAATAAGTGATTTAGAAGAGTCAACAGAGAAGACTTTAGGTTTGTGATCCTCTAAAAAAAAAAAAAGTTCAAAGAAACGGGGAGGGAGTCAGTGACTTGCCCAAATCATTTTAGACCTAATAAATGACAGAGCTGGTCTTTGAACATAGATCTTCAGACTACAAATTCAATCTTTTTCCACTATGCAAGTCTTCCAGGCTTTCCTTTAGTATCCCCATTGATTTCTTAACTCTATCTCAAAGTTCTGGGCCCTGTACTCTCTTGTCACCAAGCCAGCTGAGTTTTTTGAATCAAACCAGTTTCCTCCATTAATTCCTGATTATCAATTTTCCCTCTTCTGTCTGTGCCACATGTTCTGGACTCCCTTCTTCCTTTTCACTATGTTGCCACACACTACAAAATCAAAAGTGTGCAATATTAGGACTTATTTAAAAGGGAAAGAGAATTGTAGGAAGGAAGGAAGGAAGGAAGGAAGGAAGGAAGGAAGGAAGGAAGGAAGGAAGGAAGAAGGAAGGAAGGAAGGAAGGAAGGAAACATGCATTTATTAAGCTAGTGTGTGCTGGTATGTTTTCAAGAAGGAAAAAAATCTAACGTATACATTGCACACTTTGAAGTTTATCTGAATAATTAATATTTTCTCCATTACTTTATTAAATCCAAACAATCAGAAAAACAGTAAATGAAGCTCTGACTTGTAGCATTTGCCAATTTTCAAGGTATAAATGATTCACAATAAAATCAGTTCTCACTGATTTTAGGAGAAGGTTTCATTACATGTGAGCTCTTAATATGTGCCAAGAATAGTGCTAAGTCCTATGGGGAAGGGGGTAGGGTTACAAATGTAAGCATAAGGAACATCCTCGCCTTTAAGGAGCTTACATTCTAATGGCAGAAGACAGTACCCAAAATAGAGCTCAAAGGGGAGGGGGGAATCCTGATGAAGTCCAGAAAGTCAGGACCAGAAGCAGGAGGAGAATAAAGACCGACAAACCTGGGACACTCCACAAAATGGTTGCCCCATGTAATAATTACCAATGGGAAAAGGAGACCACCTGGTAGAATGATATTCTAGAATGAGAAAGCTTGCAGGAGTTGTTGAATGTTCCAAAGAGAGACATGGTTTTGAAGTCCAGGAAATTAAGAACAAACCAAGGAAAGAAAAATAAGACGAAATATCAAAATTGTTTGGATAAATAAATGAAAGTAGATATAAAAGATACTAGATGATGTCATGCTTATTAGTATCCCATTGATGACCTGCTCAAATAGAAATGAGAGTTACTAAATCGTACATAAGGATCCCTGAGAGTCACATATTGACTTAATTTTGAAGTACTGACATTATCTATGATTTGTTGGGTTTTTATTTATTTTGTTCATTTCCCAATTATATTTTAGTCTAGTTCAGGCTGCACTCAGGAGTGTGGTGGGCAGCATGAAGCTCATGGTCCCCATGTTTGACACTTCTGAACTGGCCCATCACCATCCATCAGTATCCTATTCCCAAGTAAACTAAGCTAAGAATTTAGTACTGGATAGTGAATTATGGTAGACTTGGAGTGAGAAAAGTATTCCTTAAATATTACCCTTGGGGCAACTAGGTAGTACAGTACCAGGTCTGGAGTTAGGAAAACCAGAGTTAAAAGTGGCCCCAGACACTTACTAGCTCTACCCCGGGGAATAATTATAAAGATCTCATGCTCTCAGCTCTTAGCATAGTGCCTGGCACATAGTAGGTGCTATATAAATGTAATTATTATTATTATTATTATTATTATTATTATAATACAATGAAGTCAAGTCATTCACTTCTTCCTCTTTTGCTGATTCCTACATGTATAATCTTAACCAGCTTAGTGTAGTTAAGAAATTTTTCTTACACTTGAGTGTTCTCTGGAGAGAAAAAAGCTGAACTCTATGCATTTACATTTCTTACCTGAGATGAAAAATTCCAATTAATCCAGGGCTACCTGGCAGGGAATGGGCATGTTCTCCTGACTCAGAAACCAGAGCATTAACAATTGCCTCTTGGACACCCAGCTGTAGGCCAATGTCAGCCTCTGAATTGTATGCAAGGCTGGACTACAGTTAGTTTTTGAGAAATGTTAAGTAATATTTCCTTTACTAGTTTTCATTTCCTGAAACTCTCTCTTCTTGCAATAAGTCAAAACCACTTCTGCTAAGGTTATGGAGTCTGCAGGATGCTTCAGCTTCAGGATGGGCTAGAAAACCCCATCCCTTTCCTCTAGAGTTCTCAGCCTTCTAGGCTCAAATATCACTTTCTTTATAAAGATTTCTATGATGACTTTCACCAATGCTTTTCTCTCACCTTCCTGACTTTATTGGCAGATATTTTATGTCTGAATATTTAATTATGTAAAATTAATTAATAATAATATCTGACATTTATATAATGTTTCAAGATTTACAATATGTTAACTTTTAAGTAACAATCCTGTGAGTTAGATATTAAAGATATTCTTATCTGCATTTTATAGATAAGGAAATTTACACTTAAAAAACCTTATGGCCTCCTTTGTATACTTAACATAAGTTATAGAGCCAAGATTCTAACTCAGGTCTTTCTGACTAGGAATCTAACTATCTTTTCATTGTCTTAGTGTTGTTGTTGAGCCATTTTTCAATAGTGTTCAACTCTTCATGACCATTTGGGATTTTCTTGGTAAAGGTACTAGAATGGTTCATTTCCTTCACCAGCTCGTTTTATAGATGGGGAAATTGAGGCAAACAGGATTAAATGACTTGCCTAGGTAATAATAAAATCTTTGCAGCCCCATAGTATCCAGCATAGTTCTTTATGCATAGTTGGCACTTAATGAATATTTATTGTATTAACTCATAATCATAAAAAATCAATTTATTACTATATGCCAAGTATTTTAGGCTTGTTATATGACACTATATATATATATATACATATATATATATAATAGGCTATTATAATATTGCATTAACAATACATTGTGTTATTACATAATAAAATTTTCTATATAATTATACATGTCATAATATAATATATGTATAATATGCAATGATACAATCAATTATATTAGATAATTATTGATTATATCATTAAAAATTAATAAAGAATAATATATTATGCTGTATATCAATGTTACATTTAAGACCAGTATATATAATATCACCCTATGTAATAACATAGTAATATACTAATTGTATCTATTATTAATAATATAATTAATATTATATAGTTTTATATTATTACATATAATAATATAATACAGTAACATAATTATATAATTGTAAGATACATTATATTATATTATCAAATTTATAATAGTACAGAATATATTATATTACCATGTGATTTAGAATATGTTCTGTTTTATATTTCTACAAAATCTATAGGTTATATAATTATATGTTTCATACTATATAATTATATATTATGTATTATATTGTATAATAACATGATTACATACTGATATGTTATGTTATGTAAAATAACATTAATACATACTTGCTGTATTTTTGTTGTTCTTTTTTCCCCAATCAACCCTAACAGAATTGTAGATTTAGAACTGGAAGAGCCTTCATAGGCCATCTAGTCTAACTCCCTTATTTTCTTGGTGAGATAATAGAAGTCTGGGAGAAGTGACTCACTCAAGGTCATCTAGACCGCAAGTAGTAGGAACAGGATTTGAACCCAGCTTTCTTGCATCCAACACAGTGAACAACTTTCTTCATTTACTGGAAATCTGGTAATTTTTCCTTTCCTGAACAAACAGCAAGTTTTTTTTCTAAGGGAAATTTTTCATGTAGTGCCTTCTCCCTCAAAAAACAAATGTCCCCCTTTGTTAGGACTTCACTAAAATTTTGAGCTTCTAAGTCACCATTGTGACCTTCAAGATTCTATTCTTCCCTCAGCTTCAGAGGTTGGAAATTCCCTGTGAAGGAACTGTGGGCTCATTTTGCAACATGTTCATTAGCTCATAATGCTATGAGAACTAAAAAATCTTTCAATCTCTATGAAAGTTATTAACCCAAGTTCACAGGAGAAAAGCCCTTCTCTGTATATAAATTGTCACTTAAACGATAAACATTAAAAGACTTGCATGAGCCACAAGAGATTATACACAGGATGAGGTAACATCCTTGTGTTCATGATCAGGGTCTGATTTGAATCCTTATTTCAGAAACATTACATTCTACAAGCCTACTGCCTAAACCAATTACCAATTAGAGGGAGAGAATCTTAGTCTTAGTTTTAGAGAGGATGCCCAGCAGATAAGAGCGCCAGATTTAGAATCAAGAAGATTCATCTTTCTGAGTTCAAATATGGTCTCAGACTCTTTCTAATAATGTGACCCTTGGCAAATCATTTAATCATGTTTGCCTCAGTTTCCTCATCTATGAAATGCAATGGAGAAGGAAATGGCAAACAACTCTGATGTCTTTGACAAGAAGACCCCAAATGATATCACAAAGATTAAGACACAACTGAAATGACTGAACAGCAGCAAAAGTCTAAGCTTCTTCTTTAGAAAATAGAAACACAAGATCAATCAGCATCATGACTTAGAAGTCAAACAAGGACAGTATCCTGACTTCTCATCCACTATTTTTCCCACTACATTATTGTTTCCATTCAACTATGTACAATCTACTCACCATCCCCTACAGGAGTATATAAGTTCTGTTGTCTCCTCCTACAAGTGACCATGACTGATTCCTTCTATTATCAGCCCCCTCTTGAAATTGTTTTGCATTACCTTATATATACTTTTAAGAAAGCATATCCTTTTCATGGGATATATGATGTGATATGATATAGCATATCCTTCTCAACAATGAGGTGATTCAACCCAATTCTAATACACTTGTGATGAAGAGAGCCATCTGCATCCAGAAAGAGGACTATGGGAACTGAATGTGGATCACAACATAGTATTTTCACCTTTTTTGTTGTTGTTTGCTTGCTTTTTTCTTTCTCATTTTTTCCCTTTATTATCTGATTTTTCTAATGCAGCATTATAATTGTGGAAATATATATAGAATTGTACATATTTAACATATATCAAATTATTTGCTGTTTAGAGCTGGAGATGGGGGAAGGAAGAGAGAAAAAAATTAATATTTTGAAAAGAAAACACTAAAAAAAGAAAGGTAGCATAGTTTAGTATATAGAGAACCAGCCATAAAAGATCTGCATTCAGGACCGGCCTCTGATGCATACTGACTGTATAAATTTAGACAAGTCATCTCACCCCTCAATGATCTCAGCTCAACTATTCTCTAAGATCACAAGAACAGTACCTATCATGTTGCTTGCCTTCAAAGTGGGTGGTGCTAAAAAAGAGAATTTGGAATTCAAAAAAATTTAAAGAATATTTAGAGGGACAGAGCCAAGATGGCAGAGAGCAGATGCTGATCTATCTGACTTCTTCCAAGCTTGCCTCAATTAACAACAAATTAAGTCTCTGAACTGGTTTAGGAGTGACAGAACCCTCAAATATTTGGAATACAACAAATTTCCAGAAGAAGATACTTTAGAAGAATTTCAAAAAAGGTCTGTTTCAATCATGCAGGGGGAGAGGCTGTGAGCCCAGATGGCAGCACAGAGAGCCCAGGGCAAGGAACTGGGATGATGAGTCAGGGCATTAAGGATTCCAGGCACCAGGAAATCTATTGTGAGACTCATAGGCTATTCCATTCTGGTTGCAAGTTGGTGGTTCAGCAGATTTGCTGTGAGACACCAAAAGCAAATACAAAAGGCAAATTGTGAGTCACTGAGCCCCAGAGGAATGTGGGACCTGGCCTTGCTTACCCAGAACCAGAAGTCAGTCAGCAATACCAGCCCCAGGGAAAACTAAAGCAGCTGTCTCCCTTTTGCCTTAAGAACAGATAACCTATTTAAAGATGAGCAAAAAAGCAAGAAGAAATCAAAGACAGCTTTTATGGAAAAAAGAGAAGAAAAGATCTCAAACCCTGAAGATCTTAAAGGCAAGTCAATCCCAGATGAAACTCCAAAAGGTGATATGAGTTGGTCCTCATTTCACAAGGCTCTCTTAGAAGAATTCAAAAAGGATCCTAAAAAAGAGTTAGAGGAAAAATGGGGAAAGGAAACAAAGTCTTTATAAGTGGGTATGGAAAAGGAAACCCAGAAATTATCTGAAGAAAATTCCATAAAAAATAGACTTGATGAAAGGGAAAAAAACATATAATTCCTTATAAAATAGATATGAAAAAGAAACCAATTCATTGAAAAACAAAATCTGAGAAATGGAAAAATGCAATAAACAAAACACTTCATATGAAAGTTCAATTTGGCCAAATGAAAAAGGAAATTAAAAAGCTAACTGAAGAAAATAATTCACTAAAAATTAGAATTGAACAAATGGAAATGAGATTTTAAGAATCAGTCAAACAAAACCAAAACAATGAAATAACAGAAGAAAATGTAAAATACCTTTTTGGAAAAATAACTGACCTGGAAAATAGATCTAGGAGAGACAATCTAAGAATTATTGGAGTTCCTGAAAACCATGATGAACAAAAGAGCCTAGACATCATCTTTCAGGAAATCATCAAAGAAAACTACCCAGATGTCCTAGAACTAGAGGGCAAAGTAGCCATTGAAAAAATTCACCATCACCTCCTGAAAAAAAACCCAGAATGAAAACTCCAAGGAACATCATAGCTAAATTTCAAAATAATCAAATCAAGGAGAAAATATTGCAAGTAGTCAGAAGGAAACAATTCAAATATCAAGGAGCTACATCAACCAGGATTATCCAGAATCTATCAGCTTCCACTTTAAAAGATCAAAGGGCATGGAAACTGATATTCTGAAAGGCAAAGGAACTTGGATTATCAATTATCTAGGAAACTGAGCATGATCTTTCAAGGAAAAAAGATGGACATTCAGTGAAACAGGAGAATTTCATCTATTTCTGATGAAAAGACCAAAGCTAAATAGAAAATTTGATCTTCAAATACAGAACTCAATAGAAGCATAAAAAGGTAAAAAGGAAAGAAACTTTCTTTTAAAAGTTAAAAAGCTTATATCCCTATGTGGAAACATGATATATTTAACTCTTGAAATCTGTATCTCTGTTGTGGTTATGCTTAGAAGGTGCAGGTATAATTTGATTTTATTGTGATGATTTAAAAAAAGAAACTAGAGGAGGAAAGGTGATTCTATTGGAAGAAGAGGAAAATGGAATTAAAATGGGGTAAATTACCTCTCACGATGAGGCAAAAAAGACCTATAGCAATTGAGGAAGAGGGGAAGGGGATGAGCATTATGCAAATCTTACTCTCATCAGATTTGGCTCAATGTGAGAATATCAGAAACATTTAGCTTAAGAAAAAACCTTGTTTCAGCATATAGGGAAGTAGGAGGGGAAAGAGGAAAGGAAGGCAGGAAGCTAATAGAAGGGAGAACAGAAGTAAAAGGAGAAAAGTATAAGAAAGGGGGAGGGACTGCAAAAGAGGAGAGTTTGTTGAGGGAGGGGGTGATCAGTGACAAAACATTAGAAAAGAGGGAAAGGAGGAAAGGGAAGAGAAAAGTCTAAGTGGGGGTAAACAAGATGGCAGGAAATAAAAAGTTACTAATTCTATCTGTGAATGTGAATGGGGTGAACTCTCCCATAAAATGGAAACAGATAGCAGACTGGATTAAAGACAGAATCCCAAAATGAGTTTACAAGAAACTCATTTAAAGCAAAGTGATACATTTAGGGTAAAGGTAAAAGACTGGAGCAGAATCTATTATGCTTCATTAAGGCTAAAAAAAAGAAAAACAAACAAACAAACAAACAAAACCAAGCAGGAGATAGTTCCTGATCTCAGATCAAGCAAAATCAAAAACATCTAATTAAAAGAGATGAGGAAGGAAACTACATCCTTCTTAAAGGTATCATAGATAATGATGTAGTATCAATACTAAACCTATATGCACCAAGTGATATAGCATCCAAATTCCTAAAGGAGAAGTTAAGAGAGCTGAAAGAGGAATTAGACAACAAAACTACAGTAGTGGGGAATCTCTACCTTGCTCTCTCAGAACTAGATAAATCAAACCACAAAATAAATAAGAAAGAAATTAAAGAGGTAAATAGAATCCTAGAAAAGTTAGGTATAATAGACCTTTGGAGGAAATTGAATGAACACAGAAAAGAATATACCTTTTTCTCAGCAGTACATGGAATCTATACAAAAGTTGACCATGTATTAGGGCATAAAAACCTTAAAGTCTAATGCAGAAAAGCAAAAATAGTAAATGCATTTTTCTCAGATTGTGATGCAATAAAAATTAAGTGTAATAAAAGACAGGGGGAAAAAGACCAAAAATTAATTGGAAACTAAATAATCTATAAAGAATGAGGGGGTAAAACAATAAATCATAGACACAATTAATAATTTCATCCAAGAGAATGACAATGAGACAATATATCAAAATTTGTGGGATGCAGCCAAAGCAGTTATTAGGGGAAATTTTATATCTCTAGATGCTTAGTTGCATAAAATAGAGAAAGAAAAGATCAATGAATTGGGCTTGCAATTAAAAATGCTAGAAAAAGAACAAATTTAAAAACCCCAATTAAATACTAAATTTGAAATTCTGAAAATAAAAGGGGAGATTAATGAAATTGAAAGTAAGAAAATGATAGAATTAATAAAATTAAGTTTACTTTATAAAAAAAAGATAAACCCATAGTTAATTTGATTAGAAAAAGGAAAGAAGAAAATCAAATTGTTCATCTCAAAAATGAAAAGAGAGAACTTTCCACCAATGAATAGGAAATTAGAGTAATAATTAAGAGTTATTTTGCCCAACTATATGTCAATAAATTTAATAACATAAGTGAAATGAAGGAATACCTGCAAAAATATATATTTTCTAAAATTACAGAAGAGAAAATAAATTACTTAAATAATTCCGTTTTAGAAAAAGAAGTAGAACAAGCTATTAATCAGCTCTCTAAGAAAAAAATCTCCAAGGCCAGATGAATTTAGTGAATTCTACCAAACATTTAAAGAACAATTAATTTGGGAAAGAAGTCCTACCAAATTCCTTTTATGACACAGATATGGTACTGACACCTAAACCAGATAGGGTGAAAAAAGAGAAAGAAAATTATAGCCCAATTTCCCTAATGAATATTGATGCAAAAATTTTAAATAAAATATTAACAAAGAGACTACACAAAATCATCCCCAGGACAATACACTATGTATGACCAAGTAGGATCTATACCAGGAATTCAGGTCTAGTTCAATATTAGGAAACTATTCAGCATAATTGATTATATCAATAATCAAACTAACAAAAATCATATGATTATCTCAATAGATGCAGAAAAGGCATTTGATGAAATCCAAAACCCATTCCTATTAAAAAAAAAAAAACTAGAGAGTATAGGAATAAATGAACTTTTCCTTAAAATGATCAGTAGCATCTATTTAAAACCATCAGCAAGCATCATATGTAATGAGGACAAACTAGAATCATTTCCAGTAAGATCAGGGATGAAACAAAATTGTCCACTATCACCATTAACATTCAATATTGTATTAGAAATGTTAGCTTTGGCAATAAGAAAAGAAAAGGAGATTGAAGGAATTAGAGTAGGTAATAAGGAAACCAAATTATCACTCTTTACAAATGATATGATGGCATACTTGGAGAACCCTAGAGAATCAACTGAAAAACTACTAGAAACAATTCATACCTTTAGCAAAGTTACAGGATACAAAATAAATCCCCATAAATCATCAGCATTTTTATATATTACCAACAAAGTCCAACAGCAAGAGATATAAAGAGCAATTCTATTTAAAATAATTGTCAATAATATAAAACATTTGCGAGTCTACCTGCTGAGGCAAAGTTAGAAACTATATGAACACAAGGACAAAACACTTTTCACACAAATAAAATCAGATATAATTAAGTAGAAAAATATCAAGTGCTCATGGATAGGCTGAGCAAATATAATAAAAATGACAATACTATCTAAGTTAATCTACATATTCAATGCCATACCAATCAAACTCCCAAGAAATTATTTTACAGATCTAGAAAAAATAATAACAAAGTTTATCTGGAAGAACAGAATTCCAAGAATTTCAAGGAAATTAATGAAAAAAATGCAAATGAAGAGGGCCTACTTGTACCAGACCTAAAACTATATTACAAAATAGTGATCATTAAAACCATTTGGTCCTGGTTAAGAAACAGAGTAGTTGATCAGTGGACTAGGTTAGATTCACAGGACAAAATAGTCATTGATTATAGTAATCTAGTGTTTGACAAATCCAAAGACCCCAGCTTTTGGTATAAAACTGCAATCTGAGAAAAACTGTTAGGAAAATTGGAAACTATAGTATGGCAGAAACTAGGCATTGATCCACACCTAATACCGTATACCAAGGTAAGGTTGAAATGATGGTTCATGATTTAGATATAAACACTGATATTGTAAGCAAGTTAGAGAAACAAAGAAGAGTTTACCTCTTCCATATATGGAGAAAGAAGGAATTTATGGCCAAAGAAGAACTGGAACTTATTAGCTGTGTGACCCTGCAAGTCACCTAATCTTAATTGCCTTGCCAAAAAAATAATAAAATATTTTATTGATCGATTGTGATAAGCCTGTTCCTATTCTTCTCCTGTTCTTCCTTCTACTGTGCTCACTTCCTACCCCCCCCCAATCCCTTAGTTCTCTATATTCTCATCCTTTCCCTTATTTAATCTTTCCTCCACTTCACCTTAAGGGAAATCAAATTTTCCAAGAGACATTCAACTCTCTTGTTCCCTCCAATGGAGAGCTCCTTCTCTATCTCTATATCTCTACCGATCACTTTGGAGTAGGATGGAATATTTGCCTACTCTTGGGTCCAGTGGAAAGATTAGAACCTGGATTGGAACACACACGTACACTGACACTTTTCCCAGTCTAATTTTCTTTCTATTATACTATTTTGCAGATCAGATTCCATTTTGGACTCTTCTGTTTCTGTCAATTAAACCATCAGACTCGCTGGAATTATGCTTCTTTAGTTTACAAATAAGTGACTTGCCCCTGATCACACAGTTACTAAGCATTAATCAGAACTCAAATCTAGATCTTCTGGCTTTAAATGAGTGTGTTTTGTCACTCTATCACAGTGCTTCTCACTATGGTCCTTAACTTGTTCTTAGCAGAGAGTAAATAAATACTTCTCTTATGAATGGTAAATAAAGTTCCAGGAGGTCCTCATTTTGCAGAATTTCTGGCTAGACTTATGTTAAACAGCCCTACAAATATACAGTCTTTCCACATACCAAAAGCCAGCTACAACTTCTCTTGGTCATCAAATGATTGGAGTAGATTTCAAGAGCAGGGTAAAATGAGTAAGCATTGTTGGTAGCTTTTAAAAGTCTGCCTAATTATTTATTGAGAAATGAGAGGGACAAAGTGGGGAAGAATGATTGAAAAATATGTTGATGTTATGTACTCTGTTTCTCAATTTTATTATATACATATATGTATAGACATACACACACACACGTGTGTGTGTGTGTGTGTGTGTGTGTGTGTATCTGAAAAACCTGGAGCTCATCAAATACCTCCTCTCTGGAGAATGGGCTGAGTCATGACTCTGGACCCTGAGAAAAGGAGGATAAGGGTGGGAATGGGCAGAGTGCAGAGAAAAGAAGGGAAAGAACAAAGGGGGAATACTGGGTGTAGAGGGTCAGGAGTGAATAAGTCCAAACAATGAGAGTGTGGTCCAGGTCTTAGTTGAGACCAACTCTGTGTTAGGGCTAGTGATTCAGACTTTTTGGCTCACCATCTTTTCCAATAAACAATTGCATAGACAGACCTGATAAATGTTGATAAAGAATGTCTGTGACTGAAACAAAGCATTCTTTAACTATGCAATGAATCAAAGCCATCCTTGGTAAATTTAGGACAGGAATGAATCAAAGATATACTTGAGGTAAAAATATTGGTATGATAATATCTGCTCTGTAGTGATAAATATCACAACTGTTTACAATTCTGTTGATATTGCTGAACATGACAAATGTGCTATTTGCAGTCCTGTATTGATAGGCATCTTGGGTTGATAGTTAAGATGGATATAAAATGTCTAAGTGTGGATTGTGCATTGACTCTGAAAAAGCAAATGATGCTAGTGACACTAGACTAAAAGGTATAAAACGCTGGCATTCAGGTTAATAAAATAAAAATTGCAAAACATATCTTCCACCTAATTCTCGGTTATTCACATTCCCAGTCTTTACTACTAGAGCAGGACTCAAGACAACTAGGGAAAGGTATTCACTGTCCCCTGTCAGTAGAATATGTCTTCTAGCTAAACTGGGAGAGGACACCAGAGGGAATGACCAAGGCTAGATAGAGAGGAGTAGTTTAAGGAAAAAAGACCACATTTTTTTTTCTTTTTAAAAAAATTATTTTATTAAAAAATTAATAAAAGAAAAACAGAAAGAAAAAAAAAAAAAACAAGACAAGACAAACAAAATAAAATGCTGTCATGTGCCCAGCAGAACATTAGGGAGGATTCAAAATATATAACAATAAATTACCACTTCAAAAAAGAATATAATAATAAAAGAAAATATTTTCATAAATATCCATCTTTACTTCCTTGTAGGTTGTTCTTTTGTTCTCTGCTGAGCACTTTATTTTATTTTATTCTTCATTCTTCTTTTATCCCCCCAACACATCTTCCAAGCAGGCTATAGTTAAGCAAAAGATATATTTATGTATTCTTATGTAAATATATATGTACACACACACACACATCATTCCTATCCCTGCTAACCTTTGTTTTAATTCTGCTTCTCAACTTGCCTTGCTATTACTTAACCTACCTCCACCCATGCATCCTTCCCTTGTCTTCTTCCCCTGCCCTTTGCTTTCCCTTCTGCCCATACGTCTTCTCTTATTTCTTTTTAGATTTTGGAGGGTGCTGCTTATATATATATAATATATATATATATGTGTATATATATATATATATATGTATATATATATATATATGTATATATATATATATATACACATATATATATATATATATATATATATACATATATAATTGCCTAATCAACTCATTCCCAATTTGAGTAGATTTTTCAGAACTATGAGCCTTCTTACCTCTCTAATGTTTCTATATTTATTTTCCTCTGAACCTCATTTGTATAGCATAAGTACTCTTTTTACCTTAACTCTGCCTCAATTTTTCTTTTGAGCTACCCAATTGCCAGTCCCAATCTTAAACATATGGTATACATATTCATGTTAAAAAAAAACATAAAAAAATTTTTTTTAATGTCCTTTAAATTGATTTTTGATATTGGCTCTTAAATGTTAAATTTTCTATTGAGTTCGAGTTTGGTAGAAAGAAAGTCCTAAAAATCTGCAAGTTCATTGAATGTCCATTTTTTTCATCCAATATTATAGATGATTTTGTTAGATATGATATTTTTGACCACAGGATTAGTTCTTTTGACTGCCTGTATATATGGTCCAGGGTCTGCAATCTTTTATTGTGGGTGCTGATAAGTTCTGTACAATTCTAATTGTAGTTCCAGTGTATTCAATGTTTTTTTTCTTGCTTTTTTCAAGATTTTCTCTTTGATCTTGGAGTTTCAAAATTTGGAAATAATATTCCCATATGTTTTCCACAAAAGATCTCTTTGAGATGGTGATCAGTGGATTTTTTTCTGTTTCTACTTTCCCCACATGTTCCACCATTTCAGGACAATTTTCTTGGATTATTTCTTCCATTATTATGTCAAAGTTCTTTTTTTGGTCATACCTTTCAGGTAGCCCAATTATTCTTATATTTTTCCTTCTTGATCTGTTCTTCAAATCTGTTGTTTTTCTTACAAGATGTTTCACATTTTGCTCTATTTGTTCATTCTTTATATTCTGTTTTGTTATTTCTTGGTCTCTTATAGCTTCACTGGCTTCCCTTTGCCCAATTCTAACTATCAAAGAGTTATTTTTGTTAAGACACTGTAACTCCTTTTTTAATAGATTAACTTCTTTTTCATAATCTACTTGTTTTTCTTGGATTTTTTAAAAAAGTTTTTCCTCAATATCTCTCATTTGATTTCTAAATTCTTTTTTTAGTTCTTCTATAAATTCTCTCCAGGCAGGGAGCTATTTAATGTTATTCTTTGGAATATTAGAAGCTCTTTTTACTTCAGTGTCTTCCTCTGAAGATTAACTCTGATCTCCCCTGTTCCCAAAGTAAGTTTCTATGAATTGGTTCTTCCTTCTTTGCCAATTCATATTTTTTAAAGAGAAAAATATTAATGTAAGCATCTCTGATCATGGGGTGGAGTTAGGGTGCCTCTGGCTTTCCTTCCCCTCTGATTTGGAACCCCAAAACAAGAGGCCATGGCCAACAGCATCCTTGCCCCACTGCCCCCCCACAGGAGTGTGTGGTTCCTTCTTATCTAGTACCCCTTCTGTGCAGCACAACAGGAACTGGCTTTCCTAATCAGCAGAGATTTCCTCAGCCTTCTGGGATTCAGATCCCCAATTCCACATGCTGTCTAGAAGGTGAAAGTTTCTGGGGTTCTTGCTGAAGCTCCAGCCAAACTCAGTTGCCCCACAACTCTCCACTTGCTATTTCTGTGGAGCTAGACAGAGGTGTTTGCATTGGAGTTAATCCCTAGCCCCCAGTCTTTCTTCAGATCTTCTTGATCTGAACATGAGGAATCCATATTCAGATGGAATGTAAAATTGTGGAGGACTAGTTCTATAATTCTAGGCTGCAGAGCCCCATGCCATTTAGGACAATAGGAAATTTCATGATAATCTGGCCAAGGAAATATGCTTCTGGCAAATAAATCAGGAATAAAGAGAACAGGTTAAGGATAAGTGAGATTAATTTCAGAGGCCAGAGCATCAAGTTTAAGGATAGACCACTGAATTTGGAATCAGACCAATTCTGCCATGTATAGATGTCCCTTCCACATCAACGTTAGGGATTGCAATGGTGAAATATATCAACTCTCCCTTCATAACAGAGAAGTCTAATTTCTTTTTTTTTCTTTTATGGGGTGTTCACAATATCTTATTGTAAATATTACATACATTTTGCATGTATTCTAAACTTTTTTCTGCATCATCTGTTGTCCTTCATGAGTCATCTGCAGCTTTGGCAAATTTCCCTAAAAATTTCCATGTAATTTCTTATGCGAACCTGTGATATATCAAAACAGCAATGGGGAAAGTCACAATGTGTAAATGATAATTATATTATTTGTGGAATCATATTTAGCCTCTCTTGGCCTCAGTTTCTCCATCTGTGAGATGAAGAGGTTGGACTAAATGCCCTCTGCCCTTGAAGTTAGAGTAGGATGCTATAATTCTATGGTGAAGTAACTGCACCAAGTCTGAAACTTGAAGAGAGATAGCTCAGAGGCCATTTAGGAAAGATTTGCAGATGGAAGTAAAAAAAGGTGGGACTTTCTCAAGTACCTAGCCAATGGGTCTAAATTGAGAAATCCTATGAAAATAAATAAACTTAGATGAGTGTAAGAAGGAGTCAATGCAGTATTATGCACAAAGCCTTGAACTTATACTTAGGAGCCCTGGTTTCAAAGCTGAGCTTTAAATGCTTAATTAACTGTATGATCAGGGACAAGTTACTTCCTTTTCAAAAATCTGTTTTCTCTGTAAATCTTTTTGCACTACTGCCAATCTAAAAGGATGATCCTAACATGCCAGGCTAATGTGAATTATTGGTCCTACAAATAGAACTGGTGGTTGATACAAATTCCAGAAGGACAGGACATCAGCCTTGCCAGTCAAACCCACCAAATAAAGAAATAAAAGACATAAAAGAAAATAAACATCAAAGATAAATAAGAAGGGTTTCGGGCAAAAAAAAAAGTACTTAAATGCCCAAATGATGAATGGTTCTAATTCTTTCTTCTAAGCCTAAATCTCTTGTTGTGACATAAACAATTTTCTTTTAAATGTCTTTAAAGAAGGAAAATAGTTTGTCCTTAGCCCTAATCTCATTCTTCATTATTGGAATTAAATTAACAATCAGTCAACAGGTATTTATTAGGCACTTACTGTGCTAACCACTGTGTATACAAAGAAAAGCAAAGTTATATCCTATCCTCAAGAAATTCAGTTTTTGTGGGAAAAAAAAGATAATATACAAACAATGAAGTACCAAAAAAACTATAAATAGGGTCAACTGAAAATAACCTCAGAAGGAAAGCACTAAAATTAAGAGTGATTGAGAAAGGCTTCTTGTAGATAGCTTATTATTGAAGGAAGCCAGGAAGGCCAGGGAACACTGATGAGATTGAGATAGAATACCAGACATGAGAGACAAAAATCAAAAATTCCTGGAGTCATGAGATGGACTTCCATGTTTGAAAAGACTGAAGTTGGATTGGAGAGAGAGGAGTAAAATGTAGGAAGACCTGAAAGGTAGGAGGAGGTCACATTATGAAGGCCATTGAATGATAAACTGGATTTTTAGATTTGATCCTGGATGTGATAGGGAGTCACTGGAATTTATAGAATGAAAGGCAGAGAAGAAATTACGGTCACAACTGTGGTAGAAAGATCAATCTGTCAGCTGAGTGGAGGATTGGATAATTGATTCTGGAGTACTTTTCTCCAGAATTAATCATCTCAATTCTTTTCATTTTTCCTCCTAATAACTCTTCTCCAGCACTTGAATCAAAACTTAAAATAGCCACTGATTCCAAATCAATAGATATGTCTGGTGAATAATAAATATAAATAAAAATAATTTAATTAACTTTACTCTGTGTGGGCTGGAGAAAGATTTAAAAGTTTATAGAATTCAGAGATTTGCTCACAAAATGACTTTAATAATTTTATAAATTCAGTTATGGCTTCTCTCTAGTTCTTCCATAATTTCCTCATGATGATACAGTGGGGACATCAATTTTGCTTTTCTCTTTCTTCTAAAATGTAATTTCCTAAATCTTCCCTTATTTGTCTCAGATTAGAACTCTGATTTTAAAAAAAAATAATAACAGTCCATATTTTTAACACTGATCATATGAATCATGGACCACTACAGTCTCTGAAGATTTGAAGTTGAGAAACATTCAAAGGTCAGTGGAGTCCACACAGTGGATGTGAACAGAGAACAAAACATCACAAATACAGGGTTATGAAAAGAAGCACTGGAAAGAGTAAGAGGAAAAATACATGCAGAAAGAGGTGGGATGGGCACTGAAAAACAAGAAATATTTGCCTGTCAGCTATGTGCTCCATTGGCATAAAGGAAGCACAGGAAAGTCACAGTAGAAGGACCCTCTTCCTGTCAAATTTATGGGAGACTATAAGCGAAAGTCACCTAAGCTGAGGTTTGAATGGGTTGTAATACACATCACTGGAGCGAGTAACCACATTAACATATTGACATATCAGGTGAAAGGGAAGGAACCTTATCTATTCCAACCTTCTCATTTAACAGATAAGTAAACTGAATCACAGGAAAGTTAAGTGACTAGCCTAGTGTAACATAGATGACAAGTAATTAAGGTGAAATTTGAACACAGATCTTCCTGACCCTCCAGGTAGGCTGTTCTATCCATTACTCCATGATATTTCTCTATGAGGTCATCCTGTAGGAGAAGTGATGCTGGTGAGCAGCATAAACAGTAGGGAAGATGGAGTAAGGGTGGGAACTGTGGTATTAGATCCAAGGGGTGGACAGAAGAAAGTCTGTTAGGAGATAATATAGAAAAGCCTTTTGTGCCAAGCAGGACCTACTATCTCCTGGATCCAGGCATTTTCTCTTGTTATTCTCCATGCCTGGAATGTTCCCCATCCTCAATTCCCCCTACTAACTTCCCTGATTTCCTTTAAATCTCAACTTTTCTGAACTCTTCTTAATTTTAGTGTCTTCCTTCTGTTAATTATTTCTTAATTAACCTGTAATAAGCTTGCTTTGTATATGGGCATGTGTGTGTGTGTGGGGGGGTGGTCTCTCACATTGGATTGTAAGCTCCTTAAGGACAGAAATTATCTTTTGCCTCTTTTTTATCCCCAACACTTAGCCCAGTGCTTGACGCTTGATAAATTTTTACTGTTTAATTGAAACATGGTTTAGGTGAAAGGTAAAACAGTAAGAAAATGACATCTAAGTTATAGTCACAGAGAATTAGGCAAGAACAGAGGAATGGGGTAAGCAGGTCCTAGGGTAGATGAAGAGAAGGAAATTTGCTGAGACTATTTGCCAAAACTGAAGAATGGATCCTCTTGAGGAGGTACCATAATATGATATGGTGGTTCAACCAATCTAAACCTCTTTAAGAAACCCAGACTCAGCAATCAGGGATTCTGACATTGAACATCCAATGATTCCCTTGAGTGAAAGTGTCTGATCCAAAGTTCACCATATTCCCAAGCTCCCTGCCCTTATATGCTGATTGTTGCCCCAAACTCCTTTTATACCAGCATCTAATATTTGATTTGAATCCCCTTTTCTTCAAGGTATCAAAGTAGTCTTTCTCTATATATATCCAGAATCCCATGTCCCTTCCATAGGACTAGGGAGGCACTGGACCTAAGGATAGAGTGCCATTCCAGGAAGACCTGTGTTTGAATATTATCCCAAACATTCAGTATGTGTGTGTGTGTGATCATGGGAGTCACTTAAACTCTCTGATTCTCAGTTTTCTTATCTGTAAAATGTCAACAATAATATTTGTGCTACCAACCTCACATTTGTAGTATGAAAATAAGTAGAAAATAAATATTATTAGTTGAGGGATTTGAATGTGCTTTAAAACTGAGTGTATTAAATTGGAATCCCATACCAGCAAATCAACTCAAATGGATAGTTTCAGAGGATTGTGGGAAAAAATCCAGAATGAACAGGCTAGAAGGATGGTAGATTGTTCTAGGCTAAGAAATTACAGGGTGTTCCAAAATGATTACAGAATCCATTAGAGAATGCATAGCTTTGAGGAATTCTAAGGCCCCGTTAAGCTATCAGTCTATGATCCAATGATTACTGTACTCTGAAACTGTCCATTTCATCATTTATTATGGAGCAATAATGTTCCATTACTTCCATATATCATAATTTGATTGTTGTTGTCATTTTTGAGGTATGTATGATTCTTCATGACCCCATTTGGAATTTTCTTGGCAAAGACACTGAAGTGGTTTGCAGTTCCTTTTCCTGTTCATTTTACAAATGAGGGAACTTAAGCAAACAGTGTTAAATGACTTGTCCAGTGTCACACCACTAGTAAGTATCTGAGATCAGATTTTAACTCATTAAGTTGAGTCTTCCTAACTCCAGGTCCAACATTTTATCCATCTTATATATATCTTAGCTTTCCCAATCTGATTATGAAGTAATTAAATGGAACTGGGATGCATAAAATCTTTCGTTTTGGAAAGAGCCCAATTGGTGGGGGCTAAATAGATTGAATTTCTTCTTTTTAAAAACTGCCCATTTATAAGGATATAAATATTTGTCAAATGAAGAACAGCTTTTATTTTTATGAATATAAATGAATTCCTTACCTATTTTGAATATGATACTTTTATCAGAGAAATGTGCAAGAGATATTTTTCCCAACGACCTGTTTCCTCCTCTAACTTCAACTGTTTTGGTTTTGGTTTTCCAATAACTTTAATTTTTTTACAATCAAATTTGTCTGTTTTATTTCTGTGATGCTCTCTATCCCTACCATCCTTGATTTGTCATGAACTCATCTATACATAAAAAAAATAATTTCTTCTTTACTCCTCTAATGTGAGTATGTCACCTTTTATGTCAAACTCATATATGTATAGTTTTCTTGGAATACAGTTAGAGAAGCTGATCTATACTTAATTCCAGCCAGAGTATTTTCCAGTTTTCCTAGCAGCCTTTGTTAAATAGTGAACCTTTATAGTACTAATTGATGTCTTTGGTTTTGTAAAATATTTAAAGACAAAATTTAAAAGAAAATAGGTTGTCTCCTCATTGTGTTGTTTTTGGACATCTGTCTAAAGGTGGAAGATTCCTCTGCAACTACTAGGATAATTAAATAACAAAATACCTAAAAATCTAGTCAGTTCAATTCACTCTAGGTTATTATGTTAGTACCCCAAATGTGAAGAATTGTATTTTCCAAATACTTATGTTTTATACATACTGAAGAGGTTTTCCTCTCTCCAGTCCTGACTCACCCCAATATTTGTTATTCTAGAATGGAGGAATTATGTGAACAGCTGGTCCTTCACAAAAGTGTCAACAACCTTTACGACCCTTTGATTTCATAACTCCCATTTGCTAGAGAAGGAAAAAAAGAATAAAAACTCACTAGAACTATGGTCTCCTCCAATTCTTGTTCAAAGCAAATAGATCACATACTTTGTGATCCCACTATTCGGTCTATACCCAAAAAATTTAGTGTGTGAGAGGAAGGTATAACAGTATAAAAGGTATATATAATAGTTTTACATGTAATAGAAAAAATAACTGGAAACCTATATGCACAAGGAATTAATTTTATCATTGATATTGCTCTTCAGTCATTTCAGTTATGCATGATTCTTCATGGCTCCATTTGGGGTTTCTTGCCAAAGGTACTGAAGTTGTTTGCCCTTTCTTTCTCCAATTCATCTTGTAAATGAGGAAACTGAGGTAAGCAGGGTTCAGTGACTTGCCCAGGGTCACCTAGTTAGTAAGTGTCTAAAGCTGAATGTGGACTCAGGTCTTTCTGACTCCAGAGCTCATGTTCTATCTACTGGGCCACCTAGTTGCCCTTATTTTATCATGGGGAAATATCATAGCTCTCATAGAGCAGCTAGGTGGCCCAATGGATAGAGTGCTGGGTCTTAGAATCAGGAAAACTCATCTTCCTGAGTTCAGTTCAGCTTCGGGACTTACTAGCTGTGTGGTCCTAATAACCCTGTTTACATCATTTTCCTTATCTATAAAATGAATTGGAGAAGGAAATGGCAAGACACTCCAGTATCTTTGCCCAGAAAACTTCAAATGCGTAGACATACAAGCTTGTTGACTAGATTAGTTTTGATTATAAAATGCCAGCCTTATGAACCCGTCACTGTGACCAGTCTAGAAAAATGTGCATCCAGCTCTGCATATTTAAAATCAACCGGAGTCAGGAACTCAGGTTAAGGGAAAAATCTTCAGTCTTTATTGAAGTGAGGAGGTGAAAAAAGATTGCGATAGCAATATGGGCAAGAAGGATTGCGATAGCAATATAGGCAGCTGCGACAGGAAGCCAGCTAGCAGAGAGAGAGAGATCTGAGCTGAAAAGCCATCCCAATTGCAATTGCAAAAATGCTAGCAGTCTCTCCTTCCCCTTCCTTTTCCACTCCCCTGCCTCCACCCACCAAAATCATCATTTCCTATACAACACATCAGGACTTGCACAAAGAGTGGGTGGGGGCCATTCTTTCTCCAAGCTTATATATTAATAGAGTATGGTCCAATTACTATTTAGCCTCATGTGCTTGGGACCTCAGTGCATCAACTCAAGCCTCAGCCCATTACATCTCCCGCTTTCTTTTGTTTTAGAACACAGGTGGTCATGCCATCCCTGAATCCTCAGGAAAGGAGGTGAAAGCACCGAAAAGGAGGTGATCACGACCCCCCCCTGACTTCTCAGGAAGGGAGGTGAAAGCACTAAAAAGGAGATAATCACACCCTCCCTGACATCTCAGGAAGGGAGATGAAAAGCACCAAAGGGAAGTGGGGGTTGCTAGCAGGTTTCTGGGCTCAAGGGTCTTATTATGCACAAACCCATCAGCATGGGAAGTATTACACAAGCACATAGCAACAACGCAGAGGCTATTAGTGATGACTCTCCCCACAGTCAGTGCAGGCTTGATGTGGTGTAACAAACATGAATTATTCACCCAAGTAAAGGTATAACAAACAATATAAATCAACATTGTGTTGTAAAAGATTGCCAGAAGTCGTAAAAGGAGAGTATGTAAACAGCAGTCACACATACACCTTCTTCAGCAGCCAAGAGATAGTCCAAAACCAATCTATTGTCCATTGCTTCACATGTCAGGGAATCCAATGATCCCCCAAGTTTTTGAAGTCCAGCAAAAGTCTTTTTATGTCTTAGGGAATCCAATGATTCCAGCAGATTTTGAAGTCCTGTAACAGTCTTATCATTTCTCAGAAAATCCAATGATTCCTGAGGGCTTTCAAGTCTTATGTCTCAGAGAATCCAATGATTTCTGAGGGTTTTGAAGTCCAATGATTTTTTATGTCCATGAGTCAAACGCCATAACTGCTATACTCTTTCAATGGTGAGCACAATCAGCAACAGAACCACCTGATGTTTCTTGGGTCTTCTCCTTCATTTCAAGGGTCTGCTCTGTCTCTCTGCGATGGACAAGGCGAATACGGCTCGTTGGCACCCATCTGATTCCTTCTCCACCTGTAGAGATACAAGCAAACCCTCTCCCCCAAGCAGTTAGCCTATCTGGTCCCTTCCATTCACCACTTTCTGGGTCTCTCCACATCACCTGGCGATTATCTAAAGATAGTGGAGCTGCTCGCACTGGACATTGCCCTTCTGGTGGGTTATAAAACCTGTCTGTTGGAGCCAGTGCATCTTTGTCAAAAATCAAGAAGTTAATAGTATAAAGTACTAGATTTAGAAGTTCTCTAGGGTTACCTGTGGCTCCCCCTTTCTTTTGTTTTTGGAGCAGCGTCTTAATGTCTCTGTTTCTCCTCTCTACTATTGCCTGTCCTTGAGGATTAAAGGGTATGCCAGTGGTGTGTAAAATCTTATACTGTGCACAAAAGTGTGCAAAATGTTTGGAGGTGTATGCAGGACCATTGTCTGTTTTTATTGCTTGTGGCACATGCATAATGGCAAATGCTTGCGTGAGGAATTCAGTGACCACTCGGGCTGTCTCTTTTGCTGCTGGTATGGCAAAAATGAATCCTGAAAAGGTGTCCACCACAACATGGATAAAAGACAGATGACCGAAAGATTTATAATGGGGCACATCCATTTGCCAGATTTCACTGGGTCTCAAACCACGAGGGTTCTTCCCTGGAGGCAGTGTAGGAGCGTGGAAAGGAAGGCAAGCTGTACAGCTTTTTACTATGCTCCTAGCTTCCTCTTTTGTAATCCCAAATTGTAAACGCAAAGCTAGAGCAGCCTGATGGTATTTAGAATGGGATTCCTGGGCCTCCTGAAATAAAGGCGTACTGGCTAACATAGTTAAAAGGCTATCTGCCTTTGAATTCCCATCAAAAATAGGACCTGGGAGTCCACTATGTGAGTGGACATGCAAGATATAAATCTTACCTGGATGTTTTCTCACTTGCTCCTGAAGTTCCTTAAAGAGCTGATATATATTAGAAACTGCAAATTTTATTTGGGCTGTGGCAATTCTTTGTACCACACCTACTGAATAGGTTGAATCAGATATTATATTTATGTCTCCTGGGTAATAAGTGAGAGCTAACATGATTGTACATAATTCGTTCTGCTGAGTGGACTGAAAAGGAGTTCTGACTACTCTCTTTATCGTAATGACCGTGTATTTAAAATCAGCCGGAGTCAGGAACTCAGGTTAAGGGAAAAATCTTCAGTCTTTATTGAAGTGAAGAGGTGAAAAAAGATTGCGATAGCAATATGGGCAAGAAGGATTGCGATAGCAATATGGGCAGCTGCGACAGGAAGCCAGCTAGCAGAGAGAGAGAGATCTGAGCTGAAAAGCCATCCCAATTGCAATTGCAAAAATGCTAGCAGTCTCTCCTTCCCCTTCCTTTTCCATTCCCCTGCCTCCACCCACCCAAATCATCATTTCCTATACAACACATCAGGACTTGCACAAAGAGTGGGGGGGGGCCATTCTTTCTCCAAGCTTATATATTAATAGAGTATGGTCCAATTACTATTTAGCCTCATGTGCTTGGGACCTCAGTGCATCAACTCAAGCCTCAGCCCATTACACCTATATGCACAAGGAATTAATTTTATCATTGATATTGCTCTTCAGTCATTTCAGTTATGCATGATTCTTCATGGCTCCATTTGGGGGTTCTTGCCAAAGGTACTGAAGTTGTTTGCCCTTTCTTTCTCCAATTCATCTTGTAAATGAGGGAACTGAGGTAAGCAGGGTTCAGTGACTTGCCCAGGGTCACCTAGTTAGTAAGTGTCTAAAGCTGAATGTGGACTCAGGTCTTTCTGACTCCAGAGCTCATGTTCTATCTACTGGGCCACCTAGTTGCCCTTATTTTATCATGGGGAAATATCATAGCTCTCATAGAGCAGCTAGGTGGCCCAATGGATAGAATGCTGGGTCTTAGAATCAGGAAAACTCATCTTCCTGAGTTCAGTTCAGCTTCGGGACTTACTAGCTGTGTGGTCCTAATAACCCTGTTTACATCATTTTCCTTATCTATAAAATGAATTGGAGAAGGAAATGGCAAGACACTCCAGTCTCTTTGCCCAGAAAACTTCAAATGCGTAGACATACAAGCTTGTTGACTAGATTAGTTTTGATTATAAAATGCCAGCCTTATGAACCCGTCACTGTGACCAGTCCAGAAAAATGTGCATCCAGCTCCTATTTCAGTAACTTGGCTTTCATTTTCCAGCCTTTTTTTTTTTTCATTCAGAGCTGGCTGGTACCTGTTGAGTTCCCTCGCAATAAGAGCTGTTCATCTTTCAGGACGATACTGAATTTTGTGTTTTTTAAAGGTGTGCACACATTTCATGTACCAGTAGGGAATGGGATCATCTTAGCAAAAGTTTTTGTACTTTTTGGTGTGGGATCCTTGTCCACCACAGTAAACGGGCTAGGGTGGGAGAAGCAGACAATTTTCTGGCCCCTTCCTTCTACCAGGAGGAGAGCAGTGCAGTCCTTAAAAGGCTGCTCAGAAAACTAGGGGGCTACCAATCCCACTGCTGCTTCCAGTGAGATGACCCTATGGCCTGGATTACCTCTGTTCAGGGTTGTTATTACAGTGCCCAGTGTATCCACTTGCCCATCTCCACAGGACTTTGAAAGGATAAAAATGGTAAAATGGTTGCTTTTGATTTGCCTATAAAGTGAGGCAGAGTTGCATGAAGTCAGTCATAGGCTTTTCTCATCTAGAGTCCTTAAAGTCAGGATGACTGTAATGGCTCAAGATGCAATAGATAGCCTTGACATCTTCAGTGTTCTAAGATTCTAAGCATTCCATGGCATCTGTTTTATGGCCATCAGAACAAATCATTCTCACCTATCCATTCTGCCAGGGGAAGTCTTCACATGCTTCAGGCAGATTCCCTCCTAACTCCTTGACAGGTTTGAAACTCCCCAGTTGCCTTCAACCAATTGCCAAAATAGTTTACTGTGTGCTATATAGTTCCCTGAAGCCACAGGTTGGGTAAATCAGGTGGACACCCAAGGTAGACAAGAGCCCTGAAAGGGACTTCACAGCAAAGGTACTAATCTTCCCTGAACACAATCTACATCCCATCCCCAAGGTAAAGCAAAGGAGTAGGTAGGAGACAGAAGTGAGAAAAAGTAAGATCAATAAGCAAAAGATAAAGGAAGGAGTTCTGACTGGTTCTCCACCCAACTATCCAATCAGTCAAAAATAGCCACTTGCCGACTTTAACCTTTTTCTGAAAGTACTGTTGCTGAAACAAAAAAAATGGGGGAGATAAATTAGGAGATCAGAATTGTGCTGGAAAGGAAAATATCCTGGAATATTACTGGAATATATCAGGTTTTTAACCGAGAGGCCATGAACTTGGTGTTTTTTAAAAGAATATTTCAATAATTGTTCCAATATAATTATTTTCCTTTGTAATCTCCTGTACTTTACACATTTAATATACATTCTGCTGAGAATAGGCTTTATCGTATCACCAAAGGAGTCCATGACATTAAAAAAAAGGGGGGGGTAAGGAGGATGGCACTGAAAATCAAACATGTATTTGTCCTATGTGGTGGCAGCCATAGTAACACAGACTGAATGAATGCCAGGGATCTCCTCAGATTTAGCCAAGGGCTCAGCAACAACTTAAGCAAATCAGTGATCTAGGAAATTCCTGACTAAACCCTATCTCCTCAAAGCAGAATAACTGCTGAAATTTAATTAGAACTGATTTGTTTGCTATCAGCATGAATAATCACAAATAAACTGCGGTTTGTGTTTCTAACCAGACTTGAGGAGGAAGGATGAAAAGGGCTGACTGGAGAATTTGAGGCGCAGACCAGTATAGCCTCAGTACTGTCTTCCAGGCTATTTCTGTTCTGTTGAAAGAGACTGCTGCCCACTCACACAAAATGAGCTCTGTGACTAAGACAATGTCCTTAGACGGTCTCCTCCTTTCACAGTTGTTGCAAATGTAGGAAGTAGAACTTTTGTGGAAACCAAGTGAGTGGCTGATCCCAGACACTGACCCCAAAAAAAGGAAATACCCTGTTCCTACGCATCCAACTTAAAGCAACGTGACTGGGAACATGGATCTCAGTAGAATCTGGGAACATTCAGGCCAAACTCAAATGTTTTTTGGTCCTTCTCATCTTCTAATCTTTATCATTCAGTTCAAAGCTCTTTCTTTACTTTGCTTGCCCAACGATGTATAGATTTGCCCTTAACTCAGTTTCCTCTAAATGTGTTTCAGACATAAGGTAAGCTATTGTCTTGTGAGGTTGCAGACAATGCAATGAATTTTTGGATTTGGATCTACTTCAATGTCTCGGAAGAGTCACTTGTGCATTATACAAGATTAATAAATATTTGTTCTATGAAGAGTTTATAGAATGACTTTTTTTAAGCTCAGGATTTATATTTTGGGAAAGAAGTTTGGTGGACTAGTGAATGAATAGAATGCTGATTTTTAACTTCTTACTCTGTGCTAGCCACTTACCAAGTGTGTGACCCTAGTCATCCAAATTCTCTCAGCCTCAGCTTCCTCATCTGTAAAATGGGAATACTAATAACACTTATATTAATAGGTGGTTATATGGATAAAATAACATAGGGAAGGCTCTATAAATTTGAAAACACTACATAATCATGAACTATTCTCTTAACTAAATCCCTTTCTACCTCAAAACTTTAAGAACTGATGATTTTATCAAGTGTCCAGAGTTCTTCCATCTATGTCTTTTCATCCCGTGTGATTCTCTCTAGGAGATTTTCCTCCCTAAGTCTCTTCATGTTTTGTGTATACTAACACTGCACTTGTGTTATTTTTCTATTAATTCCTTGTTCTCCTTTACCTGGTCAGACTGTTTCCTTTTATCATTCAATTCAAACTATTTCTATAAGCATTTGCTAAGTGCCTATTATGTACTAGGAAACTAAACCCTGAGGATATAATAACTAGTGCTTATTAGAGCTTTAAAGAGTATGTAGGTTAGTCATAAACATTTATGAGTGCGTACTATGTGCTAGGTACCATACTAAGTGCTAGAGATGCAAAAAGAGGCAAAAGATAGTCTCTTCCCTCAAAGAGTACATGATATAAACTAATGTATTATCTCATTTAATCTTGGACAAGTCATTTAATCCTGTTTGCCTCTGTTTCCTCATGTGTAAAATTGGAGAAGGAAATGGCAAACCACAACAGCATCTTTGCCAAGAAAACCCCAGGGGAGGTTATGAAGAGTAAGGCATGACTGAAAAATGATTGAACAACAACTGTGAGGGTGGTGCTATTATCATTCCCATTTTATAGAAGAGGAAACTGCCTGAAAAAGTTTGGATGACGTGCCCGGGGTCACATAGCTAGTAAGTGGCTGGAGTAAGATGCAAAGTCAGGTCTTCCTGAGTCTAAAACCAGCATTTTTATTCACTTCACTAGTCCACCAAGCTGCCTCTCTAAAATATAAAGCCTCAGTTAAAAAAATTAATAGCACTACATATATAAACTATATTGGATTGCTTGCCCTCTTGAGGAGAGTAGAAAGGAAAGAGAGAAGTAGAAAAACTTGAAACTGAAAATCTAATTTAAAATGAATGTTAAAAACTATATATGTGATTGGAAAAAAGAAAAAAACAATTTACAAAAAAGTAATAGCTCCTACTTTACATGAAATAATATTTAAAAATTACTTATTAGCATAGTGCCTTGCACATAGTAGGTACTTAGTAAAAAAAACTTTCTCTTCTTCCCCTCCCGCTCTGACTTGAAAGGAAATGATCTTTCCACTAAACCAAGTTCCTAAGGAGCTATAGTAGCAGAATCTGTCTCCAGGGGTGGTTGTAAAAATCAAATGAGAGAATTTATTTTAAAAGCACTTTGCAAACCTTAAAGCATTCTATGAATGTTAGCTGTTATTGTTATCGTACAGTAAACAATGATTGTCTTCTTTTTTTTCCAATAATGCTGATTTCCTGTCCCTCTTGAAGTACCAATTTTCCTCAAGCCAAATCCTTGTTGGGAATGTCAAAGAGAGACTCTTGACCAGACACTATTTGACTGGGAGGTTTATGAAGTCTCTTCCCATTCTGTAGCAGTGATTCCACGTGATACCTTTGGGATTTTCCATCTGTTTACTCATCCAGTCCAAGTGCCATGATGATACTTTATTCATCCTTAGGGCTGCAGGGGCAGCTAAAAGGCCCAGTGGATAAAGGCTAACTCAGAATTCAGGGGGATCTAAGTGGCTGCTTCCTCCCATCTCCCAACTGCTCTTTGACTAGAAGATCACATCCTAAATGAAGTCACATGCCCCCAGTTTTCTTTAACACTCATTTTCCCAAAGTCTAATAGCATTTATAAATAGATCTTTGGGTCCTTACACTTTTTAAATAGGGGGCCAGTTCACTGTCTCTCAGACTGTTGGAGGGCCGGACTATAGTAAAAACAAAAACTTTGTTTTGTGGGCCTTTAAATAAAGAAACTTCATAGCCCTGGGTAAGGGGGATAAAGGTCCTCAGCTGCTGCATCTGGCCGCGGGCCAGAGTTTGAGGACTCCTGCTATGCTTTCTGAGAGTCAGCTTTACAAAAATTAATTTACTGATTATACATTATTATCATCATCATCCAACAAGCATTTATCAAATGCCTACTACGTGTCAGGCCCTGGGCTAAGTCCTGGAAACACTAAGAAAATCTCCCTCAAGGATTTCGCATTCTAATGGGAAAGATAACATGCAAACAACTGTGTATGATCCATACAAAATATACATTTTTATTTATGAGCATTAATATTCTACTAATACTATATCTGCATATGAATATGTATGTATAATTTATAAGCATTAACACTATATTAGTAAGTGTATATATGCATATATATACACATGCTAATATATATATATGAAACTTTAGAAAGTATTTTCTTAACAAAAATACTGTGAAACAAATATTGTCAATGTTATTATTCTCATGGCACAGATAAGGAAACTGAGGATCAGAGTTTAAGGAACTTTTCCATAGTCACATTGCTAGTAAATAGCAGAGGAAACCTGAATTTTTCATTTGCAATTTTCCAAAGTTTAGGGCTTTCCAAACAGTTCTGTAGGTTTATTAACTTTTGATTTTTCTTTCCACTATACCCTCCCACCACACACACACACACACACAAAAGTGGAAATTAGAACAGGATAATAGAAACTTTGCCCCAGTGCACTGAAATTTTTAGGGTTATAGGAATACTTGCTTTTTTTTCAATAACAGCTTGTCACCTAACTGACAATAATACTGAGTTAAAATACAAAAATCCCATAGGTATTTCCCAGGCCACTTCCCAGTCCAACCCAGGCTCTGCCTTTTGTGATTGGTGCTACCTGTCCAAAGCACAAGATTTAGTAATTACATCTCTGAGTATATACATGTACTTACATACATCTTGCCTTGGCATGTGTTGGGGAAAAAATAATCTTTTGAAAAAATGCATATTTGTCATGACAACTTAAACGGAAATTCATTAACTTTCCAGATTAATGTGATGTGTGTTCTATTTAAAGTTGATCTTTTCAAGATGACTTGAATACTTCAAAGACAGATGAGCACTGTCCAAGAAACCTTTTTGAGCTTTTCACAAATTGTTTCACATGATGGCTACGATGGGTAATGCATCTTCTCAAAGCAGATTCACCTGCTTTTGAAGAATTTCTCTGGAATAGTTGAGTCATCATAAAGTGATAAAAGTCTAACCAACCCATGGCTCATGTTTTTTAGTTGAATTTTAAGCTTGGCTCTGCTTATTCCAGCATGGCTATTTAGCAAGAGCTCTTAATTTCTATTTGTCCATAAACATCTCCCTAGAGACTCATTCCCAGATCATGGGAAACCTGGATTTTTTACTGAACCAGTTTTGCAATTTTCTCCTTAATGTTCCAGGCTCTTCAAACAGTCATGTTGGTCTGTTTCCCATAACATCATCTATGACAAAGCAGTGGTAAGTTTGTCTGCTCACATGGGTCACCACTCCTAAGAGACTGACCATGCTCAGAGCATATACAGAGCGCCTTCTGAATGATAATTAGAAGAGGAGAAATAAATCCAGTGACAATACAGGAGTCTGCCTGAGGGAGTGGCAATAATCCAAAGGCTTTGGAACATTGTGGTTAGCCTCAGACGTTTGGCAGGTCCCAAAAATTCCAGCCCCCAGACCAGTTGTATCCACAAGAGCAAATCCCAAGTGAGTCATGAGAGTGAGGAAAAACCAGCGGCTGGAGAGACAACTTCCATGCAGCAAGATCATGGTAAAGAACTGGATGCTACATATGAATCGTACCTACGAAAACATCAAGAGCTGAATTAATCACGTTGCCATCTTAATAGCAGAGCTGTCTTGCCATGTGAAGTTTGCTAGAGAGCACAGGAATGAAAGCTTGGGGCCATAATCAATCTGTGGCAACTGGGGACATTACTTCCTTGGAGATCCTGGAAGTCTCATGCCCTTCTGTTTTTTACTGTCTCATAATTTTTTCAACTTCATACATTCTAGCACAGTCCTAGAACTAAACAAAGCTAGTTTTCATAGTCAACTACCTAAAATGTGAAACAATTAAATGCCTTGAAAATTTGTGGCATTTATTCAGATTGAACAAATGAGTCCTATTCATATAAGAATATGGATTATTTGGTGATGATAGATGGATGGATGTTTTAAATAAATAAACAATTAAAATATCTCTGACATGTACGTATCTTATATGATAATAGCTAGCTTTTATATAGGATCTTGAGGTTCACAAATAATCCGATTTTATCCTCACAAAAGCTTAGGGAGATAGCTATTATTATTATCCTTATGTTATAGATGAAGAAACTGGAGCAGACAGAGGTTAAAAGATTTGCTCAAGTTCATATAGATGTGTATCTAAATCCAGATTCAAACTCAGGTCATCTGGACTCCTTGGCCAACACTCTAGTTGCTGTATTGCTCAGGTGCTTTTATACGAAGTTGTCTGTCCTCTTTATTAAGATGTGAGCTTCTTGAGAGTAGGACTGTCCTTTGCATTATTCTGTGTGCTTAGCATTTGGTATACTACCTAGAACAAAATAAATGCTTAATGTAGACTTACTGACTGACAGACATCTAGTAGATTGCAAAGGTATAACTAGGGACAGGTGAGATAGGTCACAAAAATTAGAGGATAAAAAAGTAACTACTGATTTTCGCAATTTAATTAGCAAGAATAATTAGTCAAAGTAGGAAGCTATCACATACTGAGCACTGTTAATAATACTCAATCTGTGAGTCTCAATAGTAATTAATAGCCCATCTGTTCAACTGAAATTGCCTTGATTATTTCTTATATTATTTTCTTATCATAAAAGATGTGAAAATTAATTAGGAAAATTAATTCATGTGATAGCAATTTTGAGGTACTACTGGTAGTTTTCTCTCTGTCTCTGTCCCTTTCTCTCTGTTTCTCTTCTTGTTCTAGTTCTTTATTCTTTTCTCTCTGGATTTCTGTTTTTGTCTTTGTCTCTGTCTCTCTTCTCCTGTCTTTCTCTCTGTTTCTTTTACTCTCCCTGTGTTTCTCTCTCTCTTCCTGTTTTTCTTTTCTTCTTCTATACTCTCTATTTCTTTCTTCTTTCCTCCCTCCCTCCCTCCCTTTCACTCTCTCCCTTCCTCTCTCCTCCTCTCTCTGTCTCTATCTATCTGTCTCTTTCTCTCTCCTCCTTTCTGTCTCTTCTCCTCTCTGTCTTTCTCATTGTCTTTTTTACTCTCTATCTCTGTCACTCTTTTCCTGTCTCTCTTTTCTTCTTCTATACTCTCTATATTTCTCTCTCCCTTCCTTTCTCCCTCTTCCTCCCTCCCGTCTTCTCTCTCTGTTTCTGTCTGTCTATCTGTCTCTCTCTTTCTCTCTCCTCCTTTCTATCTTTCTGTTTCTATGTTTCTCTCTCTCTTCCTGTCTCTCTCTTCTTCTATACTTTCTCTTTCTCCTTCTTTCTGTCTTTCTCTCTCTTTTCCTCTTTGTCTCTGTGTTTCTCTCTCTCTTCCTTTCTCTCTTTTCTTCTTCTATACTTTCTCTTTCTCCTTCTTTCTTTCTCTCTCTTTTCCTCTTTGTCTCTGTGTTTCTCTCTCTTCCTTTCTCTCTTTTCTTCTTCTATACTTTCTCTTTCTCCTTCTTTCTGTCTTTCTCTCTCTTTTCCTCTTTGTCTCTGTGTTTCTCTCTCTTCCTTTCTCTCTTTTCTTCTTCTATACTTTCTCTTTCTCCTTCTTTCTGTCTTTCTCTCTCTTTTCCTCTTTGTCTCTGTGTTTCTCTCTCTTCCTTTCTCTCTTTTCTTCTTCTATACTTTCTCTTTCTCCTTCTTTCTGTCTTTCTCTCTCTTTTCCTCTTTGTCTCTGTGTTTCTCTCTCTTCTTCTCTGTCTCTCTTTTCTTTTTCTGCACTTCCTCTCTCTGTCTTTGTCTCTTTCCTTGCCTGTCTGTCTGTCTCTGTCTCTGCCTCTTTCTTCCTCAAATTATCTTGTAATTACATATCCACAGTTCTTGTATTCTTGTATACAGTATAAGCTTCCTCAGGACAGGCAATGTTTTGTTTTGATTTTTATCCCCAAATGTCTAGGACTGTGCCTTGCATGTAGCAGTGCTTATTTAACTGAATTGAAATGTTGGATTCACATAAGCATTTTGAGACTGTGTAGACATAAGCCTTAAACAGGAAATTATCTGTCTGGTCAAACACCCCTTTGCTGCCATTCAAGAAATGGCTCAGTGTTCCTCCTTTGCTTGGTCCCTCTCCCTGAACTTCGAGGTAGAAGATCCTTAGGGATCATTGAGTTCAAACTGGTTTTACACATAAAGAAACTCAGAACTTTAGATGACTTGCTCAGGATTAGACAACTATTAAGTATCTTGGGCAAGATTCAGATTTAGGTATTCCTGCCTCGGAATTCCTGCTCTAACCATTATACCATGTTGTCTCTTCAAGTATAGAAATGGTATGTCTCTACCCCTTCCCACATTCTCCGCTCAAATCAAATTTACAACTCAGTTGGGGAGAATTCCATGCAATCCAACCTGTCTACCGGCCTGGTCCTCGTTATTCTTCAATGTCAGAGAAGAAAAATGTTGGAAAGGCGGGAAAGGGGCAAAGACAGAAAGACTTCCTAGCCACCCTCTCCCCACCCCCACCTCAAACAGTCCAGATTATGTCATCCTCCGAGGGGCCTCCATACCCCAGGAAGCAGTGAGCTAAGGGGAGAATTGTGCAGAGCACATTCCACACATACCATTTGGAGCATGGTGGGGTAAGGGCCAATGACTGACACCTCCCCCTCATTGCCTTTTGTAAGTAAATATACCACAGGATTGCCTTCACTAATTAAGATAAACTCCCTCTCTTCAGACTGCTGCCTAGAGACAGTGTATAGTTTTTTTAGTGTATAAATTTTCCCACTGATGAGAGATTTCTTACCCATAGGTCTCAGATTAGGGAAATCAACTCCATTCTATTGATGGTTTGAAACATTTTTTATTAAAATGAAACACAATAAAAACTATGGAAAAACCTTCTATCGAAGGCCGCCAAATCCCAACGAGTTCTATTTTAAGTAAGAATAAGGAATTCTATTAGTCACATGTGGCCAGGCAAGGAGCAGATGAAGGGTTCTGAATGATGCATTATTTAAGTATATATCTCCTATCTTGGTCTGTCCAGGGTCACCTGGGACCACATTCTATTTATGGCAGAGAAATTACTAATGACGAAAAGACCTTGCATTGACAGAAGGAGCCTGAGAGTGACTTTTCAACTACTTTTCTTCACTGCCACAAAAGCCTTACAGCATTTCAAGAGGTGGGAGTGGGGATGGCATGGAAAAGGAAGAAATGTGCTTATTTTTCAATTATCACAGAATTGTCAATTCTTTAGGAAAGGATTTCTTTTTTTTATAAAAAGATTTCTTGGAGACAAGATTTTAATTTAAGCCACCACAACTAGCTACACAAAGTTAACTATAGCTAAAAAAAAAAAAAAAAAAAAAAAAAAGTTTAAAAACAAAAGTCAAAAAGATGGAAGCCTGGATATAGGCTTCTTAACATAATAATACTCCTTAAGAGAAAGAACTTTTGTTTTACCCAAAGCATTTTGTATGAGCTGGTCTCAAATAGGCCTTGACTATATATTTGTTGAATGAATGAATGAATATTGTAGCAGAAACTTCTCCATTGGACAATCTTGGCAAGAAAGCATCATCTGACAGGCCTGACCCTCAATTAAAACCATTTCTTCTATTATTTTGATTGATCCAAAAATCAAAGGATCACAAAGTTAAAATTAGAAGGGACTCAGAGACTATCTAGCCTAGCCCTTCATCTTTGTGGTTTTGTTTACTTATTTTCAATTGTGTCCAGTTCTTTGTGACCCCATTAGGGTTTTCTTGGTAAAGATACTGGAGTGGTTTGACATCTCCTTCTCTAGATCATTTTACAGATGAGGAAAGTGAGACAAACAGAGATAAGTGATTTGCCCCGAGTCACATAACTAGTAAGTTTCTGATCATATTTGAACTCAAGTCTTCCTGACTCCAGGCCCAGCATTCTATTCATTATACCACCCAGCTGCCCCTCATCTTAAAGATGAATTAATTGGGGTACAGAGTTTAAGTAACTTGTCAATAGTAACACTAGCCAAGTCCAGATTCAAACAAAAAACTCCTGAGTCCAAATTCTATGTTGTTTTCTATTGTAATACCACACTGCTTCTTCTAAGGAACATCTTGCCTAGCAAGAAATAATATGAACATCTGGGATTTATGGGCTTGAGTCCATAAATATTCCTGCTGATTGTTTGACTGAGCTGTAGAAGAAAAGTATTGATAACAATAACTTTCATTTATAGAGATTTATTCAATCAGTCTAAGCATCTGTTAAGTAGCTACTATGTGCCAGGTACTGTGCTAAGTACTAGAGACACAAAAAAGAAGAGAAGGGGGAAAAAAAAGGAAAGAAAAGGAAGAAAGGAAGGAAGGAAGGAAGGAAGGAAGGAAGGAAGGAAAGAAGGAAGGAAGGAAGGAAGGAAGGAAGGAGAGAAGGAAAGAAGGAAGGAAGGAAGGAAGGAAGGAAGAAAGGAAGGAAGGAGAGAAGGAAGGAAGGAGAGAAGGAAGGAAGGAAGGAAGGAAGGAAGGAAGGAAGGAGAGAAGGAAGGAAGGAAGGAAGAAGGAAGGAAGGAAGGAAGGAAGGAAGAGAGAAGGAAGGAAGGAAGGAAGGAAGGAAGGAAGGAGAGAAGGAAAGAAGGAAGAAAGGAAGAAGGAAGGAGAGAAGGAAGGAAGGAGAGAAGGAAGGAAGGAAGGAAGGAAGAAAGAAGGAAGGAAGAAGGAAGGAAGGAAGGAAGAAGGAAGGAAGGAAGGAAGGAAGAAGAAGGAAGGAAAGAAGGAAGGAAGGAGAAAAGGAAGGAAGGAAGGAGAAAAGGAAGGAAGGAAGGAAGGAAGGAAGGAAGGAAGGAAGGAAGGAAAGCTATAAATACTTGTTACTTCCTTCCTTCATGTAGAAGATAGAACATGAGCTGTGTACAAAGAAATACTCTCAAAGGTAGAGATAAGGAAAGAATACATTTCAGACATATTGAATGGCCCTTTTAAGGGAAAAAGATAAGAAATGGAATGTTATATGTGAGGAATAAAAAGTAGTCCAGTTTGGCTTGATCATAGAATAACAGAAAAGGGAGAAATGTACAACAAAACCGGAAAGTTAGATCACAGCAAGGTTATGAAAACTTTAAAAGCTAAATACAGGCGTTTGTATCATCCTATATCATCAGTAAAAAAAAAAAAAAAAAAAAAAAAATTTAAGGAGCCTTAGTTTGGATGATCTCCCAGATAGATCCCTTTCAGGTTGGATATTCAGTGGTTTAATGGGGAAAAAGCTTTAAACTTCGAGTCAGGAAAACTCTATCACAGGACCATAGACTTAGAGATAGAAGGAATCTTGACCTCCATCTAGTTTATAGTCCTAAATCCACAGATGAGAAAACAGGCCCAGAAAGGTCAAATAGTATGTCCAAAGCCACCAAGCTAATAAGCAATCGTACCAAGATTTGACTCCAATTTTTCTCACTCCAAATCCAAAACACTTGTTACATTACTACTTTGTCCATCTCTGACACTTCCTTAAAAAGTAACCACAGGAAATTTAATCCCACCTTAAATCTCAATTTCTCATTTATAAAATGAAGATGAAATCAGTAACACCTACTTAGGGTTTCTGAGAAAGACAATGTAGGTAAAGTGCTTTGTAAATCTTCAGTTCTCATTATATCTTTCTCAGTCATTTCTAAATCAAGTCAGCATCTGTGTTCATTCTCACTAGAAATTTGGACTCTTCTACTAGAATCACATTGGTCCCAAATAGTTAAACTGTGACCTTATTTCACTCACATTCAAGCCTTCATTTCATACCTTCACCATGTCCAAACTATGTTGTCAGAAATTGCCCCTTCTAATGTCCATATTCCTTTCATGTCATTCTTTGTCTTCACTCACTAGAATGTAAGCTCTTTGAGGGCAGGTTCAACTTTGTTCATATATATATTCAGCATTTGGTATTAATATACTGACTGATGCTTAGGAAATGCTTAAGGCAGATTCTTTTTAATCTATCCTTGATATTAGCCATAGTTGCTCCTCTTCTATCTGAAATTCTACCCAAAAGCCCAAGATTCCATTGTTCACATATTAACTGATGAATATTTATTCATCAGATATTTTATTATTATTTCATTTTAGAAATTCAAATGTCATTGACATGTAAATATTCAGAATCTAGATTGATCCCAAACTTTTCCTCCCAGAAACATAATATATTCACACCAGCCCCTCCACCATTTCCCCTGCCCCCCTTAGCTGTCAGCACTTCCTTTATTACTTTGACCCTAACCCAGACCAGCTTTCATTCTTAGAGCCAAATTTCCACCACTGATTTGCTGACATAAGAATTTCAAGCTGAAAGGAACTTTGGAGACCTAACCCAAGACTCTCATTTTATAAATTTGTCTACCCACCAGCTTTCTGGCATATTTACTTAAGTCCCTGCCCTTGAGTGGAAACAAAATAAGTACCAGAGGATAGATCACTGAGAAAATCTTTCTTCCATATTCCTAATTCTGAAACTGGAATTCAACCAGTTAGAGTATATTCCTTTGCCTTAAGTATTAATTTTAATTAAAATTCAAATACTCTGAGGAGGGGACCTTTTGAGCTGTAATCTCCTTATTGTGAATTGGTCTATACGATCCTCTTACTTTTTTATGTAAATTTTTTATATTTTCCCTCAAAGAACAATTAAAAAAATAAAATCCTCAAATAAATATGCAGTTCCACAAAACAAATTCCCTCAGCAATCACAACCAAAGATGTCATGTCTTGTGCCTTTTGAGTTCATCACCTTTCTGGCAGGAGTTGGACAGCATGCATCCTCGCTAATCTTCTAGCAGATGCTTTCTAAGGGTATTCTTAACTGACCATAGGTCTTTTTTTTTTTAATTTTTACAATAACTTTTTATTGACAGACCCATGCCAGGGTAATTTTTTTACAACATTATCCCTTGCACTCACTTCTGTTCCGATTTTTCCCCTCCCTCCCTCCCTCTACCCCTTCCTCTAGATGGCAAGCAGTCCTATATATGTTAAATATGTGAGCATAGGTCTTGATCAAGGAATATGGTACAGGAGTCTATATGATATGTTAAAGAACATTGACCTTGGAGAGAGATGACATATTGTTATTGTTCAATCATGTCTGACTCTTGGTAACTCCATTTGGGATTTTCTTGGCCAAGATACTGAAATGGTTTGCCATTTCCTTCTCTGGCATATTTTACAGATGAGGAAACCGAGACATACAGGGTAAATGACTTGTCCAGGATCACATAGCTAAGTAAGTGTCTGAGGCTGAATTTTAGGTTTTTCTGACACTAGGCCTGCCACTCTAGACACTGAGCCATCTAGATCTGGATTCAGTTCAAATTCCTGTTCTTCCCCTTACTGCTTATGTGACTTTCAACTAGCCCCTTAAGCTCTTTAGGTCAAAGTTTCCTTATCTATAAAATAAGTGGGTTGTAATAGATGGCCTCTGATATCTCTTCCAACTCAAAATATGTGATTGTATAACATTAGACAAGCCACTTCAACTCCTGGACCTCAGGGGTTGGACTAGTTGGCCCTCCTCACACCTTTAGGTCTATCCTCTATGTCAACTTTCCTACTCTGCAGGTTTGAAGGTTTGAAGATTAGAAGAAGGGATTCGACTTCTTCTGCTTGATTCCAGAAGGTACAACTAGAAAAAACTGATAGAAACTCGTCTAACTTCAAACTATTTGAGTTAATTATGCATTTTGCTTTTGTAAGGTTGAGTCAAGGTTGAGGTCTCTGTTAGTTCTGTGCCTAGGGAGACTTCACTCAAGGACTTTATTCAATGGACAATGGACATGGGAAAATAGTAGTGTCCTGATGGTCCAGGGTTTGAATGCCTTAACTTGACCATGAGGATCTCCTTGGCTAAGCTGGAATACTTATGTTGTATATTTTCCTTTTACATGCCTATATTTTGTATTTTTCTTCCTAGATTTTATAAGTAAATGTTATGAAATCTGGAGCCTGTGATCTAAAAGAGGATCCCCTTCTATTGGTTTTGGTCAGAAAGAATAACATATTTGATGTACTGGTGGTATGAAATACCCTGCCCCTGCCCTTAGCTGACTTTGGCCAGTTGAGGTAATGAAAATACTTTCTTCCCCTCATTTATCACCTTGAATTGTTTCTGCCATCTTTTTCTTAAAGCAATTACAAGTGAGTAGGAAATACTAGTGTGTATCACTTCTAGAACTGAAGCCAGAAATCTGACAATTAAAATATAAAATCCTGATCTTGCCTGCCTTCCCTGAATTAGGCAGAATAAAGCAGCAAGTATGCTAATAGATTACATGATCATAAGGGCCAAAGGTTCATTATCTTTGTCAATCCACCTTTTCCCATGTCAAGCATTTCCTTTTTACCATTAGTATTTATATATTGGATTTTCATTTTGCCTAAGATAATTACAATATTTATTTTGGAGGAAAACTTTCTTAAAATTAGAGCTATGGAGGAATGGAATAGGTTACTCAGGAGATAATGGGTGCCCTTTCACTGGAGTACTTCAAACACAATCTGAATTAAACACATTGAGGTTGCAAAGAAGAATGGTACAAAAGTGTGGATTGGACTCCATAGACCCTATAGTCTGTTCCAGTTCTTAGATTGCATGATTTGATTGTCTTTCAAGGTTGACTCGTTTCCTAGCTCCACTCCTGACTTTCTAAGTTTTTCCACCTTTGTCTCAAGCTATCCTTTCTCCCTGGAGGTACCCTCTTCTCTGCTGTTTCCTCTCTAATGGCTCAGTTCCTACCTGGGGCCACCATTTTATTTTATTATTATTTTTTTAAATATCTTTTTATTGATAGAACGCATGCCAGGGTAATTTTTTACAGCATTATCCCTTGCATTCCCCTTCCTCCCTCCACCCCTTCCCCCAGATGGCAAGTAGTCCTTTACATGTTGAATAGGTTACAGTATATCCTGGATACAATATATTTGTGCAGAACCGGACAGTTCTCTTGTTGCACAGGGAGAATTGAATTCAGAAGGTATAAATAACCCGGGAAGAAAAACAAAAATGCAAGCAGTTTATATTCATTTCCCAGTGTTCTTTCTCTGGGTGTAGCTGCTTCTGTCCATCTTTGATCAATTAAGGCTCTCTTTATCGAAGAGATCCACTTCCATCAGAATACATCCTCAAACAGTATCGTTGTTGAGGTATATAATGATCTCCTGGTTCTGCTCATTTCACTCAGCATCAGTTCATGTAAGTCTCGTGGGGCCACCATTTTAGAAAGGCTCATGCAGTCCCCTCTCAGCTCAGTTCTTGATTCTCTGAACTTTTTTCACCTTTCTCCTACCTTCTCACCTCAGAATTTGCTAAATTCCTGACAATCTTTCTGTCCTGTGAACAGTGAGTTCCTATCTAGAATTTCCATTTAAGGAAGTGACCAGGTGATCCATTTATTTCTCTCCTGGCATTTTGCCATAATATTGGGGTCATTTACCAGATGTTTGTGTGTTGTCTTTTCCCATTTGAATATAAGTTCCTTGAGAATAAAGGATGTCTTCTTTTTTTGCTTGTATTTGTATCCATACCACTTAGCATAGTTTCTGCCACCTAGTAAATGTTTATCTATTTATTTGTCCAGAAAGTATAAACAAAGGTATTAGGGGAAGAGAGGGACTGAATGAATGGAACTAGGAGACAGGATAAAAGCACTAAAACTTGAAAGGAAAAGCTGTCCCAGGGAGGCAAAAACACCTAAAAATAGGATCTGCTCAAAGCCAACATTGATGACTTAACAATTTTGCCTGAAGGCTTCTTTCTTTTTTGAAATCCTTTGTGTCCTACTTTCTGATCTGTAACAACTCACTCACAACATATAAACTCTTGTTTTACTGCTTTGAAGTTTCTGTGATTTCATTCATTTGGACTGATTGTGGATTTTATATAAGATGAGAAAAACAATTCAACTATTTCCTGTGACTTTCAGTAGAATCATACATATTCTACCCAGAAAAAATTTGAATCTTTCTTCAAAGATCTGAGCACAAAAAGATTTCACAACCTCACACCTTCTAATAAATCATTCCACTACTTCACAACTCTCAGAAATTTCTTTTTTAGGACTTATTTCCATCCATAGAAGTATGTTTTTAGAATTGGAAGGAACCTCAATAGCTATATAGCTCAGTCTAGATTTTTTTTAAAAAATCTACAATATAGCCAAGTACTTGAAGTATTTGAAGACCTCCAATGAAAGGGACCCATTACTTCCTATGACAGCCCTTCATTCCTCTTTTAAATACCTCTAATTATTACAAGCCTAAATATGCTTTTCTTACAATTTCTGCTTGTTGCTCCTGATGCTTCCCCCTGGAACCAAAATGAGCAAGTGGAATCCATGTCCCACAGAATAGCACTTCCAATACTGGAAGAAAACTATCATTTTCTTCTGAATCTTCTCTTCTCCTTATTAATTTCAGTGGCATAAATTTTCATAAAATAAACCTTTCACCATCCTCTGATTTCTTCTGGGTATTCTTCTGATTATCATTGTCCTTCCTAAAATGTGTTACACAGAGCTGAATACAAATGCTTCAAACATGGTCTGACCAGGACAAATGAAAAATCCTTTTATCACTTGTTTTTTTCTGAAATTGTGTTTCTTTTAGCAACTTCAAATTGGAATTCTCTTTTTAATCTACTATGTCATCCCAGTAACTCATATTGAACTTATGATCAACAAAAACCCTATGTCCTTCTCAAATAACAACCACATCTTCTCATGTACTTGTGGAATCAGTTTTTGGAATCACATTGAAAGATTTTAGATATCTCCTTACTATATTTCATCTTTTTCAATTCATTCCAATATTCTAGTCTGTCAGGATGTTTTTGGCTCCTGTCTGTGTTATTTAGAGAGTTAGCTATCCTTCGTAAATGTAAATTATCTGAAATTGAATAAAGATGCTGGATTAATGTTAAGGAGCCTTAGATTTGGTATTCGGCATGAATGAAACTCTGAGTATTAATTATACCTTCACAAAGATTATATAAGAACATCAGTGATCAAGGATATATTACAAAGTCAAAGGAAATAACTTGGACTTGGTTCTCTGTGTTTTTCCTAATTGCTCATGGTGACTTTTTCTTGGTCCTGATGGCTACAGACCACATAAAGGTCTTGTCAGATTAAAAGAGCAATGACTTCTCCTCTCCACACAGACTGCTTTTATCCCCCAATGCCAGGTGCCAAGCCAATAGATTTATGTGGCTGGAAGTATGTGGCTTTGGACTTCTTCTCTATTTTTGAATCCTTTTCCCCCTTTGAATATCTAAATTCCCATCACCCTCACCAAATCAGTAGTATTTCTTCATCTGGATTCTATGTAAATAATTGAAACACAGAAGGGAAGGGATCACAAGAAAACTGGCCAAATTTCACTTAAGATGCCATCTATGCAAAGTCATTGATAAAAATGTTAATTAATCCAAGACCAAGCCTATAGAAGGCCTCCCTCAAAGTCAAACTTGAACAATAATGATTAGTCTTTGAGTTCAGCTATCCATGCACTGCACCATAACAGAAGTAATGATCACTCTCTACCCTTTATTTAAAGGTAATTTATCTCCCCGTGCCAAAGTCTTTTTGAATATAGTCTCTATCTTGCATACAAGTCTTTCTGATTCCTTGATATATTATAGAGACAATCAAATCAACTCTGTGGTACAATATAACAGAATGGCTAAAACATCGAACCTGAAATGAGGAGTTGTTGTTCAGCAGTCCAGTCATGTCCAATTCTTTGTGATCCCTTGGACCATAGCACATCAGGACTTTCTATCCTCCACTATCTCTGGAAGTCCATCCAAGTTCATGTTCATTGTTTCCATGATATTATCTATCCATTTTTTCCTCTACCATCCCCTTTTCCTTTGCCCTCAATCTTTCCCAGCATCAGTTTTTTCCAGGAAGTCCTGTCCTCCCATTATGTGTTAAAAGTATTTAAGTTTCTGCATCAGTATTTGACTTTCCAATGTACAGCCTGAATTAATTTCTTTAAGTATTGACTGATTTGATCTCCTTACTGTCCAAGGGACTCTCAAAAGTTTTTTCCAGCACTATAATTCAAAAGTGTTGATTCTGCAGTGGTCAGAAATGAGGAGACTTGAGTTCAAAACATATTTCAGATAGTTGCTGGGTAAACTCAGAGACTCAGTTTCTTTGTCTGTAAAATGTGTATTACCCATCTCATCCTTGGTTTTCACATTTGAAACCAATTTCAGCTATTTGAAAAACAGTATATGTCTTCTATTTTGGTTCTCACCAAAAAAAAAAAATCAATGTTTTATTAAGGCAATAATTTGGGAGCATTTAGACAGAGAAATGATCACTAAGAGAAAATCAAGCTTCATTTTAAAAAAGGACTAGACAAAACATCCTTTTTTTGACAGAATTACTAATCCAACTGAAAGTCTCAGCCAAACATTTTACATGAGTATTCAAGCTATTTTTTTATGGATCAAAAGGAGGTATGTGGGCCAAGTGACTTAACAGGGGAGGTGAATCTGGAATTAATTGAATAATCAGACTCTATTAGTAATTAGTAATTGGGAGCTAGGTGTTGTAATGGATAGAGAACTAGGGTCAAGTGTCAGGAACAATCATCTTCCTGAGTACAAATCCATCCTCAGACACTTACTAGCATTATGACCTTGGGCAAATCACTTAAGCCTATTTGTCTCAGTTTCCTCATTTGTAAAATGAGTTGGAGAAGGAAATGGCAAGTATCTTTGCCAAGAAAATCCCAAATGGAGTCATAAAGAATCAAATATAACTGAGAGAACTGAACAAAAACTTGGAAATGGTTCATCAGAACTGTTTGAAAATATGGTTATATTCCAAATGGAAAATATATAATATAGTGTCAGGGATAGCTGAGTAAAAAGAGGAAAAATTTTTATATGTTCATTATTTTTCGACACAGAAGATTTTTACTTACCCAGTTTTCATGAAAAGAGGTAAAAACAAGGGAGCTGAAAAGTTAATATGAGAGCTAATTCTTTCTATGCAGAGTTTCTCTTGGCTTAAAGAATCACTTTACTTCTGCTTAAGAAGCAGCATGCTGCTGAGTGACTATGCAAAATGTCTCAGGCTAGACGACAGGAAATAAGAGCTCCAACAGGGGTTATTAGCATTAACCCAAAACATATGTTTGTACTTACATAAATGTAATCTAGCATTTCCAGTCCCACAGACACATGCTGAAGGGCCCTTCAAGTCTGACAATAATGATAACAACTCAAATGTAGAACTTGAAGGTTCACAAAGCATTTTCCCCACAACATCTCAGAGAGAGAGAGAGAGAGAGAGAGAGAGAGAGAGAGAGAGAGAGAGAGTATAAGGATGTAATGTAGCTTATGGCCCAGAATTCTGGTCTTCTCTGGATTTATAGACCTAGTTCAATCTCAGGTACTCCACACATAGAAAACCATCCTTAAAATATGCACAATAATGTAAAAAACAATTCATATAAAATGTGGCATTTTTCAAGAAGATAATTTAATTCCCATATGGTTCTGCTTCCCCTTAAACAAATTAGCATCTTTCCTAAATAAAATTAGACATACTTCCAAATTAAAAGGTGCAACAAACAAAACATCTTATTAGTCATTTCCTATATACGGATGACATCAAATTATATGATTTCACTGAAAACCATCTATTTCATTCCATGGAATCTTTCTCAGATGACATAAAAATACCTTGGACTCAGTAAGTACAAAAGTTTTAAAATATGCTAAGGATAGCTAGAAACAAAAGGCCATAAACTTGAATCTGGAAATCACATTGAACTAGGTAATACCTACAATTATTATCTTAGAATCAGAACTAAATGACTGCAATACCAGTTGCATTTTCAGAACTATAAAATAAGACAAAACAAATTTGGAAATTATCTTAACAAAAGCCCATGTGATAATAAGGAAAGGCAGGTCCCTCACCCCAAAACAATTACAGAAATAATTCTACATTTCTATAAAATAGAAATAATTATCACTCTCTACCCTCTATTTAAAGATCATTTATCTCTCCATGAAAAGTCTTTTTGCATATTATTTTTGTAGCTCTGCCTTGCATACAAGTCTTTCTGATCCCTTGATATATTGTAGAGACAATCAGATCAATTCTGTGGTGCAATATGACAGAATGGCTAAAACACCAATCCTGAAATGAGAAGTTGTTGTTCAGCAGTCTAGTCATGTCCAATTCTTCATGACTCCTTGGACCATAGCACATCAGGACCTTATATCCTCCACTATCTCTTGAAGTCTATCCAAGTTCATGTTCATTTTTCCCATGACATTATTTATCCATCTTGTCCTCTGTTGTCCCCTTTTCCTTTGCCCTCAATCACAGTAATGTGAAAATTTTACAAAATGTGAAATATTACTTCCTCACCAAAAAGGAGGAAGAATTATTGAAGGACATTCACAGATCACACAATAAACAGATAACACTTTTAGAAACAAGTAGACATCCCTTCACCAAAAAAAAAAAAAATAGTAAAGGATAAAGCAGGCACATATCATTGGATGTATCTAACACAAATGAACATAGTTAATCTCTGGATGCAGCTTGTGAAACTAAGGCTAAGATTTTTAAAAATGAAATCAAAAGGTCTTCCAGGGACTACCATGCTACAAATTCAAATTTGAAAACATCCTAGAGAATTAGATCCATACCATTATTAAAGATAACTATTGCCCACAGTTACCTGGACATAACATCAATCCATAAAAGTTTGTGAACACTTCACAATATCCATGACTTCCATCACCTACAAAAACAATTCATCAAGAATTTTGATTCACAGAAGCCATAGGGAAAGATGAGATTTCAAGGACAGGATGCACTCAGACCCACCAACTTATCCTCCTGCTTCTGCAAAGCTCAACCAAAATGCAATCTCTAATCCTTCTCAAAAGTCTTCTTAATGACAAGGTCAAAACATCATTGCTCTTTGTGAAGTCTAGGCAAAAAATCTGCTTGATTGCCATAAGTACTTCTGGAATTTTAACTCCTCTGGCAATCCTCTTTAACTGGAAAATCAGCCAGAGATACAGATAGATAGATAGATAGATAGATAGATAGATAGATAGATAGATAGATAACTGATTTAGATCTTTGGCTATGAGTGAATTGTAAAAGAATTGTTTATTCTTGCCTGTAGGAAAAGAGAAGGAAAAAAAGTTGGGAAAGTTGTTTATTTGTTTTTTAAAGCAGAAGTTGAATTAATTGAAGTCAGCATAATAAATGCAAAGTTCAAGGGCTAGGTTAAAGCTGCTTTGTATTTCCATTTTGCCAGCTAGAAATAAAAATTCAGAAATTTTGCTTGGTTAAATATGAAAGAAAATGGAATTTTTATAATACACAACTTGATAATAATAATAATAAAGATATCTCACTGTGATAAATTCTACAACATTATTAAGAGGTAGAATGGAATAATGGATGGAGGACCAACTTTGGAGTGAAAAGGAACTGGATTTACATCTTGACTGGCACATACTATCTATGTGACCATGGGCAAATCTCCTAATCTTTCAATGCCTCACATAAATTCATTCTAAGCTTATAAATTGCAGAGCAGATATTAATCTGCATCGGTAAAGGAAATTAACTCAATTGCTCACTCCCTACGCCAATGAAATCACAAGTTTAGTCCAAAAAATATTATTCTATGTCTCCAAGAGTTGTCCAAGTGGGTCTGGTCCTACTGGTCCTCAATTGTGAGGATGAAATTTTCATTGAACTCTGAGCAGGAAAAACTAAAAACATTTGAGTTAGTCACCACGGGTTATTTACCCTTCATCTATTCTTAAGTCAGTCCCGTGGCTATTTTTGTTTAATAAACAGATAAAGATACTGAAACAGCATTTATTAAGTACTTATCTGTCAGGCACTATGCTAATACAAGAAACAAAACAATCCCCCCCTAACCTCAAGGAACTTCGTTTCCAGTGGGGGTGGAGATGAGAAGAGAAAGTTGAAGGAGAGGGGAAGGAAAGCAATACATAAAAGGAAGCCAGGAAGTTGGTATGCTGGCCCAGTTCTGTGAAAGAGGAAGGAGAAGTTTACCTATTACAGTAAGCATCCCAAGGATGGGACCCAAGCTTCTAGGGAATTGGGAGGAGAAATGGGTATAATAATGGACTGAAGAGAAATAGCATGATATGAAAATATCCAAGGAATATCAGGGAAGCCTGATTATGAGCAAAAATCATATCATTGTGGGGGCAAGAAGGAAGAGGAGGAGAAATAAGCAATAGTAGTAATAGTAATAGTAGTAGCAGTAACGGTAGTAAGTAGAAATAGTAGCAACAGACAGTAGTAATAATAATAAAAAAGTAGCAGTTGTAAATAGTAGTAATAGCAGCAGCAATAGGTAGTGGTAGTTGTAAATAATATAGACTTTTAAATAGTAATGTTAAATTTTTAAAGTGAAAACATTAGTAAAATTTTTGCTTAATTTTTTGTCTAAGTGCATGTGATAAATGTCATGGAATTGAGTGTGGGGTTCAGGTATTTAGGAAAAAGAGAAACAGATTAGGAGTCAGAAGATCCAAATTCTAGTCCTGATTCTCCTGCCACCACACCACATAATCTTGGAGAAGTCATTTCACTTCTGTAGACTGCTGTTTCCTCATCCATGAAATAAAGAGCCATAGATAGACCAGATGATTACTAGAAGTCCCTATTTGTTCTAACATCCTATGATGTACGAACTCAATTAGCTCATTTCCTAAAAAATAAAAAAATAAAAGGATGCAAAACTCACAAAGTCTTCACACATCACAATATTGGAAATTATTCTGGTTCTCATGAAATATATCTCAAAGCTGATATTGCTTCATCTTCTCATTAGAAAGGAAAAAAGACATTTCCTGATTTCAACCCTCGCCTCTTCAACTCATTTCCTTTTTCGTACCCAATGACATCTCTTGCACTAGCCTGCAGAAGTCTTCCCTCCCCCAAGTTCCTGTTCTCACCATTTGGGGTATCCCCTTCACTAACACATAATGTAATACTCCAATCCCTTAATTACCTACTTCTCTCTGTTGTAATGACCCCAAAAAGTGGACAACTTCTTTGAACTTTTATTAAGTCAATTTTTGGATGACGTATATCCTGTCTGTTGCCAGGATCCTATTCTAGCTCCCATCTCTGTAGCCATGTCTGCCATGGTTTCTATCTCCATCTCTGCCTCTAGAATCCCTGTCTTCCTTCAAGATTCAGCAGCAAACTCCAGCTTCAGTAAGAGACCTTTCTTCATTCTCCAGTTGTTGGTATCTTGTCCACACCATGTTACATCTACTTTATATGTGTTTTCTGTGTTCCTATTTACAGAAATATTGACTCTGTCCTTAGATGGCAAACTCCTTAAGGCAGCAATTATTTGGAGGTTTAACTTTTTCTTTATATATTTCAGAACTTTGTATAGTGCTTAATAACCAATTAATAAGTAATTGTAGATTAAATGATTGATTGATTGAAACTTGAAACCTTTCCAATGAAATAAGACTTAAAACTGTTTATGTACCCTTCTAACATAGCCTTCAGTGATCATGGTTCACCTCTACTCAAAGAGAACTCAATGGAAGAGGAATTAAATGGAGGATAAAGTTGCCTCTTGGTTCAGTAAAACCTTATTATCTATATGGTGCTTTACAAAGTGTTTTCACATATATGGATGATAATATATTATGCTTACATAGCTCTTGATGGTGATGAAATGCCAGAAAAACTTCTGTTTTCTGGTTTCAAGTCCAGTGAGCTCTTTCCTCTTTAATTGGTTGTCACTTAAGGAATCTGAATTAGATGAATTTTGAAGTCCCTTCTGGATCCAAATCTGTAAGCCTAGGAATCCCTCACCTCAATAAATAGTCAGTTCCCAATTACTAGAGGTGTTCAAGGAGAGGGGAAAGGCCTATTTGGCAGGAATATTGTAGAGAAAAATTCCTATTTCAAAACTCCTAGAATCTGCTCAGGGCCCTTCCATTTCTGGGATTTTCTAGTTCTATTAATTTAAGACAACTACGTTTCAAAACAGTGCTGTATTATTTGCAGACTCATCCTAAAATAAAAATAGGTATTGTTGCTGGACATTGGCTTTGTTTTAATTCACAGGCAGTATCTAAAATATAAATAGTTATGTTCTAAAAGTTCCTTGATAAGCAGATTAGAATTTGGAATGCCTTATTCCATAGAAACAAGTTAACATTTGGTTCTTAGGTTTCTAGGCCAGCCTAAAAATGCTTAATTAACCCACAATTCAATGGAAATGTGATAGTAGGTGGCCAAAGAATAGGTAGGTGGTACAATGGATAGAGTATCAGCTGAAATCAGGAAGACTCATCTTCCTGAGATCAAATCTGGCCTGACAACATCAATATTATACAACAATCAATTCTGATGAATGTGGCTCTTTCCAACAATGGGATCATTGATGCCAGTTCCAATGATTTTGTGATGAAGAGAGCCATCTATACCCTGAAAGAGAACTGTGAGAACTGAGTGTGGATCACAACATAACAATTTCACTCTCTCTGTCGTTGTTTGCTTGCATTTTGTTTTCTTGCTCGTTTTCTTTCCTTTTTGATCTAATTTTTCTTGTGCAGCAAGAGAATTGTATAAATATGTTTACACATATTGGATTTAACATATATTTTAACATATATAACATATATTCAATTACTTGCCATCTGGGGAGGAAGTGGGGGAAAGGAGGGGAAAATCTGAAACACAAAGCTATGCAAAGATTAATATTGAAAAATTATCTGTGCATATGTTTTGAAAATAAAAGACTTTAAAAACATATATATTAAAATTTTAAAAAATCAAATCTGGCCTGAGATACTTACTAGCTGAATGATCTTGGGCAAGTCACTTAATCCTTTTGCTTTAATTTACATAATCTAATCTTATCTATAAAATGAGCTGGAGAAGGAAATGGCAAATCACTCCAATATCTTTGCCAAGTAAACTCCAAATTGGATCACAAAGAGTTGAACATGATTGAAAAATGACTGAACAAGAACCAACACCTTAAATGTGGCTTCTAAAGAAAAGAGGAATTCAATAGCAGCAGTGACTTGTAGTATAAAAAGCCCTAGATTTAGAACCATGTTTGAAAAGGGGATCTAATCATTACTCAAATGAATGAATGAAAAAGCATTTGTTAAAAATGTATTATTGTACTAAATTCTGTAAGGGGTATAAATGTTCAAGTAAGTCAAATAGCCCCTGCATTCAGGAAGATCACATTCTAATGTGTAAGGTAACCCATTCAAGGGAGTGGAAGATAGTATTATGCGACAGGGAAATTGAGGAGATGTTAATTAGAATCATAGAACAGTTTATTGGCATATGTTTGCCAGAAGTAGTGTTGTTTTAATTACTGTTTCAGAGCTAGATTGGAAAAGAAAGGGAGCAAACTTTTACTAAGTGCTTACTATTTTCCAGGCAAGGCCTCATTTTATACTCACCACAATCTTGATCCCATTTTACAATTTAGGAAGTTGAATTAGAGAGGGATTAAGCGACTTCTTCAGGATCACTTAGTTAATAAATGACCAAGGTCACATTTGAAACCAGGTATTCCTAACTACAAGCCCAGCATTCTATCCATTGTGCTACTAGCTGCTTCAAGGCCAGGGAAAAGGAATTTGGGTATCCTGTATTGGATGAATTAGGGGAATTCTGGGGTTCCTTCTTACTCTTGATGTCTTATGAGTTCATGATATCCAAATTTCCATCTTCTAGTCTTCTGTGGGGGTCAAAAACTAAATGTTAAATCTTTACTGTGGAAAATTTTATGTGCAAATAATGTTCTCCCTCTGAGACAATTCCTCATCTGAAAAATGAGCTACAAAAAGTTATCAAACTGTGCATACCCTTTGATCCAGCAGTATTAATACTGGGCTTATACCCCAAAGAGATACTAAAGAAGGGAAAGGGACCTATATGTGCCAAAATGTTTGTGGCAGCCCTGTTTGTAGTGGCTAGAAGCTGGAGACTGAGTGGATGCCCATCAATTGGAGAATGGCTGAATAAATTGTGGTATATGAATGTTATGGAATATTATTGTTCTGTAAGAAATGACCAGTAGGATGAATACAGAGAGGCTTGGAGATACTTACACGAACTCATGCTGAGTGAAACAAGCAGGGCCAGGAGATCATTATATACTTCAACAACAATACTATATGATGATCAATTCTGATGGACCTGGCCACCTTCAGCAATGAGATGGACTAAGTCAGTTCCAATAGAGTAGTAGTGAATTGAACCAGCTACACCCAGCGAAAGAACTCTGGGAGATGACTATGAACTACTACATAGAATTCCCAATCCCTCTATTTTTTTCCACCTGCATTTTTGATTTCCTTCACAGGCTAATTGTACACTATTTCAGAGTCCGATTCTTTTTGTACAGCAAAATAACCATTTGGACATGTATACATATATTATATTTAACTTATACTTCAACATATTTAACATGTATTGGTCAACCTGCCATCTGGGGGAGGGGGTGGGGGGAAGGAAGGGAAAAATTGGAACAAAAGGTTTGGCAACTGTCAATGCTATAAAATTATCCATGCATATAACTTCTAAATAAAAAACTATAATAAAAAAAAAAAGAAAGAAAAATGAGCTGAGTGAACTGTATCATCCCTTCTAGCTCTTAGATTATAGGATTAATAAATGTTATTTGTGGGGGAAAAACTTTGTAATCCTTAAAATGCTATTCATAGTAAATAAACATGAACCATTATTGGGAGGAATGAGTGTGGCTCACTGGGAAGAATGCTGATCAAAGGAGTCAAAAAAGCTAAGTTAGGATTATGACTCTGCCACCTACTTGGAAAACTCAGCTCATAGCTCTTGACCTTAGTTTCCTCATCTGTAACATGATGAAGCTGGATTAAATGACTTCTTAAAGCCCTAGATATATGATCCTATGAGGATTCCATGAACATTTCTTCTTCCTGGGAAAAGGAAGGAGAACCCTAGGAGCAGGACCAATGCCTTTCCCAATGCCTTGGATAGAATAGAGATGCAAGGAATCCAGAAAACTCCTCTTTCTCCTACACCTATCCTACTATTAGGATAGGTGCTTTGAGGTACCAGAAACTTGCTAACTCCCTTCATTATATCATCACCATTGGTATTTCTATAGCAATTTACAACTTTTAAAGCAAGGTTCATATGTCATTTCACATTTCATTTTCCCAATAGTCCTGTAAAGTAAGTATAATAACTCTCACAATATCCATTTAACAGGTCAGGAAACAGGACTGAAGTAATTTGCCCAGAGTAATATAACTAGTAAACATCTGAGTTGGTATAAAAGAATGAATTTCCTTCTACATGAGATTGTACCTATCTGGGTTAATCATGATCCAGATGCTTTAAATTAGAATAAATTTTGCTTGCCCCTTTAGGAAGATATATGAGGAATCAGACAACAGGAAACAGATCCTTTGTATGTACAGAATATTCAGAGTTGACACTAAATCTTTAAAGATTTCAAATGGGATTACTGACCATGAAACAGACTTCAAAGTTGGACTAAATGTCACCTGGAGTTCCTTCATGCTCTACATGTATGACTAAAGGTTCTACAATTCTGAGAAATGCAGAATATTAGAAAAAGAGTGAGCTGAGCGAATCCAAATTCCAAATACAATATTAGGAAATATGTTAAATATGTTTCTTCAAAAAAAAATCTCCAGAGGCTGAAAACCTACTTCCAACTAAGTCCATCTCCTCCAATTTTGAATTCTTAGGAATTGTTAAGATTCTTGGGAAGTTTTTGCCCCACCAAGCTTCAACCTGCCTCTCTGCAACTTTTCTTTATTATCTCCTGTGTCCATCATGGACCTCTTTCATATCAAAAGTCTTCAGATAACTAAAAGAAATATGTCTCCCCTAAACATTTTCTTTCCTAGAGAAAGATCCCCAGTTCCTTCAAATAATTCTAACATGCATGATCTCCAATCCCCTAACCAACATGATATCAGTTCTTTTTTAAATGTGGCACTTAACACTGATATTTTAGGGATAAATCAAGATGTAAGCTAAAGAGGGCAGGGGACAGCAGAATTATTCCTTCCTTCTTTCTGGACACTATTTCTCTGTAATCTGCTATAGGTCTGCATTAGATTTCTGATAGCCATAGCATACTCTTGACTCATTTTGATTTTTTTTTGTACAATTACATCTTTTTTATTTTTAACCTTGAGAAGCATGGGTCTACATGGAGATGGAGTATCATCTGTGCCCATTTCCTATTCTCTACTTTAGATGTGGGATCTGAACCAGGTTTAGCTTGGGGAGCTTGTCTCTAATGATAATTTAGATTTTCTTTTCTCACAATCTTCAATTCATTAAATATTGATGTCTCAAGTTCAAATTTACCTATAACTTGAATCATGGCTTACTTCTGAGATTTCTACAAAAGAGCAGAGTAAAAAGGTGCTCAGTTATAATATGAATCTGATACAGGACTGGAAATTTATTCTTTATTCTTTATTTATTTTAGTGAGGCAGTCAGGCTGAAGTGACTTGCCCAGAGTCACAGAGCTAATAAGTATGATGTGTCTGAGACCAGATTTTAACTCAGATATTCCAGGGCTGATGCTCTATCTACTCTGCCATTTAGCTGCCCCTGAAAATGTATTCTCACATGCAGGCAAAATGCTAAGGAAAAAACACTCATAGGGCCCATTAACTAAAAAAACAAAATTCAATAACTTAGAATGATGTTGTAATCTCCTTGGAGGCTCACACTTAAGTCTCCTCAAGCAGTTTATTTTTGTTTATTTTTTTTATTTAAGCTTTTCATTTTGAAAATATAAACGGGGGGGAAGAAACAGCTAAGTGGTACAGTGGATAGAGCACCAGCCCTGAAGTCAGGAAGACCTAAGTTCAAGTCTGATCTCAGACACTTAACATTTCCTAGCTGTGTAATCCTAGGCAAGTCACTTAACCCCAATTGCTTTCTCAGGAAAAAAAGAAAAGAAAAGAAAATATATACAAGGATAATTTTCAACATTCACCCTTACAAAATCTTGCATTCCAAATTTTTCCCTCCTTTCCCCCCACCCCCTCCTCTAGATGACAATTAATCCAATATATGTTAAATATATGCAATTATTCTATATATATTTCTACAAATATGCAGCACAAGAAAAATCAAATCAAAAAGGAAAAGAAAGAAAATAAAAGCAAGCAAACAACAAGAAAAAGAGTAAAAATACTATGTTGTGATACACACTCAGTTCCCACAGTCCTCTCTCTGGGTGTAGATGGCTCTCTTCATTAGAAGACCATTGGAATGGCCTCAATTGTTGAAGAGAGCCACGTCCATCAGAATTGATCATCATATAATCTGATTGCTTCCAGGTCAATGATTTCCTGGTTCTGCTCATTTCATTTAGCATCAGTTCATGTAGGTCTCTCCAGGCCTCTCTATATTCATCCTGTTTATCATTTCTTATAGAACAATAATATTCCATAATATTCATATGCCATAATTTGTTCAGCCATTTTCCAATTGATGGGCATCCACTCAGTTTCCAGTTTCTAGCCACTACAAACAGGGCTGCCACAAACATTTTTGCACATGTGAGCCCCTTTCCTTCCTTTAAGATCTCTTTGGGGTATAAGCCCAGTAGAAACACTGCTGAGCCAAAGAGGTTTTGATAGCCTTTTGGGCGTAGTTCCAAATTGCTCTCCAAAATGGTTGGATCAGTTCACAACTATACCAACAATGTATTAGTGTCTCAGTTTTCCCACATCCCCTCCAACATTGGTCATTATCTTTTCCTGTCATCTTAGCCAATCTGACAGATGTATAGTGGTATCTCAGAGTTGTCTTAATTTGCATTTCTCTGATCAATAGCAATTTAGAACACCTTTTCACATGATTAGAAATGGTTTTAATTTCTTCATCTGAAAATTGTCTTTGACCATTTATCAATTAAAGAATGACTTGGATTCTTATAAATTTGATTCAATTCTCTATATATTTTAGAAACGAGGCCTTTATCAGAACGCATGAATGTAAAAAAAAAAAAATTCCCCGTTTATTGCTTCCTTTCTAATCTTGTCTGCATTGGTTTTGTTTGTACAAAAACTTTTTAACTTAATATAATCACGATTATCCATTTTGTATTCAATAATGTACTCCAGTTCCTCTTTGGTCACAAATTCCTTCCTTCTCCACAGATCTGAGAGGTAGACTATAATTTGCTTATAATATCACAGAATATTTATGTCTAAATCATGAACCCCATTTTGACCTTATCTTGGTATCCAGTTTAGGTGTGGGTCACTGCCTACTTTCTGCCATACTAAGTTCCAATCTTCCCAGCACTTTTTGTCAAACAGTCGATTCTTATCCCAAAAGCTAGAATCTTTGGGTTTGTCAAATACTAGATTACTATAAACATTGACTATTCTTTGTCCTGTAAATCCAACCTATTAAATTGATCACTCTAATAGAGCAGTTTAAAGGATTACTGATTAGGATTTTGCATTTCACTTCAGCTTGGTACTGTTCAAAATATCCCCTGTTCACTTCTGCTGATAAAATAGGCAGGCTTGAGTTAATCTTCTAAATCACAGCCAATTTGAATCTAAACACAGCATAGTGCCTCTGAACTTCCAGAATTCACTGTCACCTCCAACTAAGCATATCCACCCTGAGAATGACATCCTATCACCTATTCTGCAAAGAAAACACAAAACAGAAAAGTCATCCAGAGGTCCAAGGACAAGCTCACCTAGTTGAATTGAGCAGAATTGGGATGGAGAATAAAGAGTACTGCTTATCATAGAAGCCCCACTCTCCTTCCTGGGGGGAGAGATGTTGGAAACAGAACACACTGCATAGGATAGTCTGAGTAAAACACTGAGTTGGAAGCTATGAGGAAGGACCAAGGATTTACAAAGTTTCCAAAGAACTCCAAAGTTCCATTATGGTCACTTGAAACAGAAATGGGCAACTTCCCAAGGGATGGCTTTTGAAATACACACAAACTTGTTTAGCAACCCTTCCCCCTACATGTGTAAATAAGATTTTAAAAAATAAACAAGTTTATATTTATCTTTATTAGCATATTAAATTTCATTACATCAGATTATGCCCATTTCAGTGTGCATGAAATATATTTTATTTTAACTGTCATATTGTATGTTTACTATTCCCTCTTCCCTACCTTTGTCAACTGACTTAAAGACTTCTATGATCATGCAATCATTGATTGAAAATGTATACAGTACACCTCCAAAAACCAGCCCCTGGAAAAGAATAGTAAAAATCTCAAACTAAATTGAGGTCCATCTATTAATCTACTCATTGCATTTTCCACTATTTCCAAATCCACGTAACTGGACTATTACCACATATTTCCTTCTTGTGTACAAAAATAGAGATACTCAGTCAAGTGCTTTGATAAAAATCTATGTAAGCTGAGACTCCTTTATTCCCGAGATCTACAAGTCAGATAACCCTGTTAGATACACAAGATTCTTTTTATCTGTGCTTTCTTCTTGCAGAGAAGACTATTTACAATAGGATGGAAATTTCAGAATTTCAAATCCTTTCACTTAATACCTATCAAATTGGCAAAGATAACAACAACAAAGCCAGAAATTAATTTGGATAGAACTGTGGAAAGATGAGTACATTAAAATACTATAAACAGAGCTCTCAACTAATCCAACTATTCTGGAAAACAATGTGAAATTATGGGGAAAAAAGGACTAAATTGTTCATAACCTTTGACCTAATGGTCAGTTTACTAGATACCTGCTTTAAAGTCAAAGACCTTGCAAAGTCCAGCATATGTCAAAATAATTATAGCTGCAGAAAACCTAAAATCAAAGTAAGTTCCCTGTCTTGGGGAGTGACTGAACAGGTATATGGTGTGGGACAGGGTGCTAGACTTTCCCCTTACCTAAAGTGACTATTCACTAGGACATTTTCCTCATCTTGAACTATTCTAGTGATTAAATGCATCATGCTAAGTAAGCAAGCGGTTATAGGATAATGCTGCTTAAAGCAATGAGCAGGAACCAGAGACCCTTCTTCCACCAAACCAGGACCACCAAGATGTTTTAAAGGGAGAGGACCAAGTCTACACAAGGACATGAGCTAATTTCCTAAAATCATTGGTGATTTCTTTCACTGCTTTCCCATTATCATCTCTTTTTAGACAACAATTGGACAGATTCAATTTCCCACAGAACCCACCACCTTCCTCAGCTAGGAGATAATCTAGCATTAGTCTGTGCCATAATACAGCTTCCCTAGTTTGAGTGGCTTGTCTGCTAGTAGATCCAAGTTTTTGGCAGTTTGGCTAGTGATAATCTCTTTTTTTGTTTGTTTTTTGTTTTTGATTAGTGATAATCTCAATTATAGTTTGTAATCTTATTTACTGAGGACAGTAACTGTGAACTCCAGTCAGAGGATGGCTTGGGGGGATAGATGAGGCTGTTGTGAACTTCTCATATTCAAACAACTTTTCTTAGGATAAATACCAAAGAACATTTTCCCAAAATCCTTGCTTTTGTCTCTTCAAAGAAGTAGAGGAAATGGATAGACTGCTGGCATTATACACAGGGAAAGAAAGGAGTGCTTAGTGGCCTGGGATGCAAGCACCATGTTTAAAAGGCATTAAGTATTGGATAGAGAGGATGACAGGAAGAGTGGAGATAATAAATGGGTATGGTCTCCTTTAGCAAAAACTCTGAGATTTTTCAGCCCGACAAGGCAAGGCTTTTACCCAATTAGTAAAGTTGTCAACAAAAACCAAAAACAGTTTGAAACCCCTCAAGGGAGCATATGTGTGAAATCTATCTGCCAGTTCTTCCCTAACTATGTACCCCTCCTCCGGATGGGATTCAGGTTGGGGGGGGGGGCAGATTTAAAAGCCCTTTCAAAATTTATTTGGGCACAAACTGAGCAGGCCTGACAAACCTGTTTTAGTGTGGTAAAGGCCAAGGAGAAGTGTCCAGTGGCTGGTGTCTGGGATCATAAGTTGGCCTAAAGGTGTTTGAAACCCTCAGAAGGAGAAAGGGTAAACTCTCTTTCTTTAGCAAGAGCTTTTTTCTGGGAGTTGTACGAAGGAGTATAGGAGTCAGGGAATTGGGGAATTACATGTGCCATGGTCAGGGGCAAAGAGGCAGCAGCACGGGCAACTGAATCTGCAAGCTTGTTTCCTTTGGCCTGAAATGAATCCTTCTTCTGGCATTTTTTACAAAACATAACAGAAACCTCTTTAGGTCTAGGGACAGCTTGCAATAATTGTAGCATTTCCCCTTCATGTTTAATGGGGGTATTATTGATTGACTGATTTTTGCTATCAAAAACCCCTTTCTTTCAATATAGCCCCAGTTGCATATAAAACATGAAAGGCATATTTTGAGTCAGTATAGATATTCACTGTCATTCCTTTCCCCAGTTTTAAAGTTCTGGTGAGGGCAAAAAATGCTCTGAAACTGGTGTGGAGTTGGAATTTCCTATGACTGGCCTAAAGTGAGCTTAAGAGGTTTCCTCAATTAGAAGGGCTATGGCAGTCACTGCTCCAAGGCAGGAGATTCACCCCAAAGACATCAAGTTTCTTTGAGAAGCCTCCAAAATCCAGCCAGACACAGGAATGTACACAGTTGTTTCTTTGAAGCAGGGGTCAGTGAATGATAAGATTGTCTGCAGGAAGTGAGAGTTAATTCATGGTCCAAACGTTTAACAGACTTTTCAGCAATGTGGGCCTTTAGACAAAGAAACTACTAACTCAGGAGACCAGAAAGTTAAGTGTTTTTATGGCTGCAATCAGAGAAGCCTCTCTAGTGAGGCTGAAAATCAAGATATCATCTACATACTGGCTAGCCAGTGTCTGTCCAAATATGTGGGGGCTGTCATGGAAGCCCTGAGCTATCTCCATGTTACAGACATGACTGTCCATGTTAATTGTTGAGGGTTATGTTCCCCTGGATTTGCCCCTTCAAAGGCAAAAAAAATTGAGCTTCTTTATGCAATGATATACAGAAGAAAGCATCTTTAAGATCTAAAGAAGAAAACCAATGTGTCCCCTGGGATATTTATACTGGGATCATGGCTTCTACTGACCATTTGCTCTGATTATAGAAATTTGCTATAAAAGAAAAAAAACAGGGACATGATGATAATAGTGTCAAAACACTATTCAGCCTGAGAACACACACATGACAGGATAAATCATAGCTTTGTTTGACAACCAATCATGCGATAACAATTCCACCTCATAGCCAGACTCAGGAATAATCAGGTGGGAAACAAAGAAACAGAACTGGGAAACTGAGTCAGAAGGTCCCACCTTAGGAGAGGCTAAAGTTGTCCTCCCAACTCTTGTCCAGATAAGACATTCACCTATGACAGTTCAGGAAGGCATTCCTCTGGATAGCTTATGGTATTTCTCTTGAATGGTGAGTTACTGATTTAATGATAAAGCAATTAAATTCAAAATTCAAAAGAATATCAGTTATAGGCTCAAGAGATTTTACCTCTAATAGCAAATTCTACTATTCACAACTTAGGGCTAGATACATAATTTTAAAAAGTTTACCAGGACTCACACATAGATCATATTTAACATGTTTTATATATGTTCAAACTCATCCTGTTGCAAAGGATCAATCATTAAACAAGCTTATAGATTCTTAGTGAACACATTTCTTTTTAGGAACTATATTTCCCAAATAGGCTCATTTCTCAGGGCTGATGATCTTCTTACCCTGATGGTTTCAAGAAAATTGGCAAACTTAAAAATTAAGGGGAATTGCCAGAGACCCAAGGGAAGGAGCTGAGCTTGCTGTTGGCTACTCCAACTATTCTTTATTTATTATTATTATTTTTTTTTTTTTGCTGAGGCAATTCGGGTTAAGTGATTTGCCCAGGGTCACACAGGTAGGAAGTGTTACGTGTCTGAGGTCAAATTTGAACTCAGGTCTTTTTGACTTCAGGGCTAGAGCTCTATCCACTACACTACCTACCTGCCTCACCCCACTATTCTTAGTATTTTTCTGGGCTGGGTTGTTTGATACCTATTTTCACTGTGTGAAGGGGATAAAAAGGTGTTACACATTCTCATACTTGAAGGTGTAGAGGGCTGGAACTATGCACTGAGATCGGGACTGCCGAGACTGCAAGTGCTTGAAGCTAACTTCTGATTGGACAATACTCTACGGGCATATGCTTGGAAAATGATCCTTTCCACCATCTGTCGTGGCTCAATGATTGGTATATAGAGGATTGTAGGAGGGACTAGGGGGTGGAGTAAAGCTAGCCAGAGACACACATGCTTGGCAGTAAACGAGGGAAGGTGGTCACAGAGATTCTGCTTCCATCCTGTTCAATTCTGAGTCTGGGGACCAAGAATAAAGATTTAGGACTTTTGCTTATCCTGACTCTGGTTGATTCTGGGGTGTCCTGGGTGTTACATGAAGGAGAACTGATAAAACTTTCACCTCATCCCTCTTGTTCCATGCACAGTAATTACCAATTTTAGGTTTAACATGATGATAATTCCAAATAATTTAGTTAACAATTTTAGAATTTTCCTAAATAATACCAAATAGTCTTAGCTGTAATTTTCCTCTTAATTTTTTAACAAAGGTAAAAAAAAAACTAATTCCCTAAATTATACTTATAAAATATCATTAAATGAGATTATCAAAGCTAAATAAACTTTCTATCTTCTTTTAGTTGTTCAGTTTATTCTGTTCCCAAGCTGTTGCAGCTTTGAAAGTTGTCGGGGAAGATTTCTATTCCCTTAAATAAATTTACCTTTTATTTAATGGAGAAAACAAGACAATTATTAAAAATTAAGACAGAATAGATTTTTAAATTGACTTAACTTTAGTTCATTAGATTCCCTTAATTCTAATTAAATGTCTCAGACAAAATGAATTGTCATTTTGTTATTTTCCAATTCACACAATCCATTTCTCTTTTGTGAGGCAGGAAAGGGTAAAGGTGTCAGTTTTTTACTAATAGGGCCCTCAGAAACCTGACTCTAATTTCTAGAGTCAGCTGTTTGGTATCAGAGTTTTTAAAGTATCAGTGAATGGTTTTTCTGTTTTCCTAAAGTTCCCAAATTCTTAAATCTTCTGTTAACACTATCAGTGCAAATAGATTACAATTTGCATATCTCTTTAGTGGGCTTTTATTAGAGCTCCTTTAAAACTGCTTTTACTATCATATTTCAAATAACAAATTTCACTGAATTGAGTGTATTTTCTTTCTCTCCCTCTCATTCCTTTGTCCATGTATCCCTGCTGTAGTCAGGGAAGAGAGAAGAGGGAAAAGAAAAAAGAGAAAGATACTCTCTTTCCTCTATATATTATCTTCCTCATCCTGGGAAGGCTTGATTCCTCCACAAAAAACAACAATATTTTATCCTTTATACCTTGGTAAATCATTCCAATTGTGTAGCTGGTTGTCTAGTGGATTATCTGATGGTATTTTAGATTTTTGCTCCAAAGATTTGGGTTTAGACTGCTCCTTCCCCATTCTTCTGAAGGCTTCCCTTCTGAGGAGAGCAGCTCGAATTTAATGACTTATGATCCTATTAGAAACAGAGAGCCAACTTGTAAACTTGAATCAACAAGTCTGATATAGTCTCCCCAACCAAGCAATCACCCAAAGCTCCTCCTCCTAGGACTATCTCCTATATTACTAGGTACCACCCCTTTTGTTGGATCACTAAGCCTTAGTAGGACTCCAGCAATCCTAAGGTTTCCCTTGGTCTTAAAGATAATCCAAGGGCACAGGCAGTACTCATACAGTGCTTACTTCTGACTGTCCTCTTGTGGTCCATTAGGGCTTCTTTGGAGACTTCACTTTTGATTTCTGTTTTTATAGAGTTTCTCTGCCTTAGGCTGATACTTCACAAAGAGGGAGGCTGAAAGTTTGAAGGGGCAATTCTCCCTGTATTAGAAGTTACATGATCCCAGATGAGCCCCCCCAAAAAAACTTTATGGGACAGGTGCTAGACCACCTTACCTAAATTCATTGGTTGGACTGAATTTTTCAGGAACATGGAAAGGACTATTGACCAATGTACGACAAAGCATCCTTATTTGGCATGGGCAGTGCTGATGAAGCATAACAGATGCAATTAATAAGTATATAAGTACCATCCTCTTGTGCCAACCATACCCTCATCTTGGAGACAATTCCAGTCAAGGAATGGGATTTCTAGTAACCTAAAACTTTAGGCCTAGGGTCTGATCTACTTTACCCTACAGTATCTGTGGGAAATCATTACTTGTCCCATTCAATATGATTTAACATTACTGAAAAAGAAGAAAGTACAAACATGAGGACATATGGGAAATTTGTAAAGATTTGTACAAACTGAAAAAGGATGAAATTATCACTACAAGAATTATAAAATACACAATAACTAGAATAATATAAATGAAAAAGATTAAAAGGAAGTTGATTTGCATCCAGGAAAAGAACTATAGAGACTGAATATAAATCAACACATGATGCTATGTTCACTTCTTTTTTGTGGTTTTTTTTTTTATCTCTCCCATGATTTTTCCCTTTTTCTCTTGATTTTTCTCTCCCAATATATTCAAAAAACAATGTGTAATAAAAACAAACAAATTTAATTTTAAAAATTAACAAAAAAGTTGAATTCTAAGTAATGCTCAATCCTAGTCCCAGACAACAGAAAATGAAACATACATAGCTCCTTCCCAGCATATGAATAGGGGAACCACAGAGACAGAATATTGTACTTGTTGTCAGAAGAGCTCTCTGAATTGGTTATTTTTACTTAAATATTAAATATTAAATAAATTAAATAAATAAATACTAAATAAAAATTAAATATTAAAAATAGAGTTCATTAGAACTCTAATAGAAACTCCAAATGGAATCATGGTATAGAGTGTATGAGAAGGCTTTATTCTGAAGTGGATTCTTTTTTTTAAAAAAATCACTGATAAATTTTTTTTTAAGAATTTTAATTTTCCTTGCAGACTAAAAAAACTTTGAGACAGTGGTTTCTAAAATAGATCACTAAAATTTTAATCAACTTGGGCTTTGGAAGGAAGGATTTTATTCAGTTCTTGAAAGATAACTTTACCTTTGTCTCCAGGACAGCCTGGGAGGATCTGCCATTTAAATTACCCTTTACACTATTTGGCTTATTGTCATTAACTAGTATCTCTAGATAAAGGAATAGTTGCTCTGGGACTTCTGTGGAAGAGGACAGACCTCCCTGCTTTCTCTTGTAAGTATTATGCTCTTGGGCCAACCATTCCCTCATCTTGGAGACAACTCCAATCAAGGAAATGTAATCAGCACTTGTCATTTATCTTCTGTAGGACTTAACTTTTTCTGTCATGTATCCCCAATGGTAATCTGATGAAGTTTATGAGACCCTTAAACATACAAAATAAAATACAAAGGATTAAAAAGGAAATTAACAATATTGAAATGGTGCCATTTCCCCCCATTTAAGTTCATAGATCTCTTGTAATATATCCATGCACTCCAGGTTAAGAATCCCTTAAGAGATATGTTCAAACTGATCAGGGGATCAATATCCAACCTCAAACACACACCTCACAATTTCCTACCTTCCTTATTTTCCTTCTTCTTTTTCTTTCTCTGTTTCTTCTGAATATCCAAGAAATTTCTAGGGCCTAAAATGTATTTATACAAATTTTCATGGTCAGGCTAACTGAGCTTGTTCCTAATATTTAAGAAATCTTAAATAAATACCTACTACAATCCAGAAAGATGCCATCACTTTATTTCTTCAATAATAAAAATAATTTTTCTTTATAATCATGACATCCTTCCCTAGGTGGAAGGAAATGACAAATAGCTCTAAATCTACAACATTTTGGAACTCTTTCTTACTTCTTGCCCGTAAATTCATAAGCATTTTATAAAGCTCTGTGTACCAGAGAGGCAGTTAGGTGGCATAATGGAGACTGCTAGGCTTGGAGTAAGAAAGACTCAACTTCCTGAGTACAAATTCAGAGTCAGACATCTACTAAGTAAGTGCCTGGACAAGTCATTTAAGTTTTTTCATCTGTAATGGAGAAGAAAATGGCAAACTAATATTTCTGCAAGAAAACTCCAAATGGAATCATGAAGAGTTGAATGTGACTGAAATGACTGAATAACAACTATACATTAGGCACTGTGTTAAATCCCAGGGACACAAAGCAAAGCAAGAAATAGTCCCTGTTCTCAAGGAATTCACAATCCAGTGGGGAAGATAACATGCAAACAGCTACAATCCACAATATATACAGTATAAATTTGAGCTCTCTCATTCATCCTGTGTAAAACTTGTGTAAATCTTGTATCCATTTTTTTCCCTCAATAAAGGAAGATACTAATATTGACTTTGTTATTTCTTTTGCCTAAAGACTTAAAAAAAAAAATTCCATTTGTCCTTTTAGTTGTTATTACTGGGAGAGGTTGGAGGATAAGGACAAAAGGCTTGATGAATGCTCAAAGCACAAGCTTTCCAAAGGCAGCTTTCAATTTCCTGAAGGCGGGAACCATTTCTCTTCCAAGGAATACAGCTTATTATATTACTTCTATACAAGATTAATTGTTAATTAATTGTTAATCAAACAATGATTTGTACATGACAAGAATTCACTTTTTAAAAAATTAAGTTAATTTTTTAAAAATTAATTCATGAATATTTTATTCAAAAAGTGTGGGGGAGGAAGAGCTCACTCTATCCCTTTGTAGTATTTGAACAGTTTCCCAGTGAATGTGGACCAGGAGATAATGAAACCTTATAAAGACAATGAAAAAAATTTGTGAAGCACAGATGTTGAGCTCATGGGAGGAAAAAGAAAAATACGGTATTTGGCAACAATAAATTTGACCAAGAAAGATTGTTGAAGGAGAAAAAAAAAGATCATTTCTTCTAAATTTTATTCCCCATAGAAAACCACTTCCCAAAATTCATTTAAATAAATACAGAGTATTGGTGGAGGTAAACACTATCTTTAATCCCAGGGGAGTAAGCACAGCTGCATGTTTGTTTTGTATTTTTTTTTTAATAAGAAAGGTCATAAGAGTCAAAAGTTTGGTACTGTCATCATGGTCCACCTCCACTCTTATGCACTGTTGCTGTTTCTTGACAACCAAATTGGCTGCCGCTTGAAATGGCTTGGACTCCTCTCTTTCCTATTTGCTTATTCTGGAAGAACTGAGGAAGTGGGTGGAGAAGAGGAAAGAAGCCAGGATGCTTTGGGAAACAGAGCTGAGAGAATAGGAAATTGAAACATTTAGTCAACCAGCCTCTGTATTCTGAGGGAAAAAATCAAATAGCTGGAAAAAGTGGTTGTACCTTTTCCCAAAATGACCAATAAAAATGTGGGTTTTATTTAAGAGAAGAGACTTTTATGCAGATTAGTTAAAAGAAACAGTGGATAGAGTGCCAAACCTAGAGTCAGAAAAGCCTGAGTTCAAGTACAGCCTCAGATATGGTAGGCTGTATGACCCTGGGCAAGTCATTTGTTTGCCTCAGTTTCCCCATCTGTAAAATGAGCTGGAGAAGGAAATGACAAACCACTCTAGTATCTTTGCCAAGAAAATCCCAAATGGGATTATCAAGAAACAACTGAACAATAATAAGATCTTATCATCTATAAAATTAGGAAGTTGTTACAGATCAAAGGTTCCCAACCCAAGATATGGGTACTCCTCTTGTCAAAAAAGTACAAGGATTATTAAGGTAATAGAGATGTTATCCTATTGAAATTAAATTCTTTTAAGTTGTTTATGCAATATGCATTACAATTCTAGCATTTATTTCCTTCATATTAAAAAATCAAGAAAGAAAAGACTGCTGAAAACAAAGGGACACTAGAGCCAAAAAAGTTTGAAATCTTCCATTCTGGAAGACTCACATGGTACAACAAAATAAAAGGGGAATTCTGAGTTTAGAGTCAAAAGACTAGGGATTCAAATTCCAACTTCACAACTTACTATCTATTATCTTGGACAAGTCACTTAAATTCCCTGGGCAAGGGTATGCTATTAAATGTTTAACAACAGATTCTCCAAAACAAATATGTATCACCCATACATTTTAAAGTTTAATCTGTAGCATCAACATTTTTTCCATCATCTTCTTCAGATTAGACAATCAACAAGACAATAAGTCAAGGACTGATTTGTAGCATTTGCTGATCTCCAAGAGCATTGAAAAAGAGTTGGTTCCAGGATCCCCCTGTACCCTGGGTCTCAGCTTCCACATCTATATAATGAAGGATTTGAAATGGACAGTTTCTGAAGTATCTTCTATCCAGATGAGAAGAAGGTAGACCTGCAAACAAGGGAAACCTGAGTTTCAATTATACTTTAGATACTAAAAGTTGTGTGGTGCTGGGCAATCAATGGACTTTTTTCTGCTTTAGTTTTTGTTCCTGGAAAACAAAGATCCTGGGTGATACAATGGATAGCATGCTAGACCAGGAGTCAGGAGGACCCAAGTTCAAATCCACCCTCAAATATTTACTAGCCTTGTGACTTTGTATTAACCTTTGTTTCAGTTTCCTTATGTATAAAATGGGGAAAATAAGAGAATTTGCCTCAAAGGATTGTGGTTAGGATCAAATGAGAGTACTTTCCAAACTTTCAAAAGTGCAAGAAAAAATGCCAGCTTTTAGTACTATTGTGTTGTTGCTATTACTACTGTTATTATTAGTAGTAGTAGTATTAGACTTCCTTCCCAGGTTTTTTGTATCAAATTAGATTTTATATGTGTGTGTGTGTGTATTGTGTGTACTTCATATGTGTTGTATACCTATATACCCACATGTATATACATATAAACATGCATGTACATATATATAAATAAGTGAGATTAATAAGATAAATACAAAAATAAAAAAATCTAGGTGATATACTAGATAGACTACAGGGCCTAGACTCAAAAAACTCCTCTTCTTGAATTCAAATCTGACCTCAGACACTTCCTAGCTGTATGATCCTGGACAAGTCACTTAAGCCTGTTTGCCTCAGTTTCTTCATCTGTAAAATCTATTAGAGAAGGATATAGCAAATTACTGCAGTGTCTTTCCCAAGAAAGCCCCATATGGGATCATGAAGACATGATTAAAATGACAGAACGACAACATATATTCTATGTGCAGGTTTGTATGTGTATATTTGCAAACACATGTATGTGCATCTATTATATTTATGTATATATGTGTGTATGTTGTGTACATGTTTGTATATATGTGTGTGTGTATATATGTGTATGTATGTATATATATATATACATATTTATAATTCCCTAGTGCCAAATTCCCTTCTAGCTCTTTATCATTGGATCCCAATTCCTATCTCCTACTAAAGTATTTTCCTTTAAATACCAGAGATTCTGAGGGATAATAATTCAATTGTCACATCCCCACAGTAAGTGTTATTGGCACAAGAAGTTGTTAAGCTTCAGGGGAGGGTGGCTCATGGTTTTGTAAACATACACAGTCCCTTTTTCAATAGGATAGATGACATCACCAAGTCACACTTTAAAACAAAGGTTGGGAAGCCAAGGGAAAATCACTGCTGTTATCCTGGATCAGCTTTACAAACAAGTCATTTGCACTTCCTTTTAAGAGGAGAATTCAATTAAAAGAATACAAGTTTTAACAAGAGCCATTAAGTATCTGCTGCATAAAGAGCATGTCTTTTAACTGCAGTAAATTCCTGACTTTATCTACTATCTCATAAACATTAGCTCAAATGCACTTGTCTTTTTTTTCCCCCAATAGGATACATGATATCAGTGTTCCATTTCAAAGACCACTCACTGCACATCACAAGATCATATATGTAGCCAAACTAGAAAGTGTCTCAAAAACCATCACGTTCCATCCCCCCATTCTTCAGACAGGGAAACTGATACCTTTAGAAGTAAATAATTTGCTGTAGGTCCCACAGGTAATAAATGTACTGGGAGTCTGGTGCATTTGTAGATCCTATCAGTTTGCTCAAATGACACAAATATTCTGAATGGTGAGCATTGGGATGATGGCTGCAGGGAAAGAGCAGGAGCTCAGTGCAAAGGAAGTCCCTAGAGAAACTGGAGTGGTAGCTATATCTAGTTCCACTCCTGCTGTTGCTGTTTGCCCTTAGTTTTTTAAGAGGAACAATGACATCACAGGGTGATATCTCGACTTATTCCTAACTGGATTGAAATAAAATAGAGTCATCAGTCTCACTCTCTCTTCCAAAGTCATCAGTCCAGTAGCAAGACAAAAATCAAGACAACCAGTGCTGGCCCAGGATGCAGTGCATGACCTTGGAGTCTTCAATGTCTGACCAAACTCTAAGTGCCCCATAGCACCTGCTTCAGTTGCTTTCATGGATATTGGAACAAATTGTCCTCACCTACCCATTCCATACACAAAAAAAGTCTCCACATGCTTGAAGTAGACATCCCCCAACTCACCGATGAGTTTGAAGACATAGGTTAACCTCAACCTGGTTTAGCCCATCTGCCAAGATTATTTCACTAGAAAGTTTCTGCACAAATAACCTTGTAGTGAAAAAGAAATTTCAGAGACTGTCCCAAAAAGATTATTAGCTTCATCTTTTTCTACTGGGCTTTGTATCATTTTTTAAAACAAATATTTCCATTGTCAAATGAGAACTCATTGGTGGAAAATGCCATCCATATTCAAAGAGAGAACTAGAAAGACTGAAGGTAGATTGAAGCATAGTAATTTTTAATAGCAATTTATTTTAAATAGCATTTATTTAAATGTGTAATTCTTCTAAACATTTCCAATAGAATCATAGTATTTTCACCTTTTTTGTTTGCTTTTTCTTTCTCATGGTTTTTTTTCTCCATTTTGGTCTACTTTTTCTTTCACAACATGACAACTATGGAAATATGTTTAGAAGTATGTATGTGTGTGCCCTATATCAAATTGTTGCTGCTTTAAGGAATAGAAAAGTAAAAAAAGGAGGGAGAAAAAATTTAAAATACAAAATCTTATAAAAATGAATATTGAGAATTGTCATTACCTGTATTTGGAAAAATGAAATACTACTGAGCCAAAAAAAAAAAATGAGAACCCATTTAAAGAATAAATTAATAAGATTTTGTTAAGCACCTATGATATAAAAAGAACACTGTACAGTAACTGTAAAAATGATAATAACTGGCATTCGTAGAATATGGTTGTAACCTCACACAACTATATTTATTACTACCCCTACTTTTACAGAAGAGGAAACTGAGTTTGAGAGAAAGCAAGTGACTTACTCATAGTCATTTAGATATATATATTATGGACTGGAGGCTGGGTTTGAGCCCAGGCCTACATGTAGCCCTCACTCCATTCTGCTATGCTGCCTCTCCAAAAAGTAAAGACAAGTTGTAGAGTAATAAGGGCAGGGGATTGTAGAGGAAAGAAAATTGGCCCAAGAAGACAGTAAACCTAGGTTCTATTCCCTAGATGTGTGACCATGGAGATTTGATCTTGCTGAGTACCTCAGTTTCCTCAGCTATAAAATATAGGGGTTAGAGTAGGCAACTCTTAGGATTCCATTCTTTTTTTTTTTAATTTATTTTATTTCAATTTATGGAATAAAGCAAATTTTCCATAATGTAGCATTATTTTAAATAGCATTTATTTAAATGTGTAATTCTTCTAAACATTTCCAATAGAATCATAGTATTTTCACCTTTTTTGTTTGCTTTTTCTTTCTCATGGTTTTTTTTCTCCATTTTGGTCTACTTTTTCTTTCACAACATGACAACTATGGAAATATGTTTAGAAGTATGTATGTGTGTGCCCTATATCAAATTGTTGCTGCTTTAAGGAATAGAAAAGTAAAAAAAGGAGGGAGAAAAAATTTAAAATACAAAATCTTATAAAAATGAATATTGAGAATTGTCATTACCTGTATTTGGAAAAATGAAATACTACTGAGCCAAAAAAAAAAAATGAGAACCCATTTAAAGAATAAATTAATAAGATTTTGTTAAGCACCTATGATATAAAAAGAACACTGTACAGTAACTGTAAAAATGATAATAACTGGCATTCGTAGAATATGGTTGTAACCTCACACAACTATATTTATTACTACCCCTACTTTTACAGAAGAGGAAACTGAGTTTGAGAGAAAGCAAGTGACTTACTCATAGTCATTTAGATATATATATTATGGACTGGAGGCTGGGTTTGAGCCCAGGCCTACATGTAGCCCTCACTCCATTCTGCTATGCTGCCTCTCCAAAAAGTAAAGACAAGTTGTAGAGTAATAAGGGCAGGGGATTGTAGAGGAAAGAAAATTGGCCCAAGAAGACAGTAAACCTAGGTTCTATTCCCTAGATGTGTGACCATGGAGATTTGATCTTGCTGAGTACCTCAGTTTCCTCAGCTATAAAATATAGGGGTTAGAGTAGGCAACTCTTAGGATTCCATTCTTTTTTTTTTAATTTATTTTATTTCAATTTATGGAATAAAGCAAATTTTCCATAATGTAGCATAATTTTAAAAAATATCTCAAGTATATAAAGAACTTTGTAAAATCTATAGGAATATGTTATTCCTCAATTGATAAATGGTCAAGGGATATGAACCTTATTTAAATAAAGAAGTCAAAATAATTTATATTCAGATGAAAAAATACTCTAGGGGCAGCTAGGTGGCACAGTGAATAGAGGACCAGCCCTGAAGTCAGGAGGACCTGAGTTTAAATCTGACCTCAGACACTTAACACTTCCCAGCTGAGTGACCCTGGGCAAGTCATTTAACCCTAATTGCTTCAGCAAAAAAAAAAAAAAAAAAAAAAATACTCTAAATCATTATTGATTAGAAAAATGCAAAGTAAAACAGCCTTGAGATATCATCTTATACCTATCAGATTGGCTAACATGATTGAAGAGAAAGTGATAAATATTGGAGAAGGTATGGAAAAACTGGGATACTAATTTATCATTGGTGGAATTGTGAACTGATCCAACCTTTTGGGATTCCATTCTTTTATTTTTATAGTTTTCATTATTAATGTAGTCAATTATGCTTATAGTTTTCCTAATATTAAATCAGCCCTGCATTCCTGATATAAGTCCCACTTGGTCATAGAGCGTTGTAGAAGGTCACATCAGTGGGGAAACTCTGGGTAAGGTATAAGACTCTTCAGCCCAGAGGGAACCTGCTAACAATGTCTAGTTCAGCTCCCCATTTCTCTTAAGGGCTCTCAGCCTTCCTGAGAAGTCAAGGGGCAGTGACAACCTGTGCTGTGATTGAAGCAGAGTGATAGGAGGTGGAAGAGTGATACCAGGTGGCAAAGAGTCATCTACATACAATAGCAAGTTGTTTATGTGGTCCCACATGCACAGTGTTGTTTTTGTTACATTATAAAAAGGGGAAAGTCCTTGAAATAAACCGACCCCATTTTCCCCACCATCCTCAGGAGTCCCACCTCATCACTTCTCCACTAGGAAGGTATATTTTAACCATCCTGGTGTGGGGGCTGTAGAAAGCAACAGTACATTTTGTCACCCTAACTTGGGGGCTCTAGAAAGCAAGACTCATTATTTTAATCACCTCCCCAACTTGGGGGCTCTAGAAAGCAGAATACAACATTTGGTGCCCAAACATGGGACTCTAGGTGAGGTCCTATACAAATCAGCTCTACTGACAGGATAAGCTGACTTCAGTGAAGTCCCCATGACCGGAATAAGTATAAAAATAGGCAAATGGGAAGAATCTGTAAGGGATTGTCTAGTCACTTTCATTTTTTCAGCCAAAATGGGCAAATACTAAGAAAAAAGCCTTTTCCCACCCCAAGGGAAGTATAAAGCATGACTAATTAGATTAATAGAGAAGCAAGGTTTGTTGGTAACTCAGAGGCAGATCACTGGGCTCTTAAATATATTAGAGTGCACATCTCCTTGGCTTTCTAAAGAAGAGAGATTAGAGCCAGAGATGTGGAAAATAGTGGGAGAGCAACTAATTGAATATTACAAAGCTATGGGTCCTGACTCAATTCCTGAAGAAACATTCCTTGTGTACAATATAATACAATTGGCTTTAAAGAATCCAAAAAGTTCTTTAAAAAAAAAAAGGAAATAATTGGAAACTAAATAATCTCATACTAAAGAATGATTGGGTGAAACAGCAAATTATAGACATAATTAATAACTTCATCCAAGAAAATGATAATAATGAGACATCATACCAAAATGTATGGGATGCAGCCAAAGCGGTAATAAGGGGAAATCTCATATCTCTAGAGGCCTATTTGTATAAAATAGAGAAAGAGAAGGTCAATGAATTGGGCTTGCAACTAAAAATGCTAGAAAAGGAACAAATTAAAAACCCCCAATCAAACACTAAACTTGAAATTCAAAAAATAAAAGGAGAGATCAATAAAATTGAAAGTAAAAAAACTATTGAATTGATTAATAAAACTAAGAGTTGGTTCTATGAAAAAACCAACAAAATAGACAAACCCTTAGTAAATCTGATTTAAAAAAGGAAAGAGGAAAATCAAATTGTTAGTCTTAAAAATGAAAAGGGAGAACTCACCACTAACGAAGAGGAAATTAGAGCAATAATTAGGAGTTACTTTGCCCAACTTTACGCCAATAAATTCGACAACTTAAATGAAATCGAAGAATACCTCCAAAAATATAGCTTGCCTAAACTAACAGAGGAAGAAGTAAATATCCTAAACACTCCTATCTCAGAAAAAGAAATAGAACAAACTATCAATCAACTCCCTAAGAAAAAAACCCCAGGACCAGATGGATTTACATCTGAATTCTATCAAACATTTAAAGATCAATTAACTCCAATGCTAAATAAACTATTTGAAGAAGTAGGGATTGAAGGAGTCCTACCAAACTCCTTTTATGACACAGATATGGTACTGATACCTAAACCAGGTAGGCTGAAAACAGAGAAAGAAAATTATAGACCAATCTCCCTAATGAATATTGATGCTAAAATCTTAAATAAAATATTAGCAAAAAGATTACAGAAAATTGTCACCAGGATAATACACTATGACCAAGTAGGATTTATACCAGGAATGCAGGGCTGGTTCAATATTAGGAAAACTATTAACATAATTGACTATATCAACAACCAACCAAACAAAAACCATATGATCATCTCAATAGATGCAGAAAAAGCATTTGATAAAATCCAACAGCCATTCCTAATAAAAACACTTGAGAACATAGGAATAAAAGGACTTTTCCTTAAAATAGTTAGGAGCATATATTTTAAACCTTCAGTAAGCATCATATGCAATGGGGAAAAACTGGAACCTTTCCGGTAAGATCTGGAGTGAAGCAAGGTTGCCCACTATCACCATTATTATTCAATATTGTATTAGAAACACTGGCCTCTGCAATAAGAGTCGAGAAAGAGATTAAAGGAATTAGAGTAGGCAATGAGGAAACCAAACTATCACTCTTTGCAGATGATATGATGGTATACCTAGAAAACCCCAGAGATTCTACTAAAAAGCTATTAGAAATAATTCAAAATTTTAGCAAAGTAGCAGGATACAAAATAAATCCCCATAAATCCTCAGCATTCTTATACACCACCAACAAAATCCAAGAGCAAGAGATACAAAGAGAAATTCCATTCAAAATAACTGTTGATAGCATAAAATATTTGGGAATCTACCTACCAAAGGAAAGTCAGGAATTATATGAGCAAAATTACAAAAAAGTTTTCACACAAACAAAGTCAGACTTAAATAATTGGAAAAATATTAAGTGCTCTTGGATAGGCCGAGCGAACATAATAAAGATGACAATACTCCCTAAACTAATCTATTTATTTAGTGCTATACCAATCAGACTTCCAAGAAAACATTTTAATGATTTAGAAAAAATAACAACAAAATTCATATGGAACAATAAAAAGTCGAGAATCTCAAGGGAATTAATGAAAAAAAAATCAAATGAAGGTGGTCTAGCTGTACCTGATCTAAAATTATATTATAAAGCAGCAGTCACCAAAACCATTTGGTATTGGCTTAGAAATAGATTAGTTGATCAGTGGAAAAGGTTAGGTTCACAAGACAGAATAGTCAACTATAGCAATCTAGTGTTTGACAAACCCAAAGATTCTAAATTTTGGGATAAGATTTCATTATTTGATAAAAACTGCTGGGATAACTGGAAATTAGTATGGCAGAAATTAGGCAAGGACCCACACTTAACACCACATACCAAGATAAGATCAAAATGGGTCCATGACCTAGGCATAAAGAACGAGATTATAAATAAATTAGAGGAACATAGGATAGTTTATCTCTCAGACTTGTGGAGGAGAAAGAAATTTGTGACCAAAGATGAACTAGAGACCATTACCAATCACAAAATAGAAAATTTTGATTATATCAAATTAAAAAGCCTTTGTACAAACAGAACGAATGCAAACAAGATTAGTAGGGAAGTAACAAACTGGGAAAACATCTTTACAATTAAAGGTTCTGATAAAGGCCTCATTTCCAAAATATATAGAGAACTGACTCAAATTTATAAAAAATCAAGCCATTCTCCAATTGATAAATGGTCAAAGGATATGAACAGACAATTTTCAGATGAAGAAATTGAAACTATTACCACTCACATGAAAGAGTGTTCCAAATCACTATTGATCAGAGAAATGCAAATTAAGACAACTCTGAGATATCACTACACACCTGTCAGATTGGCTAAGATGACAGGAAAAAATAATGATGAATGTTGGAGGGGATGTGGGAAAACGGGGACACTGATGCATTGTTGGTGGAGTTGTGAACGAATCCAGCCATTCTGGAGAGCGATCTGGAATTATGCCCAAAAAGTTATCAAACTGTGCATACCCTTTGATCCAGCAGTGTTTCTATTGGGCTTATACCCCAAAGAGATACTAAAAAGGGGAAGGGGACCTGTATGTGCCAAAATGTTTGTAGCAGCCCTGTTTGTAGTGGCTAGAAACTGGAAAATGAATGGATGCCCATCAATTGGAGAATGGCTGGGTAAATTGTGGTATATGAATGTTATGGAATATTATTGCTCTGTAAGGAATGACCAGCAGGATGAATACAGAGAGGCTTGGAGAGACCTACATGGACTGATGCTAAGTGAGATGAGCAGAACCAGGAGATCATTATACACTTCGACAACGATATTGTATGAGGATGTATTCTGATGGAAGTGGATTTCTCTGACAAAGAGACTTAACTGAGTTTCATTGGAGAAATGATGGACAGAAACAGCTACACCCAAAGAAGGAATACTGGGAAATGAATGTGAACTATTTGCATTTTTGATTTTCTTCCCGAGTTATTTTTACCTTCTGAATCCAATTCTCCCTGTGCAACAAGAGAACTGTTCAGTTCTGCAAATATGTATTGTATCTAGGATATACTGCAACATATTTAACATATATAGGACTGCTTGCCATCCTGGGGGGGGGGGGGGAGGAGGGAGGGAGGGGAAAAAACGAAACATAAGTGATTGCAAGGGATAATGTCGTGTAAAAATTATCCTGGCATGGATTCTGTCAATACAAAGTTATTATTAAATAAAATAAAATTTAAAAAAAAAAAAAAAAAAAGGAAAAATTTTAATATGAATGGCCAGGCAAGGAAGTGTGAGGAGAAAAAGCCTGAGGAGGATGGTATTGACAAGGCAGCTGAAATGCATGGCCAAGTTAAATACCTCAAGTACCCAGCTGAATAGCCTAAAGAATATGGTGCTTCTCACCTTCACAGCTCAGTTTAACTTTCTCCTACACTAAAACAGTCGCCCTTAAGCCATTCCCCATCTGCTGCCACTCCTCCCTCAATTTCACCTTTGTTGGCAGATGGAGGAAGAGAAGTGGGAGGGGCAGTGACACCATCAATACTGCCCATGAAGCACTTTTGTCCACTCCCTCTGCAGGAGGCATTAGTTAAAGCAAAGGAGGAAGGACAGGATACAATTCGATTGACAATAGAAGCATATCCTGTGAATGAAGAATTTAACTCTTCAGGTCAAGCCAGGACAAGATACACTCCTTTTAACCTGGAAACTATCAAAGACCTGAAAAAGGCTTGCACTCTTTATGAGACTATATCTTCTTATGTAAAGATGCTATCAGAGAATTTGGCTTATGAAATTTTAACCCCTAATGACTGGAGATCTATAGCAAAGACATATTTAGAACTTGGACAAAACTTGTGGCTTTCAGAGTATAGTGAACTCTGTAGAATACAAGCCCAACAAAATAGGCAAACTGGAATTAATATACTAGTCAACTTTGACCAACTAGCAAGCGTAGTTCCTTATGCAGACACCTTAACCAGATTAATGACCCTTTGACAGTGTATGAACAAATTGCTTCTGCTGCTATCAAAGCATGGGGTACCCTCCCAGGATGACAAGATAGAGGGGAAGCCTTCACAAAAATAATGCAAGGTCCAAATGAACCTTTGGCTCATTTTGTGGAGTGTCTGCAGATAGCTGTCACAAGAACCATTGGTGAAAATGAGACAACAGAAATTATGGTAAGACAACTTGCTAGAGAAAATGCTAATGAGGATTGTAGAGGAGTTATATTCGGACTAAAAAGGGATATTCCTTTAGATAAGATCATAAGATGCTGTGCCACAGTGGGCACAAATACCTTTTATTCCCAAAATATGATGCAGTCTTTTCAAATTCTGAATATGGGAAGACAGAGTCCCTTTTCGGAAGGGGCTTCCAGAGAGACTCGTCAGTGCTTTCAGTGTGGGAAAGTAGGGCATCTGAAAGCTCAATGTTGGCAAAAAGATAAAGTGAAAAAACAGAGTGGGAGAACAAGACCCAAAACCCCATGTCCAGAATGCAACAAGAGCTTCCACTGGGATCAGAATGTAGATTGACTTAAGGAAAGGGGGCTCAGCTCCAGGTCCCCAGACAAAAAAAAAACACTTGGGGCATGATGGCAGCCACTATTACACCCAGAGAGTCTTTAAAAGTTCAGTACTCAGACATGAGCAGTGACCTGAGAAGCAACCTGATGGGAGAAAGGGATTACAATTGGAAAGAATAGAGTTGTATGCAGCTGGGACTACTGAGATATCCCCTGGAGAGCTGAAACCTGTCCCTGTCTGGCCTATGGATCCCTTGCCTCCATACACAGTTGGCTTAACCATTTCACTTCCTAAGAGTGCTTACAAAATGGTATCTATCCATGCACTGATTTGGGAAACTGAGAAATATGTAGTTAATATCCCAGTCACTGGAAGACCAGTATTCAGTGCGAGCAGCTCCACTATCTTTAGATAATTGCCAGGTGATGTGGAAAGATCTGGAGAGTGGTGAATGGAAGGGACCAGATAGGTCAACTGCTTGGGGAAAAGGGTATGCTTGTATCTCAACAAATGGAGAAGGAAGCCGATGGGTGCCAATGGGCCATATCTGCCTTGTCCATCAGAGAGAGAGACTGAAAGGGAGTTGACTCTTGGGGTGAAGGAGAGAACCAGGGAGGCATCGGGTGATTCCATTGCTGAGAGTGCCCACCACTGAAAGAGTCTGACCTTTAACCCTTTGTGTACTCATGAACATCAAAAATAATTCTCAATAAGACTGATGCAGGACTTCAAAACCTGCAGTAATTATTGGATTCCCGAATATATGAAGTAATGAACAATAGATTGGTTTTGGACTATTTCTTGGCTGCTGAAGGAGATGTATGTGTGGTTGTGAATTGATAGTTATTTTTTACACCTTCTGGGACTCAGGGAAATCTTTATAGTATTTTGTTTATATTGTTTGTTATGTTACTACTTGCTTCTATGATATTACAACTTGCCTATGTGATTCCTCCCACCGCAATGGATTTAACCATTGATGTATACCTGCTTCAATTAAAACAAAAGAAAGGGTGAGATGTAGAGGGTCACGGTCAGTGGGGAAACTCTGGGTAAGGTATAAGACCCTTCAGCCCAGAGGCAATCTGCTAAGAATGTCTGGTTCAGCTCCCCATTTCCCCTAAGGGCTCTCAGCCTTCCTGAGAAGTCAAGGGGCAGTGACAACCTGTGTTGTGATTGAAGCAAAATGATAGCAGGTAAAAGAATGATACCAGCTGGCAAAGAGTCATCTACATACAATAGCAAGTTGTTTATGTGGTCCCACATGCACAGTGTTGTTTTTGTTACATTATAAAAAGGGGAAATCCCTTGAAATAAACAGACTCCATTTTCCCACCATCCTCAGGAGTCCCATCTCATCACTTCTCCACTAGGAAGGTGTATTTTAATCACCCTGATGTGGGGGCTCTAGAAAGCAATGGTACATTTTGTCACCCCAACTTGGGGGCTCTAGAAAGCAGGACTCAATATTTTAATCAGCCAAACTTGGGGGTCTAGAAGCAGGACACAACAGTGCATGATCTTTGTGATATATTGCCTTAATGTCTTAATTTTTTTCATCAGTATTCACATGAAAAGTTAGTTTATAATTTTCTTTGGGGGGTTGGAATTATTAATTTGCAATCAATTATTCTTATTTTGGTGAGGCAATTGGGATTAAGTAACTGATTACATTCTTTTAATCATTCATTTGGCATATATTGAACAACTACTCTATTCAAGGCTTATATAGAATTTAACCTTGCTTGGTGCCTCAGTTTCCTCAGTTATAAAATGAAGGAACTGGACAGTTCTTGAGATTCCCCTTTTAAAATTGCTCAGCTGGCATACTAAATAGCTAGTCTATCTGAGGCTCTGTGTCTGTGTAGTACCTAACAAAACAAGGAATCATTCCTGCTCCCATGGATTTACAATCTGGTCAGGGGAATAAGGCACATGCATAAATTACTATAACAGAGGATAAAAAATGAATATGAAATGAAGGAGGCACTAAGTACTGTTGTTCAGAGGAAGAAGAGTTTACTTCTGGATGGGAAATTTTGCAAGGTTTCTGGGAAGAAGTAGTGTTTTTGTTCTAAAATTCTTTAATTGGGCAAAGAGAATAGAATCCTCAAACAAAAGTTGGAAGAGATATCCAATCTGGCCCCCAGCTTCTTAAAATGTAGTTTGTGACACTATATGTAGTCTTGTGACTCAATGTGGAGACCACAAAATTATGATTTATTATCAGTAAATGATTCATATGCCTCTTATATATCTATATAACCAGAATCATGTAAAAATTTCTTGAGCAAAAAGGGTCAGGAATGGAAAAAGTTTTAAAAACCCTGATCTAGCCAATGTTTGAACAAGAATCCAATCCCTTTGTTTGAAGACCTTCAATGAAGGGCAGGCCTTTCATTCCAGAACAGGTCATTCTGCCTTGAGAGAGTTTGAATTTTTACTAAGGTTTCCTTGCATTCAGTCTAAATCAGCATCTACAACTTCAATTCATTGTTACTGGTACTTTCCTTAATAAATGGTGATTGATTGACTGATTGATTGCTCTCTGGGACTAAGCAGAAAAAAAAATCTTTCTTCTGTTTGGTAGCTCAATACTTGAAGATTCCCCAAATTCCCAATTTCTTCCTCTTATTCTCAAATCTTTAATTCTCCAGGCTGAATATAAATAATTACTTTTAGAGTACAGTATAGTTTCTAATTACCTCAACAAAATAAACACAATTAATAATAACAATAGTAAGAGAAGCTAACATTTATATAGTATTTTATGCTTGCAAAGCTTGTATGTATAATTTGATCCTCATACAATCCTGTATAAATATTATCCCCATGTCATAGAAGAGGAAACTGAGAGATTGATTTGTCCAGTCATACAGTTTATAAGTGTTTGAAGTGAGATTTGAACTTGTCTTTCTAACTCATAGCCCATCTATACACTATCATACCCTGATCATGTTTCACTGTATATCCTATAAATTGTCAATGTCCTTCCTAAAATGTGACCTCTAGAACTCAATAGAATTCTCCAAATGTGCTAGTCTGACCACCAATGACCAGGAGTGAAGGATTTGAAAATAATGCTTAAAGAATTTCTTCAAAACTTTAGGAACTAATGAAACTAATGCAAAGGTATCATCCTTGGGGAAATAGCATGAGCAGAATTTTCAAGTAAACATGTACCTTTTATTTTATTTCTGGATGTTATTTTTTTTTATTATAACTTTTTATTGACAGAACCCATGCCTGGGTAATTTTTTTTCAACATTATTCCTTGCATTCACTTCTGTTCTGACTTTTCCCCTCCCTCTCTTCCACCCCCTCCCCAAGATGGCAAGCAGTCCTATACATGTTGAATATGTCACCGTATAGCCTAGATAGACTATATGTGGGCAGAACCGAATAGTTCTCTTGTTGCACAGGAAGAATTGGATTCAGAAGGTAAAAAATAATCCAGGAAGAAAAACAAAAATGCAAACAGTTTACATTCATTTCCCAGTGTTCTTTCTTTGGGTGTAGAAACTGTATCTTCATACAGTATCGTTGATGAGGTATATAATGATCTCTTGGTTCTGCTCATTTCACTTAGCATCAGTTCATGTAAGTCTCTCCAAGCCTCTCTGTATTCATTCTGCTGGCCATTTCTTACAGAACAATAATATTCCATAACATTCATATACCACAATTTACCCAACCATTCTCCAATTGATGGGCATCTGGATGTTATTTTAAAAGAAAAAAAAATAAAATAAAAATTTCCTCCATGTCAGCTTAATATGGATCAAACAGTGGCTTGGAAATAAGTCATCCAATGAAGATCTAGGACCTTGGTATTTAGAAGATGTTCTCTGGCTTAGCAAGGAAATAAGTCACTGGTGAGTGTGGGAACAAAACTTTGAGCTCACACCTGTGTCTAGAATGAGCCCTGATAAGATTTCAAGTTTCATTGTTAAAAAAACAAGCACACCCATCATTGTTGAGATGCATCTAATATAAACAGAGAATAGGATAATTATGGGGGAGGCTGCTCTGCCCAGGGATGTGTTGAATGGAGTTAAGGGAACACTTTCTAGTGGTATTTGGTGATTTGTCAAAATGTGTCTACCCCCAAGCCAAGACAATCTTGCTCAAGTAGTTGAGATCATCTCTATAAGACTCAGGATAGAAACCCACAAGCTCCCTGTTTGTTGGGTGATATTATTCAATCTAGATGTGGGAACAGCAAGAGTAACAGGACCTGAGTGACACTCCCAAATACACTCCTTGCTCAAGCATACACCTCTTAGATCCTGGATATCCATTTCTGTGAATAGCTAGCTTAACCACTCCCAAGGATTGGACTCTCTAATTGAGAACCAATTGAACCAGGGTATCTTTCTATTTTTTTTTTTGAAAGACACAAAAACAAATCACAAATGAGCCTCCAACAACTCTTTTAATTTCCAAAAAATCATGACGGCTTTAGTGAATTAAAGAAAGCCTTCCAGAACCTGACTGATGAAACTGCCCAAGTTCCTTAGTGGTGTCACAAAACTGAATGGAAGAGCTCTCTTTTAGACTCATTAAGGTATGAAAGTTTTAGGAAAGGCAGAGGGGATATACTTTCCCCTGGGAAAGGAAGCAGTGAAAACACTAGGTCCTATGTGACAAATAAATAATAATGAGATGTAATATGGATAGCTACAGAGTTAGAAAGACATGGATTTAATTCCCCATCTCCCCATCTCTAACACATTCTATGTGACTCTGAATTTGGCTCGGGCATAGAAATACACAAGGCACAAACTCTGGAAATTCCTGCCAAGCTCAAAGCTCTAAGCACAGACCTGGTGAGTGGCTACAAATCTATTTGTGGTCTGAGAACCTATCTCAGTTCAGAGAAGTTTCTCAGCAGAGACTTGGCCTCTACATGATACATAATGTGCAGCCCCAGCAACTGGCAAAAATCTCCTACTAAGGCACAGGTAGAGTTTCAGTCTGCAGTGGCACAGGAGGTACCTTATCAATCAAATCATGAACCCTTGAAGTAGGCTATTAATGGAATGGCCATGCAACAGTAGGAAATGATGATGTTTCCCAGAATTCTGCAAGCCAAAAGGGTTGCTTGAAATAAAAAAGAGAGAACTACAAGGAAGCAGAAGAGAGGGTTTCCAGGAAATGGCAGATATAAGTAACACGTGTTTCTAAGACAAACAGCAAAGGATTCTCAATCTGTTGTCACTGACCTGGGAAAAATATGGCAATGGCCATTATGAGCAGAAACACTTGAAGGGAGCAGAAACTACAGGAACTGGGCTTCAAAAATAGGAAATAGAGTTTGAGGGCAGACAGAGATACAAACCTGTATCTATAGTGGCCCCTGGTGCGTGGAATTTCATTAGGACTTTGTCAGCTGGAATTGGGAGCCTTCCACAGTGACTAAGATGGAACTATTCTGGGTAAGAAAAGGAGGGATGGAAACAGCATTCACCAGGAAAGTGACTTAACAGTCTTCCTTAAAGGGACTAGTCCCTTATAGATACTCACAGGCAGCTAGATGGCACAAAGAGTAAAAATCCAGACCTGAAGTCATGAACATTCATCTTCCTAAGTTCAAACGTGGCCTCAGACACTTACCTGCTCTGTGACTCTGGGCAAGTCATTTTGCCTCAGTTTCCTTATCTGTGAAATAAGCAGTACACTTCCAACCAAGCTTTTTTTTTTTTTTTTGAAAGACACAAAAACAAAATCACAATTGAGACTCCAACAACTCTTGTCAGAACAAGGAAATGGCGAATCATTCCTGTATCTTTGTCAGGAAAACCCCAATAGGATCATGGAGAATTAATCACAACTAAAATGACTGAACAACAAAAATCCTGAATTAATAGCTTCTAGTTAAATACTAATCAGCAATCTTTCTTGTTTGCTTTAAACTTGCTTCCTTCCCTGACAGATACTGCAAAAATAAAGAATATTTAAATATGTGAGCAAGGGGAAAACAAAAAGTATCCAGGGATATTATTATTGACATCTTCAAGATGAGCCTAATCTATCTGTCCTCAATAGATAGAGTTTACACAATGATTTGGAAGAGTCAACAAACAAGGGGTCTAAGATTCTTTCTTCACAAATACATCTGTACTGGACTGGTAGCAAACCTGACTCCTTTCTTGCCTAAAGACCAAAAAGATTCATTCTCTAAGACCAGATCACATATGTCATTGATTCTGAATTCTATTTATTTGCTTTCCTTCTTCTACTCTCCTCCCTTCATCCAACTGATAGATAAAAGAGGAATTCTTTTATTTATTTCTCTTATAAATAATAGAGGGATTTATCTTATTAAATAAAACAAGAATTCAGAGGGAGGCCAGGAAAGGAAGTTGCCAGGAACACATCTGTTTCTTTCTATCATATTTATTCAGATATTCTTCCCACTGAGCAGTTCCTGTCTGTTGGGGTGACCTTGGGCCCAAAGTGGTGACACCCTCAATCTCCAGCTAAGTAAGTAGGAGAAGGAACATTCAGTGTCTTGAAGACTAAATTAATCTCAAGTTCTTATCATAATATACACTGCTAAGAATTTGATCAATCTGGGCAAGGCAGGACAAAGCCAAACAAGTTTCTTTAAGGCCACTTTCACTGAGCAATCAGCATGTGTTCTATGATAGAACTGGTCTGTCTGGAGCACAGAAACATGGCTTCTATTGGATATCTCTGACTGACAGGTCAATCCAGATTTTGTTGTTCAGACATTTCTGACTCTTTGTGACCCCATTTGGGGTTTTCTCAGCAAAGATACTCCAGCTCATTTTACATTTGGAGAAACTGAGGCAAACAGAACTAAGTGATGTGCCCTGGGTCACACAGCTAGGAAGTGTCTGAGGGAAGATTTGAACTCAGGAGGAGAAATCTTCTTGACTCCAGGCCAAGCATTATCCACTGTACCACCTAGTTGTCCAGATTACCTGTGAGTTAAAAAAAAAAAAAAAGGATAGAATATAGAGATCTATTCCAAACTGAAAAACAAGAAATTAGGGATAGAGTAAATGTTTATTATACACACACACACACACACACACACACGTATTTGCATATATAATATTGTATCTTATAACATTACATTAATAATATACAAATATTATTTTATAATTATTATATAACATATAATCATGTTGTATGATTAATAATGCTATATATTATATTATAAATTAATTTTATTTTTACTAGCATGACAGAATGTTGGTTCTAGAATCAGAAAGACTTGAGTTCAAATACAGATTTAGAAACTTATTAGCTGTGACTTTGGGGAAATCACTTACCCCTCCTTTCCTCAATTTCTTCATCTATAAAATGGAAGTGATAGTAGGTCTTACCTCCCCGGGTTGTTGTGAGCTAAAGTGACATAATATTTGCAAAGCACTTGGCAAATCTTAAAGTACCATATAAATGTTAGCTATTATTATTATAATTATTATTTCATTGGTATAAGGACCTCTTGATGAAGATGAGTTTTCTTTGACATTCTGTCCTTTGCACCACCTACAAAAACCAATCAATAAACATTCATTAAATGCGTCTTAGGTCAGGCACTGGGTTAAGTGCTAGGAATACAGAAAAAAAAGCCAAAGATTGCCTTGAACATTAAATATAAACTATTAATAGCAGCATAGCAACTTATTCCAGGACCATTTCTATGTGAACTTTGTCAACACAGATGAAAACAAGATAATAAGGCTAACTGATTTAATCAGACATACTCTTGTTACAATTAGCTCTTTTTTAATCGTAGGAACAATATAATGGCCCCGTAGGTCCATATGGTTTCCTCCTCTGCTGAAATATGGAGTTATATTGGATGAAAAGCTAGGCAACATCACTCAAAAAGCTCAGTTAGAACTTAACACTTAGGCAAAGTTTTGGTTCTCTGTCTTAATTTAAATTTATTTGTACCTCTAGATACACCTTGGTTTCTGGTCAAGGCAAAATTCATGTAAGCCAGAAACATTTGAGTCAAAAAGGAGAAGAGTGTATTATTATATCTGTTAGTGGACAGGATCTAGGAGAGGAAGTAGACAAAAGAGTAACTTTTCTTAGAACTTATCTCAGTCCTTAAAGAGGTGGTAAAATCGGTGGCTTAACCCCAGACTTTCTCCTCTGCAACAACTGTAAAACTGATATTCCTCCTCAATTTCCTCTTTTTCTGCTGTAACTCAGTCTTATATTTCTTTCTTTCTTTTTTCTTTTTTTTTTTTTTTTTGATCCATGTACTGATTCTAGTTCAGTTTGCTAAGCCCAGTATGGGACTGGGAAAGCTGACCCTATTGCTGGAACTGCTACCCAGTTATTAAAGATCCTACCCATTCCTAATCAGTAGCTGCATGCAGTGACTTTTTTTTTCATGTAAATTTTTTTTTAACTTTGTATTTTTTATTAAAGTTTTTTATTTACAAAACACATGCACAGGTAATTTTTTCAACATTGACCCTTGCAAAACCCCATGCCCCAAATTTTCCCCTCCTTTCCCCCAACCCCCTCCCCTGGATGGCAGGCAATCTAATACATGTTGAATATGTTAAAATATATGTTAAATTATATATATATATACTATATATATATATACACATATTTATATAATTACCTTGTTGCGCACGCATGCACACACATACACACACACACACACACACACACACTGGATCAAAAAGGACAAAAAACTGAGAAAGAAAACAAAATGTAAGCAAAAAACAACATAAAGAGTGAAAATCTAGGCTGTGGTCCACTCTCAGTTCCCACAGTCCCCTTTCTGGGTGCAGATGGCTCTCTCCATCACAAGACCACTGGAACTGATTTGCATCATTCTATTGCCAGAAAGAGCCACGAGTGGCCTTTATTTTGTGCAAAATATGCAGGGCTTGATCAGTCTCCTCAACCAAGACAAATACACTTTCTCTGTGGTATTATTTCACTCCATTCAATGACTTTTGAATACTTAAATCCTATACTTCTTATCACTTATCCCTGTAAACAGCTATTTGGATCATGGCAAGACATTTGTTTTTCATTTGTAATTTTATCTCTTTGGAAATTCTCATTGAACTCTGGCAGTAGTGACTCAGAGTTTTAGAAAAACTGAGCTAAATAAATAGAAACATAGAACCTCAAAGTTGAAAGGTACATTAGAGCGCATCCAATTCTGCTACTTGTTACCTATGAGACCACTCTAGGTCTCAGCTTCTTCTTCTGTCAAGACTTCTAAAGTTTCTTTCCATTCTAGCTCTAAATCTATGCAATCTAATTCAAACTCCCATTAACTGAAGGAGTCTCTTCCACAAAAATTCATGACAAGTCTTCATTTAGCATTTCTTTGGATACTTGTAGTGATGCTAATAAAATGACCCATTCTATTTTACAACAGCTGTGATTGTTCAATATTTCAGTCATGTCTGACTCTTTGTGACCCCATTTGGGATTTTCTTGGCAAAAATACTGAAGTGGTTTGATATTTCCTTCTTCAGCTCATTTTATAGATGAAGAAATTGAGGCAAATAAGGTTAAATGACTTGCCCAGGGTCACACAGCTAATAAATGTCTGAGGCCACATTTGAACTCATGAAAATGAGTCTTTCCGACTTCAGACCTGATTCTCTACCCATTGAGCCACATAGCAGCCCATGAGTAAGGCTGAGAATAGTATTCCAGTCCCCTTAGGAAAGATGTAAACTAGTAAGTATCTAAGGCCAGGTTTCTAGTAAATGCAAATAAGAGCTGTTAGCCATTTGAGCCAAAAGATGAAATAGGTAAAGAGAAAATGTCCAAATATTTGCTTGAGGTCCTCAAAGCTATAGTTTGTCTTCAATGAATATTTGTATTTCCATTTCCATTTGGCCAATTCTGCCTTTTAAGGCTTTCTTCTCTGCATTGGTTTTTTGAACCTCCTTTGTCATTTAGCCTAGTCCTTTCAGATATTATTTTCTTTAGTATTTTTTTGTGTCTTTGTTACCAAGATATTGACTCATTTTTCATGATTTTCTTGCATTTCTCTCATTTCTCTTAGCAATTTTTCCTCTACCTCTCTTGCCTAATTTTCAAAATCCTTTTTGAGCTCTTCCATGGCCTGAGACTAATTCCTATTTTTCTTGAAGACTTTGAATGTAGCAGCTTTCACTTCGTTATCTTCTGAGTATGTGTTTTGATCTTCCTTGCCACCAAAATAATTTTCTATAGTCAGAATTTTTTTTCTGTTGCTTGCTCATTTTCCCAGACTATTTCTTGACTTTTAACTCTTTATTTACTTTATTAAAGTAGAGCTCTGCTTACAGGGTAGAGGGTGTACTGTCCCAAGGCTCAAGAGTTTTATGCAGCTTTTTCAGAGGTCCTTCTAGAGACCTATAAGTTTTCAGTTCTTCAAAACTATTATGACTTAAGGAGAGGTGTTTACTTCTCTCTTGGCCTGTGCTGTGAATGAACACAAGCATTCTTTTCTGCCCTAGAACTCCAAGGAGGGTCTACTCCACTGTGGTTGCAAATTCTAGTGTTGCTAATGCTCCTCCTTGCCCTGGAACCGCCATCCAATACTGCAACAGAGATCTAGTATGTGCAAATCAACAAAGTCCTGCTGCCATGGTAGCAAAGAGACATCTATAATCTCCTTCTGAGCTGTTGGTCTACCTCCACCTCCTTATCATCTGTGAACTGAAAGCTCTGGAAGCTGCCACCACTGCTGCTGATTCAGTGGCTCCCACTATCTGCTCTAGGTTTTCTGGGTTTGGGCTGTACTGGTGCGGCCTGGGCTGGACTGTGTTCCACTCTCACTTTACTACAACAGACTTTTCCTGCTGCCCTTCTAAGTTGTCTTGGGTTGGAAAACTTTCACTCCATCTTTTTGTGGGTTCTGCTATTCCAGAATTTGTTTATAATCCTTATTTAAAGCTATTTGGAGAGGTTTAAGGAAGAACTTAGGCAAGTCTCTACCTTTATTCTGCCCCCATCTTGGCTCTGCCTCCCTATAGTTTGACTCTAACAAGATTTCTATACAACTTACCACATTCTCAATCTTTTCTTATGAGGAAAACAAAACTATAACTCTCTGATTGTTCAATTTAATTAAAATAAATATGTACCTATAATAGTGTCCAAGTTATTTAAAATAGGCAGTGATTTATTTTAATAGTATTTTATTTTTTCCAGTTACAGATAAAGACATTTTTTAACATTCATTTTTATAAAATTTTGACTTCTAAATTTTCTCCCTCTCTCTTCACCCTCTCCTCTCCCTAAGACAGTAATTCAATATAGCATATATATATATATATATATATATGATATATATATATACATATATATACATATATATGTATGTATGTATGCATTCATTATAACTGATTTATAAACAAGCATTCTTCATTCCCATTGACACTATACATTTCCTAGGGTCTCTTTAATATGGCTGTAAGTGGTTTGCATAGGCATATATGTTGTGTACTTATCATTATTTCATTTTCATCTTTGTGCCCCCCAACATTTAGCATCATACCTTGAATACAGTAGGTTCCTCATTGCCTCAGTCAAACTGTGACCTATTGAAGACCTGAGCTTAAAAAGGCCAAGGTCTCCCACTGCATCCAGGGCCATCTCCAGTCTTCCTGATCTATATTTTGTCCCTGGACCCAGATGGCTCAGGAGGAGAGACTGAGGCTAGTAACTGTTCAGGTCTCATTTTAATCCAATTCACTTGCATGTCATGGCATCATCTCCCTGAAGTCATGGTCCTCTTAGAAAACAAAGGACAAACAACAACAACAGTAAATTCTTGGGCAATTGAATTGAATTGAGTTAAAAGTACAGACCTAGAATTAGAAGGGATCTCAGAAGCCATCTGGTCTAACCCCCTCCATTTTACAAATAAGGAAGCCAGCACCCAAAGAGATCCAAGGTCACACAGATAGTAAATGGCAAAATCTCATTCAAACTTCTGTGGCTCCAAGTTCAACATTTTTTCCTGCTATATAATTTTACATTGTATAGCAGAAAATATTATATATATATATATATATATATATATATATATATATATATATATATATATATATATTTGCTCATGTCAAGCCTCTGAGAAAATAATTGCTCATTTGCTGCTGTCCCAGATAGGAAAGCTGTGCAGCTGGAGGATTCTTTAATAGTATTTTTCATCCAATTACATGTCAAGACAATTTTTAGCATTTACTTTTACAAGATTTTGAGTGCCAAATTTTCCTATCTCCCTCCCTCCCTTTCCTCTTTTCCTAAAATGGTAGACAACTTGATAGAATTTATACATGCGCTATCTTGTAAAAGATATTTCTATATTAGTCACAGTTCTGAAAGAAGAAACAGAACAAAAGGGGAAAAAAAAACATGAAAAAGCATAAAAGAGATGGGGAAAAACATGCTTCAATCTGTATTCAGAGTCCATCAGTTATTTATCTGGATGTGGATAGCATTTTATTTGATGAATCCTTTGTACTTATCTTGGATCACTGTGTTATTGAGAAGAGCTGCATTTATAGTTGATCATCACACAATATTGCTGATACGGTGTACAATGTTTTCCTGATTCTGTTCATTTTATTTTATATCAATTTGTACAGTATTTCCAGATTTTTCTGAAATCTATCAATTCATCATTTCTTATTGCATAATAGTATTCCATTATATTCATATACCATATTGTTCAGGTATTCCCCAATTGATGAGCATCCAATTTCCAATACTTTACTGCCACAAAAAGGGCTGCTATAGACATTTTTGCACATGTAAGTCCTTTTCCTTTTTTAAAAAAATATCTCTGGGAGAGAATATCAGACACATTTAGCTTCACAGAAAAGCTTGTTTCACCCTTTAGGGAAGTGGAAGAGCAAGGGGGAAAGGAAAGGGAGAGGCTAATAGAAGGGAGAACAGAAGTAGAAGGGGAAAGGTAAAGGAAAGGAAAACTGGTTGCAAAAGGGGAGAGTTGGTTGAGGAGGGGGTGATCATTGCAAAATACTGGGGGTAAACAAGATGGCGGGAAATATAAAGTTAGTAATTTTATCTGTGAATGTGAATGGGTTGAACTCTCCCATAAAACAGAAGCAGATAGCTGACTGGATTAAAAGCCAGAATGTGTTTACAAGAAACTTATTTAAAGCAGAATAATACATTTAGAGTAAAGGTAAAAGGCTGGAGCAGAATCTATTATACTTTAGCTGAGGTTAAAAAAAATTTAAAAAGTAGGAGTACCAATCTGATCTCAGATCCAGGAAAAGCAAAAATGGATTAAAAGAGATAAGGAAGGAAACTAAATCCTACTTAAAGGTACCATAGATAATGAAGTAATATTAATATTAAACCTATATGCACCAAGTGGTGTGGCATTCAAATTCCTAGAGAAGTTAAGAAAGCTGCAAGAAGAATTAGATAGCAAAACTATACTAGTGGGAGATCTCAACCTTGGTCTCTCAGAACTAAATAAATCAAAACGCAAAATAAATAAGAAAGAAGTTAAGGAGGCAAATAGAATCCTAGAAAAGTTAGGGATGATAGACCTTTGGAGAAAACTGAATGGACACAGAAAAGAATATTTTTTTTTCCAGGCAGTACATGGAACCCATATATAATAGGGCATAGAAACTTCAAAATCAAATGCAGAAAGGCAAAAATAATAAATGCATTTTTTCAGATCATGATGCAATAAAAATTACATGCAATAAAAGGCCTGGGAAAATAGACCAAAAATTAATTGGAAACTAAATAATTTAATCCTAAAGAATGAGTGGGTGAAACAACAAATCATAGAAACAATCAATGATTTCATCCAAGAGAATGACAATAATGAGACAACATACCAAAATTTGTAAGATGCAGCCAAAGTGGTAATTAGAGGAAATTTTATATCTCTAAATGCATACTTGCATAAAATAGAAAAAGAGAAGATCAATGAATTGGGCTTGCAACTAATTCTAGAAAAAGAACAAATTAAAAACACCCAATTAAATACTAAATTTGAATTCTGAAAATAAAAGGGAAGAACAATAAAATTGAAAGTAAGAAAACTATTGAATTAATAAATAAAACTAAGAATTGATTTTATGAAAAAAACCAACAAAATAGAAAAATCTTTAGTTAATTTGACTAGAAAAAGAAATGAAAAAAATCAAATTGTTAGTCTCAAAAACAAAAAGGAAGAACTTTCCACCAATGAAGAGGAAATTAGAGCAGTAATAAGTTATTTTGCCCAACTATATGTCAATAAATTTGAGGAATTCCTATAAAAATATAGATTGCTTAGATTAACAGAAGAGGAAATAAATTACTTAAATAGTTCCATTTTCAAAAAAGAAATAGATCAAATTATTAATCAACTCCCTAAGAAAAAAATTTCCAGGGCCAGATGAATTTACATGTGAATTCTACCACACATTTAAAGAACAATTAATTCCAATACTATACAAACTATTTGAAAAAATAGGGAAAGAACTCCTACCAAATTCCTTTTATGACACAGATATGGTGCTGATACCTAAACCAGATAGGGTGAAAACAGAGAAAGAAAATTATAGAGCAATTTCCCTAATGAATATTGATGCAAAAGCTAATACACTATGGCCAAGTAGAATTTATACCAGGAATGCAGGACTAATTCAATATTAAGAAAACTATTAGCATAATTGATTATATCAATAATCAAACCAACAAAAATCTCAATAGATGCAGAAAAAGCATTTGATAAAATCCAACACCCATTCCTATTAAAAACACTAGCAAGTATAGGAATAAATGGACTTTTCTTTAAAATGATCAATAGCATCTATTGAAAACCATAAGCAAGAATCATATGTAATGGAGATAAACCCATTCCCAATAAGATCAGGAGTGAAACAAAGTTTCCCACTATGGCCATTACCATTCAATATTATATTATGAATGTTAGCTTTGACAATAAAAGAATAAAAAGAGATTAAAGGAATTAGAGTAGGTAATGAGAAAAACAAATTATCACTTTTTGCAAATGATGTGATGGCATACTATATGGGGCTGGAGTGAGGAGGGGGAGTGGGGGAAGGGGAGAGGAGCCAGGAAAGCCCCACTCTCACCATTGAAGATGGCGGCTTGAGCTGAATTTTGAAGGAATTCTAAGAATTTCAGGGATTCCAACAGGTAGGAATGAGAAAGGAAAGCAAGTTCTAACCGTTGCAAAAAGCATGGTACATCATGGGTGAAAAACAAGCAGATCTGGACCTGAGAGTGCCAAGCCAATACTGGTAATGTGTAAGAAAACAAAAATGATAAGAAGGGAATACATGTCATCTGTCTCACTTCAGTGTTTTTTTCAAAAACACATACAGCTTACAAAAGACCTTTCCCCCTTTCTGCAATTTTGACCCCCCTCCTACTGTTAATGTCTTCACTCTGAGATTACCTACCATTTGTATATCTGTAGACATATACCTACAAAATCCATGTGTACATAGTTTTATGCATGTTGTCTTCCATATTAGAATGCAAGTTTCTTGAGAATATGGATCATATTTTTGTCTTTATATTCCCAGCACTTGGTATAATACTTGGCACATAGTAAGTGTTTTATAAATGTTTGTTGCTAAATGACTTTGAGATCCCAGAAAACTATAAAATTGTCTCCCAGAAGCTCTTTGACTAGTCTATAGCAGTGAAATGAAAATACCCCCAAAATATTCATTTGGTTATTTATCTAAGCTGTTCATTCTTTCACTCAAGATAAGGTCCTATGTAAAAGAACAAAATGAATATGCAAAAAGATGTATGGATGAAAAATCATTCATTAAACACTTCTTATGTGCCAAGCATTAGGCTAACTTCTAGGGATAGAAATATACAAATGAGAAGACAATCTCTGTCCTCACGGGTTCATATTCCAATGGAAAGTTCAATGTATAATGGAGGTGGTGGCCTTGGAAGGGAGTCTTGAGTCATAGAGAAGGCTGAATTGATCCATGGGGCTGTCAACTGACATGCCCTTTCTAGAAACATTAGTGATATGATAATATTAATTTGGCTACAATTATCTTAAATTCCAGCATCTGGACTTCTAGAATATAAATTAAACAACTGGCTTGAAAAATACATCTAAGGGTAGGACTTCTTAAGCTTTTTTTCCACTCAGGACCACTTTTCACCCAAGAAATTTTTACCTGTTCCCCAGGTACATAGTCATATAAAATAGGCATATAAATTGAACATTTATTGATAATAAATCATAATTTCATGGCCCCCATATTGTTATGACACCCTATATGGGATCACAACCCACAATTTAAGAAGTTAGGATCTAGGGTAAATACCCTATACAATTGCTTTGTGCATTCCCCTCTACAGCCAACACTCCCACATACAATGGTTCTATAGCTTTACAATTTGGATGTCCTCTGCAACAATATAGACTATAAATCATCCATGCTTGCCCATCCATCCCAAATGACCTTTCTCGCATAAGTTCATTACAGGGGATCCTCCTGAGTTCTTTTGCCCTTATAAGATTATCAATAGAATTCAAGTTCTATGAATTGCTATCTTCCATTTTCTACATGACCTGTGTATATAGAATTCATATATTACATATGAAATCCTAATTCCAGTCAATGAAAGAAAGAAACAAAAGCAGTAGTAGCTTAGTATTGCAATTCCTAATTTGCATGCTTTTAATATTGAGAGACAGCAACCATATTTGGACACCACTGTAAATTTGTGGCCCATTCTTTCCATTATACCAAAACATGATTTTGAACCTTCAAACAGGAAACGGGGAATTCCCAAAGTCCTGCGTATACATCCTTTTTTATTTTTTTAATGTTCTCTCACGTAACAGCAAAGCAGTTCTTAAGAATTGTGTAAAAAAAAATGTGTGAGGCTTCTAAAAAGGGGACACGGAACTCTCAGTCATTGTGAGCATTAGCTTGCAAAAGTCTGATTACTCATGAAGTGGGTGCCTTAAATTGTTTCTAAATATGACTCCATTGTGAGGAAACCACAACATATAGCAGCAACTGTGATCAACATCCACAAATAGGTCCAAAATCTTAAAAAAAAAAAAAAAGTTATTTTTAGCTTTTAGATGATGAGCTTTGCATATTGTCAAAAACAAAAATAAATGAAGCTTTTTAAAGAACCTAGGCATTAGGAAATTACCCACTGATTTCTTTTCTGCTAGTATACACCTCTATGTTTAGCATGCCATGTTTAGCAGCCAATAGTTACCTCATTTATAGATGGCAGTATATTCAAGTCTCAGAGGAGTGAATGTGTTGATACTCAGTACATCCAAAATGAATAAACTATATTTCAAAAAGTTAAGACTACACCTTCTTTATTCACTAGCTCATTCTCAATCTCTAAGTTCCCATTTCTATCTCTCTACCTCTCTCTCTATCTCTCCCTCCCTCTCCCCTTACCTCACTCTCTAAGTTTGCCTTTCTCCCTCCCTCCTTCTCAGTCTTTCTTCTACCCACATACATACACACACATTTGAGGAAGAAGAGGTGGAGTACAGAGAGAAGTATAGTTTTGTTTAGTGCTAAATGCCAAATGAATTATTTTACATAGGAGAAAAATAAGTAATGAGAGACAGAAGAGAGCTGATGGAAAGGATTTTTCCCCCTAGGGACAAAGGGCTTGATGGCCCAGTTATAGAAACAACTGGTCTAAATCAAGAAAGTACAGTCCTTGGTCTCACAGGTATTGAAGAGAAAGCTACCTGAGAAGGGGGCACAATGATGTGAGAATATTGGGATTGGGGATTGGTAGGATGTCCTATTGTTGAGGTTCAGAAAGAGACCCCAAAAGGTTAGGGTTGCAGACTGGTGTTGTGAGGTGTCTCAAAAGAATTTGTAGGCTTGAACCCATCTCCAAGTCAAGAGGTGAAGTTTATCGTACTTGTAAAGCCAATTGAAGGGGTCGAAGTAACAAAAGAATTAAAGAAGCAGGAGCAAGAAGATAAATTTATAGAGAGATCTGGTTCTTCATGTCACTGGTATGCTAATTTTATGGTGCAGAGGTAGAACTTGAAGTCTATTCACTATTGTCTCAGAAATTTGGTTATCACTGACCAGCAGATTATTTATCTGACAACCAGCAATGTTTGTAGGACTATCTTAAGTTCAGAAGACTTTAGAATCATAGACAAACCAATTGTTAGAACAATAGCTTACTAAGGTCAGGAGACCTTAGCATTACTGCTATATTTCCCTTAGAAGCTATATATCCTCTTCACTATCTCTGTAGCCCATTCCAAACATGGAAAAAATGTGTGCTCTAAAGACAGAAAATCTGAGTTTAAATCTCATTTCTGATTAGTATTACTTGTGTAACCTTGGACAAACCAAAGAATCTCCTGGGCCTTGGTTTCCCTCTCTGTAAAATGAAGGCAGTTAAACTAGATCACCTCTAAGGTCCTTTTTAGTTGCAGATCTAGAAATCTATGATTCTAGGATAATAAGCAAGGAGACCACAGATTGCAAAAAAAAAAAAAAAAAAAAAAAGTTTCCTTATATGCCCACTTCTATTTTAGCTAAGTCACTATTTCCCAACCAACATTTTATGACCTTCATTTTTTTATGAATATGCGCTTGATATCTCACAACATCCTATATTTCCTCTTTTACCAATTTTTTAACAAGGATGTAGAAGTGTTTTTAAAAATACTATGAAATTGAGAAAGGAAGAAAAATAATTACAATATGGGCATAAATTTCTTGAGTATGAATGAATGAGCATTGATTAGGTTAGACTTCAATTGTGTGACAGGCATTATGTTAGGTGCTTGGAATACAAATACAAAAGTGAAATAGTTATTTAAGGGGTTTCCATCCAAATGGGGGAAACAAAATAAATATACCCTAGAGAAATCATTGGAAGGTAAACGGGAGTTTAAGACAGTTGACTGACATGCTTTCTTCAGAAGCAATAGATTTGATTTCTATTAGTAAGAGAAAAAATTGGAGGAAGTGGTAGTACCAGGGCAGATAGCAAAATACCCAGAGGAGATTTGTGGATGAGACTTTAAGACTAGATAATGGTAGGTTAGCTGAGATTGTATCCATCCTCTAGCTAATCTAACTTAGTCCCACTTAGAGTGCCAGAGTTTAGGCACTTCTAGAGTTGGGCTGCTAGATATGGTTTCTGGAGGACCCAGTAGGAAGGGTACTATTCAAGATGGGGAGAAATTCAAAGAAACCTATATCATATTTTTATCAAGATTTGAGCATCATGTTGGAGGCCAGGGATGGTATAGATATCTGAAAAAAGCCAGGAAGCCAGGATCAGGAGAGCTAAAAGATATGAAGACAGAGATCTAGGCAAGGCTGCAAATTAGGAACAAGTGAAGCAGAGCAACAAAGATAATGTACTGACAACAAGAACCTTAAAAAACTTTCATTTTGAAATGAACAGAACCAGAAGATCATTGTACATGGCAACAACAAAATTATAGGAAGATCAATTCGGATAGACGTGACTCTTTTCAACAATGAGATGATTCAAACCAGTTCCAATGATCTTGTGATGAAAAAAGCCATCTGCACTCAGAGAGAGGACTGTGGGAATTGAGTGTGAATCACACAACATAGCATTTTCATTCTTTTTCTTGTCATTAAGCTTGAATTTCATTTTCTTTCTCATTTCTTCCCTTTTTGATCTAATTTTTCTTGTGCAGAATAATTGTAATAAATTTGTATACATATATTGGATTTAATATATATATATTTAAACATGTTTAACATATATATTGGATTATTTGCCATCTAGGAGAAGGGATGGAGGGAAGGGAGGAAAAATTTGAAAAACAAAGTTTTGCAAGGGTTGATGTTAAAAAATTGTCCATACATATATTTTGAAAATAAAAAGCTTTAATAAAAAAAAAAGAAAGAAGGAAATCTGGTCAGAGGTCGATTTTTAATTTGATGTCAGATGAACCAATTCTCTGAACTCTCTCAGAATGAGGCTCAAACTCCCATTCAGGTATGTTCTCTCCACTACTACTGCCAATGATTAGCACTCTGTTCCAATACATTAATTTGCTTTTGTATAGAAACATTATATAGAAAGCTATGGCAAGATCAGATATACAAGCATTTCTCCCCAACATTTGAAATAATACTTTCCTCTATACCAGGGTTTCCTAAATTTTTTTCTATTTGCAATTCCTTTTCACCCAAGAAATTTTTATGTAACCCCAGGTATACAGATATATAAAACAGATACACAAATCAAGCATTTACTAATAATAAATAATAATGTCATAACCCTCCACATTCAGTTATGAGACCCCATATGGAGTCACAAACTATAGTTAACGAAGCTAAGCTCTCTACACTCTCTCTTTTGGAGACAGGGACAGAAAAGGCTCAAATTTAACAGTTCCAAAAGCTGCATGGCTGATAGGCAATGAGTCCACATCTCCATTACTGCTGGACTTGGTCAACCAACTTGCTCAAGACTTTTCTTCCTTACTATCTGGCTTCTGGCAAATCCTGAAAGATTTCAGTTCATGGATTATTACAGAAAGTCTCTCAAAGGAAGGGGCAAAATTTCTTTCAACATTCACATAATCATAATGATCTCCAATCTCTTTTGCCCAAATAAGGAAGAACAAATCCAGAGAGGCAAAAAACAGAAAATAATATTTATGGCTCATATTTCTCTCAATTGGGCAGTACCTGAGGGCTCTCCCCTGGCATCCTTATCACTCTCACCTGAATAGCAGCAAAGTAGAGAAGAGATGGAACAAAAAAAGTCACGGTCATGGCTGACTAATATCTTTTGAATGTACCCTATTTTAGGTTATGCAATCAACTGCCCAACCCCTTATCACACGGATAGTAGACTGGAAATAGCAACAGAATGTCTGTGAATGTTCCAAATGGAGGCTTAGAGTATAATAACAATGTCATCATGCCTTTCTGGAAGCAGGTTTCTCAGCTTCTTTAACATGGGAGATTGCATCAATCCTCCTTCCATCTGTTATTACATTAGAAAAAACTTCCTCTCAGGATCAAAAGTAGAATGAGTTGTCCTCAAGAAGTGACAGATTAATTTCCCCTCTCTAGAGGGACCCCTGGGGCAATTAGATGGTACAGTGGATAGAGTGGATAGAAGTCAGGAGGACCTGAATTTAAGTCCAGCCTTAGACACCTAACACTTAATAGCTGTGTTATCTTAGGCAAGTCACTTATCCCCAACCACCTCAAAAAAAATCCCCACAAAACAAAGCAAAAAACTAGAGGAATCCTAAAAAGGACTGGATGACCACTTATTGACTGTGCTGTAGCAGAGATCCTGTTCATGTATGAGTCTAGCTAAGTGTCTTTTGAAGTCCTTTCCAACTCTCAAGTTTCTGCGAAGGAAAGAATGAAAGATCACCTGGGATTTTGGTTTCCCCTTATCATTGTCTCCAAATCACAGAGGTGAGGGGATAATTTCTATAACTCCTCTCCTCTGATATTGGTACTGCTACACTAATACCCAGTATTCATTTCATTCACAGAAAATACCATAGTAGCTACAGAACCATTTGTTATTTCTATTGAACTCCCCTCCAGGTTTATCCCTTTATAGTGTAGAGAAGAGATTCCAGGAAAACATTAAAAATGAGATGATAATGCCTTAATTCAAAAAAACTTGAAAAAATTTACCCTGAGTTCTCTTTCCTCAGAAAAGAGAAACATGGAAAGAGAAGCATAAGAGAGTGCTTGGCTTAGAAAGGTAAGACAATCTTTTCAAATCTTGGCTCTTCCACATATTACTCATGTGAGTTAAGGGGAGATATTTAAGCTCTTTATGGTTCAATTATTTCATTTGTGAAAAAAAAAAAAGAGGAGAGTTGGTCTAAATGACCACCAAGATCCTTTCAGCTCAATCTATGAACATTATTAACACTACTTCTGAGATAGCCATACCCTCGGATGCCTAATACAGTCTATTCCCTTTCAATGTACCTAAAACAAGGAAGAACAAACCCAAGGAGGCAAAAAACAAAAAATAGCATTTGTGGCTCATATTCATCTCAGTTGGGAGGAACCTGAGGTCTCTCTCCTTGCGTCCTTATTACTCTCACCTGAATGGCAGCAAGGTAGGGAAGAATAGTAAGTACATAGTAAATATTTATTGACTGACAATGAAGCAGACTATTCCCCCTTTGTAAATGGACATATAAAAATTACTTCATTGAGATCCTAAACTTCCCAATGTCATCATTCAGTAATTCCCACAATTGTAACCCTTTTTCTCAGGGGAATATGGGTTTTTATCCAGCAAACCAGAGTTTTCTTTACCAGTTGTGATGACAAAAACATATAAAGGGACTTCATTGCAAGTGAATGCTTTTGCTATGAATGTGCTGAAGATTCTGGTGTGAGTCAAGGCAAGGGTTTGGTAAACAATCCATGACTTGGCTCTTGGCCATTATTCTCTCACCAGTCTGCTTAAAGATTTTGCACAGAATGTGCTTTGACTCCCCAGTGTCTTTTAAAGACTATATATTTATCATGCAAACGGCTAATCCTGGCAAGATTTCATTCTACTTAAAGCCACGTTTCCTCCTGTTATTGACCGGATGATGACCCAGCAGGATGTAATGGTTCCTTGTTTTCAGTGTTTCAGACTGGACCTGGTGATTTTCAATGACCAATGTAATAACGGGAAGAAGGCACAAATCTTGACAGACTGTACTTACTAAAAGTGATCAAAAATTTCCCCTAAGTAGGTTTCATTTTGGGGTTGATTGGGGATACAAATTTGAATAATTCTCACAATATTTGCCCCATCCAAGTTGGAATGTCCCAGATGGAAATGAGGCATTTCCCATGTTCAATAGATCCTTTTTTGAGGAGTACCAGGTCTTCATTCAAATGTGACCTCAGACACTTACTAGTTATGTGATCCTGGGTAAATCACTTAATCTTGTTTGCCTCAGTCTCCTCAGCTATAAAATGAACTGGAGAAGGAAATGGCTAACCACTCCAGTATCTTTGCCAAGAAAACTCCAAATGGAATCATGAAGACTCAGACACAATTGAAAAATGACTCAATAACAAACACCTTTGGAAACCTTTCTTAGTGGCATGGCATGGGAGCTTTTTCTGTACACTATATGGAGATCCTCTGATCTTAGCCATTATTGGCAAATCCTTCTAAAGAAAGAGCATATAGGTACATGGGCATTGACACATCAGACAGGTCTGGGGTCTATATAATACCAGAATGTGTAGATTTAAAATTGGAAGAGATTAGAGTCCATAAATATTATTGTTCTATAAGAAATAATCGGGAGGATGATTTCAGAAAGGCCTGGAGAGATTTACATGAACTGATGCGAAGTAAAATGAGCAGAATCAGGAGATCATTGCACATGACAACATTATATGATGATCAATTCTGATGAACGTGGCTCTTTCCAACAATAAGATGATTGATGCCAGTTCCAATGATCTTGTGATAAAGAGAGCCATCCACACCCAGAGAGAAATGTGGGAACTGAATATGGATCACAACAAAGCATTTTCACTCGTTTTGATGTTGTTCACTTGTACTTTGTTTTCTTATACATTTTCTTTCCTTTTTGATCTAATTTTTCCTGTGCAACAATAGAATTGTATAAATATGTTTACACATATTGGATTTAACATATATTTTAACATGTATAACATATATTGGATTGCTTGCCATCTAGGGGAGGGGATGGGGGGAAGGAGGAGAAAATCTGAAACACAAAGGCTATGCAAGGGTCAATGCTGAAAAATTATCTGTGCATATGTTTGGAAAATAAAAAGCTTTAAATTAAAACAGAGAGAGAGATTAGAGTCCATAGAGTTTAACCCTTTCATATTTTTATGAAAATTAAACTTTATTTTTTTCAGTTAACAAGCATTTATTTTTTTCTCTCCCATTTCCATCCATTTGGTGGGGGGAGCAGAAGAGAGGACAGGGAAGGAGAGAAGATAAGAAGAAAAGAGAGGGGAGGAAAGAGGAGGGTGACGAAGAAGAGAGGAGGGAAAGAAAAGGAAGGATTGGAGAAGAGTAGAAAGGAGAGAAAAAGAGAAGAGAGTGTGGTAAGAAAAGGAAGAAGAAAAGAGAGGAGAGGAGAACAAAGGAAAGGGGAGAGAAGGAGAAGGGAGAAGAAAGGAGGGTAAAGGAAGAAGAGAAAAAAAAGAAAAAAGAAAAAAAATCCTTTAAATATGTGTACATGGTCAAGAATATCAAAATCCCCCATTGGCCATGACTAAAAATGTATGTCTCCTCTCCAGAAGGAGGTGGGTGACATTCTTCATCATCAGTAGTTTGAAATCACTGTATAGAGTAATTTTTTCAGAGTTGTTTCTTTTTACAATATTGAAATTATATAAATTGTTCTCATTCTACTCACTTTACTTTGCATCAATCATACTTCTGATAAAAGCCCGGTCTCTACATAAGGATCTGATTCAAATTTATATGCATAGTTCCAAATCACTATTGATCAGAGAAATGCAGATTAAGACAACTCTGAGATACCACTATACACCTGTCAGATTGGCTAAGATGACAAGAAAAATAATGATGAATATTGGAGGGGATGTGGGAAAACTGGGACACTGATGCATTGTTGGTGGAGTTGTGAACAAATCCAACCATTCTGGAGAGCAATTTGGTTTTCTCTAGCTATTATTGATACAGAGCACTTTTTCACATAACAATTGATAGTTTGGACTTATTCCCTTGGGAACTGCCTGTTTATATTCTTTGACCATTTATCAACTGAGAAATGGCTTCTATGCATATAAGTTTGAATCAGATCCTTATGTGGAGACTGGGCTTTTACCAGAAAAAAATTTGTTTCAAAGTCTGTTTTTTCCTACTTCACTGTTTTCATCCTAATCTCAGTTTCATCTATTTTGCTTATGAAAAAACATTTTTAATTTTAAGTAATCAAAATTATCCATCAGTATGTTTCTTTCTATCCTTTATTTGGTTATAAATTCTTTCTTAACTATAGATGTGGAAGTTAATTTCTCCCTTGCTCCTTTAATGTGCTTATGATGTCACCTTTTACACTTAAGTCATGTATCCATTTGGAATTTATCTTATATATGACATGAGGTCCAGTCATGACAATTTACAATTATGGAAACTGAGACCCAGAGAATTTTAAATGACTGCCCAGGACCACACAACAAATTCTGTTGCCAATAGGGGTCCCATTGGATATGTCATAAGAAGTTGTGGATGACCTCTCTGACTCAAATATTTCAATGGATACGGAATTTTATCAAAGTAGATATAGTCTTCAGTGATACATATTGTAACCCATTCTTGCCACAAAAAAACCATCTAGCATGACCTTCTTCATTTTCTCTTTATATTGAAAATATACCAGTGAAGCATACAAATATTCCATTGTTTACCTTTCAATCTTGCCTTATGATCAGCACATTCTTTTTTTTTTCAATCATATATTTCTTTGAAAACATCCTTTACTTTGCTTCACTTTTAAAATTCCTTATTTCTAATGTGTTACAACCTACCCACACTCATAAGGTACCCTTAGGTTGCCCTTTGAGTAATACTCCCTTAAAAATTAATTATGTTTCATATCTTCTTAATAACCATCTCTGTCAACTATACGTAAATTTGTAAAAATACACAACTCATTTTGGCCTTTTGGGATACCTTTAATCAACTCTTCTTTCTACCAAATCCAGTCATTGTTTAACACAAGTGAAGCTTTAAATCAATTATACCCTTAGGACTTAACCTACAACAATTGCACCCTACCTCCATCCACCATTTTATGGCCTCCCTAAATGTGGAGAATCTAAGAGCTTTAGGTAGGACACCATGACAATCTGACCAGTTTCTTGTTCAGACCCGAACTCTTACCTTCAAACTGTACTGTCTCCCTAAAGGTCTTCCAAAGCAAATGAATTTTAATTTCCTAAAAGAGTTAATATTTTTCATAAGAAAAGAAGTCTGTTAGGCTATTTTAAATATTAATAAGAAAGATCAAATGATGCAGAAAACAACATTTGAGTTTATTCTTTAAGTTATAACACTGACTTTGAAAACAATAATTTTTGCCAACTAATAGTTCAATTTATTCAAGTGGATACCGAGGTATTTATCATGTTAGAGTGGAGATTTTCCTTTACTAAGCCACAGAAGAATTCAAGCTTTAAAAGGCAGATCTCTGTCCCTTTTAGAAGTTAACTCACCAAAGATCACCAACAGAACTAGCCTAAAAGAGCAAAAGTGTCATTTTTACAGCAGATATCCAATAAATTAAAATATAATCCCTTTCAAATTCTGTACTTAACCCTGCATTAACCTTCAAATAACAGAGTTTTTAAAATATGTGTTATTAAAAGGGCAAGATATACTGAACATTTTCAGATAAAGATGTATGTTTAAATATTCAGTTTGTTTTTTAATATAAAGAATGAAGTCATAAGATAACATTCAATCTCTTCATAGTTGAGTCAAGTCATGAAAACATCCTTTACTTTGCTTCACTTTTAAAATTCCTTATTTCTAATGTGTTACAACCTACCCACACTCATAAGGTACCCTTAGGTTGCCCTTTGAGTAATACTCCCTTAAAAATTAATTATGTTTCATATCTTCTTAATAACCATCTCTGTCAACTATACGTAAATTTGTAAAAATACACAACTCATTTTGGCCTTTTGGGATACCTTTAATCAACTCTTCTTTCTACCAAATCCAGTCATTGTTTAATACAAGTGAAGCTTTAAATCAATTATACCCTTAGGACTTAACCTACAACAATTGCACCCTACCTCCATCCACCATTTTATGGCCTCTCTAAATGTGGAGAATCTAAGAGCTTTAGGTAGGACACCATGACAATCTGACCAGTTTCTTGTTCAGACCCGAACTCTTACCTTCAAACTGTACTGTCTCCCTAAAGGTCTTCCAAAGCAAATGAATTTTAATTTCCTAAAAGAGTTAATATTTTTCATAAGAAAAGAAGTCTGTTAGGCTATTTTAAATATTAATAAGAAAGATCAAATGATGCAGAAAACAGCATTTGAGTTTATTCTTTAAGTTATAACACTGACTTTGAAAACAATAATTTTTGCCAACTAATAGTTCAATTTATTCAAGTGGATACCGAGGTATTTATCATGTTAGAGTGGAGATTTTCCTTTACTAAGCCACAGAAGAATTCAAGCTTTAAAAGGCAGATCTCTGTCCCTTTTAGAAGTTAACTCACCAAAGATCACCAACAGAACTATCCTAAAAGAGCAAAAGTGTCATTTTTACAGCAGATATCCAATAAATTCAAATGTAATCCCTTTCAAATTCTGTACTTAACCCTGCATTAACCTTCAAATAACAGAGTTTTTAAAATATGTGTTATTAAAAGGGCAAGATATACTGAACATTTTCAGATAAAGATGTATGTTTAAATATTCAGTTTGTTTTTTAATATAAAGAATGAAGTCATAACATTCAATCTCTTCATAGTTGAGTCAAGTCATGAAAACATCATTTAACATATGTGTGTGTATGTACACACACACACACACACACATAAAAGAGATTTTACTTCTAAAGCCAAGTACATATAAAATGGTCAAGAAAGGAATCAAGACATATTGAATAATATGATGAAGTAAGAATTGGAGCTTTAGTTCAAATCTCACTCTTACACTTTCTGCATGTGTGACCATGATCAAGTCATTTAACTCCTCTGGGATAAAAGAAACTAAGACTGGAAGTTAAAAATAGCTTGTGATACGTTAGTGGGAGAAGAGTCCACACTGAGAAAATCACAGATTCTCTGAAATCTTATGGTCAGTGCATCCAGGAATTGCACACACCATGCAGTAAGAAAATTCTGACCAAATAAAAACATTCTAGCCCTGGAGGTTTGTTCTCCAAATAACTGACCTTTAAAAATCTCTGAAACTCCAGTAAGTTCAATCTGCCTTTTAAATTTGAACCCTCCTGTATTTTAGTAAAGAAAAATCTCCACTTTAACATGATAAATGCCTAAATTGAACTATTAGTTGATAAAAAATTATGTTTTCAAAGTCAGCATTATAACTAAAAAAATGAACTCAAATGTTATTTTCTGCATCATTTGATCTCTCTTATTAACATTTAAAATAGCCTAACAGATTTCTTAAAGCAAAAAACTAAAAGCAATATGACTGATGTTGATTGGGGAATGGTGGAACAAATTGAGTTGTGTAAATATAGTGCAATTCTAAAATAGCTGGGTGCCTGGAGTTAGGAAGACTCAGCTTCTTGAGTTCAAATACAGCCTCTGTTAGCTGTGTGACCCTAGCTATACCACTATTTGTCTCACTTTCCTCATCTATAAAATGAGCTTAAGAAGGATATGGCAAATCACTCTAGTATCTCTACTAAGAAAATCCCAAATGTGGTCACAAAGAGTTGGATATGACTAAAGAAAAACAGTGGAGTTTTTTATTAAATCATCAGAAATAATTGCATAGTGTATGTTGCCCAAATAAGTTGTGTATATTTCCACATGGGTTTGTTTAAATTTGGCCAGAGTAAATGAGTAGTGAACAGATCTCCGGGAATCTCAACCACCCATCACAAAGGGAGAAATGCAGGCAAAGGGGAAATAGAGCTCATGAGACTATCTCTGCTCTCCTCATAGAGAGAATACTGAGCAAGAATTATACACCTTGGTGACCTTAAATAATGGCATCCTAGGGGAAATAATTTTTAAGTTCAAGTCATATTCATGATCACCTTTCTTAATGAGGAAAGATTGCCTCAAATACATATGTGAAAGCTTAATTCCTTTCCCACCACATGCTAATTACATAAAGACTGTCAAATAGAGAATATTAATAAACCCATTCATCCATGCTAACAGCAGATAGAAATCAGAGAAGTTACACCTATTAGAATATTCCAGACAATAGGACTCTCTCAGTAGTAGTGGGATAACCTTAGCTCAACTGAGAGAGAAGCCATAATCTGAAAACCTTTCAAAATGTAGCAAGCTGAAAATTTCCCAAAATTTGATAAACTTGAAATCTGGTATATGCAGGAGAGCTTGCTTCTTTCTCTTGAAAGCAAATCAATGGCAAGAAAATAATCCAAGATAACTCTGAAACATTTATGATGAAAAATGGTATCCATACCCAGAAAAAGAACTGATGGTGACTGAATACAGATTGAAGCACACTTTTTTTATACATTGTTTTTCTTAAGTGGTTTTTGTTGTTGCTGTTGTTCTACTTTTTCTTTCATTACATGACTGTTATGGAAAGCAAATAAATGGAAACTTGTAACAACTTTAATGTAATTTTGTATCATAGTCCTGGGCTGACCCTGTCTCAGACTGATTCCTTGGTGGTTTAGACTAAATATTGGAAACAAAGCAAGACATTATAGGAATTTCAACAGTCAACATAAAAGAGATATTTGCAGTCATAGTGGAAGAACCACATCCAACAAGATAGACATCGAGTCAATTCAACTGAATAAAGTTTCCTTACCTGAGTTACTCATTGTGATCCAAAAGCATCAGAAAAGCTTCCTGGAACTCCCCGAGGCATTTTTGTGTTCAGGTGGCTAGGAAGTAATTTCAACAGCCTTCACTTTCAGAGTATCCTGAGTCAACCAGAATTCAACAATGGTTTCAATACTTTTTAAGGAAAAATAGCCCAACTCACATAGTGGAGTCAGGAAATGATTTGCTGAGCATCGTCCATTTATGCTCTCATTTGACTTTCACAGTCGTGCTGTGGCTAGAAAATAATATCTATAACTAGAAACAATTTTATACCCATTAGACAGATGAAGAAACTGAGGCTTCCATAAACTCAAAGCTAGCAGGTTCCAGTGGTGGGATCTGAAGTCAAGTTTGATCTACCAAAAGTTCTCAGACTACTGATGTTAAATAAAGCAAAGAAAATATTCACATTGGGAAACCTAATTAAATAATTAATGAATTAGACTGTCTACACTTATTATTAAGCTGCATAATATTTAATTTGTTTGAGGGAAATTTTATGTCTTCGTTTTAGTCACTTAGATCCTAGATCTGGAATTTAGAGGAAACGTTAGAGAAGAAAATTAGGGATTATAACACCACCCGTATTCTACAGATGAGGAAAGTTAGTGCCTGCCTGTGAATAAGGATTTCACAGTCTTAAATTTCTCAGAGGGCATCAATATTAAATTGATAGTTTCCAGCATTAAATGTTGCGATCAATTCAAATGAGATGGTGGTGAATTACACTTACTTCTTCTGACGGCCTTGATAACCTAACTGCTGCCTTATAGCGACACCCTCTGTTTGAAGTTTGTAACAGCAATAGTCTTCAATTTCAGGTCAAGAGGCTGAATGGAAAGATAATGAAGTTGACACCCTTTTAAGTATCAAATTCTCCTAAACTGTTCCTGTGGGTGTTAGTGGAAGATTTAGGAGAAATAGTCAGGCGAGAAAGAGGAAAATGAAAAAGACTGGAAAGAAAAAAAAAAAAACAGGTGAGTGAAACAAAGAATAATAAAGCATATTAAATTAGAGCTAGAAAGAATCTTAGAGGCTATTCATTCCAATTCCCAATCCCATCTTACAGGGGAGGAAACCAAAATCCATAGAGGTTAAGTTACTAGCCCAAAATCACAGCTACAAATGCCAAAGCCCATATAATCTATTCAACCACTAACTCTTTTTAAACAAGGGTTCTTAATTCTGTCACTGACCCTTTTGATAGGCTAGTGAAAACCATGGACCCCTTCTCAGAATAAAGTGTTCAAAATCATAAAATTAAATTCACAGAATTACAAAAATAAATCAATCTTAGATATATACTAGATGTGTGATCTAGGGAAAGTAACTCAAACTCAACATCAGCCTCAATTTCCTAATAAAATTCTTTTATCAATGATATTATATCATAAACTTCTCAGTACAGCATATCAAAAGTTCTAAGCACTCAAGCCATCAGAGTCAGCTTAGTATGATGGAAAAAACAATGGTTTTGAAGGGATAGAGGCTGGGTTCAAAACCCAAGTCTGCTATTTAGTCATTGTCTGACCTAGAGTCTTAGATCCTCTTCTATAAAACAAGGGGATTTGACTTGGCCTCTCTTTATGATTCCTTCAATTTCTAAATTTATGACCCTCTATACTTAAGGTGAAAGAAAAACAGAAAATTGTATTAGTTTTTTTTTCTTTCATCTTTTTTTCAAGACACATTTATAGATTTCTTAGGTCCTGGCAGAGGCCTTAGAAACCATCTAATTTTAAGCTTTCATTATGCAGAAAAGAAATTTAAAGCCCAGAGGAACATGTTCAAGATCTTGTAATTAGATAATAAACTTTAATTGACACCTTCTTCAGTATTAATATAACTCTCAGCTACATAAACAGGCTATGTACCTCAAAGTTTCCTATTCTATTCGTTTTAAGGATAACCTGTTTCACAGATTTTCTTGTACATTTTAGTGGAAAGAATTCTGGAGCCAGAACTAGAAATTACCAAAGTTTGAATTCTCTGATGTTTATTTAATGGGCAAGTTATTTAATTTCTGATTTTTATTTTCTGGTATTTATAAAATTGGAATAATAAGACAATAGTATGGAATAGGGAAGTAGCCTTAAAAATAAGAGAGGGAGGGAGGGAGAAACAAAGGAAAGAAGGAAGGAAGGAAGGAAGGAAGGAAGGAAGGAAGGAAGGAAGGAAGGAAGGAAGGAAGGGAGGGAGGAAGGAAGAAGGAAAGAAGGAAGAAGGAAGGAAGGAAGGAAAGAAGAAAAGAGAAGAAAAGGAAAGAGGGAGGAGAAGAAAAAGAAAAACAGTATGCTTCAGTCTGTATTTAATCTCCATCTCTTTCTCTGATGGTGAATAGCATTTTTCATCATGAGTCCTTTGGGTTGGTCTTGGATCACTGTATTGCTGAAAATAGCTAAACTATTTACAATTATTCATTGTACAATACTGCTGCTACTGTTTATAATGTTCTTCTGGTTCTGCTTACTTCACTCCTTATCAGTTCATATAAATCTTTCCAGGTTTTTCTGAAATCATTCCACTTGTCATTTCTTATTGTGTTATTTTTTAATAATCCTGGTCCCTACCTATCCTAACTTAAACACTGATTAGTTTAGCAATTAGCATATCCTCTTCATTTATTAAAAAAAAAATCTATCTAGTTTTTATTTATAAAAGACTGTTTACAGACTTTCATAAATAATACAACACCTCCCCCCCTTCTGGATACCTCAAACTCAGTGCTCACAAGTTGCAGACTGAATTCCTAGGAATGACTCTTCCCCCAAGTTCAAAGAATTCTGGGTGGGTGCCATTCCTAAAACCATAACTCATTAAAGGTCTTTCTCTTCCATTTTTCTTGATATAAAATGAATAAGTGAAGCATTGAAGTATTTTTTTTTCTTCTTTGATGCAGCTCCTTGAAACTCCTCTTCATCATGGAAACAATAAGAGAATTGCTATGTTATCACAAAGAGTGCTTTCCAGCAAAGAATGAGGGAACGAAACAAATTCAAGGCACAGTGGCTACTCGCACATGGCAATGACTCTAATTAGTTTCTTCTGCTTTATGCTTCATCCCCTAAGCACAGGTGATAAAATATCAATCAAGAATTTTTATACTTAGTTATAATCTCATGAGTTCAAGAAGTTGGATATTCCTGCCACTTACTATGTAATGATTCTTCATCAGAAGTGATCTTTGCAAAATATCTGAAAAGGTGACTATCACCAATAGAATTTGGCCAAGATACATGCTTGCCAGAAAATGTTGACATTAAAGGGAGTTGCTCCCCATTAGTGGTCCCACAAAATGTTTCATATTTTAAATATCATGATGCCTTCTGGGAGGGCATAATGGGCAACATGGTACTATATTATGTTTTAACTATTTTTATGTGCATTTGTGAGTCTTTTGTGTTTATGCTCAAGCTTACCAAGGTCTTCTTTATGAACCCAAAGCTGGGATCTATGCAGAAAGAGTGTCTGCATGCTGTGGGATCTGTGGGTATTTTCACTTTGTATATATTTTACATTTTATTTTACATAATTATATACAAATAAGTATAAAACATGTATCTAAATAAATATCTGTATTTTAAATATTATACAGTTAAATACATAATAATGCAGATATTTATTTAGCTATGTGTGTTTTATGCATATGTAGATATATATGATTTATATACATACATTTTATTTCATCCTAATCCACTATGATAAACTTAGCTCTTCTCATCAATACAGTGATCCAAGACAATTCTATAAACTTGAAATAGAAAATGTCATCTGCTGCAGAAAAAAGCATTTGATAAAATCCAATAGTCAATCCTATTATAAACATTAGAGATTATAGGAATATATAAGAATTATAGGAAAATAAGGAATTTTCCTTACAATGATCAATAGCATCTATCTAAAACCATTGTTGGTGGAGTTATGAACTAATCCAACCATTATGGAAAGCAATTTTGAACTATGCCCAAAGGGCTATCAAACTGTGCATAGCCTTTGATCCAGCAGTGTCTCTACTGGGTTTGTATCCCAAAGAGATCATAAAAAAGGGAAAAGGACCCACATATACAACAATGTTTGTAGCAACCCTTTTTGTAGTGGCAAGGAACTGGAAACTGAGTGGATGCCCAGGAGTTGGGGAAGGGCTGAGTAAGTTATAGTATATGAATGATATGGAATATTATTCTTTTATAAGAAATGATCAGCAGGATGATTTCAGAGAGGCCTGGAGAGACTTACATGAACTGATGCCAAGTGAAGTGAATAGAACCAGAAGAACATTGTACATAGCAACAGCAAGATTATGTGATGATCAACCCTGATAGACATGGCTTTGTTCAGCAATGTGGGTGATTCAATCCAGTTACAATGATGGAGAGGGAGAGAGCCTGTGGAGCATTGTAGAGACTGAATGTGGATGGCAATATGGTATTTTCACTTTTTGTGGTTGTTTACTTGCTTTTTTTGTTTCTCATTTTTTCCCCTTTTTGATATGATTTTTCTTGTGCACATATGCAGCATGTGGAAAGAATTGCACAAGTTTAACATATATTGGAATTACTTGCTGTCTGGAGAGGGAGTGAGAGGAAGAGAGAGAGAAAAATTTGGAGCATAAGGTTTTACAAGTTGAAAACTATCTTTGCATGTATTTTGAAAATAAAAAGATATTTTTCAAAAAGAAAGAAAGAAAGAAAAAGAAATTGCCATCCTCATCCAGAGAGAAAATTATGGAGATTGAATATAGATCAAAGTATATTACTTTCACTTTTTTGCTTGTTTGTTTTTTTCTATTTTTTTCTTTTGTTTTGATTTTTCATTCAAACTGTGACTAATATGAAAAGATGTTTTAAATGATTATATTTGTATAATCTATACCAGATTGCTTGCTATCTTGGAGAAGGAAAAAAATTTAGAACTCAAAATCTTACCAAAATGAATGCTGAAAACTATCCTTATATGTAATTGAAAAAAATAAAATACTATTGAACTTTAAAATATATATATTACTTTATTCCCAGTTAAATGTACGCTTCGTGAGGGTAAAGTCTGTTTTCATTTTTGTCTTTGTATTGCCAGTTCACAGTATAATCCCTGGAATATAGTAAGAATCTAATAAAATGTTGTTGTTTGGCATGTATTGCTATACAATGGAATTGATCCCAAATGCTTCTTCCTCTTTCCATAATATTGTAAACCACAGTCTGTAGTATTTTCTAGATCCTTAGAGGAAGGTGACACTCAAAGGCAAGATAAAGAGAATTGTTTTAGTTGTTAAAGGACTACTGTGAGTTCTTTTTGTTATTTATATGTGCTCGGTTTCTGATAGATGAAATAAAAACTGTCCTACATCTGAGATATAGTGTTAGTTTACACAGACCCAAGAAGTTTTTTACCCACATATGCAAAGACCTAAAAATTATATGCTGTGGTGTCTCTAGGAGAAATTCTAGAAGTAGGCAAAATGAGCCAAATAAAGTGATTTACACAAAACCACAGATCAAATCTAGTCTATGTAAGCTCAGGACTTCTGGTCTTAGACTATGAGTTAAATGCATTCCTTTTTTTAAAGTTCAGAAAATACTAAACAGGTAACATCTCTCTTTTTTTGGTCATTAATGATACTTTACTATAGAAATATTAATAATTATAATATTATCATTTACATAACTTGAAGGAAAAAAATTACTTGACCAAATCCAACTTAAGTTCCAAAAGTTTAGAATGTACTGTAATTCTACAATCTAAAATAACTGTAATTTTAATTGGAGTCAAGTACAATCAAAATTGGTCTCCATAAATGTTAGCTACAAAAACAAGATCATATGTTACAATTAAGGGATTGGTTGGTTTTTTCACAGGAAGCCCTCAAAATTTCTGATTCAAGTAAATCCAACTGGAACTTTGTCTGGATTTTGCTTCTTTGAAATCTTTCCAAATTTCAAAATTGCCCCAAAAGTTGAATTGAGATTTAGAAATTATCTGGGTTATTAAAAAATAAATCAAATAATTGTTTTTCTTAGACTTGTTGTCAAATCATAGGAATTTGAAGATCTTTTACTGATTGTTGTTTTAATTTGTGTAATAGGAGACTGATCAATGAAAGTCCAGTCCTAGAAAGCTGATTCTGGAAGCTTCTGATAAACAGAATAAAAGATGCAGTTCTTCAATCCACAGCATATGCAGTTACTTTGTGATTGCTTCCTGTCCCTTTATTGCTTTGAAGAAAAAGTTCTTCAGTTGACTGCTGAGCCAGAAATGAAAATATACCCAAAAAATTGTTGATTAATAATTTCCAATTATATCTGATTTTATGGTGCTATTTAGGGTTTTTGGTTTGTTTTCTTTTCTTTTCTTTTTTTTTTTTGGTAAAGATATAGAAATATTTGGCCATTTCTTTCTTCAGCTCATTTTATAGATGTGGAAACTGAGGCAAATAAAGTAACTTACCCAGCATCATACAGCTAGTAAGTAAGGGTGGATTTGAACTCAGGAAGGGAAGTCTTTCTGAGTCTGGCTCTCTATCTAATATGCTATCTAGCTGCCGAAGACACAAAAAAGATCCTATTGGGAAAAAAAAAAAAACTTAATCTCTTTATTTCTTATTAACTACCTGTGGAAAAACAACTCTCTGAGCTCTAATGTCCTATGGTATTTTGAACAAGGGTTATGTACCCAGATTAATCTTCTCATTTATAATGTATGTTAGAATCATGACTGGCCAGTGTTGTTACCCATTTGGCTTACAACTTGGCACTGGTCAGAATTTATCAATGGATTATTATCAACCCATGCTTGGAGTTTTGTTTTTGAACTTCTCAGTACTATATCACTTGCCAGCCGGATATATTTCATTATCACACTTGTGAGTACATCCACTGTCAGTCAGACTTCTGCTGATTAATGCGTTTGGTCTCTAGTGACCATTACTGTCTTGGAATAGGACCAAAAAAAAAAAAAAAGCAAAAACAAAACCAGAATACCCAAGCATGCTCTGAAGTAGAGACAGGTCCCTCCATTTCAGAATATCACACTTCTAGTAGATTCATCAAATATCCATAAGTTCCCCTGTGCAGGTTCCCAGAACATTTTGAGAACTGGCTCTTCATTGGCCAGTCTCCCATTTCAATTAAATGAGAGAACAATCTAATTAGAGCTAATAAATTTATTCATAATCTGTTTCAGCACTGTGAAATTACACTAGGCTTGAACCCTGATAATTAAATAATTCTCAGCCCTAGTTTCGACACACCCGCGGGAGTCTCCTGTTTTCTTAAAGTGTATTGCAAAATTCTCAAAAGAAAACTAATTTAAATTCACTTGAAATTCCAGAGTTATATAAGGCTTGATGAAAGAATGAAATTTCTTAACAATCTGAGCTATCCAGCTCTTTTTGTAGTGGCAAGGAACTAGAAACTGAGTGCATGCCCATTAGTTGGGGGATAGCTGAATAAGTTATGGCATATAGCTATGAAATACTATTGTTTTATAAGAAATGATCAGCAGAATGATTTCAAAGAGGCCTGGAGAAACTTGATGACATGAACTGATGCTAAGTAAAGTGAATAGGACCAAGAGAACACTGTACACAGCAGCGAGACGATTATGTGATAATCAACTCTGATAGATTTGGCTCTTTTCAATAATGAGGTGATTCAGAGCCATCTGCATCCAGAGAGAAGACTATGGGGACTGAATATGGATCACAACATAGTATTTTCACCTTTTTGTTGTTGTTTGCTTGATTTTTTTCTTTCTCGGTTTTTTTTTTCTTTTTGATCTGATTTTTTTGTGTGCAGCATGATAAATATGGAAATATATATAAAAGAACTGCACATGTTTAATCTATATGGTATTAGTTGTCTATGGGAAGAGGGCAAGAGGGGGAGAAAAATTTGGAACTCAAGGTTTTTGCAAGAGTGAATTTTGAAAACTATCTTAACTTGCATTTTGAAAATGAAACTATTATGAAAAAAAAATTGAACTATCCAAAAGAAGCAATGAGCTGCTCTAAAGACACGGGATCCTGTTCACTGAAGGCCTACAGGTAGAGGCTGGATGACCACTTTCTGGGGAATTTTATGGACAGGATTCTTGTTCAGGGATTAGCTAGACCAGACTGGCTGTGAGGTCCCTCCCAATTCTGAGATGATAAGATTCTATGATGGAAAATAAATTATAGAAGATATTAATTAAATGTTTTAGAAAAGCAAACTACTCTTAAGTATATAATCATTTCCCAAAGGTTAAAATTCACTAGACAAGAGAATGAAATGAAAATAGACTGGATTCTTCACTCAACTAGACTATGAGTTGATACAGAGGAAAATACTAAACTTAGAATCAGGAAAACTTGGATTCAAATCCTGCTTCAGATATTTACTAGCTATGTGACAGGGCATGTTAACAACTTCATAAAATAAGCCTGTTTTCTTATCTGCAGAAAGAGGATGATAATAGTACTTACATCACTGAGTTGTTGTGAGGATTAAATTAAAACCATGTATGTAATAGCTTTTTGAAATCTTACATCAAGGCTAGCTATTTTTATTATTCTTTTATATACCTAAGACTCCTAGTAAAGTACCCTACAGTTACTAGTACACCCTATTTGCTTATTTACTTGCTGCTAACTTCAAGGAAATCAATAGCAGGATTACCATGAATTCACTGAAATCTCTTTCACTTCTCAATCTATGATGCTGTCATGGACCACTCTTGAAGATGAAGTAATAGCCTTTTGGCAGCAGAATGATCTCTCTACTTCGGACCTGCTAAAAGCATTAAACTACAAAAAGTTATTAAACTGTGCATACCTTTTGATCTAGCAGTGTTACTACTGGGCTTATATCCCAGAGATCTTAAAAAAGAGAAAGGGGCTTATATGTGCACTAATGTTTGTGGCAGCCCTCTTTGTAGTGGCCAGAAACTGGAAACTGAGTGGATGCCCATCAATGGAGAATGGCTGAATATATTGTGGTATATGAATGTTATGGAATATTATTGTTTTGTAAGAAATGACCAGCAGGATGATCCTTATACAAATCAACAATACTATATGAGGATCAATTCTGATGGGCGTGGCTCTCTTCAACAATGAGAAGATCCAAATCAGTTCCAATTGTTCAGTGATGAAGAGAATCAGCTACACCCATAGAGATGACTATGGAAACGGAGTGTGGACTACAACATAGCATTTTCACTCTTTATGTTATTGTTTGCTTGCATTTTTGTTTTCCTTCTCAGGTTTTTTTACCTTCTTTCTAGATCCGATCTTTCTTGTGCAGCAAGATAACTGTATAAATATGTATACATATATTGTATTTAACATATTCTTTAACATATTTAAAATGTATTGGACTACCTGCCATCTAGGGGTGAGATTGTGGGGAAGGAAGGGAAAAATGGAATAGAAGGTTTCGCAAGGGTCAATGTTGAAAAATTACCCACACATATGTTTTGTAAATAAAAAGCTATAATATATATATGAAGTAATAGCCTTTTGGCAGCAGAATGATCTCTCTACTTAGGACCTGCTAAAAGCATTAAACTACAAAAAGTTATTAAACTGTGCATACCTTTTAATCTAGCAGTGTTAGATTCCCACTAAAGCATTGAGCTAGCCTTACCCCAAGCTCACCCATGCCTAAATTATCACTTCTTTTTATAATATTTGGAGCCAGGACTGAGCCTAGGCAAACCTGTGGTATCTTTACATCTTTTCTTTAGTTTACACCATCATAGAATTTTAGGGTCAACAAAGTTTTTAGATCAATCTATTTATTATACAGATTAAGAAACTGAAGCTAGGAGGTAGGTAATCTTCCCCTTGATGACAGAACAAGGAGTATAAAAATATGAAAGGGGCTTTTGATTGGAAGCTCCCAATTTCAGTGCTCCCAGACAAATGGAAATATTTGCAAAAAATTATTTCCTTCTTTCTTCCTCCTCTGTTAATGATTTCCCTTGTGAACTCTTGACTACATTGTTTAGTGATAATATGTCAGGTCATTTTCCCTTCTTTTCCTCTTTCCTCCCCCTCATTCCTTGTTTCAGGTCCTCTCTCCTTGACAGCAACGTCATAGTTCTTCACTACAGATCAAATGAATTAATTCTATTCACTTTTTTGAGAAACCTATTTATAAGAAATCAGAATGTCTCAGGAGCATTTTGAGAATGGGAAATGGGTCTCTGCTATGTTTTTGCTGATGAGAGAAAGAGTTGTCATGCTTAATTTAAAAAAAAAAAATTGAAGGAAAAAAAGGCAAAAAACAACAAACAGCAAAGGTAATCAGTTCCAAAATGCAGCTCATGGTCAAGCAGCTTCTTCTGTCTGCTATGAAATTCTCCTGGCCAGTCTATGTCTGCCTCATAGATCCAGGACTTGTAACTTGTATTCTCTGGAGTAAAAAGAATTGCAGAATGTCAGAACTGGAAAAGACTTTGGAGGTCTACTCCAACCCAAACATGAGCAAGAATCCTCTCTCCATCAATCCCAAGAAGTGGTCATCCAATTTTTGTTTAAAAATCTGACTAGAAGGGGGAAGAAAAGAAATACCGAGGAAATTTTGGAGGATTTTAAAAAAAGAAATACTAATAAAAATGTATTTTTTTAATAAACACAATGGAAGTGGGTGAAGGAAGGGCTGATTTCCAGAAACTGTCCATTTCTCTCTAGGCTCTGCTACTGAATTTCTGGACTTGGATATCATACCTCGGCTACCATCACACTATGAAGATATCCATAAGCCCCTGAAGCTTCCTTACCCTGAAATCTCCATCATTACCTATTGAAGGGGGTGTGAAACTGTGTTTTCTTTTGATCTGTAAAATTAACACTCAAACTCTGTCCCCTTTGATTCCTCACTCCCAAACTCCAGAGAATCTATGAGAGCATGTTCTCGGGGCTGGCCCTTTCTAAGGCAAATCACCCCTACTGATAACGTGATAGCCAGATCCCCATTCAAATTCTTTTAGGAGACCTGGGCTGGATATTGATAAGCATCTAGGCCTGGGGACTTTGGCTTTCTTTTCAACCTGAAACTTGAGCTTCAAGATTCCTATTTAGAGGGCGATTTCTAAACTCATTCTTTGCAGAATGTCCGAAGTAGGACCCTGCCTTCTGTGGAGATATTCTCTTCTCAGTGCTAACCCCCTTTGCTTGCCACTGAGGAAGTCAGGCTTCCTAAAGCTGGCTTTCTATCCAACAATAAACTTCCATTTTTGACACCTAAAACTCTTGGGGTTCATGAATTCTTTCACAAAGAACCTGGGTCGACCAAAAAGGGATTTCCACAACTCTCTGAACTGCCACTAACCTCATCACCTATGACCTTCTCACCCTGGAACATCCTTCAATTTTTTCCTTCTTTCTTTGGTGAATTCTTCCAGAGCTTCTGTTTTGGGGAGGAATCTAGATTAGCCAACTTTCACCTCCCATACCATCTCTGCTTCTGAGTTTATGGACTTCATTCCTTCCCTACCATTTTGTTCTCTTTTCTTTATTGCCTTCCCCTATTAGACTATAAACTCCCTGAGGGAAGAGATTTTTTTTCCTTGTATTTGTATCATCACAGATTAAGCACAGTGTCTAGCACTTAATTCCTACTTACTAAATTCTAGTTGCCTCTTTGCCTTCCACTTCTGTATTGCTCTAATTATTAGGAGTTCCCTTTTTTAAAACATCAAAAATAAGCCTTCTTTTGTTCCTATTTCTGTCATCTAACACCTTTCCACCAGACAGCCTTTTTGAAGACAACTATCTTGTCCATCTTAAATCTTTCTTCCTATAAATTAAACTTACCTCATATCCACTGATCAGCCTATCCTTCAGAGAATAAGCCCTGACCACCAACACAATCCACAGAAACCTCTCCCTCCACTGCCTGCCTGTGGTCCTGACCATCTGTACTTTCTGAACTATATACAGAACTGTGACATCTCTCCTTACCTATTCTTTTGGATATGGTTCAGACTTATGAGGTCCCTCACAATTCTCAGATTCCGAAATTCTTATCTTGCTTGGAAATTGAAATTTTTGAATGTGTATATCTTGTATTCTCTACTTGACTATAAATTCTTTGTATATACAAGATCCTAATAATCTATTTGTTTGTATACCTTGGAGGACCTGCCACAATGTGGTCACAGACATGGCATAAAATAAGTTTACTATAATAGTTTCCCAAACTTAAAAACACCATTTGGTATTCTCCCTAAGAAATAGATTATATCCCTCACTTACACCTGCATCAATAAATTATGATTCCTTATTATGTGCTTATTTTTTTCCTTAACATATAACTGAATTTGCTCTAAATTAATACCAGCTCTTACTAAATCTCCTTAAGGTCAAGCCTTCTTGAGTCAACATTGGAAGGAAAAAAGCAAAGCTCATAAAAATGGCTGTATATGTTTAATGTCTTTATATTTTTATTAACTACATCACCACTTCAGGAATCCTTCATGCCACATATAAATTAATGTCGTCTGATTTATTTCCAGCATGAGTAGAGTGTTAGGTTTTGAACACTAGCCAGCAATCAAAGAATGTTTAGCAAAACTGAGGCCTAAGAGATTTTGAACAGTTGATTTCTAAACAAATAGTAGAGTTCAAAACTATTCTCTTTCTAGTCCACCATATTTTAATTGTTGACAAGACTTTGTCCAATCATGGCCATTATTCTTCGGGGACAAGTAATATTAGAGGATAATTTTTAATGTTTCATTTTTATGTTACATCTCTACGTTGGGATGAGGATAATTGTGTCCTGTTCAGTTCTATTAGCTGTATAGTCCATGATAGAGAACTCACATTTCAAGATATCTGAAAACATCCGATCAACATTTGTTAGCTATGTAGAGTCTAGGTCAGGATGTACCTCATTTTTCTCAACTATAAAAAAGAGTTGGTCTAAATAGTCATTCCTTCCAGCAATAGTTGCATGATTCTATGATCCTTTAAAATATAATGAAGCCAATTTGATGGTCAAGTGTGAAGTGCAAAGTCTTTCTGAGCTAATTTAGATATTTTTGCAGACTCCTTTTAGGCTGGATTTAGGGTATACTGCAACTTTAAAAACCTCATTAAGTGCTCACTTCTGTATATTATATGCTCAACCAGACAATTTCTTTTCTAACTTCAAGATGGAGTTTAAAAAAAGGACCTTTAAGAAGCTGTGGACATGTGAAAAACTAATACGTTGTCAGGAGAGGTGAGAATTGGTCTAACAATCCTGAAAAAGCAATATGGAGGGGGCAGCTAGGTGACTCAGTGGATAGAGCACCAGCCATGAAATCTAATCTAAATTAATACTAGTTCTTATTAAATCTCATTAAGGTCAAGCCTTCTTGAGTCAACATTGGAAGGAAAAAAGTAAAGCTCTATGCTGAGGAGGACCCGAGTTCGAATCTGGTCTCAGACACTTCATACTTCCTGGCTGTGTGATCCTGGACAAGTCACTTAACCCAAATTGCCACAGGGGGTAGGGGGTGGGGAATTTGGAGTTGGAAAAATCATTTAACAATTTGTACCCTTAGATCCAATTATGTTTCCTGAGCATGTACCATAAGGAGGTCAAAGACAGAAGGAAAGATCCCACATGTCAAAAATATTAATAGCAGCATTATTTATAGTAGCATAAAATTAAAAATGAAGGAGGCACCTAACAGTTGGGGAGTTCAACTCAGCCATTTTTCCAATTGTATCTGACTCTCTATGACTCTATTTGGGGTTTTCTTAACAGAAAAAATGGAGCCATTTCCTTCTCCAGTTAATTTTATAGATGAGGAAACTGAGGCAAACAACATTAAGTGATTTGTCCACAGTTAATAAGTATCTAAGAGCAGATTTGAACTCAGGTTCCTGACTTTAAGCCTGGCATTCTATCCATGACACTACCTAGTTGCCCAATAGCTGGAAAAGAGCTGAACAAATTGTGAAATGTAAACATATTAAAATATTAGATTATAAAACATGACAAATATTATTAAGGCAGAAAAATTTGGAAAGACTTTTAAGAACTGATGCAAAATGAAGAAAAGAGAGTTAAGAGAACAATTGACACAATGGCAATAGTAACAAAAAAGATAGCAAAAAAAGTCAGCAGAACTCTGATCAGAGCTTTCCAATTAATTCCAAAGAACTGACAGCAAAACAGCTCCCTCTTTTTGGCAAGGAAGTAGTTGATTGGATATATGCATTAAGGTATACATAGCCAGTCGCAGTAGGTGGATTTTCAGAATCACAAAATTTTAAAGATGGAAAGGACCTCAATAACCATATAATTCATCTATAGCCCACACCCCCAAAATTTACTCTACAGTATGCCAGATAAGTCATCCTCTAGCTTCTTCCTGAAAACCTGAAATGAAAGAGAATTGACTATCTTCCAAAGTAACCCAATCTCCTTTTAAATAGCTCTGTGTTAGGTTTTGTCTAACTGAAATTTCTTTGCTATAGGGGAGGGACATACTCAGGTGTGGACAAAGGTATTACTGGGAGGTGATAGCAAAACTTTTTTTAAAAAATTTTGGAAGCTTTTTCTTCTTTTTAAAAAGATCTTCATTCATCCAAGTAGTGCTGTATAGCTAACACAAAGAGCAACTAACAAAGTCACTAAGGCATTTTTTTCTTACGGTAGAAAATGTAGAAGGCACAAGAATTTAGTGCAAGCACTTTTACATCAGACTATGAAGGCAGGTGAATTCAGATGCTGGTTGAGTTGGGAAAAGGGAATTTGGGTCCAAGGAGCCCATGGAGACATCAGACTGCAGCCTGTTCCTTTTTTCCTTTTCCCTTCTTCTAATGAAGAAGTCACCAAATTGATATACAGATGGCACAATGGATAGAGTACTTGGCTTAGAGTTCTAAGTTCAAATCTAGCTTTGGATACTTACTTGGCCTTGGCCAAGTCAACCAACCCTGTTTCCCTCAGCTTCTCATCTGTAAAATGAACTAGAGAAGGAAATGGCAAATCACTTCATTATCTTTGCCAAGAAATCCCCAAATGGTGTCATAGAGAGTCAGACACAACTGAAAATGACTGAATGACATCTTTCCCAGAGTTTTTCCTTCCCTCCTTGTTTTCTAGATGGACCACACTCTACTGCTTCCACCTTCAGCAAACAAAAATAGTACCAAACAGGGAAGGTGAGGAGTGATGATAGCAATAGCAACACTGATAAAACACTTAGTATTTGTAAATTATGTATGTTGTTTTGATGGGGATGTGAAACTGTGTTCCCTTTTGATTTGTCTCCTTTGATTCCTGACCTTACCAGTCTCCGTGAAATCTGTAAGAGAGCTTCTCAGGCTGGGCCATTTCTAAGGCAAATCATTTCCATTGATAGCTGGATCTCCATTCAAATTCAGGCAGAAAAAGGCTTCAAAGTAATTTCATTTGGGAGATCCTGGTCTGATCAGCTCAAACTGCTCCAGCCCCGCCATCAAGATCTGCTCATATAATAGTTTTCTGTTTATTCTTTTTTTTTTTTCAGAAGATCAAAAGTAGCATGCATGTTCTGCTTCTTTGGTATAGCTACCAGGACCCTGCCTGCTGAAAAGGCATTATTTTCTCAGTGTCAGCCTCCATTTCCCTAAGCTGACTTCTCATCCAACAGTAAACTTCCATTTTTGTCACCTAAAACTCTTTGGGTTTGTGAATTCTTTCACAAAGGATCTGTGTTGACCAAAAGGGGATTTCCACAACTCTCTCACTGTCACTAGAACCCCATCAATTTCATCTGGTCCTCACAATAATCCTATGAGATAAATGTTATTAGTATCCCCATTTTACAGATGGGGAAACTAAGGTTAACAGAAGTAAAGTGATTTGCTGAAAGTCACACAAATGGAAAATCTTTGAGGTGGGATCTGAACTCAATCTTGCAAACTTACAAGTCCAGCTCAAACTTACTGCCACCTACCAGCCAATAATAGTAATGATGTTCCTAGGTTGTGAGCAAAATTCTCATCAAGGTCTTTAGGGCAGAGAAGAACAAAAATCTAAGAACATTGCTCTCCAAGGCTGAAGCATCATGGATGATGAAATCCTAGGAAAATCAATCAATCATATCAATCCACAAGCAAATTTTTTAGGTGCTAGAGATAACAAAAACAAATTGGAATCAGTCCCTGCCTTCAAGTTTACATTCTATCCTACTAGAAGAGGCAGCAAGTATATGTGAGTGTGTGTGTGTGTCTGTGAGCGTGTGCACATAAAATAAATGATCTTTAATTTGGAGAGAAAGGTACTAGCTGCTATGGAATTCTGGAAAGAGTTCCTACAGAATATGGCCCTTGAGCTGAGTTTTAAAGGAAGTGAGATTTCCTAAGAGGCAGAAGTGATGGATGAGGGAGTAATTCCAGATGGGAGAACTATATTGTGTGTGAGAAATATTTAAAAAGCCAGTCTGATTGCATCAATGTGAGTGTGCAAAGAGCACTAATGAAATTGGGAAAATAATTTGGGAGCCGGTTTTAAGAAGCTTAAAGTTGCATGGATTGTACTGAAAGAATCTTCCAATTCCAAAATACCTCTATAAATAAAATAACTATTTCTCCATCCCATTCAACTGAATTTACCAAAATTATTTCTTATATTATTTTCACATTGTGAATTACAAAGTTGATTTTAGGATTTGTTTCATTTTAGGATCAAATGATATAATATACTTTGCAAAATCTAAAATGATGTGTAAATATTATCATCATCGCTATTGCTGCTTGCTCTGCTTGGTGCCAATTGTCCCAGATAACAAAACCACTGATTAAGGCTTTGTTTTCAAACATAGGACAAGTCCTAACAAACTGATTGAAAAATGTTTGCCTAATGTAGGTGTATGTATGTATATAGATATATGTATGTGTGAGAGTATATAGGTGGGTGTGAATGTGAATGTGAATGTGTGTGTTTCTGTGTGTGTTTAATTGTAACCAACTTAAGAGAGGTAAGAGGGATGATGGGAGGGGAAGAATAAAGAAATAAGTACACAGCAGAAAACAAAAGAATAATCTACAAGTAAGCAAAAAAAGAGGGCAGCCATGAATATAATCTCTTCTATTATTATACATGCTTTCTTGAAAGGGAAATTTATTGTTATATATTTTGAATCCTCCCCAATATTCTGCTGGGCGCATAACAATGTTTTGCTGCTTTGTTGTTGTTGTTTTTATTTTCCTTTTCTGCCTTTCTTTCTCTATTTTGCTTTTTTCTTATTGTTTTAAAATTAAACTTTATTAGTTATAAATAATATTTTAAAGAAAAAAGAAAAATGTTTGCCTAAATTATTTTATCTTTCTTGTTCAAGTTTGCTTTTGTAAATCAAGTAAAAATTTGAGACAACACTTACTTCCCTCCAAACACACAAGTTGTTCCACTTTTGTTCAGTTATACAGCTTTCAATCCAATCCAATAAGATTTAATAATAATAACGATAACTGATATTTATATAATCTCTACTCCCAGGAGTGGGAGGTATTTTGTGCTAGGTATTTTATTTTCCCATTGAACCTCACAATCACTCAAAGGGCTAGTAAGTATGAGGCTGAAATTGAATGCAGATCTTCCTGGCTCCAGGTCCAGTGATCTATGTACTGTGTCTGTGCTTACTATGTGCAAGGTTCTAGGGATAGAAAAACATCATTTTTGCCCTCAGGAAGTTTAAATTCTATTCAGGAAATTTATTTATTCTGGATAAGAACTAAGATTTCATTGATCAAAGGAACTTCAGGAGGGACATTCCCTCTACCAATACAGTTCAGCACTTTCAAGTTTTAGTAGGTCATCTGAGACACTGAGAGATAAACTGGCTTGCCCAGGGTCACACATGTAACATATAGAATCATCCGGATTTGAACCCAAACATTTTTAACTCCAAATTCAGTTTCCTTTTCACTTGGCCATTGTTTCTATATACTAGATACTATACTGTCTTTGTATAGTCCCTGCCTTCAAAAGGAGAAGAAATCAAAATTATCTATAATCACACAAGTGCTCTAAATCACTAATGATTAGGGAAATACAAATTTCCCACCACATACCAATCCTCTCAGATTGGCTAAGATGACAGAAAAAGATAATGATGAATGTTGGAGGGGATGTGGAAAACCTCAGACACTAATGCATTGTCAGGGGAGTTGTGAAATGATCCAACTATTCTGGAGAGCAATTTGGAACTATGTCCAAAGGGCTACAAAATTCTGCATGCCTTCAACCCATAATTACCACTACTATATCTTTTATTGCAAAGAGATCAGGAAAAAGAAAAAACCCATATTGCAAAATGTTTATAGGAGCTCTTCTTTTGGTGTTGAAGAATTAGAAATTGAAGGGATGTCCAGCAACTGGAGAATAACTAAACAAATTGTAGAACGTGATTGTGATGAATACTATTGTGCTCTAAGAAATGGTGAGCAGAATGGTTTCAGAAAAACCTAGAAAGAGTTATATGAACTGATGCAAAGTGAAATTAGCAGAACAAAAAAAGCATTCTACACAGTGATAAAAGTATTGTACAACGATCAACTGTGAAAGACATCTATTCTCAGCAAAAACAATGATAGCAAACAATTCAAGTTTTTTGATGAAAAATGCTATCTACCTCCAATAAAAAAATGATGAATTTTGAATAAGATTGGAGCAGAATATTTTCACTTTTTTCACATTTTTAAAAAATGGCTAATTTTTAAATGGTTTTGCATGATTTCATATTATAATTGATATCACATTTCTTCTCAATGAATCAGGGAGGGAGAAAATCTAGAATCCAATCTTTTTTAAATGAATGTTGAAAATATGTAAATAATTAATTTGAAAAAAATAAAAGTAAATGATTTGAGACTCCTTGACTTTTGCAGACCTTTATGAGACAGATGGCACATTATCCCTAAACTCTTAACATTCTTGAAGTAACTGTGTCTTGTTGCTCTCCCACTGTGTAAGTAGGAGTATAAGGGAGGAAGAAAGGAAGGAAGGAAAGAATCAAAGGAGATTCTATTATAATCCCCTGGAGTTTCTTTTTTTTTTTTTTTTTTTTTTTTTTTTTTTTTTTTTAATTTTTTTATTTAATAATTACATTATATTTACACTCATTTCTGTTCCGATTTTTTTTCCCCTCCCTCCCTCCACCCCCTCCCCTAGATGGCAAGCAGTCCTTTATATGTTGGATATGTTGCAGTATATCCTAGGTACAATATATGTTTGCAGAACCGAACAGTTCTCTTGTTGCATAGGGAGAATTGGATTCAGAAGGTATAAATAATCCGGGAAGAGAAACAAAAATGCAGATAGTTCACATTCGTTTCCCAGTGTTCTTTCTTTGGGTGTAGCTGCTTTTGTCCGTCATTTATCAATTGAAACTCAGGTCTCTTTGTCAAAGAAATCCACTTCCATCAAAATATGTCCTCATACAATATCGTTGTCGAAGTGTATAATGATCTCTTGGTTCTACTCATTTCACTTAGCATCAGTTCATGTAGGTCTCTCCAAGCCTCTCTGTATTCATCCTGCTGGTCATTTCTTACAGAACAATAATATTCCATAACATTCATATACCACAATTTACCCAGCCATTCTCCAATTGATGGGCATCCATTCATTTTCCAGTTTCTAGCCACTACTAACAGGGCTGCTACAAACATTTTGGCACATACAGGTCCCTTTCCCTTCTTTAGTATTTCTTTGGGATATAAGCCCAATAGAAACACTGCTGGATCAAAGGATATGCACATTTTGATAATTTTTTGGGCATAATTCCAGATTGCTCTCCAGAATGGTTGGATTCGTTCACAACTCCACCAACAATGCATTAGTGTCCCAGTTTTCCCGCATCCCCTCCAACATTCATCATTATTTTTTCCTGTCATCTTAGCCAATCTGACAGGTGTGTAGTGGTATCTCAGAGTTGTCTTAATTTGCATTTCTCTGATCAATAATGATTTGGAACACTCTTTCATATGAGTGGTAATAGTTTCAATCTCATCCTCTGAAAATTGTCTGTTCATATCCTTTGACCATTTATCAATTGGAGAATGGCTTGATTTCTTATAAATTTGAGTCAGTTCTCTATATATTTTGGAAATGAGGCCTTTATCAGAACCTTTAACTGTGAAAATGTTTTCCCAGTTTGTCGCTTCCCTTCTAATCTTGTTTGCATTAGTTTTATTTGTACAAAGGCTTTTTAATTTGATGTAATCGAAATTTTCTATTCTGTGATCAGTAATGGTCTCTAGTTCATCTTTGGTCACAAATTTCTTTCTCCTCCACAAGTCTGAGAGATAAACTATTCTATGTTCCTCTAATTTATTTATAGTCTCGTTCTTTATGCCTAGGTCATAGACCCATTTTGATCTTATCTTGGTATATGGTGTTAAGTGTGGGTCCATGCCTAATTTCTGCCATACTAATTTCCAATTATCCCAGCAGTTTTTATCAAATAATGAATTCTTTTCCCAGAAGTTAGGGGCTTTGGGTTTGTCAAACACTAGATTGCTATAGTTGACTATTCTGTCTTGTGAGCCTAGCCTTTTCCACTGATCCACTAATCTATTTCTTAGCCAATACCAAATGGTTTTGGTGACTGCTGCTTTATAATATAATTTTAGATCAGGTACAGCTAGGCCACCTTCATTTGATTTTTTTTTCATTAATTCCCTTGAGATTCTCGACTTTTTATTGTTCCATATGAATTTTGTTGTTATTTTTTCTAGATCAATAAAATATTTTCTTGGAAGTCTGATTGGTATAGCACTAAATAAATAGATTAGTTTAGGGAGTATTGTCATCTTTATTATGTTCGCTCGGCCGATCCAAGAGCACTTAATATTTTTCCAATTATTTAAGTCTGACTTTATTTGTGTGGAGACTTTTTTATAATTTTGCTCATATAATTCCTGACTTTCCTTTGGTAGATAGATTCCCAAATATTTTATGGTATCAACAGTTATTCTGAATGGAATTTCTCTTTGTATCTCTTGCTGTTGGGTTTTGTTGGTGATGTATAAAAATGCTGAGGATTTATGGGGATTTATTTTGTAGCCAGCTACTTTGCTAAAATTATGAATTATTTCCAATAGCTTTTTGGTAGAATCTCTGGGGTTCTCTAGGTATACCATCATATCATCTGCAAAGAGTGATAGTTTGGTTTCCTCATTGCCTACTCTAATTCCTTTTATATCTTTCTCGACTCTTATTGCCGAGGCTAGTGTTTCTAATACGATATTAAATAATAATGGTGATAGTGGGCAACCTTGCTTCACTCCAGATCTTACTGGGAAAGGTTCCAGTTTTTCCCCATTGCATATGATGCTTACTGATGGTTTTAAATATATGCTCCTGACTATTTTAAGGAAAAGTCCATTTATTCCTATGCTCTCAAGTGTTTTTATTAGGAATGGATGTTGGATTTTATCAAATGCTTTTTCTGCATCTATTGAGATGATCATGTGGTTTTTGTTTGTTTGGTTATTGATATAGTCAATTATGTTAATAGTTTTCCTAATATTGAACCAGCCCTGCATTCCTGGTATAAATCCTACTTGGTCATAGTGTATTATCCTGGTGACAACTTTCTGTAATCTTTTTGCTAATATTTTATTTAAGATTTTAGCATCAATATTCATTAGGGAGATTGGTCTATAATTTTCTTTCTCTGTTTTCAGCCTACCTGGTTTAGGTATCAGTACCATATCTGTGTCATAAAAGGAGTTTGGTAGGACTCCTTCAATCCCTATTTTTTCAAATAGTTTATATAACATTGGAGTTAATTGTTCTTTAAATGTTTGGTAGAATTCACATGTAAATCCATCTGGTCCTGGGGATTTTTTCTTAGGGAGTTGATTGATAGTTTGTTCTATTTCTTTTTCTGAGATGGGACTGTTTAGGATATTTACTTCTTCCTCTGTTAGTTTGGGCAAGCTGTATTTTTGGAGGTATTTTTCTATTTCATTTAAGTTGTCGAATTTATTGGCATAAAGTTGGGCAAAGTAACTCCTAATTATTGCTCTAATTTCCTCTTCGTTAGTGGTGAGTTCTCCCTTTTCATTTTTAAGACTAACAATTTGATTTTCCTCTTTCCTTTTTTTAATCAGATTTACTAAGGGTTTGTCTATTTTGTTGGTTTTTTCATAGAACCAACTCTTAGTTTTATTAATCAATTCAATAGTTTTTTTACTTTCAATTTTATTGATCTCACCTTTTACTTTTAGAATTTCAAGTTTAGTGTTTGACTGGGGGTTTTTAATTTGTTCCTTTTCTAGCATTTTTAATTGCAAACCCAATTCATTGACCTTCTCTTTCTCTATTTTATACAAATAGGCCTCTAGAGATATGAAATTTCCCCTTATTACCGCTTTGGCTGCATCCCATACATTTTGGTATGATGTCTCATTATTATCGTTTTCTTGGGTGAAGTTATTAATTATGTCTATGATTTGCTGTTTTACCCAATCATTCTTTAGTATGAGATTATTTAGTTTCCAATTATTTTTTGGTCTACTTCCCCCTGCTTTTTTGTTGAATGTAATTTTCATTGCATCGTGGTCTGAAAAGGATGCATTTACTATTTCTGCCTTACTACATTTGAGTTTGAGGTTTTTATGTCCTAATATATGGTCAATTTTTGTATAGGTTCCATGAACTGCTGAAAAGAAAGTGTATTCCTTTCTGTCTCCATTACATTTTCTCCAGAGATCTATCATATCTAGCTTTTCTAGTATTCTGTTTACCTCTTTGACTTCTTTCTTATTTATTTTCTGGTTTGATTTATCTAATTCTGAGAGTGCAAGGTTAAGATCTCCCACTATTATAGTTTTACTGTCTATTTCTTCTTGCAGCTCTCTTAGTTTCTCTTTTAAGAATTTAGATGCTACCCCACTTGGTGCATATATGTTTAATATAGATAGTGCTTCATTATCCATGCTACCCTTTAGCAAGATATAGTGTCCTTCCTTATCTCTTTTAATTAGGTCAATTTTTGCTTTAGCTTGATCTGAGATCAGGATGGCTACCCCTGCTTTTTTGACTTCACCTGAAGCATAGTAGATTTTGCTCCAACCTTTTACCTTTAACCTGCATGTATCTCCCCGCTTCAGGTGTGTTTCCTGTAAACAACATATTGTAGGATTCTGGCTTTTAATCCATTCTGCTAACCGCTTTCTCTTTATGGGGGAGTTTACCCCGTTCACGTTTATGGTTAGAATGACCAATTCTGTATTACTTGCCATCTTGTTAACCCCGGTTTATGCTTTCCTCCCTTCTTTCCCCTTTCCCCCCTTCCAAGTATTAAGCTTGTGAGCACCCTTGCTTCTCACAGCCCTCCCTTTTTAGTATCCCTCCCCCCGCCTTAGAGTTCCTCCCCCTATCTTACCCCTTTCCCTCCCAGTTCCCGTATTCCCTTCCCCTTAGCTTATTCCTTCCCTTTCCACTTTTCCCTTCTCACTTTTCAATGAGATGGGAGAAGTTTCACCATAGATTGAATATGTCTTAAGATTTTTCACTTAAAGCCAATTCTGAAGGCAGTAAGATACCCACTATATTCATCCCCCTCCATTCTTTCTCTCAGATATAATAGGTTTCCTATGCCTCTTCATGAGATGTACTACCCCCACTTTACCCTTTTTCTGGTACAATGTCCTTTCCACATCAATTTCTAGAACAAGGTATACATGTATTCTTTATACATCTATATAGTCAAAATATAGTTCCCAAGATTAATCTTTACCTTTTTAGATTTCTCTTGAGTTCTATATTTGTAGATCAAACTTTTTGTTAAGTTCTGGTTTTTTCATCAGAAATAGATGAAATTCGCTTACTTCGTTGAATGTCCATCTTCTTCCCTGGAAAAAGATGCTCATTCTCGCTGGGTAAGTTATTTTTGGTTGCATACCAAGTTCCTTAGCCTTTCGGAATATCATATTCCAGGCCCTTCGATCTTTTAATGTGGATGCTGCCAGATCCTGGGTGATCCTTATTGTGGCTCCTTGATACTTGAATTGGGTTTTTCTAGCCGCTTGCAATATTTTTTCTTTCACCTGAGGGTTCTGGCATTTGGCCACTATATTCCTTGGTGTTTTGATTTTAGGATCCCTTTCAGTGGGTGATCGATGAATCCTTTCAATGTTTATTTTTTCCTCTGTTCCTATGACTTCTGGGCAGTTCTCTTTGATAATTTCCTGGAAGACAGTGTCCAGGCTTTTTTTTTCATCATGTTTTTCTGGGAGTCCAATGATTCTCAGATTGTCTCTCCTGGATCTGTTTTCCAGGTCTGTTGTCTTCCCCAGAAGGTATTTCACATTTTTCTCCATTGTTTGATTTTTTTGGATTTGCTTGACTGATTCTTCTTGTCTCCTCGAGTCATTCAATTCCACTTGTTCAATTCTGATTTTCAGTGAAGTATTCTCTTCACTCACTTTTTTAAAATCTTTTTCTAATTGTCCAATTGAGTTCTTTTGTTCTGTGGAATTTTTTTCCATTTCGCCAATTTTGTTTTTTAGAGAGCTGTTTTCTGTTTCCAGTTCACTAATCCTATTTTTCAAGGATTTTACTTCTTTATCCACTCTCTCTTTAACTTTCTCCAGACTCTTTTCCCATTTTTCTTCTAGCTCCCTTGTGAGAGCCTTTTTAATCACTTCTATGAGGTTCATCTGTGCTGAGGAACAGCCGATCTCCTCCTTTGGGGAATCACCTGGGGACTGCCTGTTTTTAGTCTCCTCAGGATTTAGAGTCTGCTCTCTATCTGTATAGAAGCTGTCAAGGGTTAAAGTCCTCTTCAGCTTCTTGCTCATTCTGTCTATTAATCAGAGATAAACTACCAAAGAAAAACAGAAAAAAACTGGAGTCTTTCTTTGGGGGAGGGGCTGGGTGTGTTATCGAGCTTCCTCTACAGACTGCAGGGGGCAGCAGTGAGGCACTAGCAGGACTGTGCTGCGCCTGCGCTCTGAGATCCCAGAGCGTGCTGAGTCACTGAGGGGGGGGAAGGGGGGGGGGGCCAGGTCCTGAGAGACTTCAGCTGTTTGCGGTTGTATTCTTCAGCCCCGGTGTTTTTAGCTTTTCTGCTGGGCTGTTGACTTGCTGCCGGAGGAAATTATCCAAACCTGTAGCGAAGCTCTCCCCGCAGAAACGGCTACGATCACTCTCCACCCCCTCTCCAGTCTGCTCCCGTGCTCTCACTGCTGCTGCCCGCCGCCTGCGCCCGATCTAAAACCGCCCCAGCCCTCCAGTAAAGACAGACCTTTCTTGGCGGATCTCAAGGATGGCTTCTCTTGGTAACTATTTGTGGGTTTTTTTCAGTCAAGCATTGATTCAGAGGCTTGTAATGAAGTGGATAGTGAGAGAAAGCGCGGAGCTTATGCAACTGTGAGCCTCCTCTCCGCCATCTTAACCGGAAGTCCCCCTGGAGTTTCTATGAGAATTGTAGCCATCTGTATATAAGGAAAAGTACTTGATTATAGCCTATTGTTTGTCCCTTCTGTGCATTCATGCAGGTTATTTTCAGACCTTAAATTATATTATTTAACATGTATTGGTCAACCTGCCATCTGGGGGAAGGGGTGGGAGGAAGGAGGGGAAAAGTTGGAACAAAAGGTTTTGCAATTGTCAATGCTGAAAAAGTACCTATGCATATATCTTGTAAATAAAAAGCTATAATAAAAAAAAAAACTTGAAATGTATGTTCTCCTTCCATATCTCTATTGAACTTCTTCTCTTTTTTTAAGGCTTAGCACCTTTAAGAGTCTTCTATGTTGCTTTCCTGATCACTAAATTGATAGTGTTTTTTCTTTTCCCAAGTTTTTTTTTACATTATTATATCTCCTGACAGATAGATGATATAGTGCTGGATCTGGAGTTAGGTCAAATTTGTCTTCTGCATAAAATTTGTTGGCAAATCACTTAATTTCTGTTTGCCTCAGTTTCTTCATCTGTAAAGTGAGGATAAAAACAGCATCTCCCAAGTTTGTGAGAATCAAATGATGTGTTTATGAAGCATTTGGTATAGCACATGCTAGTTTTTATGTTTTTTAACATAAAAATCTAGTCCTATATCATACATATTTGGATAGATACTAGATTTCCTCCCTCCTTTCCCCCCTCACCAGTAGATTATTAACTTCCTGAGGGCAGGGACTATATTACTTCCACCTTGTACTCCAGAACTTAGTATACAGCAAAGTGCCTAATTTATAGAAAGTATTGAATAAATCTTTGTTAAGTGGTAGAACCTGCATATTAAAAAACTTGTGTAGCCAGTATGAGGATTTCTTTTTCTTTCTTCTTCCATCACCGCACCCTAGGAGTGGTGTCTCCAGAGGGAATGCATGTGGCAAAACTGGTTGCAGATATATGACTTCTCCCACTGTAGGTGTGGCAGATAACAGCCTAGAGTTATTTGAATAATCCCACCCAGTTGCCCCATATTCTTTAGTAATTAAGGAGGATAATGAGGAAAGGTTGGGATGCTTAGTTAGATTCTGAGGGAAGGTAGGAAAGAAAGAAGGAAAGAAGGGTAAATAAGAAAGATAATGAAGAAAAAATGGTATGTTTTGTTAGATTCTGAAGGGAGAAAGAAAAGAGAGAAGAAAAAAGGGAAGAAGGGAGGGGAAAAGGAAGGGGGAGAAAATAGGGAGGGAAGGGAGAAAGGAAGAAGGGAGGGAGGAGATGAAAGATAGACTGATAGGCAATAGCAAGATTTGTCGTTACCATCTCTGAATCATTAATTTATGCCTGAGATTCTTTTAAAGACAAAATTTTGGGGAATACCTTCCAGGGAAATAAGAGCAGAGATCCACAAAAGGAATGTCAAGAAAATAACCTTAGAAAAAGAAGAGGGTTCTTGGGCTAGCATTGCATCACTACAGTTGTGACATGGGGATAATTGTCTCCTGTCATAGAAGTAAATTCAGGGGTCATTCCCATTTGTGGTTGTAAATATTGCATATGATTGATGTAATATAGATTCTAGACAATAATTTTAAGGTCTCCTGTCCTTAGGGGGCTTCTGTTCTAACAATCTGTCAATGATTCTAAATCTTCTGGCTTTCAAATCTATGATCCTAAGTCTCTCTGATCTAAGAATGCCATTGTTCTGTCAGTGTTTATAAAAGTTCTCTGGCCTAGAAATATAATATTTCTTCCCTTAGACTTTAGAGAAGATATATGTGAGTGATCCTGAGTCTATTGTTCTAACAATCTGTCTGTCAATGATTTCAAGTCTTCTGGCCTTAGAATAGACCTAGAAACATTACTGTCCATTGGTCAGTGATAACCAAATTCTTGAGACCACTCCTTGGTTCTACCCCTAGGCCCATAAAATTAGCATATCGATAACATGGAGAAATGCATAAATATGTCTCTTTGCTTCTGTTTCTTTGCTAAATTTAGTGGAATTTAGCCTGCTTCAATTGGCATTACAATTACAATAAACTTTGCCCCTTGATTTGGTTATGAGTGCAAATTCTTTTGAGACATCTTGCTACAAGGGCCTGCCACCCCCAACTTTTTGGGGTCCCTTCCCAATCTCAACATTTGATGGCCCAGTATCAGGAGAGCTGGGCCTCTTCTGGTATGATTCCCTCCTTGTCAAGGGAAGCTCTTCATTTTTTCTCCCTCAAAACTATAGCTAGGATACCCCTACCCACCGGGAGAAGGCTTGCCTGGTTAATCATGAGCTTTATGCCCAGCAAGTTTTCTTTGCCTGGGGCCCCCCAGACTGGGAAATTCTTGCAATTTTCAGCAAAATTCCTAGGCAAACTTTGTCACCCTTTCCCTTTCTCTGGCATGCCAGAAAAGACTAAATGTTATAGGATGGCTTTTGGCCAAATTTTATAACTTCTGGCGAAGATGGGACGGTCTTCTTTCATGACATTTTTGTCTGTGTCTGCATCTCTGTACAGGATACTTGTGTCATGTTTGTTCTGTGAGCTAGATTTTGTTACCTGGAAAGATTTAAAATGCAACCAGCAAAATAAAACCTTTATGCTATAGTAAGAATGTTAGGAAGATTTCTTTTAAAAGTCTAATTTTTTCCTGTGGACTTCAGCTCTGGCCAAGCTGAGACTACACAAAAGAGTTAGCTAATTAAAATTAAAATAGCATCTTAGCAGATGCTTAAAGTTTTGAGAGGAATGATTTAGAAGTTTGGCAATTAGTTATTTTAAGATGGCAAGAAAGATTCCTGAAACACTGGGGATAATTCCAGGAATTTGCCCCATTCCAAAAGAAAAGAAAAAAAAAAAAAAACAACTAGATAAATAGCAATTTTTTGCAAGCCCTTCCTTGACTCCTATCTTGTCCAGAGTCCCCTTCTTTTCCTTTAGGAAAGTACCCCAAAAGGTATTGATAGATTTTTTTCTACTCCACTCCCCAGAGTTCTGAGTGTATCTATCTTAGTTGTGGGGCTTCCTAACAAGATTATACCCTAAATCCTCTGTTTGCTAACTCTTCTCATCTCAGAACTATAGGGAAACTCAAATTCTGCCTCACCCACAGAAATAGGGGAAGCAATAAAACCATGGGGACCCCACACAAACACCTCCCTAATTCAGTTTTGGGGGAGTGAGGGTAAGACCCAACAGTCACTATTCCCTGAGCCCTGGCACCTGAAACTACCATCAAAGGGAGATCCTGGCACCAATCACCCCAGCTTTCAGCAGGTTCTGACCAGGAACTACCAAGGAAGAATTTGGGTACCTCGGGCACCATCCAGCGTGGCAGTGTGAAGTGAGAAAACTAGTCAGCCTCTGCATTTGGTTAAGACCACCATCCTCTGTTTCAATTGTAGATTTGTATTAATTATGTAATTTATAGTAAATATTTTATCTCTGCCCAATTTTCTGATTTGTAAAGAGAAATAATAGTGATTATTGTTGTGAAGACCACATGATTGCAAAAGTACTTAGTATAAAACATGCTATATGAATGTTAACTACTTTATTTGAAAACTTTATGGGTTTTTTTAGATGTGACCAACTGATAAATGATTTCTATTTGTGTGTAAAGTAATTTGGAAATCTGTTTAAAAATATGATAATAAAAGCTATTTTAAAGGAGCTCTAATTAAAGCCCACTAAAGGGATATGTAAATTGTAACCTATTTGCATTGGTAGCGTTAACAGAAGAGTTTGGGAACTTTAGGAAAACAGAAAAGCAGTTTGCTACTACTTTAAAAACTCTGGCAGCAAATGCTTGCTTTTGAGTTACATAGAGTCAGACTTCCAAGACCCCTGTCAGTAAAAACTGACATCTTAACCCTTTTCCTGATTTACAAAAGAAATGATTTGTGTGAATAGGAAAATAACCAAATGGCAATTCACTTTGTGAACATTTAATCAGATTCTAGAGAATCTCATTAACTAAATTGAAATCAATTTATAATCTGTTCTATCTCAATTTTAAGAATTATCTTGTTTTCTCCCTAAAACAAAAGGGAAACTTATTTAAGGGAATAGGAACTTCCCTTTAACAGCTACAATTATTTGGCTATACTTAGGAAAATTATAAAATTATTAATTAAGTTATTTGGAGTTGTTGTCATTGTGTTAAACTAAAATTGGTAATTACTGTGTGTGAAACAAGAGGGATAAGATGAAAGCCATATTAATTCACCTCCAAGTATGAGGTGTGCAATACCTTTTCCCCCCTTCATGCAGTGAGGGGAGGTATCAAACAGTCCAGCCCATAAAAACATTAAGAATAGTTGGGATGGGCAACAGCAACAGCCCCTTCCCTGGGGTCTCTGTCAACTCTCCTTAATTTGTAAGCTTGCCAGTTTTCTTTAAACCAATAGAGTAAGTAAGGTCATCAGCCCTGAGAACTGAGCCTGTTTAGGATTTATAGTTCCTAAATAAGGAATGTGTTTCCTAAGAACATATAAGCTAGTTTAATGATTGATCCTTTGTACCAGAATAAATTTAAATATATAAAACATGTTAAACAAAATCTCCTATGTGTGTAAGTCCTGGTAAATTTTAAAAATAAAGTTTCTAACCCTAAGCTGCAATTAGTAGAATTTGCTATTAGAGATAAAATCTCCTGGGACTGTAATTGATAATCTTTTGAGTTTTGAATTTGATTGTCTGATCATTAAATCAGGAACCCACAATTCCAGAGAAATGCTATAGGTTACTCAGAGGAATGCTTTCCTGGACCTCTTATCTGGGCAAGATTTGGAGGGCAACCTTAGTCTCTGCTTAAGTCCTTCTGACTCAGTTTCCCTGTTCTCTTTTTTGTTTCCCACCTGATTATTCTCGAGTCTGGCTATGAGGTGGAATTGTTACTGCATGATCCGTTGTCAAAGAGATCTAAGGATGCTTTATCCTATCATGTATATGTTCTCAGGCTAAAGTCTGAAGAATCTATTTTGACACTATTATACTCATGTCACTGCTTTTTTCCTCTTATAGCAAATTTCTATAATCAGAGCAAAGGGTCAGTAGAAGCCATGAGCCCGTACAAATCCCCAGGGAACACAATGGTTTTCTACCTTAGATCTTAAAGATACTTTCTTTTGCGTACCATTGCATAAAGATTCACAACATCTTTTTGCCCTTGAAGGGGCAAATCTAGGGAAACATAACTCCCATCAATTAACAAAGGCAGTCATATATATAAGATGGAGATAGCTCAGGGTTTTGTGATAGCCCCCACATATTTGGACAGATACTGGCTATCCAGTAAGTAGATGATATCTTGATCTGCAGCCCTATCTGAGAGACTTCTCAGGCTGCAGCCATATAAACCCCTTAACTTCCAGCTCCCCTCTCTGACCTAGGGCTATGAAATTTCTTTGTCTAAAGTCTATGAGTTTGATTAATCACTCCCAGAACCTACTTTCCTGAGTGCAGGAGAATTTTTATATCTATCTTTAATTATTGCCAAGCCCCTTTATAATTTCATTCAAGGCCCTGTCACAAATCCCCTCAAATGGGGCCCCTAATTAAGCCAAGGTTTTTAAGACCCTGAAAACTAATTTCTTGCCTTAGCCCTACCTAAAGCCTTTTACACTGTACATTGATGGAATGTGGGGCCAGATCCTGGGGTCTCGACTTAGTTTCTGGAACCCTATCCCAGACCCCTTGCTTACTTCCTTTATATATGTCTTTTTATTTACAAAACATATGCATGGGTAATTTTTCAACACTGACCCTTGCAAAACCTTCTGTTCCAACTTTTCCCCTCCTTCCCCCCACTCCCTTCCCTAGATGGCAGGTAGTCCAATACAGTTTAAATATGTTAAAGTATATGTTAAATACAACATATGTATACATATTTATACAGTTATCTTGCTGCACAAGAAAAATTGGATTTAGAAAGAAGGTAAAAATAACCTGAGAAGAAAAACAAAACTGCAAGCAGACAATAACAGAAAGAGTAGAAATGTTATGTTGTGGTCCACACTCATTTCCCATAGTTCTTTCACTGGGTGTAGCTGGTTCTCTTCATTACTGAACAATTGGAACTGATTTGGATCATCTCATTGTTGAAAAGAACTACATCCATCAGAATTGATCCTGTCTTGTTGTTGCTGTGTATAATGATCTCCTGGTTCTGCTCATTTCACTCAGCATCAGTTCATGTAAGTCTCTCGAGGTCTCTCTGAAATCATCCTGCTGGTCATTTCTTACAGAACAATATATTTCATAACATTCACACAGCACAATTTATTCAGCCATTCTCCAATTGATGGGCATCCATTCAATTTCCAGTTTCTGGCCACTACCAAAAAGGGCTGCCACAAACTTTTTTTCACATAAGGGTCCCTTTCCCTTCTTTAAGATCTCTTTGGGATATAATCACAGGTGTAACACTGAGGGATCAAAGGGTATGCACAATTTGATAACTTTTTGAGCATCATTCCAAATTGCTCTCCAGAACGGTTGGATACATTCACAACTCCACCAACAATGCATTAGTGTCCCAGTTTTCCCGCATCCCCTCCAACATTCACATTATCTTTCCCTGTCACTCTAGCCAATCTGAGAGTTGTGTAGTGGTATCTCAAAGTTGTCTTAATTTGCATTTCTCTGATTAATAATGACTTGGAGCATCTTTTCATATGGCTAGAAATAGTTTCAATTTTTCTGTCTGAAAATTGTTTGTTCATATCATTTGACCATTTATCAATTGAAGAATGGCTTGATTTCTTATAAATTAGAGTCAATTCTCTATATATTTTGGAAATGAGGCCTTTAACAGAACATTTGACTATAAAAATGTTTTCCCAGTTTATTGCTTTCTCATTTACTTCTTAAAGAAACTAGATGTCTTTGGGATGACTCTCCTGCCTTAAAGCTAGCTGCCACAGCCCTTCTAATTGAGGAAGTTGCTAAGTTCACCCAAGGCTAACCACTGGAGGTTCTAACTTCCCATTGGGTTCAGAGTATTTTGAAAGCCAAAGGTCATCAGTGGCTTGCTAGTGGGAGGCAGTTATCAGGCTCTCCTGCTAGACACCCCCAAGCTGACTCTCCAATTGTATTCCACTCTTAACCCTGCCATTCTGCTCCCTGAAAACATTCAGATGGGAGACATTATTCATAATTGTATGGAAGCTTTGGATTCTGTTTCCCCCAGTCAATCTGATTTGAGGGACATTTTTCTTGACAACCCAGAAGGTGAATGGTTTATAGATAGATCCAGTTTTCTTTTTTTTCTTTTTTCTTTTTTTTTAAATTTCAGAAGTCATTTAATTCAAACTCCTCATTACACAGACTAGGTAACTAAGAAACCCCAAAGTTAACTAATGTTTGCAATTTAACACAGGCAGTAAATAGCAAAAGTGGTTTTTAAACACAGGTTCTCTTGTATCAAAATGCAATCTTAGATAGATCCAGTTTTCTTGAAAATGGGAAAAGAAAAACAGGTTGTTCTGTGGTGACCCTCAATAGCCTCTTGGAGGCTAAATCACTCCCCCTCCCACCTCAGACTTCTGCCCAGAAAGCTGAACTCATTGCCTTTATTGGGGCTTTGGAACTGGGCAAAGGAATGAGAATGAATATCTATATAGACTCCAAACACACTCTTCATATTTCGCATATTCATGGGGCTACATAGAAAGAAAGAGGATTTTATTTTATTTATTTATTTATTATTATTATAGCTTTTTATTTATAAGATATATGCATGGGTAATTTTTCAGCATTGACAATTGCAGAACCTTTTGTTCCAATTTTTCCCCTCCTTCCCCTCCCCCCCTCCCCCAGATGGCAGATAGACCAATACATGTTAAATGTTATTTTAAAGTATATGTTAAATACAATATATGTATACATATCCATACAGTTATTTAGTGCACAAGAAGAATCGGACTTTGAAATAATGTAAAATTAACCTGTGAAGGAAATCATAAATGTAAGCAGACAAAAACAGAGAGATTGGGAATTCTATGAAGTGGTTCATACTCATTTCCCAGAGTTCTTTCCCTGGGTGTAGCTGATTCTATTCATTATTGAACAAATGGAACTGATTTGGTTCATCTTATTGGTGAAGAGAGCCACGTCCATCAAAATTGATCCTCATATAGTATTGTTGTTGAAGTGTTGAAATTGTTGAAAAGAACTACATCCATTAGAATTGATCCTGTCTTCTTGTTGCTGTGTATAATGATCTCCTGGTCCTGCTCATTTCACTCAGCATCAGTTTATGTCTCTCCAGGCCTTTCTGAAATTCTCCTGCTGTTCATTTCTTACAGAACAATAATATTCCATATCATTTATATACCACAATTTATTCAGCCCATCTCCATTGATGGGCATCCACTCAGTTTCCAGTTTTTGGCTACTACAAAGAAGGCTGCCACAAACATTTTTGCACATACAGGTTCAGAAAGGGGATTTTAACAGCAAAAAAATTCTCTTGTTAAATATGCAAGGGAAATTCTACAATTATAGCAAGCTGTCCATGAACCTAAAGAGGTTTCTATCATGTTTTATAAAGGTCATCCATCAGAAAGGAGATCAGGCCAAGGGGAACAGGCTTGCAGATTCAGCTGTCTGTGCTGCTGCCCATTTGCCCCTGACCATGGTACCTTTTGTTCCCCAGCTCCCTGACTCTTATATTCCTTCATGTATCTCCCAGGAACATGCCCTTTGCTAAAGAAAGGGGGTACACTTTCCCTCTGGGTAGGTTCAAACACTCTCATGCCAGCTTCTAATCCCAGAGCTAAGTGAGTTGAAACTCTTTTTGGCGTACAACAAGCTACCCACTTGGGGGGAAAAAAAATGCTCTCCAATCTCTTGTGAAATCTATTTTCACTATTCACAAGCTAGGAGAAACAATTAAACACATTTGTTAGATCCGCACAGTTTGTGCCCAAGTAAATTCTGAAAAAGCTGTTAAACCCTTCCCCCCTCTCCTGAAACCCATCTGGAAGAGGGGTACATACTTGGGGAGGACTAGCAGATAGATTTTATACATATACCCCCTCTCAGGGGACTTCAAACAGCTTTTGGTTTTTGTTGACACCTTTATTAATCGGGTAAAAGCTTTTTCTTGCAAGACTGAGAAGGCTCAGGAGGTATCGAAGTGTTTGCTAAAAGAAATCATACCTCCCTTTGGCCTGCCCATTTCTTTGCAGAGTGACAATGGCCTAGCCTTCACTTCTCAAATAACTCAAAAAGTGGCTAAGGCACTTAAGATTACTTATCACCTCCACTCTGCCTGGCAGCCTTAGTCTTCTGGGAAGGTGGAGAAAATGAATCACACCCTCACATGAGTCCTTACTAAACTGTTCCTGGAGACTCCAGAGAATTGGGTGAAGAATCTCCCATTAGGAAGGACCATATAAGGCCATTCTGACTACTTCAATTCAAAGGTCTCCCCAGATGAACTCATGTTTCTAGAATTAAAAGTGCTATTCCTGTTACTTTCCTCCCTCAACATTCCTGAATATTCCTGTAAACCCAAAGAGGACCTGAAACTACTCTTCCACAGGGTTCCTGAAAACATTGGAAACAACCTGGATATAGAAGAGTGAAATTGTCTGTGTCTTTTTCTCCCTCACTCTAGCTTTCTTTCTTTCTTCTTGTTTTCCCCCTTTTCCAGGTGTACCTTTAACAACACTCTGAGAATGAGAGCTGTGTTCTTATCCAACTCTCTCAGTGTCACTCTATGGGCCCCTACCAGTGGGAAATAACTCCTTAGTCTTTAGTCAGGCTTGGGAGCTCCATGGGCAGTTGGGGCATTCAGGATTGTTGGATGTGCCCTCAGCATCCTCAAGGCAGCCCACAGATGAGACCTGTTGCATTATTTGCAAAGGCCCCATTCCCAAATGTCACCTGAATACCAACCCATTTGTACTAGCTACCCCCCAAGAGAGGAACTTTAACCTGACTATCCCCTGTTTTCTTGCAGGGAAGGATCTCTTACCCACATAATAATTGTAGATATCCATTCCAAAACTATTCTGGCAAAGTCATAATGCTTCTACACCATGCTTCTTCATAACCTCCTGAGAACTAACATTCCTATTGGTAGATTTGTTTCCTCCAGACTCCAAACTATGAACTTTCAACTATTTGTTCACCCTGAATACTATTGACTAACTGATTCTGACACTCAGCCCCCATCTCTGAATCAGGCTGCCACCATCTTCAAGTCATGTACTTTTTCCTCCTCAGTCTGGACCCTATGCAAGCTTCTAGGGAAGAAAGCAATAATTTTAAGGTCCCCTGTCCTTAGCGGGCTTCTGTTCTAACAATCTGTCGGTGATTCTAAATCTTCTGGATTTGGAATCTTTAATCCTGAGGCCCTCTGATCTAAGAATGCTATTGTTCTGTCAATGATTATAAATATTCTCTGGCCTTAGAATATAATAATATTTCTTCCCTTAAACTTTAGGGAAGATATATGTTAATGATCCCGAGACTATTGTTCTAACAATCTGTCTGTGAATGATTTCAAGTCTTCTGACTTTAGGATAACCAGAAACATTACTGTCTGTTGGTCAGTGATAACCAAATTCTTGAGACCACTCCTTGGTGCTACCCTTACACCATAAAATTAGCATATTGATAACATGGAGAACTGCATAAATGTGTCTCCTTGCTTCTGTTTCTTTGCTAAATCCTCTTGGAATTTAGCCTGCTGCATTTAGTATTACAATTACAATAAACTTTGCCCCTTGACTTGGATATGGGTTCAAGCCTGCAAATTCTTTTGAGATGCTTCATACCCCCAACCTTTTGGAGTTCCTTCCCAACCTCAACATGATGACACATAAATATTTGTTCTGGGACAGGATTTATCTATGAGCAATGCCAGCAAGCACCCATTGGAATTTTAAGTGGAATCACAGAAGGAACCACCTGTTGCCCCATGCTGGGAACCTGGAGAATTACAGGAGGCATCTTTTTTTTTTTTTTAAATTTTTTATTTAATAATTACATTATATTGACACTCGTTTCTGTTCCGATTTTTTCCCCCTCCCTCCCTCCACCCCCTCCCCTAGATGGCAAGCAGTCCTTTATATGTTGGATATGTTGCAGTATATCCTAGATACAATATATGTTTGCAGAACCGAACAGTTCTCTTGTTGCGTAGGGAGAATTGGATTCAAAAGGTATAAATAATCCGGGAAGAAAAACAAAAATGCAGATAGTTTACATTCGTTTCCCAGTGTTCTTTCTTTGGATGTAGCTGCTTTTGTCCGTCATTTATCAATTGAAACTCAGGTCTCTTTGTCAAAGAAATCCACTTCCATCAAAATATGTCCTCATACAATATCGTTGTCAAAGTGTATAATGATCTCCTGGTTCTGCTCATTTCACTTAGCATCAGTTCATGTAAGTCTCGCCAGTCCTCTCTGTATTCATCCTGCTGGTCATTTCTTACAGAACAATAATATTCCATAACATTCATATACCACAATTTACCCAGCCATTCTCCAATTGATGGGCATCCATTCATTTTCCAGTTTCTAGCCACTACAAACAGGGCTGCTACAAACATTTTGGCACATACAGGTCCCTTTCCCTTCTTTAGTATTTCTTTGGGATATAAGCCCAATAGAAACATTGCTGGATCAAAGGGTATGCACAATTTGATAATTTTTTGGGCATAATTCCAGATTGCTCTCCAGAATGGTTGGATTCGTTCACAACTCCACCAACAATGCATTAGTGTCCCAGTTTTCCCGCATCCCCTCCAACATTCATCATTATTTTTTCCTGTCATCTTAGCCAATCTGACAGGTATGTAGTGGTATCTCAGAGTTGTCTTAATTTGCATTTCTCTGATCAATAATGATTTGGAACACTCTTTCATATGAGTGGTAATAGTTTCAATCTCATCCTCTGAAAATTGTCTGTTCATATCCTTTGACCATTTATCAATTGGAGAATGGCTTGATTTCTTATAAATTTGAGTCAGTTCTCTATATATTTTGGAAATGAGGCCTTTATCAGAACCTTTAACTGTGAAAATGTTTTCCCAGTTTGTTGCTTCCCTTCTAATCTTGTTTGCATTAGTTTTATTTGTACAAAAGCTTTTTAATTTGATGTAATCGAAATTTTCTATTCTGTGATCAGTAATGGTCTCTAGTTCATCTTTGGTCACAAATTTCTTTCTCCTCCACAAGTCTGAGAGATAAACTATTCTATGTTCCTCTAATTTATTTATTGTCTCGTTCTTTATGCCTAGGTCATAGACCCATTTTGATCTTATCTTGGTATATGGTGTTAAGTGTGGGTCCATGTACAGGAGGCATCTTAAAAAAGGGAAACGATATTTGCTAGAGGAGCTGCAACATCTATTTCTGGGATTAGTAGAGAAAAGAATTTGTCCCTTGTTGATTGTTAGTGGGAGAGAGTAGCTTATTGCAAACTGTATGTATTTTTTTAAGAGCTCTTGGGAATATAGAATTGGAGGTGGAAAGGATCTCATAACTCATAAAATCCAACTTGATTTTACAAATGAGGAAACTGAGGTTCAGAGTTCTGAAGCAAGCTCCACTTTATTCAACTGTTGCAAGAATGTTGCTAGACACTGTATCAGTAAGCCAGCACAGGATATAGAATGTCCAAACTGGTACACTGCAGTATATTTACCATTCAACAGGATGATACATAGCATCAGAAAGTGATCAATAAGTAGCATATAAACAATTTTTAAAAACCAAGCAATATACTTGATAAGTAGAAAATAGTGAACAGCAGAAAGGTCCTGGAATTAACAGAAGTTAGAGAATACTTCCTGTAGAAGATGGGATTTTAATTGAGACTTGAAGGGAATTAGGGAGGGCAGTAGACCGAGTAGAGAAACACAAGCATTGCAGGAATGAAGGACTCCCAGAGAGAATACTGTAGCCAAGAGATGGAGTCTTTTTATGAAACAGGAAGAAGAGCAGTGTCATTGAATGAATAATAGTGGGGGGAGCGGCAAAGGGGGAAGGTAGAAAGGGCCCAGGTTATGAAGGAGTTTGAATATCAAAAAGAGCATTTTTATTTGATCCTTTAAGTAATAGGGAGACACTGGAATTTACTGAATGGGAGGCACTGGAGTAACATGATCAGACCTATACTTTAGGAAAATCAGTTTAGTACCTTAATGGAAGATGGATTGGAACAGAGAGATATATGAAGTAGGTAGACTCATTTATTACAATAATCAAAGCACGAGATAATAATGCCATTAGAGTGGTAGTGGAGAGAAGGAACCATATTCAAGAGATTGTGAAGGTGAAATCTACAGGTCTTGGCAACAGATTGGATATGAGAGATGAGAAATAGTAATGAGGAAAACTCCTAGATTGTGAGCATGATGAACTAAGAAGATGATGTTGTCTTCTACAAAATAAAGAAGATGGGAGACAAGAGGCAGGGGAAGAGAGAGAAGGGCTTACTTAGGTAGACAGATAATGTGTTCCATTCTGGACATACTGAATTTAAAATGTTTACTGGATATCCAAGTTGACATGTCTAAAAGGCATTTGGAGATACAAGACCAGATAGGTCACTAGAGAGATTGGGGCAAGATAGGTAGATCTGAGAATCATCAGCACAGAAATAATTAACTCCATGGGAGCTGATAAGATGACCAAGTGAAGAGGTATAAAGAAAGAAAGAAAGAAAAAAAAAAAAAAACCACCCAGGACAGGACTCTAAAGATTACCTATAGTAAGAGGAAGTATTTTGGAAGAAGATTCAGCAAAAAAGACAGAAAGAATATAGGATAGGTAGAAGAAGAAAAGGAGGTAGCCCTTGACCTAAAGAGAAGAGTATCAAAGGAAAGAGAGCAATCAACAGTCCAAAAGCTACACAGGGGTCAAGGAGAATGAGGATTGAAAAAATAAAACCATTGGATATTACAGTTAAGAGATCACATTTTGAAAAGAGCAGTTTCAGTGTATTGATAAGGTCAAGAACCAGAGTGTAAGGGTTAAGAAGAGAATGAGAGGAGAGAAAGTAGAGTTACATATTTTGGCTGGCCTTTTTGAAGAGTTTAGCTACAAAGGGCAGAAGAGATATAGTATGATAGTTAACAGGGATGAAAGGATGAAGTGAGGGCTTTTTCAATGTAGGAAAGACAAAGGTATGTTTGTAGGAATAGGAAATGAGCTGGCAGAAAGATAGAGACTGAAGATAAATGAAAGAATGGGGATGACAGAGGGGCTAAATCTGTTGGAGGTAGGATGGAATGGGATCCCTTGAACAAATACAGAGGTTAGCTTTGGTAAGAGGTAAGACCACTTCATATGTGATTTAGAGAAGAAAGAGGAGAAAGTGGCAAAAAGTACTTTCTGATAAAAGATGAGGAAGAAGGAATTCACAGTAACTGACCTCAATTTTCTTTTTTAAAATGTGAGACAAGGTTTGCAGGTAAGAGGGTAGGGGGAGAGGAGGCTATTAGAGATTTAAGAATATTAAGAGTGAGATAGTGAGTTGATAAGGGAGGTATGGTAGAATTGCCTAGTACTGAGGACCAATTGAGGTTACATAACATTAATTTGTAGTAGATTCAATTATGTGATTTTCTCCACCTTTTAAGAATTTGCAGACTCGAACCCATCTCCAAGTCAAAGGGCAAAATTTATTGTAATTGTAATGCCAATTAAGTTCCAAAAGGTTTTAGCAAAGAACCAGGAATAAGAAGATAAATTTATAGGACAAAGTTTGAGAGACCAAAGCTTCATGCTATTTATTTGCTAATTTTATGGCTTACAGGTAGGTTTGAGAGGTGGTTTATTCACTATTGTCTCAGGAACTTGGTTATCATGCAACAATGTTTGTAGGATTATCCTAAAACCAGAAGACTTTAGAATCATTGACAGATTGTTAGACCAATAGCATTCTAAGGTCAGAGGTCCTCAGGATCACTGCCATATCTTCCCTAAAATCTAGGAAAGAAATGTATAATTATATTATTATATTTTATATATATTACATTATATGCCAGAAGACTTTGGAATCATTGACAGATAGATTGTTAAAATAATAGCACTCTAAGGTCAGGTGATCTCAGCATTATTGCTATATTTCCCCTAGAAACTATACCCTATCAATTTATCTTGAAATATAAAGATAAAGATAGATTGTAGATAAATTAGATACATAGATAAACAGACAGATGTTCTCCTTCTGAGCCATGTCACAGTAACAGTAGGTAACAAAGCAGTTTGAGGTAACATCTGGCTGGGTACATAGGCTAGAATATACTTTAAAAAAAAGGGGGGGGTGTTTAAATTGCTAAAAAGAAAAAAATAACTATACTGACCCAAAGGAAACTGTTCTATCAATCAGTTAATAAGCATTTGTTAAGTTCCTATCAAGTGCTTTATTAGTTAGGATAAAGAAAAGAGGGTGAGTTCCTGAAATTATTCAAAATCCTAACAGTTTTCTTTTGTAATTATAGATACATTGAAGGACAGGAAATTATAGTGTTCTTTCTGTTGTATCTTCAGGCAATCCACAGAAAGTCACAAGAATATAATGGCATCAAGTATAGGACAAAATGGAGTCAGTTGTGACTCCAAATCAATACAATCTTTCAAAAAATATTCTTTTTAAATTTTGTAAACCTAGTGGTTACAAGTAGGGAGTTAACATTTGGAGTGAAGGGTATCTTCAGAAATAGTCTCAGATTTCCTGAATGGATACTCCAAGCCAAGAGAATGAAAAAAATCTCCCAATGTCTATATTCTCACAAGGAAAATTTGCAGAAAAATATAAGATTATGGTTCAAGGGAAGACTTTTGTTTCACTGTTGTGCCACAGTTCCCTTTTAGTGTTCTGCCTCAATTTCCCTAAATTGTTCTGACTCAGTTTCCCCCAATCATTCTGCCTCAGCTTCCTTAATTGTTCTGCCTCAATCCCCTTAGTTACAAACCCCACCTCTGGTTCATTAAGACTGATATAATTCAGAGCTTATAAATTGTCAATGTGTAAACTTAAGATAAGGGGGAGTTCAGACTTCCTGGCTCCTAAATCCTCCTGTCATCAAGAATTTATTGTCCTACCCCCATGCTGTCATTGTTCTTCTTTATCCCAACTTTTCAGAATGTCTGATGCCTCCCCCAACACTGTCAGACCGGATAGATAGTCCCGTTTCCGCTCCCAGTGCTCTGTCTCCGCCCCTGCCTTGTTCTACCCCTGTAGCTGAGCCATATGTTTATGTATGTATGTATATATGTCATTCAGAACTCACATTACGTTAAAAAAGAAGAACTGGGGACCCAGAGTGATTGAATGGCTTGCCTAAGGTCATATCAATAGCAAAGTAGGTACAAAAACTAAGCTTGGAGTTAGGAAAACCTGAATTTAAATCTTACCTTTCATGCTAGCTGTATGACTCAGGGCAAATCATTTCAAATCTGTCTTTACATTTGTAAAATAATGGGCTTGAAAACCTTTCCCTTCTAAATCCATAATGCAAAATGGAAGAAGAAAGATTCAAATCCATTACTAGGGACTTTAGATCGAGAATTCTTTTGTTCTACGACAAGCTGTCAAACCAAAGGATTGCAATTGTAGTCATTAAACATTTAGCTATTCAAATCAAGTTAATACCAGAAACAAGTAGTGGCCCTATAATATAGATTATCAACTATAAAATCACTTCCAAACAGATGAGAGTCACCTGTGATAATGTTTATCGAGCACTGATTTGATTAGAACTAGTTACATAGAAGGCTCCAGACAAAACAGGAAAAAAAAAAAAAAAAACAAATCCACTTAGTTTCTCTGCTGCCAGACTCTGTCTCTACTCTAGACCAACTGGAAGGGACTCTTTCTTTCAACTGTGTTATCAATCGTTCCTACCTTCATTTGGATATCCATCAGTGAGTGACCTCTGTCTCCAGAGTGTATTTGTCCCTTAGGCCTTCCTGGACAGAAAGATTCTGTTCCCTGTTAAAGGATCTCCTATGTCTGATAGCCCTTGAGGGAGGTCTATTGTGATGGGGCCTCATCCAGTTGCCCCCATCACACACCATTCTCATCACTTGTACCTTGTTTAATGACTTAGCACCTTGGCAAAGAAAGAACATATAGCCCAAATTTTTCAAGAAATTGCATTTTAAAGGGAACAGGATGAACCTGAAGAGATCATTACTCTCCCTCAACCTCCTCAGGAATTTATTCTGAGAGAACTCCAGTTAATTATTAACAGGTATCAAATGGCAGATATAGACTCTCAAAAACAATTGAATAATCCATCAGAACTGTGCTACTGATATCTGCCAGTGTAATGCCAGAGAAACTGAGGCAAGATAGAGATTAGAGAGTTTTTAATATTTTATTTGAGAGGGAGAGATTGTGCTGGGGGCATGCTGCCCCCAGGGTTAATGTCTGAAAACATCCAGCAGTGAATGTGAGTTCTCAATGACATATATACACATGGCTCAAGCTACCGCGGTAACTGAGGCAAGAGCAAAGTCAGAGCACTGAGAGTGGGAACTATCAATCCAGTTCTGACAGGGTGGAGGGAGGCACCAGATATTCTGATAAGTTGAGACCAAGAAGAACAATGACAGAATGGGGGAAGAAGGTGACATTCTGATAAGTAGGGAAGGTCTAGGGTCGTGATATCTAAGACAGAGGTCTTTCTCCTTATCTGGATTAAACATTTATAGTTTATAATCTTAGCATAGCCAGCCCTAAATTATAGCAGTTCTAATGATTAGGAGGGAAGGGTGGTGTTGCAAACAGGGGGACTGAGGCAGAACAATTAAAAGGGAACTGTGGCACAACACCAGCATCTCTTTTGAAGGAAAGGATTCATAGACTGTAAAATTTGGCACAGTAGATAAAGTACCAGGCCTGGAGTCAGGAAAACTCATTTTCCTGAGTTCAAATCTGGCCTCAGACACTTACTAGTTGTCTGATCCTAGGTAACTCACTTTACTTGCTTACCTCAGTTTCCTCATCTGGAAATTGAGCTGGAGACAGAAATAGCAAATCACTCTAGTATCACTGCCAATAAAACCCCAAATGACCCCAAAAGGGGTCATGACTGAATAAAACAACTAAATAACAATGTGCCGGGCACTAAACTAACATTGGAGATACAAACAAAAAGAAAAACAAGACCTGCCCTTAAGGAGCTTACAATTTAATAGGGGAAGACTGCACAAAAGGAAGCTGGGAGGTGAGAAAAACTAGGGGATACTAGGTAGAGCTGAAAGCGAAGCAGGGCAATGGATGAAAAATGAAGTTCTCTGTAAAGTTCCAACCCCTCTATAAAGGAAGGCTTTGGGAGGCATTTATAGCTCATCACTTCAGCATCCATTCGGAGGGAAGAGGCAACTTGAGGGAGTGAGAACATATTGAATATCAAAAGCTGAGACAATCCACATTATGGTGATGAGATTTCAGATCGTCAGGTTATCTTAGGGAAAGGATGATGTTAGTGAAATTAAAACCAGGCATAGACTTTGATGGAAAATGAAGAAAATTGATGGAAAAAGATGATAAATGTTAAATCTCTCTGACAACACAATGAGGACCCTCCAAAAAATATTGATGAACTAAAACAATGGTTTAGTAACTAGGATGTAAATTACACTGCAGAAACCCTGTTTTAAGAATTGCTATTTTATAAAAGAACCATTAAAAAGCCTTAGAACTTTGAACTAAAAAAGCATGGGGAAGTCCATTCTTTTCATGAGGAAATAAGAGCACCATAATCAAGAACTTTAGCTGGAAATAAAAAAAAAAAATTATGTAGCCACAGACTCAGTGATTCTATAATTTTCAGTATAGAAAGGAGAGAAGAAAAGAAAAGAAGGAAGGAAGGAAAAAAGGAAGGAAGCATCAAGTCACAACTTCTATTTGCTTCAAGTTTCCTCATCTATAAAATGAGAATAATGATAGCACCAATCTTCCAGGGTTGATATGAAGATCAAATGAGATAACATTTTCATAGAAAATATTATCTAAAAGCTATTGTTTCTATTATCATATTGAATATTCATTCAATGCATAACTAGTGAGTGATGCAGTGCACTGCATTGTCCTAGGAAATGGGTGGCATTGTTTCAGGTATTGTTTCTTACATTGAAGAATTTATAATCTAGTAAGAGTTGTAATATCTGGAATTTATAGAATGTTTTGCATACATTATCTCTTTGGATGTTCACAGTAACCTTCGAGGGAGGCGCTATTATTTTCCCCACTTTACATATGGAGAAAGTTGTCCAGGACCACACAGCTAGCATCAGACAAAAGGTTTGAATCTAATAAATTGATTCTAGGGGCAATGGTCTAAGCATTGCACCACACTCCCGTACTTTCAACACTTGAATGAGAAAGGGTTCCTTCCCAGTGAGTTTATTGGTTGGGGAATTAGCCCAGGAAATAATTTAGTTTTTAATGAGTTGCTTGGGCCACCCAGAGGTCAAATGATAAGATCAGATCATCTTAATATCACCCCCTGGCTTTACCATTGAAGAAACTGAAGCCCATTGAGTAAAATGCTTTGTTCGAAGTCTAACAGGTAAGTACATGACATCCATGGGGATTTGCTCACAGGACATCCCCCGCAACATGCTGCTTCTCCACAATCACAGTATGTTAAGTAGGATTTGTACTCAGATTTCTTCTGCCTCCACGTTCAAGAAGCTTTTTCACTCCATCCAACCATATTAGTTTAGAAAAACACATGGGCTTCTGTATTTATTCTCAGGCACGGTGTGCAGGAAAGGCAGAAAACCTCCCAGTTCTCCAGTCTTCCCCTCCCTCCCCACTCAGGTATGAAGTTTCCAGGACAAATGAGAGAAGCTGGCTCCCACGCCAGGTCCTGCTCCTTTTGCGACGTCCGAAGTCACCTGGCTCCTAGAGGCAGGCGGGGAGGTGGGGCTCACAGATGCTGAGGCGGGGCTCGGGAGAGGCGGAGAGAGGTGCGAGGGGTGGGGCCACTGGCCTTGGGGACACTTGGCTGCCCGCACGCCTGCGGGCTCTAGCTGGCCACGTGGAGGCGCTGGCCGCCCGACTCCACCCTCTGCAGCCACGGCGACCACCTGCGGGCAGCTCTGCCTGCAGCTCATGCGGCTCGGGCTACTGGGCTTAGGCGGGGGTGGCCCCGGCTTCTAGTCCCCAGCGGCGGGTGGCAGCCCGTTGGCAGAATGTCGTGCTTCGGAGGGGAGTACCTGGTAAGCACCCGAGGAGAGCCTGCAGGGAGTGGTGGGCATCGGGTCCCGCACCTGCTGTCCCTTTGCATCCCGGGGGAAGGGGCGAGGGAGAGGGTAGCTGCGGAGCGAAGCGCGCCCCGGAACCCCAGTCTGCTGAACTGTGGGGCGTAGCCATTCCAGCTGCTGCAAAACTTTCTGACTACCTGTAAGTCTGTGGCCTAATGTGCACCCTCCACTCCCCCACCCCCCACTTACTTTCCTACTTTAGGGACAATACCTGTGGGTAGTAGGTCTGGAATAAGGGACCCCGCTCTTGCCCTTGATGATGGCATAGGGCCATAGGCTTGGAGTTAAAGCTGCATCCAGGTGTATGTAGCTGCGGCGAGCAGGTGGTATAATAATAACACCAATAATAACAATTAGGATTTATATAGCATGTTGAAATTTGCACAGCGAATGCAGCTTTCAAAAATGATTTCTGAACAATCACCCCCTCCCTTGGATCAGTAGTTATTCCCTGTATTTTATTTCTGCTATTAATGAATAAAAAAGTTAAAGTTTCAATTTCAGTTCCTGGGGTTGGGTTGGAAAGTTGAGACCCACGTGGTTACTAATCTTCTACAAGTGTCTTTGCTTTTTATTCCCGCCCCCCCTCACCCCTTATGTTTTTCCCTTGCTCTGAAAGGTTTCTGCGGAGGAAAACCGGAGACAGAGAGAATGGAGACCCCAAATTTATAGAAAATGTACAGATCCAGCCTGGTTAATCCTGTTCTTTCTTTTTTGGGCTGGTTTGGTAAGTCTGTTGGGGAGAGGGAGGAGGGAAAGGTGGAGAAGGAAGAGATTTATATGAAATGATGCATCTAAATTAGAACTCTGGTTCTTGTGCCTGGAAGGGCCTCAAGGCCTGGGTTCTATGATTCTACAAAGCTCTATATATTCTACAGTGGAATTTTTTTTTGTAACTAGCTTTATAAAAATATAAATGCTAGTGCTTATGTACCCATTGGGTGCTTAATAAATGTGTATTGTATTATGCAGATAATCCTGAGGAGTCTTGTTGGAAATTTCCTGTGGTCTGTGACCTGAACTCATATGAAATTTTCTCCTGATACCCTTCTGCCAGATCTTAATGGGAGACTCTCTAAGGGACACTGACACTGGAGTTTGCCAAGTGATAATAATGTCATCCAGTCTTCATTTTGTTTTCTGTGGGGATATGTGCTTATCCTCTTACCACCAGAGATTGCTGACTGAGAGTACAGATGATTCTCAGAATGTGATTTGGGATTTCCCTTTTTATTAAAAGGAAAAATGGAAATCAGAGAAAAGAATTATGGAAGACCACTTGGCATAGTGATGAGAAGTATGTTAAATTTATAACCAGAGCATTAGTATCCAGTTGGAATTAAGAGTTTTTACCACTTATCACTCCTGTGACCTTGAGCTTGTCACTTTCATTTTGGGGCTCAGTTTCCTCATCTATAAAATGAGGGGACTGGTCTAGATACTCTCTGAAGTCCCTGCTGTCTCTCAAACCACAATTCTAATTATCACTCATTTTGATTACTCATTTGGCAACTGAGACAAACCCCAGGAGAGTATTCAAGTGACTCTTTGGGGAGTTGTCTTGGACACACATACCTTTTGATATTTCGTGCCTGGAGCCTACTGTTAACAACACCCTGGCCCTCACTTTAAGGTGAATGGTACTGATTCCCCATCCCATCTTTCCTCTCTCCCCCTGACCTACAGCTGCCTCTCTGCTCCTTTCCAGCATAGTCTATAAAGGTTTATGGGTTTCCTCCAGCAAAGGCAAATTCGGAAATATACCAGTTCGGATGATTGTTTGCAGGAAGAGTTTGTAGGATTAATGAAGAGGGTCCCTCTCTCTCTTCTCAAAAATCCAACTAGTGTGGAAAATGAAAAGAGCTCTTTTATTCATTGAAAACAAGAGGGACTAGCCTTACCTGGTCAGGGCATGCTACTTGCTACCTTGTCAATGATTAATTCTGAAAGCAGTGGAACAGCTTCCAAGACCTGTGCACCTGGAATGAGATCCCTGTTGCTTAGAGCCTGGTTGGCGTTGAATGTGGGCAGGTGCCACTTTTGTCCTCCTTTAACACTGGTAAAGATATTGTTGACTCTACTAATTGGTTTCCAAAAAGGCAGTGTAATGCAGGGGGAAGAGGGTTGGTTTTGGAATCGGTACAGTTGTAATCTCAAATCCAGGCACTCCCCACCCATTACCCGTGTGACATTAGGTCAATAATAACAATAACAATAATATTAGCTTTTATGTAATGCTTTAAGAGTTGCAAAGATTTTTACATGTGTTATCATATTTGATTCTCACAAAAACCCTATCAGGTTGGTGCCATTATTTTTTTAAAAAAATTTTTAATAATGGCTTTTTATTTTCAAAATACATACAATAGTAGTTTTCAACATTTACCCTTGTAAAACCTGTGTTCCTAATTTCTCTCCCTTCCCACTCTATTCTCCTAGGTAGAAAATTATTTAATATAGATTAAACATGTACAATTCTTCTAAACATATTTCCACATTTATCATACTGCATAAGAAAAATCAGATCAAAAAGGGAAAAAATGAGAAAGAAAAAAAGCAAACAAACAACAATAAAAAAAAATGAAAATACTATGTTGTGATGTTGGATGCTATTGTTATCCCCATTTTACAGATGAGGAAACTGAGACCGACCCAAGTTAAATGACTTGTTCACGTTTGTGTATTTATGACGTGTCTGTGGCAGGATTTGAATGCAGTCAGTGTGTTCAGCTGACTCCAAGGCAGGCGTTGTATTCCCTAGCCTACCTCCTTTCCTCCTCTCTGGGCTTCAGTTTTCCCATCTGTAAAATGAGAAGTTGTACTAAATTAGGGCTTCTTAAACTTTTTTCACTCACGACCCCTTTTTGCCCAAAAATTTTTTGCGTGGCCCCAAATATATAGGTATATAAAATAGGTATACAAATCAAACATTTGTTGATAATAAATCATAATTTCAGAACCTTACATTCAATTATGGGACCCTATGTGAAGTGGGGAACCACTGTTTAAAAAGTTGAGGACTAGATGACTTCTAAATTACCACATCAAAAGCTTTCATCATGCCAATTGGCTGTGAACAATTAGTACACCTAATTTGGAATTCAGAGAATTGGGATTCAAATTCTTACTTTTCTTATTTGTAAAATTAAGGGATTCTATTAGATCACCTCAGAATCCCTTTCCTATTCTTAATTTATCATCTTATAGAAAGTACATAGAAATAAAATTAAATATTCTAAGTAGATGAAAGATTTTGGGGGAGAGAGTTTCAGGGTATCTAAGATTTGGGGGGGAGTGGCAAGAGAGGTAACAGTCAAGTATTTAAGTAATGGTCTATTGGAAAGAGTTAATATAACACTCCTTCAGGTTTATCACTAATTTTTCCCCACCATTTGTATGTCTTTCTACATTGTTTAGTGGGTATGTTGACATTTAAAGGCAGGCGAGTAGATTCCTGCACAGAGCTGCTTTCTCTCACAAATGGTCATTTTAATCTTCAGCTTTCAGTTCCAAACCCATTCTGGGAAAGAATCCTTAGCTGACAAGGCATTCACTTTCCTAAATCAGAGCTTTGGGGAAAGGGCAAACCAACTGCCCCTGGTAGGGGCCAGCAGAGTGTACCCAATTAGGGCCAAACAGAAAGTCCTGACTTTAGGAGACCCTCTTCCTAGGAGACTAGAAAATAGTGCCTATAGAATCTACTCAGTAACACTGAATGTGGATCAAGCATAGTATTTTCTCCTTTTTTTTTTTTTGTTGTTGTTTTTGTGTGCTTTTTTTTCCTTATGGATTCTTTCCCTTTTGATCTGATAATTTTCACAACATGCTGAATGTGGAAATATGTTTAGAAGTGCATATGTTGAACTATATCAGGTTGCTTACTGATTTTGGTGGAGGGAGAAAATTTTGGAACACGAAATTTTGCAAAAGTGAATGTTTAAATATATAGGGCTGATTGCCATCTTGGGGGGGGGTGGAGGGAGGGAGGGGAAAAAACGAAACATAAGCGAGTGCAAGGGATAATGTTGTAAAAAATTACCCTGGCATGGATTCTGTCAATACAAAGTTATTATTAAATAAAATAAAATTAAAATAAAAAAAAAGAAATATTATTATCCCTGTGCTCCTTTGATTGAATCCATTTTATGGATGAGGAACTTGAGTCCTGATTCAAAGTTCAAGTCCTCCTGTCTCCCAAATCCATTTTAAGAATTCCCAAGTCTGAGTAAGATTTCTTTTTTTTTAAGATAATTGGGGTAAATGACTTGCTCAGGGTCATGCCGCTAGGAAGTATTAAATGGCTAAGACCAAATTTGAATTCAGATCCTCCTGACTCAAGAACCAGTGCTCCATCCATTGTACCATCTAACAAATCCTGAAATTATCTGCTCTTGAGTAAGACTGGGTAAGGAGAAAATTTCTTTATACCTAAAGATGAAAAGATGCAATGAAATCCACTCACCTTATTAGATTTTTAAATATATATTTTTAAAGTATAGCTTATTATAAGCAAAGGACCATGAAGCTGAAACATGGAATATAGGGAAGGGTGTAATGCTACTTATAAAAAGAGGGAATTAGGATGACAGTTTAAAGAGCTCTAGCTTTTCAGGCAAAGGATCTAGGTTCAAATCCTGTCTTTCATACTTTCTACCCATGTATTACTGAAGATCCCTAGGTCCTCTTTCTTTATCTATCAAAGGAGGGAGTTGGGCTAAGCTGGCCTTTGAGATCCCTTCCAACTCGAAATCCGTGATCCTATGATGAGATTTTCCTTTCACGTCAAAGTTTCTCTGACTTTTAGACATGAGTTTTATAAGAAAAAGGCTGCCTTTCATTCACCCCTTGTTCTCATTGGGTTTGACGTAGGCATTCATCATGGGCTATTCTGTGATTGCTGGAGCTGCAGAAAGACTGGTCTTTGGCTATGACAGCTATGGGAACGTGTGTGGCAAGAAGAACTCCCCCGTGGAAGGGGCCCCTCTTTCTGGACAGGACATGACTAAAAGGAAGTAAGTGCCTGCATCAATTTCTTAAATAGTTCCGAGATCATCATCCCCTGATCCAGTAGGTATCTGAAGGTAGATCTGAACTCAGTTCTTCCTAATTGCAAGTCCACCATTCTATCCTCTGTGCTGCCTAGAAGTCTTCAATTATTCATTGTAGATCTACAACTATCTGGAACCTCAGGTGGCATCTAATCTCATCCCCTCTTATTGCAGATGATGAAGCTGAAACCCAGGGTGATTAAGTGTTTTACCCAAATTTACCCAGATCGTAGTCATCAGTGATGAAATTTGAATCTAGATCCTTTGATTCCAGAGTTTATTTAATCCTTTAACTCAACAAATACTAGTTAAGCTCTTCCTAGATGAAGACCCTGTACTCACACATGAGATAAAAAGGAAAAAATTACATAGAATCATGGAATTTCAGATTGGACGAGACCTCAGCCATTTTATTCATATCCAACCCATATCAGAAATGAACCCTCACTAATAAATCCTAAAAAAAGTGGATAATAATAATAGCAATAATTAACTAGCAATACAAGGTTAGCAGGCAGATCCTCCATGAAGATCTCCAAGGAAGGGAAGAACATTGCCTTCCAAAGTAGCCTATTCGGCTAGACATAGCCTTGCCCTCAAGGAGCATACAGTCTAGTGGGGAGGAAGGGTCAGACATTTATAGAAACAGCTCTAACACTAGGTAGAATACAAATAGATGCAAAGGAGAGGTTGGGGAAAATATCAAGGAAGTTTTATAGAGGAGATAATTTCAATAGACGGCAATATAAACTTTTTCTAGACATTAAACAAGAACACGTCAAGTCTGGCTAAAAAGATTAGCACAAAACAAAGCAGAAAAGTTAGACCCAATGTAGAGGGCCTTGAAAGTCAGTTAAGAACTTTGCATTTTACTTCATAGGGAATAGGGAGCTATAAACACCCGAGCACAGAAAAATATTATGATCAGATCTGTCAAAAAGATTATTGTGACAGTGATATAAGGACAGATGGTCCATTAGAAAGCTGTTTCTTGCTATGGTCTTTTTGGAGAGTGATGGAGGCTGAACTAGAATAATTATGGGAGGATTGTAAAGACATGAACAGAGGAGAGAGATCTTAGTCAAGATAGAATCCCTAAGTCTTTCAAGCTGCTTCAACATATCAGGAGAAGGAGGAGGAAGGGCCAAAGATAAATCTGAAGTTTGGGGCTTGAGTGACTGGGAGATGGGTGGCACCATAAATATGCAAAAATTAGGAGGAGGGTCATGAGGAGTTGGAAGAGACATCAAGAGTTACTTAGTTCAAATTTTAGCCCAAAAGGAATCTCATTACAACATACCGCAATGAGTGGTCATCCTCAGTGTGTTTGCTTGAATACCTCTGAAGATAGAGCATGCGTTTCATTCCAAGGATATATCCCAAGGCAATCCATTCCACTTTGGGATAGTTTTCTTTGTTAAAAATTTTTTTCCAAGTCTGCCCTTTGGGGCCAAATGATTAAAATCTAACTTCTCTTATACATGACAGTCTTTCTAGATGGGAAGAAGACTTCTATTTTAGACAGAAATATCAAAGGGATGTTCAGGTGGAAATGGTAACATTCAGCAAAAAGATGGAAAACAAGGTTAAAGTTCAGTGAGATTTTTATGAATCTAGCCAGAAGACTAGATTAGATTGCCCCAAAAGATAATATAAGCAGAAGAGAAGTAAATATTTATAAGAGAGAGGGTGGGAAAGAGAAAGTGAGATACCAGATAAAGAACTATAAATAGAACTATGTATAGAATGTGATATACTATATACATATATATACAAAAACAACTTAGATCCATATTTGCGTCTAATAATCATCTCTAAGGTAGGGGGGGGGAAGAAATTTAAATGATAACTTTATTGTGTTTTTAAAAGGAATAGCAAATTGCACATAATATATTTTACAAGTTTTTATGCAATCAGTTTTTAATTATACTATATCATGGAAATGCTTGTTTGATTCCATGAATTAAAAATAAAATAAATTTTTTTTTTCCAAAAAGAGCTTTGGGGTAAAAAAAGAGGGTAAGAGAAAAAAAAAGAACCAGAGAGATAAACCAAAAAAGAAGAGGGCAGGGTACGTGAAAGTTTTATCATAGAAAGTCAAAGAACAAAAATTCATCAGTAGTTCATGAGACCAGATGTTATGGAATAGAATTGATTTAGAGCTAGGACTTTAGAAGGGACCTCTTAGAAGTCAATGAGTTCAGTCCCTCATTTTATAGCTGAGGAAACTGAGGATGAAAGAAATTAAGCCCCGAGTCACAGATTTCATAAGTTTCTGAAGCCAGATTTGGACTCAAATCTTGCTGATTGCTGGAAGGGACAGCAAGGTGGCATAGTAATTAGAACACTGGGCTTGGAGTCAGGAAGACTCATCTTTATAATTTCAAATCTGTCTTCAAAGGACTTTGTAGTTGTGTGATAAGGAGTAAGTCGCTTAACTCTGTTTACCTCATTTCCTCATCTGTCAAATGAGCTAGAGAAGATAGCAAATTATTCCAATATCTCCAATAAGAAAATTCTCAGTGGAGTCTGGAAAAATCAGTAATAGTAACAGACGACAACTTCTCTATTACAGACTTACTCACCGGTTAAGGGGTCTCGTGAAGGGGCTTTTTGGATTGGAGAATTAGGAAGCCTGGAAAGAACAGTTTCAGGAAACTGAGGACAGAAACTCATTTTAGGGGAGAGAGGAATGAATAGTACATAGTTTTAAAAAATTGAGGCAGATAACATCAGCATCAAGAACTTTTTGGTCTGTCAATAAAAAGTTATTTAAAGAAAAAAAAATTTTTACATTTTTAAAAATTAAAAAAAACTTTTTGGGGGGACTTTGGAAATAAAGTGAAGAAGAAGGGATACAACAACTTGAGGAGGTGGTATTGGAGAAGGGAATTGTGGTCAAGAAAAATATACGGTGGTGGGGTTATAAGAGATGGGAGCCCTGAGTGTATTAGTGGGTAGAAGGAAAGGAACATAGCTGGTGGTGGTTTTGAAATTCCTCCATCCCTGGCAGCAGCATAGGGGAGTATTGAAGTGGTCAGGAGGGAGAGGGAAGGAAAGGGAATGTTTCTGCCCAGTGAAGAAGGATGCCCAGCCTCAATCATGTGAATTTTGCTCTACCTAGACCAAGCCCCAAATGTAGCTCCAAGAGTTTTTTTGAATGCAGAGGGGAAAGAGGGCTAACCTATACAAAATGTATACGTATTTGGAAATATCTACTTCTATGAGTGCTTTTGTGCAAGAGGAATGAGTCTGTTGCTCCTCTCTGTCCTAGCCCTTGCCCCTGTCCCTAAGTTTCCCCCGCCCCCTTCCCTTCTCTGCAGAAAGTTATGATGTGAAAACTTACTTGCACACATTCAGGTTTAAAATATGTCTTGTTTTTGTTTGGGATTTGTAATCTCATTCATGTGGGAACTGTCAGCATGGAATCTACCTCTTTAGACACAGAGCAGCAACTCAGCTGTAGTTTACAGTTTTAGAAAGTTGCTGGGGGCATTTAGAGAGACGTTTCACCCATCCCTGCTACTCTGCCTCCAATCACATTATCCTTCTATGTAAGAGGCAGAACCTGAAGTCTGGCCTTATTTCATTCAATTCCAGCATGCTACCTCCTTATTTTATTCAATCAACAAGCATTTATGTGCTACTATGCTTTATTATATTACAAACTTTATTATTTATTATTAATATTATAAACATTAATCCATGATAAAGACTATATATAATATATACTAAATATTAATATCATAAGCTTTATTATGTGGTATTATCTTCTAGGCACTGAAGACACAAGATCAAAAGAATTAAACAATCCTTACTCCCAAAATTACATTCTAATGAGGGAGAAAACAAATCTATATATAAAGTATGTTTTAGGCAAAAGACACCAACTATGTCCAGGCTGTAGTTAGTAGCTACTTCTGATCTGGATCACAGTCTCATGGGACCAAAAGGATCTTAGAGATCATCTAAAAGTAAGGAAGCGAGTATTTATTGACTACTGTATGTCCAGCACTGCCTCAAGTCTCTGTTTCTCTGTCTCTCTGTGTCTCTGTGTCTCTCCTCTCTCTGTGTGTTTCTCTGTGTCTCAGTGTCTCTCCTCTCTCTGTTTCTGTCTCTGTCTCTCTGTCTCTGTCTCTGTCTCTCTCTGTCTCTCTGTCTCTGTCTCTGTCTCTCTCTGTCTCTCTGTCTCTGTCTCTGTCTCTCTGTCTCTCTCTCTCTGTCTGTCTCTTTCTCTCTGTCTCTCTCTGTCTCTCTCTCTCTTTGTCTCTCTGTCTCTGTCTCTCTCTCTGTCTCTCTCTGTCTCTGTCTCTCTCTCTCTGTCTCTCTCTCTCTCTCTTTGTCTCTGTCTGTCTGTCTCTTTCTCTCTGTCTCTCTGTCTCTGTCTCTGTCTCTCTCTGTCTCTCTGTCTCTCTCTCTGTCTCTCTGTCTCTCTCTCTCTCTCTGTCTCTCTCTCTCTCTGTCTCTGTCTGTCTGTCTCTTTCTCTCTGTCTCTCTCTGTCTCTGTCTCTCTCTCTCTGTGTTTCTCTCTGTCTCTTTATTTCTGTCTCTGTCTCACACACACATGTCTATGTATATATGTGTGTGTGTGTGTATAATTTGATCATCAAAACAACCATAGGAGGTAGATGCTGTTATACCCCTTTAAAAGTTCAGAAACTTGAGTCAATCAAGAAGTAATGAATGTCTGAGGCTGGACTCTATCTACTATATTACCTTGTGGCATTATTTAATCCCATCCATTTATTTTACAAATCCAGATCCGGAGTTACACAAGTGCAAAGGTCTTGGTGCGGATTTAAGTTTGGAAGAATAAAAATGATAATGTTAGGGTCATGTGAACTTTATTCATACTCCTTCTTAGTACCCAGTATAGATATCATAGGATCATAGACTCAGATTTAGAGTTAGAGTAGTTTGCCATTTCTTTCTCCAGCTCATTTTACAGATGAGGAAACAAAGAGAGTTAAATGACTTGCCTAAGGTTGCCCAGCTGATAGTGTCTGAGGCTGAATTTGAACTGGCGTCTTTTGGACTCCAGGCCAAACACTGTGTCATCTAGCTGTCCACAAATACTTTAAAGGCTGCAGTTAAAAAATAACAAGAAAAATGACCTCAAACGTAATTCTCTCCTCTCCCTAGGCATGTATTCTTTATGAATTCCTGTAATTTGGAAACCAAAGACCTCAAAATCAATTCCATTGCTCTCTGTGTATCCAGTTGTCCTGAAGAACAATTAGACACCCTGGAAGACATCCAGCTCTTCGCCAAGAACAATGGTAGGAATTAGGCAGCACAGACCGGCTCCCCCCTTCCCCTACCCATCTGAAACTTAAGAAGTGTGACATGCAGTCCTCTTCATGAGGGGGATATTGTGAGCTGAGTTTCTTGGGGTGTATTACTTCCTTGCATTGGATAATAGAGGTGATAGATTTCTCTACAGCTTGTCCAGTTTTATCCAGGTGTGTCTATATTTATCTGAAACATTAGTTCCTCTTTGTATGTGTACTCAAGGTTGGAGAACATTTTTTTTCCCATGGAGATTGCCACTATTCAACAAGTGGACCAGTATATATGATTTATTACTGAACAGAACAGTGGGGAGAGTGTGTTAATTCAAAGAGAGAAGTATTTTAATTCAAAGAAGGAAAGGAAGAGAAATCCCTGAACGCAGATTATGAAAAAATATACTTATTTTGTCTGTAGTAGCACTATACAATACTTATGAAACCTGAAGTCTATTAAAATCTTCAGATCTTTCTTTTCTCCCCAAATTAACTGCCTTTTAACTATATCTCCACCTCCAAAAATAGTATTTTTCCTCCTGTACTACCCAGCTGTGTGGTAATGTCTACCATTAGTACAATTAATACCTACCACTGCTGCTGGGTCATATAAGTTTCATTAAGAGAGCCATAGGCAGGGGCACCTAGAACACTGCACAGACCTTTAAATCTGGCTTTAATTACTTTACACTTAACTAGCTGTTCAATCCTGGCCAAGTCACTTAACCCTGATTGCCTCACCAAAAAAAAAAAAAAAAATGAGAAGAGGGCTAGCCATAGGTAGAAGGGACATCTCAATTGACTTGAATCCTAATTAGCCATCATCCTCAGGCTCACTCATTCGCTGTTTCACCCACTGTTCAATAAAGGGGGAAATCAATGTCTCAGAACAAGGGAATTGACACTATTTGACATGAGAGACAACCATATTGAAGGGAAGATTTCCTCCTGGACAGGATTCGAGCTAAATCACTGAAATACAAATAAACCCTCAGAACCCACTGAACTCACCAGATTCTCATCTATGTTTTGTGCTTTTAGGTTCATTCCTTTGTGTTTATAACTTGAATTCTGTCAACTATACCCAAAATCCAAGTGCTGCCTCATTGTGCCCCAGGCTACCTGTTCCACCAAGGTAAGATGTTGCCTAGATGGTCATAACCCATTAGGGTGGAAGAGACCATAGGATCCTAGCTTTAGAGCTAGCTTGAAGGGGCTTCAGAGACCATCTAGGCCAACCCCTGATTTTACAGATGAACCTGAGGTCCAGAGAGATTAAATTTGTAGATTAATTAATTTATCCAAAATCCATCAGAGTATTATGTATCAAAATTAGAATTTTATTTGGGTTTCTTTGCCACCAAAACTTCAGATAGTATGCCAAAATTTATATTCCATTTCAAGTGGTAAAATGGAGACCATTCACACACAAGAACCCCTGCAGACTACATATTGACTTAGAAAATCATTTATTAACATTATTTATGTTTTATTGTTGTTGTTGTTTTTATTTATTTTGTTAACTACTTCCCTTTAACGTGGTTCAACTCTCACTTGAGAATGTTGAGAGCAGATGTTTGGCTCCTCTGATCTAATCCATCTCTTCACTTTACAAATGCATAAAATCAGCTCAAAAATGAAAAAAGTGACTTGTCTGAAGTCATATTATAAGAAAGAGGCAGAAACAGGGCTGCTGGTAGACTAGATTTCTAATCTATTTTCACTGTGATACAATAGGAATTCTCAATTTTTTTTTAAATCTTAGGACCCCTTTACAGTATTACAAACTGAGTACTCAATGAATTTTGATTTATGTAGGTTATATCTATTGATATTTGCCATACCAAATATTAAAAGTGATTCATATTTAAATATTTGTTTGTTTAAAATAACCACTACACACCTATACATGATAACATAAATAGTATTCTTTTAAGGAAAGTAACTATGCTTTCCAAAACAAATTTTCACGTGTAGCTAGATGGCACAGTGGATAAAGCACTGCCCCTGAAGTCAAGAGCACCTGAGTTCAAATATGACCTCAGACACTTAGTACTTTCTAGCTGTGTGACCCTGGGCAAGTCACTTAACCCCAGTTGCCTCAGCAAAAAAAAAAAAAAAATTCTTTTCAAAACAAGAATGGGTTTTTTTTTTTTTTGGTAATTCTCTCTCTCTCTCTCTCTCTCTTTCTGTGTATATATATGTATATATACATATATAGATAGATAGTTAGATAGATAGATACATAGATACATAGATATGATTATCCAAGTTCTCATATCTACTTCTGCATTCAATATGTTGCTTTAATTGAAAAAATAAAGAAAACCTGACCTGTCAGATATATAGTAGAAAAAAGAAAGAATTATTTGTATATTCAAATAGTGTTTTAATATTATGAAAATTATTTTTAACTTGAAGACTCTCAGAAAGGGTCCCTTGACCTCTATGGGTCTGAAGACTATATATTGTAAACTGTTAGACTACAGTATTCATTGAATGCTTGCGGTGAGTCAAGCCCAGGACTAGATAATTTGGAGATATAGAAAGATATGTTTTCCTGCCCTCCGGAGCAAGTTAAATGCTAGTAATAACAATGAGAACTCCATAATGCAAAAAAAATCTCTGCTTATGCAATTTAGAAAATTGAGCTAAGGGTGGATAGATTTCAAGCTTAAGTTCACCTGGCTAAGAAACTAATAGGAGTTAAATCAAACCATTAAGCAAGAAGATGTTGGATAGCGCAAGGTGGTATAAGGGAGGACCTTTTAGTTCTCCCCACTCATCCTATGACCACCTCAACAGAGGCAGTAAGGGAGGAGAAAACCATCTGTTCCTCTCCCCATGATAATGTGCCTGCTGAACGTCAGAGATAAATGCTACTTTTATTGTCTGCTCAAGGCCATTTTGTTTATAGACACACCCTCTATACAAGTTACCTTGTACAATGTTATTTTGCAATACCATCATTAATATTATTATTACCTCAATTACATTTTAGACCTGTAGCCAGTCAAAAGAAATTAGCTTTTTATTACAAAAGAAAGTTCAATTTGAGGGGTAAAGATGATATTTCTGTCAAGAAATCATTGTGAAAGAGGTCAAGGAACTTTTTTTTTTTCAGAAGGGAAGTTTGGCCAAGCAATGCTTATAAACCAAAAGAGTGTCTGTGTCAGTTGGACTTAGGAGGCATAGATGCTGGTGATCAGGTTATAAAATATAAATATTATAGTATAGTGTGATGGGTAACTAGGTGGTACAATGGATAGAACATCAAGTCTGGGTTAGGAAGACTTATCTTCCTGAGTTCAAATCCACCCTCAAATACTAGCTATGTGACCCTGGGTAAGTCACTGAATCCTGTTTGACTCAGTTTTCTCATCTGTAAAATGAACTGGAGAAGGAAATGGCAAATCACTTCAATATCTTTTTGCCAAGAAAACCTGAAACAGGGTCAGAAAAAGTCAGACATGACTGAAGAATATAGTATATAATATCTAAAATTTAGATATTAGCATAGTGCTTGCACATAATAAGCACTGTATAAAACATTCGCAATTATCAGTAACAGTAGTAATAGTAATAGTAAGGACTCTATAAATGTCAGCGATTATCAATAGTGGTAGTAATGTAGTAATACTACCACATATAAATATATAAATGTTAACAATTATAAGTAGTAGTAGAAGTAGTACTAGGAAGCACTATATAAATGTTAGCAATTATCAGTAGTAGTAGTAGTAGTAGTAGTACTCAGTATAAACATTAGTAATTATCAGTAGTAATAATAACCGTAGTAGTAGTAATAGTGGAAGAAGAGAACTGGCCTTAGAGTCAAGAAAAGCTAGATTCAAGTCCTTCCTTGGACACACAGTCAGTGACAGTGTGATCCTAGAAAATTTTCTAAAACATTTATAGGGTACTTTAACACTGGCAAAGCACTTTACATCTGTTATCTTATTTGATCCTCACAACCCTGGGAGGTAGGTGCTATTATTAGCCGTATTTTACAGTTGAGGAAACTGAGTCAGCAGGAAATTACAATGACTTGCCCAGAATCACACAGCTAGTAAATGTCTGAGGCAGAATTTGAAATCAGATCTTTGCATCTCTAAGCTCAGTGCCCTGTCCCATAAAAACTTGACTGCCTTTATAGGATAAACAACCCATTGAGTTGATCTATCAATACATATATCTTGACCAAATGCTATAGATGGACAATGAACTAGCCCCCAAATTGAATAATTGCAGAGTAGTCAGCAACAGCATTAGAGAAACTACTCAATGCTTCAGGGATTCCCAGATTTTTCTTCCTATCTCCCCAAAGTCCATTTTCCCAGCAATACTTTTCACTCAGTGCTCCTAGTTCCCATGGCTGAGAGTCGTGGAATCCTATGGAGAAGAATTCCAAACGGAGATGACCCAGAAGGCAAAAGATGATGCATGGGGAGAACAAGTCAGCTGTAGGATTTAACCCATAATTCCTTTACAGGTCAGAAACAGCATCAAAAATACCAACTAACTCTTGTATGAAGGGGCCAGTCACATAGCAAGAGCAAAGGACAGCAGCTAGGAAGTGTAACTGCTTCACTGGAATCCATGAGATAACCATTGGAAAACCTATACTGTAGTGGGTAGAAGTCATATGGAGGTTTTATGGAAAGTCTCAAATAAGAATCAAGTGGAGTAAAAGACATGAAGGGATTGGTAATCTTTGTGGGAAGGACCTTGGAAATCATAGGATCATAGATTTAGAACTAGAAATTACTTTAGAAATCATTTAGTCCAACCCCTTTATTTTACAGATAGGGAAACTAAGGCTGGAGAGGAGGAAAGCAAGTGACTTAGAGTCACAAAGCTTTTGTAAGAGAGCTAATTAAGGATTTGAACACAGAAGTCCAACTCTCTACCGTAGCAGGCTTTCAAATAAGATTTTATGCAGTGTTCTCACTGATGAGATCACAGATTCATTGAAGGACAGATATTTGTAATTTATTGTACATAAATCACACTGTGAAAGTTCTGAAATTATTCTGTTACATTGTTCAACCAATCTGTCCCTTGTAATGTTGGTTACAGAACAGCTTCGGAGTTCCTTCCCTGAGTAATGATTAGGAGAGCTGGGGTGGAAGTAGGACTAGTGCTCTAGAGGGTGCTACTATATACTTAAATACCTTTTTGAAGGCAGTGGGTAATAAGGAAAGTAAGCCCTATCTTTATAATAGTTTCTTTTCTCAGTGATGGGTGTTGAGGGGCTAGGCTCAACGTAGGTCTTGTCATTTAAAAACATTATTCCCAAGGCATTTTGATTCAGAATCCTGGGCTGCCTCTACCAGAGTCTGAGGAGAGATGGCAATCAAGGTGCTGATAATGCTTTGACTTATCTCTCATGGGCTCCTTCCTTAAAGATTTTTGCCACTTCACCTAGACCTGTATATCTCTTCATCTTATCCATAAGAATAGCTTTTGTCAGTGAAAGGACCTGGATCTGTGTTTTTGTTGATATTTTTCCAAAAAAGAAATGTACCAGTGCAGGTCAGTACCTTCTCTACAATTTAGATTCTTAGGAAGTTTCTTAGAGCACTAAGAGATTAAATGATTTGCCCAGGATTGTATGATCATCCATATATATCTGGATCCAGATCTCCCTGATTTTGAGACCACCTTACTATGTCACCTTGCCTCTCAATTCCAAATGCTTCACTAAAACCTAGTTGAACTATGTCAACAATATTCCCTTAATCTACTAATCAAGTAACATTCTCCATGAAAATCCTGCTGACTCTTTATATTATTGCTTCCTTTTCTAGATGTTCACTAATTATCTCTTTAATAGTATTTTATAAATTTTATCTGGAATCAAATTCAAGCTCACTGGTCTATAGTGTAAAGATCTTATTCTCTTTTTTGAAAACTGAGCTATTTGCCTTTTCAGTTCTCTGATACTTCTTCCACTTTCTATAATATTCCTTTCTTTAAAAAAAAAAAAAAGCTTTATTAGTACCCCTTGTTTTTCAGTACAGACAGATCTATGCATATCTCTTTACATTTGTATTGCGACCACCAAACCAAAAAACAATTTTTATAATTTTTCAAAGATCAGTTTCACTAGTTCAGTAATCTCATCTGCCAGCTTTTGAAATCCATGGAGATATATTAATGATTTGCTTGTAACCTTGAAGTCATCAAAGATAGTTAGGTCTTTTCTTATTATCTCCCTGCTCATTTTGGATTTTGACCCTCTTTTAGCTACTTTTATTTTTCCATTTTCAATCCCTAGTTATTCATGTTCTCAGAACAAAATGAAAAATTTAAGTTGAATAGTTCTTTCTTCTTCCATTCTGATTTTATCCTTTGCACCTTGAGCAGCAATCCTATGCCTCTTACCCGTAGAGCTAAAAGTGTCTCTGCATTCTCTTTGTGTAAAGCACCTGAGAAATATTGATACTTTAAAGATAAGAAATGACAAGATCAAGCACCTCATAGGCATTCAGTCATAGAATTGGAGATCAAAGATATCTGGAGTTGTCCTTGTGCTATTTCTTCTAGAGTCAGTGCCATTTGTCCTCAGTAAATCTGAGAGACAAGGAGAACTGTTGGAGAGGAAAGCAATCCACTCCCTTCCTCAGGAATGTCTTCTCCTCTGAGTCTCCTCTGAGATGTCAAACATACGTTGGTGAAATATAGCCATGCTGGGGAAGAAAATAGCAAATGTTTTAATAACTCACATCTAAGTTATACAACAGCTGAAGACAGAGAAATACAATGAGTACTACTTGAAACTAGTGAAGCAGTTAAAGGAGTATGGGCTTTTTAAAGTTGGAATGTAACCAGGGCTAACTGAACTTGCTCTTCTCACTGAACATGGGATTTGAATGCCACAGGAAGATTTGGGGCAGTGCCCCTGGGTTTTTTAAATTTCATTTGTTTTAATGTAAACTTAATAATTATCACCAAAAACTACAAAACAAGAACACAGAAAGAAGGAATGAACTCTTAACAAAAATCATTATTAGCGTTTAAGAGAGTAGAACAAAAACAAGTCAATGATAAGTGATAAATGTGTTTGCCTTGGTTCTTCAACAAAGTCTTCCTAAAATCCTGCTGGTTGGGGCTCTCCTTTCTTTGACTGGTCTTATGATTTCTTCAGCCTAGAGATATCTCAGAGGGCAGCTAAGTGTGCAGTGAATAGGGCATCAGGACTGGAGTGAGGAGGACCTGTATTTAAATGTGACCTCAGACACTACCTGTGTGACTCTGGGCAACTCACTTAACCCTGTTTGCCTCAGTTTCCAGTAACTCTGTAAAAATGAGCAGGAGAAGCAAATGACAAACCACTGTGTTATCTTTACCAAGAAAACCCCACATGGGATCACAAAGAGTCACAGAAAAGGGACTGAACTGTGAGATTCCAGTCAATAACTTCCATGAAATACAGATCAGAATTTGTTTTGTAACTTATAAGAAAGTTATGGGAAATTGCTTTTGGCTTACTTTCTCTTTTCCTACTGAGTTGTGATAACTGTCATCTGCATAGTATTTTAATGTTTGCAAAAGTACTTAATGTTATCTCATTTGATCTCAACAACAACCTTGTGAGCTAGTTGCTATGCCCATTTTGCAGATGAGAAAACTGAGACTCAAAGAAATAAGGTGACTTGCCCAGCATCTCTCAGCCTAGTAAGTATGTGATGTGGAATTCAGACATACGCCTTTGAGCATTCTCTCCACTGTGACCTGTAATGTGTATTCATAAAGCTTTTTTCTGCTGTATATTTTTAATTCAAAGCAAAACTAATAGTTAAAGTTCAGATGGATAATTATACCAGAAGAATGAATTATCCCTCTAATCCCACGCTGGTTAAAAATAAATGTTATATCATGAATTGCAGCTATGCCATGATATCATTGCTCTCCTGTAAACACTCATCTAATGCTGGCTCTTTAAAGGAAGACCAAGATGAACAAATCCATTTCTCCCTCTTCAATGACTGACATTTCTTGAGCTGAAGGGGACTAAGATTATCTCCATAATTCTATCCCCTTTTATAGGCAGGTGGAGTAGGATATTTTATTTCGGGTTGTGCTGCTAAGGTGTTTTTTCCTTTTTCTGAGAGGCAAAAATCTTATCCTGGCCTAACACTGGCAAGCCCAGAAGACTATTAAATTTGAGACATTTGGCTGTGGCACCAAAGGACATTTTCCAAATACCTCTCTCTGACTAAGCCAATTGTTTACTTTTTTTTTTTTTATCGGTCACTGGGATGGCTGATCCACCCTTTCCAGCAATGTCTGAGTATCAAGGACACCCTCCACGTTTGTAGAGGCACAAAATCACTTTGCTCAGTAATGGAAGCATGGCTCAGTAGATAATACAAGAGCCCAGTGCCTCTCTTTTCCCATCTTAACCTACCCAGTACTGTGTTGGACTTTCAATTTTAAATATACAATAACTTAAGTTAATAAGTACTTGCTATAATCAGGGCAGTCCTATGAGAAGTCCTATGAGAATTCAGTGCAATGGATAGAACTTTGGCAAGTTATTTAATTTTTAGGTGCCTCTGTCTACTCTTGAAACCTTTTTTTGTTTAGGGACATTTTGTTACCAAATAATCACTAGGAAGTTGTTTTTTAATGTGTCCAGGGCATTTAGTTCAGCCATTGATTTGTGCTGGGAATAGTGGGGACAGAATTTGGCAGACAGTTGAGCATTCGTCAGCTACCCTTGTGTAGAAAAATCAAGGGTAAGAATCAAGGAAACTAATTGTGAGGGTGGGATTCAAGGAATTGGTCCAGCAAAGATAAGAAGATAACATCTTCCATTTCTTGCTTTTTCTGAAAAAGAAGTGTTTTCTCTGTATCCTTCCCTCCAACTCCTCTTCTGGCAAGACATTCATGTCTGGAGAAGGGTCAGTGGTGCTTTCCTTGGAAACATATCTGACCACCCAACTTTCTTTCAGTTTCATGCTCCTATCTAGCTTCCAATGCTTCCAAAGGTTCTGGGTTTTGTAGGCGCTACCAGTACTGCTGGGTTCCAACTCCTTCCAAGTCATGGGGGGGGGGGACAGGTACATAAAAAAGGGTCAATCATGACTCTCTGAGTTAGGACTTTATAGATGTTGACCCCCATGGCATATGTGACAAACAGGACTTGCATATATCTGGGTCCTTCAGGGACTCTGCAGACAAGTATATCCCAGAAAATCTAGCGTATAGAAAGTGGCAGTACCAAGTAGCAAGGAATCCCACCAGATAATTCTGTTCAGGGTTGTTCCAAAGATACACTGTGTCATTCTCCTTAGGTCTTTTATCTATTAAGTCATAAATGGACTTCAGTCATCATTGGGCACAGAATGCCCAAACTGAAAATTTCTCGTGCTACTTGGATACAAAGACAGAGATGATAGGGTTCCTACCTTCAAGGAGCTTATATTCTACTGAGGAATACAGCATAGACACAAATAAGTATGGTACAGAGGAAACTGAGGAAGAAAAAAGCTCTAATAATGGGAAAATAAGGGAGGCTTCACAGAGAAAAGAAAACAACCATAAAAAACTCCAAAAAACCTAATGCCCAAACAATCTGCTAACATTACACAGTTAAAGATATATATGAAAGGGGTATTAAGTTCTAGAGAAGAAAATAGAAAACCCCCCTTGTGCCCAGAGCTACGTACAGCAATTTCTGCTTTCCTTATCCATCTCTCATTGCCCCCAAATTTCATTTAACAACAGCATTTCAACTTTTTTCTTCCCAGACTCACAGCCATGATTACCAACTTCCTTCCCTTGCAGAGCTTTGTCATTAGTCCCTGCACTCTTGCAGGAGGGGATTACAGAAGAAAGACCAATCCTTCTTTTCAGGAAACTAAAAAGTCTTTTCTAAAGTTAAATAACACTGGTGGAACCTAAAGAAAGGAAGGTTATCCCAGCAGCCGAGAGAATATTGAACCTGGAGGGGAGTCAAAGTACTCCTCTTTCCTCAATGCAATCTCCCCATTCAACTTTTGCTGCTATCATTCAGCAAATTCTGCAAATTTCACTCCATTAAAATATATTACCCAAGCCACATCTTGGAGGCAGTAAGGGGACATAGTAGATAGAGCACTGGACATGGAATCAGGAAATTCGTAGTTCAAACAGCTTCAGATACTTTCTAGCCATGTGACCCTGAGCTAGTCACTTAACCTTTAGCTGCCTCAGTTTCCTCATCTGAAAAATGGATCTAATAATAATACCTACTTCCCAAAATTGTTTGTGAGAAACAAATGAGATACTATTTGTAAAGCACATTATAAACCTTACAGCACTCTACAAATGCTAGCTGTTGACATTGTTGTTTGTTCTCTCCTAGCCTCCAAGTTATTCCTGTTTTCTTAAAGAGTTCATTCCTATCTAGCTGTCTTTTTCTCTTCCCCAACTCCTGTCTTTAATGAAGGCACTTCAGTATTGGTGATGATGCTCTCTCAAACATCCTGATTTCTTAATTCTTCAGTCTTTTTGAATCTTACAATACACATAGACAGATATGTGCACACTCATGCATATACTATGTTTTGACATCCCTCTAAGCATTTTCTCAGTGCTGCAGTAGTGCCTTAAGACTGTAAGTTGAAGCAGAGTTTCTGATCTTCATTGGTAGAGGAGGTTTCCCAATTCAAGAATTTCCTCTGTTAGGGAAATCACAGGATCAGTCCTTCTCCTCTATGAAATGTTTACATATGCATATATATAATTTTTCAAGATAGTGACAAAATTGCTCAGTGAACTTGTACTTCTTTTTATCTAATGTGAATTTTAAAAATGTTTCATTGATCCCTTTTGGGGGGAATACCCACTCCCTCTCTCCCTTTCTCTGATTACTATGTCCTCCAAAAAGATATCCTCCTTTATAATATGAATAAAGTCAAGCAAAAAAAAATGAACTCATTGGCCATATTTGCAGATCACAGTTATGTTGAGTGGTCTTTCTGTGATGTTGAATAGGATGGAGGAGAGAGAGAGAGAGAGAGAGAGAGAGAGAGAGAGAGAGAGAGAGAGAGAGAAGAGGAAGAGAAGGAAAGAGAAAGAAAGAAAGAAAGAAGAGAGGATTGATTTGTTAGGAGAGAGAAAAGAGGTCAGATAAGTAGAAGAGTGATATAGTTAGTGGTGAAGTTATAACTGAGAATGAGGTAGAAAAGAGAGAAAGGAGAATAAATGTATGAAATAATGGAAAATGGCATCCTAAAGTGGTTTGCAGATATTCCAGTGCTCCTTGAAATGTGAATTAGCTTAATATGAAAATGAGATCAGGCCAGGCTCAAGATCAAGTGAGTTAGAGTAGTTGGTGTCTTGGGTTTTTTTGAGTGGCTGCACGGAACAGAACAAAACTGAGTAGTTTGCAGATAGGAAGAGCCTGGCCTTAGTATCATTTATTCCAAGTACTGTCTTGCTAATTCATTCATTAATTGATTATATGTTAAATTGTGTATGTTACAGGCTCCTAATTTAGTTCATCAGATACTTAATGAGTATTTCCTGTATGCAAGGCTTTGAAGATACAAAGGCAAAAACATATTAATCCCTGCCCTCAAGGACCTTATAGTTTCTCTGGGGAGATATCACATATACCAGCTAAAAGCAAGATTGTTTGAAGTAGAATGCTCTGACATTTGGGAGAATCATGGAAGGTTTCATAAAGTCAAGCTTTGAAGGGAAGAAAGGATTCTGAATGGCAGATATGAAGAGGGATTGCATTCTAGGTAATGAGGTATTGGCTAAGCAGAGAGAAGCTTTTGGAAACTACAGAGGTGAAACTAGTACTGAGGCATCACTACTGAGATCGCAGAATCTGGGGTCCTTATACAACTCCCTGTTCTGTACCCAGGCATGCAGTTTAGATTGAATTCAGTCCTAGGAGAAGCACATCTTCACTTAAAAGGATTAAGATCCCTTTCTCAAATTCTTAAACTTGTTAAATCTCTCATTCCAACACTCTAGGCAAAAATTGCTTCAGACTTGGGTGATGGCTCATATCTAGGTCTCCTTAAAGTAAGAACTTACAAAGGAATCCAGTGTATAATATGAATCAGTTGTGGGACAAATAATTTATTCCTTCACACAAGGGGAATGCTCAGTACAGGACATTCCATAAGCATGAATGAACAGAATGAAACAGATTCAGAAACTTCTAACTATTGCTATAATCTCTTATTATAATCAAAATATAAAGCAATTTGCAGTGCTGCTGATTGATATTTATTTCCCACTTCACCTTGACTCAGCACTGTCCTTACAACTCTGCTGGTGAAAAGAAATATGCCTTTCTTGTCTGTGTTTATCCCCTTCAAGAATGCTGGAGGAACTGATTAAGATTCCCCTTCTACCTCCAGGGTACTCTCATAGTAGCTCCAGAGTCTCCTACAGTTTACCTAAAAAGTCAAAGTCAAGATAGCCAGCCAGAAACTTTCTCTTTTAACTGGCATAGCATTGCCCGTGGCTACTGTCATAAGGAAGGAAAATGACCAAGGGAGCACTCAAGGCTTACTATGACTTACCAGAATAGCAGCAATGGGTCGCCTCATGACTAGAAGCAACCACAGTGTTCATCATCTCCAAAATATCCTATTGCCGAACCACACATGTAGCTAGGCAGAATCAGACAAGAGAATATATTAATGTGCTTTGTTAGATAATGGGATGGCTCCAACTACACGGGAAATGGAAGGTTGACCATGAGGAGTTTATTAAAGAGAGAGAACGGTGTGACATGTCATGACATGTGCTTTAGGAATATCACTCTCACAGCCATGTGAAGAATGGTTTGAGGATGGATAAGCCTACAGGTCAAAATTAGGAGGCCATGGTAATAATCCAGGTATAAAATAATATGGACTCAAAACAGTGTGGTAATTGTGTGAGGAGAGATGGATCGGAGTTGTGGACTTGCTGACGAATTAGCCAAACATAAGAGAACAGGACAAGTAAAAAATTCTAAAGTTACAAACTAGGAAGAATGTGGTGCCCTCAACAGAAACAGAAGTTTAGAAGAAGGGCAAGTTTGGGGAAAAGAAACTGAGTTTACTTTGGGATATATTGAGTTTGAGATGCCGATGGGATATCCAAGTTGGAGATGTCCAGCAGACAATTAGTAATGAAGGACAATAACCTGGAAATCATCTGCTTAGAGGTGGTAATTTAGGGGTTAGATGACATCACCATGGTAGAGATTATAGAGAAAGAAAAGAATCATACTACTGAGATAATGCTGGAAGATACCTATGCTCAGTAGAGCAGAAAGAATGAGCAAACAGAGCTTAGAATGAACTGTGAACTAGGGAGGAGAAGAATCAGGAGAAACAGTGTCCTGGAACACAAAGGAGGAGAGAGAATCCAAAAGGAAGGGGATAGTTAATGATATCAAAAGCAATGGAGAGATCAAGGAGAATGAGCATCGAGAAAAAGATTTTGGATTTAGCAATTAAGAGATCATTGCCAATATAGTGCATATCTCTAGGAAGTTCAAGGACATAAAGATTCTATATATAACAAAATATTGAAAGCCTACTTTGTGGTAGCAAAAAATGGAAACAAATTAAGTGTTATCAGTTGAGGAGTGGCTAGCTTAATGGAGTACGTGAATGTAACGGGATTATTTTTCTATAGAAAATTAGGGAATTCAGAGACTTGTATGATCTATTGCAAAGTAAAGAAAGTATAACTATGAGAACAATGTATACAATGCGTATATTAATCATAACACTAAAAACTAATGAATTTTATAGATAGTCTCAGCTCTGGAGAACTGATGAAATATGTCTTCCTCCCTGCAGTAGATAGATGGGGAATTAGAAGTACAGAATTCACAATTAGATATTGTCATCATATTAGCTGATTTTGCCTTCATGCTTTTCTTTGTTTGAAGGAAAGGTTCAATTTGCAAGGGGAAAATTATGGTACAAAAAGCATTTAAATAAATTTTAATAATGCAACAAAAAGGCAGGGGAGAGAGTGTGTTAGTAGCTTTGGAAAAAGCAATTTCAGTAGATTATTGACTCAGAAACCAAAAGGTTAAGAAGTGAGTATGGAGGAAGTAGAGGAAATTTCTCTCCCTAGGAATTTGGCACTAAAAAGAAGGAAAGCTACAGGATGATGGCTGGACAGTGCCAAGATTACTGGCAACAGGAGAAAAAGATACTTGCATTAGCAGCCATCAACTCCAAACCACAGAGAGAATGGGCAGCGGGAAATGAAAATTCTGGGAAACAAAGGATGAGGGACGTTCCACGCGATGTGACTTGCTTATCAACAGAGGACCAAAGTTAATAGTACTGATAGTCAGGAAGGTCATATGAGGAAAGAAATCCCTGATTCCCTTTTCTCCAGGAGCAGTTCTTTTGTTTTCTATCTCTATCTGGCATATCCCTGGAGATGGACTAGGCTGGGTCTAGAGCCAGGAAGCTTAGTGTAATGACTGAGTAGAAGAATCTTATGTTGAAGGAGACTAATAGTTCCAAATGGGACTATTACACTCTCCCCTCCTACTACAGTCCCAGTCCCAGTGAGGGAATGGGGCTATGGCAATTGCCTTCTATTCTTTTCTTCATGGTAGTAAGAACAGAGTCCTGAACTTAGAACCAGGAGGAACCAGGTTCAAATCTCACATTACCTTGCTTCTCTGCCTCTGTTTCTTCTTTTGTAGAATGGAGGTAATGATACTTTCGATTGACCGCCTCGATGATATTGTTTGTGAGGCTCAAATGGTCTATATAAAATGATTTACAGTTTTTAAGGCATTATATAAATGTCAGTACTGCTGTTTCTAGGTGGTAACAGCAGACATTCAATGCAGAAAGATGAGAAATTACTGCCCTCTGCAGATGTCAGCTAGAAGAGCAGAGGGAACTTCCATGTATTCTTATCTCTGATTCTGAGGACAGGAAACAGAAGTTACTCTTCTGTAACTTCCCTTGACCTTCCCTTGACCAAGGCTCTGCTTGGAGCTCCCCAGTGAGTTTCAGCCAACTTCCTCTGGAGGCAGCCTGTTCTTCTCTAAGATGGTTCAGATTGTTAGGAAGTGCTTTATATAAAACCTAAATCATCTTCTCTGCAACCATTACTCCTGAGTTCTACTTTTGCTCTTTAGTGCCAAATTAAATGTATGAGAGCTCTTCAGGTACTTGAGGATGCTGCCTTGGCCTCAATGAGACTTCTTAGGCAAAACATCATTAATGTCTTCAGTTGAACCTTTTATGAGAAGGTATTATCTCTCTCGTGGCAATGTTCTCCAGTCCCTTCCTTTCTCCTCTTCAGAAGACCAAATGAGACCAGCAGTCTTGTTAATATACTCTGATCTATAATTTCATTGTGTTCTACCATTGCCACCAACTCATCTCCTGCCACTTCCACCAACTTCCCAAGAAACACGATTTCAATCATGAAAACTTGTAATAAATGATTGTTGCCTAGGAGGATTACAAAGGGCTAGGATATATTGGGAAGAGGTTACACTTAAAAAAGTCGGAAGACCTTAGTACCAGACTCAGAAGTGATACCCTGAGCAAGTCAGTCAGACAATAAGCATTTATTAAGCAACTCCTATGAGTTGACTCAGCTAGGGAGCTTCAATGGAAAGCTTACCAGATCTAGTCAGGAAAACCTCAATTTAAATCTGATCTCAGACACTTCCTAGCTCTGTAATCCTGGACAAGTCACTTAATCTCTGATTGTCTTAATCTGTTTGAGAATGAAATAGCAAGGGTAGCTAGTTAGTGCAGTGGATAGAGCACCACCTTGAAGTCAGGAAGAACCTGAGTTCAAATCCAGCCTCAGACACTTAATACTTCCTAACTGTGTGACCTGGACAATCACTTTACCTCAATTGTCTCAGCACAAGGAGAGAGAGAGAGTAGGGATACAAAGAAAGCCAAAAGCCAGTCCTAGAAAGTCACTTTACCTCTGTGTCCCAGTTAACTTTTTTTTTTTTTTTTTTTTTTTTGCTGAGGCAATTGGGGTTAAATAACTTGCCCAGGGTCACACAGCTAGGAAGTGTTAAGTGTCTGAGGCTAGATTTGAACTCAGGTCCTCTGACTTCAGGGATGGTGCTCTATCTACTACACTAATTAGCTGCTCCCCAGGCAACTTTTAAGACAACGGAGGAGGTCATCATCTGCATAGGTAAAGGAAGCTTCCTTATAAGAAGCTGACTACACAAATAGGCAGGTTTGTGACAGAAAAGAAAAAAAATCATTGTTGTTATCAAAAGATATACTTTCAATATCAATTAATATTTACTATCAGCTTACCTGGGTTCCATGACATCTAGAATATTAGAGGTTCAGTGTAGCTGAGCAAGGTCACTGTGATGATTAAGGATATTTTAGAAATGAGAAGTTGGAAATTAGGAGTAGAGGGTGGAGTAGAATCTGGTATTGCCATAATAGACAGAATGCTGGATCTGCAGTCAACAATACCAGAGTTCAAATACAGCCTCAGAGACTATCAACCTGGATAATTCACTTTAATTCTGTTTGCCTTAGTTTCCTCAACTATAAAATGGGAATAGTTATAGCACCTACTTCCCACAATTGTGAAAACCAAATGAGGTAATTTTTGTATAGTACTTAACATATAATGCCTATCATATAGAAAGTTCTCTATAAATGTTATTTATTATCCATAATTACTATAGCTCTTGTGTGTGTGTTTGCGTATTAGCTAAAAGGACTTATAACAGCATTGCCACCCATCCTATTTTTTATTTTTAGCAAATCTTTTCCCTTGTTCAATCGCTGCATCCCTCAAACTCCTGAATGCTACTCCCTCTTTGCATCAGTTCTGATCAATGATGTGGACACCCTCCATCGAATCCTAAGCGGAATCATGTCAGGAAGAAATACAGTGCTCAGCCTGTGTATCCTCGCCTTAGGTAATTTTCTTTTTTTTGATTCCTTTTGGCAAGGGCATGGTGAGACTCTGTGAGCCTAGAACTGAACTAGGTCCTGTCCTATGAGCATGCTTACCATCTGGCTTAGCCAAATAGAAATCAGCGTCATCATTTAGCCTGTATTCTTCTTGTGCCACTAAGAGTGAAGGCTCGTTATTTACTTTCCCCCAACTATCAAGACTGGGGACTAAGTTTTTCACTGAAATATTTGAAAAATGTCAAAAATCCTAACATCTAAAGTCATAACAATCCAGGGTCCTTCACACATTTAGCTAAAGAGCAGCTCAGCAAACATTTACTAAATGTCTCCTCTACTCCCAGTACTATGGGAGGTACTGAAGGAGGTACAGAATTACCATCAGACATGACGATGAGGATAGATGAAACAAAATGTATACCGTACCTTCGATTTACAAAGCGAACACTGGGCTGGAGTTAGAGAACCCTCAAAGCTTACTGCCTCCCAAAGCCTCAGTTTCTTCATCTGTCAAATGAGGGGATTAGAAGAACCTCTGAATCCTGTGATCCCATCTATTCTTCATTAGAGCCTTTCAATAACCCTATGAGGCAGGCATTATTTTTTACCTCATTTTACGATTACTTTTGGTTAAGTAATTGACCCAGGATCACACTATTAGAAAGTGTCATAGATAGGCTTCAAACTCCTGATTCCAAGATATAGTCCTATAATGAGCCTCTACTGCCCTCACGGGCCATATATATCAAGTAAGGGGAAAAGTCATCTGTGTATATAGCCGTAATAATTCACAACATTTCCTGAGAAATGCTTCAGAAAGTTACTAAACAAAGCGAAATGAGCAGAACCAAGAGAACATTATACACAGTAATAGTAACATTGTATAACATTCAATTACGAATAACTTAGCACTTCTCAGTGATACAGTGATCTAAGACAATTCCAAAAGTCTGCTGATGGAAAATGCTATTCTCATCCAGAGAAAGAACTGATAGACTCAGAATGCAGCTTGAAGCATATTTTCTTTTCTTTATTAATTATTTATTTTTTGCTGAGGTGGTTGGGGTTAAATGACTTGCCCAGGGTCACACAGCTAGGAAGTGTTAAGTGTCTGAAGCTAGATTTGGACTCAGGTCCTCCTGATTTTAGAGCTGGTGCTCTATCCACTGCACAACCTAGCTGCCCCAAGATAATTTTTAAATTTTATTTTTAAAATAAAAATTTTAGTTACAAATTTTCTCCCTCACCCTTTCCTGAGACAGTAAACAATTTGAAATATAGATTATATATATGCAATTATGTAAAACTTATTTCTGTATTAGTCATGTTGTGAAATAAGAAACAGCAAATCATGAAAAAAAATTGAAAATATGCTTTGAGGGGGCAGCTAGGTAGTGCAGTAGATAGAGAACTAGCCCTGAAGTCAGGAGGACTTGAGTTCAAATCTGACTTCAGACACTTAACACTTCCTAGTTGTGTGGCCCTGGGTAAGTCACTTAACCCTAATTGCCTCAGCAAAATATATATGTATCTTTTACAGGTAATTAGAAAAAATACTAGAGAGAGAAAGAGAGAGAGAGAATTAAGAAAAAGAGAGTTGCTAAACCTAGTACTCTATGAAGCTGAGGAGGGATATTGTTGGCAACATGGGAGGAGGAGGTTAAAGGAGACTCTTTGGAAGAGGTACTATTGGTGTGGGTCTTTAAGGGATGAAGATGAGTTCCACGGTGAGAATGCAGAGAGGGGCACTCCAGATATAAAGGAAGACCAAGAAGAGCACATACCTCAATGTGCATGTATGTTTGCAGGGGGAGAGTTGACTGAATTGATGGGGGTGTAGGAAGAAAGAGTAGTAATAAAATAAGACCAAAAAGTCAAGGTGATTACAGACTAGAAAGGGCTACAACCTCAGGAAGCAGTAGGGAAAAGATCTTCCATTAATTTCAGTAACCATTTATTAAAGTCTACAATGTACCAGATAACAACATGAAATCATATGTAACATGAAATCACAAAGATAAAAAGGAAATAACCTCTGCCTTTCAGTAATTTACATTTTCCTCTTCATGTTTAATTGGCAAACTTACAACAAATTGGAGCAAAAATTTCATTTAATCCCCACTCCATCATCCCTCCATTCCCATTGAGACAAAAAGAATTCATAAATATCAGGTTGCAGATCAGTCATTTTAGGATTGAAGGCAAAATCACTTTTGGGATTTGACGCTTTGTAAATATTTCTTCATAGTCGTAATAATTCTGTGTTTGAGGTGCTATGAACCCTCGGGACCTAAAGAGCAATGTGACACAGACTCTGCTCTCCAGGATCTAGCAAATCTTACTTATAATCTTATAATCCAACAAAATCCTGCCATTTCCAAATAATTAATGAATGACTCATTTTCCTGAGTAGGTCAGACTTCATTCAGCTAAGCACTCAGCACAGTGCGTGGCACATAGTAGATGTTTAATCATTGTCTATTTTGATTGATCACTCTCCCTTCACAATGCTGGGCTGTTCTTATGATCTCCATTTAGCAATGTTCAGAGATTTTACAGAATATGTAAAGCTCCTGGTCCTAGCGCATCAGCTGCTTTCTCCTCATTGTTGGCACCTGTGATTTCTTCCCTTGATTTTGCAGCTTTGTCTCTGACCATGATGTTCACCTTCCGATTCATCACCACCCTCCTGCTTCATATTTTCATTTCCTTGGTTGTTTTGGGCCTCTTGTGTAAGTATTTCTACATGGGTTGCAATTTTTTTCCATCCAGATCTATGATTTCATTGATTCAAAGAACTAGCCATACCTAACTTAAAGTCTTAAAGACTGAAAGACTTTAAAGACTTAAAGTCTTAGGACCCACCTGGGGCACTAAGAAGCTGACTTGCCCAGGGTCGCACAAGCAGCATATGCCATGTGTGTCTTTCTAACTCAAAGCCTGCTCTCTACCAAATCCCCTCTGCAAGATGAACTCATATATCTAATCTTCCTTCAAAGAGTTATAAAAATAACTTACACTTTCGGAGAATTGATGAAAGAGTTGCTTCTGGTTTGGTGTTTCCAACAGCTGAAATTCAGTCTATTGAGAATAATAAGAACTTATGTTTTTATAATACTTTAAGGTTTGCAAGATGCTTAGGAAATATTATCTCAGAACAGCCCTGAAAAGTAAGTCCCACATGTATTAGTCACCCCATTTTACATCTGAATAAACTGAGCTTTGCCAGTGGTCAAATAGCAATTAAGGACTAGTAGTGAAATTTGAACCAGATTCTTCTTTATTCCAAGTTCTATCCAAAATTCCACATTGCCAAATTTTGGGAAATCTACATTCCATGTGAGGCAGATTGGTGGCTCAGTGGATAAAGCACTAGCTCTTGAGGCAGGAAGATGCAGATTCAAATTTGACCTCAGACATTTACTAGCTGTATGATCATGGGCAAATCACTTTAATTTCTGCCTTAGTTTTCTCAATTGTAAAATGGTCAAAATAACAGAACAGCATCTGGTTCATGGGCTTGTTATAGGATCAAATGAGAGAATATCTGTAAAGTGCTTAGCACAAATGCTTGGCATGTAGTAAGTGCTATGATAATACTTATCTTCAGTCTCCTTTACATCTGTGTATATTCTTAAGTGAGTCAGGATGATATATGTTGCTTTTTCTCAACTCTGACCTTTCTTCTATATATTCAGGGATTATTTTGATAAGACTAGTATTAGGCACCTACTACATGCCAGTCACTGCATTGGTTGCTGGTTACAAAAAACACAAAGATTTCCATGGCATTTGATATGTAAAAGTGAAATACAAAATTGTTAGAATTTATACCTGTATGAACTTAAGCTAGTGAATTAATTTTTAGGAATCTCAGTTTCCACAAGGTGCAATAATAGTGGAATAACATCTAGGACAAGGGAAACGATGATCCTTTTGTCCTCTGTTCTACTGAGACCACACCTGGAGCATTATGTTCAGTTCTGGAGACCATATTTTAAGAAGACTTTTCATAAACAGGAACAGAGCCAGAGAAAGTCCTTAAGAATGGGGAAGTAAATGGGGCTGTCATTCTGAGTATTAACTGAAGGAATTAGTCTGGAGAAGACTTACAGAGAAGCTGAAAGCTGCCTTCAAGGGTTTGAAAATATGTCAGATGGAAGAAGGATTGGACTAGTACTTTATGGTCCCCAGATGACAGATTAAGAACAAAAATTAGAAGTAGTCAAGAAGTAGATTTTGCCCTGATATAAAGGAAAACTTCCTGATAGTTAGGACACTCAGGAGTGAATATGGTGGGAAAGCAAAAAGCAACAATAAAAATTACTTGGGGAAGAGAGGTCAGAGTGAGGCAATCGATGTTAGGTGACTTGCTCAGTGTAACACAATTAGTAAGTGCCAAGTGTCTGAGTTTAGATTTGAATTTAGATCCTCCTGACTCTAGGGCCAGTGCTCTGTCCATTGTGCCACCTAGCTGTCCTTAAAAATATTTTTAAAAGAACAACTGCCCCTATTCTAAGTTAGAATGGTCTCTTTTAGGAAGTAGTGAGCTCTCCATCCATTAAATCATTCAGTCAGCAATCATCTATTAAGCACTTACTAGTACCAGGTACTGTGCTAAGCACTTGGTGAGACAAAGAAAGGCAAGAATTAGTCTCTGACCTCAAGAAACTCACATTCTGTTGGGGGAAGCCAGTGCAAGGCACTCTATAAATAATCACTTAAAAAGAGAAATTCAAGTAGGAATTGGTTGACCATTTATTGGAGATATTACAGAGGGAATTGCTATTCAAGTACAGATTAGTACTACTTAATCTCTGAAGTCTCTTCCAGGGCTAAATCCTGTGATTATTCCTTGTTTAAGTGTTTGATAAATATGCCTTCATCTTATAAATAAGAAAGTGGGTCTCTGTCTTGCACAGGAAATCAAAGGTAGGACTGCTCCTACACATGTCATGTGGGGCACCTCCCTCTCCCCAGTTGACTGGGCTCTATTCTGACTCTAGACTACTCTTGGAGACCACTGGAAGATTCAAAGCAACTGCAGGGTGAAGCAGAAAGCCTTAAAAGCTAGTGCTTTGCAAGTTGCATTCATGACTCATTGCCTTCCCAATTCCATCTATGGCTTATTACCAGTAAAGCCTTCTGTGGTTTGGGACCCCTGCACTTGAGAGAGGCCATCCTGGGATAGACAGAAGTCAGACTTAGCAGGTCACAGCTTTGCTGTGGGATCCATATTTTCTAGTATGAGGATTGATTGAGGCCAGATGGTGTTTTGTTTTCCAGTTGTCTCTGGTGTGTTATGGTGGCTTTATTATGACTATATCAATGACCTCAGCATTGAACTGGACACCGAAAGAGAAAATATGAAATGTTTACTGGGATTCGCTATTGTCTCTACAGTGATCACGGTAAGAAGTGACCCTACTCCAGCAAGGCAAGCTGTCGATAGATCCTTGTTAAGGATTAATTATTATGTACTGGGCAAGGGTAGCTAGGTGGAGCAGTGGATAGAGTGCTGGGCTTGAAATCAGGAAGACTCAGATTCCTAAATTCAAATCTAGTCTCCGCACTTACTAGCTGTGTGACCTTTGCCTCACTTTCCTTATCCATAAAATGAGCTGGAAAAGGAAATGGCAAACCATTCTTTGACAAGAAAACCTCAGATGGGGTCACGAAGAGTCAGATGTGAATGAAAAAAATGACTAAAATCCTGGGTATGCAAAGAAATCTCCCTTCTCCCCCCAAAAAACCCAGTCCCCCCTTAAGGTTCATACATTTTAATGGCAGGAACAACATATAAATTACTATGTACTTGCAAGATATATAAAGCAAAGATGAAAGTAATTTGAAAGAATGAATTAGCCTTTATGAGATCAGGAAAAATCTCTTTCAGAAAGTAGAATTTGAGCTGAATATTTCAAGGCAGCCAGAACAACTAAAAGGTGAGAGGGCAGAGCATTCCACACATGGGAAACAGTCAGGGTGAAAACACAGAGGTGGGGGATGGAAGGAGCACATGGAAAAGAGCAGGACAAACAGTAGGAGCTGGGAAATCTTGAGAATTACCTTCTCAAAAAAACAAAAACAAAAAGGTCACAGTTAGCCCTTCACCTCAGAATGTGCAGGTGAAAGATGATGATTCTCTTTCTCTGATTCCTACCCAGGGATAAAGGAAAATCAGGAAGAATAGAAAGCTTCTATTTTTATGAAACCCCTCCTGCTCCCTCCCAGGCACCAATGGCTGCTAATTTAGCACTCTACTGTTTTCATTCCTGTCTAAGCAGAGACTAGGTAGTAGCTGAGAGGGGATGAGGTTACAGCCTCCCAATAACATGGCGAATGTTTCCTGTTTGGGAAGACTGGCACCTCCCACCGGCCAATGAACGAGCTGCTTGCTGGCTGGCGTAACATCTCACGATGCAGTGGGACACAGAGCCTTTTGTTTCCAAACCTGTTGGCTGCTGGGTGGGTTTAGTTTTCAGAGAACCTGCTTTCTCTTTCCCTATGAGCTCTTTAGTTAGGAACAGATGAGTGCCAAGTGGCAAGAGAGCAGAAAGAAGTTTTATTCTACCCTTCCCCCCCTTCCTTCTCAAAGGCTGAAAAATGTTACAGGGTCTGGTGGGTATTGGAACTGACTCTACCATGGTTTGCTAGGACCCTTCATGGGGTCAGAAATCAGCTGAGCTGTAATCCCTCTGTCTTTTGACAGATGAAATACTTTTTAAAAGGGAGGGAGGAAAGTGTTATTCTCCCAGAAATGAAGTCATAGAAAAGGAAAAGGTGGATTTCTTAATCCAAGAAGCAGGCATCTGCTTCTTGAGGCCTTCCTTTTGCAAGATTTCATTGCACACAAAATCTCCCAATAATATATATATATATTTTATTGAACCACACAGCTCCCAAAGTGTGTTATCCATTCTTGGTGAAAAAAAAAATTGTGTAAATTTGTGATTTAAGAGGGAGAAGGCAAATCCGTTGAATGGTCTGTGTAATATCCTTGAAAGGAATAGTTAAGAGCATTTCTTTCACTATGAAATAAAGGTGTTTCAACTATCAAAAAAGTTGGATAAGCTTAGATTAAAGAAAAGAATGCTATGATAGGGAGGGGAGTCTCTTCTTCCCATGCCTAGGGAAGATACAGTAGGGCCCACAGGAAAATGTACAGCATTTTTTTTTTTTTTTTTGCCTCAGCCCATTGCATCTGCCACTTGCATTGAGGTATTTCTTTTCATTTACTTATTCAACATTTATTAATTTATTGAGCATATACAATATACTCTGCTAGAAATTAGGAAAAAGAAAAGATAGGTAAGACATGATGCTTGCTCTCAAGGGGATTACAGTCTAGCAGGGATAGTAAGATATATATACAGATAAATACAATACAAATTAGAATGAGTTAATAAAAAGGCATTTATTAAACACGATGTACTGAGTCCTATGCTAAGCACTGGGAATACAGGGAGAAAAGTGAGAGAGTTCCTAAGATTGAGAAGTATACATTCAAATTGGGAAGTAAACACATATCAGAAAGATTCAGAGACTAAGTGCCTAAAGTGAGGACAATGAGATCAGATGAGGAAGAAATATAGCTAGGTCCCCTCTCCTCCCCCAAACTAGATGTCATTGGAGATCATTCCTCCATATGTATCTCTGCATCCAAATCAAATAATCCCCTAAAACATCATTCTCAGTATCCTCTCAGCCAATTAGGAGTTACATGTCTTTCAACATATATGACACCTCTCAGAATAATCAACAAGGATGTTAATATGTGTATAAGCATTTTCTATCTCATATTGTCTCCCACAAGATAGATTACAAAATATGTACTTTACAGGCTCATAGATTTACCTCTGGAAGGGAATTTAGTACATCATCTAATCCAAATTTCATTTAATAGAATGATCAATCAATCACCATTTATTAATTGCCTGTTGTATGCCTTTCCCAAACTAAGTGGCAAAATTAGAATGCAAATATATATATATATATATAACCTTTAATTCTATATCCAAAGTTCTCTGCACTGTAGCCTCTTGCTTCTAAGAACACCCAGATGACAATCTCACTTTATTCTTTAAAAGAACATCCCATTTTGCTTTATTTGCAATTTACGTCCAAATAAAAGATAAATGTAACGGCACATTATGGCACTTTTGGCTTCTTATCCTTTTGCATTTTACCTCTCATTTCCCATTAGTTCGCCAGCTGTTTTGAGCACCTTATGTACATTTTTATAGTAAGTACTATGGTAGAAATGTGATAGAAATAAAAGATGAATGCCCTGCCTAAGAAACTTCATAGTAATTCATTCTTCATTGTTTTATCTTACACCTTCCTTTCCTTTGGGCATGGAATTTATCAGTTAATGCAAAAAGAATAAACAAAACTTAGTCAATAAACATTAAGTATCTGCTATATACCAGGCACTGTGCTAAGTGCTAAGAATACAAAAAGGCAACAGACTCCCTGTCCCCAGGGAGTTTCCAATCTAATTGGGGGAGAGAACAAGTAGACATACATACAAGCAAGCTATATGCAGGAAAAATAGGAAATAATTAATAAAGGGAAGGCAGTAGGATTCAGGAGCCATGGGAAAGGCTGTACATGTAATTTTAATTGAGACCTAAAGGAAGTGAAGGTAGCCAATAAGTAGAGCTGAAGAAAGAGAATATTCTAGGTATGGGGGACAACCAGAAAAAATACTCAAAGTTGAGAAATGGAGTGGCTTATTCTTGGAACATTGTAGAGGCCCTTGTCACATTATGAAAGAGTATGTGGGAGGAAGGTGTAAGAAGATTGGAAAGACAGGAGGGAACAAGTTATGAAGGATTTTGAATGTCAAACAAAAGATTGAGCTTTTTTCTGAAAACTCAGTAGCTTTTAAATTTCTCAAAACTTAAAGAAAAAAAACTATTCTCCTAGGAATTTTTAAAAGAATTTGCTAATAGTTTTTTCTTTAACAGGTGGTTCTGCTCATACTGATTTTTGTTCTCAGAGAGAGGATGCAGTTGACAGTAGACCTTTTCCAAGTAACGAGTAAAACTATCAGCAGTTCCCCTTTCCTGCTCCTCCAACCACTTTGGACATTTATAATCCTCATTTTCTTCTGGGTGCTGTGGGTTGCTGTCCTGCTGAGTTTAGGAACTGCAGGTAAGTGGCCAGGTATTTTCTGGCTTCTCTAATTCTAAAAGTACAGTTTATTATGAGGACTTACTCTCTTGTTGCAAGGGGAAGTGACACCATGTCAAAGAGGAGCTGATGAAGATGGAGGAAGGAAATGTCAGGACTTTGCCACAAAAGAAATATAGAAATGTGCTTTCTACTGATGCGGTTTGAATGGTCTCAATACCTGGTGGTCAAGAAGTTAGTGGCAATAAGAGAGTTGTTAAGAATCTCCTTTAAATCAGCCACAGATTTAGGAGTGAAAGAATTCACTCATTCCTGATGCAAAAGGAAAATTTATTGTTGGATAGAAATCAATTTGTTAAGAGACTGATTTCTTTAGTGGCAGATCTATTGAAAAATGGAGTTTTGGTGCTAAGAAAATGCTTTCTCAGCGGGCAGAATGGTCCTGGCAAAGTGCTTGGGCCATCTGCAAAGACCATAGTTGAAGGAAGCTGTTATATTGGGTATCTGACTGGGGGCTAGGACAGCCTGAGCAGATCAGACCAGGATTCTTGGTGGGGCTTCAGGAGCCGAGATTCCCAGGCTTAGATTCTTATCAGTTTTTAGCCGGGATCTCCTATTGGAATTAACATCACTTCAAAGGGGTGTTTTTTGACCAGGATTTCTAATTGAATCAAAGGCTCTGGCATCCTGGAAAGATAACTTATCTAGTGGGGATATGCCTTCCCCATGAGGGGTTGAGACCCTGAAAGGAATCACAGTTCAAAAGGAAATAAGTTTCTTAAAGAGACCATAACTTATAATAAAGGAAACAGTACCCTCCTGCTTCATCATCTCTTATATAAATGTGACTTTGTTTATTGTGTATTGTATTATCTGATTATTTGGTTTTGTGAGAAGTAACAATGAAGTTTTTTTTTTCAGTATATATATGTATATATAGATACATAATATACATATCTACATGCATACTATATAATGAACCTGAAATGAGATGATAGGACAAAATGGAGGAAAGGCTGTATTATGGGCTCAAGAAATGTTTTCTGAAAGTGCTAAAGCATTTGTAACTGAGCCAAAATAACCCAGAGATGTTCCTAAGGAAACACAAGCCTTCCTTTCTTATGAAAATTAAATTCCTGGCAGTCCTTAAACTTCAGATCCCAATTACTGCTTCTGAGAGTCCCTCTGTCTGTACTATATAGACTCAGTGGCATTGGATCAGTTCTTTATCAATTCTGGGTGTCACTCAGTGACATCATAGGAGAATAGTTTCAAAGTTGGAAGGGATGTTAAAGAGCTCCTATATGCCTACCCATTCCTTTTGAGCACCCAGAGAGATTAAGTGACTGAATCGTGGCCACAAGCATGGTAGGTGAACACTGAGCCAAGATTCCTGAAATCATAGGATCCTGGACTTGGAAGGTCCTTCAGGGACAATCTAGTCCAATTCAAATCCAAACACAAAACCCTTCTACAGCATCAAGGACAAGTAGGTCATTAAGCTTCCCTGAAGCCCTCTGACTCTTCATCATCTCCAGAGTAAGCTCCTTCTCCTGTGGATTGCACTTAGTTTTTTATTTTTATCAAGCCTCTCTATTGCCCATCTATAATAATATCTCAGCCTTTTGGAACCAAATAAATTAATCTAGTCTTTCTATAGATCAGCTTTCCAAATGACTGAAGAAAGCTCTCATCTCCCCCCAAATCTCCTCCTCTTCACTATTCTCTGATTGGAGAATGGATCCATGAAATCCAACCCTCTGTTTAAGGAGTGAGTTCAGAAATCTCATTTCTCAGCTGACTGAACTATTTTGGGACTTCTCTGACTTCACCATGCCCCTGGATGGAAAACCTCTCCCCACTCTTTTTCATCTTCTTTTTATTTTCCTGTGTTAGATGTTAAACTCCTTGAGGGCAGGAATTATCTTTCTTTGTATTTGTTTCCAGTGCTTATTACAGTATCTAGCATATAGTAGGCGCTTAATAAATGTTTATTGACTAATAAACATACCACTAAACATGCTCATTTACTTCCATTGACCCTGATAGGACATGTTCTTGAAACCCCTCATCATTCTGATTTTCTCCTTTGGGTGGATGTGCTCCAGCTTATCAACGTTCTTGCTAAAATCAGGTATCCCAAATTGGGCCAAGACTCTAGATATGATACTTTGTGTTCTAGTATTATTGGAAATTTGTGTGCATTTCCCCAACTAGAATATGGGCTTGTTGACTCCTAGGATCTTGCCTTATAATTTGAGTTTGAAGCTGATTGCTTTTTAACCCTAATATCTTCTATCACTATGGATTGTACGGATGGAGACTACAAACACTACCACCTTCTGAGTGATTTACTGGAGCCTGAACTTGCAGGAAGGCAGTCATTTCTGTGTAATTAGCCATGTCATTAGCATATGATAAGGCTCAGTGAGGGTTTGCTGATAATACTATTGTAAGAAACAAAATATCTTACCAAGAATTTCACTGACTCCCTGATGAATGCAGAAAAGATTTATTTTACATTCTTGCATGAATGGGTACCTAGCTCAGTAGACACATTTTTGAAACCACAAAGGCAGTCTTTTATTTCCTATCCAGAAGTGCAATTCCCTCCCCTGGTTTCCCATTAATTAGGTATTACAGAAGTTACAGAATGTGAATCTCAACCCCTCATTACATAACCAGTCCCTGCCTCCAAGGAGTTTACATTCTTATGGAGGAAGGTAGCCATGAAGGGGAGAAGAGGTCAAAGCCCAGAAGGCTCCTATTCAAATCTAAAACCTCAGCCCCTCATTACATTTTTTGATGTCCTTGGAAGTCCCAGCATCCCATTTCTTAGGTTACAATTTTCTAATTTAAGTTTCCATTCTCCAATTCGCTTTTTCATAATGCTATGAAAATTAAATTACCATCTAATTCTCACACTTTCCTATGAGAACCCAGCAAGAAGCAGGATCTGTTGGCCAGCATCCTAGCTGACATAATTGTTAGGTTTCTACACTTGGAGTCGGGAAGAGCTGAGTTTGAGTCCTCCTCCCAATATTTATTTATTAGTTTTATTTCCTTAGCTCTTTTAATTTTTTGTGCTTTGGTTTCCTCGTCTATAAAAGAGACTGCTGAACTCAGTAGCTTCTGAAGTCCATTCCAACCCTAAATATATGATCCTATAAATATGGTGAATAACCTAAGGTAGACTTCCTGTCTTGGCTGACTTTCTTTTGAACCAGGCATTGGGGAGGGTAGCTCTTGGCCAAAATAAATAAATCTGTCTGTACCTGTGTGTTGATTTATCTCCTAATCCCTGAGGTTTCCTGTGCTCCAAGAAGCTTTAACCCTGAAAGCTGTAAGAGCTCAAGCTGAGAGAGAAGAAATAGAGAACATGCATTTATTAAGTGTCTACTATGTGCCTGGCATTGTGCTAAGCAATTTCAGATATTGTCTCATTTGATTCTTAGAGAGCTACTGTGTCCCCCAATACATACAGTCTGTTGACATTAGGATATTCCACTTGAATTTCTTCTCTTTAACCATCACCCCTATTTAGCAACCCTATCCTCCCCAGCTGCCATGCTACTTTCCTCTTCCTGTTTCTAATCCATCCTTTCCCACATTTTATCCCTCAGGGGCAGGCCCTCCTGAGCTATTTCTTTTGAGACCTATGATTTTTTTTGGTTCAGATAACTCCTACTGAGGAAATTCCCTTTATATTACAAATCAGTGCCAGCTTATAAAAGGTGATTCAACGGATAGAGTGCCAGGCCTGGGATCAGGAAAGTTTAAGTTCAGATCCAGGTTCAGAGACTGCCTAGCTGTGTGTTTGTAGCTCAATAACGTAACCTCTGTTTGCCTTAATCCCCTACTGGAGAAGGAAATAGCCAATCCCTCCAATATCTTCGCCAAAACAAACTCCATAGACAGTATGATCCAAGAGGGTCATGAAGAGTGAAGCATGACTAAATCAACTGGACAACAACAGCACCACAGACTGAAAGTCTTAGAGTGCCTGAAGCACTAAAAAGTTAGGTGATTTGCCCAAAGTCACACAGTCAGCACATATCAGAGACAGGACTTGAACTCAGGTCTTCCTGACAGAGAAGTCCTCTCTTTCTTTGTCTTATATAGTATTAGCTAGTCTGAAAAACTTGTACTTATGTGGTAGTGGTGAAAGGCCATAAGTTTAGAGAGAGGACCTAATGACATTCCTCATGCTTCTTGGCAGAAAGGTGGTGGACTGTGGATACAGCATTTTTTTTTTTTTTGTGTGTGAATTTATTCAAGACTTAAATGTAAGATAAGAAAAAACAGAATTAAAAAAGGAAAGAAAGAAAAGAAAAAATCTGTTGTGTGTGCAGCAGAACATCAGGGAGAATTTTTGAATTCTATACATAAAAAAATTTCTATTACAGGAAAGCATATTTAATAATAAACAATAATGTATTCATGGTTGTCCATCTTCTCTTTGTTTCCTTTTGTTCTCTATGGTATACTTTCTACTTTATTTTTTTTCCCCTCTTTCATACTCCCACTTTCCTCAAGCAGGCTACAGTTAAGCACAAATATGTTTATGTGTATATTATACACATATGAATGCATTTATATGTATAAATGTGTATATAAAGATATATGTATATACATACATATCTATACACACACATAAACATTCATACGTATATACATATGCCCATATACACACATCTAAAATAATATTAATATGACTGACATATAATGTAGCTTTCTCTCTTGATTGAATTTTTTTTAAAGTATGATTTTGAGATCAATGATTGCTACATATATTTTTATACATTGCTAATGGGACATAAGGTATATGAATGGTATCCCTCCAGCTTCTTGACACATTAGTAGCAGATTCTAGATGCAGCATAAAACATACATTTTCAGACACGGCCAGTTTAGTCAGTCAAAAATATTTATTGAATGCTTACTGTGTTCCAGAATTTACTGTGTGCTACCTTGGCAGATTCAAAGAAAAGCAAAAACATAATCCTTCCCTTTGGATAGCTCTCCTAATAGGGAAGTCAACGTAAGGGGGAAAAAAAGTACACACAAGATAGGATAGCATATAATCCCAGAGGTAAAGAGCCAGTAGGAAGGAGAGATGGAGAGCCGGAGTAGTGAGGCTCTTTTGCAGAAAAAAAGGGATTTGAAATGAGTCTTAAAGGAAGTCCAGGAAGCCAGAAGAAAAAGGTCAGTAGAGAGAGCATTTCAGGTATGGAAGATAATTAGGGTGAAGGACTTTGAAAGATGAAGTGTTATGAGTGAGGGGCAATAGAAAACCAGTGTAACTGGAGAAGGGTCTGGTGTAAAAAGACTATGAAAAGGAGGAATGGGGTAGGTTATAAAAAAAGCCAAAAGGAGTATCTTACGTTTGATCTTCAATTTTTTTTTTGTCAGATCTGTGTTTTAGCAAAATTGACAGTGGAGACAAGAAAATCAGCCTGTTAAGAGGGAGAAGGAAGTGGGGTGGCATGAGTTGGGGTGGGATGGATCAGTAGGTAGTGACTGTAAGGTAAAATTAAAAGGAGTAGCGATAAAATACATTTTTGAAAACAGAAGTCCATAGCAGCTTCTCAGAGCCCTTCCTGCAATGCCAAACCTTATTACATTAGGATAAATTATGGGATACTTTATTGTTATGACTATTCTTTTTATCTTTACTCTGCTGCCTCTTTGTAGCATGGAGTTGACTCTGGGGTCTTCAAGACCAGGCCAGTAGCAAGTTCTACCAATCAAGAAAGATTTATGGGATGGTCCCAGCAACAGCTTGAGTCTGGCAAGATGGCCTGTTCCACACAAAGAGCCATCTTTTGTTCTCAGAAGCCTTTTAGCCAAAATGTCAGTTTGGACTCTGAGAGACCAGAGGAAAAGCAAGAGAGAGAATCCTGACCAGTTGGCAGAAGCATCTCATAAGTGGACAGGTCTCTGAAGAAGTTGGTATCTCTCTACTTAACAGGACATTCTTTAAAGGATATTTCAACAACTGGCAGGAAAATGTTAGTTCTTTACACATTGGTATAAACAGGCAGGGGATTGGGGATGCTGGGAAACACCAGCAAGATGTGGAAATGTTGAGTTTAATATCCTCAGCAAGGAGGATTGCAATTTCTGACCATCTTTCCTATCTTTGGTCTGGGGTTCAAGACAAGTAACTAAAATAGAAAGTAAATATTTGCAACTTTTGAACCACGTTATTGGTTGAAAGAATATTTGACATTCATAAAAACCAAAAAGGGAAAATATGATAGCAATTAAGGAGGTTGGATGTTTGTTTCTTAAACAAATGGGTTCATTGAGAATGGGATGTTATTAAACCACCACACAGCTAATAAAATCCCATGAGAATTAAAGATGGGTATGGGCTAATCAATGGATGCCTCTGTGCAGCCAGCCACCATAGCACGCACCAACTGAAATGGAAAAAAAATAGAACTGTAATAACCTCAGCAAACCAGCAGATGCTGTTGTTGTACTGAAAGGAACCGGGATGAATTTGGCCACATTTAACTTCTGCCTTCCTCTTGCCTACGTCACCCTCTCTAGCAGCCTTGCCCTGCCTGGATGACAGACTGGGTGTCTGCATGTGGTAACTCAGAGGGATGAGCACGGCTGTCATCCTGAGCAAAAGTTGTGAGAGCCATAAAAAGATACCCAGATTATGAAAAGTTATGTGCTTAGAAAGGAGACCCCAGGACCTGTTTACATAATGACAAGAATTCTGTAAATGGAAACTGCCCTGATAAAGCAGCTGGTGTCAGATTAAACAAAAGGACCCATGTTAATCTCAGAGAACAGATAATGAATCACAATTCTTTCCTTTCCGAAGAGAGATGAGGGACTACAGAAATGGAATATTGCATATGATAACTCACTTGGCCATAACATCAGTTTTGCTTAATTTTTTCTCTATTAAAGGGGATAGTTTATCCCCCTTGGGTTTTTTTTTTTCCTAAGACTTGTCCAGGGTTACACAGCTAGGAAATATTAAGTGTCTGAGGTCAAATTTGAACTCAGCTCCTCTTGATTTTTTATTGAGCTGGTGTATCCCCTTTGTCAAAGGGAAAGGTGAAATGTAATATCAGGAAATGATTCTAGATAAAGGGGAAAAAAACCATAAGATTCTAGGTTAAGAACTGGAGGAGGACCTTGTGGCTTTCAAATCCAATCCTATCCCTGCCACCATTTTGTAGATAAGAAAAGATAGAAGCTACAAGGAAAAGGTGAGCTGCTCATCTGAACTCAGATTCTCCTGACTCTAAGCCCAGTGCCATATCCATTTTACTGTGCATTCTTTAAAAATCACAAATTCAATAAAACTTCTCTCTTTAAAAAGAAAGGAGGTAAGGTAGTCCAATGAGAAATAACATCACCAATGGACTTGAGATCCAGTCCTAACTCCATCATTTGGTTGACCTATTTCACAAATATGATGTGAGCATAAAATAAAGTAGTAGATCAGTCAGTCAGTCAACAAAATATTATTTAGTATCTACCATATGCCAGGAGGGGTTGCTAGGTAGTATAGTGGGTAGAGCACCAGGTCTAGAATCCTCTTCCCAAGCCTCAGACACTTGCTAGATGAATGACCTTAGATAATTCACTTAACCCTGTTTGCTTCAGTTTTCTTACCTATAAAATAAGCTGGAGAAGGAAAGGGCAAACAACCCCAGTATCTTTGCCAAAAAACAAACAAACAAACAAACAAAATCTTAGATGGGATCACAAAGAGGCAGGCATTACTGAAAAACAATTAAACAATAATGGGCTAAGCATTGTGCTAAGCACTGGGATACAAAGAAAAGTAAAAGATGGTCTCTGTCCTCCTAGAGCCCACAACATAATGGGAACAACAGTGTGTAATTTATTCATTTATTTCACTCATATCCAACTCTTTGTGACCCCATTTGGAATTTTCTCGGCAAAGATACTGGAGTGGTTTGCCTTTTCTTTCTCTAGTTCATTTTACAGATGAGAAAACTGAGGCAAACACACTTGCCTAAGATCATATAGCTGCTAAGTATGTGAGTAATGATATACAACAGGCTCTATACAGAATAAATATAGTGATCACAAAGTAACAGATTATTGTTTTATTGGAAATTATGTCAGTGTTGGCTGTTAATTTGTTTATAAAAAAGTTTAGGATCTTTCCAGGATTCTCATTGTTCTGTCTGGCAGATTTGAAAACAGTTTAGCCAGTACCTTCTTTCATTTAGTTAATCTCAAACATAGAGTAGGTCTCCGTTTTTTGCATGTCAGTCAACAACAATCAATGCTTGTTGATTATTTCAAAAAGTTGAAAGATCCTTACTGGTTATCTGCCATGTGTTCAGCATTTTGGAAGATGGCAGGTGGGGAGGAAGACAATACATCTCTGCCTTCAAAAAATCAGAATTGGAAGGAACTTCAAAGACATCAAGTCCAACCCATACCTGAAAGGTCATCAGCTCTCTAACTCATGTGCCAAGAGGTCATCCAGTCTGCTTGAAGACCTGCAGTGAAGGCAGGGTTTGGTGGGTTGATAACACCCCCATGTTCAATGACCCCATCTGTTCAAGAAACAAACACCACACTTTAGATTACATTTGCATGTTTTTCAGGCCAAATCAAAATCTGCCTTTGTAAATTCCCATCTCCTTGCTCTTAGCTCTGCCATCTGGGCCCAGACACAATGCCAGTCTTCCCTCTACAGGAAATATATGCTTTTCAAATACAGATAGCAGTCATGTCCTCCTCCCCCATAAAATCATCTTCTCTGAGCCAGAAATCTCGCTTTCTTTAATGTTTATGTGTTGCCGATTACTAGCCTTATCATTGTTCTATCGATGTTTAGGGGCTGGAAGCAACCTTGAAAGGGGTAGAAATATGGGAAACATAGCCCTATTGACAGTATATGATCAAGTACCAGATTAAATGATAGAAGGAAAGTGCACTCAACCTGAATTCAGGAGATCCAATCCCAGCTTTGACATATACTACACTTTTGCTTGAAAACTATTGAGGGGGAAAACCCAGAATTTCCCAAGACAGCTCATCTTACTTTTTTGAAAAGCTCTAATTATTGGGGTGTTCCCCCTTAAACAAGTCTAAATTTGCTTCTTGGTTATATTCAACTATCACTCCTAGTTCTGTTCTCTGGAGCCAAGGAAAACAAGGCGAATCCTTCTCCCTCCTGACAACCCTTCAGGAGATGGCCATTCTGTCAGATCCCCTCTTCTCTCCACCCCCTCTCCAAGCCTTCTCTTTTCTAGTCTTCTCATTGGCAGTACATAACTGATCACTCCATAGGGTGGCTTACTCTGGAGCAGGTTTGCTGGGGATGGCTAATTCCACCTATCATTCCTGGCTACCCAGAAAAGACCTCGACCTGATCCTTACCTCTTTCATCTTTCTTGCCATTCCTGATCCCCAGCACTCTTTATCTCTCATCTCCCATCTTGAGATTTTGTGCTGACTGTCCTACATACTTAGAATGCTTTCCTGTCTCTTAGAGTTTGACTTCTTCCTAGACTCAGTTCAGACACCACCTTCTAAAAGCAGCCTTTCTTGGTCCCTGCCTTCCTCATTGAAGTTACATTGTATCTGCCCTCTGTATATCTTGTATGTACCCATTAATATACATACTGGCTACTCCGATTGTTTTTTTTTTTTTCCTTTGTATTCTTAGCACTCCTAACCCATACTATGTCATTGTTCAGTTATCTGTCTCTTCTTGACCTTATATGGGGTTTTCTTGGCAAAGAAACTGGAGAGGTTTGCCATTTCCAATAGATTAAGCAAACACATTCAAGTGATTTTCCCAGAGTCACACAACTAGCCAGATTTGAATTCAGGTCTTCTGGACTCCAGACCCAGTACTTCATCTACAAGCCATCTAGCTACCTCCAATGCAAAAGAAAGTTAAGTTTCTTGTTCAAGATCACACAACTAGTAAGCTTCTGAGGCTGCTTTTGAATTCAGACCTCCCTGACACAGGATTCAATGCTCCATCCATTCACTCAGCCTTCTAGCTGTTGCCTCAGACCCAGACTCAGCCGGTATTACAATACTCTTAACTGACCGCAATCTAAACACAACATTCTTTGACCCTGCCGGAGGAGGAGACCCAATCCTATATCAATATCTATTCTGATTCTTTGCTCACCCAGAAGTTTATATTCTGATTCTACCAGGATTCGGAATTATTTCTCACATTGTCACATACTATGCAGGCAAAAAAGAACCGTTTGGCTATAAATTATTATAAATTATTAAATCCTAAATAAATGCTTAGGATTGATTGCTTTCCCATTTTCTATTGGCCATAGAATCTTAGGGCTGGGCAACAATTTAGAGATCATTGAATTTAGAATTCCCATTTTATGGATGAAATGAGGTTCAGAGAGATTAAATGATGTCCAAAACAATATATAGCTAGTTAGTAGAAGATGTAAGACTAAAACATAGGTTTCTTGTCCCTCATTCTGGGGTTTTTCTATTATAATCTCCCCTTCCTACTTTTTGGGGGTCCATCTGATTTTTTCAGAATTCTGGTCCCTTTTCAGACCTTCTTGATAAAGTAGGTAACCTTCTAAATTGGCCAGCAGAGGGCTCTTGAATGCACAAACTGGCATATTGCAGAGGGCACTCAAGTTACACCAACAGATACAAATACACTCCTACCTGCCAGCTCTTGGCTAGCTCAGACCTTAGTTTCTAAACTTTCAAAATGAATCAGGGTCTCTGATTTTTTATTTTTTTTAATGCAGTTTAAAGAGTAATTTTACACACACACACACACACACACACACACACACACACACACCTTGGGGAAGAAAAAGGCTAGCCAGAGGCTATAAGCATTCACTCACAGATCACCATAAAAGTGAACAAAAGGAAGGAAAAGTCAAATGCCTGGGAAAGAGACCTTTGCTGAGGTTCACATGCAAAGGGGAACAGACAGCACGTTTGGTTGGTCCATGTGATGTGGTAGAAGCAATATTGGACTTGGAATCAGGATAAGTGAGGGTTCAAATATTACCTCAGAAATTTACAAGCTATATTCACTGACTAGTCATGTAGCCTTTAGGAACTTCCATTTTCTCATCTGCAAAGTGATGGTATTGATGGGACAAAGTATAAATGCTTCCTGACTGGCCTCCCTTTCAGCTCTAAGATCTTTTGCAACCCTGGGCAATCACTTAACCCTTCAGAGCCCCAATGTTTTCTTCTGTAAAGTGTGGGGGTTGGATGAGACAACCTTGAAGATCCCTTCCGGCTCTGAGTCTGAGATTATATAAGCCTCCTAGCTCTTTGAAAACCTTAAAGCCACAGATAAACGTCAGCTGTTGTTATTCCTACTCAGATCTGTTTCTTCCTGAAACGCTAAGAGCCCTCTGGCCCAAGGAGACCTTCACTTATCAACTTCGGAAGTTGAGTTTGCTGCCCCAAACAGTGACCCCCCAGTGTGGCTGAGGTTGGGTCATTCCACATGAACACATCAGCAAAAACAGGCAAGAGATGGAAAAGATAAAATCTTCATTTTTTTTCATTCAGAGATAACCCCATTTCTGAGAAATCTGCATTTATGTTACACAGCATCTAATCTACTCTCTGGCCCTCCTGTTATTTTCATCTTAATTCCTAAGGAAAAACAGAACAGAAGAGGTAATATGTACTTAGTAGAAAAAAAATGTAGGAAGAAATTTTAAGAGATGAATGGAGTAATGTTGGGCTTGGAGTCAGAAATACCTAAATTCAAGAACACTTTTCTGAAATGTGACCATCCTAGAAAAAGCCTGCCTATTTATCAGTGCCTTGATTAATACCCAGGCTATAAACAGACCAAAGCAGAACTAGGTTGCCCATCACTGGAACCCAGGAAACAAGGAATTCTGGCCATCTCAAGGCTATACAGCATAATTCCTTTCCCCTTTATTTTAGGGACTTTGAAGAAGGGCTGAATTATATAGGGCAGCTTAGTGGCACCATAGTGCAAAGTGCTGGACCTGGAATCAAGGAGAGTCAACTTCCTGAGTTCAAATCTGGCCTCACTGGCTGGGTGAACCTGAGCAAGTCACTTAACTCTGTTTGTCTTAGTTCCTCATCTGTAAAAAATGAACTGGATAAGGAAATGGCAAACCACTGCAAAATCTTTGCCAGCAAAACCCAAAATGGAATCACCAAGAGTACAACACAAATGGAATAACTGAAAAACAGCAATTGAATTCTATAAAGTTGATTTGTAGCACTGCAGAAAATAAGACAATAACTTTTAACAGTTGTTTTCTCTGAGTTTTTGCCTTTCTTTATATCCTAAGTGTATAGCACAGTGCCTAAGACATAGTAGGTACTTAATAAATGCTTGTTGACTGTCCAGTTCCCCAGATCGCCATAAATGCATACCTTAGATGTGAACTCATGTTAATAAAAATTCTTATTTGTTTTGTGTCATGGACTTCTAATAATATTTTTAAATGCATAAAATAAAACACATAAAATTACCAAGAAAACCAATTACAATGTGAAGATGGGAGATCCAGTGTGCTACACATTACATATGTTTACGGACTTTTTCAATGTACCCGTCAGTTTTGCTGATTTTTTTTTCCTCTTAAAAATATTGGTATATGGGATGGGTCTCAGGAGAAAGAAAGAAAGGTACTGGAAATAGGTATAATTATAGGAAAAACATGATATCAATACAAATTTGATTTTTTTTAAAGAAACATAGTTATTAAGATATTAGGGGAAAAAAATAAGTTCATAGACCCCAGGTAAAGAATCTTTTTTTTAAATTGAGCCTACTAAGTTATATAATAGAAAAAGCAAAGTGTTTCTTGGCTGAGATGTGGAAACACTCTTCCTTCTCCACTCCAACTGCTGGCATCCTTTAAAATTCCAGCTAAAATCCCACCACCTACAGGAAGCCTTCCATAATCCTTCTTAGACATTTACTAGCTGTATAGCCATATATATAATAGGTTCCTACCTCACACACTCTCTGTGTGGTCAAGGAGGGAAATGTAATAGGTTCTAGAAGTCTATACTTTGTAGGGAAAGGGATGTTAAGATAAATTTCAGGAAAACAGCTAAGACTTCCAATTGTGTGGAGTAGTGGATAAAGTAATGGACGGAGTCAGAAAGGCCTTGGTTAAAATCTTGACTGAAATTTAATACTCTATGATCACAAGCAAGTCACTTAATGACTATGTATCTCAAGCAGCTCTTTAGAACTTCTTAAGATGTCAGTCTATCTTGATAAAAAAGACTTTCCGTATTGGAATGTCTATATCTTGATCACTTGTGCAAAGCAATGAAGACTCAGAGACAAAAAGAGTCCCTGCTTTAAAAGTTTACTTTCTACTTGAGGTCTTAACTAAAGATTAATCCACAAAGTAGACCTGCTGCCCTCTTGAACCATTTGGCAGTGCTGGACATTGGACAAGGTTGTTTGAAACATCGTTTCTTTGACCCTCTAGGTACGGCGCAGGTAACAACAGGAGGACGTGTGGAATATAAACTTCTTTCTGGCATTCGATATATGTGGTGGTACCATTTAGTGGGCCTTATCTGGACTAGTGAATTTGTCCTGGCCTGCCAACAAATGACTATAGCTGGCGCAGTGGTCACCTGCTATTTCAATCGGTAAGTACAGTTTCTCTTCTATTCTCCTTTTGAGGCATATGGATGATGTCTCATGATAAAAATCTCAGAAGAAATGTTGAGATAGCAGCAAGGTCAACAAAGGTATGGGATGTAGCAATAACAACTGACACATTGCTCCTTAAAGTTTTAAAAGTGCTTTTCTCTGGAGCCTCAAGGTAACTCTTCCAGTATTACTTTTTTTTACAAAGGAGGAAGCCAAGGCTCAGAAACTGACCTAGAATTATCCAATCCAATAAACATTTCTTAAATTCCTACTATATGCAAGGCATTATGGTAAGCATTTTTAAAAAACTATTTGTTTTGCACCAGACTAGTGTGTTAGGTACTGAGGATACAAAAACAAAACGAGAAATAGTTCCTGTCCTCAAGGAGCTTATATTCTAAGTACAATCACACATGCACAATAAGTAAAAATAAAATAATAGGGAATAGAGAGTTCTGTGTTTGTATCTGCAGCACATAGTAGATTCTTAATGCCTTCTTGTTTATCATTAAATAATACATTATGTTTTTTTTAATGAAGAAAATCAATATTTTATTTCTTAATTTTAAATCATTGACATAGAACAATGCATTTTTCTATGAAGTTATTTGTCATATTTGGATGTTTCATAACTTATAAGGATATGTATGTTTTTGATACCTCTCAAGTTCCATCTGTGTTACTTACAAGTCAAATTAATAATATATTGATTTTCTCTCTCTGCTTTCTTTTTTACTTTCTTATCTTGAAATATACAAGGAATCATCATCATCAAAAACCATTTCTGTAGCAATTTTTCACTTTTATATTCCACAACAACCCTTTATTAAGGCTCTATCTTGCCAACTGCTGAAGGTTATATCTCAAGACAATTAAAATACTTGAAAGCGGGGGGCCTTGATTTAAGAATCATGCACTATAATTCATTTCTACAGTCACCCTTTAGTCAAACAATTCAGGCCCTTAAGAGGTTTTCCTCTTTGACCTTGGCAGAGCCATGCTTCTCCATGTCCTATTTGATGTTTCAAGGCTCATTCTTATCTCATAGTTTCAGTACTGGAGACTATCCCTGCCTGTGTGTGGAAAGGCAGATTGTACCCATCCCAAGGATTTAATACAGTCAAAACATATTCATCAATGTCATTCACGTCATACAAGTTCCAAGAGTCCAAACAAACCAGGACATCAAGTCCGATGTTAAAGTCAACCAGTCACATTGGCTTTTGTTTTTTAATCCTTAGCTTGGGAAGGTTTCAACTGAAAGCCACATGGATGATGAAAGGCCTGGGAAATAATATCTCCAGGAGAGATGAAAGGAACTGGGATTATTCAGCCTAGGGAAGAGAAGCTTGAGGAGTGACTTCATAATAGTCTTTGTATGAAGAATGGTGGCCAGCTGTCCTGGCTCTGCTGAAGACCAAATATGAGGAAATGTGTTTTAACCTAAGCCTCTCATGGCATAGCTTAAATTTGGGAAGAGTTTCTTGACAGTTCAAATAGCTAGTGCATTACCAAGAGAAGTTGTAAAATTTTCTTCTGCAGTTCTTTAACAACTGGAGAGACATTCATTCATTCATTGGGCGGGGGAAATGGAGTTAATTTAAGATTGGACTGATTTAAAGCCAGAGGAATAGACTGAATAACTTCCCCAAGGGCTTTCCAAACCCAAAATAGATATTCATTCATTAATTCAACAGGCATTTAGCAAATGCCTATTGTGCCAAATTCTGTGTACGGTGGTGGGGATACTGAGACTAAAAAAGAAATCATCTTTGCCCCGAAAGAGCTTCCATTCCACTTGGGGGCATGAAGATAGAGGGGAACAACATAGGTAAACATCATGTAAATAAAGAGAGCGTAGTATAGAGGAAAAAGTGATGAACTTGCCCAGAAAAGTCCTAGTTTCAAATCATGTGTAACATTTACTAACTGTGTGGCCATAGCCAAGTCCCTCATTCCTCTCAATCATTTGTAAAATAGGGATGATCATACTTGAGACTCAAATGAACTAATGCCTGTAATATACTTTGGAAACTGAAGCACTACAAAAATGCCAATTGTTATTCCTATCATCATTGCCATTATCATTCTATCTATGGTAGAACCATGGAGCTCAGTCTGTACAAATTTGAGCATATGTTGATTGAAGGAATCTCTTCCAAAGTTATACGAATGATTTCCTTATTATTAATAACTCAACAATTATTCTATTAGCAATTAGATAGCTGGCCTTGAACTTAGGAAGATCAGGGTTTGAATATTGCCTCTGATACATACATACCATCTATAGCTGTTGAATTCTGGGTGAGTCATTTAACATCCAGTACCTCAGGCATTTCTCTAAATCTGTAAGGTAAAGATATTGTTATTCTGCATTGTTGGAGTAAATTTCTACCCTACATAGATGAAATCAGGTCCAAACAGACTTACTTGAATTTATATATCACTCTGAAATCACAGAGCAATTTCCTCATTCCAGTCCTGCTAAGTTGAAGATGTTATCATCCCCATATAACAGATGAGAAGACAGAGACACAGAGAAACTTAAGACTTCTTCATTACCACATACCTCATATCCCACATCGAATGAGATGAACATTTATAAAATACTTTGCAACCTTAAAGCTTAAACCCTTACTGTAGATTCAAACAGTCAATAAATATTTATTAAGCACCCACTGTAGAAATGCTAGCCATAAGAACCTTGCTATTATTATTATTCTTCCTAAGTTTCAGAACCAGGATATATGTCCATTTATATGATTTTTTTTCAAATGTCCTTAAGCAAATATGGAACTATAAAATCTCGTCTACTTTAGATGATCTACTAGAGATGATTACTCTAGAGCAATAACTTGTTTCTTGATTTTTAAGAATTATTATTTGGCCCTATGATCTGGCTAGCCAAGATTTGTCACTCAGCTACTCAGATGGATATGGGATCTTGTTATTTATGATCCCTCTCATGGTGCGTGCTGTCTCCTAGTCATTCATGCCCTTTGCTGTGACTCTGGTCCTTGTCCTTCTATAAGTTCAGCCAAAGGAAGTCCAACAAACGGGCCTGGGCTTTCCTCATTCTAATTTTCCCATGTGTCCTAAGCTGGCAAGGATGCCAACAGAAAATAATGAAATACATTGGTTGTTCTTCATTTTTCCTGGCACCATCCTATCTTCTTTTTTTGATTATTTATTTCTTTGATTACATCCTTTAATCTGCTTCTTTTTCAAAGCTCTTTATTTGGTAGGGCTTCATAGCTGTTCTTTGACCCATCGTTACTTTTTAAGCAAGACTTATTTTTAATTTTTTGCAGACTATTGTTTCATGCTTCATAGGCATAAAACACTAATAGAATATTGGTATTTACAAAATGGGTTTGTATTTTTTGAAAGAAATTTGGAGTCTTTTAAGGAGCATCATAATTTTTCAAAGACAGTCCAATCCATTTTCCCAACATGCTAGGTGGTACAGTGGATAGAATATTGGGCCTGAAGTCAAAAAGACCTGAGTTCAAAGCTACCCTCATATATTTACAGCTATTCAAGTCTGAACTAATTAGTTAACTTTTGTCTGCCTTATTTCCTTCAGTTGCAAAATGGGGCTAATCATAGCACTCATCTCCTATGTTTGCTATGAGGATTAAATAACATAATATTTGTGGCACCTGGTAGGTGCTTAATAAATGCGTATTCTTTCTTCTCCTAACTTTCCTCTCCACTTCTTTAATTCTGAATCCATCTTATTGTCTGTTTGCATTGTTTGTCCCATTTAATGAGCAAGTTCTACAAGTTAAACATCAATTACACATGAACAACCACTTGGCTTTTCTTGTGTTCCAAGTTAGTTTGGCCTAATCATCCACCTAGAGTTCATTAGAATGTTTTGTTTTGTTGTTAACTATTCTACCAATTCAGATTGAAAGGAATTTTGACACCTCACCAAATGCCTTGGATCAATATTGCTATTTTTTAGAATTGATGTCACTGAACTATAATAATCTGTTAGATGGTTTTAGATTTTATAGTTCCATATTTGCTTAAGGACATTTGAAAAAAAATCATATAAATGGACATATATCCTGGTTCTGAAACTTAGGAAGAAGAAGAATAATAGCAAAGTTCTGATGGCTAGCATTAGTGGGTACTTAATAAATATTTATTGACTGTTTGAATTTACAGTAAGGGTTTAAGTTAAAAGAGAAGAGCTTGAGTTTTATTGAGTCTGGGAGAGAATGGAAGGAGACAGATGGACCTACCAAGGCAGAGTCGTATCTTAGTGCCTTCATGAAGTCAATAAAATCTCATCCATAAGCAATATTTCCTTTTTTTTTTTGTTTTTCAGAATGTGTCAGGAGATTTAGGTATAAGGAAAAAATTTCTTCAAATTAAAAATGAAGCCCTATACCTTGGCAGATAGTGAATTATCACCAGTGTACTTCAAACACAGGCAGATAACCTTTTTTATTGGCAGCCTTTTCAAGGGAAGTTGATTTGGTTAGAGATTGTTCTAGGTCAAAGGTATCATGCCACATGTACTACAAACCCAATAAAATATAATTAGGAAATATTTATCAAAATGAAAATACAATGGGGCAGCTAGGTGGTATAGTAGAGTGACAGCCCTGGAGTCAGGAAGACCTGACTTCAAATCTGGCCCCAGACACTCAACACTTCCTAGCTGTGTGACCTTGGGCAAGTCACTTAACCCCAATTACCTCCGCAAAAAATAAAAATGAAAATATAATGAAATATAGATAACATTGTCAATATGCAGTCTACAGGAATCCTTTATATATGGTTTAGTAGTCTCAGTTTCTGAGTTTGATAATTGGGGATCCTTCCAAATCTGAGATATTATGAGTAACTTCAAGCTGGGCCAATTGCCTGCCATCCATATGACTTTTCAGCATTCTTCCTTAGAGTAACACCAAAGAAAATCTCCTACTCTTTAAAAATGTACAAAAGGATTTTTTAGTGCCTTTTTATTTTTATATCACTGTCACTTATATAAATACTGTTCTCACCTCCCAGATGAACACTCCCTCATAACAACAACAAAGCAAAACAAAGCAAAAAACAGTCCAACAAAAATTATTGAAATAGCCATCTCTGCCAAGATAATTCCCATACTTTTGATCCCTGAACACATACAAATAGAATTACATCTCTGCCAACCAGCAATGGAAGAACTACTAGTGAGAATTGAGGCCAGGGAGACTGAGGATAGGTAAGCTTGTTTCTAGTGGAATTGAAATAATAAATGTCCCAGTTGTCTAAAAAGATCTGAAAGGACTAGCAAAAATCTCGTTAACCCCAGTAGCCTCCCTAGAGGAGCAGGTAAATAGGTGCCAAGTAAGAGTCCTATTACATAGTTATAAAAATGAAGCATGAAAAATTTTATTTTCCTGGCCTCTTATCTCGCAGGAATAATGAAACACAGATAGATAGCCTCCAAGTTCTTTTTTCTAGCTGCTTACTTCAAGGAGAGATGTGTTTAAGTTTTTCTTATTTATTCACAATCAGAAATACCATTGAATTTGCAAAGAGATCGTATTTCCATGTACTTCCCTATATAACTGCTTCTTGTGAATAGATAGGTCCAGTGATTGGCTACATTTATAGTGTCCTTTTGCCTAAAGCAAGTACCTACAATCTGGAGATCAACCTATACTAGTCTATCTTTAAGCGTTCCTAGTAAACCTTCACTCTGGTTTTCCAGTGAAAGGAGGCAACAAATTCAGAATGTAATCACTATTATCAAAGGTGCTTCAAGACCAGGGGTTTTGCAACTCTTCCCCTCCCACCCCGAGATGGTATTTCCAGAAATGATTGTGATATAAAAACTCCTTACCTATAGTTTTAAAGGGTAGAAAAGTAGAGAGGCAGCTAGATGATGCAGGGGATAGAGTACCAGCCCTAAAATCAGGAAGACCTAGGTTCAAATTTGGTCTCAAGACACTTAATACTTTTACTAGCTGTGTGACCCTGGGCAAGTCATTTACCCTAATTGCCTCACCAAACCAAAAAAACAAACAAAACAACAACAACAACAACAACAACAACAACAACAACAACAACAACAACAACAACAACAACAACAACAACAGAAACTTCAGGTGTTATTCTGAAGGAAGAATGCTCCAGAGTGAGATGGGTGGCAGACACTGGGGGTTGGATCACCCTGCAGTTATTCACAGAATTATAGAGTTGAAAGGACCCCACCCCACTCAACCTCCCAACTACTGCATCACCAATCATCTTGACTTTTGTCTTAAAACTGGATTTTAATGACTCTGGAAGAGAGAGTGAGACTGATGATTTTGTGCAATTCTGCTTCATTTAAATCCAGTTCACACATCAATCAAGACATCACCCTGTGATATCACTGGTCTCCTTTGAAAATGAAGGACAAACAGCATTTGGAGAAATAATTAATGACTTTTTTCCCCTTACAAATAGGTCAGGAATTCCTGACCTAAAGCTTTGGTTTCATTTTAAAAGGCTAATATCTTTCTGCACTTCTTCAAAAACTGGTCTTGTCAGACTAACTTTACATCCTTTTTTGACAGGCTCACTAAACTGGTTGATCAGGAGAATACCATAGATCAAGATTTCTTAGGTATTTTTGTGTAAGGGATTTCTTTGACAGTATAGTAAAGTATATAACTCCCTCTCTGAATAATGTTTTTAAGTGCATGAAATAAAATACATATAACAAAGGAAATCAAGTATATCTAAATACAATTATAAAATATTTTGAAAACAAATTCAAGGATCCCAGCCTAAGAACCTCTGCTACAGATTCTAACACTCAATAAACATTTATTAAGCACCTGCTGTATGCCAAACACTGTGCTAAGTTTTGGAGATAGAAAGGCAAAATTAGCTTCTGTCTTCAAGAACATTACTGTGTAATATGTTTGCTTAGATCTTAGCAAAGCATTTGACAAAAATCTCTCATATCAAACTACAAATTTTCAAGTAGTTTTCAAATTTCAAACTACTTCCATGATCATGACTTAGCTAAATCTTTGAACGCAAGAGATTATTAAGTACCTACTATGTGCCAGGCACTGAGATATGTGATAGAAACACAAAGACAAAAAGGAAACAGCCCCTAAGGAGATTTTTTTTTTTCTGTCAAAGTAGATAAGATGGAAATGCATAAAGAAATATAAAGTATACACCAAGAAAATTAAAGGTAATTGGTGGGGAGAGGGAGGAAGGAGGCAATAGCAAAGGGAGTTGGAAAAGGCGTTTGAGACAGTTGTAAGGGGGAAGTGTATTCTGGGTACGGGGGACAAAGAAAAGCAAAGAAATGAAAGAGAATGTTGGGTGTGAGATACTGCTAGAAAGCCAGTTTGCCAAGATGACAGAGTAAATGAAGAACTAGGTCTGGAAAGACAGACTGGAGTCATTCTGTAAAGGATTTTGAATCCTTTGTATTCTATCATAAGTGAGAGATGGGCTCACTAGAGCTTTGTAAGCAGGGGAATGATACCACCAGCCCTGTGCTTTTGAGAATGTTCCTTTGGCAACTATATGTAGAGGCTGAATTGTAGAAAGAAGAGACTGATCTCCTACGCTAGTGAGGTAGTGAGAAACTAGAGCTTAGAAGAGAGGTTTGAAAAGATAGAACTGGAAGTTATTTTTGAAGTTAAAGTAATTGAACCAATGAAAACTGATGAGATCACTGAAAGAGAGAAAAAAGTAGAATCTTGGGACAGAGCCTTGGGGTGTATCCACAGATAAGGGGTGGAATCCAGATAACAATCTAGCAGGGAAGACTGAGAAGTAGTGGTCAGACAGGTAAGAAGAGAAATAACATAGAACAGTGTCAGGAAAGCCCAAAGATGCAAGATTATCTGGGAGGAAAAATAGTCAACAGCGTCACTGGCTGTAGAGAATTCAAGAAAGAACCATTGGATTTGGCAATTAATAGGTCACCTGTAACTGTAGAGAGAACATTTTCAGTCCAAAAAGTTCAAAGACCAGATTGTAAAAGATTTAAAGAAAGTGAGAAGAGATTAGTGGAGTCAGTGAGTGTAAACAATTTTCCCCCCAGGAGTTTGTGAAAGGAAAGAAATATAGCAGTAGCTTGAAGGGGTGGTAGGTGTAAATGAGAGTTGTTTAAGGGTGGGGAAAACTTGGGCGTGTTTATAGATAATAGGGAAACCTGGAGATTGGGAGCAATCAAACTTTGGTCCTGAAGGGAATGACTACAGAGGTAATCTCCAGGGTCTTCTGTAGGAGACTGAAGAAGACTCAAGGGTACAAATTAAGGAGCTGACCTTGGTGAGAATCTGCATCATCAGATATTGAAGTGAAATGGAGAAAATGGGGAATGATGAAGTCAAGTGGTTTTGAAATTGACAGCCAGGGAAAAGGAAGGGCTTAATGGATTCTAATTTATCTCTGAAGTAAGAAAGGAGATTCCCAATTGAGGCTTGAGGAGAGATGAAGAGATTTGTGGAAAAACCAAGATGGAAATATTGGGAATATTTGGGAGATATAAGGAAGAATAAAAGGATTATCTTGCTTCAGAGATGGCCCACATAAAATTAAATAATAAAAATTTGTAATAGACCCCATCAACATGGTGATGTGACTTGTTCTAACATTTTTAGCATTATGTGAGCAAGAGCAGAGAGAGGTAGAATTCATGATAATTTTAACTATAGAGTTAAAAATTAGGAAGTGGAGAAAGTAAACCTGGAAATGGGAATGATATGCTGAGGGGGGAAGAGGTCAAAGTACAGACAAAAAATGATTTTAAAATATACATAGGGATCAATGAAATGATAGAAGGTTGTCATTAGATAAAGGAATGTCAAAATTGGGTCCTAAAAGTGGACAATTATGGGTAATAGTGAGATCAAGGTCATGACTTGTGTGTGGCTGAAGGGTAACAAGGGTATAGGCCATCTAAATTAAGGAAATTGATGAAATAGAAGGCTAGAATGTTTGAATAAATCTCAATATAAAGGTTGAAGTCCCCTAATAAAAAGACAGGAGTTGGGATAGAGAAGACCATGATCCAGATAATGAATGAACTCTGAAAAAAAGAGGAAGAGGGCTGATAGATAATTGTCAGCAGGATCTGGTTTGGGTAATAAATTTGAAAAGAATAAATCTCAAAGGAAGAAAGAAATCTCAAAGAAAGGAAGAAAGGTTGCAGATTGATGGCAGAAAAGAGAGGATGTAGAGAGTAATGGGAGAAAAGGCATAAGACTATTCTTCTGGGTCAGTGGGAGCATGAGAGGATGGTAAAGATTCTTTTGGGAGAATCCAGGTCTCTGAAAAAACACAAGAAGAAGAGATCTGAAGGGAAGTTTATTAACAACAGAACAAGAATTGAGGAGTGGAAGGGGCAGGCAGAATTGTTTAGAAATTTGAGCAGGGTGGGACAAAGGGAGATGGAGATAATAAAATGGGAAGTGGTAACAGAAGTACATAGTTTTCATACTAGACAGCTAGGAACATAGTCTCACTGAGGATGAGAGAATAACTGGTGCTGTTAGATAAGGATTCCTGATATCTAACATGAATGTTAGAAGGCTATCTTAGTTTTCCTTCAAATACAAGGAAAGAAGAAAAATTGGACCTGATATTAAGGGTCTTTTCTATTGAAGAAGTCCTGGCAATAAGAATTTGATATCTGAGTTTTTTGACCCAAACTGGATTCTAGTAAAATTTTAGGATGTCTTTTATTAAGGAAATTTGGACATTTGGAAAAGAAAGTGAAAATCAAAATGAATCAGCCTATCTTCATCAAGAATAGGTCATGTATCACAACATAGCATTTCCATTCTTTCTGTTACTGTTTGCATGCATTTTTGTTTTCCTTCTCAGGTTTTTTTTTTTTTTTTACTTTCTTTCTAGATCCAATTTTTCTTGTGCAGCAAGATAACTATATAGATATGTATACATATATTGGATTTAACATATATTGGACTACCTGCCATCTAGGGGAAGGAGTGGGGGGAAAGAGAGGAAAAATTGGAACAGAAGGTTTGCAAGGGTCAATGTTGAAAAATTACCTATGCATATGTTTTGTAAATAAAAAGCTATAATAATAATAAAGAATAGGTCAAGTGAGAGTCACTTCATTTTTCTTTTTTACAAAGTTACTAAAATAATGAATCAGGGGAATTCTGTAGTTATTGTTTTATCTAGATCTTAGCAAAGCATTTAATAAAGTCTCATGCTGTTCTTGGGGAAAAGATGGAAAGAGAAAAAAATGGATTACTTATTGGTAAGGTTCAATTTAGCAGATTTGGGAACTGGCTGAATAACTAAACCCAAAGATGAGTGAGTCACTTAGAAGGTGGTCACCAGTGTAATGTCCCAAGTACTCAAACCTGGTCCTGTGCTTTTTTAACATTTTTTTTATCAGTGACTTGTTTAAAGGGTGTTAGGTGATAATCTTATCAATTTTGCAATGACGCAAAGAGAGGGAAAATAACTAACACTGAAAGACACAGTTGGAAGTCAAAAGAGATCTTGACAGCCTAAGAAATATGGCAAAATATACTAAGATAAAATTCCCTTGGCATATATTTATGCTTTTAAAAAACAAAAACTTCCAAGTTTCAAGATGGAAGAGGCATTCCATGACTCTAAGTAGCAGTTTGTCTAAGAAAGATTTAGGGGTTTCAGGGGACTGCAGGGGACTAATATGAGTCAACAGCATTATATAACAACCCTCACCATTTATGTGGTCTTAGGCTACATTGAATCAGTTTCCAGAAATAGGGAGAAGACACTAGTACTGTGCTCTGCTCTTATCAGGCCATATTTGAAGAATCATCTCCAGTTCCATGAGCTACATTTTAGGAAGATAACTCCTAAACTCTAGATCATTTAAACTAGAGGAAGTAAATGACAAGATGAAAAACTAAAAGCCCATGCCATCCATGTACAGGTCAGCTGAAGGAACCAAAGATATTTAGCCCAGAGAAGAAATTTGGGGTCAGCATGGCAGGAGAGGTGAAGCATATATGACACCTATTTTAAGTATTTGAAGGGTGCTCTTCTAGACAAGGGATTAGACTTGTATTTGAACCCAGAGAACATAAGTAGGAGCTGCAGATGAAAGATACAAAGAGGCAAATTGATATGAGGGAAAAGATCCTAATAAATTATCCAAAAGGAAAGTGGTTTGCTTCAGGAGGTAGAAAGTTGGCTATTGGCAGTCTTCAGGCTCAAGGCAGATGACTACCAATCAAATATGCTATATCCAGTCAATCAGTATGCATTTATTAATTTCCTACTATGTGCCAAGCAGTGTACTGGGATTTTGAAGAAAGGCAAAAGACAATCCCTGCTCTTATAATAAAGATTCTTTTAGGGATATGAGGTGTCAGTCAATAAGCATTTATTAAGTGCTTACTAAGTACTAAGTATTGTATTATATGCTGATTAAACTAGATAACCAGTGAGGTGCTCACCTTTGAAATTCTATAATTTATTTAAGCCCTAGACATTTATATTTCACCATGAAGTAAGTGTATTAAATCCCTTCCTAAGAATAGGTTGAATGGGGATGGAGGGACAAAAGTGAAGGCCCTGAGTCTGTAAGGTCTATCAATCAATCAACAAGTATTTTAAAAGTACTTGTTCTCCATCTTTTAACTATGACTGTAGAGCCCCATTCTGATATTTTTTGGACTTTGGTATCATTTCAATCTTTATTACAATAATTTCTTACCACATGATTTTTAGGTTGTACTCTGTGCAAACATAATGTAGCACTTTATAGTTCCTTTGTAACGAATCTTATTTGTTTCAAGTTGTTTAAAAAAAGGGACACAATATTAAAAATATACATTCTTTTCATCATTAAAAAAAAGTACTTGTTCTGTTCAATATTAGGAATAAAAAATAAAACAGCCTCTGTCCTCGAGGAAGTTACCTTCTGCTAGGAATATATAGCAAATAACCTGGTTCCTGCTCCTGTTAAGAGTCTCTCCCTTTTCCAGCCACTCCTTCCCTCAAAGGTCAAATTAATTTTCCTAAAGCAAAGTTTTGACCAACTTAACTCCCATTTTATCAACACTAGTGGCTCCCTATTGCTTCCAGAATCAAATATAACATTCTTTTTTGGTTTTTAAACTCCATAAACCTGGCTCTTTTTTGTCTTCCCAGTCTTGACACTTGATATGCCCTTTATATGACACCTGCTATAATCTGTCCTTACCCTCCATCTCTGGCTCTAAGCATATTCACTATCTGTCCCTAATACCTGGGACTTTCTCCCTTCTAATCTCTGCCTCTTAGTTTCTCTGGCTTCCTTTGTGTCTTATTTTTTTATTTATTTTTACCAGAAACCTTTCCCCTTCTTTCTTCATCTTAGTTCCTTTCTTCAGTAGACTATTCCCAATTTATACTATGTATAGCTTGTTTGTGCATAGTTGTTAGAATGCTGTCCCTTCCATAGATTGCAAGCTCCATGAGAACAAAGATTGGCTTGGTTGGAGATTTTTTGGGGGAGAGGGGAGTTGGGGTTTTTTTGCCTTTCCTTATATCTCCAGCAGTGAGCATGGTGCTTTGTACATAGTAAGTGCTTCACAAATGCCTGCAACATTGACTTGAGTGATATAAGTAATACAACATAAATAGGCAGTGATGTGTGGAGGGGAGACAGCACCGTGGGGAATAAGGAAAGGCTTCTTTGAAAGAGATGATTCTTAGTGGAGCCTTTAAGGGAATTAGAGATACCTAGATGGAGGATGAACAAGGAAGACATTCCATTGACAGGGGTTGAAGAAAAACTGATTAAAAACACGAAACTGGGAAGTGGAATAGTATATGTATAGTTAGAACAGAAAGCATATAAGAAGGAAAAAGGTATGGATAACCTTGAAATATAAGCTGGAATCTGCATCCAGAGAAACATCTTTGGAGACTGAATGTGGATCAAAGCAGAGTATTTTCATCTTGTTGTTGTTATTTGTTTGCTTGTGTGTTTTTTTTTCCTTTCTCATGATTTTTTCCCTTAGAAAATATGTTAAGAAGAATAGCACACATTTAATCTATATTGGATTGCTTGCTGATTTGGGGAGAGGGAAGGAAGGGAGAGAGGAAGAAAAATTTGAAACACAAAATTTTGCAAAGGTGAATATTGAAAACTATCTTTGCATAGATTGGGGAAAAAAAAAATATATATATATATATATATATATATTTTGCTGAGGCAATTGGAGTTAAGTGACTTGCCCAGGGTCACACAGCTAGAAAATGTTAAGTGTCTGAGGTCACATTTGAACTCAGGTCCTCCTGACTTCAGGGCTGATGCTCTATCCACTGTACTACCTAGCTGCCCCCTAAAATACTATTTAAGAAAAAGAAAATAAATATAGGCTGGAACATGGTCATAAAGGGATTTACATATCAGGCAGAGGAGTTTGTATTCAATCCTAATTATTGAGAAAAAGAACAACAGTCTCAAGCATTCTGAGTAGAACCAGTAGGGTTATGTCCTTTCTAGTCATATTTTAAATATTAACTTATACCTCATTCCCTAAGGAAGAAATATGGACGAGTTAGGAACACAGGCAGGAAAAGGTAGCAAAATAAACCTTGGTTTCTCTGTTACTCTACCAGGATGGCTGAATAGGATAAAGTCAGATCTCATAGATACAGAAGGCTGTCTTGGTTCCCCTTACCCTCACATCAATATCCAGGGCAGCTGTGCCCCAGAGCAAGTCTTAGAGCTGAGAATGAAAGGGAGGAGGAGCTGGTGATGGGGGAAGGGCAATGTGGGAAAAGTCAAAGGGTTTCTGCTCCTGCTGGTGGAGGCTGGCCTGAGGCCTGCTAGGTAGAGAAAGTTGAGAGCCACAGAGAAATAAAAGTAATTTCTCCAAAATCACTTAGATACCTTTAGGAATACCTGGATTTAAACCTAGTCTTCTGCCTCTAGTTTCAATGTTTCATCCACCATTCTAAATCCTTCCCTGGGACAGACATTCATAGTAAGTTAAGTTCAGCCATCACTAAGCAGATGGAGAGAGGGCTGAATTATCCATTTGCCAGTGAAGAATTTTGGGGCCAGCTGTAAAGAAATCAGACTTTGTCCTTCTGTGTCTACTAAGCGTGGTTAATATTTTAATTCAATGTTCTTAATACTTCTCCCCCAACCTCAGTGGGAGGAACTGGTTGGCATGGACTCTGATGAGGTCGCCCTGTTCCAGCATCCTATAATTCAACCATGGAATTTCCCAAGCCACCCTGTCCATAACCAACCTTGTAACGGGGTTTAGGATGGACTGTGCCCCTCCCGCTTACTCCTGGCAGCTTTGCCTTTGGATCATAGCATATAAACGTGGAACTTGTATGTTCATATACAAAATTAGACCTAAAAGTCATGCCCCTTCTTGTACCAAAGAGGAAACCAAGACTGAGAGGCAGTAGTGGCTAATAGGTAGTAAGCCTGCGATTGGAATCTAAGTCTGAATTCAGGATCACTACACCACAATGTCTTGAATGACAACTAAAATATTAAATGGATGTACTATGTGATGTTGCAGAAAGTAGGGGTGGAAATGTATATATGCTAGACTGATAGATGTGTTCCAGTAAAACCCTATTACTAATATCATGGCAGATCCATGGCTATGGGTCAGCCCCCAGGTCTCGTGTATATAATACTATACTTAAAATTCACTCTTCCATGGCAGGCCTGTAATAGAGATGTTATCCTTGATCCCTGGACACAAAATCAATCAATCAATAACCATTTGCTGTGTGCCAGACACTGTGCTAAACACTGAGCACTATAATAATAATGTAACTCAGCTGCATGTATGTTGTCCAAATAAGAGAGCAAACTTTCCTCTTCTCTCAAACATCCCCCGAAAAAAAAAAAAAGGCAAAAATAAAAGAGAAAATAGATTAGTTGTATTCCTGCAAGATGTTCTTCTCTGGGATTTTGTGAGGGTTGCAAGAACAAATGGGGGAGAGATAGGGAGAGACTCCAACCTATGATTTCATCTGGAGTGAGGAAAACAGGAAAAATGCTGATCTTAAGTAATGAGAGGACTTGGGAGGGATGGGATAGAGGTGGATGGGAACAATAGACTGGGAAGGTGATGGGAGAAGGAGGTAGTTTTTGCTTAGGCAACCATAGATCCTGTCTCACTGGGATTAAGTTATTAATACTTAGCAGTTTGATAGCCATGGCTCAGGGATATATGTAGGGCCTTTGGACAGGTGGTCTCTGAAATTAAAAAATAGTTCTTGCTCTAAAAGAGATTACATTCTAATGGAGGAGATAACATATGTGTTTGTATATGTAATACTTATATATCTTATATATAATATGTGTTATAAATATTATCTACATGTTTATAATGTGTATTATATGTTGTTTGTTATATACATTATGTAAACAACATTATGCTGTTTCCTGCATTAGAATGTAAGCTGTTTGAGGATAGAGACACACTAGTTGTGTCACCCTAGGTTGGTCACTTAATCCCAATTGCCTCATCATAAAACTCTTAATTTCTTTGAAGTAGGGATCTCTGCTTCTAAATTTTATATGTAACATGCATATGTATGGATTATGCATATATATATATACACACACACCCATATGTGTATGTAAATCCATGTAAAACAGATGGAAGATAACCTTAGAAAGTATGGTACCAGCATTGGGGTGTGACCAGGAAAGGCCAGCTGGAGGTTGTAGCCCTTGAGCTGAGTTCACACGGAAGCCAGGGATTCTGAAACATAGCAGTGAAGAAGGATTATGTTCTAGCCAGAGTAAACAGCCAGGGCAAAGAAATGGGAATAGGAGATACAGTGCTATGTGGGGGGTCCAGAATGGCTGCTTCTTAGAGTGAGAAGAAGGGAGTAAAATATAGGAAGCCTGGAAAGGTAGAAAGATGCCAGATTAGTTTGAGAATGGTTGAGAACCAGTTCATGCCTGGAATCTGCTGGATGGAGTTTTTATGCCAAAGAACAAGCATCCTATAAAGATGAAATCAGAGGGCTTGTTCTCCAAAAAAAAGAAAAAAATCCTGGTCTGAATAGATGATTTATATTCATGATAAAGACACATTTCTTAAAACCCTGAGACCTTTCTGCCTTTCTGCCAGAACAAGCCGTGAAGTAAGAATGTTCATTTTCAGGGGTTTCTCAGCCATCAGCTTACATTGCAGTGTAGAAGGACCCATTAGGGAGTCCATAGGGCTTTGCTTGGCAGGAGTGAAAGAACTGTTCACAAAGGCCTCTGTCTTTCCTGTGAACTATGTCTATGACTCTCCGTGGTGTGGTGTCGGTGGGAACAGAGTGGTGGGGCCGAATAGAGGGGCGTGGGGCTTGGGGAGGGCAAAGGTTGATATCCATTCTGCTCCTTTTCTTTTCTCTTCCTGCCTGTGACGCTGGCCCAGGGACATTCTTGGGAACTGTGTCATGACCATTTCTGTAAATGATTCGCATGAAAGTGACCTTTAAAGAGAAAACAGCAAGAACCACCAAAAAAAAAAAAATTCTTAAAAAAAAAATAAATAAAACCACCCCTTACTTTCAGGAGTGTCCTATCTGAGAGCTATTTGGAAGGGCCTGCATCTGAGAGTGTGGTTGTTTGGGTTGCTATGGGCCAACCAAAATGTATTTTGTTCGCAGAGGGTTATTGTTCTGTTGCTGAAATCCAATCACCAAAATCCTACACAACCACATTTGCTCTGGTTACATTCCCACGTGCAAAATCAGTTCTTTTGAGGTCATTGATTAGATATCCTGATAAACTCTGAAGCAGGAATGAGGTTAAGTTCAGTGACAGGAGTTCAGGAGCAAAAAAGAAGGAAAGTAACTACGGGGATTTGCTTACCTCAATTCTGAGGGCTTTCTCTGTTCTTATCTCCATTGACAGTATTGAATATAAGCAAAAGACCTTTGGGGCTGTTTTCTTGTTTTGTTTCGTTTTTTGTTTTGTCCTGGCCTGTGATTTCATTGATTTAAGAAGCTCCTACCTTTGAAGAAGGGAATTCCTTGTTCATCTTATGTCCTCAGAAGTTGGGACACTGAAAGTTTACTTAATTTGCCCAGAGTCAGCTAAGTGGCACAGTAGTTTAGCCCTGGGCCTGGAGTTAGGATTTGAATTCAAATTCACCCTCTCCCTTTCTAGGGCAAGTTATTTAACTTGTCTTTTCCTCACTTCTTCAGCTGTAAAATGGGAATGGTAATAGCACTTACTTTTTTAGGATATTATGAGGATCAAATAAGATAATATTTGTAAAGCATTATAAAGATGCTATATAAATGTTTATTCTTTTTTCTTCCCTTCCCTATCCCTCTTGACACAGAATCGCACAACTGGTATATGTAAAAAGCAAGAACTGAATCCAAGTCATAGGCATAAAATCTTAGATTTATAATTGGAAGGTTCCTCAAGGATCATCTCTAGCCATTCTTAATCTAGGACCCTGGAACTTTTTTTTTTAATGTTTTGATAACAATTTTAGTATGTTCAATGTTCTTTAGAATCCTATATACTTAATTTTATGCATTTAAAAACATTGGAGAAGGAATCCTCCATCACACACACACACACACACACACACACACACACACACACACAGAACCCCTGCTCTAGTCATACCCTTGTAATTTGTCACTTAGTGCTAAGGAAATTGAGACCCACAGAACCTTACCCAGTGTCACACAGATAGTGTCAGAGCTGCGATTTCAGATTCATATCTTCTAACCCATCTAACCATTTTTCCATTGTAGCACAGTGCCTGACTCCAAAGCTGGTTCCAGAACCAATTTCCTACATGACCTTTCCCCACAAGAGCTATTAGTAAGAAATTCAATGAGCCCAAATAATTGCTTAAATTTAGCAAACAGCAAAGTGTCTGAAGGCTCTCCTCTCCTCCATAACGCTAAAACTTTGAGCCCTCGTGCTGATCTAAAACACAAAGATGTCATGGAACAACTGGATCATTGCCTTTTTGAATGCTTTCTTTTTTTCCCCTTCCCTTCATAGAAATAAAAGTGACCCTCCTCGGCGCCCCATCCTTTCATCCTTGGTCACTCTTTTTAATTATCATCAAGGAACGGTTGTAAAGGGGTCCTTTCTAATCCCCATGGTGAGGATTCCGAGAACGGTTTTCACATACCTCTCTAACACCCTGAAAGAAAAGGTAAGTGAATTATACTGTGTGCTTCCAAACCCTGCCTCCTGCCCTGGCCTGCTGCCAAGGGTCAGGTTGCAGGAAAGAAACCAGCTGGAAAACTACAGCTAGCTTGGGGTGAGGAATCCAATCTGGGCCTTTGTCAGTTCAGTGGGCTTCGGTATTCTTTCAATCATTTGTTTTCACTGTGCAAGTCTTTCTCTTACTTTTTGTGAATTTTGGTGGTTGGGCTTGAGAGTGAGAGAAAAGGGAGGGAGAGAGAGAGCTGGAAATGGTTTGAGTGCCTCATCTATTTAGCTGAATTTTTTTCTCATTTAAATGTTTGCTAGAGGGGGAAAAACAGAGGAATAAATACTTGAGATAAAATTTGAAGTCCGCCAGGGCATTTATCCCACGGCCATTTTCAAAAAAACAAATAAATGAAGCACTAGGTAAAAAGGTTTACTTCTGGTTTTTATGAGAGAATATTCCCAATCTTTTCCATTTCGCACAGGATGTCATGGGAAGTTGCTGCTATGTACAATAGGAATGGGCAAGCTGACCCAGATCCCTGCTCCAAACCTAAGCAAAGATAGAAAACTATAGAGTTTTTGTTTGTGTTGCTGCTCCTCCCCCACCCCCCCAAAGCTCCCCCAACCCATCCCGCTGGTTTTTATTTCCATGCACATTTGGTTATGAATGCCAACAGAAACCAGAACACCAGGAAAACAGCTGCTCTCATGGTATTTCTGGCCCGCTGGAACAAGGAAAGATTGGAAATACCCCAAGCCAGCCTGTTCTCACACAATGTTTTGCCAGAGGGTTGGAGAAACATCCGAAGTTGCAACTATTTAAGATCCAAACCTTTCGAGTCTATGTACCATTAGTGAAATAGAGAAGATACTATATGTATGGATGTCTTCTCAAGTCCTTGGAGTTCTGGTTTTTGTTGTTGTTGTTGTTGCTTCTGGAGAGTAAAATTGTCTAGAAATTGCTGTGTGCTTTCTTAATAATCCATGGAAAAGCCACAAGATGAATACAGAAATTAGGAAACATTGATTGGATTTCACACAAAAACACTTTGGCTTCCGGATCATGAAATGCATATTAAGTAGTTGTCATTTGAGGTGTGGAGCTGTTGGGTTTGGGTTTATTACTGTCTGGATCTCAAGGAGCCACATTTTGGTAGTTTTCTTTCATCTCAAAGAGTCTTTTCCCCAGTCAGGACAAAACTGAAGATTTCTTCATTTCTGGCTTCTGCTTTTTCAGAAATGGTCTTTTGCTCCTCCCATCCCAAGAGACCTGAAGAAAGTGATTCCTTAGGGAGAAATTAATTTTTATATAACTCAAGCAAGAGGTTTAGCTGACCCAGGAGGCAGAAAAAAAAAAAAAAGCGCCAGTCTCTGAAGGGAAGCCTTTTTATAAATCTTGGGAAGAAATTGGCAGAATAGCTCCAGGTCTCAAGCATGGAATCATAAAATTTGCTTTATCATCACTAAGATTCCATGGCATCATGAAGCCCAAATCCTTTTTGATCATATTATACTTCTAAGGACTCTTAAAAGGAAGCAACCTGTAAGAGCCTTCAGGGGAAGAACATTAATCTTTATATCTCCAGGTTCTTAATGTTTATTGATTGATGGCAGAGTGCTGACCTTAGTCTCAAGGGGTTTGAGTCTAGTTTCCAGTTGTGTCACCTGTGTGACACCTGTGTCAACCTCTTTAGACCTCAGTTTCTTTATCTGTAAAACATTTGACCTCTAAAAGTCCCTTCCAGCTCTAGAGTGATTATCCTTTTCTAACTTAAAAAAATCTTCCTTCACACTAACAATATATCATCAATTTAGAAATTTCAGTCAACCACCATTTGTCTTTGCTACTTTAAATAGGCTAGTTTATGATCAGAGACAGGCCCAGAAGAACCCAGATAAAGTTTCATCCAATTGAATTGGCTTTAGAGCAAAAAAAAAAAAAAAAACCCTACCAACCACAAAAAAAAAAAAATAAGTCCATATAAGGCTAGGGTCCTGCCGATGTAAGATTTCATAGTTATTTGTGGAAATTCCTTAACTGATTATTAACTCTGATGTGGGTACTTCATGTTTGACTCCTCCCCTCTCTCTCCCAATAGTCTCAGTATTGAAACATGTGAGGAATTCAGATTATCTTTAGAAAATATAATTTTCTTTCTTGGACTTTAACCTCCAAACTAAAATTTTTGTTTCTATTTTATTTTATTAAAATGAAATAAACTCGTTCTCTTAAAATAAAACAAACAGGTTCTCTCTTTTTCGTGTATATGTATAGAGCTTGGGGATGGGAATTGGGGGATGAGAAGGAGATGGTATGAAAGATGGAGCTAGGTTTGTGGCCTGTCTTTAACAAACATTAGCTATGTGAATTTGGGTAAGTCATCTAACCTTACTAGGCCTCAGTTTCCTATTCTGAAAAATTTATGTAGAGTTCTGTTCCAATTCTAAAACTATAAGTTACAAGCAAATTGTTGGTTAGCAATAGCAGAGTTTACACACCAGGTATTCCCTACCTTATGAAATTGCTAATTCTGGTCAAAAAAGGGTATAGATCAAAGACCCACATTGTTTGGCATTCTCCCCAGAATGCTATGTTTTTTATATGCTAAAGCCATTTATAAAAATTGTGCGCAATTTAAAAAAGCATTTGGTAGGAACCAAAAAAAAAAAAAAATGGGATTCAAAAACAGTCTTAGAAAATTGCCTGGGGCATTTAAATGTTCATGAACTGCCCACTCTCATAGCTAGTCTGTATCACTGGCAGAATTTGAAGCTAAATCTTCCTGACTCCAAAACCAGCTCTCTCTTCAACTCCTGTGAGCTACAGTTTCCTGTTTTTTACTAAATAAAAACATTTCTGTGTGGTCATATAAGAATCACTATATTCAGAGTCATGCCCAAGCCAAAATAAACCTGTTTCCCAATTGCCTCCTTCACATTTTGCAGACAAACTCATGGATCCCCACTCCATCTGCTTTTTCTTCTTTTTCTAACATTTTCTTTTTCCCAATAGGAAGACAGTGCCTGTGCAAAGTACATGCTTAAGTGCTGCTTATGCTGTTTTTGGTGCCTTGATAAATGCCTGAGCCATGTAAGCCAGGTAAGTTTCTCAATTAGAAATGGGGTTTGGGTGATATGACACTGAAATGAAGATTGTAAAATGCAAGTTCCTTTTAGGACAGTTACCTTTTTGTTTTTCTATTCCCAGAATCTAGCACAGTGCCTGGTACTTAGAAGGTGCTTAATAAGTGTTTGTAGGGTTGAGCTTAATTGGATGAAATGGAAGGGGATAAAATTGATAGCTCATGATTGCCTTTAGCTTTAAAGAACAGTAGTCTCTCAGGTTTGAAAAGAAACATATTTCTCTTCTACAGAGAACAAAAGGGAATAAATCACTAGTTTAGTGAATATAGTATTTTTGGTGTCTTGTCAGAGAACTATAATTTTCCCTTAAATGGGGAGGAAATTGCCTCCCTAATTTTATACATTCCACCAATCTTCTTTCAAGATATAAATAACTTTCTCCCCCTGTGATTTATAAACACATACTATCATTGTTTAAATTTTGATTTTTTTTGTTCAAAAATATTCAAATTGATGAAAAACACAGATTCTTTGAGTTGAATTCTCTTTCTCCTCCAGAGGTATGACTTCCCCCTCATTCCCTCCCTTCCCTCATCTTCAATATCTCTTATTGACTCTTCTGATGATGACAAACACCCAGATCTCCCTAACCCTTAAAAACCCTTTACTTTCTCCTGCTATCCCCTCAAGCTATCATCCAAACTCCTAGAAATGACCATGTATAATCATTGCCTCCCAAATCACCTCTCCCACACTTAAAAAAAAAATTTTATTGATGTCCTTTTAAACATGGCTCTTCCCAGTGACCCCCTACCACCTTCACCATAGAATCCTTTTAAATAGAAAACAAAACAAAACAAAACAAAAATAAATAAATAAGCAAACAAAACAGCACTTTGGCTGCGTCAAACCATTTACATCCCACTGTTCATCTGTATGGTCCACTATTTCCTTGCCAAGATGAGAGAGTTTAGTTTCACTGATACATTGAACTCTGAAGTAAAGAGGGTCATTGCACAACTCAGAATATTGGTGTCTTTGAGTATTTTACATTAGTGGGACTTTACAACCTATATTAAAAAAGTATCATCATTGTGTAAATTGTTCTTTTGGTTTTTCATATTTCATTCTGCATCATTTCATGTAAAGCTTCTCAAGTTTTTCAGATTTCTTCATATTTGTCATTTCATATAGCACAATAATATTCTGTTCCATTCATATATATAGTTTATTCAGCAGTTACTCAATATGCAATACTTTTCCCTCTTGTCTTTGACTTCTTTGGGATATTATCCTAGAAGTGAACCACTGATACAAAAGTTATATAATATATAATAACATTTTTGCTATAATTGCAAAATTATATTCCAGAAAAGGGGAGAATTTGGACCAAATCTTCTCATAGGTCCCTTGTAACTCCAACATTTAATGGCTCTATAAGTATTTACTAAACACATATTGAATGCAGGGACATACAATATAGGTTAAGTGCTGTGGCAGAACCACAACCTGTAAATCACCACATAAGAGAGAAGATGTCAAGTACTGAAATGAATTTTACAGAGCCCTAAGATATTTCAGAAAAGGGAATTAGTGCAATCTGGAGATATCAAAGAAAGCTTCATAGCAAGGAGAGTGAGGGAAACATTAAAATTAGAGGGTACTAACTTCCCACTGGAGATCTTTACCTAAATGAAGGTCCACTTTCATATAGGTAGAAAATATCTAGCTGATCTACATTTAGTAACAAAATCTTAGAAAATTCCCTTAGGCTCAATGACTTGCACATGGTCACAGAGCTAGTGTCAGTGGCAAGGTTTGAATTTAGGTTGCACAGTGGAGAGAGTGTCAGGCCTGATATTAGGAAAATTTCAGGAGTTCAAATCTGGCCTCTGACACTAGTGGTGTGATTCTTGGCAAATCACTTATATCTGTTTGTCTCAGTTTCCTCATCTGTAAAATGAGCTGGAGAAGAACCCCAACATGGGGTTAGACCCCAAGAGTTAAACCCAATTGAAAGGAATGAACAAAAACAAGAACTCTTCTTGACAAGAAAATACTCTATTGACTGCCTGACATTGCTAATCATTTTTATACCAATGACTAATAATAATAATGCTTACAATTATGTAGCTCTTTAAGGTTTACAAAAGATTTCCCATGCATTATCACATTTCATCCTCAGAACAATCCTGTAAGTAGGTAATATTATTACCTCCATTTTTTTCAGATAGGGAAACTGAGGCTAAAAGATAGGATCATATAGCAAGTAAATACTGAGAAAGGATTTGTTGAATGCATGTCTTCATGACTCTAAGGCTAGCACTCTATGGGCTAGGCCAAGCTTTCTTTTCACTAGTCCCTAATGTATGGGTTGGTATTGGTTGCTTTTTTTTTTTTTTAACATCTTTGAAAGAGGACACAAGCTCCCCCTTCCTCTATTCCCCAGTGTACTCAAATCCACCTCTCACAGGTCAATAAGGTTTCTAGAATGCTCTACCTTGACAAATTTGTTCCCCTTGTACCTGAAATCCTACGATTTTTTTTTTACATTTTTACATTTGTAAAGTGCCTACTCTGTGATGGATATTGCTAAAAGCTGGGGGTGAAATATGAAAGTGAGATAATTCTTGCCCTCAAGAATTTTATATTCTGTTGGGGAAAAAAACATATTTGCAAGTAAATACAGGACATATTATATATACACATATACATACACACATATATCTGAATCTGTTTTTTTTTTTTAATGTGCATTACTATGCAGACCTAAGTGACCAAAGAATTTTTGTTCTCAGTGTTCATATCATATCATGCCTTTCCATAGGAAGGCAAGTCAATGATCATTTATTAAGTGCCCACTGTGTGCTCTTTGCTGCCTATACCTGTCCCTGTTGATTTTTTAATTATTAAACCTAAAACAGGGACTGCTGGGATGGTACTCTTTGATGACTGCAGTGATGACATAGTGTCATGTATTTTATTTTATTTTTAATAATATTTTATTTTTCCAAATACTTTTAAAGATAGTTTTCAACATTCATCTTTGCTAAACCTTGTGTTCCTAATTCTCTCTCCTTTCCTCCTTCTCCCTCCCCAAGACAGCAAACAATCCAATATAGGTTAAACATATGCAGTTCTTCTAAACATATTTCCATATTTGTCATGCTGCACAAGAAAAATCTTATCAGAAAGGGAAAAAACAAGAGACAGAAAACAAACAACAACAAAAAAAGGTGAAAATGCTATGCTTTGATTCACATTCAATCTCCATAGTTCTCATCCAGAGGGATACAAATGACACTTTCTATCACAAATCTACTGGAATTGCCTTGGATCACCTCATTGTTGAAAAGAGCCAAGTTCATCACAGTTGGTCATCACATAATTTTGTTGATTCTGCGTACAATGTTCTCTTGGTTCTGCTCATTTCACTCAGCATCAATTTTTTGTCTTTTCAAATTTTTCAAGTCTTTTCAAATTTTTCTTAATCAACCTGTTCATCATTTCTTATAGAGCAATAATATTCCATAACATTCATATATTATAACTTATTCAGCCAATCCCTAATTGTTGGATATCTACTCAACTTCCAGTTCCTTGCCAGTACAAAAAGGGCTGCTGACGTCATGTATTTTAGTGATAAGGAGCAGGGAAACGATGTGGCAAGTGTAACTTTTTTTTTTGACAATATAATTTGAGTGAGTGACAAAGCCTATAATACTAAGTTCAAGGCAACATTGTAACGGTCAGAGTGCTGAAATTGGAGTTAGGAGAGATCTGGGTTCAAATGTTGCCTCTAACAATTATTACATAACCACAAGTAAGGCATGTAACCTTGCTAAATTTCAACTGCCTGATATGTAACATGGGAATAATGATATTCCTTAAATAAGGAAGTGCCTTCTTCATAAAGCTGATGTAAGGAGCAAATGCAAACCTTAAAACATATAAATATCTTTTATTTCTAATAATCATAGTATTATTATTATTATTTAGACTTTTTTTGGGGGGGGGGAGGGGGCAAGGCACTTGCAAGTAAGTGTTAAGTGTCTGAGGCCAGATTTGAAGTCAGGTTTTTCTGACTCTATTCACTGTACCATCTAAGTGCCCTTATTATTTCTATAATTATTTCTGTTATTTCTAATAAAAATAGCTGATTTTTTAGGATGATAGATTTCAAGCTAGAAGCACCTTTGGAGGGTACTGAGTCCAACCCTGTAATTTTACAGGTGAGGAAAATTGCAGCACAAAGAAGTTGTGATATGCTCAGGGTCATACAAGTAGTATCTGAGATGAAATTTGAATCTGGCTCTTCCTACTCCAATTCTAGTGCTCTCTCCAATACACAGTTTTTAGTACTTTATTCTGGCCAAAGTATCATGAGACTGTTTCTACTGTTATTATTGTTGGCTTGGACCTATGGAGATAATGTGATATAGCAAAGACCTGACCTCAGAATCCCAAAGACCTGAATTCAAGTACTGTCTCTGACACATCCTGTTTGTGTGACCCTTGGTAAGACTGCAGTTCTCTGAACCATAACTAAGTCTCTAATATTATAAAGCTGCAAAAAGCAATTGTTGATCTTCATCGGTCAAGAGAGTTCCTCCATAGGGAGGAAACCTAAAACCCTTAAACTACAGGCTATTATCATTATTATCATATCAATAATAGAGAAGCAACTATATAAGAGAGATGTCTCCTTCATAAAGTAGATGTAAAAATCAAGTGCTTACCCTATTTTAAGATGTGTGTATATATATGTGTGTATGTATGTACATATAAGCATATTTATATTGTGTACCTATATACATATAAACACAAGTGTACATGTCTGTGTTATGTATAAAATCTATAATAACAATGTAAATAATAACCACAACAATAATAACAAAATCTTGCATGTTGCATTGCCCTGATCTGGGGCATCTAGAAGATTGGCAGAGATGAGGATGCTTTCTGTATCTTCCTACCAACATTATTTTTGTTTGTTTGTTTTATTGGAGAGTTCAGGTGTTTTTTTTTTTTTTTTTCATTTATATCATAGTGTCTTCCCAATCCTATTAACCTCCAGCAAAAACTCTTCAAACAGAGAAGTACAATTCAGCAAACAAAGTGATATGATTATATCTGGCATCATATATTTTATTCTGTAACTTTAGTTTACCACCTCTTTACTGAGAAGAAAGAACTATATTTCATTTTCTGGTCTCACAAATCAAGATTGGTCATTGCATTGGTCTGAGTTTAATGGTTTTTAATGTATTTTTCCTTTACATTCTCTAGGTGATTGTGTGTGTTGTTTTCTAAGGTTATTTTCTCAGTGTTCATGCTGTGTAAAACAAAGAATGACATCTAAGGTGCTAATAAAATTACAGCCAATGATAGTTTCAGAAACCATTATTCAATGCCACATTTCTGCCTTTGGCTGTGATGTGGGGATTGCTATGGAGCCAGTTAAGTAGTTCAGTGCTCTGTTTCACTGACCAATGGCCAGAATCAGGACAAGATGAATCACATTTACTTGGTTCAAACAACAAAGTTTGCCCGGCTCTCTACAGTTCTATCAGCTCAAAGATCCTAAATAAATATAAGATCGTTATCTCTTTCCACCCCAGATTCTACTAACTTTCAAAATATTTTGGTCAGCAGGATCCCTAAAGAGCCCATTGAAACCATCTCAGCCTTTGTCTGATGTGATTTAAAAAAAAAAAAATCAGTGGTAGCTAAGAAGTATTTAGATACACACATCCAACGCCCCCGCCTTCCTCTCCGCCCCATACTTTTTTCTGGCTTCCAAAGCACATAATGTCTGCTTCTGTCTCAAGAGTCTTTGTTGCAGAGACTTCACTTTTTAATATTTCAAAGCCTTCTTTTCTTCTGTCTTCCTCTGTGAGCCCGATTTCAATGAACCTTTTTTTTTCACCGTCTATCAATAGTGCAAGGGTAGTCCTTCACTTTTCCATTTGGAGTTTTGGTTCATCCTCAGCCAACTGGCAGATCTTCAGTTACCCTCTTCCATAGAGCAGCACGTGCATTCAGGAAGAAAGTAACGAATGATGTGGGGTTTCTTTATCCAGATGCCCAACATGATTTAAAAGCCTTAAAGGGGCCTCATCCTTCTAGAGTAGATATTGCCAGAATCAGGATGCCTTGGGAGATTTTAAGCTAGCCAAAGAAAGCTATTCTTTTAAAAGTTTGCATGTCATTAAAACAGTCATTCTGAATTCAAGTTACCCTCTTAGTCATGTGTTTTCTGGGGACTGGCAACTAATCTTGTGAAGATGGATATGCTATGCACGTGTATGCATATCATGCAAAAATATACATTTGTGTATACATGATCATTTGCTGGAAAAAAATCTCTTGTAGCCAACAGTAATCCTCATAGCACAGCTGTTTCTGGGCAAATGGTACTTATCCCTATTTTAAATAGAAAGGAATGGAGGCACCAAGGAAGCTTACCATTTTCCAGGAACCATGAAGTGTCTCAAGAGCAACAAATAGAAGCTGGTATTAGAAAGGTATTCTGTTTAGAATTGAAAGAAACTTAGAGTCTTATCTATCTCATTCTGAACATTTTTTCAAGCCAGAGAAGTAAACAGATCAAATTTATCCAGGGAGTAAACAAACCTGGAATTTGAACCCAGGACTTCTGTTTTTATTCTACCTATAACTCCTCACTGCCTTGATCTTGGATCCTGGGGTGTCAGTTGGAAGCCACTGAGGCTGGGGAGCATGACTTTCTATAATTCTGAGATAGCATAGCTGTCTCAGACTGCTAAAATGTGGGCTGGAATCTGGGACTAGAACTACATTGGACCCTACCATTCTTGACTTCCATCTGTAACAAAAACGAGAGCACGCCCATCAGAAATCAAGTTCTTTTTAATAGTTCCTGGCTTAAAATTTCTCTTTCTGGACATGCAGGAATAAATCAACATAGAAAGGATGGTAGAGAGGGGTAAAAAGCGTGTGTGTGTGTGTGTGTGTGTGTGTGTGTGTGTGTGTGTATTGTGTATATGTGTGTATGTGCACATAAGCTCAGATATATAGAATTCCCCACTTACAGTTTTTTGTTTGTTCATTTATTTTGGTCATGTCTGACTCTTTGTGACCCCATTTGAGGGGTCACAAAGATACTAGAGTGGTTTGTCTTTTCCTTTTTCTGGCTCATTTTACATATGAAGAAACTGAGGCAAACAGTTAAATGACTTTTCCAAGATTACTCCCCCCAAGGCATTAACTTAGTGGTAAATGGGAGTCTATCTATAAGACATAATTATGTGACTGCTTCTAAAGAAATTATTTATGAAGTTATGGTTTGATCTTCTTAATTTAATTTAACCAGCAATTAGTATGCCTTCTATATGCCAAGCATCGACAATACAAAGACAGAAAAGTGATCCCTGCCTTCTAGAAACTTATCTTCTTCTATAGAAGGAAACAACATAGACATAGAAAATGAACTACAAACTATGTATAATTTGGGAGGAAAGAAGGGTCATAAGCAGTTGGAGGAGTCAGGATAGGCTTCTTATAGATGACCCTTGAATTGAGCTTCAAAGGAATTGGGAATTCTGTAAGGTGACTGTAAGGGAATGTGTCTGTTCCAGGAGTGGAAATTTGAAGATAGGAATTGAGATGGTGAGTACAAGGAACACGTCTCTCTGGTTGGAACAGAAAATAATAAAGTAAACTGGAGCCAGACTGAAAAGAACTCTAAAAGTAAAACAGAGGAGTTTGTATTTTACATTAGTGGCCAAAAAAAAAAGGCTTCTTCTTTTAGCCCTTGCAAATAGATGAAAAATTGAGAGATTAGAGGTAAAGAGGTTGTGATTTACTAACCAATGAATATTTGTTGAGTGCCTGCTATATGCCAACCTTTATGCTGCAAATGCAAACATAAAAAATGAAATAACTCCTGCCCTCAGAGAACTTACATTCTAATAGAGCCAACAGTCTGTGTATGAGTTCAAATCTAGATACTTCCTAAAGGTGTTTCCCCTAGCAAGTCATTCCCCTCTCTAGACTTGATTTCCTCATCTGTAAAAATGAGGGGATTAAGTTTGATGACCTCTAAGGTCCCTTCCACTTCTAAATCCATGATCCCATGAGCCTCCCAATACACATAGTACATTTATAACTTTGAGGGGTAAAGGCAGTAGCTGCCAGAGGAAGGACTTAAACCTAGATCTCAACTAATTATAAAACTAATATTCTTTCTGTGTGTGTGTATGTGTGTGTGTGTTTATAATCTATTTATTCTGCATGTGTGTGTATACACACACACAAATACATTGAATGGATATACACATAGAACATATATTTTAATCTATATGTACTATCTATATAGACTGTACATAAATAAATAGAATGTATAAATACATATACACACATACATAGACATACATATATATAGAATGTAAGCTTTTTTAAGGCAGGGGCCATTTCATTTTAATCTTTGTATCCCCGGTACATAGCACTGTTCCTGACACTTAAATACTGGCAGTATTTAGTATTTATAAGAATGTTTGTATATTATTCAGTATATAGAAAGACTCCTTTGTATAAATAACTTAATTGCTCACAAGATTGTGAGTTCCCTAAGAGTGGTTACCATGATTTCATGCAGCTATGTGCTGATTAATATTTAACAATCAGTTTTCTGAAGAAAAGAAATCCATGCAGGACCCAATTCAAATTTAATCTACACTATTAACATTTTCTCCATCTTAAACCTAGCCAATTATTCAGAGCAATAAATCAAGCCCTGATTTGTAGCATTTGCCCATTTCTAAGGCATAAATGGAAATTTACAGTGAAAATTTAACCATTAATTTGGAATTGATTCCAGCACATCCTTGCCCTTATGTGTCTTTTGTTATCCTCTTAATACCTAAAGCTGTGCCCAGGACACATCCTCAGCTTCCAAACCCAGTGCTCTTGCCATTGACCCACATAGAAGTGAGGAACAAAAGGCTGTAAAGTACAATAAATGGTAAGATAACTTGATAAATTTGGTTGAATTGAACTGAAGGACTAGAATCTCCCTTTGATGTTACAATAGCAGAGAGAGGTTTGAAAAATGCCATGGTGGCATTAAAGGTTTCAATAGAAAGTTGAAAAATTCTAGGTAATCATTTAATAGAGAAAGCAATGGAATTGAGTCCTCAGGTTTTAAGTTTAAATTAGGACTGCCCCCCCCTTCTCTCTCTCTCTCTTTCTCTCTCTCTCTCTCTCTCTCTCTCTCTCTCTCTCTCTCTCTCTCTCTCTCTCTCTTTCTCTTTCTCTCTCTCTCTCTCTCTCTCTCTCTCTCTCTCTCTCTCTCTCTCACACACACACACACACACACACACACACTTGTGCATATCACTCTCCTTTTCTGTAGACCTTGTACAGCCAAGTAATACCAAATAACACCATTTAGATTGTTTCCTTTCTTAAAAACTAAAGGAGACTGGACCACTGCAGCAAATCCCACCCACCAGCATATCGAGCTTCCTTTCTTCAGTCCTGAACTAATTAAACTAACAAATACAACTGTCAAAAAAAAAAAAAAAGCAATAGAATTATGGACTCATAAGTTCATAGATCCAGAGGAGAAGTGACGTTTGGGATCATCTGGTCTCTTTGGGGTCCCTAAAAGGTTAAATTAATTGCTCTGGATTACACAGATAACAAGGGATATAGCTAGGATTTGAACTCATATCCTGTGATTCCAGGTCCAACAGTCTGTCTGCTCCACCATCAATCTCTGACTCCAAACTTAGTTCCATTTCCCTAGCATCCCCACAGAACTGAGGAAAAACAAGATCTGAGTACAAGAGAACTTGATTCTGCACCATAGGGACCTGAGTTCAAATCTAAGCTCCACCACTCACCATCTGTATAACCTTGCATAAATAACTTGACCTCTCTCTATCTCAGTTTCCTCGTCTGTACAATGGGGAAGTTGAATTATAAACTCTCTGATCTTTTCTGCTCTATGGTCTTTGATTCTGCTGTTTTGGCTTAAACTAGTTCTGTGTTCCTGGCACGTAGTCAAGTCACTTTCAACATGATAGCAGCAGGGCAAGGAAAGTGAATTCAAAAGGAAATTAAGTCTGCCATCAAATGCGATGGATAATCTTCTTCATAAAACAGCTGCTGCTGTGGTATCTTAGAAAGAACACACACACTCACACCCACACTCATGCTTATATACACACTTGGGGACACATGTACATGTATACTTGTACACATACATGTGTAGTCTTACACACAGCGACTCACACTTATATGCACAGATGTGTGTATTTACACATCATGTACATGTGTAGACATATATACACTTGTGTACACACATACACCCACTTTTATATCTACTTGTATATCCATATATATACTTGTAGACTCACACTTATATATACAAATACATACAACACACACATGTATTCATACACATATGACTCTCCAAGTAAAAGTTCCAGAAAAAGGCTAAACTGATAGAGCTGATTCTTGTTCTTTGGTTCTTGACAAGGAAAAAAAAAAAATCGGTTGCCATGGAAATCCTTTCAGCAGCCTCGTTTTCTCTGAGTTTCGGCCTGCCATAAGGAGTTCAGCTGTCACACAGAGCAGGCTTTCTCTTCACAAACAGGGCCCTTTCCGTTTACAGCCTGGCTCTCAGCCACACGGCTTTCCTCGTGAAGCTGCCCAGGTCAGCCCTTTGCCTGCCCAGCCTGGCCAAAGCTGTGTACGCCTCTTCAGAACGTGCCTTCGGCGGTCTTTTCAGAATGTATGGTGTGTGGACATACATCAACATTCCCATTTGGCCATCTATGATTGCTCATATCCCATCCTATCCTACTCCTTCTTAGTCTAAAGAGAGATGGCTGTGGCCCCCCAAGGCAGAGGATCCACTGAAATGGTATGATCTGTGTGGCTTGGGACTCTGTGAAAATAGATTGGGATCAGGAATGAGGGAAGAAATCTACTCTCTAGGGAGAAGTTATTTTACCTTTTTTCTGTTAGAATTGTCAGGCAGGATTTTCTCAGGGAGAGAAAATAAATGTTTGTCAAGCGAAAAAATAAAATTTAAACTTCAATTAGCATCAGTTGATGTAAGTCAATTAAAAAAAAACTTAAATAAACAATAAAAGATGCTTCTCATCTTGTTTGAATTTTGCCATACCACTCACTCTGACTCAGGTTTTCTGCAAGAATTAAGTGAGGTTTGAGAAAACTATGCGGGGAAGTACAAAGAGAGTAGATTCAAGGCCCATCTCTGAGAACAACTGGACTTTCTCTGCATCCCCAGCACTTCAACAAATGGGTACATAGTAAGTGCTTCATAAATCCTCATTGGCTGTGTGACCATGAGCCAGTCATTTGTCCTCTCTGTGGTCTTCCTGGGCAGCTCTCCCAAAGACTCTGAATTAAGGAGAAAACTTTGTTCTGCATTGATACAGAAGGATTTCTTTCACCTAGCAGTTAGTTCCCTGTACCAGTGGAATAACAGTCCCAGGCCCTAAGCCTACATGCATTTTGCAGATGATAAAGCACTGTAGAAAGAAGAATTTGTTATTCAGTAAGGGCTTACATAGTCCATGGAACCATAGGCTTAGAGTTGTAAAGTCAGAAAAAGTCATCTAGTTCTAGAGATCCCTCCAGTTGTTGTTTAGTCAATTAGCCCTGTACAACTCTTTGTGGCCCCATTTGGGATTTCTTTGGCAAAGATACTGGAGAGGTTGGCCATTTCCTTCTCCAGCTAATTTTACAGATGAGGAAACTGAGGAAACAAGTTTAAGTGACTTGCCTGGGGTGAAGCGGCTAGTAAATGTCCGAAGCTGAGTTTGAATTCAGGTCCTGATCCCTAGCCTCACACTATCCATTGTGCTAGCTAGCTGCCCATTCTAGGGCTGTTTTTTGTTGCCCACTCGAAATCTAGTGCAGTATAGTGTATTGATGGACATGTACCTAATAAATCATTGCTGAATAAATGGAGAGATTAGGCTGGCTGTGGCTCTTGTATGGCACCATTTAGTTATTATACCTCAGCACATAAAAGTTTTTTTTCATTTCAGTTCATCTCCAGTGTTCCTCTCAGAACCAATCACACACAGTTCCTGTATGACTTCATTCATGGGTGTCAGGAATTTGGGGAGCTAAAAAATTCATCTCTGTGGCCAACCTGGTGATGACACTCTCTAAACTTAATTAAATTGTGTCATGTTATTTAGATTATGCTCTATTCAGTTTCATGAGCTTCATCAAATTCATTGTGCATATTGAAAGGTGTTTTCTGTTCTGTGAATCCTTATTATTCAACTTAATTTAACAATCAATTCAGCAATCCTATATGAAACAGCTTGTGCAGGGCATTACTTATGAATGGAAGGCACAACACATGCATTTCCATTAGCTAAAAGTGTATTTAAACTTTCACAAGAAGCATACAATTTATGAATTTCCAGCAACTTTATTAGTCCAGCACCAAAGCCAGTGCAGCAATTCCTTCCACAAATTCCCTAATTTGTAGTCCACCAGCTTCCATTAGAACACAGCCAAAGATGGAGAACTCCTGTCTTGTGATATAGTCCTTTTTCTCCTCTTCACAACACTTCTGCATTGTCCGTTTTGACTTTACTACCAGAATTTGTTCAACCATTCTCCTCTCAGTAAGGACCAACCTTTCTTCCATTTTTTTGTTTGATAAAAATGTCTGCCATGAATATTTTTTTGTGCTTATGGGAGCTGTCCCTCCTTTTTCCAGTGGATTTATCAAAAATCCAGGGAATAACTTAGTGATAAAATAAGAGGCTTTAACTTGTTTCCATTTTCAGGACACTATCTAGGCATGAAAATCTCCAGAACTTGACAGACCCACATAGCACCACTTGCTTATCTTAGCCTGAAAACCAGTATATCTTCCCATTCACTGCTTCATTTCATTTCTTGTAGCCAATATGATGAGTGAATTCCTGGAGTAGCCAGAATGGAAATAGTTTAGTGAATGCTAGCATCACATAGGCCCAAGGATTTTTAATGAGTAGCCCTGCTTTTCAGCAGGGCTCACAATTCAACTCAGACTTGGATGAATGAATGAATAAATGAAGCATTTATTATGTGTTTACTATGTTGAAAGCCTTGTGCAAAGGGCTAGAAATACAAATAGAAAGGCAAAATAGTTCCTGTTCTTATGTGATTGCATATATATGTGTTAAAGTAGATTAAATAAGAAACCTGCTAGTCCGTTTTGTTTTCAGGACTATGTGATTTCCCTGGTATTTCATTTAGTTCTGGAAGAGCATATGAATCACAGTACAATTCTGGGAACCAAGCAGTTTTTTTATAACTCATATTCTTGGGCTGTAGCCGATTATTTATTCTTATGTTTCTGGTGCACTATGAAATAGATGGCCATTTTCTTGACAAACTAAATGGATTAATTCTTTTTAGATGCTTTCGGTCATAACCCAAGCATTTGGGGGTTGGAGATTTTGGGTCCAAACCTGTGATTCCGTTGGCATACAGAACTCCCTAGAAGGAACCACTCCCTGCTAATACAAGTCAGCTACTGTTATGCTTTTATACTGTTATTTAGAGTTCTACAGGGTGGCCTACAGCAAAGCTTCTTAAACTGTGGGTCATGACCCCATATGGGGTCATATAACTGAATGTGGGGAGTTATGAAATTATGATTTATTACCAGTAAATGTTTAATTTACATACCTGTTTTATATACCCATATACCCGGGAGCATTTAAAAATTTCTTGGGCAAAAAGAGGTTGTGAGAGGAAAAAGTTTAAGAAGCCTTGGTCTAAAGTATTAAGAGGTTAAGTGACTTGGCTAGGATCACACATTCCTATTAAAGGCAGGACTTGAATCCTGGGAGTTTTCTTGACTCTCAAGCTATTTCACTATGTTCTCTTCCTTGCTGCCTCTCATTCCTCACACAACATGAAAGGAAAGTAGTTATTGCTTTAAAAGAGTGAGTTCCATTCCAAAATGAAAGCTGATGTTTCTTTTTTCTTGCCAGGCTCCTTGGTAAATATCTTTACCCCTTTGCAGGGATATTAATTGTGCTTACTTTCATGAAAAGAGGAGCTATGTGAGTTATGAACCTATTATCAATGTGGGGAGGCAGCTAAGTGGCACAATGGCTCGAGTGCCAATCCTGAAATCAGAAGCTCAAATCTGGCCCCAGATACTTACTATCTGTGTAACCTTGGGTACACCATTTAACCCTGTTTACCTCAGTTTCCTCATCTGTAAAATGAGCTGGAAAAGGAAATGACAATTCTATTTCAATACCTCTGAAGGAATACCTCAAATGTGGTTACAAAGAGTGAGAACAACTCTATAAAAATACCAGGAATTTCAGGAAATTCTTGAAATTGCAACTGTTTTATTCAATGCTGATACACAATTCATCAGAAACTTATGAATTAGTTTTTGAGAAGTTCCCTAGAGCTCTGAAAAGTTAATTAACTTAACCATGATCACACAACAATCAAATAAGTGCTTTATGAAGGATTGGAACAGATGCCCTTCTGGTTCCATGGCTAACCTCATCCTCTACACCAGGGGAAGCCCTCCATTTCTTTTTTGAATGCATTTTCTGTAGAGTATTTACAAAAAAACAGTGACAAGAATGCAAATATACCATGTCAACAAGCATTTATTAAGCACCAATTATGTGCAAAGCATAGTGCTAAGTGCTGGTGGTGACTACAAAGAAAAGCAAAAACCATGGAGGAAGACGATACACAAATAACAATGTGCAATGAGATGGATACATGCAAACTTGGAGGAAATCTCAGAAGGAGGCACTAGCATTAAAGGAGAAGAGGAAAGACTTTGTGTGTAAGGTGGGGTTTGAACTAAATCTTGAAGGAAGCCAGGAAGTCAAGGAGACAGAGGAGGTGAGAAGGAAGAGGATTTCAGCCATAGGGAAAAGCTAGTGAAAATTCATGGAGTGCTTAACAGAATTTGGATGAGTCTCAAACTCCTTGACCTAATACAGTTAGAAGGCGTCTCCACAATGATGAGTTTCTAGAACCATTTGAATTATTGAATTATAACAATTATAGGTTTACAGTTTCTCTTTCCAAGAAGAAATTGTTCCAGTTTCCTGGAAGAGAAAATTTTGGCTCTCTTTAAAATGAGATGAATGATAGGACAATGCTGGTTTCAGTTTGAATTTAAGATGAAGAAGCATTTTTTCCATGTCAGATCTACATAGTGTTTTTCTAGGGGCAACTGGTTGGCACAGGAGACAGAGCACCAGCCCTGAAGTTAGAGGACCTAAATTCAAATCTGTCCTCACTCACTTAACACTTCCTGGGCAAGTCACTTAACCCCAATTGCCTCAGCAAAACAAAACAAAACACAAACACATTGTTCTCCCTCCCTCCATTTCTGTCTGTCTGTCTGTCTATCCGTCTCCCCTTCCCTTTGTCCCTCTCTCTCTTTCTCCTCCTCTCTCTCTCTCTCTCTCTGTCTCTTTCTCTCTCTCTCTCTTTCTCTTTTCTCCCTCCTCTCTCTGTCTCTCTCTTCCCTCATCTTTTTTCTCTATCGATTTTCCTCATCTCCTTCCCCTCTTCTTTCTCTCTCTTTGTCTTTCTCTATCTCCCTCCCTTCCCCCTCTTGCCCTCTCCTTTTCCCTCCCACCTTCTCTTTTTCTCTACATTCCTCCTTACTAAGAAGTGAGTTGTATCCTTTCCATTTTCATTCTTTGATGCTTCAATGCAAAAGATTATAAATTGGGAGGGGGGATGGATTGCAGTATACACCCACTTATCCTTGAAGGACTGAATCACTTCTAGGGAAACAGCTCAGTGCCCCATGGAGTGTATTCCATGCCAAGTATTCACTATAACTTAATTAAAAGACTGCAAGTAGTACAAGAGATCTGATTTTAAATAATTTAATTGTTATACTTTTAAAAAATTTGGTCACTATGAGAGCCAGAGAGTTTGTGATTCCCTGGATCAGGAATCTTAGTTAAAGCAATGTTCTTCCTTGCTTATGTCAGCACGGGGAGATTTCCACTGTTTCTCTCTACAACTTTTGTAAACTGTCTTTTATATTGTCCTGAGTTTTTCTGGAGGAGATCAGAATAAATCTAATGAGCAAAATATTTTTGTTGTGATTGGCCCCAAGTGATTCAGGAATATACTTCCTTTGAGTCTGTATCAGCATCGAATAGATCATATGTCCTCATTTATAGTGAGACAGCATGAAACATTGTAGATAAAGAACAGACTGCAACAGTTGGGTAGATTCACATCTCATGCCTGATCCTGATGTTGTGATCCTAGACAAATTACTTGGTGTCCCAGATTGCTTTCTAAGTCTATAACTTGCAAAAATGGTTATTAATCTGCACTTATAGAGAGGGTATTCATACTAGAAGTTACCTACAACAATGGAATCACAAATGTAGACCAAAAAACTTCAACAAAATCAAAAGAAAACCTTTTTAATTACACAAAAAACTTCACCATCTGAGGACCATCTTTAGGAATCAGCTTTCTGACAATTTTGTTGTCATTTTTCAACGATGTTCAACTCTTCATTGCCCCATTTGGGGTTTTCTTGGCAAAGATATTGGAATGGTTTGCCATTTCCTTCTCTAGTTCATTTTACACATAAGGAAACTGAGGCAAACAGAATTAAGGGGCTTGCCTAGGGTCACATAACTAGTAAATATCTGAGGCCAGATTTGGACTCAGAAAATGTCTTTCTGACTCCAGATCCAGGATTCTATCTACTCCCTAATGATTAGAACTATCCAAACTGAAAATGATATGCCTAAGGATGTAGAGGATTTCCCCTCATGGGAAGTCTTTAATCAAAGGTTAGATGTGCAAAAATGTTTGTAGCAGCCCTTTTTTGTAGTGGCAAGGAAATTGTTAGATGCCCATCAGTTGGGAAATGTCTGAATCAGTTGTAGTAGTATATGAAAAGAATATTATTGTTCTGTAAGAAATGATGAGCAGGCTGATTTCAAAAAAGGCTTGGAAAGACTTATATGAACTAATGTTGAGTAAAGCACAATCAAGAGAACATTGTACATAGTAACAAGATTATGTGATGATCAATTGTAATAGACTTGGTTCTTTTCAACAATGAAGTGATTCAAAGCAATTCCAATGGAGTTGGGATGGAAAGAACCATCTGCATCCAGAGAGAAATATAGAGACTGAATGTGGATCAAAGCATAGTATTTTCACCTTTTTTTGATTGTTGGTTGGTTGGTTGCTTTTTTTTTCTTTCTTATTTTTTTTTGATAATTTTGATCAGATTTTTCTTATGCAGCATGATGAATTTGGAAGTAAGTTTAGAAGAATTGTGCATGTTGAACCTATATTGGATTGCTTGCTATCTAGGGAGAAAGGGAGGGGAGAAAGAGAGGGAGAACACAAGGTTTTGCAAAGGTGAATGTTGAAACTATCTTTGTATATATTTGGAAAAAATAAAATACTATTAATTAACCAAAAAGAGGTTAGTTGATCACTAGGGGAGTATTTTGTGGAAAGGATATTTTATCAAGGATAGATGAGACTATATGATCATTGAGATCTGAATCAGAAAACTATTAGTTAAAGCAGTGTTCCTCTTAAGTCAGGATGGGGATACTGCCATTGTATCTCCCTAAGAATTTCACAGACAATCTTTCAAGACAGCCAGAACTCAAATATGCTTGGAGATATAATGAATTTTCAGTATGTTTAGAGTGTAGTGGTGCATGCCTATAATTGCAGCTACCAAGGAGATTAAGGCTGGGAGATTTCTTGTGCAGAGATAAACTAGACTGGGCAAAAAGCTGAATGAGGGTCTATAGGGAGAGAGCCCTCATTAACTCTGTATTAGGAGAGAGGAGCCAGGTTATCTAAGGAAAATGGAGCAAGTCAAACCTTGTATGCAGATCAGAATGAGCCTGAGTGAATGGAAGAATGCTGTACACATTCTGCTTGGATGAGCTAGAATCCCAGTTTTAAAAAGTGAGAAATAGGGCAGCTAGGTTGGTGCAGCCCTGAAGTCAGGAGGACTTGAGTTCAAATCTGGTCTCAGAAATTTAACACTTCCCAGCTGGGTGAACTTGGGCTAGTCACTTAACCTCAACTGTCTCAGCAAAAAAAAAAAAAAAAAAAATAGTGAAAGGGCCAGTGGATTGGGGGTTCCAAAATTCTGAGTTAAAAATACTCCATCTCTGCCATTTATTACTCACATGACCTGAGACAAGTCATTTAAAACCTCCCAAAATTTTAGTTCTTTCATCTGTAAAATGAGAAGGTTAGGACATAGATTTCTTTTAAAATTGGAACAATTAAAAAAAAAAGTCCTAACTCTGTGTTGCCCTGAGCCTCTCCTATAAAACCTGAATAATGAGAAGGTTTGCCTGGTAATACTAGCTATCTTGGGCCCTTTTTCCATTGTGCTAAAAAGATTAGCCTACAGGATCTCTTGAGAAACTTTCCCAACCACACCAGCAAATTCCCTAATCCTTAGATAAACATCAGAGTTTACAGATTCCTTTAACACAACCATCCCTGAAATTCACTGGTCCAACCCAACATACCAATGCTTAGAGCAGTTTTAAATATATTACAAATGCACTATAATCCATCTTCCAGCTGTCTTTGACAAAGAAGCAATTTCTCTTTCTAAGTGGCCAATTAGCTAATGTTATAACTATAGAAAGCTTCATTTCATTTCCTGTGCCTTGAGTGTTTCTGCCTACCTCCCACCCCATATCAGCCCCCACTTACATATTCAGACATTAATTCTAGGTCTCCTTATTGGACTCTGGGAATGGAATCTTTTGAACCAAAATGCTATGTAGCAGTAACTTCAAGCAAATATATATAATTTCCCTGTCAGGGACTTTATGTGGGTATGGTTCATCCTTTTGTTAAAAAAGAAATCTTTTTTTTTTTTTTAAAGATTATAGGTACAAAGAAATTTGAAAGATTGTGAGAATTTGATAAAGGACCATGTTAACAATTGAACATTTTGGCCAAGGACTAAATTTATTTTTATTTCTTTTGGCAGGGAGGTGGAAAATTGTCAATAAGGTAACAATATTTCAGGGGAGAAAAAGACATCTCAGCAAAAATATTATTTAGTAACAACAATTTGGCACTATGGAAAAAGTTAGTACTTAGGAAACAAATAAAGAGCTCTAAATCTAGTAGCAGTGCCTTGCCCCTCTGAAAAGGAATGATTGAGCCACAAATGGAATGTAATTTGAACATCAAGGCCCACCCACCTTAGTCATGTTACACACTCCAAAGAGACAGGTGGCAAATTCTCTCCATTCTCCTAGTAAACTAAGTACTTCTTAATTTCCAAATGGCAAATGTGCTCTGTTTCGTGAAGAACAAATGGCTATATCATCTTGAGTGTGGAAAGCAAGCCGTCTTGTCCATCCAAGTTATCTCCCTCAGGGTGACAGTGATGGTCCGATGGAGGGTAGCTTTCCACAGTCATTGGACTTCGGCTGTGTTCAAATTGCAATGAGTGTGGAGTGCTTGACCAATTCATCCTTTGTATCACACAGAGTAAATGAGTAGTCTTTAGCTTCTCATTTAAAGCCCTCACCAGATAGCTCCCATGTATACTACTTCACTTTTATTTCTTATTAGTCCCTTTCACTGATTCTCCATTCCAATCAAACTGGTTTGTTAGTTATTCCCCACCCCTACAATAAGCCCTTTCTGCTTCTCCAGGTTATTAGGGCTTTTTCTCTCTTAAAAATTACTGTGTAAGGCTATGAACAGACAATTTTCAGATGAAGAAATTAAAGCCATTTCTGGTTATATGAAAAAATGTTCTAAATCACTATTGATTAGAGAAATGCAAAATAAGACAACTCTAAGGTGCTGTTTCACACCTGATAGGTTGATTAAAATGACAGGAAAAGATAATGAATGTTGGAGGGGATATGGAAAAACTGGGACGTTGTTTGTGGAGTTGAGAACTGATATAACCATTCTGGAGAACAATTTGGAACTGTGACCAAAGGGCTATCAACTGTGTATACCCTTTGATCCAGCAGTGTCTCTACTGGGTCTGTATCCCAAAGAGATCATAAAAGAAGGGAAGGGACCCATGGGTGCAAAAATGTTTGTAGCAGTCCTTTTCATAGGGGCAAGGAACTAAAAATTGAGTGGATACCCTGGAGAATGGCTAAGTAAGTTATGGTATATGAATGTAATGCAGTATTATTGTTCTGTAAGAAATGATAAGCAGGCTAATTTTAGAAAGGCCTGGAAAGACTTAGATGAACTGTCACTGTGTGAAGTAAGAAGAACCAAGAGAACATTGTACACAGTAACAAGAAGATTATATGATGATCAATTGTGATGGACTTAACTTTTTTTTTTAACAATTAGATGACTCAGGGCAATTCCAATAGATTTGTGATGGAAAGTGCCATCCACTTCTAGAGAGACAGTTATGGAGGCTGAATGTGGATCAAAGCATAGTATTTTCACCTTTTTTTGTTGTTGGTTTGCTTTTTTTTCCTTTCTCATATTTTTTTCCTTTTTGACCTTATTTTTTATTTTTGCTCAGCATGAAGCAAGAATGTTTAGAAAGAATTGCACATGTTTAACCCCCCAAAATGACTTTATATTAATTTTATATGCTATGTGTTTACTTATAGATACACTATATTACCCTTCTCTCAGCAGTAGAAAAAGTTCTTGAAAGCAGGTATCTCATTTTTTGTCTCCATTCCCAGTGCCTAGGACAGTGTCAAGCAGGTAGTAAGTGATTAATAAAAGTTTATTGAACTGAAATGAACCTAATATATCTTTCTCTAATGATTATAGAAACATCAAATTTTAGAGCTGAAAAGACCAGGGATTGATATGTGCAATTTATTGATCCACCCCATCCAAAATATATCTTCTACCTCAGCAGCATACTCTTGACAATTCAGACAAGCCCACTGCAGATTCAGTGTGTCATTGCTAAGAAAGTCTATCACTCAATCCACCAACATTCATCTTTGCCAACTTTTTTACCCCAATTGCTTTTTTTCTGATTAACAAGTTTTTCTCTATCTCATACTTTTCCCTTCAATTTCACAATAAAAAATGAAAATAAAGATCCTTTTGTCAAGTACAGTCAAACAAAACAAATCCACCATGTCTTATACTGCATTTTGAGTTGATCATCTATCTCTCTGGCAGAAGGTGTGGGGCATCTTTCAAAGTTATTTTTTTTTCCTTTAGAATGTCATTATATGAATTTTTCTTCTACTTCTTTGCTTATTTCCCTGAGTAGTAGTTCATACAGGTCTTCCCAATTTCCTCTGAAATAGTCCATTTTCATATGTTCTTATATCATAGTAATAGTTCATTATTTTCATATACTATAATTTGCTTAACCATTCCCCAATAGATGGTCACCTTTTAAAATTTCCAGTTCTTTGCTGCTACAAAAATTAGTACATGTGGGTCATTTTTCTCTTTTAAAAAAAAAAAAGATCTTTTGGGGAAACATATTTTTTAACAGTATCGCTGAGCCAAAAGGTAGACAACAATTTTGTGACTTTGGGACCCTGGTTCCAAATTGTTCTCCAGAATGGCCAGACCAATTCATAGCTTTACCAACAGGTTATAGCATTTCTCCTTTCTATATATATTTTTCAAAGAAATGTTAGAAGAAGGTGGTCTGGAAACATTTCTGTTTCATACAGGAAAAGGGATTTGTCAATTAGATCAGAATCAGCCTCTAACCTTTGGGTGGCCAGAGCCAAACAGAGAGACAGGAGAGTCAGGAATTGAACAGAAGTTTAATTTCAAAGTGAGGAAAGCCCTTGCAAGCGGAAGTCCTTCTGAGGGGGGGGAGCTTAACATGCTGGGGCAAAGCCAGTACTTTATATATATGAAAAACCACAAGCAGTTTGGATTATGATATAATCATTCTTAAGTGTTGAGTAATCAATTCCCATGGCAGACTCGTACATAGACAACGCTTGCCTTCTTGGGAAGGAGAGAGAAAAGAGAGAAAAATTTGGAATTCAAATTTCCTATTTTAAAAAAGAATATTGTGACTTTTATGGAAATGTTTTGCAACTTCACATATGCCTTCTCATTAGGGAAGGAGGAAGGGAGAGAATCTGGAACTCAAAGCTTTAAAAACAAATTTAAAAAATTGTTTTACATGTAACTGGGAAAAATAAAATCTCAAATATATTTTTTCAAAAAAGAAGCAGTAAAAAATGAATGTTGAAAACTATCTTTACATGTAATTGAAAAATGTAAAATACTATTTACGTTTAAAAAAATTTACATTCTAATTTTTCTAATCATCCCTTCTTTTAGAACGCCTATATTGCCACTTCAATCAACGGGACAGATTTTTGCACTTCTGGAAAGGATTCACTCAGTATTTTATCCAAGAATCCAAGACATATTACCTCTATTAGCTGCTTTGGAGACTTCATGATTTTTCTAGGAAAGGTGAGATACCTTCATTAAATTACTAAATGAGGTACCTGTAATCCTAAATTAGCCATGTTGTGGTAGTCTTGGACAGGTGATTTTTTTCTTTTTTCATATGCAAAATGGAAGAGGAGCAATTCTAATCTAAAAGTTTTGATTCAAGTTTTAAAGCTTGACAGATGTAGTTTGTGTCAGTTATGCTATAAATGTGGGCCATTTGTGGATATTTGTGTTTTTAAACTATTGAGAACTATTAAATGTATTAATTAGGGTAAAATTCACCTATATATTATTGGCCAAAGTTTCATAGAAACTTGGTGATCCAACCTTTCACCTACTAACAGGTAACAGTAGTTACCTCTGGGCAAGTCACTTAACTTTGCCTCAGTTTCCTCATCTGTAAAAAAATAAGGATGTTGGACTCAGTGGCTTCTGAGGTCACTTCTGGCTCTAAATCTGTGGGATCCTATTATCCTATGACTATCTTTGACAAATGAAACCCACATTTGTCTCTAGTGACAGGGAGCTCTCTGTGTTTAGAGAAGACAATCCATTACATTTTGGAGCAATTCTGATTATTAGCAAGTTTTATCTAAATGATGCAGTGCTTTAGTGGATGGAGTGCTAGCTAGAATTGGAGTCTAGAAGACTTCAGCTCAGATACCAGTTGTGGTACTAAATAGCTGTGTAACATGGGACAAAATCTCCAAATCTCAATCTTTTCCTCTGTTCAGTATGAATAATAATACCTATAGCAGTTAACCTATCAAATGATACACATTATAACACTTTGCAAATCTTAAAATACTATAGAAATGCTATTAATATTATCTCATTGCAAAGCTAAAATAAGAACTAAAGTTTTTTTTTATTAAAAAACATATAGAAAAGAGAATTTTAAGGCTAAAATAAGATCATGTGTGTAAAGCACTTTATAACCTTTAACTGCTATATCAAGCTATTATTTTTCTGCTCATCTGCCTCCATTTGATTTTCTCCCACTGGATTTAGCTCTGCCCTATAAAACCAGACAGAATATATCTCCTGATGAGAACTTGTCACCACTACCATTCCCCAGGCTTTCTCTTTTTCAGGTTAACTTTTTTTTTTTTTTTTTTTTGGTGACTCCAAGCTTAGCCCTGTGTCCTGTAGACCAGGTTGCCTTTTCATAGATCATCAGGGTCGTTCCTTTTCTGATTACTCTCCACCTTGATGCTGTATCTCAGACCATCTTTCCTGATCACAACTCCAGATGTTATTTTCAGAAGATACAGACAGTAGGACTTTACCTTCTTTCCTCTAACCATGACATTTCTTCAGGGCTTGTTGCAGGCTCTTTATTTGTTGATATATCTTCCCTTTCTTCTCTGGGCTTCACTCTTCCTTAGAGAGAGGAGAGAGGTCCCCTGTATCCTCACCTTGCGTGTTAATAGTTTTAGGTTTAATCTTGTCCCTGGGAACAATTGTAGAGAGTAAAGGTTTACAGCAATACTTTTTTTCAGGACCAAATGAAATAAATTCCCTTTATTGACAATATCCAAAAGTTGATGTGTCACATTTTTCATTCTGAGTTTCTTACTTCTTTGAGAGCAGATGGGGATTTTTCATCCTCTGGAATAATAATTGTCGTTTCATTGATCACAGCTCTAAATGTTTCAAAGTTGTTTTTATTTTAGTGCTATTGTCATTTCATAAACTATTCTGACTTTGCTTCCTTTGCAAAATTTCATAGAGTTCTTCCTAGTTTCTCCTGAAATTGTCTATTTTATAATTTCCTATGGTGCCATGCTATTCTATTTTATTAAAATGCCATAATTTTTTTTAGCCATTCCCTAATAGTCAGGCATCTTTGGTTTCCAGGTTTTTTGTTTTTTTTTTTTAAGTGAAAATATCATGATGTGATCTATACTCAGCCCCCATAGATCTCTCTCTAGGTGTAAATGACTGTCCATCATTGGACTGTCATTGAATCTGGCTTGAATCATCTCACTGCTGAAAAGAGCCACATCCATCAGAATTGATTGTTATATAATATTGTTGTTACAGCAATACTTTTTAATTAGATGCTAGTCTAAGAAAGGGTAAAATGTTTAAAAGGTAAAATTGCTACTTAAATTAAAAAGTATTAGGAAAACCTCTCCCTATATATTGCTACTAAAGATGAATTTTATTAATTTCCATTTTATTTTTTGAATAGGTATTTGTAGTATACTTCACTGTTTTTGGAGGGCTAATGGCCTTTAACTACCATCGTGAGCTGCAAGTATGGGCAATTCCTTTGTTATTGGTAGCTTTTTTTGCCTATTTAGTAGCCCACAATTTCCTATCTGTGTTTGAAACTGTGCTGAACACTTTGCTTCTGTGTTTTGTCATTGACATGGAAACAAATGATGGATCGCCAGAGAAACCCTACTTTATGGATCAAGAATTGATGGTAAGCAGTTTGATTTACATATGGATTTATAGGTAGGCACACCACATAAAAAGACTGTGTCTTAGTGAGTTTGACAGGCAGCATGGGATAAGATTTGAACTTTTATTCTTTAACTGGATTTGAGTTAAAGAATAAAAGTTCAAATCTTAGCTCGGACACTTGCTCCCTGTGTGATCTTGGGCAAATCACAAATGAATCATGAAAAATCATGGCATATCTTTCCCCTGAAAAGCTTCTCTTAGAAAATAAGCTCTGTTATCCCCAACTCTAAAGAAGTATTACTTGAATTGCCATGAAAGATTAGCTGAGATATGAGAGGTGCATTTGATTGTGGGATCAGTAATCTTATTTGTGGACAAAACATATTCTGGACCTCTGTTTCTTCATCTGTAAAATGAGAAGATTAAAGTAGATATTTGAGTTCTGAATCTCAAATTTAATATCATATTTTGCGACACTAAAATTCATTTATGAGACATAAGAAAATCTAAAGAAAATGACACTTTCATGAAGGTGCAGCACTTTTATTTCAGATTATCACTTCCTTTTTTTCCCTTTCCAAGGAAAAAATGTGGTTTCATTTTAAACTGCAAAATGATTATATAATAGATAAACAAATTAAATATATGTATATGTCCACATTGCCTATTTCTTTTCAGTTTCATATCAAAATATCATTGCAAGTAATATAAGTATTATGAAAGCAGATGATTGTATTGGGAGAAAATATTTTTAAATTCTTTGTTTTAAGTATGTAAGGCATTTTAATAATCTGTTAGGTCCAGAATAGAATTATGGTTTTACAATTACTTCTGTTATTGTGTACTAACCTTTACCAAAGTCCCACTCTAATACCTCATTATGGCATGGAGGAAAACTGGATAGCTATACAATAGAATCCTTTAAATTCAAAGCCAACACTTTTTTCACTGTACCAGAGAGTTATAACTGGAAAGGCTTTAAGAATAGGCCCAGAGGTGGTCTGTCATCTGAGAACCAGCCTAGCTAGGTTCAGGGAGGCATATTATTACTAGGTTGGCCCCAGGGGTTGAATTTTTAGAGTGCAATAAGTCCCAAAGCTATCTTGTCTCTTGTAAGGAAGGAATCAAAGGGTTGGAATCTGTGTTAGAATGTAAGCATTTTGAAGGCAGGGGTTGTTTTTTGCTTCTTTTTATATCTTTGGCCCTGTGTCTGGTATATAATAGGCTTTTATAAATGTTGATGGATGGATGGAGAGAGGAAATACTCAGAGACAATACTGTATGAATAAGTTTTTTAATACTTTGTATTGGTAAGCACATAAAGGACATTGTTTCTAATGGTTTTAAATAACTAACTAGATATTTTCATGCTCTTAGCCACATGCTTTCATCATGTTTTTATGAGCTATTTTTATTTCATTTATATCTGAATTAAATAAACTTTTTTGAAAATTAATTTCTCACATGACATATAGCAAAATATTAGCTATATTATCTGTGTATTATTAGCACTGCAGGAATACAGCCCTGGAAACTACTTCCTGTCTTTTTTCTTTTTTAATAGAGCTTTGTGAACAGAAGCAACAAATTAATTGATTCAAGGATAAGAAGGAACAGAAAGTCATTAAAGAATGAAGATGGAACAGAACTCCAGCCCATTGTGAGATAGGAGACATTTCCTTACAGTCCAGTGTTTATGCTTCTTTTGGAAGAACATTATTGCTTTCAGCCCTCATTATGTCTTTTGCAAAATAAATTTTTAGATATAACTGATTCTTGATTCTCTCATTTTTAAAAATAAATTATCTTGCTAGAATCATGTTGGTTAAAGTAAATATTTTTTCATACTCTACAAATGGGTTAACAACAAAATCTTTTAAATCCCCAAGTGACTGTAGCTAATCTGTTAAGACAAATATTTAAAACATGGGGTCCTTAGCTTTGGATTCAGCTCTGTGGAGATTTCAGAGAGTACAGAAACTTGGATAAGGAAAAATATTCATCTTCATTTTCATTAAACTAACTGTAAGTGAAATTTAGCATTTCTTTCCCTTATGAATGTGAATGATAAACATTATTGTGAAAAGAATTCTGTACGCTTTGGCAAAGAGATATATTTCACACACACACACACACACACACACACACACACACACACTCCTGATTTAAAGGGATATAGTGCTACATATAGGATCCAAGGTTTAGAACTAGAAAGGACATTGGACATTAGAGGTCACTATACCCCTATCATTTTACAGTTTACAGTTTACTAAACTGAGGACCGAAAGTTTAAGTGATTTGCCCAAAATCACACAAACAAGTATTAGAGCTTGAATTTGAATCCAAAGCCTCTACTTCAAAACCTCCAGTGTTCTCTCCATGGCACAACAGTGTGTCAAGGAAGATAATAAATGCAAAAGCCTTCTGACAATTAAATTAAAAAACACTACAAAATGCAGAGTGTTATTTATTATTCAATGGAATTTACATCACAAAATTTAGTTTTCACAGAATGTTCAATCAGGCATGTCTAATTTTCTTTCCATTTGGGATTTTCTTAACAAACATGCTGGAGTAGTTTGCCATTTTCTTCCCTGACTGGTTTTACAGATGAGGAAATTGAGACAAAAAGGGTGAACTCAGCTAGTATATGTCTGAGGCCAGATTTGAACTCAGAAGATCAGACTTTCTGATTCCAAGCCTGGTGCTCTGTCTGCTGAACTGCCTACTTTCCCATAGACAAATGAGAAGATCATTAAGTTTCTTTTAAACTGAAAAATGATATCAATTTACAGTTTTGAGAGACAGCTAAAATATTTACCGTGTGCTGAGCTCATTGCTAGAGAGGAAACATAAATACAACCAAGACAAATTACTTGTCTTCAAGAAACTGATATACTAATAGGGAAAGAGAGTGCATAAAGGGAAGCTGAAAAAGAGAGAGGGAGATACCATGGAGTAGGAATGGCCAGGGAAGTAGCATGGATATCTGATCCTGGACAAGACACAACAAAAGCTTATCTGCCAGAACCCAGCATCCCAAGGGTGGGGTCCAAGATTGCAAAGGTAGTGGGTTGACAGGAAAGCAAGGGGGGAGATAGAGATAGAAGCTGGAGGGAAAGGGAGGAACATAAGAGCTAGACAGACCATTTTCATTGTGGTCTAGCCTGATGCAGAATTCCTGGTTTTGACCTTCTTCCATCCTCCTCTCCCTTAAACATTGAGTTTCACTTTCCCCGGATGAGTTCTTTAAAGAAGGATCTGATGAGAGCCAATACGTGGAAGCTGCCAGGAGACAAATTTAAGCTTCCTAATAGAGCTGTTCAGAAATGGAATGGGCTGCTGCCGAAGGCAATTTTCAAGGAAACCCTGGAATGTCCACTGATTGATATTATAAAGATGGATTCCTGCTGAGTTGTGGAATAGATTAGACAGCCTCTGAGATCATTCCTCTTAAGATTCTGGGAGTATTTAAGGAAACTACAAGCAAGTAGAAAGGTTTAGATAATAACTAACCTTCATATAACCCTTTAAATTCTGGGGAGCACTACACATAAATTACTTGATTCTTGTAACCATGCTATGAGGTGGGTATAAGTGTTCATATGCCCACTTACAAATGAGGCAACAATTGAGTGGGTTTTGTTGTTGTTTGCTTGTTTTTTTCTTTCTCATTTTTTTCCATTTTGATCTGATTTTTCTTGTGCAACAGGACAAATGTGGAAATATGTTTAGAAGAATTGCATATATTTAACCTATGTTAAATTACTTGCTGTCTAGAGGAAAGGGGAGATGAGGGAGAGAGAAAAATTTGGAACATAAGGTTTTACAAGAGTGAATGTTGAAAACAATCTTTGCATGTATTTTGAAAGCTACTATCATTAAAAATAATAAAAAAAATTGGGCTTATGACACTTTATCACAAGGGTGGTAAAATAGATTTTTGTCTTCATCCTTGAGACTTATTTCTTGCTAAGACAGCCTTTTAAAGAGGTTTCCGGTCCTCCTTCCTTCCCCCCCCCAATCATGATGTCATTCTCTTTTCTCTCCTCTTTATGTTCTTTATATCTCTTCCCCCTTGGACACTCTTTCTCCTCCTCCTTTTCCCTTGGCTTGGGCGACAGTGTATTTTCTTGGGTTTTTGCTTTGTTTTTTTGGCCTATCTGCCCATCTTCCTCCCCTCCCCCCTTACTGGACCATTCTCCAGAGTTCCTTCACCAGTTGGATTTCTGCTTTGTTCTTGCTATCAGCTTTCCCTAGGAATAGATTTATCTCGTGGTTTCAGCTAACAAGCCGGGGCTTTCAACTCTCAAATCTCTATACTTCTTTCCAAACCTGACATCTTGCCCAAGCTGTGGGCTATCTCTGACTGTCTTCCCTGAGAGGGGTGCTGGAACACAGCCTAGTACAATAGAGAACACTGAATTTGCCCTCCTAAGACCTGTGGTGAGTGCCAGTACCAACATTTTGCAGCTGTGGGGCCATGGACGTGTCATTTTCTCTTAATCTGTTTTCTCATTCATAAAAAAGGGATACTATTTGTACTACTTGCTTCATGGAGAAATGACCTAGAAAGTACTCTCCCAGTTTAGAGGTACTAATTAAACATCATATTACTGCCTAAATGCTAGAAATTTGAGGGTGTGATTTGGGGAAAAACCCTCTAATAACACTATAGCTGACTTCAAAGTTCAGCTGCATTCCTGAGGGTCTCAAGGATAGGAAAGTCTGGAAAATGAAAATATTGCTAGTAATTTTCACACCTTAAACTGGCGGTTTAAGGACATTAAACTGGTGTTTATTAGTACATAATACTGGTAGTTAATAGTACATTTGATAATTTAAAGCTTTGAAAGCCAATTGAAAACAAGGAAGGAACACTGGCTTCTTAATTTTTTTCCATTTGCAACCCCTTTTTACCCAAAAAGTTTTTACATGACCTTGCTATATAGGTATATAAAACAGGATAGAAATCAAACATTTATTGATTTTAAAAATCATAATTTCATCACCCCAACATTCAACTACCTGAGTGTGACTGTGAGTTGTGACCGTGAGGTCACAACTCACAATTTAAGAAGCTTTGGTCTAGAATCAGGGGTCCTCAAACTTTTTAAATGGGGGTCCAATTCACTGTCCCTCAGACTGTTAGAGGGCCAGACTATAGTAAAAACAAAAACTTTTTTTGTGGGCCTTTAAATCAAGAAACTTCATAGCCCTGGGTGAGGGGGATAATCACCCTCAGCTGCTGCATCTGGCCCGCAGGCCGTAGTTTGAGGACCCCTGGGATAGTAAGAGATGCTGGGCTAAAACAGAAAATTGCTGATGGATAGGGGAGGACTGGAATGATGCTTTCTTAGCACAATAGCTAAGAAACATCACTGGGGGCAATGGGGGTAGGTAACCTTTACCTTCATCTGCCTGTGCAAATTGCCCAGTGTTCACTCTGAAGTTGTTTCCCTACCTGGGGAACTAGACTCCCCAATGTTCCAATTGTACTCTGACCTCAGATTCTTGAGGAACAATTCTATATTTTGATCCTTGTCTAAAGGATCCTCCCTTTCAAAGATGGGAATAAGCAAAAAGAGGAACTCAGATTACAAATATCAGATCATTTATGTTTTTAGCCAAATTATTGATAAAAGTATTAAACAACACAGAACCAAGCACAAATACCTGAGGATGCCTTATTAGAGACCGCCTGTCACACCGACATTGAACTACTTACAACTTAATTCTAAATTCACTAAATTGCATAATCATGTAGTCACAGCTCTCCAAAGTTTAAAATCTTATCCAAACCCATACTCAAATTTTCAGTCTTTTTCAACCATATCCAACTCTTTGTGGTCCCATTTGGGGCTTTTTTGGCAAAGATATTGGAACAATTTACCATTTCCTTCTCCAGCTCTTTTTACAGACAGGAAAATTGAGGCAAACAGGGTGAAGTGACTGTCCCATGGTCACACAGCTTGTAGGTATTTGAGGGCAGATTGGAATTGAGGAAGATGATGAATCTTTTTGACTCCAAATCTGACATTCTATCCACTGTACTACCCAGCTGCCCTAATTTAGGGAAACTATATCCACAGCATTTCCTATATCTACCATTGTAGTAATCCGGTAAAAATGAAAAAAAGTAGGTAAATATGACATGCCTTTTACTTGTTAAACATGGCTCTTTATAATTATCAATTCCTTTTACAGAGGTTCTTCTACAATCTCCAGAATGATCCATTATAAAAATTCCCCAGCAGTTGAAGATAGGTTCACTGGTCTATAGTTCTCTTCCTTTAAAAACTAAAATTAAAACTGGGAATGCAGCCCTTTTCCAATTTTGTGGCACCCCTGTTTTCCATGATTTTTCAAATATCACTAATAGTGCTTTTAGTAATCATATCCATTGCCAATTCTTTCAGTACCTTAATAAAGATATAGTTCATTTGGATCAGGTGACTGGAATCCATTAAGGCTCCTAAGTGCTTTCTTACTATATCCTATTTATCTAGGGTATCAACTCTCCCTTAATGAAGGTCTTGGACTAAGGCCTCTTCCAGTTTTCAATCCTACAATTCTAGGGACAAGAATTATATCTGTAACTCAAAGGTTCTTAGCAACATTTTTGGGGGGAGAAGTTCTCTTAACTTACAGATCCACCCAAAAGATTTAGGGGGAAACTATACAAGTTTCTCTGTCAAAAATATCTTCCCCTCCTCCTTCTACCTTTACCTCTGTGCCCCATACATCTTTGCTGAAAAGGATGGTAGAGATTAGATCTTTTTTCTCTCTCTGAATTTTTGCTATTCTATGAGTTTTCCCCCAGTCTGTAATCTATGCAGTTCCTCAGACAAGATAAGAATCAGTTTAAAAGATTTTCAAGTCTTTTGGTGGCATCTTAATCATAAAAGATAAAAGCAAAATCTCGAGTCCCTGTTCTTGTAGGTGCCCTTATTCCCCTTTAGGTATTTTCTCCCTTCCTGGGTACTGCTATGCATGCATTCTTCCAAAAGACCACCATTTTCCCAAAACCTCCAAGAAAAGAAAAATTTAAATACAGTGCATGTTGAATTATTTTCTCCTTGATCTCTCATCTAACAAAGGAAGAAAAGGAAATGATGTAGCACCTACAATATTTATGTTCCTTAATTTTGAACTCATTAGTCACTTAGTCCTCATCTTGTAGATGAAGAATAAGAGTTTAAGTGACCCTAAGATTACACATAAGTCTCTATTATCTATCCTGTGCCCCCTTATTACTTAACTGAGAGTTGGAATCCAGGTCCTTCTTGATTACAAATTCAATTTATTTTTCACTATGTTAAGTTGCCTGTTTTGAAACTCCATCAAATGACTGAGTCCTTTTTTTCAGTTTCTATTTTTTTAGTCAGCAGCAGTTTTAAACACTAATTTACTGTAAAACCTAATACACTGGGCTGAATATGCCTTTCCCCTATGCAAAAACCTTCAATGGCTACTATTTCTAGGATGAGTCCATCAATTAGCTCCTCTTCTCTTTCCAGTTCCCTTCACAAAATCTGTGATCCAGCCCATTTGGACCACTAGCCATGATCCCAGCTCGATGTTTCAAACTTATCCAATTCACGTAAAATATTCTTCCTGACTGAAATGGGCTTCTTGCTCATTGCCAACCCTCGAGATCTGTCTTCCTACTTTGTCTTGGCTTAAGTACCATCCTTCTATGAAGGTATCTCTGATCCTCCCAGGTGCTAGTACCGCACCCAAATTTTCCCCAATTTTCCTCACACTGTTGCACCCATTGCCACCACCATTCCCACACCTCAGTACAATAATGGAACTCCTCAGAAGCAGGAAGTGATTCATTTTTACTTCTTCATCTTCAGCACAATACCTTGAATATGGTAGGAGATTAACAAAATATTATTATGAATTTTTGCTTAAGTGATTGAACCAATATGCTAGCATCTCATTTAAATCTAGATTTACTTGCTAACTTTTCTCTGACAGTAATATTTTCATGGTATTAAGGAAGAAAGCAATCAGTGGCAGAAAGAAATCAATTCCTGGTATCTTTGTCTTAGTTTTAACCTCTTCAGTTTATTTACTGGCAAAACGGAAACTATAATCCTTTTATTCCTCCCCAGTTGGCTCTTTATCTTTTTCCACAGAAGCAGTTCCAAAACTTGGCCTTTATTCATCAAGCCTCCCACACCTCTCCCTCCCTCATCCCAATCTACCTCAAGAGAGAATCTAGCCTCTTTATTGAGAAAACTGAAGCCGGAGTTCCCTTTTCCATTTTTCTCTTCATGTCAAAAAGCCTTTGACATCATTTCTTACTCTTCTTTTCCCCGAGGCGGATAAGATGGCCCTTCTTGCCAAAGACAACCCCTCTTCATATTCCTTTGATCCCACTCCATCCTGTTTTCTCGAACATATCAGATGCAATAATCCTTTCTTCTCTCTCTCCACTGTCTCATCTTCAACCTCTCCTACTTTATTAGTTTCTTCCCTGGTACCTACAAATGAGCCATCTCCTCAGTTCTTAACAAGTCTTCACAAGACTACCATTCCACTAAAGTTATTGACCTGGTTTTTCCTTGGCCAAATCACTTAGAAAAAAGTGGGTTGCCTCCACTTTCTTTCCTTTCATTCATTAACTTTTCAGCCCTTTGCTATGTGGCTTCTAACCTTCTTTCTATGGAAACTATTTGCTGTAAAGTTACTCACCTGAGCCCTATGTATAACCCTAATTGCCACAATTCCCACAGTACTCACTTTAGAGCATGTGAGTAATCCACTTTGCGCTCCTAAAAGAACACCGATTCCTTCCTAATCATTACAAAATCTGATGGTCTTTCCTCAGTCCCCAATCTCTTTGCCCTCTATTGCATTTGATATTATTCATCAACTTTTTTCACAGGATTTGGGGACATTCTTTATTCTGTTTTCTAATTGCTCACCAGCCTTGACTGTGGGTACTCACCAGCTGTCTTCTCCATCTTGGAACTTGACTTCTCTCTTTGTACTTTCATGACCTCCTTAGCAACTGTAGATTTGATTTCCCTTTGCAGATGACTTTATGATCTGTATACTTAATTCCACTCTTACTCCTGAGCCTCAGTCCTAAATCAGATGCCCTTGGGACATCTGAAATTCAGACAAACCATCCCTCTTCCATATTTCTTCTGCCAAAAGCACCATCTTCTAGTTTCTAACTGCAATGTTCTTCACCCCACACATGGAGTTGGTGGCCAAACTTTTGTTATTTCTAACATATCCACATCTCTCTTAAGCTTAAACTTTTCTATTTATAACTACCATTTGAGTTCAAGATTCATCTCCATTAGCCTAACTGGGCCCCCTTCCTCCAAATCATTCTTCACTTAACCTCCACACAATGTCTGGAACATAGTACACATTTCATAAATGCTTGTTTTCTTCCTTTCTTCTTAAGATAGTCCTTCAGCCACTGGAGTTGTCAGACATCTGAATGAATAGGTATTTAACCCAGATAATTCTACTCCTAGCAACAAGGAGGTGAATTTTGTATTTTTTAAGATGAGTAATCTGAAGATGGTGCTCTGATAAAAAAAGGAACAATCCTAAAATTGGATTGTACTGTATAAATCAACCTTTAACATGAGACTTTCCTTAAATAAACAGAATTATTTAAACTAGTAAGGAACAAAAAAAGGAAAATCAGCATTTGCTCGATTCCTGGACACCTTCCCTAGATAAAACTTTGAAGAATTAAGTTCCTTGCCAGAAACTTAAAATTTATCTTTCTACCCATGAATATCAAGCTTTTATTAACACATACCATGATCTTTACCTGTGATAGCTTTGGATCTTTTTCTCTACTTTGAATGACCTCATTAACTCCCATGGGCTCAATTATCACCTGTACACAAATATTCCCACATCTAAATTATTTAGATTTAGCTTCTCTTCTGACTTTCATTCCCATGTCATAAGCAGCCTATTGGACATCTCAACCTGGATGTCCTTTCAACAACTCAAATTTAACATATTGAAAACATAATTCATCTGTCCCCAAGGCCCAAACTATGACTCAACTTCCCCATTTTTCAAAGCCATAATCTTTCTAGTCACCCAGGTTTCAACTTCATTGTAATCAATTCTTTGAGTTCCCTTAGCGCCCATAGCCAATTACTTGCCAATTCTATCCATTCTACTTTCAAGGCCCTTATTTCATCTTCTCTATACCCAAACCTACCACCACCACCACCACCACAAGTCTGACCTCTCACTTGGAGGAGCCTTTTCATTTGCCTCTGTCTCTCCAATCTATCCCTTCTCCAAATCTATCTTCCATGCAATCTGCCAAGTGAATTTTTGTGGCTTAGGTCTGACCATGTTGTTCTGTGATTCAAGTTCCAGAAGCTTTCTGTCACTTGTAAAGCCTTTCATGAACTTTATCTTACTTTTCCAACAACATTCTATGTTGCCTATACCGTTTTCCATGTAACACTTTTCCTCCCATCCCTATGCTTCCCTATTTTTAACATATTCAAGGTGCTTTCTTCAAGTCAGCTCCAGCGGCACCTAAGTGACCATGAACCTTCTTTTTAGGTATTCCTACCTGCTTGTGTCCAACTTTCCAGACATTCCCTCAAATAGAGGAACTGCCTTCCCCCCATCCTATCACTCCTAACCTCCCTGAAAGTGACCTACTATCCCCAGGACTTAAGTGCTAACAAAATGTTTGTTAATTGAGCCTTATGTGGTTTGTTTTAGGTCTTTTCAGTATGGGCATAGCAATTCAAAAATGAAAACTCACGGATACCTTACTGAACTTTAAGAGTAGGCTGGTCCCAAAGGAAAGAAAATTATCTCCTTCCTTTTCTTGGAAGCCAATGACAAGGAGATTAAGGTGAATGGGGTTAGATTACGTCATTGTGTGGACATGAATAGTACAGGAATTTATTTTGCTTGACTGTACATATTTGCAGAAAGGTTTTGTTCTCCATCTCATTAATCCACTCCACCCCCAAAGCAGGGAGGTAGGAAAGACAAAATTCTTACTTAAAAAAACATTTTTTTTAAAGTCGGTTTCCAAGGCAGGCTTACAGGATGGAGTAGATATAGTAAAACAAATAAATAAATCAATCAATCAATGTGGCATTAAAAAAAAAAAAATAGTACCACTAAAATATTTTTTAAAGTGTCCCAAAACAATTTTACCCTCTAGGTTCCTGTACTCTAATTCCTAATTACTATAATCAGGGTGAGTAAATTATTGAGGTTTCTTATTGTTGAAATAAGTGAAAAATTTTAATGGTTTTGCAAATGTCACAAACTTTTATCACTTCAGTGGTCAAAATTAGGTTTCTCTGCTATATGTGAATGAAAAGTCTATTAAAAACTACCAAGGTTTTTAATCAAGTCAACGCTTTCTAACCTTGAATATGTATTCTCATAAAACATACTATATAGATTAAGAATATAAATATCATTTTCCTATATTACAACTTCCCACTAACCTTGAAAAGGAGATAACAATTACTGTGGGCTGGATGAGAATGATCATATTATTTTATCTTTTCTAGAAAGTACCTAGAAAATGACCAGCCTATGGTTCATATAGTGTTCAAAAAAAATATTTATTTATAAAAAATACAATGAGATCAGTTTATGCTGAGAAATGCAGCAATAAATACAGCTGAAGAAAACAAAAGCAACAACTCTACATTAATACATTGGCACAAACAGGAAGAGTAAATGCACTGTCCAATCCTAAAATTTCTGCAGGCTCATACTGTACAAGCTCCTTTAGTAACACTACTTTTTAAGTGTCTGGTCAGCTTAGGCATTAGAATGAATACACGTTTAATCACAAATGCACATTGATCATGACTTTATTTAAAAATTAGCAAACAATACTGTAGAAACAATGATATTTAAATCTCTAAAATGCTGCATCTCAGATTTAGTTGGCAAAAAACACATTTAACAATAAGCATGAAAGTTTCAGTCTTCCATGTAGAAACCAGATACTAAACTGTAAAAAAAAAGAGAGAGAAAAAGAGAGAGAGAGAGAGAGAGAGACAAGTTTCATGTGGTCCATAAAATACCAGTTTAAAGTAGATTGTAAAAATGCATAGATCTTTAATAAAAGAACTGGCTGTACAAGAGTGCTCCCCTTTCACAGTATTCCTTTTTACTTCATATGCAAATTATTGGTTATGCTGTAGAATATAACTGTTACAGCACTAAAAGGCATCTATTTAGGGAAGAGGCAGAAAAAGGAAAAAGGAATGTATGTAAGGCAATATTTCTTTTAAGTATAATAAGCATAATAGTGTTTTAGGAAGACGAGATAAAAATTACACAAGGCTAGCTTGGTTTTCACTGAATAAAACAATGGACTAATACTGAGCTTTTTTTGTGCAAATCTAATAATCAATGCCCTGGTCACTATATTCGTAATCTCTTGGATAGTCATCTTGGTACTCCACGTGATATTCATCTGGATATTCTGCCTGATAATCATTATCACTGATTTCAGACCCATTTGTTCCCGTTCCTTGGCTTCCATTATGTATTACAGGTTCTGTTGGTGCAGCACAGTATTTGGGATCATATACTTGTCGCCCGAGCCCATAGACACTCATTCCTTTCTGGGAAGCAACTTTGTTGGTACCCATCTGTAGTGAAATTGTCGAGTTGTCCACCGGTTGTAATGTTAGCTTCTGGTCATAGATATCTCTTCTGGTACCTGGTGCTAACATTCCAGCCTGGTATAAAAATATTCAATAGGAGGCAAAAAATCAGACTAGTATCTGAAATAAATAAACCTCTGTGAACAAGTCTAGGATTCTTATAGCAAAATATTCTTGCCGGGATACTAAGTGCTCAAATTAAAATATTCTTACTGGAATAAAAGTTAGCATGAACCCTGTTTAGTTACTAGACATACCAAGATCCAGTATGCAATAAGGACTTCGTGAATATTTGTTGATGTAAAGAGCACATAACACTGTGCTATATGCCCTAGAATGTATTTTATAAAACTGCAATAATCCTACTGAGGAATTTTAAGCATAGGATTTTTCAGAAGCTTATCCTTTTTTTCCCTACCACAAACTTCTTGTTTTCAAAAGGGAATTGCATTTCATTTTGAACTTTAAGTTTTCTATAATGAAAATATTTCCATCTTGTTCAATCATAAAAATTACAAGCATATCGGACTATTTAACTTTGACTATTTAAAAAAAATACCACTTACCTGACTGGCTCCTTTGTTAGTACCCATCTGCAGACTAATTGTTGTCTGGTCAAAGGGCTTGTCAGTTTGCATTTTGGGATCATAAAGATGTCTCCTAGTGCCATAGGCAGTCATTCCTGCTTGGCTGGCACATTTGTTGGTTCCCATCTTTTAAGAAAAAAAAAAATTCATAGTTACAATTAAAAAAAAAAGCCAAAAATCATTTAGAAGATAAGCTTTTAAGAATTATATTACTATTAGTGAAATGTGATTCTAAATCCATTCTCAAAGAAAGGCTATCCCTGTGTTAATAGATTAAAATCTCTAAGCCCATATTGTTTTGGCAAATAACACTAAGCCTGGTTTTATAACTAAGGTTTCTTTAATTATTTCAAGGATCACTGAATTCTACAAAACAAAAATTAACCTGAATTTTATTTTAATGACATTCAGCACTTTGAAGTAAAGTGTTGAGGCTCTCTCCTTGTTTCATTTCTCAAATCTCAAAAAGAATGAAAATAACTTCAAGTTTATAATGGGTAAGTCAAGTCAAGTCAAAACAAACAAACAAAAACTCAAATTACTTTTCTGTCCAGAGCTCTCTCAAGCCAGATCACCTATAAGACCTTTTGTACACAAGTAGAACACCACCTCACCTCCGTTTTTAAGGAGACAGAGGCTCTTTACATTAACACTGAAGCACACCTTATCTTTTGGGTGGGTTCTCCTGTTTTGTGTTTTTATTTGCCTCAGTTTTAAAAGGCTGCTATGTGGGCAGTGTTTGGGCCACAGGAGCAGAGAAGAGAAAGCAAGAAAGAAGGAAGAAGAAGGCTGGAAAAGTCAAATCTCTTAGCAAGCATTCAATTCTTTACTGGGAATGTCAGTATTTGTGTCATAGCAATAACTGGCAAGTGTATCTGCAGGATAGTTTTAAGATATATCAACATATTGCCAGCTCTGAAGCAACATTTTTTTTTTTTTGAGGTGAAGATGTTTCAATGACTTCAGAAGTCACAACAATAAAGAAAATTTAGGTCTGAGTGAGAGTAGTAAGGTTGCTGATAACAAAAGTGTAGTTTTAGTCCAAAATATATCTAAGACTTTTGTAGGAATGTATTGCTGTGAGGAACTACACATTTTTAATAATTGGTCTACCTTCTCAGGAATATTTTAAAATTGCGGAGTCATTAAATTACTGCACCCATTTCAGGGGTCTCCAGGCCCTCATTCTCATCCTCAAGCCCACTGATGCTTTCAGTCTGATCCTATATATAGAAAAATGACTGTGAAGTAAGATATGCAGCCTGGATTATCAGACCAGTTTGACCAACACAATCTTCAACAAGTACAAACAGAAATCTCCTTTAAAAAATGCCTTTGGTACAAGACAATAAAATCACAAAGGAATGTCCTTCATAATTTTACAAACATTCGTTTTAGTATGGTGATGTCAGAAAATGACAACCATTTCCATAAAGTAGTATACCATCTGAAGCATAGGGCATACGATCTGCTTAAAGAACTGAGCTAATGCTTTTAAGCATCTGAGGTCTACATGATGGGCAACCCTCAAGTTTCTTAGCATATTTATGACTACAAAAATTATTTGCCAAATGGAATTTTCCCCAGATTGTTTAAACTTGGTTCCATTTGCCTAGCATTTTTTTTTTTTGAGGAGGGATTGTTAAGTCAGTCACACCATAAGCAGTTATCTTTCTAACACCTTAAGTTTGATTTTCCAGGTAAATATTACCTTCAACATGTCAGACCTTGCTGGGCAATAATTCAGAAGACCTCTCTAAGTTTATACCATCCAACAATTCATAAGGAGCTTTTTTATGATCGTCTTCATCCTCCCTTCCACCTCCTCACCACCCCCAACCTCCACCTTATAGAAATAAAGCTCAGCAGAATGACAGAAAACATATTGCCTCCTTATAACATATTAAAGAATATACAAAAACTAAAATATGGCTATTTTAGATAGAAGGAAAATGTGCTTTAGGAAGCACACATAAACTACGTTAGGAAAAATACATAAAATGCCATATGCTCCTTACCTGCAGGCCAATTACACTTTGTCCAGCTTTCAGTTTTCCTTCATCAAAGCGTCTTGCTTGCTTTTCTGCATATTTGACGCCAATGTCAATTGTTGTATGGAACCCTTTTGTTTTAGCCTAGATGTAGATAAACAAACAGATTTATTTCACCTACATGACTTTATACCAACAGAATCTTAACAATGGAAGGGGAAAAATGATACTACACTAAGAAGAAAGAATTAAGTACCAAAACATTTAACTTACTTATACAGTTCTTTTAAAAAGCCAACATCAGAGTATTTTACCAGATCTTTGAACTATGGGACAAATTCTCTGAACAAATCATACTAATATTACAAGAATCCTCTGTGTGGGAGCAGCTAGATTGTGCAGATCCCCAGTTCTGGAATCAGGAGGACCAGAGTTCAAATCTGACCTCAGACATGTAACACCTAACTAGCTGTGTGACCCTGGGCAAGTCACTTAACCCCAATTAAAAGAAAGAGAAAGAGAGAGAAAGAGAAGATATAGAAAGAAAAGAGAGAGGAAGGAAGGAAGGAAGAAAGGAAGGAAGGAAGAAAGGAAGGAAGGAGAGAAAGAAAACAAGATTCCTTTAGAGCTGTTCATTTTTTTGCTGAAAGTTATTTTCTCCAAACCTTCAGTATAGCAATCTATCCCCAACTGTTAGTTTTATACTAGTTAATAGATATATACATACCAGACCTGCTAAAGCTACCAGTGTAGTCTGAACTTGGGTCATATTTCCATTCTCAAAAAGATCATTTGCTTCAAAGATGTCATGTGGCTTCATACCATAAGCCTGAATGGCTTTGATAAAATTGCCAATGTTCTCCAACTGAAAAAGGAAAGACAAGTTAAATTTTTGGAAGTAAACAGTTTAGTGTAAAAAAAAAAAAAAAAAAAAAAACAGCCTGATGATACATATAATGGTCTGTCTAAAAACATCTAGAAAAGAAACTTGTCTAAGAATTCTTGACTGACTAGAAAGAATTACATGTTGAGTGAATTAAGTAAAACCAGGAGAACACCGTACACAGTGACAGCAAGGGTAGTGATAATCAGTAGTTTTCTCCTCTCAGTAATGCAGTGATCTAAGACAATTCCAATAGACTTGGGAAGGAAAATGTCATCTGCATCCAGAGAACTATGGAGACTGACCATTGTGTTTTCACCTTTTTGTTTGCTTTTTTGCGGTTTTTCCCCTTTTGGCCCGATTTTTCTTGCACAACATGACAAATAATAGAAATGTGCTTAGAAGGATTATTCATGTATAACCTATATCAAATTACTTGCGGGGGAGAAAAAAACCTGGAATGCAAAATCTTAGAAATAAATGTTGATAATTATCTTTACATGTGTTTGGAAAAATAAAATACTATTGAGACAAAAAAAGAGATGGAATCATCACCCAGTTTTCAAACCTCAGAGCCAGCATTGATGCTACACTTTCTCCCTGTTCCATCTAGTCCGTTTATCTCATGTATGCCCTGTTCATTCTTGGACACTGCCAAAGCTGGGGTTCAGATCCTCAATCTGCCTTGAGTTCCCCCGCCTCTAGTCCATTCTCCACTCAACTGTCAAACTGTCAACTCCAGGAGGGAATATCTGTGGCATTCCAAGTCCTTCATGAGCCGGCCCACTCCTCCCACCTCACCCAAGACCTGCCACTTCCTCCACACACACTCGGGCTTCCCTGATGCTACTCCCACAAGACACTTCCCTCTACCAATAAATTTTGGCTGAAATCCTAGCTAAAATCCCACTGTCTGCAGCATGACTTTTCTGGGTTTCCCTATATTGATCTATATTGAAAGACAATCAAGTTAAATTTTTGGAACTAAAGCACACATTTATATGACTACAAAATTTATTTTTTGATGATATGTAGTTTTTTTTTGCATATTGTATCTTTGACTGAAATCCTTGAGAGCAGGAATTGTCTTTTGTCTTTCCTTGGTACAATCACCACTTAAGCGCAGTGCCTGGCACACAGTAGATGCTAAATATTTGCATGCTAACCTGACTTACAACACCTACTGTGTGCTATTCACAAGGGACAAGACATTAAGATAGGAACTTCTAATCTAAAGGAATATAAACAGAGCTACTAGGCAGCATCTTCTAAGATGTGTAAGATAGAAAATTATCAAATCAAGTTACTAGCATTAAAGACAACTTTTAGAAATTGTGTCAGTCCAAAGAATTCAAAGAAAAAAGAAATTCCACAAAGGAGAGGCTATGAATTATACTTTCGAGTAGGCTTTTGACAGGCAGAGGCAGACAATGGGAAGACAGCACCATTTCAGGTGAAAGAAGCAGACTTAGTGGGGCCTGTTCAGGGTGGCACAGGCAACAAAAGACAGTCAGCTACGCAGGGACAGGGGAAGAATCGTTAATCTGAAAGCACTGAATAAACTACAGAGAAGACGGGGAAGACTGTGGCAAAAAAGGAAAGGCAGTTGGGAGGATCCTGGTCAAGGGAATGAGGATTTGAACTGAAACAGAGGCAATAAGGCAGCTAAGTAGCACAGTGGTTAGATCATTGTACCTGCAACAGGAATCTGAAGGTTAGACATAGGCTCAGACACTTTATTTCTGCCTACATCCCCCATGGGTAAAACAAGAATAACAGCAACTAGTCCCTGCAGTGAGGGTGAAAATCATGTGGGCTCAATGCTGAAAAGTGCTTTACAAACCTTAACGGGTCATATAAATAAAAGCTAGCATTTTTATTTATAGAATGGGAAGTAGAAAAATATGTGATGTTAAAATTTACAACAATGTGCAAAGGAGTGAAAACATGGGTCAAGAATCAGTGAAGACCAAGATTCCTGTCAGCATAAAAAGCACAATGTTTGTAGATAAGAGGGAATGACTCTACTGGCCTTTCAGAGAAGGTAAATTAGATATACTCATCAAATGTGCATATGATAAATCTGCTAGGGCTTGCTTTTAAGTTGGACAAAATTAGTATTCAAAAATATTCTGTTGAGTTAAAAAGATGGACATGTTTAACTAATGAGATCATGATTACTTCTATAAAATCTATTCTAGTGTTCTAACTTTTCATATGTAGAGAATTAGGATGTGAATCATGATTGCTAATGACATAATAAAATCACAAGTTGCAATTAGTGTTCAAAACAAAAATGTGGGTGTGAAACCAGAGAGGGAGAAGAGTCAATCAGATATGTATAATTTTAAGCCCTGCCTTTTAAAAGGAATATTTGTAAAATAGTTTTGCTAGAGAAAGCAACCAGGATGGCAGTCCTATAATGAAGGATAGCTTAAAGACCTCTAGGCTGTTCAGCCATGACTGCAAATCTTCAAGTACATAAAAGATAAAAGTAAACTTGAGGAAGACAGATTTAGGTTCATTGAGGAATAAAACTTTTAATCATTCAAACAGGTCCTTGAATACTTTCCAGTGGCAAACATGGTCAGGTAAAATTAATATTTATTTTATTTTATTACAATTTCCAAAACGTGTTTGAATACTGCCTGAGTGAAGAGGTAGCAAGGCACTAGTTACAAAAGCCTCGGGACCCAGCTTAACTCCCTTCTGCCCCAGACTGCAGCGGACTTTAGACAAGCTGCTTAACCACTCAATGCCCAAGCAACAGAGTGATGTCAGAAAAATCTGTAATCATGAAATCTGGGAATATTTTAGTACTTTTGTTAAAAGGACACGATTACTCAAATTTTTGACAAAAATGGCTGTGCTGAAACCTAACTCAGAAGTGTTCATTACACAGAAATCAACCAAAACTTTTGACCTCTATGCTTTGTGTTTTCTGCTCACCTGAGGCCAGTTTAATGAAGACTCATTGACTTTCTTCACTGAACCTGGCTGAAGCTTGTTTATAAGTCTGAAAAGAAAAAAAAAATTAAATTAGCCACAACACAAAAACCAGAAATAAAAGTACTAAAGTAAACTTATTATGTGATTCTGATTCTTAAAGTAACTAGGTAAAAAGAATTTTGACTTGGAGCAGAGAAAGACAGATACACAAAGAAAAGTAAAAAAACAGACAAGTTGGAACTATAGGAATAAATCTATTAGATAAATGAATACTTACTCGCAGAGGATTATGCCATCTTTTAAGCCCAGCTGAAAGTTTGTCCCAATACTCAAGCCTGTAACTTCTTCTATCCAGTTGCGAAGATCTTCCTCTGCCTGATGGTCATATTTGGAGGCAATCTGTAAGTAGACAGATATTTTGGAATTTAATGTTAAAGATCTGAAAATAATGCTGACATTGACTTTCTGTTACCCATTAAGATTAAAGCTGATATTATAGAGTAGTTTACCCTAGATATTTCAATGGCTGGTCTAGTCAGAATATGACTTTACACGTATAATTGGTATCCTATTGTTTGCCTTCTGAATGGATAGATAAGGGAGACAAAGGGAGGGAGAAATTTAAAAATTTCAAAAATGACCGTTAAAGTAGAATTATTTAAAAATACAAAAATTATAATACAAAAAATTCTATTACTCTTCAGCGAGGCTCAGCAAGGTAAAATTATACAAGGACTCATAGTTAATAATTGGTATAACTGGGATTCAAATCAAACTCCTATCTCCCAAACATACTGCTTTTTCTACCAAACAGCATTATCACAGAGTAACAAAATTAAAGAAAAGTTTTCTTCTAAATATCCAGAGCCATGCAAAAATTTAAAGTCAAATTGATATTTGCAATTTTGCAGAAAGCAAAATGAAAATGAACAAGTAATTTAGAAAGCTAGATGACTAGTTACCAATTAAGTACTTAGTCATTAAATTCAGGATAAATTCTGCACCTTCAAAATAAATTTGTAACACTTAAATTATGTTCTAGTTCTTTTATCCATTCAACAAATGAGTTGAGTTTTACTATGCAAATAGTACATCAGTGTATGAAACATAACTCAATACACTTCAAAACACTAGATCAATTTTTTCCATAGATGACCTTGTCATTCTTAAAGAAAATGGGTATTAGGGTCAGCAAATAATAATTTAAAAGTTACCAAATAATAATCCCCATCTAAGTTCTTTTAAACAAAATTTTAGGTTCTGTGTTCACTCCAATTTGTCATCTGCAAATTGTTTGGGGCTTTTCTTCTTTCTTTCTTTTTGTAAAATATCTCTTCATATAACCCTCGACCACCCCCTCTCTCTTCCAAGAGAGACATCCCATATAATAATGCTATAACAAAGAGTATTTTTTTGGAGGAGGAAAAAGATAACTGGCTGATACATTGAAAAAGCCCAAACACTTGCGCAATGAGCAACACTTATAGACCTCCCACCTGTGCTAGATAGTGGGTAGGAGGTGTTTTCTGGTATATTTTCATTCAAGTCTCACTTGATCTTCATAATGTTGTTACATTTACTTTTGATATTTTGCTGTTACTGTTTTTTCCATTTACATGGGAAGTGTGGGAATGTTTCCCCGCCACAAGGGGCCATTTGGATATTTATAACACCACTCACAGGCCACACAAAATTAGCCAGCTACAGAACTCAAGCAGTGGGAGGTCATTGTTCCTAGTTTTCAGTTCGTGGACCTGACATTCCCCCATTCCCGATTTACACTGTCGTAGTCACACATATGCCATTTTCTTGGCTCTGCCTATTTCACTCTACATCACTTCATTCATCATTTCTTAAAGCACAATATTCCATTACATTCGTGTATAACAATTTGTTTAGTTACTCAAGTATACCTACTTCCACTAATGAGCTATCATAAAAAGTACCGTTACAAATATTTTGGGGTATAGCATCAAATGCTCCAAGTGCCATAATTTCTCAAAGAAAATGCTTTTAGACATTTATTCAGTAGGATTATAGCTGTTGGGCAGATGGATAGTACAGTGGGTAGGGGGCTCTGGACAAAGTATCTGAATTCAAATCCTGCCTCAAACACTTCCTTTCTGACAGCTGTGTATCATTTGGGCAAATTACTCAACTGCACTGATAAACTCAATTTACAAGACCGTCTCAATGACATCCATCATTACTCAAAAGCTAATGGCCTAATAATACAGTCAAAGTACATGATAAAAAAGCTTCAGAATATGGAACCTAGCTTTCTTATTGGGCATATGTGCACTGGAAATGATACTCTCTCCTGGCCAGATGACCTTCCTTGGCCAACCACTCCTTTCATTTTGTAAACAGAGGGGGACTAAACCAGAGGGTCTCAAAGGGCCCTTTAAGCACTCAATCCATGATCCTATCATGCGAATTGTTTCCTAGTGCAAAAGCTTCCCTTAGCAACCCAAGATTTAACTGATATAATGCATGATCCCAAAAGGACCAAGAGAATTCCCAAAATGCCTACCTACTGATCTCCATACCAAGTGAGGAAAGAGAACAGGCAAAGATTATATGATTTAACACACAGATTTATTCAGAAAGTGCTAATGGAGAAAATGCTGGTGGGAAAGTACCTCACAGTAGAGAGCAGCGTGCTGAGGAGACAGGGGCTGGGAGTTCTCCTCCTTGGGAAGCTCCAAACAGAGGCCCAAGACTCTCTTCAGAGGCAGCAGCAGGGATTCTTTTTCGCTTGGGGGTTAGTTTAGCAGCTGGCTTTCCTTAAGATGTGGCTCAAGTGAGAAAACTGAGACACTAATACATTATTGGTAGAATTGTGCTGATCCAGCTATTCTGGGAACTATGCTCAAAAAATTATCAAACTGTCCCTTTGACCCAGCAGTGTTTCTATTGGGCTTATATCCCAAGAGATCTTAAAGAAGGGAAAGAGACCCACATGTGCAAAAATGTTTATAGCAGCCCTCTTTGTAGTGGCCAGAAACTGGAAACTGAGTGGATGCCCATCAATTGGAGAATGGCTGAACAAATTATGGTATATGAATGTTATGGGATATTATTGTTCCGTAAGAAACGACCAGCAGGATGATTTCAGAGAGGCCTGGGGAAGACTTACATTAACTGATGCTGAGTGAAATAAGCAGGACGAGGAGATCATTGTACACAGCAACAACAAGATTATACAATGATCAATTCTGGTGGACTTTGCTCTCTTCAACAATGAGATGATTCAAACCAGTTCCAATTGTTCAGTGATGAAGAGAGCCATCTACACCCAGAGAGTGAAATACGGGAACTGAGTGTGGAACACAACATAACATTCTCACTCTTTTTGTTGTTGTTCGCTCGCATTTTGTTTTCTTATTCATTTTCTTTCCTTTTTGATCTTATTTTTCTTGTGCAGCAAGATAATTGTATCAATCTTTACATATATTGGATTTAACATATATTTTAACGTATATAACATATATTAGATTGCTTGCCATCTGGGAGGGAGGAGGGGAAAATTTGGAACACAAAGTTATGCAAGGTTCAATGTTGAAAAATTTTCTGTGCATATGTTTTGAAAATAATTAGCTTCGAAAAAACAAAAACAAAAAAGATGTGGGATCAAATTCTGCCTCAGTATAGAGGAGGCTATAGTCTGGTCCTCTGCTACTAGGGCCTGCCTCTGAAGTCCCACTCCACTTATATAATTTATGTAATATATATCCTCTATGTTCATCATTATTTGCATTTCACCTCTCTATAGCATAGGAGCAGGATGCTTGCCTTTCTTTCGTATTCCTACAGATGAACATAGTATGTAGTCCAGTGCAAGCACTAAATAAATGCTTGTTAAACTGGCTATGTTTTACTTTGTGGACAACTAGGCCAAAAACAAAAAACAAACAAAAAAAAAAAACACATTTTACCTTGCTTCCTAAATATTTCTAATTATTCTCAATCTTGGAATCAGACTGGATTTTTTTTTTTGGTCCACAAATAAATGCATCTAATTTTTCCTTTAAAAGGTGACATAAAAAAACATATTTAAAGAAAAGTAAAGTTTTAGGGTTTTGTTAGCAGTTTTAAAAAGAAATCACAAAATTAAGACAATTCCTTAAGAAATTTCTTAAATAATTAAGAAAAAATATTAATTCTGTAAAATCTGGATTGTTTGAAGGTCCCCCGATTTATAAATTTTAAAGTAAAAGATCTTGTGTCTTTAACTCATTCCCTTTCCCCATCACTTAAGAGTTTTCCTTCAATTTCTCGATATATTTCTTCTCTGCCTTATCTTGCCACAGGCATCTCAATTTTTACATGCAAAACCTCCCCCCCAAACAAAAAAAACCCACCTCATTTATTATCATTCAATTTCTCCCCCCCCAAAAAAAAACAAAAACAAATTCTACCCTTTCTTCTGAACAGAATTTTTATACAGGTCATCGGCCATATTTCTAATCACTCAGGTTCCAACCTGAGAGTCCTCTTTACTTTTCACTTTCCCTCATTTCCAGAGATCTATCACTCAGCTGCCAAATATTGCTTGCCTGTCCCCTAACATTTCCCTCTACTTCTATCTACTCAATCCTAGGTTCACACCTCTTCATCACTTAGCTAGCTATTGCCAAAGTTTTCCCTCTCCTCCTGCAATCAATCTCTCTCCTCCAATTTATCCTTCCCATAGGGACACTGTTTAAGCATACAACTTTCCTTTGTTCAAGGAGCTTCAATAACTCCCTCTTGCCTTAAGGATAAATTGTCTATTGATATGCCACCAATGAAATAATACAATACATGAATGAGTTAAAATTTTAAAATCGAGATAGTTTTGCCCTAAAGAGGCCTACAGATTAGTAAGAAGACAAAACACATCTAGAAATAACTATAACACTACCCTTGCTAAATGAATGTACCAGACATCCCACTAAGTCTATAAAGAAAGATTCAAAACAAAACAAAAGGAAAAGCCTGGATTTTGTCAGAAGATGAAGGACAACACTCTAGGAAGATGAAGGCTCAAAGAAGTGGCTGTGGACTCTATAGGCAGGATGCTCTAGACCTTATGGAGTTGCCATAAGGGAACTTAAGGCCAGTTGGAACTGGTCTTTTCAGAAGGAGATATGGCCTGCCAATGGGAGGCACAAGCTCAGGTGCAATCACCAGAGTGAAAAGACTTCTGGATTTAGAGGCAAGACCTGAGGCTCAAGTCCTAGCCCTGAATGAGCTTCAATGAGCCCAGGTTGTCCCAGGGGCCCAGGGAGGCCCAGTTAGCTGAAAGTGGGGCCTCCTCTGGCTGGACCCTCCAACACCAGCACCAGTGGGATTTAGGAAGTGGGCGGGCTGGTGAGGGCACAAAACAGAGGAACAAAGGAGTTCCAGCCAGAACTCCTTTGCAGAGAGGAAAGTAAAGCCATCTCCTGTGAGGGTAGGGTTGAGTTACAGTCATGGGAAACCAGATTTGTTGTTAGATTTTACAATACGTTTTTTTCCATACAGGATATACAATTATATTAATTAAAACTAAATATGCTGGTTATATTCCCAGGCTTACCCACAGATTTTTTTTTTAAGAAAAAGCTATATTTTAGCAGAAACTGATACTGCCCTCTAAAGATTAGATTTCTAACATTGCTTCCACAGTGAAAATGTGCTACAAGTTGGTATACCAACTGCCACAAACATCTCTTCCTACCACCACAGAGAGAAGGTAGTGTAGATGCCATGGCCATTGGTACATACATTATGAGGTTCAAAACTTTCTTGTTACAAAACTAAGAAATAAAAAAAGACTCAGTGATTTCAAAGGCCAAATTACATTACAAACCAAATATTATTACCTATTTTAATTAAGGGCATATGTTATTTTAGGGCTAGGTATTAAAAAAAAAAAATCACACCTAATTTTAACTAAATTTTAACCTGTATCTTTTAGATACAAAGAAGGGCCCTTGAGATTATCTATCTGTTTTTCAAATACAAAACCAAACTTTATTTGCCATTCTTAATTTGTGGGCCATACAAAAATATAGGCTGCCAAAGTCAGCCATAATTTGCCAAGCCCCGATTCTGGTCCAAGTTTCTTGTTTACACATGAGAGAAATGAGCGCTACAGAGGCTGAATATCCTATTGCCCAGCATCCCACAGCAATTGAGTGGTGGAGCCTGGATTACAATCTGGGTTTGGCTGACTGTGGTCTAGTGTTCTGTACACTGTCATATCACCTCAAATGTCCCTGAAGATAGTTGATAAGGAGGAAAATCGAATAATCTGGAAAAAGCAGAGAATTCAGAGGAAAAAGACCAAAAATTAGCCCCTAAAGGATTAACAATTGATCATATATTTGGTCCAAACCTCTACTATAGTAATGTCCACATACAAAATTTATGTGCTTTTATATAAATAGCAGCCCTGACAAATACACGGATATAGATAAACATATAGACCAATCCCTCATTTTTGCAAATATTCTGAAAGATGTAGTCACCTTCCCAGAGGCTCTTCCATATCAGCTAGTAAACCTGAAGTAGAACTCCTGTCAATGCTTATCCCTCTACATTGTGTGGTGTTGAGAAATGGAACAGCTTTTTTACATTATATAAAAGCATTATTTCTAAATAGATTTGATTTAAAAAATGGAACAACTACAAATCTCTCAGTGATCATAAGACAAAACCACATTATTCTTAAAACCTTGCTAACAAAAAGATGCACCTCAAAAACCTAATATTTATTTAGGAGACAAGTTTTGAAATCTTTAGAAATTTAAAATACTTGAGACTTAAATATTTAAATGTACTAAAAACATCCAATTGCCACCACCTAAACATTTAAGTGTCTACTACAGAGAAGACATTGTAAAGGTGCGGGGGATACAGAGATTAAAAAAAACATCTTTAGAGCTCTATCCAAAATATTAAGGGTACTGAACGATACTAAGCAGATTCTTAAATGTTTATAGTTTTAATTTTATTTTACATAGTCTATGCTATAAACCCTAAAGTCCATCTCAAACAGCTACTATAGAGTTGGCAGATTTCAGGAAGCCTTCCAAAAATTGAGAAAACTTAAGTCTGCCTGTTTTAACCTAAAATACAAAAAGCTTTCATTTAACAAAATAGTAGCAGTATCCAGAAGAAAAGATAGTTAATATTTTTCCAACTGGTAGTTTCTCATTAATTATTATTAGAAAGGCTCTAGTTCTGTGACCGATTACACTATGTAGATTTAACTCATCTAGATTTCAAATGGGAACTGTTAAGAGTCACAGAATATGTTCTGTAGGCTACCTTGTGTTCTGAGGAAAATTTTCAAGATCATCTTTAAATTAATCCTTTTTTCAAAAGGAGGATATTCATGGAGAGGAAATAAGTGCCCAGAAAACCCCATGACTCTGTTCTTGCTCTATTTTGATGACAACATTCATTTTTGTAAAAAGTAAAAGAAATTGGTAGAAACATCGTGTTGTTGTGTAATGAATAAGGAATTGGAGCCTACTATAAACCACCTGTGAGGGGTTGCCTAAATTACCAATTTCTTTGGACCGTAGTTCCTCACTGGTAAAATGAAACATTTGAACTAGATATTATTTAAGGTTACTAGCTCTCTAAAGTGGGGGGCCACAAACTCAAGCAAGACAAGTGGTGGGCATGCCAGAAGTAATTTAACAAATGCCTAAGGGGAGGGGGAAATCCCCTCCCCATTACCAGTCTTTAGCAGAAGTTGCACCTACTACCTGACACAAGAGGGCATTAGCTATAAGAAGCAGAGGTCATGAAGGAAGAGGGGAGCCATGAAGAATTGGGGTGTTCATAAGATCAGCCAGGACGGTCCGCTGCTGGTTCTCCTCTCCCTCATCTCCTTTCCAAAGCCTGTGATGAGTGTTGATGCCAGAAAGATGGGGTAAGCAAGGTGTCTACCCTGCCCTGCCTGTACCCCCAATTTTCTCCAACTCCTGTTCCTACATACTAAAAATTCCCATTCTTTCAATCAACCAGTCCATGTAGAAACACTATTTCCACACTCTTGGACATCAATTCTGGGCAGGACAAAACGAACATTATATTGAGATCACTGCAGCAGCTTCTTTGGGGCTCTTATCATATGGCCCCAGAGGCTTCTTCACATAAATTATTGCTTATCCACACTTCCTCCAAAAAGATTTTGTGAACACAAGTGCAGAAAAGACAGGCTCCTTCGGGTCAGCATGGCTTTGAGTAATCACAAGAAAATTAAAAAACAAACCTGATATTTTCAAGATCAAATTCTACACCCACAGAAGTCCTCCTATCAGGAGATATATATATATATATATATATGGCATATATGTATAATATACAATATTCCATGATATGGGCTTAATATCAACAATGTGAACATGGTTACAAATTAAAAAGCCTCTTTAGCAAAACCTTTTTTAAAAGGGACAGAAATGATTTGCTCCTATTCTCTGTACCCGGTTTCTTCCAATATTATGAAATCAATACCCATTTAATTTGTAATTTTTTTTTTTTTTGCCTTTTTGGCTTATAGTATATAAAAGTGGAAGAAGTGATTACATGTGCTTTACTTAATTACATACTGTCATTCATGCCACATTACACACCTTCATTTCCTAATCAAAAAACTTTTTTCTGGTGTCTGTTTATCTTGGTATGTATTGCATTGCTATGAAATACAAGACTTCTTAAAACCTTACATATATAAATACTCTACACTTGACACTTTTATATCCTAAATCCAAGTACCTGCTCTTTTATCAAGTAACCAACATGTAAATATATATAGTGTTTGAAAGGAAACTTTTGTTTAAAAAAAATAAAAAAGACAACATGTACATAAGCTTTTCATGTGATTGCATGGGAAACAATCTGTTTCACAATCTGCCTTATGCCTCCTGGATTTAAGCCTTGCTTTACTGAAACCCTTTTGTGTATTGTTACATGAAGAATGGGAATCTAGATACAGTTTTTCTTTTTGCACCTTTTCATATAAATGTTTCATTTAGACTCAAGGATAGGATAAGAATTCAAAATTATCATAGACCACTAGGAAAGTTAAATACCACATTATTTTCATCTAGTTTCAGGATTTTATAATCCACAATACAGATGGATTTCCTAATTCCACACTTTCAAGAAGCAGAGGCTGGGTAGAGAAGTTAGGAACATCTGGGTTCAGGTCCTGCCTCGACACAAGTTGACTGTAACTGTCAGCAAAGCCCCAGATGTCTCAGCACTAGAGGCAGTCCTCTGCCTCTATAACTGAGGAGGGGATGCTGACCTCCCCTGAGAGTAAATGTCCTTACCTGATAGTTACCACAAGTCCAGACAAGTCCAGCCTTTATATCAGAGAAGTCAACAAGATCACACAAAGCACCTCACAAACCTCTCTTATTCCCTAAAACACTGCTCACTACACTTTATGAGGAAAACACCAAAATAGAATAGGTGGCTGGGAGGCAGTGTTGGGTCTGGGGAAGCTGTGTCACCTCAGTTTGCCTCAGTTTCCTCAATGGTAAAATAGGAATAACAGCAGCCCCTCCCTGCCAGGGTGGTTTTAAGGATCAAATGAGCTAATGACTGCAAACACTTAAAACAGTACATGGCGCAGTGAGCTCTATGTAAGTGTTAGAATGTTAACTATTATTTTTAAGATTCAGTATGACACTGATACTGAAAAAAAAAAAACAACCATGAGACAAAAGCCACCAGTACCTGTGCCCCCTCCTCTCAAGAGTTCTCTTCTTCTTGTTAAACTCTGGTTCCAATTTGTTCAAAAAAGACTGAAAAAGCTGGGGCTCACTATATGCTCTGCATGGGACACAAAGAGGGAGCCGCCATCTGTATTCTCTGGTCCATTTTTTATAATCAGGGTGAAGTCCTGAGGTTACAGCTCTTTGGTAGCCCAGGTGAGAGTTGCTGTTATTTTAAGAAACAGAGTCAAACCAGGGGGAGGGTAATCCATAAGGCTCAAACTTGCTGGTGAGGGAGGGGAACTGCTTCACCTTCTCCGGGGGGAGATGGGCAAGCCATGAAGGCGGCTGGAGCAGGCGCAGAGAGCACCTAGACAACAGAGATGAAGGTTACCCAGGGTCACCCACTGGACCAATAATAACAGAATATTATTGTTTTGTAAGAAATGATCAGCAGGCTGATTTCAGAAAGACCTGGAAAGACTTACATGAACTGATGCTGACTGAAGTGAGCAGAACCAGGTAAACACTGTATTACAGCAACAAGATTATGTAATGACCAACTGTGACAGATTTGGATGTTCAACAGTGAAGTGATTCAAGGCAATTTCAATAGACTTATGAAAGTATTATCCACAATATGTACAGAAGGATTGCATATGTCTAGCATATATTGGATTAGTTTCTATCTAGGGGAGGGGATTGGGGGAAAGGAGGGAAAAATTCTGGAATACAATGTTTTGCAATAATGAATACTGAAAATTATACATGCATATTTTGAAAACAAAAATTAAAAATTATTTTACATAATACATAAAAAACAATTAATTTTTTAAAAAGTATCATCCATATCCAGATAGAGAACTATGGACACTGAATGTGAATCAAAGCATAGTATTTTCACCTTCTGTTGTTTGTTTACTTGCTTGTTTTTTTCCTTTTGATCTGATTTTTGTTGTCTTTCAGCATGACGAATATGGAACTATGTTTAGGTGAATTGCACATGTTTTACCTCTATCAGATTGTTTGCTGTCTTGGGAAAGAAGGAGAGGAGAAGAAAGAGAAAAATTTGGAACATAAAATTGATATTCTTTGGGTACAAGTTCATTTCAACCTTTATGGAAGACATTAGTAGTATGCCAAGGTCTTTGGACAAGTTAAAAATTGGTTTAAACACAAAATCTGAAAGAAATGCAAAGATTCATGTATGGATAACAGGGGAAAACTTGTTAAGACATCAGTAGTTCATAGGAGAAATTAGGAATTTTAGTTGACTACATGTGCAATATGAGCCAATGATGCAACATGGTGGTTTAAATCATTAAGGTACCATCAATCTGCATTTGTAGATGCAAAATATCCAATAAAGGAAGGATACAACTTATTAAAAAGGAAAATAACAAATTAGGAAATGATCAGAAATATGGATCAGGTTGATGGGAGAAGCAGAACATAAGGAAGAGTTGAAGGCACTGTAGATGCTCACTAAGAGAAAGGCTGTAGGAATGTGAATGAACATTAGCTATCTTCACATTTTTGAAGTCACAAAGATAGTCTTCCTCCTCCTGCCTTATCTCCCTTATTCCCTAATTTCCCTGCACAGTGGTCATTGCAAGTTGTTTGATCAGGGCAGAGAAAGCCCCAGTAGGTCTGATAACCTGTCCTACCCAATCACTGATGCCAGGGGGGCCCCTGAACATAGTGAAAAAGATGCCTGGCTAGAGGAACAGAGGAATGTACTTGGCCGCCAAGCTGACGAAGACCCACAGACCAGGGAGGCAGCTGTCCACCTTAAGTTGGCCCTAGATGCCAAGGGTTTTAATCGCAACAATTTCTTCATCCAGAATCCTTCAGCAGTTGCCATGGCTAAAAGTAGCATGCCTGGAAGGGGGAATTAGATGAGGAGTATCTGGTGCATCAAGCGGACCCTCTACTTTAAGAAGGGACATCTACTCAACATGCTCAAAGTCTCATCAAGCCAAGAATCTCATTCTCCACATGTCCAAGGGCTGCTTCATAAAGCAACAAATTTCCTCCTTATCAGAAGTCAGAAAAAGAGGAACTAGTATATTTTTATGATAAAGATTTTTTAATCTCAATTTTTTAAAAAAAGGAACATAAACTATATTATTGGTGAGCCATATTATCAGGGAATTAGGCCATGAAAAGGGCTTAATTTTATAAGTTGAGGCACCTCATTTGCAGAGAATAAGATAGAAAGTGAAATTTTTTCAAAAAGGATAACAACTTATTGTGGGTACGTCAAACAGGATTCTTATTTGGTTATGTGTTAGACTAGAAGCTTTCTTCCAAGTGAAGGGCACTCAAGTGGCCTGTAAATTAAGAACCATTTATTAAGTGAACATACTATGTGCCAAGCATTATGCTAAGTTCTGGCACGCCTTCAAGGATTTCATTCTAATTGGGAGAGACAACACATCTGGGGTTTTCAGCTACATTAGAGAAGCAGATTGGATGGAAAAGTTCCTGTTAACCCTTCCTTCTGCCACATGACCAGTCTACTTTTTGGCTATTTTTTGCCAATTCATACATAGATAAGCCTTTGAGATCAGAGGATTTCTTTCTTTTTTAAAAATACACAGCCTGTTGGAGAGACCTACATGAATTGATATTACATGAAATGAGCAGAATCAAGAGATCACTATACAACAAGAAGACTATACAATGATCAATTCTGATGGATATGGCTCTTCTCAATAATGAAATGATTCAAACCTGTTCCAACTGTTCAATGATGAGGAGAGCCATCTACATCCAGAGAGAAGACTGTGGGAACAGAGTGTGAAACTCAATAGCATTCTTACTTTGTTATTTGCTTGCATTTTGTTTTCTCTCAGTTTTTCTTTTCCTTCCTTCTTGATCTAATTTTTCTTGTGCAGCAAGATAACTGTATAAATATGTATTATATTGGATTATATTGGATTTAAAATGTATTTTAATATATTTAACATGTATAAGATTACCTGCCAAGCAAGGCAAGGGGCGAGGGGGAAGGAGGGGAAAATTTGAAACAAAAGTTTGTGCAAGGATCAATGTTGGAAAAATCGCCCATGCATATGCTTTGTAAATAAAAAGCTTTAATTTAAAAAATAAATACTCAGCATGGTACCTGGCACATAGTAATGATCAACAAAAGCTTTTTTCATTAATTCATTCACAAAAAATAACTAAGAATATGCCCACTGTAATCTTACAGCATACTTGAAGTCCCACCTAGCTCCAAGTACTCCTTTCTTATTTAGAAAGATAATCTGAAAGACTGAATTCCAGGTCCCTTGAAAGCCTGTACAAATGCCCAGAGGATGAAAAAGAAGGAATCTTAAGTGCAAGGAACAAGTGATAGTTCAGTCTGGGTGAAATGGATGTCATGTGAAGGGGAGGGAGACTGGAAAGGTAAGATGGTGCTTGATGACAGAGGGATTGAAATGCCAGATAGAGGCTCCCTAGGAGCCACTGTGGGTCTGTTACTACATGGCCAAACCTGTGTATAAAGGATGGCTCAGAAAGGGGAGAGGTTTCAAGCGAGCAGGAACAATCAGATAGCTATTTAATAGACCAGAGAGGAAGGTCTGAATGAGGGAAGCTGAGAGAGTGAACAAAAGGGCAAATGAGAAAGAAACAGCAAGTGTGAGGTACTGGGCTAAATCTGGAGATACAAAGAAAACAGCAAGGCAGCCCCTGCGTCTCCAAGAACTCATTTTCTAATAGGAAAAGACAAGAGAGAGGAAGTCTTTCAGCTGCAAGCTGGATGCAAAGACCCTGCTGCAGCCAAGCAGAAAGTAACTCATCTTTCCTATTTCAAATGATAAAAACCATATCCACTTGTGTTGAACTGAAGACGGCTCTGGCAGTGAAAATTCTTCTTACTGACAACTAGAGGAAAGGGGAGAAAAATCAAGAAGTCCTGGAAAGGAAGGATAATAGGTTATCAGAAAAATATGCACAGATAATTCCCCCCCAAAATGCAAGTTATCAAAAACCACATGAAAAGACCACCTCACACTCATAACACTGGGGAAGAAGACCAAAAAAAGAAGCAATAAGCTCTACTGGCTGAGCTGTGAATGGTCCTTCCATTGGAAGAAATTAGCCAAAAAGGCCACTAAAGCTCGGGGTCAGCTAACCAGGGCCCCTAGCCTGGTTTTGTGCTCCAGAACTAAAAGTAATTTTTGCAATTTTTAAAAAAAGTGTTAATTTATTAAGTGTAAAAACCATTCTTATTTAACTAGCTGGCCCTTACAAAAACAAGCAGCAGCCATTCAGCTCTGTAGCCATAATTTCTTGACCCCATCAATAGGCCGTAGGCAGTTTGGAGGCACAGTAGAAGAGTGCCAGGCCCAAGTTAGAAAGATTCCTCCATGAGGCTCAAATCTGGCTTCTAACACTTACTGTGTGACCTTGAGCAAATCATTTAACTCTGCCCAAGAAGCTCATCTGTAAAATGAAGGAGAAAAAAAAAAAAAAAAAAAAAAGGCAGCAAACCACTCTAGTATCTTTGCCAAGAAAATCTCCAAAGAGAATCATAAAGAACTGGACACAACTAAACAACAAGCACTAAGCTATGACTATACCCTGACTCATCAATATCATGAGACATATACCCCCAAAAGATCAAAGTCAGAAGCTAAATGCAAGATCAAAGGATTACCAATAAATACAAGCAAGTATTTACAGCAATTGTTGTTGTTATAGCAAAGAACTGGAAACAAAATTTGTTTCCCACTAGAGAAAGCTGGACAAATTTCAATAAATTACCAGTACAATTACTAAATTCTGAAAGACCGAAGATGAAACATACTTCACACCTCTGGGCAGAGAGAAAATGGACAAAAGTACAAAATGACTATTAATTCAGCACAAATCTGTTAGGCCTTGGGTTTAAATGACCTCACCAAAACATAAGAAGACCAATAAGACAAATGTATCAAATGAACCTCATTTTATGTTATTTCAACTGATGGGAGATGGTTGGGATACTCATTTCTTCACATCACCAAAGTGAGAAAGAACAGACCCAAATGACCCAAAACCTAATCTCACAAAGAAATGGGATCCCCTGCAACACACACACACACACACACCCCTAGTGGCTTTCGAACAATGTGATGTGGTATTTGCAATCAGGAGATAGGGGCCAGGTTTTATCTCAGAAAAGAAAAATAGGTTTTCTTTATCTAGGTAGAGATAGGGATTGTTACAGAGAACTCTGGGATAAGAAAATACCTACAAATAATGCAGGCCTGGCTCCTTCTCTACAGCTAGTTTTAGAGAAAGGTCTGGAACATGGAAAAATGACTTGCAAGGACAAACAGCCAGTAGGTGTCAGGCAAAACTTGAACCCAGATTTTCCTGGATCTAAAGGCAGCTTTAACCACTACAATGAAGAGAGGGGGGAATATGGAAGGGAGGGAAATTATCTTTTTTAGGAGCTCCCTAAAGAAAAGGCCTGTGTTTGTTTATATCCTTATCATACCTGGGACAGAATAGGCACTAAGATATTTTTCAACCCTACATAAAAAGGATCAGAAAATCCAATAAAATTTTCCTTTAATACTTGAATACATATACACACATATGTATATAACCATTGTGTCTTTCCCTTTTCATTTTTAAAAAATATTCAGAGGTAGAGTTCTGAGGTTATTTAAGTGAAGGAAAATAAGGACCAAAAATCTTTACCATCAGTCACCCTTTTTAGTCCTTTGTATCCCAGCACTTAGCATAGTCCCTAGCATATAGTGATGTCTAATAAATGTTTCTTGACTTGACTTTATCTAAGGGGCAATATGGGGAGCCATACTGGAGGTTGTACTGAAGTAGGGGAGGAGTTAATATGATCAGTTCTATACTTCTAAGTAAAATCACATAGACAGTTGGTCAAAGAAGAGGAATAGACAGTTTTCAAAGAAAGAAATTTAATCTATCAATAAGTACATGAAAAAGAACTTCCAAATTACTACTAGAGAAATGAAAATTAAAGGAATTTATAGTTCCACCTCACATGCATAAGACTGACCAAGATGATAAAAAGGGAAATAAATGTTAACGAGGCTACAAGAAAACCCAAAGGCCACATTGTTGAAGATATGATCCAAACATTCTGAAACTATGTCCCTAGGTTACTAAGCCGAGCAGACTCCCTCACCCAGAAATACCACAGTATCTACACTGCAAAAAGATCAAAGAGAAGAAAATTCTGTGAGTACAGTCTATCAAGTGGAGAATGGCTGAAAAAATTACAGCATATAGGAATGGAATATAATTGTGCTTTAAGAAATGATAAAAGGGACAGTTTCAGAGAATTTGGGGAAACTTCTATGAAATTAGGAAAAAAAGGTGTACAATGACAACCATCTTATAAAGACAAACTTTTAAAGTCTTATAAACTCTGACCAACACACAGAACAGATATTTTTACAGGCCTGCTGAAGTATTGATAAAGAAGTTGAAGGCCTTGATGTATGTATTTTTTGGATATGTCTTAACACGGGAATGTTTTGCTTCACTATGCACATTTGTTGTAAGGTTCTCATTTTTCTCCCTATGCAATAAGGGCAAGACAAGAAAAGAAAATAGATTTTCAATTGAAAGTAGTTTTTTAATGAAAAAGAAAATTATAAGCATATCTTAAAGATCTTAATCTTTTTGTCAGAATAATCCTCAATTTAGATTCAATAAGAAGAACAGAATGGTTAAATTATATCTATTGGTAAGCCAAAAACCAAAGGTAATTTAAAAATTCCCCTCCCCGTCAATCCCCCCCCCCCAAAAAAAAAGATTAACAAGCAGCAAGTTGACTAAAATGCTACAGGGGAACAGCAGAAGAGAGAATAAGTGAAATACCACTTGGATTAACAGCTGCTGAGAAAAAAAAGATAAAGTTTTGAATCAATGTCAGTTATGAGAAAACAAAAGTAGGAGATAAGGTCTTCCTGCTTGCAAAACTTATTCAGTTAAAAAGACAACAAAACTAAAACCAGTGACAGAGAAAAGGGACTTGAATTTCTAGAAAGATTTGGTTTGTATATATGAAAAAGAATCCTAAAAGCTGAGAAATGCTACTTCAGTTCAGGCAGTCAACTATAAAAGTCTCTTTCTGGACACCTTGAAGAATACAAGCAGCTATGTAGGATGCCAAGTAAATCTCTTCAACTTAATAGAACTTAGATGTAAATTTCAAAATTGCACAAAGCCTTTCATGTATTCTCATTTTAATATCACACCAATTTCTGTGTGATAGGTGCTGGTATCTCCATTTTATAGATGAAAAAACTGACCCTGAAAAAGGTTAAGTGACTTGTCCAGAGTCACACAACTCATAATATCAGAAGCAGCTGGAAACAATCCTTCAGGTCCAGTGCTTTCCCCAGTTTTCCTGATATTTCCAAATCAAAAAGTCTATACTGAGAGACATTTAATTTCATCCTCACTTTGCCTCTGCAAGTAGACTTTATTCTTAGGATCCTGGGTTTTGATGGGTAGCTCATAGTCAGGGATGCACATCTCTAACCATGTCTCCTCTCACTTGCTCCCATTTTATGGATTTTAAGTTCCTATAGAGCAAGATCTATCTTTATTGTTAGCATCTGATTCTTTACCACTTAGCACAATGCCTAGTACAAAATAAGCTCTAAATAAATGATTTACCATTCACTCATTAAGGTCCTCTTATCTACCTTATCTTCCCAAGTTATAGAAATACAAGTAGTGCTGGCCAGGAAAGACAAGAGTAGTGAGCCAAACTGTAAAGGTTCAAAGGAGAATTTATTACCCTAAGTTACTGTCAAAGTCCAGAATTTTACATATTAATGAGAAGGTATTTAAAGAATTGTTAAGTTCTTTTCTTTCTTTCTAGAGGGGGCAAGGCAATTGGGATTAAGTAATTTGCTCAGGGACACATAATTAGTAAAGTATTAGGTGTCTAAGGCTACATATAAACTCAGGTCCTCTTCACTCCAGGACCAATTGAGCTATCTAGCTGCCCCTAAGTTGTTAAATTCTTAACAAGGGGTTAGTGATCCAAGAGATGCAAGGCTAGATTTCAGGTCTATGAATGTGAATTTTTAAAAATATACCTTTCTTTTTCTTAACATCCAAGTGAAATTTAGCATTTCCTCCTATTAAAAAAAAAAGATTTAAAACCAGGCACATGGTTCATACACTTTATCAGAGGCAATAAGAAGTCACAGCAGTTTGTACCGAGTTTAATTTTAAAGCTATATTAATTTAAGCAATTATAATGCTAACAAACAGAATTTTGATCTTTTACAACTAAGAAGCTGAAGTAACTTATTTTAATTAATTCTTCATTCCTAAGCACTTAATATGAATAAAACTGGTAGGTACCATGGAAAGATAAATGACATGGGATCTGCCTTCAAGATGACTGAATCTCACCTACTCAAAGTTGTAAACTATGTGAATTTAAAGCAAAAAACTGTTTTGTTGAAATGGTGTCTTTACAGTGGCATTGAGGAAATGCAAGTATATGTCATCATGAATAACCTAATCTCACCTCAAATATTAGAAATCACCAAATTGCACACTTTTCAGAATTTTCAAGATGATGAATCCAATGTGGATTTGCCCAAACTTTCTGAATTGACTCCTGGTCTTTGTCCTTATCCTTAAGGGAATGAATGTGCAAAATCTATATTGTCCCTCACAAAATTTTTGTTCTCATACACAAGGGTTTAGTAAACAAACAATTTGTTTTAGTAAACAAATTCATGATTCTACTCTATATTCATTAGTATTTTAGTATCTTGGTTCATACCTCAGAATTTAAGCTCTGTGAGGATTCACTTGCATCTTTATACCTCCAAGCAATTAGTAGAGTCTAGCATGAATCCCATGATTAACAAATATTTAATTCAATTACTGAATTCAGGCTTATTTAAGATTGAAGACTCACAATTGTCTTTAATCTGTCTTTAGATATCTCCCTACCCCTTTTTTCATTTCAGATGCCCTCTGAAGAGAACACTACTCAACTCTCAGATGTAACAATGTTCTCTTTTCAAAGTAAGCTCCCTCAAATTTCGGACTTTCTGATTGAAGGTAATAACATTTAAAGGTCTATAATTTCATTAGTGTTAAGTTAAATTCCTCTACAATTTACAAGATCCTCTTCACTAATTTCTGAGTGTAAAAAATTCTATCACTTTATACCCACTTTAGTAATAATAAGCCTTCCAAAAGTGGCTAAACTGGCCCTTAGATTAAGAATTCAGGCTCATAATCAGTTTTTCCAGAATGATAGAATCCTTCAGTTTCTCAGCTGCAGGAGCCACTTCATTGAGACTGCTAGAAAGTGGAAGGGTCATAAAATATATGACCTGAAGAAATTGAGGTTGTTTAATCCTGGAAAAGTCTTGGAGGTGAACATGATAACTTTGAGAATTGTTGGTATCTAGAGAATTAGAAACAACGAGTGAGTAAATCCAAGCTTCCTAACAATTACTGTAGAGCTACACCAAAATGGTTCATTCCATTTGGGATGGGAACTGTGAGTTTTCCTTCACTGTAAGTCTTCTAGAAAAGGATGAAAATCCTTAGATCTGTGACACCTATCACCTAATATTCATTTGTTAGGAGCAATGAGTGAAAAATTGGATTTTAAGCTTTGGATTTTTAGAAAATTCCCAACAATTTGTCAGTTTTGCTATACAATAAATTCCTAAATAGGTACAGACTGGACTAGAGAACCCTGAGGACTCAGCCAATTTTATATTTTATAATCCTATTTTATGGTTTTATTAAGAAGCAGCATTTGGCATAGTAGACAGAGCATCGGATCAAGTCGGGAAGATCTGGGTTCAAATGCTGCTTTAGACATATTAGTTTGAGACCCTGAGGGAGTCATTTTAAACTTTCTCAGGCTTCCTTATCTGTAAAATTAGCATCATAATAACACTTCAGAAGGTAGCAATCAAATGAGATAATATAGCTCTGTCTCAGCCTTTACATAGTACCTACAATAATTTTAGCGATTATTAAACACTACATACCACTTGGTATTTAAAGCTTCTTTAAATGGTAACTTTTATGTACTCAATGACCAATTAGGAAAGGGCAGGAACTTCCCCATTTTTCTGCAAAGTATAGCAATCATTCACTGCCAAGAAAAATAAGCCATTTGAAGGACTGCCAAAATTATTTGTACCTCTCACATATGTGGAGAACTATACAAAAGGCTAAGAGACATTATTGCTTCCGGCCAAGAGTAGTCATCGCCTCCCCCCCCTTTCATGAAACTATAGCTATTAATTTATATGAACATGCGAGGCATATTCATGAATTGACACAAAAGTATCAAAGCATGTTTTAAAATGTTATTGCTCCTCTAAGCAAACAGAAATTTGAAGTGACTTTTAACACCTACACAATGGATCTGGAAATGGAAGAGGGGAAAAGGAGGGATTCTCCTTTTAAAAGCAGGTCTACATAATGGTAAGAACTGATTTTTTTAATGCCAAAGTAGTTTGTTGGGATCATTTCCTAAAAATATGCACATTATCAAATAATGATGTAGAAGCTTGGTACTTGGAGAATTCAATTACATATATATTTCAATTACATATATATGCAAACACATAAATACAGGCATATTATATATATAATATAATATACAGGCACATATTTATTATACATAACAAATATATTTAACAAAGAAACAGGAACCTGCTAAATTTATTAGGCTAAAAAACACAGTTTAACTGATCCTTGTTTCTAAATGAAGAGCATTAAATATTTCTTGGCAAAAAAATAGGTTTCTTTCCATCAGTGGACAATATTGTGGTGAACGCCATTAAGTAATCATAGGAGCTCCTCAAAGTCGACTATGAATACTCAAGAGATTGGTTTCACAATCTATAAAGGAAAAACCTCAATGGGTTAAAAAAAAAAAAAATTACTATAGTTCAGATCAATGGGGCCACTAAGGATCCCTGAGGCTTCCATGTTGATTTAGAAAACCACTATATTCCATTTTATTTTTATTGATTTTGTCAAATATCCCTCAATTACATTTTAATCTGGTTCAGGCTGTATTCAGTATTGAGATCCATGTGTCTGACACCTCTTATCCAGACTACAATCTGAGGAATCTACAGCAACACTTGGTCCAGAATACGTGAAATGAAAAGGCTGGTTGCTTTGAGACTGTGAAGATCTTTAGACAAATTTCAATTGATTCCCCAGCTTGATAAATTAAAAAAAAAATTAATATAAATATCTTCCCACAATGTTGTATGGCTACGAATCTTGGAAACCAGTCTTTGAAAAATTACAGTTGTGAGTAACTCAATGGGCAACTAACACAAACAGATTTCAATCTCTTTCCTAAAATGAACTCCCTAAACTAAGAAAACAGAAAATCAAAAAAGAAGGCAGGCTGGGAAGATGAGGAGAGGAAGGGATGATAACAAATGGCCACTTTGAGTGCTGCATTGGTACTAAGGAAATGTAAAACTAGCCAAAGGAATGCTTCCAGCAAGGGTGGATCCTCTGGAGAGCTTATGGGAGAAAATGGACTAGAATTGTAAAGATAAATATGAGATGAGAGCAAGTAAGAGGAAGAAATTCCACCTCAATGAAATAAGAGAATTGTTACTGAAGTCCTAAAAGCATAACCAGCTAGGGTTAAAAAATTTTTCAAAGGCTTTAAAATGTATGCTTATTGTTGTTTTTCCTGCTATCCCAAAAGGCATTCCAAAATAAGAATTCTACTGAATGATTATTCAGTAGCCTTCTCAAATTCCCTCCGCAAGGATGACTGCTGTAAAATTTGCAACCATCTACAATTTAGTTTCTAACAATCCAAATTATTTATCTTCTTTGTCCTATTTCAACTAAGATATTTAAAAACCCTTTTTTAAAACACATATCACAATCCCTGAAGTTAAATTTTATATATACCAAATATATTACAGATATCTATTATGCATATAATATGCACATATGCATATAATATGCACATATGCATATATCACACATATAGTGAAAATTAAAAACCGAATAAAAATTGAGCCAGGATAAGCACTTTCTTATTGTGTCGCTTGGGGGAAATGAGTGGAAGGAAAGCAAGCAGACAAGAAAGAATGTCTCTTGGGAGACGGCAAAATCTCTATAATTAGCACCAGTTCAAAAGGCCATTCCAGTGCTAGTTGTATATGTTTGACAGTAGCAATGTGTAACATAAAGCTATTCTTAAAACACCAGGCAGTCAGGTGAATTCAATGGCAATCCTGAAATGCTTCGGTTCCCAGGAGGTTAATGGAAATTGAAGTACAGCAGCCCAGCTTTGTGGCTCTCTTTTGGCTGCAACAGCAAAAAGGAGAGACAATGAGCATTCTGTGCACGGATCCGCTCCGATTGGTCGGTTTCTTCCCCCCCAGAAGCCCCTGATGTAATGTGCTTGGAATGTAGGGAGGGAGGAAGGAAGAAGGGGATTTAGGGAGGGGGGGGGAGGAGGAGGAAACTCCTCTCATCTTTTTCCCCTAAACCAAAAGATCTCAAAGAAGGCAAATATCCACATAGCCAGTACCAGGCAAAACAAACCAACGGGCTCAGCATAAGATTAAAGATAAAAGCGCTATCTATGAAGCCCAAACACTCAAATCCACACCCATGCCTTCATTATTGCAGGGCACTTAAAAAAAAGGCACAAAAGATAGCCAGGCTAAGAAGAGAGTAGAGGCTGCAAACTTGGCAGCACGCAGCACAAGTTCCCAAGTCCTCAGCCAAATGCACCTCCAGCGAATGCTCGGCTTCTCCGGCTGGGACAACGGCTGGGACCCAGCTCCCCAGGCCATTGTGCTCCGCTGAGGTCCCGGAGCACCACCTCCGCCGGTCCCAGCGCTTGGAGAAAGCGGGGAGCTGCGCGGAGGCTGGAACAACCCAAGCCTGCGAGCCAAGCGCGCAGCATCCCACCCTCCCTCCTCCCCCGGGCTGGGAGGGAACAATAAGGGACCTGGGATTTGGCCACGTAGCCGCCCAGATTCACCGTGGGCCGAGGGCCGAGGGATGAGGAGGTAGGTGGGAGGGAGGGAAGGAAGGAAGGAAGGAAGGAAGAAGGGAGGGAAGGAGGAGGCAGAAGGGGTCGGTCGGCCAGCAGTCAGCCGAAGAAGGGGATGGCCCCGGGAGGGAGGAAGGGGCGTCCACCCCATCTCGGCGCGGGCCAGACGCGGTCCCAGGCGCCCTCGCCCCATCCAGCAAACGTTAATGGTCCAAGGTGGGGGTGGGGGTGCGCCCAGACAGGGGAAAGCTAACATTAGGCTTCAGCTCCCGGCTCGCAACTAGATACCTCGAGTCCTCCCGGAGCTTGGCTGCGCAGGAACAAAGCCGGAGGAGGAGGAGAGCAATAAGGGTCACACGGGGGGGCGGAAGGACCCTGCCACTCCGCGCAGCCGTCTCCCTCCCCAGCCCCTGAAAGCACCCCACCCTGCCTAGCCCCAGGCGAGGACCAACGCCGCGCGTCCGGACCTATCCCGGGCCCAGCCGATTGCATATACCTTGTTCTTGACCTCGGCTGAGAGCCCGTAAGAAGGGCCCTTGTTGAAGTGGGTCATGGCGCTAGTTTCTCGAGTCCGGTCCCGCGTGTCAGCGTCCGCAGCAGTGGATTCTGCCTCCCTGGCTGAGCCCCCGACGGCGACAGCAGCTACTTAGGATGCTCCGCGTGGCGTCCCGGGAGACAGCACTGGGAAAACGGCGCTCTGGGACAGCGAAGAAGGTCCGGGTCTGGCCCTGGGGCTGGACTGGGCTGGGCTAGACGGCGGTCCGCAGAACCTTCTAGTCAGGGACACGGATTCCCCTACACCACCCGCGCCGCGGCTCCCCGCAAACTGCCCCCCCGCCCCTCTGCCCGAAGCCTTTAGGGATTGGCCGAGGGGGCCGACCAATGGGGAAGCTTCTTCTCCCCGCCCTCCCTTGAGAAAGATCAAGCCTGACCAATTGGAAAGCCGAGAGGGAAATTAGAGCCCTTCCCCCTCCTTTTCTCCCCCTTCCCCAGCCGGGAAAGGATCGAGCCACCCCGTGCCCCCGAACTGGGCCGGGCGGGGCCGGCGGCTCCACCTCTGGGAGGGGCCCGGGAGAGTGGGGGCTTGGGGCGGGGCTGAGCTGGGGCGCCCCCCCAACTCAAGCCTAGAGGTAACGTCAACGACCTGGCATCTCCAGCCACCCTGGGCTGGGGGTTGGGAGCCGTCGGCCTTCCCACCGACGGCTCCGACCAGACGCCCACCCCGAGTGTTCTTCGTAGTGGTCCTGGGCCACCGGACCCCTTCCAGGCCGCCCAGGGGTTACTTGGGCTCGCCTTAGGTCTCTCGAGGCTGATTCGCCAGGGTACAAAGTGAAGATACAAATTGGGTTTCCCTTGAGATCCCAATCTCCGAAAGTAGTGAGAAGAAGGCAGGTGAGAAAGAAGCCGAAGAAAGAAATCCAAAAAGACATGCACTTGTATCATACACCCACTGTGGAGTCCTGCGGATAACAATAATACTAATTGCTTGCTGGCTCTTGTACGTAGCAGCATTGTAAAGTCTGCACAGGGCTCTACATTGTAGCGTAACTTGATTCTCACAACAATCCTGTGTACATAGAATTTTCTTTTTACAAATGAAGAAACTGAGGCTGAGAGGTTGAAAATACTCTTGCATAGGGTCACACAGTTACAGGTAGTAAGTCTCAGAGGCAAAATTAAAACCCAAAATATTTTTTTAAGAAAGTGTTTTTGGTTTTTGTTTTGTTTTGTTTTGTTTTTTTAAATGATGATCCTGCTCGAACCAGGAGATCATTATATACCTCAACAACGATACTGTATGAGGCTGTATTCTGATGGAAGTGGATCTCTTCGATAAAGAGAGCTAATTCAGTTTCAATTGATAAAGGCTGGACAGAAGCAGCTACACCCAAAGAAAGAACACTGGGAAATGAATATAAACTGTTTGCATTTTTGTTTTTCTTCCCGGTTATTTATACCTTCTGAATCCAATTCTCCCTGTGCAACAAGAAAACTGTTCGGTTTTGCACACATATATTGTATCTAGAATATACTGTAACCTATTTAACATGTATAGGACTGCTTGCCATCTGGGGGACAGGGTGGAGGGAGGGAGGGGAAAAATCGGAACATAAGTGAGTGCAAGGGATAATGTTGTAAAAAAATACCCTGGCATGGGTTCTGTCAGTAAAAAGTTATTTTTAAAAAATGATGATCCTGCTCTCAAGGAGAGTATGATGAGTGGATGAGGAAATATGTAGAGTAATAAGGAATATTTATCATTTAGGTACCCAAATAGGTCTGCAATTACAAAGACTTAAGCATTCCCTTTTCATACAAATTGTAACTTACCCTTGCTTGCCTACTAGGTACAGCAGATCCATTTTTTTACTTGAATCTTTACTAGGGAATGGGTAACTGGCTCAGAGCAATGAAATTCTTAAGGTCACCAAAATGTTTGAAGATATATATATTTTTTTAATTATGGAAAACGCCTATTCTTTAATACCAATTTTCCTTTAATGTCAGTTTTAGTAATGTTGTCTAAATGCTTTGATGATTGTATCCATTTCCTTCTCCAGCTAATTTTATTTTATTATTTGTTTATTTATTTTTTTGGTGAGGCAATTGGGGTTAGTGACTTACCCAGGATCACACAGCTAGGAAATATTAAGTGTCTAAGATCACATTTGAACTCAGGTCCTCCTGACTTCAGAGTTGGTACTCTATCCACTGCGACACCTAGCTGCCCCTCCAACTCATTTTAAAGATAAGGAAACTGAGGTTAACAGGGATAAATCACTTGCCCAGTCACACAGCTAGACCTAAGGCCAGATCTGAACTCTAGAAGAGAAATCTCACTGATTTCAGGTCCCTGACTCCATCCCCTGGGCTACCTAATTGCCCTATTACTTTGATGATATCTTTTCCTATTATTTGAACCAAAAGCTCTGAACTCCTCTGACTCCTCCACTTAGAAGATTCTATAACTTGAATTATAACACTTGACTAGTAAATGCTGATTTTCCTTAGTGGTCTGCTCTTCCTTTACATCTTTGTGGATTCCTAGTAATTTGTACTAGGGACTTGCTTCCAAATCTAAATTGAGTGGAAGCCAATGAAACACATGGGTTTCTATGTAACCTGCCTATCTTTTTAGGGGATCATACATTTCTCAGAATTGCATTCCTTCTTCACTTCCACCATATTCTTCTTTATTGCCTTTTGTCCTCAGCTCCAGTTCTTCAAATATCAGAGTATCCAGAGTCTCTGTCTCAATTAACAGCCATACAGTAATATTAGAAAAAATATTAGTGTTAAAAAGATGAGTCTATTTCAGAGAGAAGCTTGAGGGTCAATAAAAGAACTACAATTTCCCAATCAAATGATTCATACACAAAAAGTTTAATATGATGAAATGTGATGGGTTCTATGGTAGGAGCAAAATTATACCCTTTGCCTTTATGCAAATTAGGCTAGTTTTTCTTTGTTCTAGTTCACCAGTCACTGGAAAGATAGTGGGGCCATGCTCAGTAATGTTTGCTCAGGAGACTAAAGGCTCACTGTTGACATGGTTCTGGGTCATCTGAGTATAAAACAGTCATGAAGAGCTCCAAGGGTTCCCTCTGAAGCTTGGCTGATGGATCCTAAAGAGTAACTCAACTAAGTCTCAGAGGTATCTTCAGTAACCAGGTCTTGTTGAACATCTTTCTGCTATGGCTAAGTAAATCTTTTATTGTTGTTCATCCTTTTTCAAATCACATCTCTAGTGATTTCTTGAATTGGATTTACGTGAGGCTGACCACTCTCAGTAGGTCTGCCTTAAGTGAAGGGGCTGACTCCTAGAGGTAGTACTTTGTACCTGGAGAGAATAGACTTAAATTTAGTTTCTATAAAGCATTCATCTAATAAAACAAACACTCTCCCATAGCTTATTGACCTCCTTCTAGCAGATGCTTTGGGATGTTGTTCACCACAAAATCTGACATGGACTCTATCTCCACCACTCCACCCCTGATAGTTTGCTTTCCCAATTTTTCAAAACTCACAAAGTCTTAGCCTAACCTAATATTCCATATAGGAGCAGCAAAAACTTGTATTCATGGCCTGGTAGGGATATTAAGATCTCATTCAAACCCACCAGGTAAGAAAGAGGATCAAGACTAGCCAATTAATGACTTTTGTGATTATTCTTTGTTCTAGATCACCAGTCAGTCAAAAGGTAAAGGGATCAGAAACAATACCTATACATGTTCTGAATTTTGTGTAGCGTTGCATTAGAAAAGCATACTATTCATGCTCATAAGGAGTAGTCTCATTGATCTCAATGAGATTGGGGATCTCATTCCCAAACCCCATTTCCCCCCTTCACATACATGTTATTTCTCTTCATAGATTATAAGCTCCTTGAGAAATAAAACTGCTTGTTTTTCATCTTTGTATCCTCAGTCTTTAGCACAACAGACATGAAACATGCTATTGATTGATGGCTTGATTGGTACCATGTGGACATTGTAACACATGGGCTTTCCCCAGATACATCACCTATTTGTTTCCTTTTCCAGTCAAACATCTCCAATGCTATGTTTTTATAATGTTTTGTCACCACAACTTATCCTTAATAATATGCTACAGTCCATTTATACCCATCATTTATCTTTCTTTTTTTGTATGAGTTTTAGAGATTGTGATATTCCACAATTTAACAGCTATATAGCATCACCTAAAAAATATTGCTGTTAAAAATAAGAGATTTTGTTTCAAGGAGAAGCTTGAGGTCAGTAATGCAAACCAAACTAATCTTTCCTCTCTATTCAATTCTAGATCCAATTTGTTCTTAGAAGCTATCTAAGAAATATTTACTGATGGATCAGCTTTAAGAGATTTTAACATAAGGGAGTAAATGTGACCATAAATTTAGAATTGGAAGGGATTAGATGATGCCTGGTCCAACCTTCTAATTTTCTAGATGAGGAAAATGAAGTGAGATATAAAGGTCACATAAGTCATAAGTGGAAGAAGTCTCTGCCCTTCTATAGCCTTAACTTGAGATGACACCAGAGGCAAAGACAATAGTTGTTATCACTTCCTGACAATAGGTAGAGAGACACTGGCCTTCTCAACTCTGGAATTCCCTTTTGTAAGGATCTTAGGGAGACGCCAAGTCTGAGGTCAGAAATGTCTTGCTGTTCAAGTCCCCTAAGGTAAAAATACTTATGCTGTATAATATTTGCACTATGTTATGATTACTTCTGCAGAAGGTTTCCCCTCTTTCTTTCCTTCCTAACCTCCAGAAGAAACCTTATAATTCACATATCTAGAACAGAGAAGTGAAATTTCAATATCAGAACTGATAATTGAGTTTTGTTTTGCAGATGCCAAATCAGATAAACTTTCTTGTTTGGCCAAAAGTAGTGGAACCAGATATGACAAACCAGTTTAGAAAAAAAGCTCCAAAATTGCAACATTCCTGTCAAGATGAAAAAGGTAGGAAGGAAGGAAAGAAAGAAAGAAGGAAGGAAGGAAAGGAGGGAAGGAGGGAAGGAAGGAAGGAAGGAAGGAAGGAGGGAGAAAGGAAGGTATAAATTTCTTTGACAGTTTAAAATGAATTTTCCAATGGCATGTGCCAATGATTTTCTTTGTGTGGGTTCTAAAATGGAAAAAGAAATTCTGAAGTTATTTAAAAATGTTATTAGTGGTAATCATGAATTCTTCCACAAGTCTTACTCAAGTACTTTATAAAAGCATGGATGTGATCTAAAATCCCAGAAGGTCCTGCTGCAAGAACAGAATACAAATTCTGACAGGACTACTCAAAGTAGAAAGTTTTCAGAGTGGAGCTGAGTGACCCATATTCCTCAAAGGTTCAGTCTAGCTAAGTGAAGAGAGGATCATTATTTAAAACTTAAATTTCTTTCTGTATTAAGATTAATAGTCTGACCTAAACCTGATTTAAATCATCTTCAAGAACTGTTTTAGGTATAAAGATATTCTATCCACATTTCAAAAGTGCTTTTCATTCTGTTTTTGAAAGGTTGGTTTTCAATCATGATCCCAAAAAACAGATTATGAAACACAAGTCCCTTCTTATGGGAGAAACACATAGTATGTTGTATATTCCTTTCAGATGTTCATATCTATCTATAAGTGCTGGGGAGATATTTCCAGTAATGTGAAAAACAAAAGGCATCAATAATTTTTTTTAAAAGAAACTTTGAAAAAAAAAAAGAAACTTTGGTTTTATTTCAGCTTAGAATGTTAGGCATTTTTAACGGAGTATGTCATGATCTTAATGGAAATACTTAGGTAGTGAATATTTTGTTAAACTAGCCATCAATAGTTAAGCTGTCACATCATGAATTTTTCTTTTAAGATCTCTGCTAGTGTCAGGCTTCCTTCTAGCTCTTACAATACATTATCAGTTTCTTATTATCTTTATTCCCTTCACCCAAAAGCACTGCTCTAGGCACAATAATTAATTAACAAATAGGCATTTATTAAGCACATGCTATATTCTGGAGAGGTTTTTAAAGTAATTATTTTATTTTTTCCTCCAATTACATGTAAAAACAATTTTTAACATTCAGTTTTTAAAATTTCGAGTTCCAAATTTGTTCTGGAAATTTTAAAGAGAATTGGAAATATAATGACAAAAATGAAATTCTCTGCCCTCAAGTGAGTTTATATTCTACTAGGAGGAAATCATATAAATACAAAACAAATACAAAGTAATTGTATTTATAATACTATCGACTGGAGGAATTTGTAAAGGCCACAAGGAATGGACTCAGCCTTTGAGCTGAGCTTTGAGATTAACTGAGGATTCTAAGGGGTGGGGGTGAGGAGGGATTGCATTTCAGACAAAAGGAATAGGCTGTCATATCACTGGTATAGAACAAAGCCAGTTTGGCTATAGAAACAACCAAGTTGTCCAGAAAGGGCTTTTCATTTCATCCCAGAGGTACTAGAGAGCTCCTGGAGAATTGAGGAGGAGAATAACATAGTCAGGCTTGTGTTTTAGGAACATCACTTTTATAATTGTATTGATAATAAAATGGGAGTTGAAAGGCATGGAGAATTAAGTGGCTATTTCAACAGTCCAACTGAGAAATGATGAGAGCCCTGAACTTGATCACATGAATGGAGAGAAAGGAATATATTTAAGAAATGTTATAGAGAATTGCACATATATAACTTGTATCAAAATGCTTACTTTCTTAGGGGGGAGGAAAGGACAAAATTTGGAACTCAAAAAATTTTTAATGAATATTAAAAATTGTCTTTACATGTAATTGGAAAAATAAAATACTATAAAATGATGTTATGGAAACAAAATCAATAGCACTTAACTAACTAAATTGGGAGGTTGAGAAAGAATGAGAAGTCAAGTATGATTCTGAGATTTTGGAACATGACTGACTAGAATGTGGCAGTAGGTGTTAGAAAAAGATAATTTTGTTTTAAGCATGTTGAGTTTGAGATGCCTACAAGATTGTTTGAGATATTCATTTGGTGATGCAGGTAATTAGGGCTGAACATGTAGAATGAGAGTGATCTATATAAAGCCACTGGGGTCACAAATAAAGGAATGAATGAAAAAGTGTTAAAGGCTTACTCTCTGCCAAACACTATGCTAAATGCTAGAAATCCAAAGAAATGAAGCAAGATGGTTTCTGACGCAAAGAACTCAAATTCTAATTGTAGAACACAACAAATAAAAGAAAATTTAGTAGCTTTAAGTCCTAATAGTGCCATGGTAGAGCACAATTGGCAAGGCCCTGGTGAATATTAGGTTGCCAAAAGAGATCAGTGAAAAATGTATAGGGATATGATGAGAAGGTCCAGGACAGAGCTTTGGGATGTCCCTAAATTAGGAGTTGGATTATGAATAAGAGTCATTTGGTGTAATGTATAGTGATAACTTGACTTAGAATCAGGAAGAACTGGATTCAAATCCCACTATTAATACTGTGTGGCTTTGAATAAGGCTTGATGGGTCTCAGCTTTCTCATCTTTAATATGAGAGAGATGAACTTTAGGTCCCTTTCATTTCTAGATTTATAATCCTATTATTAAGCAAAGAAAACTGAGGTTTGATCAGGAAAAGTAAAAACCTGAGAGCTAAGAAAGATGAGTGTCATAAAAACAAAAGTATCCAAGAAGAAAGGCTGCTAAAAAAGTATCAAAAGATAAAGAAAGATCAAGAAGGATGAAGACTAAGAAAATTGATGGGATTTGCCAATTAAGAAAGATATCAATTGGGAACTTCAAAGAGAGCCCATGTATTTTAGGGCAGTTGGCTCAGTGACTAGAGTACCAGACTTAAACTCAGGAGAACTCATCTTCCCAAGTTCAAATCTAGCCTCAGACACTTACTAGATGTGTAACCCTGGACAAGTCAGTCAATATTATTTGAGCTGGAGAAGGAATGATTAACCATTTTAGTATCTTTATCAAGAAAGCCCCAAAAGGGAACAGGAAGAATTGGATACAATTCAGCAATAACAAGAATTGAGAAGTGAATGAGGAAGAGAGGACACAGAGGCAACAGATATAACTAGCTTTTGCTTAGGGTTCTGCTATGAAAACAGGAGAGATATAGGATGATAATCTGAGGGGATAATAAAGTCAAGGAAAGTTTTTTAAAGGACCTAGAAATGTTTGTAGTCAAGAAGGAGACAAGAGGTAGTGTGGTGAAGCCTATGGACACCTCAGAATAATGATTTTAAAAGCAGAAAATAAAATAAAATACATAGGATTACAAAAGAATTCAATAATATTAAAATAAAGTTCTAATTGTCCACCCATTGAGGTCCATGGACTCTTTGAAATCTGTCCATAGACTCCTTGGGAGTCTGTCATTCCCGGGTTAAGAACTACTGGACTTTGTTCCATCAACCTAAATTATCCAATGCACCTTTATTCTCTTCCTTTTATTATAGATAAATTCAGATCTCCTCTATCTTTTAAAAAAACAAAATAGGAAAGTATTCATTCCTTACATTTGATGTTATAAATGGAAATCATTGCAAATAGTATGAGAGTCCATCTGTAGTAGATTAGCAATTGTGATGATGTGGACACATACAATAAAGCTTATTGTTGCTAGAAAAAAATAAACAAAAGGAAACAAAGAAAAAACAACTGCACTTGACTTGGTTATACCCTTAAACTATTAGCCAACTTATTCCTTTCCATGTGCAAATTAAAAGAAGTCTATATTCTGCCTTCTTTCTCACCACCTATTTACTCCCTAAATTCTTGGACTGTGGCTCCTATCTTCTCTACCAAGCTTTCCGAAGTTATTAATAAGTTCGATAAGAAACAGTTTAGGTTGGGACACTAAGACATTGTTGGTGAAGTTGTGAAATGATACAACCATTTTGGAGAGCAGTTTGGAACTATGCCCAGAGGGATATAAAACTGTACATACCTTTTGATCTAGCAGTGACTCCACTGGGTCTATATCCCAAAAGAAATCATAAAAAAAAGGAAAAAGGAACCACATGTGCAAAAATGTTTGTTGAATATTACTGTTGTATAAAAAAAATGATGAATAGGCTGATTTTAGAAAGGCCTGGAAATATTTACATGAACTGATACTATGCAAAATAAGCAGAACCAGGAAAACATTATACACAGCAATAGCACGATATGCAATGATCAACTATTTCAGACCTGGTTCTTTTTAGTGGTTCAGTGATCTAAGGGAATCCCAATATCCTTTGAATGGAAAACACCATCCTAATCCAGAGAGAGAACTATGGAGATTGAATGTAAATCAACATATGCTATATTCACTTTTTTTTTCCTGTTTCTTCTGGGTTTTTTTCTCTTGTGGTTTTCCCATAACAACAACAACAAAAAAAAAAAAGCAAAGAAACAACTTAGGTATAATGTGATAGCTGCCTTATAAGTATTTAAAAGTCCATCATGTGACAAGAAGATTAATCTTGTTCTCCTTGAAACCCAAGGCAGAAACTAGGTGCAAGGAATGGAAGACCCCAAGAAACAGATTTAGGTTCTATGGAATAAAATATTGAGAGAGAGAAAGATGAATTCTCTCTCTCTTTGTGTATGTGTGTGTGTGTGTGTGTGTGTGTGTGTGTGTGTGTGTGTGTGTGTAATTTTCTTTCTTTTTTTTTATTATAGTGTTTTATTTACAAGTTATATGCATGGGTAATTTTACAGCATTGACAATTGCCAAACCTTTTGTTCCAATTTTTCCCTTCCTTCCCCCCATCCCCTCCCCTAGATGGCAGGTTGATCAATACATGTTAAATATGTTAAAGTATAAATTAAATATAATATAAGTATACATGTCCAAACAGTTATTTTGCTGTACAAAAAGAATCAGAATTTGAAATAGTGTATAATCAACCTGTGAAGGAAATCAAAAATGCAGACGGACAAAAATATAGGGATTGGGAACTCTATGTGATAGTTCATAGTCATCTCACAGAATTTTTTCACTGGATATAGCTGATTCAATTCATTACTGTTCTATTAGAATTGATTTGGTTCATCTCATTGCTGGAGATGGCCAGGTCCGTCAGAATTGATCATCATATAATATTGTTGTTGAAGTATATAATGATCTCCTGGTCCTGCTCATTTCACTCAGCATCAGTTCATGTAAGTCTTTCCAGGCCTTTCTGAAACCATCCTGTTGGTCATTTCCTACCGAACAATAATACTCCATAATATTCATATACCACAATTTACTCAATCATTCTCCAATTGATGGGCATCCATTCATTTTCCAGTTTCTAGCCACTACAAACAGGGCTGCCACAAACACTTTTGCACATACAGGTCCCTTTCCCTTCTTTAGTATCTCTTTGGGGTATAAGCCCAGTAGTAACACTGCTGGATCAAAGGGTATATACAGTTTGATAACTTTTTGAGTATAGTTCCAAATTGCTCTCCAGAATGCCTGGATATATTCACAATTCCACCAACAATGTATCAGTGTCCCTGTTTTCCCACATTCCCTCCAACATTCCACATTATCTTTTCCTCAGATCGCCAATCTGAGAGATGTGTAGTGGTATCTCAGAGTTGTCTTAATTTGCATTTCTCTGATTAATAATGACTTGGAGCATCTTTTCATATGGCTAGAAATAGTTTCAATTTCTTTGAGAATTGTCTGTTCATAAAAGATGAATTCTCTTTAGAAGTTATGAGTCCCCCCTCAATAAAAGTCTTCAGATAAGGCCAAATGGTTCTTAGTATGATATGTTGTTGAGAGAATTCCTGCTCTGGTGGGGTTCAAGGTCATTTCCATCTCTTGAAACCCTGGGATTCCTTATCAATAAATCTAATCACCTTTTCTCTGTTTCATTCTCTCTGTAGCACCAACTATCCTCTCCTTCAGGATGCCATCTCCTTGTATGGTTATGGCTTTGCACTCTTGGGCTTCATTTCCTATCTTTCTAAAAGCTGCTTCTATGTTTGCTTTTCATACTAATCATATTCCTTTTATTAATTAAACTTGGTGGTGCCATTGGACCTTTTGTCTCTTCCCTTTGGCTACATATAATGTGGAATGTCAGGACTGGAAGGAACCTTAGAGGCAATTGATCCAAGCCATACCTGGAAAAGGATCCCTTATAGAGACTGAGTCATGTAATGAATATAAGGTTGTCCCTTGAGACAGAAAGAACTAGACTATAATCCTGCCTTAGATGCCTACTGATTGTGTGACCCTGGATAACTCATTTAACTTCACGAAGCCCAAGGCAAGATTATAAATCATAAAGTAGGTGCTGCTCTTTCTTGTAGACAAGAGTTTTTTCCCCTGGGAGTTCCCTATACAAGTTAAATAATTAGTCCTGTTCCCTACTCACCCCCTAAAAATTAAAAAAATAATAATAATTCCCCCATCTACAATATCTCCAAAAAGTGGCCATTTACCCTACAACTGAAGATCCCTAGAAAGGGGAAGCTATTACTTCCCAAGGTAATCTATTCCATTTTCCAATAGCTCTAATTGTTTTAAAGTTTTTAATTGCATTAAATCTGAGTCTACCTCTACAATTTCTAGTCACTGCTCCAAGTTCTTCCATCTGAAACCAACACAAAAAACCCAAAAAACAAAAAACAAATTCCCTTTCATGACAGTCCAATCCATCAAATACTGGAAAATAGCCCTCCACCCCCCACCCCATCAGTGTTCTCATTTCTAGACTGAAGCTTTTCATCAACAAATTATGACAAAACTCAGAGCACTTCACGGAGAAGACAGCAGTTGGGGAAGGCTTTAAAGGATGTGTTAGAATTGCATAAAAGACAAGTAGGGCATGTTAGATAAAGGGAGGGGCATAAGACAAAAGTCAAGGAGGTGGGACAATGCATAATGTGCCCAGGAAATATGCACTGGGTGGATTGGGTTGAACAGATAAGAAGTTAATAATATGGAAATAGGTTTTGCATGATTGCACATATATAATCTACATCAAACTGTTAACCATCTTGGGGGAGAGTAAGGAAGGACGAAGGAGGAAAATTTGGAATTCAAAATTTTATTTTAAAAATGAATGTTATAAATTATCTTTTCATATAATTGGAAAAAATAAAATACTGCTAAAAAAAGAAAAAAGAATGAATGGCTTAGTGGTTAGAGCTCTAGATTGAATTCTGGAATTTGTTTTGTTCAGTCCTATCTGACTTTTATTAACCCCATTGGCAAACAGTGGTTTTTTATTCTGAAATACCTGAATTCAAATCCAGCTTCAGGTACTTGGTAGCTGTCACTAACTTCTGTCTGCCTTGGTTTCTTCATCTGTAAAACAGGATTGATAATAACACCTAACTCCCAGGATTTTTGTGAGGATCAGATGAGATAATATATTTAAAGGAACTTTGCTGTATAAATACTCATTATAAGGCGAGGCCATGTTATTTAAGACTTTATCCTCCAGGACAAAGAGTTTGGACCTGATCTTATCAATAAGGGTAGAGAAATAGCCATCAAAGATACAGGAAAATGTCAAGATGAAAGTAGTGTTGTAGGAAAATTAATTTAGTAATAATGGATAGGATGGATTAGGAAAAAATGAAAGATTAGAAGATTGATTAGAAGAGTGTACTTTAGCTGTCTTGAAGAAATTAAGAAATTAAGGAATTAAATGAGGGCAAGGTGAAAAGAACCTGTCCTAGACTAGGGTAGCATTCATGAGAATGGAGAACAAAGGAAAGATATGAATATGACAGGTGTGATTAGGAAAAGAATGAAACATTTTAATGATTGGCTTCATTCAAGATAAGGTGACTGGGGATTCAGGAGAATGATAGAATTATAAATCTAACAAAGAAAACTAGGAGCTAACGTGGAATGACCAGAACCAAGAGATCATTGTACACGGCAACAAGATTATATGACGATCAATTCTGATAGACTCTTTTCAACAATGAGATGATTCAGGTCAGTTCTAATGATCTTGTAATGAAGAGAGCCATCCACATCCAGAGAGAGGACTGCGGGAATTGAGAATGGAGAACAACATAGAATTTTCACTCTTTTTGTTGTGGTTTGCTTGAATTTTATTTTCTTTCTCATTTTTCCCCTTTTTGATATTTTTCTTGTGCAGCAAGATAATTGTGTAAATATGTATGCCTATATTGGATTTAACATATATATTGGATTACTTGCCATCTAGGGAAGGGAGTGGGGAGAAGGGAGGGAAAATTGGAACACAAGGTTTTTCAAGGGTCAGTGTTGAAAAATTATCCTTGCATATGTTTTGAAAATCAAAAAGCTTCAATAAAAAAAGAAAAAAGAAAACTAGGAACTAATACATGTGGTGATTTTCTTCTTTTAAAATAATAATCATTCTCTCTGGGAGGGAGCAGGTTTCTCAGGGAGGTTTTCTGAAGGCAGTCTTAGTACCAGTTGAAAGTAATAATCACCTCAAAATGCAGCCAGGTGATAAAAGTTCAGATCTTTTATTGCCTCCAATATAGCCCGGTTAGCTTAGAGGCCTATCTCTCTGCTTGGTTCCAAGAGCTCCCTCCGAATGTCTCCAAATCCAAAGGTTTGTCCTTCAGCCCAGCCAGCACAAAGGTGAATCTGTCTTGCCTCTGAGAGAGGGCTTCTGGCTTTCAATCTCCCAGAGTGCTCCTCTCCGACCCCAGTCAATGTTCCGAAGTAAAACTCCTCACTCAGAGGAGGGCTTCTGGCTGAACTCACTTGATGCTCACTTTTCAATCTAAATTCAGCGAAACTCCCCACTGAGTCCACTTCTTATATATCATCTCCCAAAGGTTGACTCCTCCATCTGGAGGCACACCTAAGGGAGGTGTGAATTCACAAAGTTACAAAGTTTGCTTTGTGAATCTCCCATACTTGTGAACTCCAATGAATACTGGTGTGAACATAAGCATTGTATCAATTAGTTCTACTTAGTACTTTGTTTCAGGTTCTGGCCCAAAACATCTCTTTGTAAGATCAGATCAGTGATACTGAACCATGCTAAATTAGATAATTATTGTCTCTATCAACTCTAATGACTTAACAATTTGTAAAGATTCCAACAAATACAGAATATTATAGAAGACAGTCCTTGAGACATGTATTAAAAAGATTTCACTATCCTAAATCAGGATAATTTCATGAGGAATTGCTAAATAATTAAATACTAAATAATTGAATAATACATTTTTCTTTTCCTTAAATCTTCTGATCCAAGAAAAGACAACACTGCCCAACAGTGAAGAAATATCTGGAGACTTAAAAAGTGCATGTCTCTAAGAAGCTAATATTCTTAGTCACTTAAAAACAACAACTAACCAACCAATCAATAAATATTCAATTTTATCTTGGCCACCAGGAACAACTAAAACATGAAAGTCTCATCCCTTTCATGACATCTCTGTACATATAGTTACTTTGATGTGTCTCTGGTTCCATCTTTGAGGTCCTCCCAATGGAAATCTGAAACCTAAGAGGCTGCCTTCCAGTACTGTGAAGTTTCCTTTTGAAGCATCAGTCTAAGATGAGTCACCCAGTGAGCTGGAGGCCTTCCTATGATGATTTCAATTATTGTGCATCATTGTAGCAACTGAGCCATCCAACTAAGAATCAAAGTTGCCATCGATGAATCAGGAAGCATTTATTAATCACCAACTATATGCCAGGCAGCAGAGACAAACAAATACAAAGAATCAAACACTCCCAGTCTTAAGGGGTTTACATTCTAATGAGGGAGACAACAATCATATATACTAGTGTAGTATGAGTTCTCTTCATGTTCCCTTGTCCTATAGAAGCTTGGAATGAGCTTGTATTTGCCCACCTGTGACTTAGGGACTTTGAGAGTCCCTTACTGCCAGCTGAGCCGGAACTCAGTGAAGAGACAAAAGATGGGACTGGTACTTAGACAACAGGACTACTAGTGGAGGAAGGACAGTTGGCCCTATTTCTCCACCTAGCTCAGGTTTGGGCTGTTTTGTGTTTATCTTCCTGAGTTTGTGTTCAAGCAACAGCTTAAGATGGATAGTTCTAGTAGGTGAGAGCCTTGGACTGAAATTAGGAATATCTGAGTTCAAATCTCACCATAGACATTTGACTAGTTGACCACCCGGTCCCTGTTTCATTAGCTGTAGAATGATGACAATAATAGCACATTCCTCCCAGAGTTACTGTGAAGATGAAAAGAATTCATTTTTGTAAAGAGTTTAGCAGAGGGACTAGAACATTGTAGGTACTTTAGACTACCTTATGCCACAGAATATTATAAATGCCAGTAAATCATTATTACAGTTATTATTATGGTCATGGTAGAGCAGTCACAATAGTAGCACTCCATTGTTACTGAACTAAATTGCCCCTCTCTTTTAATCATTCATGGTATACCATAGATACTGAAATATAAGACTAATTTTAAAATTACATAATGTTCCTTCTATTGTTCCAGATAAACCATAGTAATCTTTTCAAAGATCTTGAAACTACTGTTTTAAAATTATTGTAAAAGACTCTTCCCCCAATAGAGTGCCTTTCTTGAGGGTGGGGTGGAGGCAGCTATTTTGTTTTCCTTAGCTCTTAGCACAGAGACTGGCACTCAGTAGGCACTTTGTGACTGGCATAACTATGCTTACTAAATTAATAAATGTGTAAAGGACACCCCTTTAGGTATTCCCTGGAGGATTGTTCTTTGCTCAAAGCAAAGCTTGAGATTTGGAATTGAGAGGAATGGAGAAGGAACAGCTTTCTAATTATTCCATTATTTTAATTACCCTAAGGAAACTAGGTGACCTAGAGGATCAAGTGCTGTATTTAGAATCAGGAAGACTTGAGTTTCAACTCAGCCTCAGGCTCTGGGCAAGTCACTTAATCTCTATTTGCCTCATTTTGCTCATCTGTAAAATGGGAATAATAATAGCACCCATTTCCCAGAGTTACTGTGGGACTCAAATGAATATGTAAAACACTTAGCAAAACTTAAAATAATATGTAAATACTAGCTATAATTATTATTAGTTTTGTAAATATTTTATAAATGGGGTCCTTCTAGAACCTCCTTGCTTTCTACTTAGAGTTTTTGTATTTACAATTCTGATTTCCTCTTCATTCTCTGATCCCCTGCTCTTCTTTTTCTTCTTGCCTTGCCCTCCTCTTTCCACTGCTTACATATAACAATAAAGTGTTAAATAATTGTTGAATGAATGGAAGAATGAAGTTGGAAGCCTGAGATGAGAGCGCCAGAGGTCTGGAACAAGGAGGAAGTAGCTCCATCCCCCTCTTCCCAACCACAATCATATTGATCTTTTTTCCTTTTGGTTCTTTTGATAACCTTTGTCTGCTTTTGGCATCCAGGGGCGTCACAGACTCTGCTTAGTATTTCTAGGATTAACTAAGGATTTACAGAATTGCTGACCCTTCTAGGATGCAGGCCAAGTCATTTTGTATTTACTTTATGTTGGGAAGGTTGTGGAAAAAGCAGGCTATGGCAGGCTAATGCTTGGACTCAGATCTTGCCTCTAGTGCTTATTACTTTTGTGAATTTGGAAAAGTCATGACTTCCCCTAATTAGAATGCCTTGAAGGTCCCTTCCAGCTCGGTTGTAGAAGCAGACTCAGATTTAGTGCATTTAAAAACTTTCAAACAATTAGAGTTATTGAAAAGTGGAATGGACTACCTCATTGTTGTTGTTGTTTCTGTTATTCATTTGTTTTATTTGTGGCTCCATTTAGTGTTTTCTTGGCAAAGATACTGGAGTGGCTTTACATTTCCTTCTCCAGCTCATTTTACACATGAGGAAACTGAGGCAGACAAAAGTTAAGTGACTTGCCCAGAGTCAAACAACTAGTAAGTTTCTGAGACTAGATTTGAACTGGGGCCTTTCTGTCTCCAGGCCAGCATTGTATCCACTGGGCAGTTAGTTTAGCTATCCATCTAGATCTATGATACTATATCATTTTGTTAGCAGTTCTGAATCAGTGATCTCTAAGCTTTTTCGTTTTAATAATTTTTGTTGTTGTTATGTATATGTATTGGTTGGGGCAGAGATGGCTGTGGGAACAATTTTCCCAATGAAACCTGCATGGCTGTTTCTGGGGATAGCAGAGTAGTGATTGTCTTGGGGGGAGGGTGGGGGGAGGGCAACTTTAGTTCTGGGGGAGAGAAGGTTGAGAGCTTGCATTATAGTGGAAGGGGGTGGAGTGAGGTCATATTGGCTTTAATAGAAGGATGGATGTGGTTGTGTTGGGTTCAAACCCTGTGACTCTATGAGGGGATACTTCATAGTAGAAGGCTGAGAGAATATGAAGCTATTTGCCCTACCCACTAATTGATGAGTCATAAACCTTTAACTATCAAAGCAAAGCCTCCATTTTAAAGACCATTGGTTTAAATGACTTCCAGAAAGAGTGAATATTCTTAGATTATACTAAAATTTTCATATCTGTTTTGTGAAAACAAGCTTATCACCTATAGAGATAAAAAAAAAGAGCACTGAGTTACACAGCAATAAATGTCATATTGAAAACTATTTTCTCAACGAATGTGAACTATTTGCATTTTTGATTTTCTTCCTGAGTTATTTTTACCTTCTGAATCCAATTATCCCTGTGCAACAGGAGAACTGTTCGGTTCTGCAAATATGTATTGTATCTAGGATATACTGCAACATATTTAACATATATAGGACTGCTTGCCATCTGGGGGGAGGGGGGGTGGAAGGAGGGAGGGGAAAAAATCGAAACATAAGCGAGTGCAAGGGATAATGTTGTAAAAAAATTACCCTGGCATGGATTCTGTCAATACAAAGTTATTATTAAATAAAATAAAATTAAAAAAAAAAAAGAAAGAAAACTATTTCCTCAAAATTCAAATACCAAGGAAGCTCGAATACCATATTTTTGGTTGTTCCTTAGATATAGATGAGAAAGAAACAAATGACAAACAAATTAGATGGTAACTGGGATCTGTTCCCAAAATGGCAGTTATACTGATTTCTACTCAATCTCCTATATCATCTTCAGTTACAATTTATACCTATATATGACTTTAGCAGTTTTAATCTAATAGTCTCTATCATTTATCTTTATAGAACTGAAATATGGATGTTCATATCAGTGGCCCTGTAGAACTGATGTGCCCTTTGAATTGTTAAAGAAAAAATGAGAGGAGAAGAATAGTAGTGAAAAGAACATTGGTTTTGGAGGTAGAGCCTTGGCTTTTCATTCCCAATTGACTTAGAGCCAGAGAGGGAGGTGGAGCAGTCCTGGAATCCCTGGAGCAGAGCCGTGGGTTGACTCAGTTTGTAGGCCCTGGCTTGGAGGAACTCTACATTCCAACCGGAGCTGACTACTTTTGGTTGGTTCCCCAGTCTCATTCCTTGGTCTGACTCCCTCCAAGCCCGGAATATTTGTTTCCTTTCTCTACGAGGTCTCTTGGAATAACTACCTTCATTCAAGGTTCAGTTCCTATTACCTCCTCAAGACCTTTCCTGATTTCTCCAATTGTTAGCCCCTTTAATTTCTTTGTAATTTTGCATTTTTTTTTATTTGTGATAAAATTCAGCTCCTTAAGAGCAGTCACTTACTTTTCCATATTCTGTCTTTACATGCACAATGCTCAGTGCACATTTTTTGTGCAGATGTGAGTAGAATTCCCAGACTGTTATTGATAGCCTTAGACTACATTCCTAGGGATATTGGGAAGTTCAGTGGCTTGTTCTGAGTCACATGCTATTGTTTAGTCCTTTCAATCCTGTCTGACTCTAAATGACCCCATTTGGGGTTTTCTTGGAAGACATCCTGGAATTGTTTTGCCATTTTCTTCTCCAGCTCATTTCATAGGTGAGGAAACTGAGGCAAGCAGCGTTAAGTGACATGCCCAGGATTACACAACCAGTAAGTATTTTAGGCCAGATTTGAACTCAGAAAGATGAGTCTTTCTGACTCCAGGCCTGGACCTCTACCTTCTTGTTCCTTACCTGATACTAACTTCTCTTCCCTCTGCTTTACAGATGAGGAAACTGAGGCCTAGAAGGAGAAGTGATTGCCCAAAATCATATGCTTACTAAGGAGTAGAGTAAGGATTCAAACTCAAGTCTTGTTATTCTAAGTTCAGAGCTTCTTCTGCTTCACCAAGCTGTCATTCTACAACTAAGAATTTATTATATCATAACTCTCTAAACTGAGCTCCTTTGGGATAGGAATGTGGTCAACATATTAGGAAAAAATTTTCCTTCTTTGTGTGTGTGTTTAGAATCGGCTATTATGCTATTATGTTTCCAGCTCTTTCTCTAACTTTGCATTTTAATTTGGCTGGACCATGATCTGAGATGAAAAAAAAAAAAGGGACTGACTCCACCTAAAACTTTTTTCCAAAAGACTCAAGAAAACCACTTTGTAAAGGATTTAGAACCATTTTCATTTTGAATTTACTTGTTGCAATTTCCACTGGAAGGGAAAGGAGGAAGGAGGGTGTGCTTAATTCATTTGCTATTTTATGTACTACTATATCAGCAATCCAAATAAAGGACTATTACTATCACTGGCTTTTGGAATAATTCAGTTTCCTTAGTGTTCTGCCAGAAGTTATATGCTAGGGAACTTCTAAAAACCCCAGTTACTCCATTTGATTATTTCCTGAAACAAATATATCAGTCTCAGATTAAATTTGAACACCTATAGATGGTGACATTTGCTTTAGATAATTGTCAACTCCTCTAACCCCATCTTCTAATCCACTTTGGCAAACTAGGGATTTAGTCAATTATTTTACAAGTATTTATTAAAGGCCAGCTATGTGCCAAGCACTGTGCTAAGCCTTGCATTCATAATAGAGTCTATATTCTAATTATCAGAATGTAAACTTCTTGAGGACAATTTTGCTTCTAGCATGGTACCTGGTACGTAATAAGACTTGCTGATTTAATGGAGGTTTTGAAATAAATTACAATATTATGATATTATGATTAGATTCTATAATTCTATTATGAAATTATGTTTTTCCTTAAAAAACATTGTTCTTTTTCATTTACCTTCTTATACTGTAAAGTGTTCCATGCATAGGTTTGGGGCAGCCTTTATATATATTCCCTATTTACTTATCTGTGCATCTACACATTGTAGAGCTGTCTTCCTACAAGCTTTCTTCCACTTCAGAAGAAAGTAAATGCATTGAAGGAAGGGATTATAGTTGTTGTTGTTTTTTTTTTTTTTTAATTTCTTTAGAGCCCTGAGTGCCTGGTCAATGTTTATTGAATTGAATTAGTTCATTATCTGTGTCTTAGACAGGGACAGCAGATAGACAAGGGACTCATTCTAGAAAAGAGGAAGAAGAAGGGGGACTGGATAACAATAGCTAATTTATAATATTTATATCATGCTTACTATGTGCCAGGTATTATGCTAGAAGATTTTCAATTATTATCTCATTTGATTCTTACAACTTTCCTGAGAGACAGATTTATTATTATTCCCATTTTACAGATGAGAAAATTGAGGCAGTTAGAGATTAAGTGATTGCCCAATGTCACACAGTAAGTGTCTAAGGTCACATTTGATTTCAGATCTTCATTACTTTAGGTCCTGCACTCTATCCCCTGTATCACCTTACTTCCCCTAGCAGGTTGGGTAGTCATTTCAATGACCTCTAGTTTCTTCCTCTTCCCAAAGCCCATATTTTCTTTTCTTTTTTTTTTTTCCTGGTAAATTTATTTATTTTTAATACATATTACTTTATGAATCATGTTGGGAGAGAAAAATCAGAGCAAAAGGGAAAAACCATGGGAAAGATTAAAAAAAAAAAACAGAAAAAAGAAGTGAATATAGCATGTGTTGATTTACATTCAGTCTCCTTAGTTCTTTTCCTGGATGCAGATAAAACCCATCTTTTCAAATCCATTGTTCTCCAGGAAATGTCACATGACTTTGAATCAAAAGTATGATAACCCAAAGTCCAATAAAAAGACTCCTGGTGGGGATACAGCTGTAGGCTTTTTGACAAAACTGGCATAAAAATATATGATAATATTATGGGAATTTTGGATTCCCTTTTATTGTTGTTCAGTTGTGTTCTGAGTCTTCTTTACTCCATAGACCATAGCATGCTAGGCCATTCTATCCTTCACTATTTCCTATAGGCTGTCCAAGCTCATATTCATTGCTTCCTTAATATTATCTAGCCATCTCATTCTCTGTTGTCCCTTTTGCTTTCAATCTTTCCCAACATCAGAGTCTTTTCCATTGAGTTCTGTCTTCTCAAATTGATATGGTCAAAATATTTAAGCCTCACCTTTATTACCTGTCCTTCGAATAAATAGACTGAATTAATTTCTTTTTGATTGATTTGATTTCCTTGCTGTCTAAGGGACTCTCAAAAGTTCTTTTAATTAATTTTTATTATTCCAGGCTCAGGGCCATTCCTGCTGCCATTTTTGTTTAACTAAAAGCCTGTCTCCTGTTAATAATAACCTCACCTGACTGAAACTTGAATCCTACAATAATAATGTTCATGTAGAGTTCATTTCTCTTTTTCCATAGTCCTTACCAAGTTCATTTGTAGGTATGGCATAATCATTGGACAAATCACTTTCTTGCTCAGCCAGGTTAGTTTTTTTTTTAATTTTTATTTAATAATTACTTTATATTGACACTTGTTTCTGTTCCGATGTTTTTTTCCCTCCCTCCCTCCACCCCCTCCCCTAGATGGCAAGCAGTCCTTTATATGTTGGATATGTTGCAGTATATCCTAGATACAATATATGTTTGCAGAACCGAACAGTTCTCTTGTTGCATAGGGAGAATTGGATTCAGAAGGTATAAATAAGCCGGGAAGAAAAACAAAAATGCAGATAGTTCACATTCGTTTCCCAGTGTTCTTTCTTTGGGTGTAGCTGCTTTTGTCCATCGTTTATCAATTGAAACTCAGGTTTCTTTGTCAAAGAAATCCACTTCCATCAAAATATGTCCTCATACAATATCGTTGTCGAAGTGTATAATGATCTCCTGGTTCTGCTCATTTCACTTAGCATCAGTTCATGTAAGTCTCGCCAGTCCTCTCTGTATTCATCCTGCTGTTCATTCCTTACAGAGCAATAATATTCCATAACATTCATATACCACAATTTACCCAGCCATTCTCCAATTGATGGGCATCCATTCATTTTCCAGTTTCTAGCCACTACAAACAGGGCTGCTACAAACATTTTGGCACATACAGGTCCCTTTCCCTTCTTTAGTATTTCTTTGGGATATAAGCCCAATAGAAACACTGCTGGATCAAAGGGTATGCACAGTTTGATAATTTTTTGGGCATAATTCCAGATTGCTCTCCAGAATGGTTGGATTCGTTCACAGCTCCACCAACAATGCATTAGTGTCCCAGTTTTCCCGCATCCCCTCCAACATTCATCATTATTTTTTCCTGTCATCTTAGCCAATCTGACAGGTGTGTAGTGGTATCTCAGAGTTGTCTTAATTTGCATTTCTCTGATCAATAATGATTTGGAACACTTTCATATGAGTGGTAATAGTTTCAATTTCATCCTCTGAAAATTGTCTGTTCATATCCTTCAGCCAGGTTAGTTTAAGTAACAGGTTGATTCAGTATAAAGTAGGTCTCTCCTCAGGATTCAGCTGTTGGATTGAAGACTGCCCCCTCTGGGCTAGCAACTCTGGTTGCTGAGGAGACCTTTGATAGCTTTTCCAATATTTCAAAGCTCACAAGGTCAACTTTGGCTTCCTAAGATCAGGCAAGAATAAACAAAAAGAGACAAAAGAAACAGAAGGTTTTTTGCATTCACAAATACAAAGTGACGTATTTGAAGCTGGAGGAGGTAAGGATGAAGAAGAAAAAAAGAGAGAAATTATTAACTGGAACTTTTTTTAATGAACATTCAGCTCTGGTTCAGCAGCCAATAAAAAGACTTTTTGTTTTTGTATGATATGATTACAGTAAATAGTCAGTGAATGCTCTGGAGTCAGGGGCAGGGCCTCTATTAGAGATCCCTGAAAGCATCCTCACTAAGCTTCCTTTCATTGTTTTGGCTTGGGACAGGAAGGGGCAGGAGTATATATTCTAAGTTTGAGAACTGGGCCCTTATCTATTACATAGGTACATATTGTCTTCTCCTTTAAATTGTAAATCCTTTAAAAAAAAAAAAAGGGGGAATGTTTTATGTAGTCTTAGCATCCCCAGTGCCTGGAACACAGTATGTATTTAATAAGTGCTTATTGACCAACTGAAGTATAAAGCATTGTAAGAAATATAAAGATAAATTAGACATAGTGTCTGCCCTTAAGGAGTTGTTCATCCATCTATCTAACAAGGATGCATATGTCCTGGGGATACAGAAATTAAAAACATTGTCCCTGCCCTCACGGAGTTTATATTCTGTTGGGAGTACACATATAAGTAAATACTAATTATATATCATAGAAATCACATCTTTGCCACAGTGTTCAGGAAGGAAGTAACAACCTGTTCTTAGAGTTGCCTTAGCAGAGGTTGGAGTTCCTGCCTTCTTGTTAGGGAAGCTGTAGCAGAGGATTTTTGCATGGTGGGCTAGAGGGGTCAGGAAGTAGGACTTGATATCCTCTGAGTTCCCTTCTACTTTTAAAGCTCTATAATAAGGACCTCACATTTAGTGAGGAAAATAGTCTCAGATTTGGACAGGATTTTGGCAACTCTGTCCAATTTCTCATTTTCGTTTTTCCCAAATTTGCAAAAGCCTCCCATGGCCAATTTGTTCTAGTTCCGGCTTCTGGGATCAAATAGAATAAATCTAATCTTTCTTTCACATGTCAGTTCTTTAAATATTTGAAGACAGCTACTAGAGGTCCTTTCCAAATATAAATCTACCATCTTATGATCCTATAGTGTCCCTTTTATCAAGATTAAACCCTTCCGGTTTCTTCAGCCAATTCTCTTGGGGCTTTGAATATGGAAGATGGAATGAATGAATGAAAAAAAAAAAAAGTATTTCTTAAGCATATATTATATGCACCCAGAAATGTATTAAACATTCATAATACAAAATAATACATAATACAAGAGAGAGAAGGAAGGAAGGAAGGAAAAGAAGGAAAGGAAAGAGGGAAGGAACTAAATATTTATTAAGTGCCTACTATGATTAGATTGTAAGCTTCTTGTCCTTTGCTTCTTTCTATATTCCCAGCAAGTAGTTGCTTAAAATGTGTGTCTTTTGACTAATCTACTATATGCCAAAACATTGTGCAAAGAGTTTTACAAATATTATTTGATCTAGTAGAAGCATGAAGTGCTTTAGCACAGCAAACATTTTCTGTGGCCCAAGATGATTTCTTTTATAATCAAAAAGCATCATGAATCTGAAGGGTGTCTTAAGCAGGCCTGTAGTGACTGGATTTCATTCGAGTTGGGCACTTAGCCCAGGTGGAGTCAAAAGCTGTTGTCATACAGTAGATACATCCAAACATGTGGGTTTGATTTACTAGAAAGACAAGCTGGGGGACAAGAGTGCCTTTCAGAGACAAAATCCTTTCCAGAGACATTACAGAATACTGACTTAAATGGCACCAAAAGTAAGAATACGGCATCTGGTTGAGAGGCTATAATTACTTTCATGACAAAGGAATGAAGGATAGAAGGAAGGGAGAGAGGAAGAAGGAAGGAAGGAAAAATAATAGGAGTGCAGCAACAAAGACCCATGCCAGAAAACTAAAGCTGACAAAATTTCCAGAAAGTATTGCATTAAGGGGAGTGACAATTGTGTGTTTATTTGCAATTTTACCCTATGCAAGAATAGAGCAGTAATCACATATATAGGCTGCAATTTACAGCCCTATTGCATCTGCATAGTGAGCAGACCTCCTCAGACTCTTGAATAGAATTTCATAACTGAAAAGGACATAGACGGCTATGTCATCTAACCCACAACTGTAAAAGAACTGCTCCTATACCCCGTTTGAAAAGTGGTCATCCAGCCTTTGCTTTAAGACTGTCAGAGAAGGGAACTTATTACTCCTACAACAGCCCTTTTCCCTTTTGAACAGCTTTTGTTGTCATCGAGTTTTTCCTGGTATCCTGCCTAAATTTGTCTGTTTGCAATTTTTTACTCTTTGGTTCCACTTGCAGCTTCTGGGATCAAGCAGAATAAATTTAATCTCTCATATGTCAGTCCTTTAAATATTTGAAGATAGCTACCAGAGATCCTTTCCAAATCTAAATCTATGATCTTATGATCCTATAGTCTCCCTCTTGTCCAGACTAAACACTCCTGGTTTCTTCAGTCAATCCTCTTATGGCCCTGAAGATGGACGATGGAATGAATGAATGAAAAAAAAAAGTACTTCTTAAGCACTTATCATATGAACCAAGCACTGTACTAAACACTCATTATCTACCCACCCCAACCCTCTGAGGTGTCATCTTTAAAACCTTATTTAACACTCACCCCACTTCTCTGTCTAGTCCCAAGTCTTGCTTTTTCTTCCTATAGAATATGCTTCTCTCTGATACAACCTGTCCATCATCACCTCATCCTTGGACTATTGTAATAATTTGCCTCAAGGCTCTACTCATTCCTATCCAAACTCTACTCAAAATGATCTTCTAAAGCCCAGATTCTTAAACATTGGGTTGTGATCCTATATGGGGTCTCATAACTGAATGTGGGGTTGTGGAATTGTGATTTATTATTGGTAAATATTTGATTTATATATCTATTTTATATACCTATATATCCCGGGGGTCACACACAAAAAATCCTGCTCTAAAACACAAGTACAGTTCCTTATCACTTTCATGATCATATGCAAAATCTTCATTAAAAAGATAATTTTCAAAAGCCCTTCATGACATGCCTTTTTGGTTTTCTTTTACCTTAACAACCCTCCCACCCCCACCCCACACTATCCAATCTAGCTACATCGTCCCTTGTTTTATACCTTCCATACACCACTTCATATCCTAACTCTATGCCTTTTCACTGGCTGTCCTCCATACCTGAAATTCTCCTTATTTCTGCCACTTGGCCTTCTAGGCTTCCTTGAAGATTCAGTTCAAATCCTACCTTCGGTTAGAAGCTTTCCCCAGCTCCTTTCATTCCTAATTCCTTCCCTGTGTATATATTGTATTTATCCCACATGTATTTTTTTTTTAATTTGCATTCTTCTCCCCTAGTAAAATGTAGGTTTCTTACGGACAGAGACCATGTTTTTGCCTTTCATTCTATCCCCAGTTCTTGGCACAGTGCCTGGCACATATCAAGTGCTTATAAGCACATAAATTAAAAAAAGAAGAAACTAGACTCTAGGGAAGTAACAAATGTAGCACTGTTTCGCTGCAGGGTAATTGCCAAGACCTGAGAGTTATTAGGATGTATTGGGTTGTCTGCCCCAAAGAAATGACCCACCACCATTAGGAAAGGAAAAGTGATTGTAAGCATTGGAGTGGAGAGAGATTTTGGGACCCTATGGCAATGAAGAGAATGGGGTTCAGTGTCTATCCAAGAAAGAAAAAGGAGAAGGAAACGTGGCTAACTCTACAGGTCATATTCCATGGGATAGCTGGACATTTGCCTATTGATAACCACAAAAGACAGGATCTATCCTTTTATGGGCTATTTTAGTAAATAAATGAATGAGATATCATTTGTTAGGTGCTTCCTATGTGCCAAACACTGTGCTAAGCCTTGCTATTACAAATAGCAAAAAACCAAGATTGTCTGTGTCCTCAGGACCCAGGTTCAGCTATGGGATAGATGGAAAGGTCATGTGAAATACCTTGGATTTGCGAAGCTGCTAAGAGCTTGGAAAACCCAGAAAAACAACCTTCAAAGTATTAATTCACAAATGAATTTTCCTTTATTCTGATTTCATTTTTATCTAGTAAATATTTAACAGATCAGTTATTTGGTCAAAGTCTATTCCAGATAAGAAATGCCAATAACCACTTAAGGAAACTATCAGGAAATCATGGGAGATGCAATGTTGTATGTTTTAGCTTATAGTAGCTAAAATTCCAGTTCTTTACTTCCCTGAAGGCGTTCTCTTCAGGGGCCATATTTCCAATTTGAATTTGCTTTCTCTGTAGATGTTCTTAGTACAGTTCAGTGGTTTATGAGTATGAAGTCTGTTCATTTGTCAGGTTGAAAATAACTCGTGCTTGCTCTAAATGCCAAAGACACCCTAGGTTAGTGCCAACCTTCTATTCATAAAAATTTATGTCTTGGGGCAGAGAAGGATATCTAAGAATTTTTAGTTTGTGAATTTCTTAAGGGTAGAGGTGCACAAGTGGGGTTTGCAAAGAATTTGTATTTTCTTAAATTTATATCATTCCCCCTACACTATACTCATTACCTACATCTCCTTATACCTAAAGCCACACAATTTCCTAACCACCTGATATATACCAAATATTGAAATGAAACCTGCTGTGTTTTATTGCTCATTTTCTCCCCTCTTTAAATTTAAAAGAAGAAAGAGGAAGTACAGATTTGAGAACAAGACTAGAGCTTACTGTTGGCAACTAGTGGGAAGTTTGTAACTACAAATTGAGGTTTTGGAACATCAGGACTACAAACCATTGGGTGTATCTCATTCATCTTTTCTTATTACAACTTTAATGGTGCAGTTTGATAAGAAAATGCCCATTTTATTTCATTTGAAAACTCACTTTTAAGGGGAAGCTAGATGGATTTGAACTGTGGTCCTGAAGTTAGGAAGATCTGAGTTCAAATGCAATCTCAGACATTTGTCAGATGTATGACCCTGGGTAAATCACTTAACCTGTCTCCACTACCAAAAAACAAAACCAAAAAGCCAACCCTCTGCCTCATTTTAAGTTTTTTGATGGTAACATGTAAGGATTTCAAGTCTGAATACTGGATTCAAATCCAGTTTCTAACACTTACTAACTATGAACTTTGGAAAGTAATTTGGCTTTTCCAAAATTTCCTCATCTATAAAATGGAGATGATAATACTTGCATTAATTAACTTAGAAGGGCTGTAAGAAAAGTTTTTTAATAAGCTTTAATACCTTACATAAATGTGAATTATTGTATCTCATTCAGCACTTAGAGTGCTTTATGCTTATTCTACATGGGGCTTGTGAGTCAACAAATAGCAGGGTGTGAGAAAGAAAACAGAAATATAAAACATATACTTAATAAAAGGACTCAAACTTAATGGAGGTGAAATAATCTAATCCTAAAAAATGAGGTGGTTGGACTTGATGGTCTCTAAGATCCCCTTCAGCTCCTAATCTAGAATTCCCTGAGTCTAAATTTGGAGCTGAGTAACCATAAACCAAAAGACTGAAGCAAATAATCTTCAGTAAAAAAAAAATATATTTTTTTAAATTTGGAAATTTACCTGGCTGTGTTATATGAAACAAGAAGAGGTTAGTATTCTCTCTGAAAAGAATGGAAGAGATCCTAGTTGCCTTTATATTACATATATGGCGAAGGCATTGCCAACCGTTTTGTCATCTAATTATTTTTATTTCATAAATGGCCAATGTGTTGATTTGTTTTCATAAACTGTCCCTTTTGTTTTAAGATAGATAGAAGTCATTAGGAATTGACTTTGATGTTTTCAAAAGCATCAATTATATATATACGAATACATATGTTTATTAAATAATTAAGTCCAAGGAACTGAGACAAATCCTACTTCCTCTAAGTGGGAACTGATGTCTGGAGTGACTGTAGGAGAACAACAGATCATGGAATCTCATTATTGTTGTTTGTAAGAATTGAGTGCCAGGTAGATACCAAAAGATGGATGAGCAGCCCTGAAAAGGGCTCAACAAATCCTTACACCAGAGGTGCTATTCCTCCTTGAACACTCCATACACTTTGGTGGAATTCTATATTGTAAAAAAACAGTGCATCCTGATTGGATGAGTAGATTCAATCCAATCCAATATGTATTTATCATCAGTTCTGCTATCTACATTATGATCTTAGGTAAATCCCTTAACTCCTGGGTCTCAGTTTTCTCAACTATAAAATGACAGGTTGGATTAATTAATTTCTAATATTCTCTCTTCCTTGAAATTTATGATCTGAATTGTATAAATATGTATACATATATAGGATTTAATATATATTTTAACATGTTTAACATATATTGGATTACTTGCTATCTAGGGGAGGAGTGGGAGGAAGGAGGGCAGAATTTGGAATACAGTACAATACTGAAAAATTATCCATGCATATGTTTTGAAAATAAAAAGCTTTAATTAAAAAAAAAAAAGAAATTTATGAGCTGATGTCTTCAAAACAGAGAGATGAGATGTCTTGATTACAGGATCTACTATCACCAAAACAGTTTTATGACCTTGGATCAGAATGAATTCATGATGAAATCTACTGTTGTCTCCCTGCTTCTTCCCTCCTACCCACAGTGGAATCTCTTATTTCCTTCAAGATTTGATTTAAGGTATATATTCTCTTTGAAGTCTTTACTATCTTGCCAGTTGCCATTGCTTGCTTTCCCAAAATTACCTTGTATTTCTTTTATATTCTGCATATACTTGTATAAGGATGTTTTTTACCCTGATAGAATACAAGCTTGTTGAGGGCTAGAACTATTCGATTTTTGTCTTTGTATGCCCATTATCAGAGGTAATGTGACCTGGTAGATGTAGAGCTGGGCTTCGAGCCAGGAAGCCCTGAGTTCAGGTTCTGTCTCTGATGCTTATTGGCTATTGGTCCTGGGCATTTAACTTCTTATGTCTCTAGGAGCTCTCTAGGAATTGAAGTTGCAGAGATGGTGTTGACCTGCTTTGGAGGCAGCTTGGTGGCTCAGTGTAGAGAGTCTGGGCCTGGAGGTCAAATTTATTTCAGGTATTCACTAGCTGTGTGATCCTGGACAAGTCCCTTAACCCTGTTTGCTTCATTTTCCTCATCTATAAAATGGGAATAATAACAGCACCTATTGTTGTGAGAATAAAATGAGATATTATTTATAAAGTATTTACTTAATACAGAGCCTCACACATAGCAGGTACTTAAGTACTAATAGAAGAATATTTTTATTTTTGTTTCTCTTTCTCTATTGTCTACAAAGTTAACTTTTGTAGAAATTTCTTTTGTCTTTGCCTTTTACCTAACTCTTTCCCCCACTGCATCTTTCCCTGGTTAATACTATTCATAGCAAGGTCTTAAAAGTAAACCACAATTCATACACAAAAGAAGTTTCGTGACTTCTTTTCCTTTAAATGCTGTTTTTTATGGGAGTATCACATCATTTAGTGAGGTTAGCCACTTACATGCAGGAGCAGCCTCTAAGTGATAATCATTATTACTGGGTGTCTAGACAAGCAAAGAGAAATAAATTGTTCGTAAAAACTCAGGCGGTCACATAGACTTTCCTGTACATATGATGGATTTGATGTAGAATCCCCTTGTGCTTTTGTGAATAATTCATTACATCATGGAGAAAGCATAGGAATTTTTTTTTTAGACAATTCACATTCTGTTGCCAGAAAAGAGCATCCTTCAGAAAAGACAGAGAGATAGTGAAAAAAATATCCAATTGCTGCATTGGGGTTCGCTATTCATTCAACTCAAACACTCAAATCCATCTGTCATCTCATCTATGGATGCTCATTCCAGAAATGCAGACCACAAACCATCCATGCTTGTCCAACCTCTGTGACCCTTGTGTATATCTTCTCACACATTTTTTCAAAGGGGGTCCACCCAACCTATTGTATAAAGACCTTCTTTGCTCCCTCTTGACATTGAAGAATACCCATGGGGTGTTCGAGTTGCCTATTACTAATCTCTTGTTTTTACTATGAGACCAACCAGACTCTCTTTGCTGATACATGCCTCTGATGGCATCATTTACCTTTATATACTATATAACCTGGTTATACCCACCATTTGCCTCACTTTTGTTCATAATGTAGTACTCATTTTCAGTTCTTCATAGACTATATATGTAGTGTGTTGGAAGTTTAACAGTGGTTGCTGGTAAATATTTAACAAGTTCTCTGGGGGAGGGGGAGTATAGACACATTTTTAAGATTAATCTGAATTTTTTTTACCATTTTGTTCACACTTTCTTAAGCCTAGACAATGAACAAAATAATAAAGTAAGCCCTGGTTGATAGCATTTTAAGATTTTCAAGACATAAATGCTCACACTGAAAAACTGACAATAAGCTCTCTTTAGCTGATATGAGCTATGTCTAGTATACCCAGGCTGTAACAGTAATATAACATTCAATATATTATTTTCATTGTTATATCCACTATATCAGGACTTCCTAAACTTTTTCTACTTATAACTATTTTTCACCCAAAAAAATTTTATGTGACTCTGGATATATAAGTATATAAAATAGATATTCAAACCAGAGATTTATTGATAATAAATAATAATTTTGTGACTCCATATTCAGTTATAAGACTCCATAAGATATTGTGAAGCATAGTTTAAGAAGCTGGGTACTGTATCATTATGTTATTTTCAATAACTTTACATTTATTCAGATTTTTAAAAGAACTTTTTTATTCAACTCCATATTTCTGCACATCTGAGAGATAGCCATCTCTATCCTATGGGACAGGATCCTAGTTAAGAATTAGCCCATGGTTGCCATCTGATCGCTGCTGCCAATGTGCTGGAGGCTTCTGGGACTTTAAGTTGGCAGTTTCTGTCAGGCTTTTAATGAAAAGGCATTTGCATGACTGCTGTTGTTAACAGGCTTGTTTACTGGTAGGCTTAGGAAGGAGGCCAGAGTTTGCAAATGTGCCTTAGTTCCTAAAGCTAAACTCTAGGAATATAGGAGACATGATTGTAGATTCTGGATGGAAGCATTATTGTGTTTTCCCTGTAAACTTTCTATCTTAGCCATTCTTATGGCAATTCAATTTCTTAAAAAAGAAAGAAAGAAAGAAAAAGAAAAGAAAGTCTTATTGATATCTTTGTTTTTTATATCAATGATTTCTGGAAATCCTGCCCTCTCCGATTAGACCTTTCTTTAGAACAGGAAAACAATTAAGGATAAAGGAACACAATTAAGCACAAACATCTCCCACAATGATCTCATCTGATGATGTATGAAACATTTTCACCTCATAGTCTCTTCTCTTTTCTTTATCTCTTCCTGGAAGCAGAATTTCAGGGTTCAATGATTCTGCTGATTTCTCCAGTCTTCATTCTCTTTTCCTTTCCCCTTGTCCCTCCAAACTTCTTACCTCTTTAGACTGATCTTTCTAAGAAGAAATTGAAAATTTAAAGCAATTTTTTCATGCTTCTTTTTGTTATAATTATGTAAAGAACTTTATCCTATTAATTCATTGATAAGTTTCCTATTGCAAATAAAAGTCATTTCAAAAAAGAAACTCCACTCATATTACTCAGTGTCTAGTTTGTTTTTCTTAGCCAGTAAGTTCAAATGGGCTCTTGGTTTTCCTACTTATCTGAAATCTTACTATGAATTTTCTGTTGAAATGTGGATATTTCTAATCAGCTGAAATTTCAAATAATTCCTTTGGCAGAGCTACGGTTGATACTTCTTACTTTTAGTCTGGAATTTAACTCTGCTTTTGTTAAGCTTAGACCCAGACAGGGTGGTTTTTGGGCTTATGGCCAGGAGGTTTATGGATTTTAGGATTTCCCCTTCTATTATCACAAAAACAACTGGATGATGTGATGAGGTAAGGGCAGTATTTATGATCGTATTTCCAAATTTTGAAATTCTTTGATACTATTTGAAATCCTCAGAATTTTAGGACTATAGGATAATTTGAGTAGCACATATGGAATCTACTTAGTTGTCATATTAATAAAAATAAGCTACTGTGTGTTAACATTTATTTCAGAATTTTAATTTTTTATCTAGAGTTTATCAATCTATTATTTAATCTATACTAATCAACCATAGTGGAGGTACCTCAATCTTTGTGAGATATATAGTCCTGATTATATGTAAATAGAATAGAGTAAGTTATATTTTAAATGGGGAGGGATTGATGTTTTATTTGCTTTTTAAAATTATTTATTTAATTATTTCCCAATTACATGTAAAAAAAATTTAACAATCATTTGAAATTTTTTTGAATTCCAAAATTTCTCCCTTTTTCTTTCTGGCTGCTTGAAGAATTTTTTTCTTCTTCTGAATTTTGATTTTCTCTGTCATCATAGTTGCTTTTTTATGTCAGGTTCTTTTAAAATTATTTGCTTATTTTCCCCATGCTATTTCTTGATTTGGAATTTTATGTTAATATTGGCTTCCGTTGAAGGGGGCAGGGGGTAAGGCAGGGGCACTGTATCAAGTTTTAAGCTATTTCATATTGCTATTTCACATCTCCTCTCGGGATGCTAGATATTTCCCAGGCTTATGTGGATGGTTAGCACAGAGTCCGCTGCAATCTCTTCCTGACCATTTACCAGATCCTTTTACTGTTTTTGGCTTAAAAGCTCCTGAAGCTATTGCTGCTTCAGTCACCACCATCTCATCCCATCATTACTGTTTTGTTCATGAAGGTTCCAGACCAGCCTTCACCTTCTCTCCCACTCCAAGTTGAGATCTCTCTTTCTGATCTTCTATATTTTCTGGGATAGAGGAATTTCACTCCGACCTTTTACTAACTCTGCTACTCCAGAATTCAGTTTGAGGCAATATTTTAAAGTTGATTGGACCTCTATGTTGGGAGAGCTCAGTTGAGTGTTTTCTCTGCTCCCCCATCTTGGCTCTGCCCTGGAAATCTGAGGAGAAACTATCGTGAATCCTTTAGTAAAATAAATAATCTGTGAGTCTATATTCACTATATAAGTTCAACTCAGTATTGTAGTTGGGAGATACCAATACTTTTCCCAGATTTTGATTGATTTACCCATTAACAGCTGTTGAGCTGGTAGGGGTAGGACTTCTGTAATAATTGTATCTACCTTGTGCATATATCTGTATTTTTACATCTTGCACATATTGGTTTTGTTTAAAGTGATGTGCAATAATTTGTCCTCCTATCTGTACATATTTTCTTTATATTGGGAGCTTTTTAAGAACAGAGATTATGCATTTGCCTTTTATTATATTTTTAGAGTTTAGCACAATGCTTGGCATTTGTAAATGTTTAATAAATGCTTGTTGACTTGACTTTGAAAATATCCAAGCATATCAGTATAGGGAATTCAGAGAAGCATGGAAAGACTTATATAAAAAGATACAAAGCAAAGAAAGCAGAACCGGAGACAAAGATCTACAATGCTTATAATTACAAAAATAAATACCACACTGAAAGTTAGCTGGATTCCATTAGAGAGGGAGGAAGAGAGGAAGAGAGAGAAGGAAGAAGGGAGGAAGGGAGGCAGAGTTTTTCAGTTTTTCCATTTATTGGGGGAAAAGAGTCTTTGGAATACTTTCATTCTATAGGTTAGCAATGCTATGTAACAGACTATAATTTCTAAAGTTTAGCTTTTAATATTTTCCAAAAATAGTAGTTTAAACATTGAAAGCCACAGAAATTTAATACAAACATTATATTTGTCACTTGTTTAAAATGTATAAAATAAAGCATTTTCAAATAATAGTACTGTTATATTGTCAGTTCTTTAAGCACTGGTGGAACTAGGACTATGTTTTTTTTTTTTTTTTTAATTTAATAATTACTTTATATTGACAGAATCCATGCCAGGGTAATTTTTTCACAACATTATCCCTTGCACTCATTTCTGTTCCGATTTTTCCCCTCCCTCCCTCCACCCCCTCCCCTAGATGGCAAGCAGTCCTATATATGTTGGATATGTTGCAGTATATCCTAGATACAATATATGTTTGCAGAACCGAACAGTTCTCTTGTTGCACAGGGAGAATTGGATTCAGAAGGTATAAATAACCCGGGAAGAAAAACAAAAATGCAGATAGTTCACATTCGTTTCCCAGTGTTCTTTCTTTGGGTGTAGCTGCTTCTGTCCGTCATTTATCAATTGAAACTCAGTTAAGTCTCTTTGTCAAAGAAATCCACTTCCATCAAAATATGTCCTCATACAATATCGTTGTCGAAGTGTATAATGATCTCCTGGTTCTACTCATCTCACTTAGCATCAGTCCATGTAGGTCTCTCCAAGCCTCTCTGTATTCATCCTGCTGGTCATTCCTTACAGAACAATAATATTCTATAACATTCATATACCACAATTTACCCAGCCATTCTCCAATTGATGGGCATCCATTCATTTTCCAGTTTCTAGCCACTACAAACAGGGCTGCCACAAACATTTTGGCACATACAGGTCCCTTTCCCTTCTTTAGTATTTCTTTGGGATATAAGCCCAGAAGTAACACTGCTGGATCAAAGGGTATGCATAGTTTGATAACTTTTTGGGCATAATTCCAGATTGCTCTCCAGAATGGTTGGATTCGTTCACAACTCCACCAACAATGCATCAGTGTCCCCGTTTTCCCGCATCCCCTCCAACATTCATCATTATTTTTTCCTGTCATCTTAGCCAATCTGACAGGTGTGTAATGGTATCTCAGAGTTGTCTTAATTTGCATTTCTCTGATCAATAATGATTTGGAACACTTTCATATGAGTGGTAATAGTTTCAATTTCATCCTCTGAAAATTGTCTGTTCATATCCTTTGACCATTTATCAATTGGAGAATGGCTTGATTTCTTATAAATTTGAGTCAGTTCTCTATATATTTTGGAAATGAGGCCTTTATCAGAACCTTTAACTGTGAAGATGTTTTCCCAGTTTGTTGCTTCCCTTCTAATCTTGTTTGCATTAGTTTTGTTTGTACAAAGGCTTTTTAATTTGATGTAATCAAAATTTTCTATTTTGTGATCAGTAATGGTCTCTAGTTCATCTTTAGACACAAATTTCTTTCTCCTCCACAAGTCTGAGAGATAAACTATCCTATGGAACTAGGACTATGTTGCTGAAATTGGAGGTGTAATTCTTGAGGACATTATAGTCAAATTCTAGTAATATTGTAGAACAGTGGGAAAAAGGTTGGATTTGGAGTCAGAAGGCCAGGACTTAGATATTAGCCTTGCTGTTTAACCATTACTTCTATGACCCTGGACAAATCATTTAACCTTTTTGTGCTTATATTTCCTCATCAATAAAATTAGAGGATTGAACTAGATGATTTCTGAAATATCTTTCTGGTCAAAATCCATCAAACTAAGATAAAAAGCTGTAAGCACCTACTGAATAGCAAGTTCGCTTCCATGTAAATGATGTGATACAATACTTTCCTTCTCAGCCTTTACCTTGGTTTTACCATGACTGTATTTGTAGGACTTTCCCTCCTTTATTAGAGGTCTCAAGAGTTTGCAGGATGAAAATGTTACCTAATTACTTGGTAATGATACATAATTATCTAGAAAATATAGATATAGTACTGGATAATGACTATCCTCAATTATTTAAACTATAAAATTATTTCCTAATTCTAGATTATTTCAGATTTAGTAGAGAGAAAGAGGGAGAGACAGAGACAGAGAGGTTTAAGAAGAAAGAACTATGATGTAAAAACAAAAAAAAAGTATCAGTACATTTTTTAAAAATCAAAAAGCCATCTTAACACTCTTTTTTTTTTTTGTTTACTGAATGCCACAGATGGAATGTCAATTATAAGTCTACCTTTAAAGATCAAACAAATAAACAAATAGCTTCCAATTTCTGAAAGACAGTTACAGTTCTACACTGTTGATGGAACAGTAAATTAGTTTACCTTTTCCGGAGAGCAATTTGGAATTACACTAAAATATCCAGACCCATTGACTCAAAAATTTTTTATTAGGCATATATTTAAAGGAGGTTCAAGGACAAAAAAGAAGATACTATATATACTAAATTATCTATAGGAAGGAAATGAGCATTTACTAATTACTTATTATGTTCCAGGTAATATGCAAAATGTTTTACAAATATTATCATATTTGACTTCCACAACAACCCTAGGAGTTAAATCCATAATTACCCCCATTTTGCCATTGAGCAAAGTAAGGCAAAGAGATGTATGTGATTTGTCCTTTATCACAAAGTAAGTGCCTGAGGCTGGATTTGAATTCAGGTCTTTGGACCCCAGGCCCAGAACTCTACCCACTGTGTTACCATAGCAGCATTTTTTATAAGAGCAAAGAACTAGAAATAAAGTAAATGCCTACTGACTAGGAAATGGCTAAATAAATTTTAAAATATTAATATAATGGCTATTTGGGTGCCATAAGAAATGGAGACAGAAAAATTCAGAGGTGCATGAGAAGATATATGCAGAGTGAAGTACCAAGGATCAAGAAAACAACATACACAAAGGCTACAATTTTGGAAATGGAAAGAATAATTAAAATGAGAGAGAATGATATATAAATATAATGACCAAGCTTGTCCCAAAGATGACAAATATACCTTGCTTTTTTCTTTGCAGGGATGAGGACATATGTATAGAACTATATAGATAGATAGAATTCAAGGTAGAATTTTGTATTGAGTAACATACATTGTCAAGATTTGCTTAATGTATTGATTAGTTTTGTTGAGTTTTTTTTTTTCTTTTAAAAATTTTGCTCCAATGGATGGCTCATTAGGTAGAAGAGAGAAAAGAATATATTTGGAAAAGAAAATGAGGATGATATTGGGAGAGCTCAGTTGAATGTTTTCTCTGCGCCCCCATCTTGGCTTTGCCCTGGAAATCTGAGTAGAAACTATTGTGAATCCTTTAGTAAAATAAATAATCTGTGAGTCTATATTCACTATGTAAGTTCACCTCAGTATTGTAGTTGGAAGATACCAATGCTTTTCTTAGATTTTGGCTGATTTGCCCATTAGCAGCTGTGGAGCTCGTGGGTGTAGGATTCATTATTATTATTATTACCCCCATTTTAAAATTAAAATTAATAAAACTTATCCTTTCTTCAAAGTTAAATATACCAATTATAATTACTGCTAAGATATTTAGTAATCTAAGTGTTTGGGACCTAGACTAAGTGTTTGGGAGGATTACCTTCTTTCAGTTCCCAAAACCTCCAAATTCATCACCTGCCTAAAAAATTAAGGATCTATAGCAGAATGGCCAAAGTTGCTGTCAGCAAAAAGACTTAAACAACAAGGAACCTATGAGGCAATCTAGTCCAAAACCTTCATTTTATGGAAATTTTGGAAGAAATTTTATGGAAAATTGTGATAAAAGTGTAAAACCTTAACTTCAAAGCTGAAATTTTAAAGTCAATTTGCATGTACCCTGAAACATGAAAGCATCTGGATTTGTAAAGTTTGTTTATGTCCTATTTTTTTTTTTTTGGAAAGTCACTTTTGTCTCAAAGGATTACCTGTATGGGATTCTCTCATTTGTGGAAAGTGATTACTCTTACCTGCAGGGTTGGTGAGATTGGGAGAGAAGAGTTCTGAGCTTTTCTGGCTTCTACTTCAAAAGAGTTTTGCTAAAAGCAATATTAACTTCTCTTCAGGTCTCAGAAAAGAGAGACTCTGGGAAGAAGTAGATATGAGAGGAGCTGGAAGTCTTTAGCATGTCACTATTCACAGCTTGCTACAGTAGAGATTTAGGGAATTTTCCCTTGGGTGAGATTTGGGACTCTCATGGTTGAGATGAGTTACCTGGCTTCCAAAGGGAAAACTCATTCAATCTGTACTGTTTGTTCTATATTCTCCTTCATATACTTTCTCTGATTCTGTTTGCTATTGGCTTGGATAAATGGGTTTCTTTACAATTTGCTATTTGTGTGTTCCTTGTGGAACTGGCATCTGATGGGAATCTTCGGTTTAGAGCTTGAGGAGAGTTTAATTTCAACCTAAAAAGTTATATATACCCTTAGACTAATAATATAAAGGAGCAGACTGACATAATTCTAATCTAGTCTATCCAACTAGCTTCCTCTCCCAGCAAGAATCAAGAGATGCTAGAGATGTCTATTCTTGCCTCTCTGTGAAACACACACACACTCCCTTGTTATATTAAAAAATGGCCAAAGAGGGGGAAAAAAAGTATTTCTTAGTTGAATTTTGTTTTGCTTTCAGTTTCTTCTCTTTCCGTGCTTGTTAGAATATGTCAAGGTGCCCTGAAATTCAAGGAACTCTGGGCAGCCAAGACTATCTTGAAATACTGCGGATAGGCCTTGATGTAGATAGCATTTATAAATACATGTTAACATAGTGTGTTCTAAGAGACTAATAGGAAGTAAGCAAAATATAACCTCAAATCTAGATGAAGCACGCTTTAATGTTTTAACATGTATCAGGGAATTAAATAGGTTGAGAAGCATGCGAGTATGTGTTAATTCCACTGCAGTTAACTAAAGCTTACAGGAAATTTAAGAACAACTTTTGATTTGCTCTTGAAAAAACTACACCCAAAGGGATTGTGACTTTGATATACAAACCATGAAAAATTAAAAGCATCCCTTTGTAACTTTTAGAAACCTTGCTCCCTGCCCATTCCACATGTATGAATGGTGGGGAGAGCAGAGCAGGTATTAGCGCTGAGAGACATGTGTAGAAAGTGGCATGGAAAGCAAAAGCAAGGCAAAGAATCAGGAGTACTTTCTGGGTGTGGGGAACAGTCACTGAAAAGGAACCAAAATGAGAGAAAGGGTGTGGAGAATGAGGAGCAATAATAAGGCCAAGCTTGTCTTGAAAGGAGTATTCATTAAAGGGAGTAATATAGATTAAAGCTGGAAGGTTTGGTCCAGGTTGTGTAAGGCTTTAAAAGTAAATTGAGAAATTTATATTTGATCCTAGTTAATTGGGAACCATTGAAATAGACTCAGTAGAAAACTTGGGGGAGAGTTGGGAGGTCACAAAAATTTTTAATAAGAGGGTCATTGAAAAATTTTAAAAAGTAGACAGAAGAGAAAAAAGATCAATAGGATGAATAAAATTTTATTTAATTCAAGTATTTCATTATTATTAAATTAATTTAAGGAATTTTGACAATTAATAATGGCTTCATCACATTTGCTTTTTACAACCCTTAAAGATAAATTCTTTTGTTATCTTCCTATCCCATCTTTTTTTTTTTTCCTCCTCCCTCCTAAACCCATTTTAAAGATCAGAAAATTAAAACTCAGAGAGCTTCTATGACTTGTTCATGGTTACTCATACTCAAGATTAAAGCCCTCTTGTTTATATGAATCATCTGTGTAACTCTGTTAAAAAAAGGGGGTTAATTGGGGAAGAGAAACATCCCCATTGTTTTCTGGTGCTCCATCACCCCTTGAGGGTTTTTTCTCTTAGAGCCATCTTCCAAATTTGAAACTTCCACCTGCATGGCTTCCAAATATTTTTCCAATTGGGTTATTTTCTGACCTTGTTTTTCCACTTCAGCTATGTTCTTTGCTCCATTGCATTAATTCTGGTTTTTGGCCAGGCCCAGTGAATTTTTCTAAATTTTCTTCATTATCCATCTTGAGAAGTTTTTCCATGAACTCTTCTAAAAATTCCTTTGTTACATTCTTCCTTTAATTCCTCCTGAGGTTTCTCTACTATATTCAGCTATTTTTTTGGTAATGGGGAAAGGGATATGTGAATTTTATTTTTATCCTGTTACCCATTTGAGTTCATCTCTATTTATTACTTTGTTCCTCATGCAACTTTTGATGCTATTGTTGAACTTCTGATATTTCCCTCCCTTGTTTCTCTTACTCTGTATTTTTTTTTTAAATATCAGTTTTCCTTTAGTTTGGTCATTGTCTTTTGGTAAATTTTAATTTTCTTGTAAGAATTCCTGGTAATTTTGCTTTCAGCATTTCTGTTGCTATTTTTAAGGTAGAATCTGGCTTTTTTGCAACCTCTCTCATTCCATTGTCTTCTTAGATATATTCCCAAAATTTTGTAAGCATTTTAACTCTTCAGTATTCCTCAGAGAGGGCCCTAAAAAAAGAAACAAAAATATGAAAATTCTTTGAATATGAGGCAATTTTTCTTTTTTTTCTTCCTTTTCTTTTCTTTTTAGTATTTAACATGTTTTAATCAGCTAAGATTTGTTTTCTCATCCTTCCAATCCAACTTTCTTTCATCCCAATTGAAAAGAAAAACAAAACTCATCGCACACATGTAAATTAAAATAAATTTCTACATTGGACATGACAAAAAAAATTGTCTCATTTTTGCATTTTCTGAGTCCTTTATTTCTTTATCAGGAAGTAGATGGCATCATTAGTCCTATGAAATCCTGATTGTCATTATGCTAAAAGGAGCTCAGCATAACAATATTCCATCACATTAATATATTATAACTTAATACCATACTATACCATAATTAATATAACATCCATTTTCCAAATTATAGGATCTCCCTCAGATTCCCATTCTCTGCCACCTCCAAATTAGCTAGAAATGTTTTTGTATATCCTAAGAGTTTGTTTTGCTTAGGTAAAATACCAAGCCTGGAGTCAGGAAGGCCTGAGTTCTAATCCAGCTTCAGCTACTTACTAGCTGTTGACCCTGGGCAAATCATTTAATCCTGTTTGCCTGGATTTCTTCATCTCTAAGAGGAGCTAGAGAAAGAAATGGCAAGAAAACCCTAAATAGGGCCACAAAGAGTCAGACATGATTTAAAAATGACAATATGCGATCTAGATTTATACATTGTGTATATGTGTATGCATATGCATATGTTGTCTCCTCCAATAAAATATAAACTCACTGAGGGCAGAAATTGTTTATTTTTTTTGTCTGTGTATCACATAAGTGCTCAATAAATGCTTTTTGTTTAACTGATGATAACTTCACAATCTGGATGTAATCAACTTGATCTGTTTTATATCATAATACTACTTTCTAATCTACAGATTTTACTAATCTACAGAAGAGACAAACTTGTCTATAAACTTATACCACCTTTTCTTTCTTGCACATATTTGCCCAGAATGTATCTTGGTTGCTAGCTTTACCAACAGAAATGCTTTCCCTTATTTCTGGTTCAAGAAAGTACCATTTCCTTCATAAAGCCTTGATCTCCCAAGTGATAGCAGTCCCTCTTTTAGCTATCTTTAACATTGTGTGTCTTCTCCTATGCACTTTTAATACTCTAAATATTTAAATTATTAATCATAATTAATTTTGAGTGTGTCATCTCCAACAGATGAACTTCTTGTGGGCAAAGATTATGTTTTTTATTTTTGTATCCTTCATAGTTTCTTGCCTAGGATAACTAAATAAATGATGGATTTGTAAGAACCAGAATTGGATAAGCCTACAACATTCAGATGCTTAGGAGAGAGAAACTAGCTGGCTTTAAACACAGCATCACTTGGGTGTTCAGGCTCACATCTAACTTATGAAAAGGTTCCTGATGAAGCTAATAAAAATCAATTAGATTTTTATCCTGAGAATTATGATGCCAGGTTTTAACTTATAATGCTGTGTTTTTTCAGCTGAGTTATAAACTCCATTCTCTCCCCGCCCCCCTTTTTTAAATCCCAATGAGACTCATAAAGGAAGAATGATACAACCTTAGTAAACTAAACATTATATTGAAATTCCTGTTCTTTTGCTGACTACAAGAATAATTAGGCTATTTGTGTTCTGGCAAATTGCTCTTTCTATAGTTGAGTTTTTCATTTCTACCCTCAAAATGGTTTGTTTTATGTCCAAATATGATTTTCAAATGATTAAATTTGATTTATTTTGTATGTCGGCTTTGACCACTAAGCATATGTCATCACCATTGCTTAATTCATAACAGAATATAAATTGTTTCATGTGCTCCTCTAAATTCCATTAGCTAAAATAAAATGTAGAATTTACTGTTCTCTACAATCCAAAAGTGAGTTTATATTGAAGAATACTAAGCAACAATAGACAGTAACCAAGAGAATATGGGAAGAAATCAATTCAAGAGAAATTTTTACTAAAAGTGCTTTGAAAGCCATAAACACTGGCTATTCTTAGCTCCTCTTTGGGGAATTCATAGCATCTTAGATGTCATCTTTTCAAGATGTCATCCTGCTTTTTTTTTTTTTTTTTCCTTTTAGATTTTCCATCTCTTGGATAAAAGTAGGAAAAAGGAAAGAGATAAGCGTGCAAGGGAAGGAAGTCTGCTCCTCCACCCACCCTTTATCATTAAAACATTGATTGTGGCTATAAGATTAGAAAATAAATAGGCCCTTTATATGATATCTTGCTAATAGCAACAAGCCAGACTTAGAAATCTAAGTATCAACAGATTTAGGAGAACAAATCTATATGGAACCATATCAATAGCAGCATCACATTTCATGGTCACCTTTTTTATTTTTTTAACTACCAGAGAATGTAATCCACTTAAGCTTATACACTAAGTATGCTGCCAAAATTGCAATTCATGTAGGAGGGAAGTGACATTCACCCTTAGAGATCTACCCTTTAGACTTGAAAACAGTAGCAGAATAAAAACTAAATGAGTGAAAATCTACTCACACTAAATCAGAATTTACCTAATTAACATGAAAAAATTACTCTTAAAAAGACGTTCTTAAAACTTAATACTCATTGGAGTGTCCAGCCAAAGGAATTGAACCATTCACTTTGCCCCAGAGAGGAATTTCTTCAAAGATACACTGCCACTTACCCAAATGACTTTGGGGTGAAGAAACAGAAACCTGCATTGACCCTTCAGAGATTCCTCCACTGGGACTCATGGAACACTAAGAAAAAGGCACTTTTAAGAAATACTCTTGTTTAAAAAAAAACTTGTCACAGACAGTAGGAGTTAACAGTGAGGCTTTCCAAGAATATTAATCCTGAATATAAAGGACATGAGGGGAGGGAACCAAAAGTAAGTGAGAGAGACAGGAGATTCAATAAAGGGGCCAGGAGAAAAGGGAAACTTACTAAGCCCCAGACCTTAAATCATGCTGTGAGGCAGGCAAGTTACTACCCTAATCATCTTTGCAAATGGGACATTTTCCATTTTTAAAGACATCTGAACTTTTATTATATGTGCTTTGCCAGAAGATATAACAATCAATTCATATTAACTTCCTTTTCTTCTGTTTGTTCTTTGTCTCCTTTTTTTTCTTTTACCAGACCTGCTCACATGTGCACTGATATAAGTTATGCCATCTTTTGAGGAAGAAGATCCATTAGTGAGAGTTCCTCTTCCTCTTCACTTGAGTAGCCACCACCCTTGTTCAGGCCTCATCACCTCCTGTGTGACCCTTGACAGCAACTTCCAGTCTCTATCCTTTCTAACCCATTGTCCCCATCACTGCCATAATAATCTTGAGGACATAAATAGCCCTATCATTCTCCTCCTGCTCAGAAGCTTCCATGACTCCAAATTCCCAAACTTGGAATTTAAATCTGTGCAACCTCTCTCCAACTTTCCAAATGCGCGCTGCTTTGTGACCCAGGGCAAGGGTCTACATCTCTTGGGGCCTCAGTTTTCTTATCTGTAAAATAAGGTTGGACTTGGTGTCCTTTCTAGTTCTAATCCTACAATCCTCTAATTTTGTTTCCCAGATTTTGTATTCTATTTCCTAACCTGCCCCATGCAGGGAATGCTTTCTCACCTCCACCCTTCAGAAACTCTTAGTTTCATTTAATATGCAATTGCAAGAAGCAGTTCTCAGAGAAGAAAACAGGTCAGGTGTCAGACTGGCTTGGTGGTCAAGCAGCATAGCACCAAGAATGGGGGATATGAATAATAACCTCCTACATACTTTGGGTGTTCTTGCTGTCCCAGCATCTCCTCCTTCTGGTTGGCTGACTTCTCTCATAGCCCTTTCATTTTAAGGAAAATATTGGGGGCCCTTCAAGTCTTCAATCCTTTCCAGATTCCACTGAGGACTCCAGACTTTTTCTGCCCCGTCTCTCCCCTGACTTTCACCCCATCCCAATACTTTCAGCTTTCTTTTATCTCCTTCCATTAAAATATAAACTCCCTGGGGGCAAGGAATGGCTATCAGATAGTTTTGGGGTTCTCAATTTAGCACCAGGTTGGACAGAAAGTGCTTGAGAAACACCTGTTGACTTGATTCTGTGTGTCTGCTACCTTCTACTAGAAGTCTTTCCTGAGGTCCCTATTTAGAAGGGCTCCCCCTTCCTCAAATGATCATGAGTACATGTGTCTGTTTTATTATTGTATCCTGCAGTAAAATGTAACCTCTTTAAAGCTGGAAGTGTTCATTTTTTCTTAGTATCTTCAATCTCTAGCACAAAATCTTGGTCACAGTAGATATTTAGTAAAAAAAGTTTCTTGGATTGGTTTGGAGAAGTTTGAAGTGACTACAAACATCAGGCATAATGTGACATTACGGTGCTTAATGGCAAATAACTCAACTATCTCTTTCTAGATCTTGTTCTCTGGATCTTCCTTCAGATATGTCAGTTGCTATCAGTAAACATTACGGGCAATTCCAGTATTGGGGGCTGTCATGTTAGGGAACATCCTACATTGATGAGGTCCCAGGCCTAGACCAAACTAATAATAATGGCTATATATACGTAGCACTTTTGAGATTCAATAGGTCGCTCATGAGAGCCTCAAAGTAAGCCATAAGGTGGGTATTATAGTCATTACTATTTTCACTTTATAGATGTGGAAGGATGAGGATAGAAGAGGTCTAGTGATATGCTTATTGTTGCTAAGTATCAGAGGTTGGATCTTGGAAAGTCTAGATATTCACTAACCCTTTTAATACAACTTTATCACTTTACTAGGAATGGCAATGAAGTACACTGGACTAGAGTTTACAGATAATTCTTCTAATGCATCCTCAGGTTACAAAAAAGCAAGTCTGTTTTTGCTTTGTGCTACCTTCCCAGATTGTTATCAGTTGCTCCTGAGAGGAAACTATATACAGGTAGAGGTGCTCTTCTTCCAAAGGTCTGCTCTTTTGTGCTTAAGTTTTTTACCAAAAAAGGGAAAGGGAGAAAGGAAGATGGAGAGAAAAGGAAGGGAAGAGGGAAAAAAAGGAGAGAGAAAAAGAGAAAGTGGCAGTGGAAGAGGGAGAGAAGTGAGTGAGTGAGAGAGAAAGAGAGAGAGAGAGAGAGAGAGAGAGAGAGAGAGAGAGAGAGAGAGAGAGAGAGAGAGAAGTTCTCTTTAGCCTCTCAGCAAGGTACCAATGGGCATGCTACATTCCTTGGGGAGGTGCCCCTCAAGCCAAGCAGCACAGCCAAGAAACAAAGGCTCACATCCTGTATTCTCTTAAATGGATTAGGGAACGCATAAAATGAATGAGGGACTTCAACCTTCTCACATATATCTTGTATTGTCTTTTGATACATAATGAAACTGGCTCTACCATTTCTCTATTATGTGGTCTTGAGCAAGTCATAATCTGGATTGAAGTCTAATCCACATAATGTTCAGGTGCCATCTCCTTCATGAAGCCACTCCTAATTCCCTCAGATTTTAGTAATACCTTTCTTAAAATTACTTTGTATTAATTGTGTATATACACATTGATTATAGTGATTATAGCGATACAAAGGGAAAGAACAAAATAACTAAAAATGAATATTGGGAAATTATAAAGAATAAGCTTGTAATCAAAGAAGAGATGAGAAGTTACCTTGCCCAACTCCTTTGCACAGATTGGAAGGGGGAATTGCATATAACTTGGAACATTGCATGTAATTTAGATTTTTTTGAATGAATAACATGTCTTGCTGAATTTTTTCCTTTCATTTTCTCTCCTTTCCCTCTTTTCCTTCTTTCTTTCTTAAAAGAAATTCTTTGTTATAAGGGAGGGTTCTCTGGGAGAGGAATACAGGCGAGTTGTTCCTGGTAGTGCATACTTGTAATCCCTGCTCATATTGAGGATAAGGCTGAGTCTAGTGGATTTCTTGAGTTTAGGAGTTCTGAACTATAGTTTTACAAGTCAACAGCAATAATATATTAAGTCCTGTGGAATAGAGCTTGACCATTTTTGATTGCATAAATAGGACTGAAGTGATCCAGGTAAGGAAAAGAGAAGAATAAAACTCTTGTGCCAGTCAGAGAGGGACCAGGCCCATGAATAGGTTCTATACTTCCAGTCTAAGCAAAATAAAGAGACCTAAGGGAGGAGGGGATACAGGAACAGTGTAGGTTATGTAAAAATAAAAGCTATCACTACAAAAATCTATTAAAATCATGCATATAATATGTACACAATGGAAAGTAAATTTGTGGGGAGGAACTGTCTTGCTTTTTTCTCTAGACAAAGAAAAGCAAGTCTACCCAAGATTCATACACACAAGTACTTACCTGTTAAATTCTTACTTTGTTTCTCCACTCCTTCCAAGCTTACAGTGATTTCTTTTTCCTCTGAACTTTTCTAGTATTTCCTTATAGATACCACTCACAGGCACTTATATGTGACCTGATATTGCTTGTTATTTGTATTCCAAATTAACAACTACATCATCAGCTACTTGAGAGCAGGGACCATGTGCCTTATTGCTTTGTGCTCCACCATAATGTCTAGTGTTGACAATTCCTAATTCATTTTGGTATAAATCATGTTACAGCCTGGAACATTCATGGCAAAGAGAAAGTGGCAACTATTTTACTGGACACAGATTCAAATATTACACTAATTCTCCCAATATTATTATCCCCATGGAGAAGTATGCATATATATATATATATACACATATATATATATATATGTATATACATACACACACACACATACACAACACACATATGATATATATGGAGAACTTTCCTTCCTGCTCTATGGTTATGGGCATTATTTTTATTGAGACTAACTCCTTTCATTCTAGAGATGAGAATGCAGGTCCAGAGAGATTATGATCTCAGGACTGTAGATTTTGATTTTCAACTTCCCTAGCTGACCCCCCCCCCATTTACAGATGAAGAAATAAAGATTGTAAGAAGCTAAGTGACTTGTCTGAGGTTATAAACAAGAAGCAAATTGTAGAGTAGGATTCTTTTGACTCCAAATCTTGCATTCTTGTCACTGAACCATCCTCAAGAATTTTGGCCAGGGCAACAGAACTAGTTAGTAGAATAGTTGGGGCCTACAACTCAGATTTCAAATTCAATTCCTTCTACTGATTTGTTGGGAACTTCTCCCAACCTCCTTAGACACACTCACATCCAATGGGTCATGTTAGAATTCTCACAGGACAGCAAATAACTTAGCACTAGCCTTGACTTGGAGACTTCTAAGTCCTCTGATGATACTACTGGTCACGGATGGCATACAGTGGTTACCTTTTACATGTCGTGTATGTTGTTATAATAGTGAATGGTCTCTTCATGTTTTCTTCCCACATCCTGGCTCACTGAAGTATTTTTAAAAGATTCAATCTTTAAATTGAGCTATAAAACGTAGCTAACTGAGCCACTTGATATAATGTATACACCTTCTATTTCCTAAAGTGTTATAAGACTGTTTTTATAGCTTTTCATGGCTTTTATATGAAAACTACAGTGCAAACTACCTATAATTATACCTGGTGTTTCATTCAATGACTTCTGTAAAATATGTTGTGCTGCTTTTTCTTTTGTATCTTAGATGCCCTTGGGAGAAAAAAAAAAATCTTGAACATATCAGAAGGAATTTCCTGACTTCAGAATATAAGGGAAATAAACAAAGACGCACTGATTTTATTGGCTAAAAACTTGCTAAACAGGGTAAGATCTAGTTAATGTCCCTTCCTGATATTCATTGCTCACATTAGAAACTAAAGGTTAGAAGTTCAAGACCAAAAGTGAAAACCTAGGATTAACTTTGTCACACTTTAGTTCCAAATGCTTCTCTTTTGAATCAGCTGTTCATACTGATTTTTCTGGGTGAGTTTTGCTTTCATCAATATCTGCTCACATTTTCAGCTGGCACAAATGATATGCTAAATGGAAAAAAAAAAACAAACCAAAATATAATTTCCTGACTGGAGACAGTGTTTGCTCTGTGCTCTGTATATCAACTACACTTTATGGGCATTTGTAGACTTTATAGATTTTAATGATGCATCTGAGTGAACAGAATAATAATATTACCTTCCATTTACTTTGTAGTTCACAAGTACTTTGATCCTCATAAGAACTTTGTGGGATAGGAGTAGCACAAGAAATATTTCCCTTTTTAGAGGCGACAACATGAAGACTTAGAAATGTCTTAGACATATCCAAGGTTACAGAGCTAGTGTTATTGAGTAATTTTTCAGTTGTGTGATCCCATTTGGACTTTTCTTGACAAAAATACTGGAGTGGTAAGCTTCTCCAGTTTATAGATAAGGAAAATGAAGCAACAAGGTTAAGTGACCTACCTAGAGTCACACAGCTAGTTGTATCTAAGGCTAGATTTAAATTTGTTAAAAGCGATCTTACCCAGTGCTTTCTCCACTATGCCACCCAGCTGCCTACAGGGCTGGTAGCAAGTTGTAAGATGCAGGACCTGAATCCTGGTCCTTTGAGTTGAAATCCACCATCCCAGAACCTCAGCATTAGAAGAGCCATGAGCACTCGTGCAGTCCAACTCATATTCTCCAAAGAATCCCCACCGCATGATACCTACTCCATAACCATTAAACCTTTGCCTGAATACCCCTAATAAAGGGGAAGTTACTCTATTCTGAAATGACACATTCCACTTAGGGATGATTCTGGTTGTTAAGAAGAGATTCCTTGCAACAAGCCCAGATTTTTACCCACCATTCTGCTCTTACCCTCTGAGTCTGAAAGAAACAAATTTGATTCCTCTTCTAAAGCCCTTCCAATATTTGAAAGTAATTATCAGAGATAAAAGGGACTTAAAAGGTCTGATTCTATCCTCTCAATTTATAGAGAGGGAAACTAAAGCCCAGGGATTAAATGATTTGGTCAAAGTCCTAGCTCCAAAGAGGTTGGAGGAGCCAAGAACAGCTAGCTCCCAAGTTCCTGATTCTCAGCCGAGAGTTCTTTTCATTACACCTCTGTTGTCACCTCTTTTTAACATCAGTATGTTGGGCCAGTAATTCATTTCAATTTATATACTATACATTCTTTCCCTACTTGATTAGTGATCTATCAATCTTTTAATACGAATTAGGGCTTGTGTGACCTTGAATTGTGCAGTCGCAGAACTTAAGCCACCTGGATGGGTTTTTTCAAGCTGATGCTGGAACACCACAAATATTTACAGAACAATGAGAGAAACAGTCTTTAGAGGGACAGAGAATAAGGTGACATTTCATACAAATAGAATGGCACTGGCAGGCAATGGAGCAAACATTTTATGTTATGAAAATATATTTGGTTCAGAGGAACCAAATTTGAAATACTGTCAGATTTTATTCCCTAACCAAATATGAAACAGAAGAGAATTATTTCTCTTTCCATTCTTATTTTTGTCTTTTCCCTTTATCTTTTTATTATTTTAATAGCAATCTATTCATAACTTGGTCTTTTGGTTTCCCTAGGACTTTGTATATGATTTTGCTAAGAGATATTTTATATTCTCCTTTAGGGGCATAAGCAAGCTATCTTGCTACTTTTGCCACTGAACTCATGCTAGCTAGGAGAACAGTGGAACTGGAGAGCCTTTAAGACATGCAGAAGGGTTTAAGGGTCAGAAACAGTTTGAAAACTGAGCTTCTAAGATTTGGCTGCCAGACTGGAGCTGAATAAGGGAACATTTTGAATACTTTTTTAGTCCCTCCTGAATCCCTGCCAATTCAGTATATGGTATTTCCATAAAAGTCCTGTTTTTCTTCCCTTTTCTTTGAAGAGTTCCCACTCTCCTCCTCCTTGCCCCCAACCAAAAAACCATATTTTTTTTGTTTGTTTCAATCATGAACTGAAAAGTTTAGAGTGAACACTGTCAATCGATGCCTCTTTCCCCATTCATGGCTATTTGCTATCCACATTAGATTTATTCCAGGTAGACTGATGGTGAGGAACACATCTATCCTAGGGCTTTAGGCTGGGGCAGGGTAATATTCAACTCAATAAGCATTGATTAAGGACCTACTGTGTTAAAACCCTGCACTGGGTACTGCTGGATCAATCAATGACTTTGAAAAAAAATTTTTTTATTTTAAGTTAGTATGTGTAAATTCCACAAGAATTCAAATAAAAGCTTCATTCTCTGTCTTCCCAAATTCTCAAATCTGAAATAATAATCACTCCCATAGGATCATGGATTTAGAAAGTTGTGAGAGCCTTCAAAGTCCATCTAATGCAATCCTCTCCCTTTATAGCTGATGAAACTGAGATTCTGAGAGGTAAGGTTGCTTGCTCAAGGTCACCCAAGAAATCAGTGGTAGAAGTTGAATCTGAAGCCAGGTTGCCTCTGACTCCAGAGTTCTTTCCAATATACTCTTCCATATCATCAAAAGGGAGGCAAGAGATAATTCTAAATTCTGAGGTCCAATTATTTCATAAAATGCCTCCATTTCTTCTACTTTTCTACCAGAAATATTGTTTTTATTTTCACTTGAATAGCTTAACTTATAATTAGGGTTGGATGCTCAGTGACTAACTCTCTTCTTCTACATTCTTGCTATAAACCATCATATCTGTCACATGATTTTGGTTCAAATGCTGAGTTTTATTAGAATGAAAAAAAAATTACTCAATTATACAAGAAAGGAAAAGAGATTAGGAATTAAGTCAAATTATGTACTTATTCATCTGTGTATGGTTAAGCGATTGAAAAGAATCCACAGGTCTTCTGTTTTACTGCTATATGCAGACAGAAGAGTAAAAAGAAACATACTCCCCCATGCCATGAGGCCAAAATGCATCTCTCTTCCCCTCTCCTTAGGAGACTAGAAACACCTCCCTTTTGTCACATTAAAGAGGGGGGCAAATACTGAGTTTTAGAAATGGGATAAGGCACTGAATGACTACAACATTGGTTCTTTCAGCTCAGTCTTGTAGAAACATAAGAGGAGGAAAACATTTGTTCAATAATATCATTAGGCAATTTTGTATAGTTACCAGGATCACTTAATAAACTCTCTTAAAAAAAAAAAAAGATAAAGGTATTTGAGTGTTACTCTTGCTAAATATTGCTTCATTTTTTTCCCCTCCTGATCTGCCAATTCTGCCTATTTTTCTTTGCTCATTCAGCAGGCTTTTGGGTCCAGTACTTTTGTTATTTACGCAATGCATGTCTGGGGGCTACATATCTATCAAAAAACATTCTCAGGTGCTTCTCTGCACATGATGTCCTCCTTGCTATTGTACATAACTAAAAGATTTGCACCTTATCTCTGAAATGAAGAGGCAATGTGGGATAATGGAAGGATGATAGGACTTAGAATCAGGAGACACTTGGTTTTGAATTCTGCCTCTGACACTATCTGAATGACCATGTTCAAATTATTGCATCTCTCCTTACTTCAGTTTCCTCTTCTGTAAAATAGAGATAATACAAGGATAAAATCTATAAATCAATCAAGCATGTATTAAGTTCTTCCTGTATGTCAGGAACGAGACTGAAGATACACACTCGATGGCCTCTAAGGTCCTCTCTGGTTCTAGATCAATGATCCCATTAGGCTTTAGGAATCGATCACATACTCAGTGCTTGCTCTGTGAACAGAACTGTGCTAGATACTGTAAAGGGAATAGAAAAGAAATATTTCTTTTCTATAAGACAAGACTATCCACACTCAAAGAGTTTATAATCCAGTGGGAAACAAAGCACATGATTAACTGCAGAATTATGTGAAAGATACTAAAAATATCATAATAATTCAAAGAAAGGGTAGATCAAAGAAACCTACAACTTTAAGTCTTGAGCGGTTTCATGGATGAGTAAAGGCTTAAATGGGTCTTCAAATGATAGGTTAGATATAGAAAGAAGTTTGAGAAGAGAGAAGGAATTCCTGTTATGAGGAAAAGCATGAAGGAATTCCTGTTATGAGGAAAAGCATGAACAAAGGCTTGAAAATAGGGAACAAGCATGGTGTGTTTGTTAGATAAATAGGAAACCAGCTTGAGTAACCAGACTATTTATGTTTGGAAGCAGTAAGAAATATAGTTAGCTAGGTCAAGTTAGTCCAGACTCTGAAAGACTCTGCAGTGTGGACAGGGGAGACTATACCTGATGCTGTAGGCAACAGGAAGCTATTGTTAGTGTTTAAACAGAAGGATGACATGATGGAAATAACAACAACAACATGAGTCCAATAGTAGAATGCAGTTTAGGCTGGTAAGAATGAAGGCTGATGTGAATTAGGAAGGTAAATTAGGAAGGAATCTGTTTCAGTGATATAGGCCTAAAATAAGGACTTAGACTAAGATGGTGGTAGGTGGAATGGAAAAGAAAGAGCCGAAATGATATATATCATAAAAGAAAGGGATGTCAAAGGAGATTTTAGCAGGCCCAGATTCAGATAATGTTTTGAAGAAAAAGAATTGATTGATGATAGACCAATGTACAGAAGAGTATGCAATGAGGAACAAAAAATGATTCCAAAGTTTTGCTTAGGAGATTGGAGAGAGAGTGGAAGCTGGGTTTGGAAGGCGACTGTGAAGGAAAGATGAAGGAAACAAAACTATTCCAGGTTTAATCTGAGTATGGTCTATGCTTAACCAGGAAGGAATCAGGCAGGGAAGGTGAGCAGCAACTAAGGAAATTCGTATGTCATTTCCATGTTCATAGTAGGTAAAAATAAATGATTATAAAGAAATGAAATCTCTCAATTTTGAATAGTATCTTTAGCAGTCTTAAAAGCAATGCATTTTTAGAATTTTTTTAAAGGTTGCTTATATCATATCCTTAACTGTTAGCTTTCACTATTGTAATTAAATTGTCCAAGATCCTTATTGCTGACTGCTTCACTATTGCCTCCATGACTACACCAAGGTTTCCTATCATGACTCTTGGATGTCTCCCTTGAAACAGCTGGACCCTCTAACCTGAGGGGAGGTAAGGACCTTTTAGGTCAGCTGAATCAAAGATAACAATCTTCCAAGGAAATAGGTGTGGACAGGAAATGTGGTTTTGAAGGGCAGGCTTTGCAGACTGATGTAATTAATTTTTTATGAACAGTCTCATACAGTAGAGAAGAAATTGCATTCCAGAGCCCCTTAACAGGAATTTAAAAGTACAAACATGCTACTGATTTTCTTAAGCTCAGGTGGAGAGGAAAAGTGAAGAATGTCCTTCTCATTGCTATACTCTATGCAAATGCATTTTTCAAACACACATTAGAAACAACTGTGTCCCTACTGTAATCTAAAAGATTAGCTCTTCTATTCTGATCCAGAGAAAGAGAATTAGCCACAACAATAACATAGAGTACAGCACTGTTCTTGTTTACCAAACATTGTGCTGGGGCAGGCAGTCTTAACAGCACCAGTCTTAGTCCAGTTTTTCTAAAGAAAATGTATGCACGGAGGCCTTTGTAATTGGGTAAGGCTATCAGTCCCCAATCTTCCAAGAATCCATTATAATAAGCTAGCTACTGTGTAAGTTAAGGCTTACAAAACATCTGGAATATATTTTTTTTTAATTATGGAATCTCTTCTGCATCTGTTTCTTCATTAACTAACCACTGCAATCATTGGTCTAAGAAAGCATTAAGAAGAGTGGTACCTGGGGAGGTCCCACCATTCCAATGATGGGACACAGAAATTCCTTTTGTCCTTCAAATAATGATTTTCTCTCTAAAAAGAAAGTAGAGGCCAGTGTGGTCTTAGTCTTTCATGTAATTACAGTAATCACCTGTTTGATATTCCAGGCCTCTGTGGCCAGTGGAAACAAGACAACTACTAGTATCTTTAGATTTTTCAAATTGTCACATGATTTGTTATTTCATGGCTACTGCATATAAGTTGTAAAATATTCTCACTCTTTCACTACACTTCCTTCTCTAGCCAAAAAAAAGATGTATCCACATATGTATGTTCCAAAGACAGATGGGTTTGTATTGCTTTATGCCAGGATAATATTTTGCCAAAAAAATAAGAAAAGTGAAAACAGCCCAGAAAAATCTATCCATTTCTTCCTGATATATACATAAAATACATTTATGAAATGGAACAGTACTAGGTAGAAAGAAGATAGAAACTAAAATTCTGTGAGAAAGAAGTAATTTTCAACTTTTGGCTTTGTTAATGCTCATTTGAATCCTTTCATATATGTGGCTCAGTCTTGGTTTCTTAGAATACCATAGAGACAGCACAACCTTTGTAGTGTAAATTAGTACTTCTCTAATGTTTATTTGAGAACTGAAACTTTGGAATGCAAAATCAAGTTTGATTAGAGATATTAATTTTGGCATCTATGCATTTACATTCAAAAATAAACATTCTAAAGTTATGAAATGTTCATGATGTGAGCCAAGAAAAAAGATATTGGTATAGGCTTTAGGGATTCTGAAAGATTGTAGAAGGCACGCTGTCATGAAGCCAACTTACTATAACTGTTTCCTTTATGCTCAAAAGATTCCCTGGGGACTTTACTGCTTACATACAGGAAATAAGGTCTATTCTGATAGAAGAACTTGTTTTTCACAATGTAGACAACTACAGAATGTTATAGTGCAAGAAATGTTATAAATCATACAAATTCTATATTTAGTTGTAGACAAGTAATATTTCTAAAATAATTTTAAAAATCAGGAGATTATCTAGAGTTAATGATAGGGAATCCAGAAAGAAGATCTCATGAATAATTCCATAAAAATTTCATAATGTTTTCACATTTATTTTCTGGCTTAACTGAAATCTGCTTTGCAAAGCGGGTGTTCTGTTTACTAATCATATACTTGCTTTACAAAGACTAATAATTGTGACAATTTAGAAAGTCTGGGGGTGGACCCAAGATGGCAGAATGAAGGCAGAAGCTACTCGAGCTCTCCCAGTTTCCCTTGTAATCACATAAAACCAAGCCTTTGAATAGAGTCTGGAAAGACAGAGCCTATGAAGAGACAGAATGAAACAATTTCTTAGCTCAAGGCAAGTTGGGACTTTAAGAAAAGTCAGTGTCACTGGGGTGAAAGAGATGTCTGGCCCATGGGAAAGCCAGTGGAAGGATCTTACATCCAGCATTTATCATTTGAGACCCTCAGTCCTGGCTCAGTAAAATAGTAGCAAAGCAGACCAGTGGGGCAGCCTCCAGTCCCAGCACAGAAGGCAAATTGCCAACCTGGGAAACCAGGCAACCACAGGCAAGACTAGGTCAGGCTAACATTCCTCTCCCTGTTCCCACCTCCCATGAGCAAGACACCAAACCCAAGAGCCCCCTATGCTCAAAGTCAAGACTCAGAGTTGCCCAAGAAGCTTGGAACAACCATACCTCCTGTACTCCAGGAGCAGAGCTCGAATTGAAAGTATGAAATAGGAAAAAGAAAGAAAATGAGCAAGAAACAGAAAGGAACCTTATCCATAGATACCTACTATGATAACAGGGAAGACCAAAATACTAACTCAAAAGAGAACAAAATGCCCACATGCAACATCTCAAAGTAGGACATGAATTAGTCTCAAGCTCAAAGAAGTTTCTTGGAAGAGCTCATAAAGAATTTTAAAAATCAAATAAGAAAGATAAAAATTGGGGGAAAAATAGAGATATGCAAGGAGAGTCAATAACTTGGAAAAGGAAAATAATTCCTTAAAAAATGCAATTGACCAAATGTAAAATAAACCCACTGAAGAAAAGAACACTTTTAAAATTAGAGGGAATCAAATGGAAAAGGAGATACAAAAGTTAATTGAAGAAAATAATATATATTAAAAACTAGACCTGGACAAATGGAAACTAATGAGACATCAAGAATTAGTCAAACTAAAAAGAATGAAAAAAATAGAAGCAAATGTAAAAATACCTCACTGAAAAAACAACTGATCTGGAAAATAAATCCAGTAGATAAAATTTTAAAACCACTAGACTACCTGAAAGCCATGACCAAAAAAGAGCCTGGACAACATTCAAGAAATCATCAAGGAAAACTGCCCTGATATGCTAGAACCAGAAGGCAAAATAGCCATTGAATCAATCCATCAACTTCCTGAAAGAGATCCCCAAGGAAAACTCCAAGAAACATTGGTGCAGAACTCCTGAACTATAATCTCAAGATAAAAATACTGAAGGCTGCCAGGAAAAAAAATTTTTTTTAAGTATTGAAGAACCAAAATCAGAATTACCAAGATTTGGATGCTTTTACAATAAAGGATTAGAGAAATTGAAATACCATATTCCTAGGTATTTACCTAGGATTACCACCAAAAATCAACTATCCAGTGAGAATGAGCATCATCTTTCAGGGGAAGAGAAAGACCTTCAGGGAAGTAGGGGACTTTCAATCATTTTGTTGAAAAGACTAAAACTAAGCAGAAAATTTGATCTACAAATACAAGACTCAAGAGAAGCATAAAAAGAAGCAAAGAAAAAAAAAAAACATTATTTAAAGGATAAATGGTTTATATCCTTACATAGGAAAATGATACTTGTAATTCTTGAGAACTCTATCTTTCATTAGGGCAGATAGAAGGGGCATACGTAGACAGAGGATGTAGGTATAAATTGATTCTGATATTTTATTGATGATTTAAAAAAAAAACATTGAGGGATAGAAAAAAGGATTGTACTTGGAAAAGAGGAAAGGAGAAGTAAAATGGGGTAAATTAGATCACTTGAAGAAGCACAAAAGACCTATTAGAGTAGAGGGAAAGAAGGGAGGAAGCTTAATCTCATAAATTTTGGCTCAAAGAATTACATATACACTCAGTATGGTATATAAATTTATCCTACCCTAAGTAGGAAGAGAAAGGGGAATGAAAAGGGAAAGGCTGGATAGAAGGGAAGGCAAAAACAGTAGGAAAAAGGTATAAGAGGAGGTTAGAGGGGTCATAAAAGGGAGGGCAGATTGAAGAAGAGGTTGGTCAAAAACAAAACACTAATGAGGAGGGACAGGGTAGAAAGAAAGAAAAAAGTATAAATGGGAAAAATTAGGATAGCGAGAAATACATAGCTGGTAATCATAACTGTGAATATGAATGGGAAGAACTCTTCCATAAAACAGAAGCAGATAGCAGAATGGATTAAAAACCAGAATCTTATAATATGTTGTTTACAAGAAGCACATTTGAAACAGAGCATTACACACATTAAGGTAAAAGGTTGGAAAAGAATATATTATATTTCAGTGAAAGCAAAAAAAAAAAAAAAAAAAAAAAAAAAAGAGGTGGCAATTCTGATCTTAGATAAAGCAAAAGCAAAAAAACTATATAAAAAAGATAAGGAAGGAAGCTACATTTTGTTAAAAGGTACCACAGACAATGAAGTATTATCAGTATTAAACATATATGCCCCGTGATATAGCATCCAAATTCTTAGAAAAGTTAAGTCAGTTACAGAAAGAAGACATCAAAACTATATATACATATGGGGGAACCTCAACCTCACCCTCTCAGAATTAGATATATCTAACCACAAAAAAAAAAAAGGAAAAAATTAGGGAGGTTAATAGAATTTTAGAAAACTTAGATATGATAGAACTCTGGAGTTCTCTGGAGTTCCCCAACTTGAATGGGGATAAAAAGCAATAAACCTTTTTCTCAGTGGTACATAAAAATTGACCATGTATTAGGGCACAAAAACCTCACAATCAAATGCAGAAAGGCAGAAATAGCAAATGCATCCTTTTCAAATAATGATGTGATGGAAATTACATTCAGTAGGGAGCAGAGAAAATTAGACTAACAAACCAATTGGAAATTAAATAATCTAATCCTAAAGAATGAGTGAGTCAAACAACAAATCATAGAAACAATAATTTCATACAAAAGAATGACAATAATGAGACAGCATATCACAATTTGGGGAACGTAGCCAAAGCATTCTTAGGTGAAGTTTTGTATCTCTAAATGCTTACATGAACAAAATGGAGAAAGAGGAGATCAATGAATTGGGCTTGCAACTAAAAAAATTAGAAAAAGAACAAATTAAAATCTTCCAATTAAATACCAAGTTAGAAATTCTGAAAATCAAAAGAGAGATTAATAAAATTGAAAGAAAACTACTGAACTAGTAAATAAAACTAAGAGTTGGTTTTATGAAAAAGACAACAAAATAGATAAACCTTTGACTAATTTGATTAGAAAAAGAAAAGAAAACCAAATTACCAGCATCAAAAATGATACTACCAATGAAAAAGAAATTAAAGCAATAATTAGGAGTTATTTTGTTCAATTTTATGCCAAGAAATCTGACAATCTAATTGAAATGGATGGATATTTACAGAAATATAAATTGCCCACATTAACAGAAGAGGAAATAAAATACTTAACCCCATTTTAGAAAAAGAAATTGAACAAGCCATCAATGAACAAGCCACCAATCCCTAAGAAAAAAATCTCCAGGGCCAGATGGATTTATAAGTAATTTCTGCCAAACATTTAAAGAACAATGAATTCCAATACTATATAAACTTTTTGAAAAAATAGGCAAAGAGTAAGTCCTGCCAAATTCCTTTTATGACATAAATATGGTGCTGATACCTAAACCAGGAAGAGTCAAAACAGAGAAAAAAATATATAGACCAATCTCCTTAATGAATATTGATTCAAAAATTTAAAATATTAGCAAAGAGATTACAACAACTTAGCAGCAAAACCGTATACTATGACCAACTGGGATTTATGCCAGGAATGAAGAGCTGATTTAATATAAGTAAAACTACTGACATTAACAATTCAAAAAAAAATCATATGGTAATTTCAAGAGATGCAGAAAAAGCTTTTGACAAAATGCAAACCCCATTCCTATTAAAAATACTAGAGTATAGGAATAAATGAAGTGTGAATATGGATCAAGACATACTGTTCTTACCATTTTTTTGTGTTGTTTTTTTCTCATGGTATTTCCCTTTTATTCTTATTTTTTTTTCTTAACATGACTCATGGAAATATTTATAAAATCAATGTACATGTATAATCTAAAATAAGTAAATAAATAAAAAAATTTAAAAAAGGAAATCTTTACTGATAATTCTTTTCTTACCCATTATAAAAAATACTATAGTTGACTGTGGAAATCTGAAAACACCATTTGTCCTCTGTCAAACTATTCGCCCAAGGTACACAGATTTGGGATATTTTCCCTTGAGGGCTGGCCACTGAACAAAGAAATAATCTGAAAAGTGGTAAAGAATCTTTCCGGAAAGGGATAAAGTTTCCACTCTGCAGATACTCTCAACGTAGACAATGATCACTTTCTTTATTCCTAGTATCCCAAGAAGAAGGGCAGATGCACAGATAGGAACACATGTTCCTGGTCCATTACACAACACCTAAAAAAGAAGAGAAAGAGAAAACTTTAAAAGTAAAGTTCAAATGGATAGTATCAAACCAAATATTTGGTAAGTTTAGGTCTTTTACATCAGGAACAGTCAAATATTAGAGAAATTCAGTGGTTAGCCTGACTTTTACATTACATTCTTTGTCATGCATTAGGGCCAATTATACTACAAAATCAACTAAAACCTGTTGTCTTTTTGTATCAAGTAACCCAGGCAATAAATTTCTGTTTATCTTTATGACTTAAAGTAAGCCAAACACTCTCATCTGATTGCAGGAAAAATATTTTAAATTAGAGTTTAACATATTGGAGAAAATAATTCTTAAAACAATGAAATCTGTCCTTTATTGGTAAAAATACATTTTTTAAAAAGGGGAATTTTGTAAAGATTGTTGGAACCCACCTGGCCTTAATCCAAGATTTCCTTTTCAACAAATTGAGATTAAAAAGGACTACTTAGTCAATCCTATTCAAGCCTTTCTTTAAAAGTGTAGTACACTTTCTAAAAAGTGTAGTCTTTAAAAGTACTTGCCTATCTCCTGAAAATGGAAAGATTTTAATGTTTCTTTAAGTTCTATTATCTTTTACAGAATGGATTGATGCAATAAAAATTTTTTTGGCTATCTTACTCAGCTGAAGAATAAACATTTTCAGATGTATTTAATGGAAACTTCTTTTATAATTCTCTTAAAAAAATGAAAGTATATTTGTTTCATAGGACTGCTGTGAGATAAGGTAATTTGATTTTTCTATGGAAAGAAAAGATATTAATTACTGTATATTAACTATAATGAAGTAGTAAAAATGAATGTGTTTGATCACATAAAGCATTTTGTCACATGATGCCTCTGTGATGCTATCTGTATGTCATGCTATTTGAAACTACAAGCTTCTACTTCTTGTAGGTCAAACTTCAACCCCTATTACCTGGGGCTCTGACTAATAAACATTCTTTTTATTTTTTTCCCTTGGTCTTTGGAAATCACCTCTCATTACAGAAGGTGGGAGTTGAGTTGTGCCTTGAAGGAAGCCAGGAAAACCAGGATGCAAAGGGCAAGAAGAAGAATATTCCAGGTATAGGAGCAGCCAGTGAAAAGCTATGGACTAAGGAGAAGGAAAGGAAAGGAAATTCCTTGGAAAGGAATAGAAAATCAACTAGTGTAGCTGGAACATGGAGTTTATAAAAGAGAATAAAGTACAAGAAAACTGGAAAAGAGAATCGAGGCCAAGGTCTGAAGAAATTTAAGTAATAAAGTACTGGCGTGGAGTCAGGAAGTTCAAATATGGCCTCAGATACTTACTAGCTGGGTGACCCTGGGCAAGTTACCTACCTCTATTTGCCTTAGTTTCTCATCTGTAAAATGAGCTAGAGAAGGACATGGCAAACTACTGCAGTATCTTTGCCTACAAAATGCCAAGTGGGGTCACAAAAAGTTGGACAGGACTGAAATGACTAAACAATAACAACAAAACTCACAATTTATTTAGATATTTCCTAATTGACAGGGATCTACTCTGCTTCTAATTAATAAACATTTATTACTGTACTAAGTGTTGAAGATACATAAAATAGCAAAAGACAGTCCCTGTCCTCAAGGAGCTAAGAATCTAATGGGGGAGGCAAGATGTTAATAAATATATACAAAACAAGCCATATACAGGATAAACAGGAAAAACCAGAGAAGATACTGGAATTAAAAGGAGTTGAGAAATGCTTCCTATAGAAGGGTGGGATTTCCAATGAGGTAGTTTACATTTTCTTCTATTTTTTCTTTTTCTTTTCTTTTTTTGGTTTTGTTGGACTGATTCTTGATGCCTCATTGAGTCATTCACTTTCATTTAGCCAATTATTTTCTTCAGTTAGTTTTTTTTAAAAACCTCCTTTTATATTTGGCCAATTGTACTTTTAAAGTACTTTTAAATTGTACTTTTGTTTTGTTCATTGATTTTTTTTTCCATTTCACCAATTCTATTTTTCAAGTAGTTATTTTCTTTTTCTATTTTGCTAAACCTATTTTTTAAGAAGTTTTTTCTTCAGTATATTTTTTCCCATTTCACCAAAGTATTTTTTAAGAATGGTTTTCTTTACTTTCTTTGTTTCCTTTTCCAAACTCTCCTGCAAAGTTCTCATTTCATTTCCCCATTTTTCTTGTGACTCTTTTAAGATTCTTTTTGAATTCTTCCAAGAGAGCCTTTTGAGTTTAAGACCAGTTCATATCTCCTTTTGAGGCTTCATTTGGGCGTTTTGTCTTTAGTGTCCTCAAGATTTGGGTTCTGTTTTTCCCTGTTTCCATGGCTGCTATATATGGTCAGAATCCTTTTTGCTTATTTTTAAAGGTTGAGGTCTGCTCCTAGGGTACAGAGGAGATTGTGTCAGGCTTTCTTTACAGGGCAACAGGTGTTTCTCACTGCACTGGGGCTGGTAGTGCCGCAGGCTTTCTCACTGCACTGGGTGGGCCTGGCCAAGTCCCACTTATTATGCTAGAGTTCAGGGGCTCACCATTTGCCTTCTGTAGTTGTATAGGAAGTCTCACAGCTAGTCTCCTGATCCACTGTCTACAAGGACAAAGTAGCCAGCGATGTCATATTTAGGCTAGAGCCTCCCACTAGATACCTATGGGAAACAGGAGGGTGGGCATGAGGAGTCCTTCCCTCATTATCCCCCGCCCCCTGTACTGGACTGCATTCTCCCCTGCCCAGTTGAAACAGACCTTTCCTGAAATCCTTCCAAGATAACTTATGCTGGACATTTGTTACACTCCAAATATTTGTGGGTTCTTTCACTACAAAATCCATTTAGAAGCTTGATCTAACATAAATTCTGAGGAAAGCCAGGAAGAGCTCAGGCAAAATCCTGTCTACTCTCTGCCATTTTGGCTCCTCAGTGGAATTTTAGTTAGTATTTAAAGGAAGACAGGGAGATCATTAGTCAGAGCTGGGTAGGGAATGTGTTCTGGGCATGGAGGATAGCCAGGAAAAATGTCCAGAGTTGGGAGAGAGAATGACTTGTTTGTGGAACAGTCAGGAGGCCAGTATTACTAATTGAGGAGTAATTAAATATGAAGAGCTTTGAATACCAAAATAATAATTTTGTATTTGATCCTGGAGGAAAGAGGACGCCAAAGGAATTTTTTGACTAGGAGAAGGATAAGATCTGTGCTTTAAGAAAATCACTTTAATGTTTAAATGGAGGATGGATTGGAGTAGAGACAGACTTGAGGCAGGCAGATCCACCAGCAAGCATTTATAATAGTAACATGAGATGATAAGGGCCTGTGTCAGGGTGGTGACAGTGGCAGAGAAGAGGAGTTGTATTTGAGAGATGTTGCAGAGATAAAATGATAGACCTTGGCAAGAATATGGCTTTGATGAGGAGTGGGGGTACAAGACCTGTTGAGAGATAGTGAGAACCTGAGAATGACTTCTAGATTATGAGCCTGAGGATGGTATTGCTTTCTATAGTAATAGGGAATAGGGGAAGTAAGGGGAACGATAATGAAGTAGAATATTTGAGGGAACATCTATGTATGTTGAAGTTCATTAATAAGAAGATGGGAGTTAGGGTAGAGGAAGAATGGACCAGGCATTGAACTCACCAAAAAAGGAAGACAAAATTTCTTGGAGCTGGTAGATAATAAGTCACCAGGACTTGGATTTGTTGACAAATTTGGATAATGTGATCCTCCAAAGAGAAGCTGTTTTAGTGGGAGAGTCTGAAAGTGGCGATGGGGAGAAAGATGTTTTTTGACTTTCCCAAATCATCCAATGTGGTTTTGTATACTAAAAGGCTTGTTGATGATTTAATCCAAAAAAAAAAAAAAATTTTTTTTTTAAAAGAAAGAAATAGGTCATTGGCAGAACCTTGAGAAACAATTGTAGTGAAGGGGTAAGGAAATAATGAGGTCAGAGAGTAAAGAGGGAAAATATAAACATTAATTTATGTAAGTCATGAGATCCACTTGAGGAAAGGCTATTAAGAAGGTAGTTGGTAATGTCAAATACTGCAAAGAGATGAAAGAAGATAAAGGATTAAAAAAAGGCAATTGGATTTAGCAGCAAGATTATGATTTTTGAATTCAAGAAGTTGAGGAATAAATAGGTGGTGAGGAAGTTGATATCCTTTATGACTAGATTGTAAGCTCCTGGAGTCATAATTTTTAGTGTTTATTAAGTGGGTAGACACATGTAGTACGAATGATTTAATTCAGCAGTTGTCTATCTATAAAAAAAGATAACTAATAAGATGATATAGATACTTAAAGAATAAGACAAATATAGAATGACTAGGAAAGCTCTGCCTAAAGAGACTGGACTTAAAAGCCAAATGAAGAAAGCACCGGGAAGAATTAGTCAGAGTGAAGAGATGGAGGCTGGGTGAATGCCATAGAAAAGGCATTAAAGGGAAGAATACAAAAGGCACTTTCAGGGACAATAGAGAGACAAATCTGGCTATAATGAGGATTTGGCTATGGGAGTTGTGGAAGATAAGATTGGAAAATAGACTGGCACCAGATTATGGAATTTTTGTTTGCCAGAATCTGGGTCCCAATTTCAATCCAGGTACATTGTAATTTACACTCTTTTAATGTCAACTATAAGCTTACAAGGGCAAAATAGTAAGCTCAGTTTCTTTCCTTGAGAACTGCCAGTTCATATCTTTAGACTATTTATTGAGGAACTTGAACCAGTTTTTTATACCTATTGGAAAAAAAGCCTTTGTCAGTGAAACCTGCAAAAATCTCCCTCATCCCCACCATTTAGTTGACTTATTTGTACAAAAAAAAATTTAATTTCATGTCATCAAAGTTATCTATTTTCACTTTTGTGACAGTCTTTATTGCTTGATCATGTATTTTTCTCTTTTCTATAAATTTGATAGGTATTTTTCTCCATGTTTTTCTTGTTTATGATATGACTTTTTATATCTAAGTCAGGTAATTATTTGGACTTTGTATTATTATTTGGATATAAAAGTTACAGCAGCTTTTTTCAAATAATGAGTATTTATCTCCACAGATATGGTGCCAGGTATTGTGGTATAAGATACTTTTGCTTCTGTGTCTTGTATAACTAATCTATTCCCCTAATGAATTTCTATTTTTTAAAGTGATATCAAATTATTTTGAGAATTATGGTTTTATAGTTTATACTTATTTCCTGTGTGATTATTGACCGTTTTTTCCCCTATAAGAATGTTCTTCTTCTTTGGTTATATATATGAAATATACATACACATATACATATATACATATAAATGTATAAAATGGTTCAATTTTGTAGCTCAATTAAGTTATATAGTATTTGGCTTTTTAATTTTGGATTTCCTGTTCATTAACAATTGATATTTTCCAATTATTTAGGTCCATATTTTTGTAAACAATGAGTTGTAGTTGTATTTATATAGTTCTTGTGTGTATCTTGGCAAAGAAACTACATTTTCTAGTTCATTTTAATGGAATTCCTCTTTCTATCTCTATACTAGGTTTTACTGGTATTATATAGATTTGTTAATGATTTGTGTGAATCATCTTATAAAATTCAAGCTTGTTAATGAAAGAAATGATAATTAAAAACCAATATCTTGGAGAGATCCAGAGTGCTCCCATTCTTCAAAGTCTGATTTTTAACAGTCTCTTGAAGGATATTGCTGATAATGAGATTGGACTTCATTACTCAAGATGCTATCCTTGTGGAAGCTATTGTGTTCTGCTCAGGCTTGGGTAGCGGTATACATTTTTCAAATAGATAGGCCAAAGTTGTGGGTCATTTGGTATAGAAAGAGTTTCTCTATCCAAAGATGACAAGATGACACTCTCAATCCTTCATTTTAATATAGATCATCTTTCAATTGGTTGCCACCTCTTAGAAACACCTACTCTTTGAAAGGTATGTGAACTGTGAACCTGCCACCATGAATGTTTTTGGTTTAAGAGAGATGGTCAAATAACCATGCTTTTATTTAAAACATGTTAGCCTTATCAGTAAAATGATTAAATTACCCAGAAACATTGAAGTTATTAACTGTTTTAATTGTTTTATTGACTAGAGGGTTATCTAGTATCTAGTTATCTAGTATTTTACATTTCATATTTTATTTATATATCATCTACAAAAAAGTGATGATTTTGCTTCTTTACATTTACTTATTTTCTCCTTATTTCTATAACTAGCCCTTCTAGTACTATGTGAAACAGAAGTGATGACAATCCTCATTTTACCAGAAAAGATTCTAGTTTTCCTCCATTATGAATAATAGTAGCTCTTAATTTTAGATATGCATTACTTGTTTGTTTGTTTTTTTTTTTTTTAAGGAGAGGATGTTTTATTCTTATATTTTCTAGTGTTTTTAACAGAAATGAACATTATTTTTTTCAACATCTATTGATATATTCACTATTTTGCTATTAATTTAATTAACTAAGCTGACAGTTTTCTTAATAGTAAGCCAATTCTTATATTTTCTAGTGTTTTTAACAGAAATGAACATTGTTTTTTTCAACATCTATTGATATATTCACTATTTTGCTATTAATCTAATTAACTAAGCTGACAGTTTTCTTAATAATAAGCCAATCTGGTATCCCTCATATAAATCCAACCTGGTCATAGCATATAATCCTTGTGGTACATTGTTTTACTCTCTTTGCTAATATTTTGTTTATTTTTTTGTGTTAAATCAATTTTAATTTAATTTAATAATTTAAATTATTAATTTAATATTAATATAATAAACATTTAATAATATAATGAATAATATATTAATATTATAATAATATAATAAATTAATTTCTCAGCTATATGTGGCACTTTTACAAAAACTGATCATGTCTTAGGACATAAAAACCTCACAAACAAATGCAGCAAAACAGAAACATACATGCTTTATTGAACACAATGCAGTAAAACTTATATTAAGTAAAGAGTTGCTGGAGAAAAAAAAAGCGTTAAAAAATCACCTGGAAACAAAATAATTATAAAGGGTTGGTGGGCCAAACAACAAAACACAGAAACAATAAATAAGTTTGTAAATTATAATGATCATAATGAGATTACATATCAATATTTTTGGATTGTACCCATAGCAGTCCTTAGGGAAAAATTTATATCCCATTCTCTTTTCAAGTGTTTTCTCTCAGAAGAGTCTCAAAGACTTAGCTTTCACTCTCCATACTTGACTGTATGTAAGGTATATAAAGATAAATTAAATTTGTATTGAGATTCTGAGGTGATGATAAATGGTAAGAGTTCTACATTTGGAATCACTGGACCTAATTTCAAATCCTCATTTTATTCCTTACTGCCTATGTAATCTTATCATGTAATCTCTTTATTTGTTTTCTCTGGAAAATGAGAAGGTTGACCTATATGGTCCTTTCCAGCCTGAAATCTATAATTATATAATTTGCCTCGTAAGGCGACACTCAATCATTCTAAAGATACACAGAAGCTAGAAATTCTCACTGCTTCCCCAATTCCTTGGCAAGGCAAAACTGGCAAATGGATCAGAACAGTTATTAAAACATACACACATTTGCCACTTATTTCACCTAAATCTATGTCCTTCCTTCTGCTACTTCTGACCTGGTTTCAGATTCCTAATATATCAGATTCTTATAGAAATGAACCTAAGGTAATTAAATTATACGGTCAGGTTAAATTTCATTTGTTCCCCCTTAACTTTGCAGGTTGTTAATATTTTCAGCTAAGGAAATTGAGTTTTTTGATTTTCCTGTGCTTTGGATCAGAAGGTCAAGGTGACAACTTCCTGACAATTTAACCTTTAAAAAATTTTCTATTTGTTTACTTCCACTGTTAAGTTTAATGCTATTGGACATGCATTTGGTGGCTTCAGAGAAAATTAGAAAGTTGAGTTTATATAGAGGTTGGAAATTATTAGTTTTTTTTAATGATAGGAACTACCTTTAACAAGTCACTTAGTTTTGATGGATTAGGAATACTTTTTAGAGGATTAAGTGGAAAAACAGTTAACATTTTCAAAGGAATAGGGAGTGTCCCTCAAACAGGAAGAATTGGTTTCATTTCAAAGATGTTATATAACTCCTGAATACTGTCAAGGCCCTGTGTTAAATAGGTAAGTGATATTTTCCTCCTGACCTTTATTTTCTTCTTAATGCATGCTATCTTCAAGTAAACACAGGCTGGCAGTTTTTCTTACAGATTTTTTTTGTCCATAGTCAACTTCATCAGCAAAAAGGGGCTCAAGAATTTTTATACAGGGTACTTAAATTCTCTAATTCTGAGCAATATCTTCTTCATAGGCTTCTGGATTTTGTTTAAGTGTTTTTAAACTTAAAAACACAAAGACTCACAGAAGTATTTTGAGAATTTAAAACAAATAAAAGACTCACATGGAACCTAAAAACAAACCCCAAACCTGAGGATTATTAGTTTTTTCTGATAACATTGAAATGTTATATATTGGGAATTGGTAACTGATTTATCAATAATGTAGTAGTATGCCTATCTTTTCACAATCCCATAACATTGATTTTTCAAACCTTTTATCATCTTTGCCAATTTTCTGAGTTTTATGTGTCCTTTTAAAAAAATTCAAGTTAGACTTTTTGGAAGTGACAACCTGCCAATACTAATATGCCTTTCATGAAAAATGTGCTTCATTTTCCGCTAGGGAAACTGGAAACACAAGAAACATATTCTGGCTCAAGAGTATGAACTTATAACTCATGGACAAAAATATCCAGGTGGCTAAAAAAAAAAAAAAATCATCCTTCTCTTAAGCCCATGCAGAAAAGTGGATTTATGTCTGTCAGTTTCTTTACTGTCTTCTAACAGCCTACTAGATGAACAGTAAGATTTACAAAGATGCTTCTCCAGGTAAATATAATACTGAGTCAAGATAAATGGGAAACTAAAGTATAAAATAAAATTTATAACTCCCTCTCTCCCCAAATCTAACTTGATTAGTGAGGACTCTGACTATCCACAATGAGCTTTTCTGAAAACTCTCATTTTATCAGAACTGTTTCTTTGTGTCTTCCAAAATTTTTTTTTTCTTGAAACCTTAATATGCCTCTTGAGCTAACTCCCCTATAGAATGTTAGCCAATGGATCTTACATGTGCTTTCTATGAATCCTTTTTAATTTGCTTTCCCAAAACTGACATTGCATGTTAAACTGCACTGTTTTCCTCACCTCTATCACATACCAGAAGGGCCTTCCATGCAGATGCAATCAGAGCCAGAAAATTTTTTTTCCCCTTTTTAAAAATTCCTCCACCTTCTAAAGAATGAAATTGTCAGTAAGGCAAATCAAGAAATTTTTAGCTGCTGTTTTTTGGCAAAAAGAGGTCTTTATAGATATCTTGCTAAGTGACATCTCATCACTATTAAATCATGTTCAAGATTTATCTGTTCCCTGAACTCATTTCTTTCCTCTTTCTGTCGAGGTGACTTGTAAAATAATCTGATGAGAGAACTGCTTTCCCCCCCAATTTCTTTACTTAAATACTGTAATGCTTTTCCCCTGGTTCCTGAATTTGTTCATGTGTGAGTATCATTTTTTATATACAAAACTACTGTGGCCTCTTTAACTTATCTTATAATATGTCTACTCAAAGTCATCTCCCAGACATGAGTCTTATTGCATTAAGTTTGATATGAGGTTAAATGTGTCCCCTTGTGTTAAGATCTCTTGTTCATCTTTCTTGTTGCCTATACTTTATCCAATTGGAACATTTGTGACATTTGAGACCAGGGATTTTCCTATTGGCTCTTTTTTTGGACTTTGTCTCCTATCAATTTATGGGTGTCTCAAGTGTTATTCTTCTTATACTATGGATAGTGTCTATGGAATCTAGCTGGGTGAATATATGTATATAGACTTTCTTCTCTTTTGTCACTTCCCCTTCCTTTTCAATTTTCATCTGTCAGTTCTTTTAGGATCTAAGGCCAGTTCATCAAAGGCAGTGAGGTGCTCTTACTATTTCTATACTTGGACTTCAAGGTCCCTTTATTCTGTCCTTTCAAGTAAAAAAAAAAAAAATTCTTGATAGGGAAAACAAATAAAACAAGGATTGAACAGCTATGTATTCTCTCCACTGTCAGTGGGCCTGTCCTTTCTCTGATGCCCCTTTTTTCTCAGTGCAGATAAGGATAATAAAACAGAAGATGGTATTTTTTCTTATCTTTCCTCGGACAGACTCAGTTCATCCTAAGCTATAGTATTAGTGACACTATTACTATATGACCATCCTATGCCTTTGTATTCTTTTGTTATCTATCAATGCTTTTATATAGTATGTATGCATCTTTTAAAATTGAGAAGTTGGTGATGATTTGCCTGTGTATACACATTAATCTCTTGAGATAGCAGCTGATGGTTCAGTAGTTAAATGTGAGTTCAAATATAGCTTATACAGTTCTTCAACTGTAAAATGGAGATAATATTACCTACCTCCCTAGGTTGTTGTGAGGATCAAGTCAGATAATATTGCAAAGTGTTTAGTACAGCGCCTGGTACACAGTAGGTACTTAATACATATATCCTTCATTATCTGAAGATTTTATTTTTATTCTAGAGATTCCTTTATTCCTCTAAGGCTAACTTCTTTAGAACTTGTGGTTCACGGGATCCTACCTATTGTTTTTATGAAACTTCTGCAATCTGTTGTCTTAAAATCTAGGATGCACAGTAGAAAATTCATGGCTTTCTTTCCATTTATCACAAATTCTATGATGAAATGGTCATTTCCCCCACAAAGGTTCTTATCATTTCCACCCTCAGAATCACTAATTTCCACTTGCTGATAAGAATCAGATCCACAATAAAACTGCTTCTTGATGGTGCCTCTTTCTTTCGAAGGCTAAATTATCATTAAGACAATTATTAGTTGCTTTATTTTAATAAAAAGATTTTAGTTAATCTTTACTCCAGTGTTCTCTGCCATGTTTGCTCCTGCTTCCTCCGGCTCTCCCAGAATCACTGATGATTTTCCAGCAGGGGAATGAAAGAATCAGATTTGTGTCATTATGAAGGACAGATTAGACAGAGGAGATTGGAGGTGGGGAGACTGGTTAGGTGGCTACTTCTAACAGTCTAAATGAGATGTAATGAGGGCCTAAATTAGGGAGTGGCAGTCAGAATAGAAGGGAGGGACAGATGTCACAGATACTACAGCAAAATTAATGACATAATTTGGCAAATGACTGGATATAGGAAGTGTGGGAGAAGAGTAGAAGACAGTATGAGTCCCAGGACAATCCGACATGTGTTGCTTAATCACCCTGCATGGCACAGGTTGCAGCTCCCTGGCAGGGACATGCAAGAGATATGATAACATTCCACTTGGTCAGACAGCTTGGATCATCTGGCAAAACCAGAATGGAAAAACTGGGGACCCGGTTGCAGAACAGTTCAGATGAGGTACAGCATTTATTTGAATAAAAAAGCATTAATCTTTTTTCAGGTCAGTGATGAGGTTTTAAGTCAGTGTTTATCTGTAAAATGCTCTTTCTTTTACTGCCAAAGATCACCGAGATGAGCCTGAAGGGGTGAGAGGTTAATTCCAGATGCAGGGAGCACTGAACCTCCAACTATCCTGCTTTCAACAATGGAACACTGAGTCTCTTAGGTCAAAAGCTTGCACCTCAAATATAAGAACCAGCATCTGTGGCTTTGAGTTTGCAGTGAAAGAAAAGTTACCATGCCTGAATGGCTTCACAATGAATGACTAAGGATGAAATTTAGAGCAGAAGAGAAATGAGACTTTTTGTGGTAACTATATTGCCCATTTTATATCTCGAGTAGACCAACATTAGCCCTTTAAAATCCCAAACCAAAAAACTAAGCTCTCGCATTTTTTCCTCCTGCTGAGGCGGTTGCTGTGCCACAGTCCAGGCATCTCGCTACCATGGTGGCTATGTCTTTCAGGCCCTTTTAAGTCCTTTAGACTTAGAAGAAAGGGGAGGAAGAATGATCGTGGAAGAATAAACCTGCTACTTTTTGTCCCATATGCAAAAGGATGCAAGTTATTTACAGGATTTGTAAGTCCAAGATCTGAAATAAAATGCTGTTAAAGGAAGTATCTTTCATGCCATGATTTGAAATGAAGTTCCCTTATCCTGAACTAAATCCAACTTCCTAAATATTGATCTGTGCACTACATTGTTACCAAGGAGAGAGCTCCCTGCTGTGTTTCATGCTAACATTTGATTGTTGTTAAGGGTTCTACCTCTGCCAGCTGTCTGTCCCAATAAGGCTCTCCCTGCCTTTGATTTTTCAAAAAATAAAACAAAAAAACAGGCCTCAGGAAAGAAGTAATCAGCCTCCTTTTATCCCAAGAAGTACAAACAAGTGAGTGTCCAGTGGAAGATTCTTCCACGTTGCATGGCATTAAAAACATTTTAAACATTTGTTAGTTTGGTTGAATGCCTAGGAAATTTTGCTATAGGAACCCTCATTTTTTTCTTTTTATTTTATTCCAAACTTCAGAAATAAAAGCATTTCTATAACATGGTAAAATAGAAAAAAAGATGATTACATACGAAACTATACATTTTAAATCTATATTGTCTTTCTGGCAGATAGTTGGCTATTCTGGGATGTCTCATCAATGTCTTGGAAGTCAATTCATTCAACAAGTATTTACTGCATGTGTTCAGCTCTGAGGCAGACTTTTGAGATGAGAAATAATATAAATGAAACAGAAAGCCAGAGAATGTTACAATTGGAAGGACCTTAGAGGCCAAAGAACAATAGAATTCAGGGTTAGAAAGGACCTTAAAGGTCATCTAGTCCAAAGCCCTCATTTTATGTACTTGAATTGAGACCTGGAAAGTATAAATGATATAATCCATAACATATGCAATCCAACCTATACCTGAATAAAATACCTGAACTTTCTATGACATCCCAGACAAATTCACCTGCAAGTCATGGTATCACCTTCCTGATGTCATGATCTTCTTTGAGAATGAAAAACAAACTACAATCTCATGTCCTTCTTTGGGACCCAGTAAAATGTGTGAATTTTCTTCTTCTAATGTGGTACTTAGAAATGAATCAGAGTAGAGTGAAAGAGGAAATGATCAAACTAGAGAAAAAGAATTATCACAAATGGTGGTGCAGTGGATAGAACACTAGCCCTGAAGTCAAGAGTACCTGAGTTCAAATCTGACTCCAGACACTTAACACTTTCTAGCTGTGTGACCCTGGGTGAGTCATTTAACCTCAATTGCCTCAGGAAAAAAAAAATTATCACCTTCTTTATTCATGATACACATCTTCATTAATATAGCTTAGAAGCATATTATTGGCATTGATTTTGCTAGAATGTAACACTGCTGACTTATTCTGGACTTCATCCAATGAAAACCACAGATATTTTTCATGAAATTTTTCATCTAGCTATAATAGCTCTCATTTTGCATTTGTGTAGTTGATTTTTTAAAGAGAAGAATTCTATCACATTACCACTCCACCTAACTAGGCCACATATCTCCATAATCTCTCATGGAACTCCATGCTCTTCTCTGCTGTGACATGTTTCCTCTACATGAAAGCTGAAATTTAAAGGAGGGCCTGAAACAGTTTAATCTCATGCCATCTTCAATGAACTTCTCTTCAATTACTGACATTCTGCCTAGATTCACCACTCAATAGTAAATATGTCCCAGTGTCTTTACACTCACTCCATTTTTTTCCCCAATTCAACATTTATTGATATTCTATGAAATGACAAAGATAAAAAGAGACAAACCATGAGAAAGAAAAAACAAAAAAAGAGAAAATTTATACTCACTCCATTCCAGTGTTCTTGAACAACTGGGATACAAACCCTATCCTCTTACTTCACAACTTGCTTCTCCCTCCCCCCATCTTAGCTTAATCTATCCCTCCCCCCATTCCTAATTCCCTATCCAGCCTCCTCCCCCTGTGTCCTCTGGAATGCTTGCCTCAGAAAGAACAAACTTCCTTTCACGTGAAATTTCTTTCTTTTGTGATCCTTCCATCTTCAGACCCCCACAGAAACATGGATCCCTCTTGTTATCACTGTAGCCATGTTTAACGTTGCTAGGACTGGCTACACTTTTTCTTAAATCTCTGATTCATTATTCATGGTAGGGGAAGTCAAAATAATCTTGTTTCCCATGGCTACTTTCACCCCATCCATTTTCACTAAGCAGTCTCTCTTCCCTGGATGTTCATAACAATCAAATATAACCTCCAATCCAGAATCTGGGGGCTTTTATCTCTAGCCACCTAGAATAGTCCCCTTCCTGTCAATCAGTCAACAAGTATGTATTAAGTACTCACAAAGTGCCAGACACTATGCTAAACAATGAAGATAAAAATAAAGACAAAATATAATTCCTGTTCTCAAGAGGCTCACATTCTAATGGGGAGGGGTCATGTCAAAAATTGTACCTACCAGAAATATAAAGCACAAAGAAAAGATAATCTCAGGATGAAGGCAGTAGCAGTTGGGGGCATCACAAAAGATCTCTTGAAGAAGGTGGGTTTTGAGCTCTCTTGAAGGAAACCAGAAGGAAACCAAAATGAGAAGAACTCATTCTAGCATAAATGATACACCAGGAAGAAGGCATACAGTCAGGAGATGAAGGATAGATTAAAGACAGTTTGGAGATGAAGAACAGTCAGCAAATGAAGGATAGAGGAAGGACAGAAAGGGGATGAAGGACAGTTAGGAGATGATGGACAGATGAAGACCCAGAGCTGCTGGGCCACAGAATACTTGGAAGGAAGTAAAGATAAGAAGACTGAAAAGGTAGTAATGGGCTAGGTGGCAAAAGGTTTTAAAAGCTAACCAGAGGACTTTATATTTTGATCTTGGAGGTAATAGGGAGCCACTGGAGCTTACTGAGGGGAAAAGGGAATGACACTATCAGTTCTACATTAGGAAAATTACTTTGGCAACTGAGTAGATGATTTGAAGTAGAAAAAGGCTTGAAGTGATACCAACCAGGAAGCTACAATAATAATCCAAGTGTGACATTATAAGGGCTGTGCCACCATGGAAAATGTATGAGTGAAGAGAAGGGCATGTATAGGAGAGAAAGCTAAAATGGTAAAACACAGCAACAGATTATTCAAGTGGGTTAAGTGCAAGTGAAGAATAGTACAGGTTGACAGTGTGAGTGGGAGTGATGGGAAGGATGACAATGCTCTCAGTAGTAATCAGGAAGTTATGGAAAAAGGGGAAGGTATAGAGAGAAAATAGAATGAGTTTATTTTAAAGAGGCTGATCTTGAAATGCCTATGGGATATCCAGTTCAAGATGTCCAAATTGAAGGTGGAGATTATGTGCTGACTGCAGCTCACAAGACAGGTGAATATCCATACATATCCATACATAGATCTGGTTATCATTGGCATAGAGATAAGGAATATGGGAGCTGATGAGATCACCAAGTGAATGATCATGACCAGATTGGTATAGCATGATTCATCACCTCTGAAACTGTGATAGATCACTGCATTGATTAGAGTCTTTCAAAGTTGTTTCTTCCTTACTATGCTGTTATTGTATAAATCATTTGAGAAGAAGCAGTGAGAGAGAGAGAGCTCAGAACTAGGAGAGAATAGAGTAGTGAAAATCTAGAAAAGAGAGAATATCTAGGAGAAAAAAGGTAATTAGACTTATCAAATAAGAGATTATTGTTAACTTTGGAAAGCACGATCTCAAGGGAATGATGAGGCTGAAAGCTGAAAGAAATAGTTGAACAAATTGTCAAATACGAATATAATGGAATATTATTGTTTCCTAAGACATCATGGTTTGATTTCAGAGAAACCACGGAAAACTCTGATGCAAATCCTTCTTATACCTGACTCTGCTCTACACATACTACAATCTAGCTACACTGGTCTACTAGTAGCACCCCAAATACATCACTCCATTTCCCACTGCTGATGTACTGGCTGTTCTATTCCCTCACCTTTGCCTCTTAGGTGTCTCCAGTTCCTTTCAAAAATCAAATATCTTCTATAGCAAGTCTTAATCTTTTTAGATTACCTCTTCCTATATATACTCTGCAAATATATCTTGTATTTACCTATTTATATTTTGTCCCCCTCATTAGACTGAATAAATCCTGAGGACAGGAACTGGGCCTTTTTTTTTTTTTTTAATCTGTCTTTATATTCCCAACACTTAGCATAGGGTATGAAAAATAGTAATTGAATAACAAATGTTAGTGGTCAGTTAAATGGTCCTATCCACAAGGACAATAGACTCTGTAAAATGTCTACAAGGTATGCTAAGTCTATTTCATTCTTCTGATCTAGAAGAAATTTTATCAAAAAAAAAAAAAAAAAAACCAAGAAAATAACATAAGCTCATAATATTTAAGCTTGAAAAAGAGTTTGTCAAAATACAACCCAAACCATGTTGCTTCAAGATAGAGACCAAATCTCCACCAGACCACAGAGACGACCATAGGCTCTAGCTAGATTGAAACTTTTTTATATTAGAAATTGTATTAGAATTAGAACCATACTATATCTTTGTAATCATCATTTCTCTTTTTAAATGCCCACAAACTATTGTTCAAAGCATACATTCAAGAATTTTCCCAAGATATAAAGTCAAGCTCATTGGCCTATAGTTTTAAGTAAGGCTTTTTGAATATTTCACTCTCTTCTTCCTCCCCCCGCCCTCCCCCCCAAATATGGAACATCACTTGTTAATAGGCAGTCCTAGGGAACTTTCTCTATAATTTTTTAATATTCAATTTTTAAAAAAAGTGTGACCTTAATGGACACCAAAAGATAAATACCACTTTTTTATATGTAAAGTAGAAAAGGCTGTATGTGAAACAATGAATTGTCATTATGTACACCGTCTTATTTCAAAGTATATAATACATTCAATATGTTACTTTCAAAACAATCTTGCTTATATTTCCTTCTAAATTTGCTTTTGCTCTCTTCTGTATATTATGATAAATGCTTCAGTGATCCTTTTTTTTTTTCTGTTTTTTTTTTTTTGGGGGGGAGGGGGCATTAGAGAAGGGAAGAAGGAAAATAAAACCATTATCCATAACTCCTTTCTACCCCCCAAAACAACAACAACAAAAAGAAAAACATTATCTTTGCAATAAATAAGCATAGTAAAGCAAAGTAGATCCATACACTAGCCATGTTGAAATATGTACATCTCTTTCTGCACTTTGAGTTCATCTCTCTGTTAGGAGGTAGGTTGAATGATTCACCATTGGTCCTCTGAAATCATGACTGGCAATGGCATTGATCAAAGGCTTTCAAAGTTGTTTTTCTTTACAATACTGTATTATTATTATATAAATTGTTTTTCTGGTACTATTCTTTTCACTTTGCATCAGTCCACACAAGTTTTCCAAGATTTCTCTGAAACTGTCCTTTTCATGACATCTTAGGGAACAATAATACTTCATTACATTTATCTATGGCCATTTGTTCATTCATTCCTCTGTTGAGGGGCACCCCCTTTGTGGTCAGTTCTTTGTTACAATACCATTCCTTGATTTTTTGACACAAATGAGAGGAACTAAGAGCTATGGCACATGCCCATTTTTTCAACAGGTGGCAGATTAGGTTGCCTGGGATTGGTGACTAGAAATTACATACTGAGGACATCATAGTTCTCTCTTCTCATGGTTTCAGTATCTTCTCAATAATTTTTATTTCATCCTTTCCAATTTGAAAAATCACACTTTTGTTAGAAAACAGTGAAAAAAATTGAGTAGCTTTGCTCTCTCACTTATTTTTCAGCCTCCATCTACTCTCAATTTCAGTTCTTTCCTTTAAAAGTTTTAAAAAACAAAATAAATTAAAATGCCTTTTTGTTGTTCTCATCAAGTAACACCAGCCTCAATTTATTCTGAGCTTCAGTGTATCTCAGGCTATTCTTATAGGCCTGTGCCATGCTCTTGCATTTATTTATTTATTTATTTATCCATTGATCTAGGTAGTTTGTAATTTAGTGATATGATAGTATCCATAAATTTGAAATAATTCTGAATATGTATGGGTGGTGATGCTAGAGGAAGAATTCTTTCATAAATGAATGATTTACTAGTCCTAAAAGTTCAAAAGAAATTTCTCAAAATTAACTCAAAATTGTTACAAACTATCAGCAAGATAAATGATCATTTAAAAAAATGGAATAAAATTTCTTGTGGCTTCTAACAAATTAGAACAAAAAAAAATTTCAATACAACAAATAAGACATGTTCTGGTTCTGTTTCCAAGCCCATCTGATGTTTCTCCATCTTTGGTTTCATTCCCTATCTTTTAAAAATACTACATTGCTGTAATTGATGTAGATAAATGTTTTATTTCTACTGATCTTACTTTATATTGCTTTATTGATTTTTTCCACATTTCCTTGTATTCATATTTATCATTTTTATGACATCATAAATATTATATCATTATACCTTGATTTATTAAGCCATTCCAAATCATCAGACATATAAGTTGTTTCCATAATCCTACCAATGGAAACACTGCGTTAAAAGGTCCAATTAGTTTTGTGAGTCTTTTTATGTAAGACTATCAGCCAATGGTTCCATCAACATTGTATTAAACTGCCTGTTACTCTGCAGCACTGCTAATGGCATCTCTAACACTATCCATCACTCCTTTCACTTTAATGAGTAGAAGATGGTTTCTTCAACTTGCATTTCTATGATAATTTATTCTATGATAATTAAAAATTTTGAATTTTTTCCCAATTTATCTCTCCTTCAAAAATTATCTATTTATTATCTTTTCGGATTATATCACTAAAGACTATGAATTGATCTTAGATATAAACATATCATTGTGAATATTTTCCCCAGTGCTGCTTTTCTTTTAAATTTTGAGGTTCTGGTTTTTGTTGAGCAAAATTATTTTATCTTTGTACAATGAAAATCATTAATAATCTACAATCATTTCTTCTATTTGCTTGTTAAAACATGTTTTCCTAGTTCATATTAATAGATTTATCTTTTCTTCAATCTTCTTACTGGAGGGGAAAAGAGGAGGAAAAATTCATCAAAATCAATCAGCAGAGGAAGAAAGCCTGACATAATGTACAATGCTTCATACTCATAGTGCCCATCTCCTAATTTCTCTTCAGAGGCAAAAAGGATGTGCTTCCTTTTTTTCTATTCTTTGCTGTTGGCTTTGTCATTATATTCTTGTATCATTAAATTCTTTCTATTTATACTGCTTCAGTCAGTAGATACAATATTCTTTTCTTGCTTCTGTTTACTTCACTTTGTATCAGATTCATCGAAGTTTTCCCAAAGCTTCTCACCAGATTCACACCATTAGTTTCATGTTCCACAACTTGTTTAGCCACTCTGAAATCAAAGAGCAAACACTCCCATTTCTAATTCTTTGCTACCACAAAAATGTTCTTACAAATATTTGTGTATGTGGAGCTTTTTGCTTAAGCAAAAAAAAATACTGAATTCCTTAGGAGTATGCACCTAATTTAGGTTCTCACCTGGTGGTTTTTACTTATTCAAGTCTATTTTATTGCCAATCTTCCTTAAACAGAAATATATTACTTTCCCTACGTCTCTAATATAAGATATAAACTCTCTTGTTTAGCATTTACAGCTTCACACAGTCTAGCTCTAATCTCTCTTCTAGCTTCATCAGATATTACCACCCTCTCTGCACTTTGCAAATCTGCCAAACTCTGCTTCTCACTATTCTTCACAAATGACACTCTATTTCTCTCCATATCAGAGGTCTGAGGAAAGTAGAGAAGGTTTGGAATAGTTTCTGTGAGGAGTGAAACTGGTGATTTCCCATTTATTAAATACAATTTTTATATTACCTTACCCTCTTCTTTACCCTTTCCCTATCTCAGTCTAGTATCTTGTGTAAATAGTCATCACAACTTCATATTGTGTCATATAACTAAGTGTAGGGATCATGAAAAATTTGGCAACAGTAAAAGGCATCAAATATTCCACCAAGATTTAATTCTTTTTGTAAAAATAATCAAGCAATCCATTTCATTATGATGCAGATTTGCTTTTCTCTTTAATAAATGGTAAAATTATATGTATACCAAAATTGTTTTAAATTTTTTTTATGATTTACTATTAGTAAATGTTTAATTTAAATATCTATTTTATATATCCAGGGTCATGTAAAAATTTGTAAAAATTTCTTGGGCAAAAAGGGACCACAAATGGAAAAAAGTTTAAGAAGCCCTGATCTAAAATAAAATAGTTAGTGACTTAATCAGTATAATATTCAGAGGGTCCTCACATTCAACTAACAACTGATTTATTTTGATTTCAGAAATTTCCATTTTTAAAAATTCACATCTTTTCAACTAGGAGTCTTTATTGTTTTTAGTCTTCCTTGAGATATAAACGTGTTTTTGCAAACTCTTCAAAGGCAAAATGCTTGTCCAATGTCCAGATTTTGCCTTGAAAGAGTATAGTGGGCAGATAATTATGGATTTGATATCCAAATGTAATTCTATGTATTTTATATTCCAGTTTCTGACCTTATTCCCTTTTTAAAATCTCTTTGAAAAAGCCATTTTTGTCTTTTTTTTTTTCCTGGCGACTTAGTGTGTTATTTTCTTATTATTAAAATGTTGGCATTTACTGTATTATAGAAGAGTTGAATCATGGGTTTATCCTTGCCAGGGCCCTGACAATTCCACTTATACACTGTTGCTTGTTTTTGCTAATAGTGGAAATTTTTTTTTAATGATTCATCATGGTATAATGGAAGAAACAATAAATTTGGAAACAGTACAACTGGGTTCACATTCCATCTTGGATGCTTCCTATCTATATGACTTTGGACCAACCACTAAACCTCCTTGAACCTCAGTTTCCTCACGGTCAAAATGGGGAACTTAAACTAAATGGCCTCCAAGGTCTATTCCAGTTCAGTATCTTCCACACTATCATTCTATAGGACTCATTTGGCCATTGTCCTGGTGATAGACACCTATTTTTATGTACGTCTGTGAAAAAAAAAGCAGCTATAATATTTTTGTGTGTGCCAGGCTCTTCTATTTATCATTAACCTTCCTACTTGGTTTAAATTTTTCCCTCCTTGAGCTCTACTTTTATTTGGTTTTATGCTTTTTTTAAACTAATAATCCTTGCTTAATTTCTTTAAATAGATCATTTATTCATCTGAAGACATCTCAGGATGCTTTACAGTATAGATATTTCTGAATGTTTGTGGTATATTAGTTGTTTCAATTGTTCTATAGTATCATCATCATTATATTGGCACTTTACTCAAAGATTTTAATAACATTTTCTATTGTGCCTTTTAATTCTTAAGCTAAGAAACACACATGCAAAAACTTCCACACACAAAGGAGATCAGAAAAAATGGATAATGTGGAGAACCACACTGTTCATACTCCATACAGCTTGCTTTTAAAAAAATAATGTAATAAATTCAATGTGTTATTTTCAAATTTATCCTTGTATTCTAAGTTTTCTTCTGTTCTTTGATGTATTTTTTTTTCTTTTTTTGCTGAGGTAATTGGGATTAAGTGACTTCCCCAGGATCACACAGTTAGGAAGTGTTAAGTGTCTGAGATCAGATTTGAACTCAGGTTCTTCCTGACTTCAGGGCTGGTGCTCTATCCACTGCATCAACTAGCTGCCCTCTTTGATATATATTTATATTTAAGTTTTCTTTTCCCAGTAATGGAATATTATTGATAAGAAACGACCATATGAAAAGATGCTCCAAGTCATTATTAATCAGAGAAATGCAAATTAAGACAACTCTGAGATACCACTACACACCTGTCAGACTGGCTAAAATGACAGGGAAAGATAATGTGCAAGGTTGGAGGGGATGTGGGAAAACTGGGACACTAATACATTGTTGGTGGAATTGTGAATACATCCAGCCATTCTGGAGAGCAATTTGGAATTATGCTCAAAAAGTTATCAAACTGTGCATACCCTCTGATCCAGCAGTGTTACTACTGGGCTTATATCCCAAAGAGATATTAAAGAAGGGAAAAGGACCTGTATGTGCCAAAATGTTTGTGGCAGCCCTTTTTGTAGTGGCCAAAAACTGGAAAATGAATGGATGCCCATTAATTGGAGAATGGTTGGGTAAACTGTGGTATATGAATGTGATGGAATATCATTATTCTGTAAGAAATGACCAGCAGGATGATTTCAGAAAGGCCAGGAGAAATTTACATGAACTGATTATAAGTAATATGAGCAGGACCAGGAGATCATTATACATAGCAATAACAAGATTATACTATGCTCAATTCTGATGAATGTGGCTCTCTTCAACAATGAGATGAACCAAATCAGTTCCAATAGAATAGTAATGAATTGAACCAGCTACACCCAGCGAAAGAACTCTGGGAAATGAATGTGAACCACTACATAGAATTCCCAATCCCTCTATTTTTATCCGCTTGCATTTTTGATTTCCTTCACAGGTTAATTGCACAATATTTCAGAGTCCGATTCTTTTTACAGCAAAATAACTGTTTGGACATGTATTCATATATTATATTTAACTTATACTTTAACATATTTAACATGTATTGGTCAACATGCCATCTGGGTGAGAGGGTGGGGAGAAGGAAGGGAAAAATTGGAACAAAAGGTTTTGCAATTGTCAATGCTGAAAAATTACCCATGCATATAAATTGTAAATAAAAAGATATATGTATATATACATATATATATATATATATATATATATATATATATATATATAAAGAAACGATAAACAGGCTGATTTTAGAAAAGCCTGGAAAGATTTACATGAACTGATGTTGAGTGAAGTGAGCCGAACCAGGAGAACATTGTACACAACATCAAGATTGTGTGATGATCAACTGTAATAGATTTGGTTCTTCTCAGCAATGCAGTGATCCAAGGCAATTTCAATAAACTTTAAATGGAAAATACCATTTGTATATACAGAGAGAGAACTATGGAGACTGAATGCATACTATTTTCAACCTTTTTTTTTTTCTTTTTTTTTTCTCATGGTTTTTCCTTTTTGTTCTGTTTTTCCTCTCCCAACATTACTCATGTGGAAATATATTTAAAAAAATGATTGTATATGTATAACCTAATAAGATAAAATAAGTAAATGTTGAAAACTAAAACTAAATGAAAAAAGTTTTCTTTACTTGTTGTAGTTGTTATGTTGCTTCTTGTACATGAAGAGTTAACTTTTAACTTTAACTTTATACTCTTTTTGACATCTTGACTATAAATTAATAGGATTTTGAAATTTCTCTGAACTATCAATGGAATTCATTCATTCAGTTTTGTGTAATACCTCAATCAGTATTATCCCCAACCCCCAATTCCATTAATATAAACAATGACAATCCTTGTCTTTCTCCCCTCCCCCCCAACCTCTCCCCTTCAGTCCTTCCAAACTTCCCAGCTGCAATCAAGGGTACCACCCTTATTCTGGTCCTCCATACTCACAACCTAAATGATGACATTCATCTCCTCTCTCTCTCATCTCCCATATCCAATTTGTTGCCTATTTCACCTTTGCAATATATACTCTTCTCTTCTCTGATTCAGAACCACTCTGATTCGGGTTCTTATCTCTTTATGCTTGGACTATTTTAATTAATAGTCTGCTGACTGGTATGTCTGCCTCCCAATTCTAGCTCAGTTGCCAAAGCAGGCTTCCTAAAAGTGCTGAGATAACCATGTCACTTCTTATTCAATTAATTCTAGTATCTCCCTATCACCTCTCCAGGATTATTATTATTTTTTTAAATCTTCTGTTTTGCCTTAAGTACTTTAAAATATGCTTCCTCTAATCTATCCAATCTTCTCATTGCTTCCTCCCTGCTTCCCCTCCTCCACAAGATATTCCTACTGATACATAACTCTAGGCACAGTAAGTAGCCAGGCCCTCATCTGCAGTATTCTTATGCTTTGTTTCAGCCTCATGGCTTCCTTCAGATTCCAGATAAAACCTTACCTTATACAGGAAACTTTTCCTGATCTCTCTTCATTCTAGTGCCTTCCTTCTGTTTATTTTGCCAATTTTCTCCTGTATACAACTTGTTTGTACAGAGTTATTTGCATGCTGTCTCCTCCATCAGACTGCGAGCTCTTTTTATATCCCCAGCACTTGACACAGTTGGCTGGCACATACTATGTGGTTAATAAGTATTTACTGATTGACCCTGATAGAAAAGAATCAGAAATTGGGGATAGTCTGACTTGCACTCTAAACTTGTGGTGAGAAAATTTCATAAAGGATTTGAGAATTTCACAGGGAAAGCTGGCTTGAAAGAAAAGAGAAGTTATCAGAAATGAGATTTTAATGACATAAACAATTCTGGCGTGCAAGAAAAAAAAGGAGCTACCTCAATAGGTCTAAGGAACCAACTTAGATTTTACTTGTTTTCCTTTGTGTTGGGTCCTTGTTTTTAAAAATGATGGTTAATATCGTTTGTTTTCACATTACCTTCGTTTTTTAATAGCTATCCATCCCTGATCCCATATACATAAAGCCATCCCTTTTAATTAAGAATAAATGAGAAAGGGAAACACTGGCCCTGGAGTCAGGAGGACCTGAATTCAAATCCAGCCTCAGATACTGGACTCTTACTGGCTATATGATCCTGAGAAAGTCACTTAACCCTGATTTTTGCCTTACAAAGAAAAAAAATAAAAATGAGGAAAAAAAGCAGTTCCTTAAAACTAACCAACACAGCAATAATGCAATCTGACAGTAGCCTTCTCTCTCTGCAAAAAGCTGAGATGAATGTTCTTATCTTTTTAAAGACAACTTCAGTCATGACAATTGTCGAGCATATTGAGGGGATTCCTGTTCTAATGCAGTTTGGGCTAAGTAATCTCTTATGTACCATCTAAACTTGAGCCTTATGAGCTTGATTTGAGGAGCTAAGGCACCAACTGAAGAATTCAAGTGTAGTTCAGATGTGACTTTGGGCATAGGCTTCTAAAAAGAGCAGACATGTGGGAATAAGGGATACAGAAAGAGAAGTGAGAAAATACCAAAAACAAATTCTATCTCCTTCACAAATTTGTATACAGAGCATAAGGAAGAGGCCTAGACCTGTGATTTTACTGGTATAGGACGTCCCTGGTGAGAAAATTTCTGCTACCACTCAGCTTCTTAAACTAGGGTTCTTGCCAATATAGGGTCTTATAACTAAATGTGGGAGTCATGAAAGTATGATTTATTATTAGTAAATGTTTAATTTTATCAGTTAATAGTTTATATGCCTTATATGCCCAGAATAACATAAAACATTTCTTGGGCAAAAAGTTTAAGAAGTCCTAATCTAGCAGAGCAAGTTAACACCTTATTTTTAACTTATGAGAATAAGTGACACTCCCAAAGTTTGCCTCTCTATATAGATCACAAAATGGTGATGATAATGATAGCTAGTATTTATGAAGTGCCTGCTTTGTGCCCAGCACTGTGCTAAGTGCTTTCCAAATATGGTCTCATTCGAGCCTTACAAAATCCTTGTGAGGAAAGCTGGGTACTATGATTGTCATTCCCATTTTACAAATGTAGAAACTGACACAAAGTCACACAGCTGGTGTCTAAAGCTGGATTTGAACTCAGGTCTTCCTGATTCAGATCCAATGCTCTTTCTGTTGCACTTTCATTTTCCATCTGCTGTTCTATTTAGTTTCAACTCCACCAACATCAAGTATACCCCATACTGGCTATATTCCTTTTTTGTCCGCTTCCTCCATTAGACTGCCTTGAGGGCATTTTGTTTGTCTCCCAGCATTTTGCACAGTGCTTGCTACATAGTAGGTGCTTAATAAATGCTTACTTACTATGTCTTAACCCGCAGTTTAGATCTGGAAAGGACTTTAGAGATAAGCTAATCTAACTCCTTTTATAATCTTATCTGATAGGCTCTCTTACCCATGATCAATACTTATGGCTGCCACAACATATGAACCTATTATCTAATGTGGATATTAACTGTACTGTAATTATGTACAGGTCTATTACTGCTTACATTATAGTTATTTTTATAGCTGTAGTCTAAGGCAAGTTCAGATTGAATGAATGCTGATTTTACCTTTTAGAAGTCCAAGGACAAAGAGATGCGGCAGAAACAATATCTTGGGGGTTGGGGGTGAGGAGTGGAAGGACTAGAGTGTGTGTAGGGGATGGCGGGAAGAAAGCAGTAAAGAATGAAATAAAAAAGATGAACAGAAGAGTGAGGGAGTCAGAAATTTATCAAAAGAACTAACACAATCTTAAAATATTGAGAGGAGGGGAATGGGGAGGAGAGTAAAAGAAAACATAAGAAAAGAAGATAGCTTGGAAGAGAAACAAACATTCTGAAGAAAGAGAATATAAAATGGAGAAAGAGAGAAAAGGCATAAATAGCCTGATAGTAGACACAAACTGATTTTCCATTCCTTGTCAACATAATAAAAAGTGACAGCTTATTTGTATGCCAGTAGCCACCAGGAATTCAGAAGTAAAAACACTGAGCAAAAAAACACTGGAGACCAGAAGAAACATTTCCCACTGTAGGGAAAAGTGAAATTAACTAATTCTTTTCAATCACTTTAAAGATGGAGGTTGTTTGACTGATTGAGACTGGAACATAAGAGCTTTCTATTCTTATGGCCCCAATCAATTTTAAATGAATATGGTAGATTGCTGCTTTATGTGTTCCTAAATCCGACAAGTGATTTCTATATTTTTTATTCTCACTGAAAAAAACTATACATGAGTCTGAGTCTTTTTTCCTTCCTCTATATTGGCACCCAAAGAATCCTCTGACCCACTGTCAATGAAAGTTGCTGAGTGGGAACGAATGCAATAATGTATAAGAATGATGTTTATTAGATGGAAATAACGTAACTAAGTTATTAAAGGTCAAGGAGAAAAACCCAATAAGATGGAAAAATGGGCAATTTTTAAAAAATAACTTTTTATTGACAGAACCCATGCCAGGGTAATTTTTTTACAGCATTATCCCTTGCACTCACTTCTGTTCCAACTTTTCCCCTCCCTTCCTTCACCCCCTCCCCCACATGGCAAGCAATCCTATACATGTTAAATATGTCACAGTATATCCTAGATACAATATATGTGTGCAGAACCTAACAGTTCTCTTGTTGCACAGAGAGAATTGGATTCAGAAGGTATAAATAACCCGGAAAAAAAAACAAAAATGCAAGCAGTTTATATTCATTTCCCAGTGTTCTTTGGGTGTAGCTGCTTCTGTCCATCCTTGATCAATTGAATCTGAGTTAGATCTTCTCTTTGTCAAAGACATCCACTTCCATCAGAATACATCCTCATACAGTATCGTTGTTGAGGTATATAATGATCTCCTGGTTCTGCTCATTTCACTTAGCACCAGTTCATGTAAGTCTTAATGGGCAAATTTTTAAAATCTATGAACTAAAGATATATTGTATAATATAGATATGTTAAAAAATAGGGTGGTCAAATGTAGCAAAGTAATGAGATTACAAGGTGAACAAAATAGAAATTTTAAATGTGGAGCTATTTGTTTATCAAATGAAGTCAACTGGGATTTATTTTAATGACAATATTTTAGTGATTATTTTATTTTAATGACAAATTTACTTAACAGTGGACTAGAGATAATCATTGCTCTTCATCATACTAGAATAAACAAGACCACTTTTTTTTACACACCTTTAATGATGTGAAGGTATAAGGCAAAATAAACCCCCAAGTTTCCAAGCATAAGATTTCTTACAAAGGACTTTTCTTTTTCTTTACAAAGGACTTTTTTTTTTAGAGTCAATCATTTAATATACCTCTCATAAAATCAGTTACTTAAAAATAGCTACAAAAGATAAAATGAAAAAATAAATTCTTTTTTTTCTTTTATTGTTGTAAAACATTTTTAAAATGTTAAAATGGATCTTAAGTTCCATGTAATTAACGAATTTGTTTTGAATTTGTAACATTAGCATTTCATAACAAAAAGAGACTGCAGACCAAATAGGTCTAAACCCCTTTTAATATTTTTATCTCTATATGTCTCTCATTGAGAAGCATGGGACTTGCAGAAGCATGCAAGTTCCCTGATGGCAGGGAAAGATCTTGTATAGCTTGTTCTCAATTTTGCATAGTACACTGCACATACTAAATGTTTAATGTATCTGTGTAGAATAAATGACAAAAGTATAACCATGAATGGTTCCTAACATATTATCTATGGGTAAATTTCATAAAAGGATGTTCATTTCCAAACTGTTAATGTTGCTGTTTGTTAAATGCCATAATTACACCCCAACACAAAGTCAGAAACTTCACATTTATATCCTTTGTTCAGTTGCCCATTCACTGTTATACATCTCTAAGAAGTACATGCCACCTGTAATGTTTCACTGTAAAGTGATATCATGTATTATTGTTCTATAAGAAACAATCAGTAGGATGACTTCAGAAAGGGCTGGAGAGAATTACATGAACTGATGCTAAGTGAAGTGAGTAGAACCAAGAGAACATTGTACACAGTAACAACAAGATTATGTGATGAACAACTGTGATGGATTTGGCTCTTTTCAATAATGAGGTGATTCAGGCCAATTCAAATAATTTTGTGATGGAAAGAGCCATCTGCATCCAGAGAGAGGGGACTGAGTATGAATCACAACATATATTTTTACCTTTTTTATTGTTGTTTGCTCACTTTTTGTTTTCTTATTTTTTTTCTTTTTTAATATGATTTTTCTTCTGCAGCATAATTGTGGCAATATCTATAGAAGAACTGCACACGTTTAGCATATATTAGATTACTTGCTATCTAAGGGAGGGAGTAAAAAAAAATTGACACACAAGATTTTGCAAGGGTAAAGTGATTTCACGGAACCAATGAACAATGTTGACTTGGGTTTGTCTAGATGTTGTAAATGCCATTAACTCTGGATTTCTGTGTCCTTATCTAAAAAACAAGGCAATTATGGACCTAAATGATCTTTAAGGTCTTTCCTGGTTCTAAGATTTTTATAATTTATATTTAATTAGGCCAGTGGTCTCCAAAGTATAGACCAGGATAAATCTATTGGGCCCATAGGTTAATTCCCAAGAGGTTTAATGAATCAGTGAGAGGGTGGAAAATGAGTCACATTTAACCTGCCCCATGATAGCTAGTTATAGATTTTGTCTCCAATACAATGTTTTTTGTTTTCTGGCAGGAAAGAGTGAGTTCCACAGGATGAATGATCATGAATGGAATGTAATTATATTATCTTCTCTCTCAAATCTGCCTTTCTTCCAAACTTCCCTATTTCTGTCGAGGACATACCCATTCAACCAGCCTTGCAACTTAGTCCCTGATTACTCAGCTTCCCTCACCACATCTAATCAATTGGTAAATCTTGTCATCTCTACCTTCAAAATCATCTTTCCTCCACTCACATAGCCACAATTGCACTTCAGTCCCTCAACACTACCTGATTCCTAACTGGTGTCCTTGTTTCTAATGTATCTTCCATATATATCCACCAAAATGATTATCCCAAAGGGCAGTGTAACCATATCATTCTCTTACTCAGTAAACTTCAGTGGCTCCCTATGGACTCTAGGATTAAATGTTATCCTTTATTAATTAATATTTTATGTAGGTTTTATGATACAAAAATTATAACAGTAGTACATATTTATAATTTACAAAGAAGTAAAAATATACATAAGGCGGTACATGCTCAATTTTTTTTTAATGATGGGGGTACATGGTCAAAAAAGTTGAGATCTATGGCTCTCACAAATAAAATTTTACAATTGTCAGCAGTATAGAAGATCTCAATTGATTATCAGATTAGTGTGGGGATGTCCTAATGTGGAAATTATTTGAGGTCCACAGAACCAGTAAATGTCAAAGGGAGAATCTGAACCCAAGTCTTCTGGACTCCTTTTATGTCTTATGCCATGTTGCCTCTCATAGTAGGAGAGAACAGTATGATTACTATGCTGACAGGTCAATAAGAAAAATGATGTTAGTTTTATCTTTCTCTTCTTCTTTTAAAGGAATATATTACCTGAACACTATCCTCATTTAGGTCATTATAATTCAAACAACTATTACTTCTAAAAAACAAAAACCTTATAAATTATCAAGGAACATAAAAGTTCAAACAAAAGTCACACTTTCAATCAAAGCATGTAAAGTTTCTCATTATTAATGTTTCTCCATATAATATATTCAAAAAATCTTACTGAGATGTCCAAATCATTCATTTCCATCCCATCATGTTTTCCCTATTAAGAATATTTTAGTCATTGATACAAAAAAATACAAAAAATACTGGGAGAGGGTTTTACTCTACAGAAAGTCTTTTGTTCCTAGGAAATAGCATGAATGGCAAGGCAGCCAAATAGCCTTTGTGAGGCTGGAAAGTACACTTGTTCGAACTCTCACCATAAAATTGAAGTGCAAAATATCAAGAATTGAGAGACTTGAAGGTGGCTATTAAGGAATCATAGGAAGATCATGCTGAAATTAAAAGCTCATATATGGAGGAATATTAGTATGATGTTTAGTAACTGTTAAAGTGTTTTCTGAGAAATAACCTATAAGGTAAAATGATAAAAATAAAATCATTTTTACCACTTTGACTGCCATTATATAAATAGATATTCTATATATAAAAAATTGGCCACAAGCTATAAAAGAAATGACATTTAAGAAAGTGATAATCCTTTCAAATATCACATGTTTAAAGGAAAATGATGACATGCTTAGAAAATGTTATTACATTTGAAGAAACAACAATCAAAAAATAAGTTAATAAATATTCAAAATGCAAAGTATCAGAAGCTAGTGTTTATGTTCTTAAACAAAAAACATAACATCTCAGAGGCACAGGTGGTGTTTTCATTACAGCTGCTGATCAAAGGCAAGGGTCACAGTAGAGAAAAGCATATTTAGGAAGTAGTTAAGTAGTTAATACCTGGAAAATCCTGGAAGGCAGATGGGAACACCACAGCTATTCTAGGATGTAAAGGAATGCAGTCATTCCTCCACAAATAGCCCCATGGTATTTGTACCAAACTAAAAAGAAATAATAAAAGCCACCTCTACATCCTACCACCTAGAGTAGGGATCCACAGAAGGATCCTTGGAAGATGATCCAAGGTAAATGGAAAGCTGAACAGTCTGGTTATAGTGTCTTACCTGTCCTGAACCCAGGGGTTAGACATAGTTCATGGGCAAGGACTAGCCATTGATGATAATAATAATAACAACAATAATAAACATAATAATACATAGCAGTTATATATCTATTAAATATTTACAAAGTACTGGTAGGTACCAGGTTAATACATTTAAATGATACAGGAAAAATATGAGGAAGCTCCCCAGTTAAAAAAAAAAAAAAAAACTAGGGAACAACTCCTACTTAGGAAGTGCTACAATGGGCTGATTTGAAGACCTGAATAGAAAAGGAAGTGAAAACCTAATTGAAAAATAACATTTTAAAATCAGAAGGCCAATCATATCCAAAAGTTTTGAAAGTTCTTCAGTTGTAGGGGATTAAGTTAAATCACTTGTAGGAATCGGCTGAATTAAAAACAAGGAACTCTAAACTTAGTTTATACAATATCCAAGTGAAGTTTAGGGCGGTGTCATTAGAAAGGAAATAGGAATAAGAACAGTAATAGAAACACCAATAGAGTACTTTCTTATTTGCAAAGCACTTAAAGGTATCTCATTTGAACTCTATCAGAATCCTATGAGTTGTAAGTATTATTATCTGAATAAACTGAGGACGAGACAGGGTAAATGATTTGCCCATGATCTCAGAAAATGACTAAGCTCAGAGGCAGTATTCCAAGAAGCCTGACCTTCTAGGAATAATAGTAAAAGTGACAAAATTGAAGAGAGCAATGTTGATAAAAATGAAAAAAAAATCTTTATTTGAATTGAAGGAAATATTTTTTAAATTTCTCATACTATATTTTTAATATAGAAATATTTTTCTATATTCTATATTAATTGCCACTGTGCAGACTAATAAAATCAAGTTGGTAAGCCTGTAGTAGTGAGAAAAAGTGTCCTTGACCTTCCCCACCAGGGCCACTATGACAAGTTCAAGCTGAACAGCCAGTTAAGCATTCTATAAGCTTCATTACTGTTATGAATCTAACAAATTTTGATATTCCCTCTTTATGGTAAGAATGTGGTATTATTCACAATTATCAGCTTATGCCGAGAAGGCCAGATTCATTTCAGTGTTGCATTAGAGTCTCTACCAGGAGGGTTAGAGAAAATTCAGATTATTATTATTAGGAAGAGCTCAGTACAAAAAATCCAGTGATGATTGGGAAAGGAAACCAAGATGTCTGAAGGTGAAATGATATAGTTTCATGATGACATCAGCACTTCCTTGTTTTGGGGAGCTTTTTTGTGAGTGTGGGGTTGTTCATAGTGCTTATCTCTATCAGTCAAAAGGGGATATCCTGGACAATCCTAAACAAGTAGTCTCTGAGTATAATATTTTCTGTCTTGTTACAGAGGAGAAATTACTGACTCAAATAATTGCAGATATTTAAACCTCTATAATAAAGTTTAAAAAAGAAAGAAATTAATCTGGCCCCATCAATATTTAACTTACCTAGCTTTTTCAGTGTTTTATCTCACTGTCAGTAATGTTAAAATAATTAGAATAAGTCACATTTGTTCAGCATTTTGAAGTTTACAAAGCTCTTTAAATGCATTTATTTGTTTGTCCTTTCTTCTTGAAGAGGATCAGTGACGTCATGAGGATGATATCTTGATTTGCATGTGAATCAGATTACTTTGGTTCAGCCTTGTATAGTAGGTACAATAGAAATTATTACCCCCATTTCACAGATGAAGAGTGGCTAGATAGCTGGCCTTGAATCCAGAAAATCATTTAATAACTCAATGGCATAGGCAACTCTCTAAAAATGTACAGTGCAAGAGGATAAAGTGGTGATTGTAAAGAATGAAATTTTTTTTATACTGATTAAATCATGGGAACAGTCTCTTTATAAATGAGAAAACTGAGGCACAGAGAATGAATTACCCACTGCCACATAGTAAATATCAGAGGTAGGATCTGCACTCAGATATTTTTCACTGCAAACTTAACACACCATTCACTTTTTTTAAAAAAATAAGTTGAAATAATAGTAATGTCATCAAATAGTCAGAGTCAACAACTACTGTTTGCATATATTTTCCCCTTTCATCTTCTCCCCTCCTCTTTAAAATATGTCTTATGTTTATGTCTCTTATTCTAATACAATCTAAAATCTGGGAACTCAGTATTTAAAATGATTTAACAGCCGGTAATTAAAATAATTTACTTTGGCTCAAAAGACAAAGAAAAGGGATCAAACAAATTACTTGAGAGATTTAAAATATAGGGACTGGCCTAGTACAGACCAGCCTACTGCCAAGCTCAGTTTACTGTTTTTAGGTATCCATGGAGATCAAATGCTTCCTTTAGCTTATAGTTTTAACCATATGGTTGGTATCATCCTATTAGTAGTGCCTCCAAGTCACTTTCCTGAAAAATAGCATTTTCACTTGAAGGTTCTGTAAATGAAACCAAATACAGTAGTCTGATGTAGTTTACTAAAGCTTTTTTTTTTTTTTTTAAATCACTTGCATTTGGAATCATTCTTAGAGATTCAAATTGGCTGATTACTTAGCAAGTTCTAATTACTCCTAAGAGACTATGAGAGCCTAAGCTTTTAGCACTGTTAACCGTCTGGCTGTGAAACAGACTTCCTCTAGATATATGTAGTACTCAATCTGTTACAGATTTAAAAACTGAACTCAAGACCAATTTGTTCTTTGGCACTTTGAAATGTTTTTTATAAAACTCTTACAATGTTTTGATATTATTCTTTAAAGTATTCCTGAAGCCTCTATGCTGTATGTTTTATGGAGAAGTCATAAAGAGATTGTTACACAAAATTTTCTATATTGTTTAGTACATTTTTAGGATGAAATGATCCCAAGGGATGGGGATTGATGAAGATGGTCAACAAAAAGTCCTGTTTTTAGAATCTCATTCTTGGGTTTTTGGGGAAAATGGCATTTGAAAGCAATTTCACAGCTGAACTTTCTCACTGAGCTTTTTTTTTAAAGAAAAAAAAATCTTAGAATTAAACTATTTTTACTAGGAAATTAATTCAGAATTTTCAGTGGAATAGGTAGGCAGGAGAAAAAAGGAGCCCAGCAGCAATTCTTATCAATTAATCAAGTATTTAAACAACTATACTATATGCCTACCACCATATAAGATGTAACTGGGATACATACATAGTATAAGACATTGTCCCTTCCCCGAGGGAATTTATAGTCTACCAGGAGGATCAAAACTGATCTATGAAACAATCAGGGAACAATTCAATAGAAATACAATAAGGATAACAAAAGTTGAATTTAGTGTGAGCTGACAATAGAGAAAGGATTCCTAAGGAATCTCAGGATTTAAAGTTGGAAAGTAAGATGGTGGAGAACCAGGAATTGCAGCAATGTTTAAGTTCACTGAGACCAGCTAGGATCTATTGAGAAGCACTGACTGACAAAGCTAAATATACTGGGGATGTGGAATTCTAGATTTAGAGTTTGAGGTGACCTTAGAGGTCATCTAATCCAGAGTTGTCAGACTCCCAACATGGAGTAAGTACAGTTCATAGCAGATTAAAATATAAATAAGAGAGGGCCAGTTAGGTGGCGCAGTGGATAGAGCACCAGCCCTGGAGTCAGGAGGACCTGAATTCAAATCTAGCCTCAGACACTTAACACTTACAAGCTTAACCCCAATTGCCTCACAAAAGAAAAACAAATAAATAATAAACACAATAAATAAATAAAATGTGAGGCGGAAGTGTTTCACAAAATAAAAACACAAAATAGATAAAAAACCGCATATTAATAAGTCAGTATAAAGCAGCAGAGATTCACTTCTATTTCAGTTTGACACCTATGATCTAGTATAGACCCAATATCATCATCATCATCATCATCATCATCATCATCATCATCATCATCATCATCATCATCATGATAGCTAGCATTTATAGAATTCTTTAAGATATGCAAGTATATACTATATGTGGCTAGAAGAGGAGAATAAAACTAAGTAATGAGAAAGCAACAGCAGGCACAAGTTCCTTGAGTTCTAGGTAGATATTCTACCCATGTCTTATCTACAAAATACTATGTTATGTAAATAAATCTTTTAGGGGAAAAAGGCACCTGCATTTATGGAGATGGCTGATCACTGTATGCAACACCTGTCTTCAGAGAAAAGCAATTATTTACTCAATAAGGACAAATTTGCTCCTGCACACTGTGAACTATATCTGTGTTTTAAAAACACTCTTCATTTAAAGGCTTCTACGAATGGATTAAACAGACATTCTGGAAGATAATGTGTTTGCAAGACAGCTTGTGACAAAATGGAATCTGTTGTTCTCTTCAGTGCTAAGACTGATCACACTGCAGAAGTTCATTCTTCATAGCAGAGGATGGAAATTATGATATAATCACACATGAAATTTATGAATCTGGCATTGACATTTCATCAAAAGTGTGCTCAGTCACAGTGTGTTCTCTCTAGGAGTCAAAAATCCTATCAGCTGCCTCTTTTACTCTGTATTAGCAATGTAAAACCAGTTCAAACTGCTTGATTTGCTTCTATCAGATCTTTTATCAACAGTGCTAAAATATTTACTGTAAGCCAAAGCAGCATTTGAAGTGTTCAAGGTGCTCAGCAATGCGTCACAGTAACTTGACATTAGATGCAGTTTTTCTAAATCAGGGGGTGACATTCTTTTGAATTGCTTTTTCTGTAATTGACTTCCTTACTCTAAGAAATAAATTAGCCTGGCTCCTTAGCCCATGAAGACTTCTTACAGGTTCTGCAAAAGTTAGGAAGTAGCTAGCCAGTCGGGTCAGTTCTCTAGCAAAAGACATCCTGGGGTAAGCAAAACTTTAAATTTCAAACATACAGAAAAGAGGAAATACATTTTTACTTCATGAAGCATTAAGTCTAAGAAAACGAGTCCACCATCAACTCTCTGGACATCTCCGTCTACCAGAGAAATGGAAGTTCTACACAACCCAACCCTGCTCCAGGATCAGAACAAAACAACAAAAGTCAACTATTCAGGGATACCTCCCAAATCAGAAAGGTCTTTACTGCATACTGCACTTGATCTCCAGGGACTAATGACAAGAATCTATGAGTTCATCTCAAAGGCCTCTTTCTTTTAAAAAACAATGTGTCCCAGGCTATTTGGCTTCTTCTTCTTCTTTTTTTAAAGAGAGGTTCTAAGACTCCTAGGAAATGAGAAACTTTGGTAACTTTTCTCCATTCAATTGTCTTGACAATGATATTCAACACTTCAGAATGGAGTTCAAAAACTGACATGAATTAATCTCAGAAACTAATTCATAATGAGCAAGGAAAGCCTTCTATTTCTTTTTACAATTCAAAACTGTAAGTAATCACGAGGAAGTTTAGTATCCTCTGTGTCTTCTTTCTTTAAACAAATCTATAAATTCCAATCTTCATATCCCATGTACAACTGTTACCTCCAAACTATGTCCCTAGAAATAGCCATTTTTCCATATTTCTTATTTCATTCAGGCTACAATCCTTTACTCTTTTAAAAATTATCCTATTACATATCCAATCATTTATTAATAGCCTTCACACTTTTTTCTTCTCCATTCCTTTTAGAAAACAGCCAGAAGAAGAGGGATTGTGTCATGTTTATCTAACATCAAAATGTCACTTTAGCAGTTACACTATATTGAAATTCTCCAGTGATTCATATAATAGTAAAATTATGTATCTATGTACATAATCTATATATCTATCTATCTATGCTACACACACACATACACTTTTTCTTCCTCTTCTTTTCCCCAATCCCCCAAGAATAAGCAGTCTTAAACCAAAATCACTGAAGAGTTCTAGGAATCATTCAAAATCCCAAAGTTCATTTATTTAATCCTGCTTCATGACTAATCCTTTATTCCACTCTCCCTTCTCACTTAACACCAGCTACTTTTTCACTATCTTTAATAAATAACTGAATCACTGCTAGGTCAAGCTCTATAAATTCTGCCGATGTGGAATCCATCTCATACCGTTCATCAAAAACAAGTTTGAAAATATTTCTGTAAAACCACAGCAATGTTTTAAAAATTTCCTCGGTTTCTCTCCCCTTCACCCCCATTTTTGTTTTCCTGACATGTCCATGATTCAATTTGAAGCATTTTGGATAACTCTTAGAATGAAAAAGGCCACACCAAATAAATAAAGGTCTAACATTCTGCTGGAATGCTGACAATTCTAACAGTGATGCAGGCAACAAGGAGACAGGGAGCAATGCAGCAGGCGATGTCATGTTGGCTTGTGGAGAAGGAAAAAATGTGGTGTTAGCCAAGTGGAAAAAAGGATCCAATTGGAAAGGAAAGGAAAGTCACTTTCAAGCTTCTAAGATATTTTCAATATAAGTAAAGAAAAAAAAATCAGTATATAAAAACCCCCAAACACAATAACTAAAACTATAGAACCAACCCAGTTTTGAATGGAGGAGCTGTTTGGATGAGAGCCACTAAATTTAAGTGTTGAAGAAGAGCTGTAAGGATTAAGCACCTCCTTGTGCTGTATGTGCATCCTGCAACAAGCTGCCAACCAGCCAGTGGGTCACTGGCCCAGCTGTGATTTTAACTTACAGGTAAGAAAAGTAGCTTGCCAGCAACAGGAAGCCAGATATTGGATGGAGGGCTATGCCCATGAAACCACCGGCCATATGGAACACTAATAATGTCAGATTTTTGGCTTCTCTCTATATCTTTGTGAGTGCAGCCAAATTCATGGTGCATGGAGAGAAAAGGAAATAAAAGTTGAGGGAAAAGAATAAATGGATTATATCCATGATTTGGGAGAAGATTGGATAATGGAGGAACTAGACAGACCTAGAGGAGAAAACTGAGCTTTAACTATGTCTGATATGATCTGGTTTATGTAATAACCTTTTCCTCACTTGGTTCCTGTTAGAGATAAGCATCTTGATAGAGTTGACCTTGTCTTTTGCGTAGTTTTCCTTTGAATATGTTTGATGGGTTTTGATGACAAAAAAATACGAAACCAGATGAAGGTCATTACATAAACAGAATAAAACCTAACAATAGTTAAGGGAAAAAAATAGTTCTTGTAGTGGTGTTTTGGCAAACCAACAAGAACTTAATTGACTCTTCTTAATGTGAAAAACATATGTCAATCAATAGACTCATAAAAACTTTATAGACTATGCAAACAGTGATAACCCAGGCACCACCCAGATCTGTGGCTTACCAGAGAAAATAGCTATTTTTTAAAAATCACAGTATACTAGTTATGAACAAAAATCTATTATCCATCTCAGCAGTTTGCTAAACCATGCTGTGAACTTGGACATTTCACAGTTCTGACTGGGTATGGATCATGGGAAAAGTGACTAAGTGAAATAATGGCCTTCTTTCATATAAAGCATGAGTGGAGATGTAGTAAATATATCTGAATTTGTCATGGTGAATTAAACCAGCTTAAGATTCAGGCACAGAGGCAGATTATTAGTCCAAAACGGTCTATTTCCTAGGAATTTGCAACACGTGGAAGATTCAGACATTCACTTTTTACATGAAAGAAAATTAAATTTAGGGTTTGTAAATATACATGCACACTTGTATGTGTGTATGTGTATTTCTTTGAGGGATTTTTTTGAACTTGGTCTGGGATTTCACTAATGTAGCTAACTCTCAGTGAGAAAACTCCTCCTACGTGAAAAGACCAGCAACTATCTTGCAGTTAAACATCTTAGAGAGATGCGTGGGACATTAGGACATTAAATGCTTTGTCTTGGTTCTCACAGTTAGGATGTGTCAGAGGGAGGCCCTGAACTCAGGTGTTCCTAGCTTGGCTAGCAAGGTGCTATTAAATATAATACTTGCAACACACATACATTTGACATAGTTGTCTGCTTAGTTTTGCTGTTTTTTAATTTTTATAGAGATAACTCCATGGGAGGCAGGAAAAAGGAGGACTCACTGGGAAATGTAGGTATATTTACCTTTGAATACCTTTGAAATATCAGATTTAATTTACCATGACAAATTCAAATAGAGATAATTATAGATAGATATAAAAATAAAAGATATCAATATCAATTTAAAAATAACTGCATGGAATAAAGTACCAGCTCTGAAGTCAGGAGGACCTGAGTTCAAATCCATCCTCAGGTACTTACTATGTGACCTTGGGCAAGTCACTTAACCCCAGTTGCTTCAAAAAGAAAAAACAATAACTGTAGACTGAAAGATTCCTTCTGGAACTTTTGCTTCTATCCTCTTATTCTGCAGAGGGGGAAAGAAAAATTTGTAAAGAGTAAGTGACTTGTCACACAATTAGTGACAAAGTAGGAACTATAACTTGTATTGGTTGGATTCCAGTATGTTTCTACCATATCACCCCGTCAGCCTCCCCTTTTTACCTAGTTTTATTTTTTTTGATCCTTCCTCTTCAGTGTCTATGGCAGTGATCTGAACATTGTATACATGGTGCTGTCAAACGACTGAGTCAATAGGGCACATTACCAAAAGTTATGAAGACATCTTTTAATTTGAAAAAAAATAAGCCAATTATAATTTTCAGGTGGACATGTCTTTATAATATTTAGTGTATTTAAGGAAATTTAGTACATGCAAAAACCTTAAAGAATTAAAATTGTGCTATCTGACCCTTCCTGAGCTTCAGTCCTCTCATCAGTTTGTAACTGAATTCACCACAAGGACCTTTTCTCCTTTCCTCACGCTCACAATCTTGTCTACTTACAAGTACTCACCCCGCCATCCCCTATTTTCACTACCTTTCTCTATTTCTATTACTTTCAACAGATAACCTTCCTTCTTACGTTACTGAGACTGAGATCATCTTACAAAAGCAAATTAAATTTCTGTTTTCATCTTTTTTTTTTTTTTTTTTTACAAAATTTGTTTTAGTTAGGTTAAGTGACTTGTCCAGGATCACACAGCTAGTAAGTATTAAATGTCTAAGGCCAGATTTGAATTCAGGTCCTTCTGATTTCAGGGCTGATACAATATCCACTGTGACATCTAGCTGCCCCTACATCTTCTGTTCATTCATTCTGTGCCTTCAGTTTTCTGCTGCTTTTTATCTCAGAGAAAGAGAGATGTTTTCCTTTTCAGGGCTAACCTATATGCTCCTGCACCTAGCTCCTTCCTCATCTTCTAGACTTAGCTTCACAATCTTTTCTTCTCTTCCTTGAATCTTCACCCTTTCTTTCTTCACTAGTTCCTTTACCATCTTTTACTGACATTTTCAGGTCTCCAAACCTCAGTCCTCTGTTCTTTCTAATCTGCTGCCTTCCTGAGGTTCTATCCCATCTCTTTTCTATCTTTCATTTGCAATCCAAGAAGTTGGTAATAGGACTATCCTATTTTTCATGAAGATGGCCATGTGAAAGGTACAGATATGTCAAACTCTCCTTTGATTTCTATCAATGATCTAAACAGAATACAGACGAGAATTCCAACGAAAAACTTCAGTTAAGCTCCTATATCCAGTCCAGGATTGAACAAAAAGATAACCAGAAGTTACAGAGAGTGGAAGAAAACTCACGCCAAAAAAGTCAGCATCAAAACAAGAAAAATGGATACAAAGCCCAAAGCATGGAAGCTGTCCAGGAACTCTCAAGGAAAGCAGTAGATTATGGCAGCACCTTGACCAGACATCATAGCAATGACCAAGAATATCATTTCATTTGTGATCCACAAAGAAGGTTTGAACTAAGGAGGTGAAAGTTCTTGAGAAAGCCACTTACAATGGATGCCTCCATTTCCTCAACTCTTTAGTCTGGCTTACAACCTCACCATTTAACTGAAACTACACTGTCCAAAATTTCTAATGATCTTATTTGCTAAATCTAATGGTTTTTTCTCAAGCATTATCCTTCTTGAATGCTATTAAAAGCTGCAATTGTCCATTACCCTGTTTTCCTGGAAATTCTGTCTTCTCTAAGTTTTTGTGACACTTCTTTCTCTTTTGATTCTTCTTCCTGAACTACTGCTTCTCAGTCTTTTGCTTAAAGGATCTTTACTCAGGGCATACCACTACCTATCATCCTCCAAGGCCCTATCCTAGGTCCTCTTCTCCCATTATACATTCTCTTGGAGATCTCATTGATGATTCTTCTTCCTGAACTACTGCTTCTCAGTCTTTTGCTTAAAGGATCTTTACTCAGGGCATACCACTACCTATCATCCTCCAAGGCCCTATCCTAGGTCCTCTTCTCCCATTATACATTCTCTTGGAGATCTCATTGACACCCATGGATTCAAGGATCATCTCTTTACAAATGATTCTCAGATTTGTTTACACACTCCCTACCATTCCCTGACCTTCAGTCTATCTGGATGTCCTGTAGACATCTTAAACTCAACAGGTCCAAAATTGACCAAATTGACTAGCTGACAAAAAAAAATGGTATAAAACTGGAAAGCAGCCTGGCAGAAACTACCTCATTCCATGTACCACAACAAATTCTTGGTGCTTTTTTGATATGATTATTGATACCTTGGCTTTCCTTGTTTTTAGAATTACCTGTTTATAGCCTCTGAACATTTATCTAGATAAGAATTCTTGTTTTTCTATTTGGGTAAGTTCCCTTGGATCGTGGATAGCAGAGACAGAGAGGGACAGATAAAGACACACACAGAGGGTGGCATATATATGTGTATGTGTGTGTATACACATTTCACAGCTGTGAAAAAGTATCTCTCTTTTTAAAAACTCATTTGTTTATGATGTGGAGCAGTACATAAACTAGGCAGAAGATGCTGGAGTGAAGATTAATTAGTATGGGATTACAATAGTCCATGGGGGAAGCAGGGAGAATGTGGCTAGGAAAATGGAAATGTAAAGGGAAGAGACTTCACTTCTTTCACTGCCCTAGGAAAATTCAGGCTCAAGTAAGGGTGGTGCAACACTGATGAAGAGAGTCATCAAAGAAGGAATCAGGAGCAACAAATTTCACCCAAGAATTCTCATGCAAACAAGAAGCCTGAAGCTCCTACCTAAAAGGAATCAATCTCTTAGTTAAAAGGTGGCTGTTGTTTGTCCTTTGTCTCAAAGAGGACCATGACATCAGGGAAATGACGCCATGACATGCAAGTGAATTGGGCTTAAGTGAAGGAGGGCTGGGCAAGGTCACTGATCTCACTTTCCCCTCCAGAGCCAGCTGGATCCAGGGGTCAGATATAGTTAGAGAACTGTCTACCCTGGGCCCTCTACTGGCTACGAGAGGCCAGCACAGTATCCTTTGCATTACCAAAGAAAAACATGAATTAAGCTTTCTGTAATCTTAACAAAAAAATAACAATAATAAGTTGCTACATTATAATTTACAAAGTACTTTCCTAAGAAGCTCATTTCAGCCATATAACAACTGATCTAAGCAGAGGGTATGTTATTTTTCTTTTACAGATGATCTGATAATAAAACCGGACTATTTGGCAACTTACCTACTTTTAACTAGGGTTTTCAGGCTTTGTAAACAGATGAGTTGATATTTTCCATTATTCCTATTTGGGTGCTTTCTTTAATGTTACAAGAAAGTCATGATTTCAACATATTTTCTTCACTAATACAGATCATGACCCCTCTATTCCTTTATATACAGTTTCATGACTTATTGAATGTAGAACCAATTATGTGATTGAAGAATCACATAAATGAAAAAACTTCATTTTTTTCCACTTCCCAAAGCCAAACAAAATGACAATTAAAAAAAAGTCTGTGCATGCTGAGAAACCTTGAGAAAAAAGGCCACAAAACTTTAAAAGAATTTCAGGGAGCTCTTCAGCAGTAGAATAACATATAAAACGGGCCTGTCTAAGAATGTAACAAGGGCCACATGGTATTGAATGACCCGCAAAATGAACTTATAAGAACTTTCTTGATACTTGTTAATGGCAGGCTAAAAATGTCAATTTTTTCCAAATGCAAACAAACTTGAAAGGCAGAGAGAGAGCGTCGAGTTGAACAGAAACTAGGAGACTGAGTTGTATCAAATTTTTCAAAGACTAAATTCTAGTACTTGTTCTCCTGAGCTTTTAAAAAAAACCGGCTTAGTGATCAGGTGATAAGAATATGGAAAGCTATGGCTCACTAATCATACTTTTATTCTAGTAACCATAGAAGCAGTTACTTTATAGGCTAGATAGATTCCATTTTAATCCATACCCCTCTTTCCCTTGATGGATTTTCTACATGCTATGAATTTGTAAACTTAAATCTATAGAGACTGTATTAAAGATTCATTCTGATCACTCATCTTGGAGGTGACTTTGGGTCCAAGACCAACCTAGAGTGATTTGGTGTACAGAATACAGCAAAAGTATTTAGTAAGTACTCTATCTAGCTATGCACTGACCTAGTCATCTCTGTCTATGTCTGTTTCTCTCTGTGTGTGTGTGTGTGTGTCTGTCTCTATCTCTTTCTCTCTCTCTGAATGTTTCTCTTTTTCACCCTTCCTCTTGAATGTACACACACACACACCACACAAACAAACACACGAATGGCTAGTGGGCATTGAACTTTTTAGCCATTAGAACTCTTGAAAATAATCTAAACTATAGAGGGACTATAATCTCTATTAAAATAATGAAGTTACATATCCTTGAAGTAAGTTATAGATACCCTAGCATTCCAGCATTTATACTTCCTTGGAAAATACAGCAATAGGGGCAGCTAGGTGGCATAGAACACCAGACCTGGATCAAGCTGATCTGAATTCAAATGCAGCCTCAAACACTAACTGTCTGACCCTGGGAAACTTAATTAACTTCAATTACCTTCAAAAAAAAAAAAAAAAAAAGAAAGAAAAATATTAGGAATGTGATAAAAGAAAAAGAATTTCAGTTCTTTATTGAAGAAATGATCAATATCAGTAATTGTTTGGGATTTGATTTAGGCATTCAAAAAAGAATTTGTTGTTTTCTACCGCAGAAACACTTTTTAACCTAAATATATATATATATATATATATATATAGATATAGTATGTTATATTTCATTCTAAATTCAATTGATAACTTTAAAGTTTCCCTCCAAAAATCCTACTGGGGTATATTTGGTTATACTCCTACCAAATTTTTAAAAACTAAAAAAAAATTTAAAGACCTTGAAAAAATAAAATATTATTTCACATTGCTTTTTATATATCTTAATATCTAGCTGTTTCTAATAAATTTCACTTATATTGCTTCTGTGAAGATAAAACTACTCCTATGTATTCTTGCTTTGTCACTTATACTGAAAAGAATCTTTATCTTTAGGTAGTAAGCCACTTTCAACCCTAGAGCTGAAAAAGGATCCCAGAGGCCATCTAGTCCAACCCTCTTAATTGACAGATAAAGAAAATAAAGAGTCAAAAAAGTTAAATCAAAGGGATAGTAACTGATAAAATATAGGATTTTGAGCCCAGGTCCTTTGAATTCAAAGTCACTTTCAATGCTGCCTCCCCTATTTTGAAGAGACAATAGGCAGCTCTATTTAATTTGAATGTAGGACGAATCATTATTATTTACATTCTTCTCAATGTTAAAGTCATTCCTTGGAAGAGGAAAAAAGTCTCTAGGTAATAATATCAACATTTTTAGACTGCTAGGATATTACTTTATACACACACACACACACACACACACACGTATATATGTGTATCCATATAAAAATATATGTATGTATGTATGTATATATGTGTATATATATGTATATATATATATATACAAACACAAATACCACAATACATATAAACACACACATATATATATATATATATATATATACATAGGCATATGCATACAGTTTTAATTTTTCCAGTTACATGTAAAACTTTTTTTACATTTGTTTTTAAAACTTGGAGTTCCAGATTCTCTCCCTCTTCCCTCCACTACCAAGAAGGCACATATGAAGTTACACTAAACATTTCATAAAAGTCATGTTATGAAAGAAAACAGATCCCCCTGAAAAAAAATACCTTAAGGAAAATAAAGTTTTAAAAAAGTATACTTCAATCTGTATTCAGACATAATCAGTTCTTTTTCTATGTATGGATAGCATTTTTGATCATAAGTTCTTCAGAATAGTCTTGGATCATTGTATTGCTGAGAATAGCCAAGTTATTCACAGCTGATCATCAGAGTATTACTTATTGCACTGAAAAAGCCTTGCCTACAATGTATCTTCCAAATGCCCAATGTTGATTTCTATACTAAGAAATCTCCCCAATTATTTCACATTTCTATTTTTTTTCATTTTTTTATTATAGCTTTTTATTTACAAAATATATGCATAGGTAATTTTTCAACACTGACCCTTGCAAAAAATTCTATTGCAACTTTTCCCCTCCTTCCTCCCACCTCTCCTCTAGATTGCAGGTAGTCCAATACATGTTAAATATGTTAAAGTATATCACATTTCTATTTTCAAAAAATATATAAAGACTTGCAGCTATTTGGCACTCACAATGGGAGTCTAAGGTCCACATATATATTTTTATATCTATTTTTAAGTGAGAAAAAAAAATTTGAGTGAATTTCCCAGACTTACCAATTCAGGGGCACACAGCTAAAGACAAATATACAAATGGTGCCCTCCTTGTTTGTGAAATCTAAAGCATACTAGATAATTTAGATCATTTTAGACCCCAAAGTCTTTTCTAAAGTAGGATTTACTTTCCAGTCCAAAGAAAAGACATTTTATTCTAAAAAAGTTTCTTATTCTAAAAAGTAGTAAATTAAATCAGTTTAACCACAGGGTCATGAATCATTTTTGTATTTCACTTTAGCTGGGCAGTAATTAAGTGGCTTTGGAAAACCTCAAGTTTCTTCATTTATAAATTAGCCAAGTTAAGAAGAAAGAATTCCCTTTATGACACCCACTTCTTGTCAATGGTAAATGCAATCTTATGGTTTGTTACAGTTATAATGTGCATTTCTAATTACCGTATATACTTGAGTATAAGCTGAGTTTTTCTGCCCAATTTTTGGGCAGAAAATCCCCTCCTCGGCTTATACTCAAGTCACTAGATAAAACATGTGTAAATATCCCTTTGAATGCCCCCCTGCTATGTAGTATACAGCATGAGAGCTGACTGTGATACTACAGGGCCGGCCGTTGCTACAGTGATGTGACTGTTCCTGTTGTATCACAGTCGGTAACCGGACTGTATACTAAAGCTGGCACCCGCTCTCCTCCTCTACAGGCACCGGTGTGCTATCTAAACCTTATATTCGGGCCGGCTTATCCTCGAGTATATACGGTAATAACATTTAATGCAGGTTTAGACAGTCCTTGTTTTATTTCCCTTAATTTTAAAGAAACATCTTAAGGGTTTTAGTTTTCCCTTTTCTCTCTCCAGCTCATACCCCGCTGCCCAAGACTTCCCCAGTCTTGCACCTTTTTACATACCAATTCACAAGTCTAATAAGTTGTATGGAATGTTTCTACTTTAAATTGTCAGTGTTGAGAACTTTATTTCATTTGTTGCCTGTTCTTTTAGAAGAAGTAATGGAATTTCAGATGTCTAAGATTCTGTCTTGGATTCTCAAAGATGTATTTGGGAAGTAGGGGATAAATCCCAAGTTCATCAATAATTTAGAAAATCCAAAACAGACAGCTTAAATTCAAAAGTTTTTCATCTGATACTGAATGCCCCAAAATTAAGAGGCTAAGAGTTCCCAAGAGATCATTCCAAAGAAATAGATTCTATAACAAACAGAATAAAAGAAAGGGAATGTGGGGTGGTGTATGGAGACTAACCTGAGGGTCAGAAAGATCTGGATTTGGGTCCTGCCGCTGGCACATATTGGCTGTATAGTCCTGAGCAAATCACTTAACCCCTCAAGGTTCTATAGAGACATTTGTCTAAGACTAAATTGCAGAGAAAGTACCAGTTACAGAGTTTACTGACTTAACCTTTTTTTTTTTTTTTAAATAATAGCATCAAAATATATGCATATGTTTTCATCATTCACCCCTGCAAAACCTTATGTTCCATATTTTTCTCCCTTCTTTGCCCTGTACAGTCCCCAAGACAACAAAGTAATCCAATATACATTAACCACGTGCAATTCTTCTATACATATTTCTACATTTATTATCCACATTATGATCCACAAATCAGATCAAGAAAGGAAAAAATATGAAAAAAAAAGTTAACTTTTAGTCTTTCTTTTCTGTACTGCCTTCTTTTAGGAAGAAAGAGAAGGTATAAGATTCTATCAGCATACTAAATATTTGATAAATGGAATTTGTCTTCTAAAAGAGACTGTAGTGAAGAGTTACATCTTTTCTGCCCAATAAGCTCCTTCCTGATAGCAGCTCAGGGGCTCACAGATAAATGTATAGAATCCACAAGCTGGCTAACTACATTAAAGAACTACTTTATCGGAAGCCCTGAAAAAAATTGATATGGCAAACGTTAAGTTTATTGATTTCTGATTTGGAGTTAGAAAGGGACAAAGAGATAGCTTTGGCCAAAGTCTCAGACATAATGGGGAGCAGGTCTAGGATCTGGCCCAGCTCCTTTCAAGTATACCTTTTTTTTTTTTTTTTCCTGAGGCAATTGGGGTTAAGTGACTTGCCCAGGGTCATACAGAGAGGAAGTGTTAAGTATTTGAGGCCACATTTGAACTCAGGTCCTCCTGATTTCAGGGCTGGTGCTCTATCCACTGCGCTACCTAGCTGCCCCACATTCAGCCTCTCTTAAATGATATCACCAATTAAAGCAATTTCCCTTACTTCTTTCTGTTATTGGTATGGGACCTAGCAAATATTTCATACTTCATCTTTACTCAGTGACCCACTGAATTGTACCTACCAAGTCTGGCTTGAGTCGAAAAGTCAGGGGAAGGGAGTAACACAGAGCATACAGGGTTGTAAACAGTGCAGAGCTCCAAGACTGCTGGACCTCCCGACTCCTTGGAATGAGATGAGTCGTGTACTAGAAGGAAAGGAAAAACCCAACTCTACTGTTATATTGCCATCACAGTGAAATATTACCACTTCCTAGCATCAGCATGAATCACTCTTTTTGCTTAATCTTCTTTTCTTGTCTAAGCAATTCCAAAACACAAAGCTCATTTTATTCACTTACTTGAGTGGAACATACCTAACTGGCCTATGACTGAAAAGTGTTAGAATTCTAAGTTTCTACATAAAGCAACATTTAAAATTCATAAATAAGCCTGCAAGATTCTTTGGGCTTGAAGAAATCCTATCCCCCCTCCCCCGCCCCCCCCAACAGTATTTTATTTTTCCAAATATATGCAAATATATTTTCCAACATTCACCTTTGCAAAACCTTGTGTTCCAAATTTTCCTCCTTCTCTTCTTCCCTCCTCCTTCCCCAAGAAAGTAAGCAATCCTATATAGGTTAAACAAGCAATTCATTTAAACATATTTCCATATTCATCTTGCTGTGCAAGAAAAATCAGATCAAAAAGGAAAAAAAAATTCACAAGGAAAAAACCCCAAGCAAACAAATAACAACAAAAGTGAAAATACTATGTTTTAATCATAGTTCTTTCTCTGGATATAGATGGCATTTTTCAACCCAAATCTATTAAAATCTCCTTAAATCACCTCCTTTTTGAAAAGATCCACGTCCATTACAGTTGATCATCACATAATCTTGTTGCTATTGAGTACAATGTTCTCTTGGTTCTATTCACTTGATTCAGCCTCAGTTCATGTAAGTCTCTCCAGGCTTTTCCTGAAATCAGCCTGCTCATCAGGAAATGCTAATCTTTAAAGCACAAATAAGAATTCCTCTCCCACCTTCTTCAAATGCCAGTGACTTAACACATTTGACCTTAACACATTTCTACAGTCACAGAATCATAGAATTTCAGAGTTGTCCATCTAGTCCAAAATATTCTTGAAAAATAATCCCCTTTAAAACATACTAGGAGGGCACAGTACATAGAGGGCAGCTGGGCCTGAAATCAGGAAGATTCATTTTCCTGAGTTCACAGCTGGCCTCAGACACTTAATAGCTAGTCAAGTCACTTAATGCTGCTTGCCTCAGTTTCCTCATCGGTAAAATGAACTAGAAAAGAAAACAAAAGCTCCCTCCAGAATCTCTGCCAAGAAAACCCCAAATGGGGCCACAAAGAATTACAACTAAATAACAACAACAAAAATCCTGAACAAATGGTCATTTAGCCTTTGCTTCAAGAGCTCCCATGAAGGAGACTTACTACTTCCTAAAAAAGTTCATGTTACTTTTGGATTGCTCTAAGCATTAGCAAGTTTTTCCTTAAATCACCAATCCTAAATTTGACTTGCTGTAATTTCCACCCTTTGATCCCTAGTTACATCCTCCAAGGATAAGCAGCACAAGTCCATTCCTTCTTCTAAGTGAAACTTGTCAAATAACTAAGGTAGCTATAAATGTCACCTGTGAGTCTTCTCTTTATATGTCACCCCCAGTAGGAAATGAACTCCTTCAGAACTGGGACTGTCTTACTTTTGTATATATATCCTTAGCTAAATCAGCACAAATTATGATGGCTATACCAATAATATAAAATTATAAATATTTAGTAACAGTAAACTTTTAAAATGTATTTTATTATATATTAAGAACAGAATGTTTGATATCTTGATTAATTCAGCAAGGTTATATGTAGTGATATTTAAAACCAATTATTTAAATTTCTTACTTTTGTCTATTTGAAATTAACATTAAAATTTAGCTACTTTATAAATATAAACTTACTTTTTTATGAGTAGAAAAATTCTTTTTTACTTTGAAAATCATTTGACATGTTCAGTGGTTGATTGACAGATTAAGCAAATATATTAAACTTAATATTATTAAAAATCACAAATAAATCATAGCACAGAACTTTGCACAGAGTAAGTAGTAATAATCTGTAGTTTAAGTGATACAGCAGGTAGAGAACTGGGCCTGGAATTGGGAGTTCAAATTTGTCCTCAGACAATGCATATCCTTGGGTAAATCATTTCAATTCTGTTTCAGTTTCCTCATCTGCAAAATGGGGACAACAAATAATATTTCTCTTTCAGGGTTATTGTGAGGATCATATAAGATAATATTTGTAAAGCACTTAGCACAGGTATCTGACACATATAAATGGTAATTATTACTATTATTATTGGATCCTTCCTTCATTCTCATCTCCGGTCTATGTATTCCCAATTATGGCATTCCATGATGGAATAAGGGAATAAGAGAAAAGATATGAGGCTCAATCTCCTCCAATAGGGAAGCTTCCTGATTAGTAGTGGGCTTTTAGCACTCTGCTCTATTGTTACATGTTAAGTTATAACTACCTTTTCTACCAAGATTCAAAAATAGAGAACAGGCATAAAGAATTATAAAAACAAGTTCATCTTATACTCTTAAAAAAAGCATGTAATATGCCTCTAAAAATACACCCAAATGAGTATTTCTTCACACATATGTATTGCTACATATTTAATGTAGTATAGAAGAGGTGGTTTGTACAATCAGAAAGGAGAAATTTCATTTCTTTTCCTTTTATAAGCCTATAGAAATTAAGAGAATAAGGTTTAATATTACTTTCTGGCACTAAAGTACATTTCTTTCCACCTTCCTTTGAAGGACTCAAGGCATTGAATTACTGTACCTGAAGTGACCATTCAACTCGTACGTAATCAATAGATGAATAAGCATTCAGGAAGCCCCCCACTATATCCCAAGCACTATGCTAAGTGCTTTTTACCAATATTATCTCATTTGATCCTCACACAATTCTGTGAGGTAGGTACTATTGTTATCCTCATTTTATAGTTGAGAAGACTGAGGCAAACAAGTTAAAGGACTTGTAGGAAGGCTGAATTTGAACTCAAGTCCTCCTGACTCCAAGCTCAATGTCTTCTCTACTATGCCATCAGCTAGCTCTGAAAACCAACTATTTTTCAAACCATGAGCTGCAAAAATAAGATAGGCAAAATACTTTTAAAGGAATTTTATCTGCATTTATGCAAAGAGATAATTTGCTGGAAATATGATAAATAGAATACTATTGTTATCAAAAATAAAACTCCAGGTTAATGAGGATTCATATTATCACTACTACAATAACTACTCTGAGATTAGTGTTTATGATTTTTCCCTAATGAACTTTTAACAACTGTGATTATTTTTATGCTCATGATATTCTATTTGCCTCCTAAATTTTATCTCCATTTGGCTAATAATGTTTTGTCTATTAGCTCTTTTCAGCAATTCAGTGATCCGGGACATTTCCAATAGACTTGGGGTGGAAAATGCCATCTGTATCTAGAGAAAGAACTATGGAGACCAAATGTGGATCAAATTATAGTATTTTCACTTTTTTTGGTAGTTTGTTTTCTTTTTCTCTCATGGTTTTTTCCTTTTTTGGTCTGATTTTTTTTTTTACACAACATGACAAATATGAAAATATATTTAGATGGATTGTAGACATTTAGCCTATATCAGATTGTCTTGGGGAAGGATGAGAAGGAAGGGAAGGAGAAAAAAATTGGAATTCAAAACCTTACAAAAATGAATGTTGTAAAACTAAATACTATCGAATGAAAAAAAAACATTTCTACCAAAAAGAATATTTTGTCTAAATGTTTAAAAGCTATGAGCTCGTGAGCAGCAAATGAGAAAAATGAGCAAATGAACAGTTCATTAGTGGCCTATAGCAGTAGTTCTTAAAATGTAATCCAGAGAATCATGGGGGGGGGGGGGGGGAGTGTCTCTGAAACCCTTTTGGAGGGTCTAAAAATTCAAAATTAATTTTATTTCTAATATAGTAAATATTTATAAATATAATCCCACATGCACAAAAACTCTTTGGACATATCTCAATAATGTATAATAGTATTAAAATAGTGAGAACAAGTTTGAAAACCAGTGGCTTAGGGAAGGCCTTCTAAGACGGACAATCTAGGTTTCCTTTCCCATCTCAGCTACTAAAATATAAACTCCCTAGACTAATAGGGTCTGTTTAGTGAGGACTGATATGAACAAGGATCCTAGTCTTGGCTTTGACAGGCTCCTTCCTTCAGAACTCAATCATGTGAAAAGCAAGAATACTTTGTGAGGCAAAGGGCAATCATCTGGAGGACAAAGGAAAATGGCTGGAACCCATCCTGTAGAGAAGCAAAGGGGCTGTACGAACTTAAGATTTAAAAAGTTTTTCTAGGGTCAAATCAGTATAAAAGCTGTTCTGAAACTCCACTAAAGCCTCCTTGATATAAAACTCAAAGTAACTGTGGTGGATAAGTTTTCTTGTTTATCAGGATGGTAGCCGGGCTCTGCTGGTCTCCTAACAATATTTACTTAGTTATACTGCTTGAAATTCTACAGAGTTTTATTTGAAATATTTTAAAATTCAAATGAGGAATTCCAAGCTAGTCATAATTTCCCATTAATTAGTTTAACTAAATTTGTTTCTTTCTACTACCTGAGATCCACTTATCTGAAGAAAGGACAGAAGGAGGAGAGATGATTTGCAACATGTATTATGGAGGCAAGAAAGGACTGGGGAACAAGTTGTTGGTATGATGGCAAAAAGACAACGAGGGCACATGCTAATTACTGGACAAAGGAGAGGGCATTTGAGGAAAGAAGGGGAGCAAAAAGGCATCATAAATTTCTGCTGCTTCTTAATTTTTCCTTTTTACAGATGCCTGATAGGAAAACTTGACTCCAAAACTGGAGAGACCTCAGGGAAACACAAGGGTATTGTGGCTCTTCTCTTTGGGAAATGGAATCCAGAATCCAGTTTGCCTATCCCATCCATCATTCTATGGACTCCTACCATGAGATGGAAAGAACATTTAGATATCCTGGGTTCAAATAACCACTCCATCATCTTTACCGCTTATCTGAGATTCCATTTCCATTTCCTTAGCTATAAAAGGATGTGCCTGCACTAGATAATATTTAAAATTCCAACCAATTCTAGAATACTATGATTAATTAAAATACAGTATTTTTAAAAAATGAAACTGAGTGGAGTATAAAGGAAAAAAAAGCCCTACTGTTTTATTTATTCAAGGAATTTGTCATCTAAGTATACAAATACATGACCTTGAATATATCTGAAAACATATTCTTTTAGCCTTGGGCAGTTATAACAGGTAGGAATAGAAAAGGAGAATGAAGGAATCTAAGACTGAAGAAAGAGGAGAGGTAAGGAGACAGTTGCTCTGTTTAAGACCAAGTCCTCCTTTTTCCTCTTATTCCATGATCGCAAACTCCCCATGATAGCACTGGGATGAGTGCTCCTTCCATTGCATGATGCACAAGAAAACAAGGAAAATCAGAGCCCCTCAGTGATGAAATGCACAGATCATGTGCATGCAATGCAGTCAGCTCTAGTTCACCCAGGACTTCAGCGGGTATGGATAACTCAAAAGGGTTGACTAGGAAGACCTTCACTACCTGTGATGGTTTGCAATTTAATACGTGGGTAATAGTACTGGATACCCTCCTGATATTCTTCCCAATTCTAGATTCCTCAGGAAGTGGCAAGCAGACAGCTTCTTCCTCCTCCACCCTCTCCCCCAACTCCCCCCAACCCCCGTCTTTTTTTTTTTTTTTTTAACCACTCCCAGCCAAGCCCCTTCCAGAACTGAGCAAACCAAATTCTACAGGGAGTTTACTGGGTGTGGATTGAGTAAATGCCTAAACCTTTTTTGTTGTTGTTTGAAACCTCCATCCTAAAAAGCTGTTCTCCCAATGTGCCCTCCTCTTGCCAACAACCAGTGGGCAATATTCCTCTAGGAAAGGACTTATAATGAAGGTTTATCTCCCTGTAAGGAAGTGTTCTATATCTATTCAGTATAATACGTGTATGCATATTTATATGTGCATACATATATACACACATTCATATCTGGGTATAACATATATGTTTAGAATGACACGACTTGTATTATTATATTCTCATATGTAACTCCCTCAATGAGAGTAGAAGCATCATAATTTTGCTTAATAACGTCCTCGGAATCTAGCATAGTAACTTGCAACACTCCCACAATAAACATGTGTTAATCAGCTAATTAAACAGATATAATTGGCTAATTTTATATATATATATATTATATATACATATATATATATAATATATATATATATATACACACACAGAGAGGGGGGGTATGCTAGATGGTATCAGTAGGAAGATTTTCAACTGGAATTAAGTATGGGTAAGAATAGTAAAAATTTAATGGGGAACAGAACGTGTCTATAGAATGTGAAGATTTTTTTTTAAATAACTTTTTATTGATAGAACCCATGTGAAGATTTCTTGAACCTTAATGGAATGTTAAATAAAACACTAATTAATAAACCAGCTAGCTGGTGCAGTGAAAAATGTGCTGGGCTTGGAATTCTTCCTGAGTTCAAATCTGACTTCAGATACTCACTAGCTAAATTTCACCCTGTTTGCCTCAGTTTCCTCATCTGTAAAATGAGGTGAAGAAAGAAATAGCAAAGCACTCCAGTATTTTGCAATGAAAACCCCAAATGGGATCCATGAAGAGTCTGACCATGACTGAAACAACTAACCACACTATATGAACACTAATAATTTAAAGAGTATGCTTCAAAATGACAATACTGCTAAAAACCACAGAATTCTCTGGAAGTAAATTCATGACATAAATTAAATAGTATATCCTAGTAATTTATGTGGAAATTATTTTTACCAAGGAATCCTGATGGCATAAACCACAAAAGAACAATTCGTTGGTCTATGAAATCATTCTTTGATCTTACCAATTCCTGCAATTCACTGCAATTAATTTATTCTTTTTATGAAGGCAACATTATTATAGAACTCTGAAAACACTAAGAAATCTTTACTTGATGTAACAACCAAACGAAATGATTAAATAAACTTTATATAGTCAAGTGGTTTTTGTTATCTTTTGCAACTGTTTTTAAAATGGCATCATATGTAATAGATATTCCAAAACAAACTATGTCAGACTGTCTATGATTAAAAGTGATTATCTGAATGATTCATTATTACATCTCATGAGTGGTATGTTGCAATAGCTGACTTTTATATGGTACTTTAAATATATTATCTCATTTGATTTTCATAAGAACCTTCTAGGGTAGGTATACAAGTATTATTAGCTTCATTTTACAGATGACAAAACTGAGACTCAGGTTATTAACAACAATTTTATTAACAATAAGTCATGATAAAGATGTTGAAAGATAGATAAGAAAGCTATGCATTTTACATTTGGGAGATGACATGCAGTAATGCATAAAAGTGGGAAAGACATACCCAATAGGAATGGCTGATAGTCCAGTTTGGCTGGAATGTGAATGATGGAAAATAAGATGAAATGAAACTGAAAATATAGAATAGAGCCAAATTGTGGAAGATCTTAAATGACACAATAAGGAGATCATATTTTATGCTATAGCCCAAAGTTTCTTAAACTGTGGGTCAAGACCCCATACAGGGTCATGTAGCTGAATGTGGGAGTTGCAAAAAATTTGACAACAATAAAAGGTTATCAAATATTCTATGAAGTTTGAATTTTTTGTTAAAAAAAAAAGCACATCCATCTAATTAATAGGCAAATCTGCTTTAATCTTTAACAAATGGTAAAATTACATATACACCAAAGAATTGTTTTTAAAGTTTTTATGATCCATTATTAGCATATGTACAATTTGTATATTAATTTTATAAACCTATATATCTGATGTTGCATAAAAATTTCTTGGGCAAAAAGGGGTCTTTAGAGAAAAAAGTTTAAATAGCCCTACTATAGCCAGTAGAAGACACTGAGGAATTTTTAGCAGACGAGTAAAATAATTAGACTTGTCCATAAGCAGAATTATTTTGATGGTTACTTGGAGAATGGATCTGAGGGGATCTGAATGGATCTGGAAGCAGACCAACCAATATAATTACTACAAGTTTTAGGTGAGGACCTATATCATAGTGGTATCAGATGGATAGAGAGAGGGACAGAGTTGAGAGAGATTGCTGCACAGGATCCAGCAGTTTATTAGATGAGAAATGAAAGATCAAGGAGAAGCCAAAGATAATTCCAAGATTTCAAGCCTGGATGACTGGGAAGAAGATGATGTCATCATCTTAGACATGCTGGGTTTGACTACATGCCAGGTATCCAGTAGAAATGTAAAACAGGCAACTGAAGATACAATAATGAAACCCAGGGAGATGATAAAGCATGTCTATGTGTATATATGTGTGTGAGCACATACATATACACACATTTCTAGCATGCATATGTGTACATATACAAATACAAACATATAATAGACATACACAAATATACAACACTTCTATCTTCATCACACACTATACACACACACACACACACACACACACACACACACACACACACACACAAAGCCTCTTTGGAAATCTGCACAGAATTGAAACTGAATTCACCCCTAAAAGAGGGCATAATAGTGTCAGGGACACTAGAGTAGGGAAGAAACAAGACTGAACCAAGAAGAACAGCATCATTAAGGTCAAGATGAAAAGGCAGGACTCAGGAGAGGAGGGTGATCAGTGGTGTCAAAAGCTATAGAGATGGAGGGTATGTTATCTTGTATATATGGTATGTCCCTTGCATATAGTACATCTTTAATAAGTGTTTGAAAGATTGATCAATTCATGACATTGAATGTACCCTGAGAAAAACCTTTGAATTAGTCATTAAAAAGCTATTTGGGAAAGCAGTTTCAGTAGATTGGTGAGGTCAGAAGCCAGATGACTAGAGATTGAGAAGTGAAGCATTTTTTTTTTTTTCTTTGTACATTTTTCCTTTTTTTTTTTTTTTTAAATTTTTTATTTAATAATTACATTATATTGACACTCATTTCTGTTCCGATTTTTTTTTTCCCCTCCCTCCCTCCACCCCCTCCCCTAGATGGCAAGCAGTCCTTTATATGTTGGATATGTTGCAGTATATCCTAGATACAATATATGTTTGCAGAACCGAACAGTTCTCTTGTTGCGTAGGGAGAATTGGATTCAGAAGGTATAAATAATCCGGGAAGAAAAACAAAAATGCAGATAGTTCACATTCGTTTCCCAGTGTTCTTTCTTTGGGTGTAGCTGCTTTTGTCCGTCATTTATCAATTGAAACTCAGGTCTCTTTGTCAAAGAAATCCACTTCCATCAAAATATGTCCTCATACAATATCGTTGTCGAAGTGTATAATGATCTCCTGGTTCTGCTCATTTCACTTAGCATCAGTTCATGTAGGTCTCTCCAAGCCTCTCTGTATTCATCCTGCTGGTCATTTCTTACAGAACAATAATATTCCATAACATTCATATACCACAATTTACCCAGCCATTCTCCAATTGATGGGCATCCATTCATTTTCCAGTTTCTAGCCACTACAAACAGGGCTGCTACAAACATTTTGGCACATACAGGTCCCTTTCCCTTCTTTAGTATTTCTTTGGGATATAAGCCCAATAGAAACACTGCTGGATCAAAGGATATGCACATTTTGATAATTTTTTGGGCATAATTCCAGATTGCTCTCCAGAATGGTTGGATTCGTTCACAACTCCACCAACAATGCATTAGTGTCCCAGTTTTCCCGCATCCCCTCCAACATTCATCATTATTTTTTCCTGTCATCTTAGCCAATCTGACAGGTGTGTAGTGGTATCTCAGAGTTGTCTTAATTTGCATTTCTCTGATCAATAATGATTTGGAACACTCTTTCATATGAGTGGTAATAGTTTCAATCTCATCCTCTGAAAATTGTCTGTTCATATCCTTTGACCATTTATCAATTGGAGAATGGCTTGATTTCTTATAAATTTGAGTCAGTTCTCTATATATTTTGGAAATGAGGCCTTTATCAGAACCTTTAACTGTGAAAATGTTTTCCCAGTTTGTTGCTTCCCTTCTAATCTTGTTTGCATTAGTTTTATTTGTACAAAGGCTTTTTAATTTGATGTAATCGAAATTTTCTATTCTGTGATCAGTAATGGTCTCTAGTTCATCTTTGGTCACAAATTTCTTTCTCCTCCACAAGTCTGAGAGATAAACTATTCTATGTTCCTCTAGTTTATTTATAATCTCGTTCTTTATGCCTAGGTCATAGACCCATTTTGATCTTATCTTGGTATATGGTGTTAAGTGTGGGTCCATGCCTAATTTCCGCCATACTAATTTCCAATTATCCCAGCAGTTTTTATCAAATAATGAATTCTTTTCCCAGAAGTTAGGGGCTTTGGGTTTGTCAAACACTAGATTGCTATAATTGACTATTCTGTCTTGTGAGCCTAGCCTTTTCCACTGATCCACTAATCTATTTCTTAGCCAATACCAAATGGTTTTGGTGACTGCTGCTTTATAATATAATTTTAGATCAGGTACAGCTAGGCCACCTTCATTTGATTTTTTTTTCATTAATTCCCTTGAGATTCTCGACTTTTTATTGTTCCATATGAATTTTGTTGTTATTTTTTCTAGATCAATAAAATATTTTCTTGGAAGTCTGATTGGTATAGCACTAAATAAATAGATTAGTTTAGGGAGTATTGTCATCTTTATTATGTTCGCTCGGCCGATCCAAGAGCACTTAATATTTTTCCAATTATTTAAGTCTGACTTTATTTGTGTGGAGACTTTTTTATAATTTTGCTCATATAATTCCTGACTTTCCTTTGGTAGATAGATTCCCAAATATTTTATGGTATCAACAGTTATTCTGAATGGAATTTCTCTTTGTATCTCTTGCTGTTGGGTTTTGTTGGTGATGTATAAAAATGCTGAGGATTTATGGGGATTTATTTTGTAGCCAGCTACTTTGCTAAAATTATGAATTATTTCCAATAGCTTTTTGGTAGAATCTCTGGGGTTCTCTAGGTATACCATCATATCATCTGCAAAGAGTGATAGTTTGGTTTCCTCATTGCCTACTCTAATTCCTTTTATATCTTTCTCGACTCTTATTGCCGAGGCTAGTGTTTCTAATACGATATTAAATAATAATGGTGATAGTGGGCAACCTTGCTTCACTCCAGATCTTACTGGGAAAGGTTCCAGTTTTTCCCCATTGCATATGATGCTTACTGATGGTTTTAAATATATGCTCCTGACTATTTTAAGGAAAAGTCCATTTATTCCTATGCTCTCAAGTGTTTTTATTAGGAATGGATGTTGGATTTTATCAAATGCTTTTTCTGCATCTATTGAGATGATCATGTGGTTTTTGTTTGTTTGGTTATTGATATAGTCAATTATGCTAATAGTTTTCCTAATATTGAACCAGCCCTGCATTCCTGGTATAAATCCTACTTGGTCATAGTGTATTATCCTGGTGACAATTTTCTGTAATCTTTTTGCTAATATTTTATTTAAGATTTTAGCATCAATATTCATTAGGGAGATTGGTCTATAATTTTCTTTCTCTGTTTTCAGCCTACCTGGTTTAGGTATCAGTACCATATCTGTGTCATAAAAGGAGTTTGGTAGGACTCCTTCAATCCCTATTTTTTCAAATAGTTTATATAACATTGGAGTTAATTGTTCTTTAAATGTTTGGTAGAATTCACATGTAAATCCATCTGGTCCTGGGGATTTTTTCTTAGGGAGTTGATTGATAGTTTGTTCTATTTCTTTTTCTGAGATGGGACTGTTTAGGATATTTACTTCTTCCTCTGTTAGTTTGGGCAAGCTGTATTTTTGGAGGTATTTTTCTATTTCATTTAAGTTGTCGAATTTATTGGCATAAAGTTGGGCAAAGTAACTCCTAATTATTGCTCTAATTTCCTCTTCGTTAGTGGTGAGTTCTCCCTTTTCATTTTTAAGACTAACAATTTGATTTTCCTCTTTCCTTTTTTTAATCAGATTTACTAAGGGTTTGTCTATTTTGTTGGTTTTTTCATAGAACCAACTCTTAGTTTTATTAATCAATTCAATAGTTTTTTTACTTTCAATTTTATTGATCTCACCTTTTACTTTTAGAATTTCAAGTTTAGTGTTTGACTGGGGGTTTTTAATTTGTTCCTTTTCTAGCATTTTTAATTGCAAACCCAATTCATTGACCTTCTCTTTCTCTATTTTATACAAATAGGCCTCTAGAGATATGAAATTTCCCCTTATTACCGCTTTGGCTGCATCCCATACATTTTGGTATGATGTCTCATTATTATCGTTTTCTTGGGTGAAGTTATTAATTATGTCTATGATTTGCTGTTTTACCCAATCATTCTTTAGTATGAGATTATTTAGTTTCCAATTATTTTTTGGTCTACTTCCCCCTGCTTTTTTGTTGAATGTAATTTTCATTGCATCGTGGTCTGAAAAGGATGCATTTACTATTTCTGCCTTACTACATTTGAGTTTGAGGTTTTTATGTCCTAATATATGGTCAATTTTTGTATAGGTTCCGTGAACTGCTGAAAAGAAAGTGTATTCCTTTCTGTCTCCATTACATTTTCTCCAGAGATCTATCATATCTAGCTTTTCTAGTATTCTGTTTACCTCTTTGACTTCTTTCTTATTTATTTTCTGGTTTGATTTATCTAATTCTGAGAGTGCAAGGTTAAGATCTCCCACTATTATAGTTTTACTGTCTATTTCTTCTTGCAGCTCTCTTAGTTTCTCTTTTAAGAATTTAGATGCTACCCCACTTGGTGCATATATGTTTAATATAGATAGTGCTTCATTATCCATGCTACCCTTTAGCAAGATATAGTGTCCTTCCTTATGTCTTTTAATTAGGTCAATTTTTGCTTTAGCTTGATCTGAGATCAGGATGGCTACCCCTGCTTTTTTGACTTCACCTGAAGCATAGTAGATTTTGCTCCAACCTTTTACCTTTAACCTGCATGTATCTCCCCGCTTCAGGTGTGTTTCCTGTAAACAACATATTGTAGGATTCTGGCTTTTAATCCATTCTGCTAACCGCTTCCTCTTTATGGGGGAGTTTACCCCGTTCACGTTTATGGTTAGAATGACCAATTCTGTATTACTTGCCATCTTGTTAACCCCGGTTTATGCTTTCCTCCCTTCTTTCCCCTTTCCCCCCCTTCCAAGTATTAAGCTTGTGAGCACCCCTTGCTTCTCACAGCCCTCCCTTTTTAGTGTCCCTCCCCCCGCCTTAGAGTTCCTCCCCCTATCTTACCCCTTTCTCTCCCAGTTCCCGTATTCCCTTCCGCTTAGCTTATTCCTTCCCTTTCCATTTTTCCCTTCTCACTTTTCAATGAGATGGGAGAAGTTTCACCATAGATTGAATATGTCTTAAGATTTTTCACTTAAAGCCAATTCTGAAGGCAGTAAGATACCCACTATATTCATCCCCCTCCATTCTTTCTCTCAGATATAATAGGTTTCCTATGCCTCTTCATGAGATGTACTACCCCCACTTTACCCTTTTTCTGGTACAATGTCCTTTCCACATCAATTTCTAGAACAAGGTATACATGTATTCTTTATACATCTATATAGTCGAAATATAGTTCCCAAGATTAATCTTTACCTTTTTAGATTTCTCTTGAGTTCTATATTTGTAGATCAAACTTTTTGTTAAGTTCTGGTTTTTTCATCAGAAATAGATGAAATTCACTTACTTCGTTGAATGTCCATCTTCTTCCCTGGAAAAAGATGCTCATTCTCGCTGGGTAAGTTATTTTTGGTTACATACCAAGTTCCTTAGCCTTTCGGAATATCATATTCCAGGCCCTTCGATCTTTTAATGTGGATGCTGCCAGATCCTGGGTGATCCTTATTGTGGCTCCTTGATACTTGAATTGGGTTTTTCTAGCCGCTTGCAATATTTTTTCTTTCATCTGAGGGTTCTGGCATTTGGCCACTATATTCCTTGGTGTTTTGATTTTAGGATCCCTTTCAGTGGGTGATCGATGAATCCTTTCAATGTTTATTTTTTCCTCTGTTCCTATGACTTCTGGGCAGTTCTCTTTGATAATTTCCTGGAAGACAGTGTCCAGGCTCTTTTTTTCATCATGTTTTTCTGGGAGTCCAATGATTCTCAGATTGTCTCTCCTGGATCTGTTTTCCAGGTCTGTTGTCTTCCCCAGAAGGTATTTCACATTTTTCTCCATTGTTTGATTTTTTTGGATTTGCTTGACTGATTCTTCTTGTCTCCTCGAGTCATTCAATTCCACTTGTTCAATTCTGATTTTCAGTGAAGTATTCTCTTCACTCACTTTTTTAAAATCTTTCTCTAATTGTCCAATTGAGTTCTTTTGTTCTGTGGAATTTTTTTCCATTTCGCCAATTTTGTTTTTTAGAGAGCTGTTTTCTGTTTCCAGTTCACTAATCCTATTTTTCAAGGATTTTACTTCTTTATCCACTCTCTCTTTAACTTTCTCCAGGCTCTTTTGCCAAGCCTCCCTCTCCTTTTCCCAAGCCTCACTCTGCTTTCCCCATTTTTCTTCTAGCTCCCTTGTGAGAGCCTTTTTAATCACTTCTATGAGGTTCATCTGTGCTGAGGAACAGACGATCTCCTCCTTTGGGGAATCACCTGGGGACTGCCTGTTTTTAGTCTCCTCAGGATTTAGAGTCTGCTCTCTATCTGTGTAGAAGCTGTCAAGGGTTAAAGTCCTCTTCAGCTTCTTGCTCATTCTGTCTATTAATCAGAGACAAACTACCAAAGAAAAACAGAAAAAACTGGAGTCTTTCTTTGGGGGGGGGGCTGGGTGTGTTATCGAGCTTCCTCTACAGACTGCAGGGGGCAGCAGTGAGACACTAGCAGGACTGTGCTGCGCCTGCGCTCTGAGATCCCAAAGCGTGCTGAGTCACTGAGGGGGGGGAAGGGGGGGGCGGCCAGGTCCTGAGAGACTCCAGCTGTTTGCGGTTGTGTTCTTCAGCCCCGGTGTTTTTAGCTTCTCTGCTGGGCTGTTGACTTGCTGCAGGTTCCAAACCTGTAGCGAAGCTCTCCCCGCAGAGACGGCTACGATCACTCCCCACCCCCTCTCAGCTCTGCTCCCGTGCTCTCACTGCCGCAGCCCGCCGCCTGCGCCTGATCTAAAACCGCCCCAGCCCTCCAGTAAAGACAGACCTTTCTTGGCGGATCTCAAGGATGGCTTCTCTTGGTAACTATCTGTGGGTTTTTTTCAGTCAAGCATTGATTCAGAGGCTTGTAATGAAGTGGATAGTGAGAGAAAGCATGGAGCTTATGCAGCTGTGAGCCTCCTCTCCGCCATCTTAACCGGAAGTCGAAGTGAAGCATTTTTAAGCAACATCAAGAGAAAAATAAAATTATAGGCCTATTACATACACGAGGGAGTCCTGAGTGCAGTTCTGTATGGCACACATTCTAGGATGGATAGTTATAAAATGGAGAACATTGAGGAGGTGATAATCAGAATGGAGATGGAACTTCACAATATCAGAATGAGAAATAATGGGTGGAAGGTGCAGACAGATTTTGGTAAGACGTAGGGGAACAAATTTCTTTACGGGGAAAACCATTCAAAAGTACCACTGGCTGCCCATGGAGGTAATGGGTTCTTTCTTTCTCATTGGAGGTCTTTAAGATAAAACTGGAGGATCCATGTTGGGTCTGCTAGAGTGGGCATTCTCAGGCAGGTGTGTGTTGAACTGGATGGAATCTGGAGCTTGCTTTGGACTCTGAGATTCTATTATTCTGTGAAGGAGCAATCAGAAAATGGAGGCAGGAAAGGTACAAGTTTAGCAATGAAAGGAAACAGATTTGTAGCTTGAGGAAAGGACAAGGTCAAAGCAATTTTAAAAAATGTTTTTTAAGAATAGGTAAGATGAAGTTTCTCTCTTTGTCTTAGCTACACAAATAAGTTTACTAAGCAAATGAAGAAAGTGGGGGGAAAAAAAATCTCTGGTTAGAAAATGCCATGCACATCCAGAGAAAGATGGAGACCAAATGTAGATCATTTTTTGTAGAGTCACTTTTTGTTGTTGTTTGCTTGTTTTTTTCTTTCTCGTAGTTTTTTTCCCTTTTGATCTGATTTATCTTGTACAACATGACAAATATGGAAATATGTTTAAAAGAATTGTATATATTAACCTATATCAAATTGCTTGCTGAGGGAGGGAGAAAAATTTGGAACACAGTTTTATAAAAATGAATGTTGAAAATTATCTTCACATGTATTTAGAAAAATAAAATACTATTTTAAAAAATCTTAGGAGATATATTTAAGCTATTTAAGAGAACAGTTTTGGAAAAGCAACATATACCAAAGAAAATCAAAATTCCAGAACCTTGATAACAAGAGGTGATTCAGCTTCTTTGAAGACCATCAGCACTGTTTTTCTTCCATTATACTTTTGAATAGCTTTAACTGCTGGCCAAGTGTTTTTCTTATTTGGAATCTATACCAAACCTCCATTTAATTTCTGCCTGTTGCTTCTGGTATTGTCTTACTGGGTTAAGTACAACAAACCCATTTCTTCTCACACAATAACCCTTCACATACTTAAGACAGTTATCGTGGCCCTCATGAGTCTTCTCTTTTCTAAGCTAAATGCCCCCAGTTCCTTCAACCAATTTTCATATAATCAACTCTTACTGATATCCTTTATGATCCTGGTTGCCCTCTCTTGAATGCTTTCTAACTTATCAATGTCCTTACTAAACAGTTTAACTCAAAAGCAAAGTTCAGATGTAGTCTGACTAGAGCAGAGTTCTGTGGAACCAAAATATATTAGCAAATCATTGTATTCAATAAAATAGGCATTCATGAGACTCTCTTGATCAATATCTCGTTTTACTAGTTATAAAACAGAAAAACTGCAAAAGCAATTTTTTAAAATCCAGACTTTTCATTATTGCCTTCTACCCAATAATGTCAGGTTAATGACATTTTAATTTATATATCAAATCATTCTTCCTTCAGTTAAATTTCGTTATTACAACAAAGAAAAAGAAACTTTTTCAAAAGTAGAGACTAAATATATTACATGTACACATCATGGTTAACTTTTACAATATAACTGCTGAAGAATTTTTAAAAATCATGAGCTGCAACCCAGCTTACAGGAAGAAAAGCCGAAGAAACTGATCTATTTTTCATTATCGCTTGAAAAATTTTAAAGTAATATATCCCAGAAAAATCTAAGCTCAAAAATAAAAGGGCATAATGTTAAAACAAAGACAAATTGGATTTTTGTATATAGTATGTTAAGTTAGCGCCCCACCTTGTGGAAAAAATAGGTATTGTTAAATAAAATTCACTTATTGAGTCCATCATTTTGAATCATTCTATTTTTATGGTTAAAAAAAAATTCTGATGGCTCAAAGAAGAAATAACATATATACTCAATAGGGATATAGAAATATATCTTACCCTGCAGGAAAATAGGAGAGAAATGGGACATGAGAAAGGGGTATATGATAAAAGAAAGGGCAAACTGGGGAAGGGAGTGGTCAACACCAAAACATTTTTGAGGAGGGACAGAATGAGACGAGAGAGAGAATAAATGGGGAGAAATACAGTCAACAATTGTAAAAAGAATTTCGAAGCAAGTTTCTCTGATAAGGCCTCACTTCTCAAATATAGAGGGAAATGAGTCAAATGTATGAAAAATAAGAGCCATGCCCCAATTGATAGGTGATCAAATGATATTTTCTGTGTACAAAGGGCTATAAATTCATATATATCCTTTAACCAGACAACACTACTATTAGGCATGAATATTAAATGAGATTCAGGAAAAAAAAAAAGGAAAATGACCTATATGTACAAAAAATATTCATAACAGCTCTTTTCTTAGGGCAAAAAAATTAGAACTTAAGATGGTGCCCATCAATTTGGGAATGGTTCAATAAACTATGGTATGTGTTTGTGAGGGGATATTATTGTTCTATGGAAAATGATGAGCAGGATGCTTTCAGAAAAAAAAAAAACCAGACAAACTCTGGAAAGTCCTTCATAAACTCAAGCAAAGTGAAATGTACTGTATACAAAGTAATAGCAATATTCCTGGATGACCAGCTGTAAATGACTTTGCTGTTCTCAGTAGTATAATCATCCATGACTACTCTGAAGAACATATCCTATCCGTATCCAGAAAGGGAACTGATTATGTCTGAATATAGATTGAAGCATTCTTTCTTTCTCTCTATTTTTTTAAACTTAATTTTTCTTGAGGGTTTTTATTTTCCTTAGGGTAGGAAACCTATATTTTCTAACTTGACTTTTATGGAAATGTTTTGCATAACTTAACATGTAGTTTCTTAATTGTGGGTGGGAAATAAGGAAGAAAACCTAGAACTCAAAAATTTTAAAAACAAATATTAAAAAAAAGTTTTGTTTTTGAATGTAACCGGATAAAAATAATAAATAAAATAAAATATTTATAAAAATTTCAGAGGCACTGACAAAAAAATAACAAACATTCAAATTCTACACAATGTAGAAACTGATACTAACAGACAGATAAAAGTAGGACTAGAAAAAAAATCTGTGATAGAAAATCAAAATACATGTTGATAAATAAGAAGTAAATTGTTCTTCTGACCATAAATTGAATTCTTCCAGAGGCACAAATAATTCATTTTATTAGCCTACAAACATTTCATTATGATAAGTATAGTATTTTTTGGCCCAATAAGTTGTATGTTCATTTTAAAGTATTTTTCAACAACCTATAATTTCTATACAAGAACCAGTTGTGAGGTGAACCCTTAGGTATTTCCCAGCCCCAAAACAATTCTTATCCAAAATTGCTATGTAGTAGGTTTGTTTGAAATTGAATGAATTTTACTGTCAGAAATAAATACCAGCATACCATTCTCCATGATCCCCTGACCCTTTTGCTGAGATTTCAGTCCTTGCTCCCTCATCTCCCTTCCTCAGATTATTCTATCTTAATACTACTCTATATTTTCACTTAACCTTTCCTTTTCTCCCTCTGGTCTCAGCAAGAAGTGGCCCTTCCTCCTTGCCAAGACTGATCTTTTCACTTGTTCCCTTGATTCCATCTCTACAGAGACCATTTTTTTTTTTCCTCTTCTCATCTCTAATTTCATCCTTTTTAAACATACTCAGGTCTCCCCATCCTTTAAAAAAACAAAAAGTAGTGCTGCCTTGCTTCTCCTTCACACTCATTTTTTTCCCTCCAGGGCAAATTGCTCACAATTTTCTTGAAGGAATGTCTTGATCTCACTTTTATTCCATCATAATTTATCGTATACCCATTTACATGTGTTCATGCCCTACTGGAATGTAGTGTCCCTCAGAGCAGGGAACTAGGTCATCTTGTACAGACTAATGTAGAGGATATCACCACAATATCCTACGTATCCTTCTCTTCCTCTTTAATGGAGAGCTGTTGATGAGTCATTTCAGTCATGTCCAACTCTTCCTGACTTCATTTAGGATTTTCTTGGTAGAGATAATGGAGTGGTTTGCCATTTCCTTCTCCAGCTCATTTTACAGATGAGGAAACTGAGGCAAGCAGGGTTAAGAACTTGCTCAGGGTCACATAGTCAATAAGTGTCTGAGGTCAATTTGAAGTCAGAAAGATGAACCTTCCTGACTCCAAAACCCACCTATTCACATAAAACAGATACTTAATAAATATTTGCGGAATTAAATTCACTGCTTAAGTTTTAAAAGGGATAGTCTAAATTCATTAACCCCACTTTAGGGAGGCTCTAATTATTCAGAAGCTTTTCCAGACATCAAACTTAAGTCTATTTCTGGAACTTTTACCTAATGTTCTTGGTTCTACTCTCTAGGGACAAAACAACAAACCTATTCCTTCTTCCATATGACAACTCTTCAAAGACTTGGTTATTCTTTCTCCTTTTCTCCAGGTTAAACACCTCTCATCTCCTCAGCTCTTCCTATTTTTCTCATATTTTCCTTCCACAGACACTCCAGAATTCTTACCTGTTCCTTAGAAAAGCAAGCAACAATTTTCTGATTAGCTAAACTCTGCTACCTACTTATTAAAGAGTACTTTTGTTTTGGCGGCTCAGGTCTACACCAAAACCAATTTCTTCCTTAAAATGAATGCACATGGATTAAAGTAGTTTTATTATAACAGAAGTAGGGGGGAAAGGAGCAAGAAGGCGTATTTTTATGAACAAAGGGAGTGGGGAAAAGTATACCTTTGTATACTGTAACTCATATCTAGATAGCAATTATTTTTATTTGAGAAGAAAGCTAACATTTTTTGGATCTCCTGTTTCTTTTTTTCTTTTCTTTTTCTTTTTCTTTCTTTCTTTCTTTTGTTGTTGTTGTTGTTGTTGAGGCAATTGAGTGACTTGCTCAGGGTCACACAACGACCCTTTGTTTCTTATGAAATAATTTATTCTACTACTGAATACCAAATCTGTTGAACCTTACAATCACCAAATGGCACAAAAAAGAACATTGGTCAAGAGACATTGGGTCAAAGCACAGGATATGAAATCTCAGCCTTTCAGATACTGTTACACCTTATTAGGCAAGCTTGTCTTATTTAGCATTCTTCAGGAAGAGATGGGAGGAAAGGAGAAAAAGTTTACTGCTTGTGCAGTCTCAACAGATTAACTTAAATTGAGTGTCCAAAACTGCTATCTTTCACTGGACTGCTTATCAGGGTCTTTTAAAAAGAAAGATTAAACAAGACTGCCAAGCAAGCCTAAACCAGGTCTTATGAGTGATAAGCTTGCTCAGTGGAGATCCCAGGTGGGGGCTACTCTGCCTAGAGCTGCAGGGGTAACAGACTCTCCATATCTTCTTTAGTCATCTGAGGATACCCAAGCTGCCAAAGAGACCACAGTCACCTGGATGCCAGAGACACCTGACACACGTGACAGATAAGGTGGGAGACAGAGCTACCTATGCTGGGGGAGGAAGAAAAATGAAAGTAAGTGTGTCTGGGACAGTAAATATCCTAGGAAAAGACCCAGACATCTCCTGACTCCAAATACAGAGTCAGAAATTTGGGGAGATGTTGGAAAGATACTCCTTTCTCTATCCCCACTGACTATGGGACTGTGCATTTTGTATGTGTGTATGGAGGGAAAGGGGAGAGAGGTCCCTTGAAGCTGGGAAGAAAGTTAACAAAAAAAAACAGAGAGATGAGTCACTTTTAAAAGATTTTTAAAATATGTTCTTATGCCAAAGAATACTATTTTTGGATATTCAAATTTGGATGAAGTTATGACCTAAAAATAAATTATTTAATTAAGTTTTTAAGATACTTTAAAAAAATGCATTTTTTTCTTTTAGGCATTGCTGAAGCCAAGTCAATTGGTTGGTTAATAAATCTTATTGATAATGAATGAATAATAATGAATTATTAATAATGAATTTATTAATAATGAATCTGAGGCACTGAGCCAGGGATTCAAAGAAAGGTGATAGTTCCTGCCCTTGAGAAGGATATACAATGTACAAATCACATAAAGAATAAATTAGAAACAATCAAGAGAGAATAGGCATTAGAATTAAGGATAGATTGAGAAATGCTTAAGCAGCAAAATATTATAGAATTCCTATAATGAAGAAATAATTCATGTACCCAATTGAATTAATTACCTGGTATGACTTCCAGAATAAGAAATTTCACATCATGAGAATCAGCATTTTGTAGGAAAAGAATGTGCTCTGGTAAGCTTGATATTACTATGAATGATTTACCTTGTTATACTTCACACACTATGACACATCTGTGTGGGTTTCGCACATGTGTTTGACTTCAAAGCACTCCTGTATAATGCATTATGTGGAAGGTCCTCTACTTTGGGGGTTCTAGGACGAGACTAACTAGCTTTCTAACTAAAGAACTATGATATTTGCTGAACTTTATAAATTCGGTGTTTGTTGAAGGTCTCTCAGAAATACAAAGTTCTGCTTTTCCAGTTTGTTGTAGAGAGCGTGACATGAAGTAATTGCATGGGATCACCTTTGCACTTTTAGGATGTGTTTAGAACCCACTGCCAAATCTTGCTTTTATTCAGTTCCATGACAGTGCTAATTTCTGCAGTGAAGCAAGCTTTTCAAACATCCTTTTATGTTCAGATTTGTGAAATATTGTTCAATTAAAAGAAAAAAACCACTTTAAACATTACATGTAGCAGAGAGAAAATGGGACAGGTACTGGAAAGTGGGGTTTATGTATGCCACATGAGAGGTCTGGGTTGATAGTTCCAATTGGGATCACCATCTGGTGGCTAATATAGAGAAAGCACTCTCTAGAGCTATTCCAGTATTGTGGGCAGGTGCCAGGGCACTTTGCCCCACATCGGTTCTTCTTCCTCCACTGCCCACAAAAGGGCAGATATTTCTGTACAGAGGAACATGAGCAGTACCAGCACTCCTTATATTTAAAAGGAGGATAAAAAATGACTGACACTTGTTTCACTAAACTGCTGTAAAGCACTGTAAATATGAATTACGCTCTCCCATCTGGTACAATTCTTTGTACCAGACCACTGATCTGGTACACAAAGAAGGAAAGGGTCAGCAGACAATTCTGTTTGATTAACTCCACTGACTCCTTCTCTAACTAGCTTTTTGGCTTTAGCTGTTTGGCTTATCGTTCTCGACTTATAACACTTCCTAATTTTATTTTTGCTCAACCAATTTCTTTTCAAAATCAACTTACAGACCAAAATTGCTCACATTTCTGTCAGACTCTCAGATTTAGCACCATTAGATCATTAATGAGATTGATTGATAGAGTTCTTTCTGTGTTTAATCTTTCTCTAGTTTATGTAACAGGTTAAATTTGTCTCATAAAAGGATTGTGGGTGTTTTCTTTCTCAATTTTTGAGAATAAATTAGGAACTATAGGTGCTACCTGTTCTTTAAAAGTCTGACAGAAATCACCAAGGAATCTATCAGATCCAAGAATTTTTCCTTTGCTAGCTTCTTTAACAGCTTTATATTTCCTTTCCGAAAGTGGATTATTTAAGAATTCTATCTGGTTTTCTAGTAATTTGGGTATTTTACATTTTTAAAGTACTCCTCTATTTCTTTTGTGTTCACTGGCATATAACTGTGAATAATATGTTATAATTATTCTTTTCATTCCTTCTGGATTTTGCAATGATTTCACATTGTTCATTTTCTATTTTATTGATATATTTTTCTGCTTCTTTTTAATCACATTAACTAAGGTTGTATTAATTAGTCCTCAAAAAAACCCAAAAAAACAGACAGCTTTTAGTGTTTATCATTTCTGTGGGGTTTTTTTTTTGTTCCCAGTTTATTGATTCCCTCTCTAATTTTTAATATCTCCTCTTTTGTGCTAGTTTTTGGTTTAGGCAGTTCTCTTATAATGTTTCCTTCATTATGATGGAAAGGTTTTTTTGTTCTGTTCTTCTGGGAGACCTATGATCCTGACACTGTCTCTATACGTCCTGTCTTTGAGATTTATATGTTTTACTTGTATAGTGAGCATATTTTCTTTTAATGTTTTTGTTTTTTGCTTCTCCTTTATCTCTATGCATTTGCATCCCCAATCTTTTGGACTATCTCTCATTTCTGTGGTGAGGGTTGTCCAAGTTTTTCTATTCTGCTTATTAATTTTGAAAAACAAAAATTCTGCTCTCATAATTTTCATTTCTCTTTTAAATCACTGAAAAACAGCATGTTGTGGCTCCATGTTCTTTTCAATTCCATAGGATCCTCTATCTCATCAGGTATTAGAAGATTTTTTCTTCATTTTGCAGATTGTGGTTTTTTTAGGTGCTAGATCTTGGAATGTCTCAGTCTTCTCTCATCAGAGTAATTCATGATGTACAAGCCTAGATCTCTATCCCCATTTGTAAAGGGCTGAAACTCTTAAAAGGTGTGCTTGAATCAGACAACCGAGCACTTAAGGTTAATTACCTATTGGACAATGATTCTATTAGCATATGTTTGGAAAAATGGCCCTTCTCACTATTCCGTGCTGGCTTGATGTTTGGTGTACACAGATAATAGTAGGAAGGATTAGGGGGTGGGGTGAGAGAGGTGAGAGAACTGCACTTGGCCCAAGGATGAGGAGGAGAAAAGTGTGGAGATTCTGGACTCTAGATCCTTGGCAAAACACCTGACAGTTCTGTCCATCTTTTTCACTTCTCCCCCTAAAAACCAAGGACTTTTGCTTATCCTGACTCTGGCTGATCCTGAGGCCTCCAGGGAGCTAGCCTGGACTTTCCATCAGTTGACTTCTAGGAAATCATAAATAGCCCCAGTCAGGGTGGTGCTCTTTTCCTCAGGCTTGGTTATGTATTGAACAATTCCCCACATGTATGGTGTTATGTCCCTATGACCTGTCCCTCTGTTCCTTAGTTCTCCGGTCCAGCACAAGCAAACTTCTGTTCCCTAAAGCCAGGATATCTATAACACTGGAAAAAGGGAGGTATGAGTTTTTGTGTCCTTGGTTCTGCTAATGTAGTTTATTGCCAGTATTGCAAAAGATAGAGGCAGGGTGCTCAGTGAGTTCCTAGACTGGGTATTTCACTTTGTTTTTTTAACTTTCTTTTGGATTCTAAGTGTCCTAGATCATGGAAACAGCTGAAGTTGTTTCATCTTTGGCACACAATTTCTCTTTGGGAAAGGTTGTAGGGAATCAGAGAAAATGTATAGTCCATGTTATAAGATTAGATCTGATAATCTGGAGGCCTTCATGTTAGGATTCTTACAAAGTGCTAAGTCAGTTATCTAATTTAGCATGGTACTTAACAGTTCTCTAATTCACTAATGTACTTAGTACTTATTAGAGTTCTACAAGATTCAAACCTTTAAGAGAGCATATATAAGCTAGGAGCCTCAATCAGGATTAAGTCCAGGAGATTCACAAGTCAGAGAGACAAGCCCACTCTCAGAGGCAGAGAGAGATTCATTCCATCTTCCACCTTTGTGCTGGATAGAGGCTGAAGCTGGCAGAGGCAAAGGATTAGCGGCAGGAGCTCTTGGAACCAAGGAGAGAGATAGGATTCTAAGAAAGCTAACTGGGACCAAGGAAGAAGACAATAAAGGATTTGGACTTTTAATTCCTGGCTGCATTTGGGGTTATTACTTTGAACTGAAACTAAGGCTACTCCCAGAAACCCCCCAAGAAACCTGCTCCCAGAGAACATCACATTTTAGAGAAGAACATTACACCTTCATAATGGTGTCCCATTAAGGGAAGCTGTAAGATTATAGAATATATTCAAATATTTTAAAAGTTTTTTTAATAATATTTTTAAAAGTACAGCTGTACCCCCAAATGATATTTTGTCTATCAACAGCTTACCTTTTCCTATGATAACAAATATTACCCCCTAATATTTTAACTTGATAATTGTCTGATATTCAAATTGGTCAACTCCAGGGGGCCAACTAAAATCCAAGTTCCAAATGCCCACTCTCAGAAAGGCACCTTAGAAAAATCCCTTCTTGCTAAATGGACCCATGTCCCTGTGCTCTTCAATGTATTTGCAGTCCTTATACGAATTAAACTGTATATAGTGGATATGCCTGTACTATATATAGTAGGTTGGATCCCCTTTTCTGTCTTCCTTTCCCTCTCTTTCCAATTGCTTAAATAAAGCTTTGCATAGAACCAAGTTTCATTGTCTTACATGTTATTCTCAAAGTCCAAATTCATTAAGGGATTGTTTACCTCAACATCTCTAGCTGGTCCTTGGGCCTTCACTTAGATATAAAGCAGATTCCTTGACAAGGACTGCACCTATCCTGGGGGAGTAAGGCAGTATGAGCCCAGTTATAGAAAACAAAGGTCAGTAGGGAAATACTAAACCCTTCCAGGAGGTCCTCCCTTATACTAGAAATATCACAATGCAGTCTTCAATCTGGTTGCTCACATCCATGGATGGATTTCAGGAGATATGTGAATTTGAATGGGGAAAAAATGTGCATCCTTATTTTTGCTAACTCTTAAATGAAATTTAGTATTTTGTTCAGTCATTTAAAAATATTTGAAGGGTCCCCTAGTTTTCAAAAGACAGCTGGCCCCACTGTTGCCTGCTTCTGGGTTGACTGAATCAAGCTGGTTGAAGTGGCCTTTGGCATGAATTTATTTTCTTCAACTTCCTTCCTGGTCTCCAGTATCAAAGAACAACAATTAAAGGTTATAGGGGAAGCAGAATTTATGATTCCTGTTCTCATTGGCCTTTTAGGGTAGAGAGGGAAGGTAATGCCCATGGAAAAACCCCTGAGATTATTCTGAGTTCCAATCTCTTCAGGCTATAATCCATCATATACTGTCATATCAATCTCTAAAACATAGCTCTGTCCACATTGCTCCTCTGGTGAGAAACTTTCCATTCTTCTCCACTGACTACAGGATAAAGATGCAACTCTTTAGCTTGGTGTTCAAAACTGCACACAGTCTCCCTCTGCCTACCTCTCCACATTTAAGTCCTACTACTACATCACTGGTCTACTTGCTGTTTTCTGTATATTCCGTGGGCATTCCTAACGGCAGGAGGTTTCTTCCTTCAACTATCAGTCATCCCCTATAGATTCTTCACTCTTCTGCCTTTGTACCTTTGTGCCTGATAATCAATCCTTCTGCCAAGAATGACATTTGTTCTATCTCCCATCCCCAAATGAGTCTTATAATCAGCCTATCAAATTCCTACTGCATTTTTAAAAGCTTAAGTAAAATGTTATCTTTTCAAGAAATTTAACTTCCTCTAAGACATCTGTCAGAAGAATGTTGTTCAGTATAAAACCAATTTTCAGAAAGCAAGAGAATACTATATGTACAAGTTCAAATGTATACTTTATCAAGGGATCATTGTATCAATCTAGGAAATTTGACTCAGGGCCCTGGGAACAAAAAGAGGCTAATTATTAATGTCATGTACTATTTTTAAATAATTTTTTTGTTGTAGCAGCCCTTTTTATAGTGGTAAGGAAGTAGAAACAGTGGAAGCCCATCAGTTGGAGAATGGTTGAATAAGTTATGATATATGAATGTTATTGTTTTATAAGAACCAATCAGCAAGATAATTTCAGAAAAGCTTGGAGAGATTTATGTGAACTGATGCTAAGTGAAATAAGTAGAACAAAGAGAACATTGTACACAGCAATAACAAGATTATGTAATGATCAACTCTGATGGACATGGCTCTTTTCAATAATGAGGTAATTCAGGCCAATTCCGATGTTCTTGTGATAGAGAGAACCATCTGCACCCAGGGAAAGGACTATGAGGACTGAGTGTGGATCATAACAGAGTATTTTTACTTTTTTTTTATTTTGCTTACATTTTGTTTTTTCTCTTTTTTTTTTTTTTATGTTTTGATCTGATTGTGGAAATATGTACAGAAATATCCCACATGTTTAGCATACATTGGATTGCTTACCATCTAGGGGAGGAGATGGAAGAAGAAAGGGAGGAAAAAAATTAGAACACAAAGTTTTGCAGGGGTAAATGTTGAAAACTATGATATATTTTGAAAATAAAAAGCTTTATAATTTTTTTTTTGCTTTATATCATAAAAATCACAAGAATACGTATATTCTGAAATGCTAGGGTACACATGTTATTTTTTATTCAGCAAATATAACATTTAAAATTTTTGTACAATGAATTTCCTATGTAGTCCATCTATGCTCCAGCTTCTTAAAGGGTGGTTTACGACTCAATATAGGGTCTAATAACTGAATATGAGGGTCATGAAATTATCATTTATTATCAGTAGATGTTCACTTTGAATATCTGTTTTATATACTTATATAATACTCAGGGTCATATAAAAATTTCTTAGTGGTCGTGAGTGGTAAAAGAACTCTTGGTATAGGCAACAGATATGGCACAGACAGAGTGACAGTATGGAATACAAAGAGACAGAGAATGAATTAATCAACATGTACTTATTAAATTAAAATTAAACTAAAATATTAGTAATCAACAAATATTAATAAAACACCTATAATGTGCCAGACATTGTGCTAAAAGATTGTTAAAGAAAAAAAGTTTTAAGAATGAAAAAAACCTTTGCTTGCTAGAAGTTTACATTCCAATGAGGGAGAAAATGAACACATATATAACATATACAGTCAGTCAGCCAGTCAACTAAACGCAAGCACTATGCTTAAGTACTGAAGAGACAAAGAAAGGTAAAAGACAATTCCTGATCTCAAAAAGCTCACAATCTAATAAAGAAGACAAAATGCAAATAATAATGAACAAACAAGATATATACAAGATAAACTGGCAATAATCAAGAGAAGGAAGGTTGGGAAAGTTATCCTGAAAAGAAGGTCAGATTTTAGCTGAGACTTGAAAGAAGCCAGTATCACTAGATTGAAGAGTACATTTTGGGATATACGGTGTAAAGAAACTAGAGAGGTAAGAGAGGGGGGCAGGTTGTGAAGGACTTTCAACAACAGAGAATTTTATATTTGATTCTGAAGCCATAAGAAGCCACTGGAGTTTAATGAACAGAGGGATAACACGATCAGTCCTATACTGAAGGAAGACTTTGGTAGCTGAGTGAACAATGGATTAGAATGACAAGAGATCTGTGGCCCACAGACCCAATAGCAGACTATTGCAATAATGTAAAGCCATGACTGCCTGTACCAGAATGGTGACAGTGTCACAGGAGAAAAGGAGGCGTATTTGAGGGAAGTTACAAGAGTAAAATCAACAGGTCTTGGCAGCAGATGGATCTGGGAGGGTAAGAGTAAGTGAGGAATCAAGGATGACATTTAGTTTGAGAACCTGGGGGAGTGGGAAGATGGTTGTGTCCTCCATAGTAACAGAAAAGTTTTGAAACAGGAAATTTGAGGGAAAAGAGAAAAATAAATATATATTTGGAAACATAAAATCTAGTTAGAGATGAGAGACTGAAGGTCAGAAGAGAGGTCAGGGCTGGATAAGTAGATTTGAGAATCGTCAGCTTAGAGATGATGAGTGAATCCAGAACTAAAGAAACCAACTTTTTTTACAATATAAAGAGGGAGAAAAGAAGACAGCCCAGAATCGAGCTTGGGAGACACTCCTGGCCAGCAAGCATAATCTGGATAAAATCCAGCAAAAGTGATTGAGGAGGTGAATTCAGGCAGAAGAATAACCAGGAGACAATATAGTCACAAAAACTTAAGAGAAATAAAAGTATCAAGGAAAAGAGGGTGATCAATAGTGTTAAAAGCTGCAGAAAGATAAAAATAAAGACCCCCAAAAGTTCACTCATTTATTTTAAAATCATATTTATCATTCATTCATTTAGTAGGATGCTTTTTTGGGGGGTGGAGTGGGGAGAGGAAGTCAGGGTTGAGCCACTTGCTCAGGATCACACAGCTAATAAGATTCAAGAGTCAGTAAGAGTCAAGTCTGAATTTGAAACTCCTGACACCAAAACTAGTGGCTCCGTCCATTGTACCACCTAGTCACCACTTATCCCTTATCTGTAATTGCTAAATACTGCCTTTGGCGATTAAGAAATCATTCATAATTTTAGTTACTATATTAGTAAAAATTAGTATGAAGCACACAAGTAGGTTGGAAAGGAAGATATTAGCAATTGTGGGAACTAGGAAAGGCTTCATGGAAGAGACAGGAGGAAGAGGACCATGTGACAAAGGTAAAAAAAGAATTAATTTAGAGTTTCTGGAGCCAGTACAAAGACACTGAGTTGGAGTGTCCTGTGTGAAATACAGAGAGAAGCCAGTTTGGCTGGACTGCAGAGTAGTGAAGGCTTATTGTTTGAATGAACACATTCATTATAAACTCGTTTCTTTGCATACTTTGCAAGTGTGGACTTTTTTCCTGAGTCTTATCCAGAAAGCCATCACAATCTTTAGTGAACAGACATTTACTTTCATGCTTCATTTTCTTTCACATAATGCAGTTTGGTTTAGCACTTACATTGGAATCTCTATACAGATCCCACACTCTTGGTGGAAAATTTTACTTTGGCTACTATTTACAACTAATCCCACTGGAAATTGTTTTTGTTTTCTTTAAATGGCATTTCAAATTATTTTCTTCACATGTGTAATTTTACAGTTAACTCATTCTTCCTATTTCTGTGGTGATTCCTTTTTCTTGTTTAGGCTCAACTGCAGCTAGTCAGAAGAAACCTGTTTTCTCTTAGAAGATTACCTAAATTTAATCTTCAGGGTAAGATAGCAAAAATGTCAAAGAACCTATTTGTTTTAAAGCAACCATAATCATTTCTCTTTCATCTTTCTCACTTTATGAAATCATATAAAATCAAAAATCCTAGGGAAAACAAATAAATCATTGGATCTATACTTGGCTAAATCACTTTTGTGAATCTAGTGCAATAAAAGTTATCAGTCATTTCAAGGTAAAGCATTTTCAGGATCTAATTAAAAACAACTAATTAAATTTATAAAATGATATTACTAATATAAAATTTAGCTAAGAAACCTAAAATTCATTTAAACCTGATATAGGTTGATAGAACACAGCATTATTTATTTAATTAGTTTTATAAAAAACAAAACAAACAAAAAAAAAAAAAACAACCCTAACTACCAAAGCAATTTGAAATCTCTAGACTGATCATCCAAATTTAGTTATGAATTAAATTATAGAAAGCATTCCTTTGCACTGGTGTAATTCAAATTAATGATTAATGGCTGACAATTTCTTTCTTAAGGTTTCTGTGAAAATTTTGCTCTGTATGTGTATTTTTTTTAAAAAAGGGTTTGCTGAAAGTGTTTCTCTTGGCTTCTCACCAAGGCATTGTAAGAAGTAATGTAAAAATGTTTCTGAAGTGAGATACTTAAGTGAAAAGCACTATAAAAACACAAATCATTATTATTGTTAATGGTTCAGGAAGGAGCAAATTTTCTGATTCATTTATAATATCTTAAATAGACATAAGCCCCATATTACCCTATAGTAACATGATGTATTATTAGGAAGTTGTATTTGGCTCAGCTGTCATTTCAAAAAATCATGAAGGAGATTTTTTTTTTTTTTGTAATTTAGAACCCTTTTATGGTCCAGAAGTGACAGAAAACATGTTAAGTTTAAAATCAAATGGAGGAGAAAAAGAATGAGTTAAAATTTATTTCTGAATGTCTACAAAGACAAAGTAATAGCCAGTTATTGTACATGTCATTCAAACGTAGAATTTCAAACATAATTTGACAGTACACAATATACTCAATTGACTCAGATAGGCATTTTCTCCATACCTGCTAGAGACATCTTATAGGATTTTTAAAAGGATCCAATGAAAATGTCAAGGGCTTTCCTTGAGTTCTCCTGATATTCTGGAATTACTAACTCAGCAATAAGGAAATCAATCGGTTTTCCTTTGCCTTTGTCACATGATCAATCCATCTCTTTTTCAATCGCATATTTCTTTCATGACATTTTTAACAATTCTTCTTAACTTATAGCCTAGTGACACCCATCAAACACCTTTCCATTACTATTTGTTAATCTACAGTGTCACTTCTTCAAAGATTGTAGCACTCCATTATTTAACAGCTCTTGTTATTTGTCCTTTGTTCTTCACTCTCAAAAAAAAAGTAACATGACATTAGGAAAGCGATGCCATGATATACATACAAGTGAATTGGATTTAAATGAGGGAAGGCTATACGGTCGCCAGTCTCACTTTCTCCTATAGTTCCATAATATCAATGGAAGAATACATGTATTAAAAATAGGAACTTTTAGTTCGGGAAGAAACTGAAGATCGTTAATTTTCCCAATGACAATCCTTTGGCCATCCTGGCCTTTCCTTTTTCAACTCTTATTTCCATTTACAGCACTAATCCAAGATGTATATATGACTTGGTGTTTCCTATGTGAATAGTTAGGCCAAACTCTTTTAAATGATTAGCAATCTCATTTAGGAGTTGGGTAATGTTCCAGAGCTTGATGCAAACAAGACAATGTTAAGAACCAACAGAAGCATTGGGTGATTTTCACCAGCCATAGAGAATCCTTCTTTGTCATGAATCCTGGGCTGCATCTCCTCCAAGATACTGTTGAACACTTTCAGCAAGCATAAGTTTCCTGTTTTATGCTTTGCTTAGTTTTCAAAAGAGTGAATAAACTTATTTCAGTTGTCATACTTTTCAAGTAATCTGACATAATGCATACACACACACACACACACACACACACACACACATATATGTGTACATATAAAAAAGATATGGTCTACTGTAGTATGTCATTTGTGAAGGCCTGATTTGATTCTGTGTAATACAAAGAATGCTAGAAAATTATGAGTAATATCGTTCCAAAATACAATGCGATTAGTAAAGATTAAAAAGTTTAAAGAAAGCTTGGCAAAAGACCTTACTAAGTACCGTCATGCCCAGAACATTTAAAGATGAAAACAAGAGCAAATGAAAGATGGAAAGGATCTACTAAGATTTTTTATAAGTAAGTCTTTTAACCACTAAGAAGAAAAGAACCATCATATCTGAACCCTACCATACACATTCTGGATGTGCCTATAGAGGAAGATAAAAATTGCCTAAAGGAGGGTAAGTATGGGAAAAGCAATTGAATTGAACTTAGTATTTGAAGAGATCTGTGCTAGAAAAGACACAATTTTAAGGGCACTGAAGAAAGCATACCAAAGAAATAGAAAAAAAAATCTCAAACCCTATTATGGATAAATGAGTGAAAAGGCTGGGCTTTGTGCTGGGTATCTAAATATAAAAGCAAAGCACATAAAAGAGAAATGTGGGAAAGGAATCTCTGGGTGTTATAGCAATCCTGATGAGTTGATTTATAGGAAATTCAGTTGACAGAAAAAAATGGAGGGTGCTAGATAGCTGATGTAAATGACTGGATTAAGGTAAACAACTAGAGAGGGTATAAAACATTCTAGTGTGGCAATCTGGAGCTGGCTAGATATAATGGATCAGCTGAGTTTTTGCTTTTCTTTCACTAATCAGAGTGGAAGTTCCAAAGTTAAGATGAATTAGTTCCCCCAGGGAAAGGGGACATTGGTTTTGTTGTAGTTTTCTGTTACTCATATCCAGAGATGTCATTCCAGTTCAAGGGAAAGGAAGTAGGGCTATTACTACCAAAAAAACTTAATAATTCAATAATTTTTTTTTTAAAGAAAAACCAGATCAGGCTCGATAGCCCCCAAATTAAAATGGCACATACAAAGTGTGCTAAATTGAACATATTATAATCTGTCTCAAAGTGGCATTCATTTAGTTATTATATTGAGAGCTGGAACTTCTGAAGGCTTTATCTTTTGCAAAGAAATAACTATGAATTTAAAAAAAGGAATTAATAAAGTCTAAAATCTTGATAGTACTTCTGCTATCCACGATATAATGGTTGAGAATAGGAATGCAAAATCAACAGCAGGCAAGAGATGGCATTTTCACTTATTCCTTGGTTATCGCTCATCTTTTGCTTCTCCTTTATATATCTGCATATTACTGGCATATTAGAGATTTTCCCCTAAATTTACAAAGGGATTAATAACTATGGACCTCACATCAATAATCAGACATTAATGGCTGGGGTTCATTTTACAATTTTTGAGTTTTGTTTAAGAATATATTATAGTTGGCTAGGTAAATCACTCAGATAGCTCCTCAGAGGGCTAGATAGATCTATAATTCTAATCTATAAACTGTAAATAGCCCACATTCCTTTCTTGTACCATAAAAAGCCAAGGTCTAATATCTCAATTTGCAACAAACAGTATAGTCATAGAACGTTAGAGATTGAAAAGGGCTGTGGAGTGCAACTTCCACATGTTATAAATAAAGTTTTCACTGGGACCATTTAGGATTCAGTTTGGTTACAACAATATCCTGTTTCCCTTTACTGGTCCAGGGTGACCAAGTCATCAAATTTTCCATGATTCAATAAAAGTTCTTCATTAGAGCGAATTTGAATGGAATCCCCTCTCTGGAGAATATAAAAACATGCAGTTTTTTAATAAACAGTGAAAACACACATATCTTAATAGTGAATTTCTCAATGATCACTGATACTAACCATTATCCTATTTCCCTCCCTGCTGCCAAACTTGAAGCAATTGGGGTTAAGTGACTTGAAGTGTCTCAGTCCAGATTTGAACTCAGCTCCTCCTGACTCCAGGGCCGGTGCTCTATTCACTGAGCCACAACTGCCCCATTACCATTATCCTTTAACATTAACTGACATCTTCATTATGAAAGAGGAAATGATATCACAAATGATGAGCCACAGAAAACTTGAAATTGAAAAAGTCATTCTTTACCCAAAATCTATCTGGTTCTGGGAAAAAAAGACAGTCACTTTTAACTTCTGCATTTGCTTTGTAACCATATAGTCTATGTTTGACTTTATGCATTAAACTGCATTTTTGTTTCTATTTCATAAAGAAATTAACATAGAGTTGAATAACATTTAATCCTCTTAGACTTTGTCCCAGAACTCTTATATATCAATTTTCTTTTCTGTTGACGTGCTATGAAAACTTCAATAATTCTGATGATGGCAGATGCTAAAAGTTTTAAAGTTTAAGAATTGTATAAAAGTTTTTTGTTTTTCCTACATGGAAAAAAAAGAAAAAGGTTCTATAAGTATACTAACTCAACAGAACCAATCATCTTTCAAATTTTCCTCTTGGATACAAAAGGACATCTCTAATTTCTATATCAGTATGTCTCAGGAGTGTACTAGTCCATCATCTCTCTGTTATGAGGAGGTAAGCAACATTTTTTACTGATCTTGTGGAATAATGGTTGACTATTACCTTGGTCAGAGTATATAAGCCTTTCAAAAGTGCTCCTTTTAAAAACATTAATGTTATCATGTCAATTGTTCTCATGGCTCTGCTTACTTTACTCTGTCACTTCATACCAATCTTTCTAAATTTCTTTGAAGCTATTTCTTCCTTCATTTCTTCTAAGACAAAAATATTCCATTGTATATCACAATTTGTCTAGCCATTTAGCAATTGGTGGGCATCCCCTTAGCTTCCAATTCTTTGCTACCAAAAAAAACCTACTTTAAATATTTTTAGATATAAAGTACCTTTTTCTCTTTGGCATATAGGCCTAGTATGGTATCACTGGAGTAAAGAGAATGTTCAGTTTAGTTAGGCATAGTTCCAAAATGATTTTTAGAATAGTGGGACCAAAATGATTCCCCCAAATAATATATCAATATATCTGTTTTCCTGCAGCCACTCTAGCATTTGCCATTTACTTTTTTTTTTTTTTTGCGTCAACTTCACCAAGCCAAAAAGCATGAGATTTTAATTTGCATTTCTTTCGTTATTAGTTATTTGGAATTTTTTTAAATTAGGCTATGGATAGCTTATTCCCTTGAGAAGTGACTGTTCATTTCTTTTACCCATTTACCAACTGAGGAATGGCTCTTATTCTTAAAAATTTGAATCACTTCAAATCACTCATTTTGGAAATGAGATCTTTATCAGAAAAACTTGCTTCAAAGATGCTTTCCCAGGGACCTGTATGTGCAAGAATGTTTGTGGCAGCCCTCTTTGTAGTGGCCAGAAACTGGAAACTGAGGGGATGCCCATCAGTTGGAGAATGGCTGAATAAATTTTGGCATATGAATATTATGGAATATTATTGTTCTGTAAGAAATGACCAGCAGGAGGATTTCAGAAAGGCCTGGAGAGATTTACACAAACTGATGCTGAGTGAAATGAGCAGGACCAGGAGATCATTATATACTTCAATAACAATACTATATGATGATCATTCAACAATGAGATGAAATAAATCAGTTCCAAATGAACAGTAATTAATTGAACTAGCTACACCCAGTGAAAGAATTCAGGGAAATGAGTGTGAACCACTACATAGAATCCCCAATCCCTCTATTTTTGTCTGCCTACATTTTTGATTTCCTTCAAAGGTTAATGGTACATTATTTCAAAGTCTGATTCTTCTTGTGCAGCAAAATAACTGTATGGACATGTATACATATATTGTATTTAATATATACTTTAACATATTTAACATGTATTGGTCTACCTGCCATCTGGCTGAGGGGGTTGGGGGGAGGGGAAAAATTGGAACAAAAGGTTTTGCAACTGTCAAGGCTGCAAAATTACCCATGCATATATCTTGTAAATAAAAAGTTATAATAAAGATGCTTTCCCAATTAACTTTTCATATTAATTTAGCTGTATTAGAATAATGCAAAAACTTTTAATTTTATATAATAAATTATCTATTTCATCTTGTGTGATCTTCTTTATCCACCACTTGATCATGAACTCTTCCCCTATCCATATATTTGAAGGATAAATTTCTTTCCTATTCCTCTAACTTGTTTATGTGACATTTTATATATAGGTCACATATTCATTTGGAGTTTATTTTGGTGTGTGGTATGAAGTGTTGGTCTAAATCTAATTTCAACCAGACTGCTGTCCAGTTTTCCTAACAACTGTTATCAATTTGGGCCCTTACCAATAGCTGGGGTCTTTGGATTTATCCAACACTAGACTGATGGGTTGGTTTGCTTCAATATGGAATAGGCCTAAGCTATTCAACTGAATGAACTCTTTATTTTTTAATCAGAATCAGATTGTTTTTGATTATTATTCTGTAGTAAAGTTTGAGATCTGATATTTAGGCTTTTTTCTTTCTACTGTTTTTCATTATTTTTCTTGATGCTTGACCTTTTGTTCCTCCAGATAAATTTTATCATTTTTTTCTAGTTCTACAAAGTATTCCTTTAAAGATTTGATTATGGCACTAAGTAAATTAATTAAAGTTGTTTTTGCCTTTTATTTATTTGTTTGGTTTGCCTATAAGCAATTAATATTTCTCCAATTATTTAGATCTATTTTTATTTCCATAAAATATTTTGTAGTTGTATTCATGTGACATCTATGTGTCTTATTCTGTAGTTTTTTTTGAAGGGAATTTTCCTTTCTATTTCTTCCTGCTGGGTTTCATTACTAGTAAACAAAAATGTTGATGATTTGTGTGGATTTTATGTCCTACAACTGTATTGAAGTTATAAGTTTTTTTCAAACAATTTTTTGTTAGTTTTCAGGTTTTAAAAGAATACCATCACATCGTCTGCCTGAAGTGTTCATTTTGTTTACCTATGCTTATTCTTTCAATTTCTTTTTCTTATCTTATTACTATAGATAGAATTTCCATTCAAATACAAGTGACAACAATGACTATCTTTGTTTCACCCCTGATTTTACTAGAAAGGACTCTAGTTTGTCCCTATTACATAAAATGCCAAATCTTAGTTTTAAATAAATACTATTTAAATATCTAATTTACATTTAAATTAATATTAATAATGATATAATACATAATAATTACAACTATAATTCAATTATAATTTACTATAAACTAAGTTTATATTTAAATATTAACATGTTAAATAAAGTTCCATTTATATTTATGTTTCTCTTGTTTTAAAGGCAACAAGGTAGTGCAATGGATAGAGTTCTGGACCAAAAAGTAAGGCACTCACTAGCTATGTGACTTTAGGAGAATCACTTAAACTTGTTTCCATATCCTCAGCAATTAAATGAGGAAAATAAGATCTACTTTTCAGAGTTGTTATGAGGATAAAATGAGGTAATATTTATAAAGTACTTAGCAGAACTGAAAAGGTTATAGAAATGCTAGTTATTATAAATTAGTGTTGCACTTTATCAAAAGCCCTTTTTAGTGTATAGTGACAATCACATTATTTTTGCTATTCTACTTATTACCATATTAATTATTTTCCTAATAACAAACCAATCCTGCATTTCTGGTATAAATACAAAGTGGTTATGGTCAAGAAAGATTTATAAAAATTATGCAATCTCTGTGATATATTGGTTTAACTTCTTTGCTAATATTTTATTTAAAATTGTAGTTTTGCTAATATTTTATTTAAAATTATTGTATTCAGGTATTTGGATCTTATCTGCATCATCAAAGGAATTTGGTAGGATGCCTTCTTTTCCTATCTTTGTAAACAGTTTATGGAATTTTACAATTAATTCTTTGAATGCTTAACAAAAATTCACTGAGAATGCATTTATTCTTGGGTTTTGTTTTGTTTTGGGAGTTAATTTGGGAGTTAATAAGTTTATTTCTTTTTTCTAAGACTGGGTTGTTTTAATTCTCTACTTATCCTATGAAATTGAACATTTTATATATTTTAATGAATACCCATCCATTTCTTTTAGTTATTGATCCTGTTGGCACATAGTTAGGTAAGCTAGGTCCTTATCCTATATTTCTTCTTCATTTGATGTGAATTTGTTCTTCATTTTTGAAAGTGGTAATTTGAAATTCCCCTTCTTTTAATCAAAGCTAACAGTTTACATATTTTATTCCTCCTTGAAATAAAACCTGTTCTTTATTCCCTCTCCTAAAGTAGAGCAATATAGAGCTTTGAGTCCTTGTACCCAGTGATCAAGTCTTAACTCTCAATTCTCGCACTTGGAATGAAGTGATCATCCCGACTCCCACTCTTTTGTACCCAGTGATCAAGTCTTAACTCTCAATTCTCGCACTTGGAATGAAGTGATCATCCCGACTCCCACTCTTTTGTTTGGGCACTAAGTTTCACATCTGCTTTACATCATGAGAGCAATCTTACTGAGGCCACAATCTTAACCTCCTCTCTGAGGAGAATCTCTGAGATTGGGGACTGAGTCACTTGCTAGTTAAGGTGGTGTAGGTGTCAGGGGAAATGGGCTACAGTGCTTCTTCTAATTTTGCCATCTTGGTCAGTAATTTCTGCTGAAATGGATCTGTTCTTTTGGAAGCACCTCTCACTCATGGAAACCTTTATCATACAACCATGGCCTGATTCTTTGGTCTATTCTACTTAATAGTATACCCAATCAGAGCCTCAAGTCATGGCAGTAAACAATTTTAAAATGCATCTTTAGAGACAGAACAAGGAGTAAATTCTTGAGGTGAAGATCTTCACTGGGTGCCTGAATACATCATTCTGTTCATCAGACAAAAACAGTGGGTACACTCAATTGGGATACAACAATGTGAGGAGGGAGGAAGGGAAAGTTATTTCAGTTCTTTTAGGAAGGTTTCTTTTTTTCTTAAAAAAGGCAAAAATATTTATGTTTGATTTTTATTTTTAACTGAAGCAGTCTGGCTTACATACAACAGGGCAAGAATTTTAACCCTCATCACCTCCAAAGAAAAAAAATAGCTATGAATTATTGTTAGTAAAAAGATAACAGATTTATTTATAGATTTGTTTTGGCATGTACTTTCCATGAATACACCAAAAAGGAATTGTGTGCTGCTTCATTACAACAATAATTCTTTAAACTTCATTTATAGTTTTAAGAGTTACAAAATACCTTCTTATATAAGTTTGGTCATACAAGTATTATTATCTCCATATTTCAGTGTGTAAATTGGAGATTAAATGTTTTGTCCATGGTCATGTAATTTGTAAATGTCAGAGCAAGGCTCTTTCTAATATATCATCTTTCATATTTTTCCTAATCCATCATACATTGCCAGGTTATGTTGTAAAGAGATAGCAGAATAGCCTACGTAACTTTCAATGGAGAAACATTATAAGCATTTCAACTAAAATTAGATCCAAGGCAAAGTATACCCTTTCCTATAGATTTCATCTGATATATTATTAGAAATTCAAGCAACAAAAGAGGACCAAAAGGGGGTTAATGCTGGGATTGAAAAATTCAAAATATCATTATGTACACATAATATGAGACTCTATCTAAAAAATCTGATCTTCTCAACCAAAGTGTTACCAGAGAGACAATGAATGAGTGGAAAATGACTATAATGTGAAAAACAAAATTATTCTTTTTAAAGCTCTTACTAAGTAGTTATCATCAAAACTATCTGAGGCAGGGCAAAAAAATAGAGAAGCAGATAAATAAAATAAAACAGTCCAGACATCTAGTGCAATGGAATAAAAGATAACTGTTTAAGAAAGCTTTAGGAAAAAAATTCTTAAACTGGGGATAGTGTATAGTGACAATCACATTATTTTTGCTATTCTACTTATTACCATATTAATTATTTTCCTAATAACAAACCAATCCTGCATTTCTGGTATAAATACAAAGTGGTTATGGTCAAGAAAGATTTATAAAAATTATGCAATCTCTGTGATATATTGGTTTAACTTCTTTGCTAATATTTTATTTAAAATTGTAGTTTTGCTAATATTTTATTTAAAATTATTGTATTCAGGTATTTGGATCTTATCTGCATCATCAAAGGAATTTGGTAGGATGCCTTCTTTTCCTATCTTTGTAAACAGTTTATGGAATTTTACAATTAATTCTTTGAATGCTTAACAAAAATTCACTGAGAATGCATTTATTCTTGGGTTTTGTTTTGTTTTGGGAGTTAATTTGGGAGTTAATAAGTTTATTTCTTTTTTCTAAGACTGGGTTGTTTTAATTCTCTACTTATCCTATGAAATTGAACATTTTATATATTTTAATGAATACCCATCCATTTCTTTTAGTTATTGATCCTGTTGGCACATAGTTAGGTAAGCTAGGTCCTTATCCTATATTTCTTCTTCATTTGATGTGAATTTGTTCTTCATTTTTGAAAGTGGTAATTTGAAATTCCCCTTCTTTTAATCAAAGCTAACAGCTTACATATTTTATTCCTCCTTGAAATAAAACCTGTTCTTTATTCCCTCTCCTAAAGTAGAGCAATATAGAGCTTTGAGTCCTTGTACCCAGTGATCAAGTCTTAACTCTCAATTCTCGCACTTGGAATGAAGTGATCATCCCGACTCCCACTCTTTTGTACCCAGTGATCAAGTCTTAACTCTCAATTCTCGCACTTGGAATGAAGTGATCATCCCGACTCCCACTCTTTTGTTTGGGCACTAAGTTTCACATCTGCTTTACATCATGAGAGCAACCTTACTGAGGCCACAATCTTAACCTCCTCTCTGAGGAGAATCTCTGAGATTGGGGACTGAGTCACTTGCTAGTTAAGGTGGTGTAGGTGTCAGGGGAAATGGGCTACAGTGCTTCTTCTAATTTTGCCATCTTGGTCAGTAATTTCTGCTGAAATGGATCTGTTCTTTTGGAAGCACCTCTCACTCATGGAAACCTTTATCATACAACCATGGCCTGATTCTTTGGTCTATTCTACTTAATAGTATACCCAATCAGAGCCTCAAGTCATGGCAGTAAACAATTTTAAAATGCATCTTTAGAGACAGAACAAGGAGTAAATTCTTGAGGTGAAGATCTTCACTGGGTGCCTGAATACATCATTCTGTTCATCAGACAAAAACAGTGGGTACACTCAATTGGGATACAACAATGTGAGGAGGGAGGAAGGGAAAGTTATTTCAGTTCTTTTAGGAAGGTTTCTTTTTTTCTTAAAAAAGGCAAAAATATTTATGTTTGATTTTTATTTTTAACTGAAGCAGTCTGGCTTACATACAACAGGGCAAGAATTTTAACCCTCATCACCTCCAAAGAAAAAAAATAGCTATGAATTATTGTTAGTAAAAAGATAACAGATTTATTTATAGATTTGTTTTGGCATGTACTTTCCATGAATACACCAAAAAGGAATTGTGTGCTGCTTCATTACAACAATAATTCTTTAAACTTCATTTATAGTTTTAAGAGTTACAAAATACCTTCTTATATAAGTTTGGTCATACAAGTATTATTATCTCCATATTTCAGTGTGTAAATTGGAGATTAAATGTTTTGTCCATGGTCATGTAATTTGTAAATGTCAGAGCAAGGCTCTTTCTAATATATCATCTTTCATATTTTTCCTAATCCATCATACATTGCCAGGTTATGTTGTAAAGAGATAGCAGAATAGCCTACGTAACTTTCAATGGAGAAACATTATAAGCATTTCAACTAAAATTAGATCCAAGGCAAAGTATACCCTTTCCTATAGATTTCATCTGATATATTATTAGAAATTCAAGCAACAAAAGAGGACCAAAAGGGGGTTAATGCTGGGATTGAAAAATTCAAAATATCATTATGTACACATAATATGAGACTCTATCTAAAAAATCTGATCTTCTCAACCAAAGTGTTACCAGAGAGACAATGAGTGAGTGGAAAATGACTATAATGTGAAAAACAAAATTATTCTTTTTAAAGCTCTTACTAAGTAGTTATCATCAAAACTATCTGAGGCAGGGCAAAAAAATAGAGAAGCAGATAAATAAAATAAAACAGTCCAGACATCTAGTGCAATGGAATAAAAGATAACTGTTTAAGAAAGCTTTAGGAAAAAAATTCTTAAACTGGGGAAAGGATTCATTATTTACCAGAAACAACAACTACAATGGAATAAAATGTTTCTCCCCATTGTGGAAGGGAGATTTTCCAATTCAACAAATAGAAGTAATTATTGAAGACAAAACAAAACGTTTACATTAATTTTTTTAATTGCACAACAAAAAAAAAAAATCAAAAGAAAAATAACATATTGAGAAAACAGTTGGGCAAAAATTTATTCCATTTAGTTGTAATGCTTTAGAGACTAGAAATATAAGATGCTCTTCATGCTTCAGCTGCTTCTCTCTTAGCAAATTAATACTCTTGTCTGCTTGCTCTTCCCTATAAATGTCATTTGGATTTTGTATTATTCTATACAAAAGCCCCTTATACTGATTTCATTAATATGGGGAACTTCAAGATGATAACAATACAGCTCAGCAGTACCTTCTTTACAATTTATAGTCTTAAAGAATTACCTAGAAAACACTAAGAAATTAAGTGACTTTCTCTATTCAACAGCCAGTACTGTATTAGAAAGTAGACTTGAACCCAGTTCTCCCTAACTTTGAAGTCAGCTATCTATTCACAATGTCAACCTACTTCTTAGATGATAAATATGACAAAAACTAGCCCCTAAAATATAAAAGGAACTATCAGAAAGTCACATTGGTAAGTCCTAACCTACATTGGATAAATGACCTAGGGATATAAACAACCAATTTTAAAAAGAGATTATTATTTACTTGAAAAACTATTAAATGCCACAATGATTAATACAAGTGATAAAAAGTAACAAAATTCAGTGGTTTTGACATGGAGATAAGCCTACTCATTAGTTCCTCCTGGAAATGCAAACTTTAGAGTACTTTGGGGGAGCAATCTGCCAATATGTAATCAACAATAAAGGGACAATCATATCGCTATTAGAGTGGGCCCTAGCAGGGCTTCTATTTGTAGTTAAAAGCAGGGGAAGAAAAACAAGTTATTGTTGTTCACCAGAACAGGTGAAGAGGGGTTAGATTATGATAAACAGGACACAGCTAACCATACACCTAAGTGCAAGGAGCTGGGGTGATAGTTGGGTTGGGTCCTGCTACATGTTTCTATTCCTTGTTTTTCTCAAAAGTTAACCAACAGTTAAGAAGTAAACATCTCCTGGAGAGAATCCAATTAATAAACTCTTACCCCTACTTTTTCATTATAAAATACTCATCCTGAAGTACCCCCTTAGATTAACCAGTCCCCTGATGCTGCAATCTCTTCTGCTTGATACAACAATAAAGCCTTTTCTTTTGAGAAACCAGTTCAGTGTCCAGGTAATTCTTACCTATCAAATCTACTCTCTCACTGCACTATGACCCAATATTTCTGTTGTTGGGAATATAGCCTAGCAACGCTATGAAAGACCAGGAAAAAAAGTCTATTTGTTCAAAGATTTTCATAGTAACATTTTGAAAACTGAAAATAAATTAAGAGTGGGGAGGGGAATGGGAAGGAGAAAGCAGGTATCCTAATTGTATAACTCTTAAGAGAAAGGTAAAAGTTAAAAAAAAAAAAAATCAGATGCAGAAGGATGAATGCCATGCTAATCAAAGTCGGATGAAGAAGATGGAAAGAGCACAACTATATTAAGAATCTCAATGGAAATTTGAAGGGAGAGGCTGGTATGATAATCACTTATTTTGGAGGAGGCCTGTGATTTCATTGGTCTAGGGAAGCAAAAGGACCTTCTCAGCCACTGGGAGTCTTAGAGAACTGTCCAAAGTCCTGAGCAGAGCAGGGAAGTGATCCAGGTTCCCATAGCTAAGATGCCACTTAATTTCCACTGCCTTTCATAATAACTGATCATTATTACATATGGCACTAACATAATAGAATGATTTATTAATCTTAAATGTAATTACTAAGTAAATTCTGCAGCTTGTACTGACATTCAATATGGGGTTTTGAGGAGGCAGCTCTAGAGTGAGAAGATCTGAATTCTTACACTGATTCTGCCTCTGTGTCCTGTATGACTTTGGGCAAGATACTCATGACCTTCAAGACTCATTTTCTGAAGCTGTAAAAAGGTGTTACATTACTTCTAAGTTCCTTTTCAGCTCTAAGTCTTATTATCCTACAAAATCATTTATTTTAAAAAGTGGTAGTATAGTATACATGACATATACAAATGAATATACATTCATATGAATTTTGGGGCAGATAAAAATATAATTTGGAACACAATAGAAGAATTAGTTGGGACAATTAATTTTAATGAAGAGCTAAGTAAACTCATTCACACATTCCCATGATCATGATTATGTCAACATAATCCCCAGGATCAGAGCTTACATAAATGAAACAACTTGATTTAAAATAGGTGAATAATTTCCAGACATTAGGTAGAAAATTTTTTTCATTTAAAGTTTCCTGTATTTACGTCAATGAAATATTTACAAGACTAAAAAAAATGCTATCATGAACTTCATTCTGGAGTTATAATTTTTCTAAATTTCTTTTCTAAGGTTAAGAGGTCAAAATTAAATTTCAACAACAGTAATAATTATACTTATCTTGACATTCGATAAACTTCATTTAAACTGAGAATTCATAGCATACAAATTAATATACATACACAAATGAATTTCAGGACAGATAAAAATATAATTTGGAACATAATATGAAGAATCAGTTGGAAAACAATAGTTTAGAAAGGTGACTAACTTACCAGGGATTCAGAGTCTAACTCAGCTCTCTTCTCTTCAAATAAACGTATTTTAACAGCACTCATCTTATCAGTATCAGCAAGAACATAATGTCTTGGATTATAGCCTTTGGATAAGCTACCAAGCAGCCTCAGAATTTCTGTGGTGTGCCCACCTGAAAATAACATTAAAGATCATATATATTAAGAATTATACAATGTAAATCAATAACTGACAAGCAGCAGGCCTATCTGCCATCCGATTTTACAGTAAATATTTAAATAGAGGACTATGGTTCCTTTCTAACAAACAAGTAAAGAATAAGGAGACTAATCTCTGCCTTTGTGCACCATCCAATCGGAGTGGCAATGGAACATCCTGAGGCAGAATCAGTTGGTGGCTTATGAGAGGAAGCAAAAAATGACTATCCCCCTTTGGAGTACAATGGAGACAGCTCAGAGGACTTTAAACCCAAGAGCCTCCTAGATCATGGGCCTTGCTTTCAGACTGACCTCCACAGTTGTCACTGAAAGAAGCATTCACTGTATATAAGAAACCCATCTTCCTTGCCTTCCCCAACAACCGAATGGGCAAAAAGGTCCAAGAATCCTGAGGGCAGCAGCATCTCCCAAACCTTTGGTACTCCTGCTTCTTACACAGCTTCCTCAACCTGATACAAGGAAGCAACCCCCCTGCAAAGATAATGGGGCCTAACAACTATTCCTGCAGACACAACTACCACTGTTCCCAAAGACCTAGGAAAGAAAGTTCTTTGCAACAAAATCCTTGGTGCTGTCAAATTGTTCAATACCAAAAGCTAATAGGATTTTAACAGAAAAAAAATGACATTTTAAAAGACACATTACCATTTGTTTTGCCAATGCAGTCTAAGGACTATGGGGTCTTTCCATGTGACTTATAGATGAAACTTTTCATGTATGCTTAACCTTACATAGGGTGCATATATACTTAATAAGGGTATATAATTATTTTATTAACAGAAGCTCCTATATAAGATGTCTCCTGATTCCTTCCTTCCTACCCCCAAAAGCTTGTGTTTCATCCCCAAGATTACTGAGGACTTTATCTTGGGTACTGGGTATTTATTACTGGATATTTATCTGTGTACATGTAGTCTTATAGAATGAAAAGTTCTTTAAAGACAGGGACTATTTGATTTTATTCCCCCTTTACATCTTTCCAATCCCTCCAGCTCAGCATAGTACCTGTCAGCCTGCCATACATACCCATTCAGTCAATAGTTCAGCAAATTTTCATTGTTTACTCACCGTACTAAGTGTTTGGTTCATATTTATTGAATATCATGTTTTCTAATTTTTAAAATTATGGTTCTTACTGTATTTATACATGTTTTATTTATATATTTATAAATAAATTTATAATACATTTACATAGCATATTTATATATACATTTACCTATGTTGGGAAAAGTATTAAATGAAAACCACACCATGTTACCTCCCCTGTTAAAAAGACAAAGAAATGTATTTTACTTAAAAGGGTAACAGATTAATTTCTGTCAGATCACAGAATTAGAACAGGAGTTCTTAATTTATCACAAATCCCTTTGTTGATTTGGTGAAGCCTATGGACCCCTTGTTAGAATAGGGTTTTAAATAACTAAAGGAAATGTTAACTTTGAGGTAGAGATGAGTAAAAATAAAGATGTAACTTTCCCACTCCTTTTCACTCCAATTCATTTATGGACACTGAAATCTATTCACTAACCCCAGCTTAAGAACTCCTGATTTAGAAGGATCTTAGGGGTATACTCTCTCTTTCTCTTTCCCTGTCCCTCTGTTTCTCTCTTTCTCTGTGTTTCTCTGTCTGTCTGTCTGTCTCTATGTGTGTATGTCTCTCTCTCTTTCTATAAAAATAGATGAAGACCCTGAGGCCCTGAAAAAAGATATGTGATTGTCCAAAGTCACACACTCAGTAAGCTGCAAAAACATTGCTATCAAGAAAGACTACTCCACAATTCCTTTTTACCTCTATAGGTGCTGCTGGTGGTACAGTGGATAGGGCACAAGGCCTGGAGTCAGAAAAAGTTCAATTTCAGGCTTAGATACACTCTAATTTTGTGAACCATGGCCCATCACTTAATTTCTGTTTGCCTCAGTTTCCTCAAATGAAAAATGGCAATAGTACCTAATATCCAGGATTATTGTGAAGATCAAATGACATGACATCTGTTAAATGCTTTGTGGTGCTTAAATAAATGCTTATTCCCTTTCTTCCTATAAAGTCTCAGTAACATCATTGTTTTATGACTGACTTTCAAAGCATTTAATTAATCATTTACATTTTCAAGATTTAGTAGCCACAATCTTATTGCCATGTAGAAAGCATTGCTTACATGTCCTCCTTATCTTGAGAGGTCAATCCTCCAAAACTTTATCAGCACATGTAAAGAAAACCTTAAATGGAAAGATCCTAATTAATGTGAATAAATGATGAAATTTCATAAAAATAGTTGCATTATTCAAATTTATACTGACTGTTTCTACTGGATTAGAAACAATGACCATATTATACACAGTTATAACTTCAAGAAATGTGAATAAATACATGTGACCACTTGAGAGTTTATTATTTGTATTAATCAAGACCCAGATGTACAATTTTATTTTCCTTTATTCCTCTAACCCCAGATTTTGTAGACCCAAGTCTTACAGACAACTATCTCTATTCATCCATTAGTCACCTCTCAGTTTTTCAAGAAGATTATCTACTTACATTGGACTCTCCATGTAAGAGTAGACAAGACTCATGTGTTTTATTAATCTACTTTTTTTTAAATGATGTATTAATATCTTTTTTATGGGTGAAAAAACTTCCCAATATCTTTCCCTAGCATCCATTAAAGTTAAGTGACCAACAAAATGGCTATGCATAATAATGTATATAATTTCCTATACGTATCAAGTCAAAACAATCTTTTATTAAGCATAATATATGTACTGGGCATTGTGCTACATGCTGGAGATTCAAAGGCAAAAAACAATTCCTGCTCTTAAGGACTGTCTACTGAGAGAAATAATATGCTAACTATATTTATTAAAAAAAAAAAAAAAAGCTGTTTGGAGATTACTGGGGTAGTATCAGAGGGAAGGCACTAAGATTAAGGAGGACTGAGAAAGGGTTCTCACAGAAGACAAGATTTTAGTTGAGACCTGAAGTGGGGCCAGGAGGCAGAGATGATTTAGTAGGAAATTCCAGGGATAGGAATTTCACTGACTGAGTAGTCAGTCTATATATGTATGTTTATACTTATGTACTTATACATATAAAGACTTATATATATGTATGTTTATTTCTATTCCTATGCATATGTATTGATTTATATTTATATCTCTATACAGTTGTATTTATTTGTATCCTTATACTTTTCTATTTATGTTTTTGGCCTATACATTTATTTATTTATATCTATTCTTGTGAGTTCAGTTCTGGCCTTAGGTACTTCCTAGTTTAATCCTGTTTACCTAAATTCCTCACCTGTAAAATGAGTTGGAGAAGGAAATGGCAAATCACCCTGTCTCTGCCAAGAAAACCCCAAATGCATCCGGATATACATCTCATGCTGCTGGTTGTTTCCCTGATTTTCGTAACTCCTCCAACTTTTCTTTCTGTCAGCTGTCGAATTGATCTTCTCGAAGCTCAGTATACATGTATAAGTCTTTACAAACAGCTAACTAATTAGAGTTGATCTAATCTTACAAGAAGATGTTTTGGGCAGAACCTGAAACAAGGTACTAAGTAGAACTAATTAGTACAATGTTTGTGTTTGCACCTTTACTCATCGGAGTTCACAAGTTTGCGAGATTCACAAAGTAAACTTTATACCTTTGTGAATTCACACCTCCCTTAAAGCTCTTAGGGCCAGAGAGCACCATGGGAGAAAACCCATAATCCCATTCTCTCAGAAGATTCAGATATAAGGCCAGTGAAGAGAGAGCTATTCCAGAATATATTCCACTTGGCTGGCTGGTCGCAGAAGAGAGTTCAGCTGCATTGGAGAGGAGCGCTCTGGTGCAGACACAGAGCACTTTGGGAGATTTCAGCGGAATTACTGCAGAAGCCCTCTCTCTGAGGCAAGGGAGAATATTTTCCACTTGGCTGCTGGTGGCAGAAGAAGAGTTTTCAGAGGAAAAAGCTACGAGTGGAGAGTTCAGTGGACAACCAGATTCATCTTCATCTCATACCACTGTAGTTGGTGGCTGGGCTCCTGCACTTCCCCCACTGAGACCAAGCTGGTCTGAAAGACTCACCAGAAAGCTAGCCGAGCCCCAAGTGAAGGAAACAAGAGATTCATTCCATCTTTGTGCTGGTTGGAGGCTGAAGAAAGCAGAGGCAGAGACTGAAGGACAGAACCTTTGGATTTGGAGATATTTGGAGGACTCTAAGCTAAACCAGCTGTGTTTTGAGAAGAACAAGAACTCCAACATTTGAACTCATCACACATATACAGAATTAAATTCAAATATATAAGGATAGAAACCTAAATAAAAATGTATAGGTGTTGGGGTACAGGGATTTGGGGCATTCCCCCCAAATATATTGGGATTCTAGATGGGTGTCCCAAAATAATTTAGAAGCTTAGATATTTTCTAAATAAAGAGGCAAAAATTTACTATAAATTCCAAAAGAGGAGAGAGCTAATAGGCAAATTTACAAGGAAAACTGTTAGAGGTGGAGTTGAGGCGAAGAGAACAGAGCAGGGTAAATGACATGATGGGACTGGGGCTCACAAGACTGGTGGGAAGTTTGGTGATAGCTAGGGACTATTTGACAATAGAGGTTAACAAGGACCCATTCTTAACAAAAAAGTTCTCATTATCTAGTGTGAGACAGCAGCCCAGATTTTGAAATTACCAGATATTTCGAAAAGATAGCTTAGTGGAATAAGCTTTCTTTTACACATATTCTCCAGGGTTTCACATCACTCCCAAGAGCTGCGATTCCTAAAGTGACTAAATCATTCTCGAGGCTTGCCTGTCCGGGATTTCTTGAAAAATATTGGGATCTCTACTACTACTGAGGTTCCCAGGTAGCCTGGGAGTTATTACTACAACATTCCTAAAAGCTGCACCATACACAATTTTGAACTTACAAATATAAGTATAAATAAATATAAATGCATATGCATATAAATAAATGAATAAGGATACAGATAAATAATATATATATATTATAAAAACATAAATAAACATGTATAGGGATACAAGTGTATACAAATGTATGGAGACAGAAACATTTAATGTAGAGGCATAGGAATATATAAACGTATAGGGATATTAATATAATGTAGAGGGAGATAAACATAAATGCGTGGTATATAAATACATAATTTTATAGATATAGAAATATACAAAAATATAAATACAAATGTATATGTACTTAAATATATAAAAATGTATGTATGATATATACAAATAATACGTATATGTAAAACTATAGCTGCGAGACCCTGGTCAGTTCATTTAATGTCTGTCTCATTTTCTTCATCTGTAAAAAAGAGGATTTTCTAGCTTTAAAATCGATTAGCTTTCAGATCATCAAAAAAGGCACAGCCCCAAAGTCTACATTTAAACGTGGAGTTAACCTGTATCAGTTTCACAAAAACCACATAGACCAGCATGCAATGCTTCAAGGAAAGCCAAAAAGGAGGGCGGAGAGGGATAAATGAGAAACTACAATGCCGCGTTGTCTCTTGGGGCTTGTAGTCCTGAGAGAAACCAGAGCGGAGGAAATGTCATGTGACCCGCGAGGCTACGACCGGTCTACTTACCGGACCCGGCTACCACCAGTACTCTGACAGACACAGAATGTTGCCCCTTTTTTCGGAAACAGAGTACGAGCCACAGCCGTAGCACTATGAGAGCAGCAATACCCCCCACAACGATGAGGCAGAGGAAGAAATTCATGTAGGCCGAGAGGAGGATGTAAGAACGCCACAATCAGGAAACAAAGTCCGCCGTAGAAATTCGAAAAGTACGGGAGCCGAAAAGGCTCGAATATCTCAGCGCCGTAGCTTTCCGTCGCGTTCTCGGCTGCCTGGACAACCGATTCGCTCGAGAGGTGGCGCTCGGGTCTAAGCGGGGCGGGGGATAGTGGGAAGTCGTGGTTACCATCTCATTTACCGCACAGCTGTTGGCTCGGGGGCGGGACTTCCGACTGCAGGAAATACGAAAGTGCGAGCTCGGGTACCTGTGTTGTCTCCGCCTCCAGGGATTCTTCCTTTTAGAGCCGGGTGTTAAATCAATCCCTTACCTCTTGTCCCGGTCAGGCGCCGCGCCCTGCCCCTCCGCCCTTGATGCTACGTTATGGCCGCTAGGGCTCCGGATATCCTTTCTTTCCTTTCCAATCCGAGTCATTGGTCCTACCTCTACCGAAATAAAACCAAACCGCCGCTCATAACTCTCTAGGGTCCGAGGCGGGCCCGCGGTAATCAGCTCCGGGCAGGAATGAACCGGTCCTGCTTCTGAGCCAAGTCTTCCGGGCTCCTGGCCGTTGTTGCCGCGTACATACCCCACCTGCCTTTCTTCAAAACTGACCTGCATGTTCAGGGTGGATATCTCCAGCCGAGCAGTGATCCAAAGATACGAATTTTGAAGGAAAAAATCTATTCATAATCACATGAAAAACTGCTCTTAATCTAATAATTAGAGAAATGCAAATTAAAACAACTCGGAGGTACCACAATCACACTTATCAAAGTGGCTTACAAGCCAGGAAAAGAAAATGACGTGCTGGAGATGTGAGAAAATTGGGACAAACACACAATCAGAGCAGCTCAAAGAAAATCCTAACTAAAACAGCTCTGAGATACCATTTTAATAAATATGGTAAAATTAATAGATATGAAAATGGCAAAAGCAATTTTAAAATCTTCTGTTGGGGACGGAGGATTTGCTGTGTGGAAACATATCACAAATAGTTGCAAATGGATTCAATTCAACAAAACTTTTCAACCATCTCTAAAAACAATAGATTTAATAAGTTTGGTAAAGATTAGTCCATAAAAGACTACATTCTTATTTACTAGTAATAAAGATTAAAAAAAAAAAGATTTTGAAAAAGGAAACTCCATTAATAGTATCTAGGAAACCTAAATTAGCTATCATAATAAGAGAAAACCTAAATAACTAACTGGTGGGTCAGTGTTCGTAATTTGGTAGGTTTAATAGAATAAAAATTATATTCCCCAAATGAACTTTTATATTTTATGCACTAACAATCAATATGGAGTCTAGTTTCCTCTTAAAGCTATTGAACTATTATCAAATTTATGTGGACAAAAAAGAGGGCAAAGATATTAAGGTCATATTGAAGAGAACAACTGATTATTTCATTTTTGTCTTTAAATCTCTATAGCCTAATGTAGTATTTGCTACTTAGGCACTTCTTAACTACTGGATTTCATAGGATTATAGGCTTAGAACTGGAAAGAACCTTAACGATTATATGGCTCTTTCCCTCTGATTTTATAGATTAGGAAATTGAAAGTGGTTAGGTGACTTCCCCAAATTATGTAGTCAGTGTCTGAATTAGGATTTAAATTTAAAGTTAGGCTTTTAAAGAAATCTTGGCAGTATTCTTACTATAGCATAGAAGTTTTTTCTTGATGGTTGCATTTTAAATCTTGCCAGGTAACAAAATCTAGCTCACCAAACAAACATGACACAGACATTCTGCACAGAGACACAGACACAGGCAAAAATGACATGAAAGAGGTCTGTCCCATCTTTGCCAAAAGTCATCTTATAGCACTTCATCTTTCCTGGTGTCCCAGAGAAGGTGAAAAGGTGGCAAAGGTTCTCTAGGAACTTTGATGAAAGTTCCAAAAATTTCCAAATCTGAGCATCTCCAGTCAAGGAAAACTTGCTCAGTGTGGAGCTCACAGTGATCCAGACAAGTCTTCTCCCAGTGGTTTGGGTTCTCCTAGCAATAGGACTGAGGGGAAAAAAAAATGGGGATTTACTTTGACAAGGAAGGAATCAAGCCAGGGGAATTTGATTCCAAACTCAGTGGTCTTTCTAATGCACTATGCTTCTGAACAGTTGTATCAATTCAGGAGATCTCAAAAACACAGACAGGATATTTTATAAAAGCTGTGTTGACAGATTGCTCCTTTCTAGCTTATGAATTATTTTGTCTCTAATCTCACTTTGTATCTTGGGAATTGTTTATACAACTGAAGCATTTCAGTAGAGGACAACTTTAGCAATAAAATTCCAAAGATAAAAAGTTCTGAAGGAAAAAAAAATCAATTTGAATGAATAGAAAAAGAGAAAATCTGTAGTCAAGTAAGGCCCAGGCTGACAACTAGATTGTAGTGGAAGCATGGGGATCTTTACAATCAACTTACATTCGAAAAATACTTGTAAGATAAGCAAGCAACAAAAACACTTATCCAGAGCAAATTCCAGAACATAAATTACTGAGGATATGAGCAATCCAAGAAAAATTATTGGGAAAACTAAAAAGCACTTTGTGTGTGTGTGTGTGTGTGTGTGTGTGTGTGTGTGTGCACATATATAATTTAATATTTTCTTCAGTTACATTTAAAACAATTTTTTACACTTTTTCTTAAAAACTTCTGAGTTCCAGATTCTCTTATCCCTACTCCTAGTCCCCAATAAAAAAGCAATATGAAATTATGTAAAACATTTCCATAAAAGTCATGTTGTGAAAGAAAACATAGATCTCCCTCACCCTAAAAAAAACTCTCAAGAAAAGTAGAATCTGATTCAATCTATATTTAGACACCATCAGTTCCTTCTCTGAGGTCTGTATCAGCTCATCTGGCCTCCTATTGTTAGTTTTCTGACCTCTGAGACAGTCTAGATTAGCATATCATTGGGATAACCTAGTTCTCCCTGGATCCTCTCCCTTCTGGCCTCTGAGACTTCAAAAGTTGTCTCTTCCCTCCACCCTCCTAAGTTATTTAATCAGTATGACTCTGCCTTGCTAAGCCTATTTGGTTAGGCCTCTGAGCTATTTCACATAATAAATGGCAGATCTTTGTACCCTGTGATAAATGTTTGACTTGACTGTTTCTTGTCACTAATTGTTATGCTCTCCCAAATCTATTTTATATTTCTATCTCATAATATCACTCACTACTATAATTCCCTCATTAACTCTTTTTAGGGTGCTAAATCCATTTTAAGGTTAGTCCCCAAGACAATGTCATAATCCCCTTACTCTGCTCATTATTTTTGGGGGTTAGAACTCTTGCTAAACTCCACAGTAACTTCTTTTGGAATTTAGCCCGTCAATGGTATAATCTCCCAATTGCCACACCTTAATGGTATTCTCTATAATGGGGTCTTCCTCCAGGTTAACTGTGAGTTCCTGTGAGAATTGGATCAGGGTTTAGCTCACACAAAATTACATAAAAACAAAAAACAAAAAAGCCCTAAGAAATGAAACCTAAAAGTTAGGCTGATGTGGAACAAAAGAAATGAAATTTATAGAGGAAAGCCATAAATTAGAATAAGAAACAAACAATTGGTAGATGCAGAAGGGGTAGATACACACTCAAATAAGGGTAAAAGAAAGTAAGGGTTATGGGTGCCAAAATGTGGTGAATGGGAGTTGTAATTAGGGGAGGGATTTAGTCACTTATAGGGAACTGTGACCAAATAAGGTGAATACAGTGGGAGGTGTAATCTGCATTGTACATGGCAATATCAATATTATATGATAATCAATTCTGATGAACGTGATTCTCTCCAACAATGAGATGATTGATGCCAGTTCCAAAGATCTTGTGATGACGTGAGCCATCTACACCTAAAGAAAGGATTGTGGAAACTGAGTGTAGATCACAACATAACATTCTCACTCTTTTTGTTGTTTGCTTGAATTTTGTTTTTATACTCATTTTTTTCCTTTTTGATTTGATTTTTCTTGTGCAACAAGACAATTGTATAAATATGTTTATACATATTGGATTTAAAATATTTTAACATGTATAACACATATTGGATTGCTTGCCATTTGGTGGGGGGAATAGGGGAAGAAGGGGAAAATCTGAAACAAGGCTATGTAAGGATCAATCTTGAAAAATTATCTGTGCATATATGTTGTGATATGGAAGCCACTTGCCAGTGGCTGCTGGAGATCTAACTCAGACCTGTAGAATGAATCTCTTCATGTGAAAAGATGATGATGATACAAGGAGATTGAGAGGCAGTTGCATTGTCTGACCTTTCTCCTCTTCCCTCTTACCTCCAATTTATTTCATTCCCAATCCACAAGAAACATCTGCATCAAAGGCTGCTTTGCAACACCTTCAAGTATTATGATTCACAGCTTTGGAGGCTCTCAAGAATTGACCTGCCCCTTTCCTTAGGCCTGGTCCTTAATACATATGTTTTGAAAATAAAAAGCTTTAAAAATTAACTAATTAAAAAAACAGAGATGTAATCAGGAGTGAGGGAATTAGGCATTCTAAATTGGCTGTAACCTCACCAGCCAGTGGGGAATCAGGAGGGACTTGCATTTCAGGACAAGAATGTGAAAAAATTATGCTTTAGTGCTCAAATATTTACCTCTTTGGAATACTTATTGTAAAATTATGAACAAAAAAATCTTTTTCTGGCTTCATCAGCAAGTTTGCAGAGTTCTTAATAAGACATTTATTTCTTATAGTTCCCATTCTTGTATTTTCCTTGTTAATTACAAAAATCCCTTTCCTTGATAGAAACCCTTATGGATTTTAGTCCACTCCTAATCCCTTGATTTGGAGGTCAAAGCCTACAAATTCTTTTGAGATAACCAAGGATAGTAGCTTGTAATCACAATATACTTTTGTGGTATTATCCTGTACCTCATCATTTTGGTGAGTAACCATATCATTTTGGCGGCCCAGTAGGGAGAATCTGATTGTACCCCATAAATTTAATCAATACTGCTTAAAAAGTAGAAAAGATCAGTGACCAATCTGGCTAGCAGTAGAACTTTTTAACAAAATGGATAGAGGAAATGATAAAAGATAAAATAGGCAATTTAGACTACATAAAATTTAAAAGCTTGTGGAAATTAAACCACTAAAATATAATTAGAAGAGAAATGGTAAGAGTAGGTTGAATGTCCATAAAAGTTTAATATACAAAATAGATAATTATCACAAGTATGACACCAACAGTCACAAAACACCATTTCTCGGTAAATCACTGGTCAAAGGATATGAACAATGAATAAATGAATAAATATTCCTAACTATAAATGACCACATGAAAGCATACTTATAACCCCAAGTGTGAAAGGAATACAAATTAAAACAATGATGAAATCTTTTTTTTTAAATCTTAGACCATAAAAATTGAGCACAATGACAAAAGATAAAGAGTTAATATTGAAGAAACTGTGGGAAAACAGGCCCACTGACAAAGATGAAATTAAGGAGCTATTGTACTCCTAGATTTTACTACCAAAACTATAGAATATTGGTTGAATGACTGAGTTCAAAAAGTATTAACAGGTTAATACCAGTTTGGCAGGATATCTCCAGTGGAGTATTTCAGAGATCTGGACTTGACCCTATACCATTTAACTTTTTAGTCCAAAATAGAATGCTTATCCAATTTTCAAATGACACAAAGCTGGGAGGAATAACTAACACATTGCATGACAGAGTCAGGATCCCAAAACATCTCAGTACCTGAAACACAATAAATACTTAATAAATGCTTGTTGATTAATTGATCAGTCTTGATAGACTATGTTGTAGGGGGCCACAGATAGTGGGGGAACTCTGGGTGAGGTATAAGACCCTTCTGCCCAGAAGGAACCTGCTGACAATGTCTGGTTAGGCTCCCCATCTCCTCTAAGAGCTCTTGCCTTCTTGAGAAATCAGGAGGTGGTGACAACCTGTGTTGTAGTTGAAGCAGATTGATACCAAGTGACAAAGAGTCATTTACACACAATAGCAAGTTGTTTATGTGGTCCTGCATGCACAGAATATAGTTAGTGCAGGCAGTGTTGCTTTGATTATATAAAAGTATTAGGGTATATAAGGGTGAATAAATTTGGAATAAACAGACTCCATATTTTAACCATCCATGTGAGTCTCTCCTCATCATTCCTCCACTAAGACCAAGGACTCGGACTGCTCCTGAGATCCTCCAGACAGCTAGTCCAGATGGTATATTTTGGCACCCCAGTGTGGGGACTCTAGAAAGCACAGTATATTTTGGCACCCCAACTTGGGGGCTCGAGAAAACACCCACTATGATATAGGCAAGCAGGACTTAATGAAGTAAAATTTAATATAAATCAATGTAAAATTTTATATCTAGGTTCAAAAATCAACTTCCAAAGTATAAGATGAGGGAGGAATGTTGAGAAGGTAATTTATCTGAAAACATATCAGTATCTTCTATTGGATTCTAAGCACAATATCAATAAACAGTGTGATCTGGCAGCCAAGAAAGCAGATACAATCTTAGATTGTACTGAGAGGCAACATAGTAGTCCCACTAGACTCTGTCTTCATGGGAGCAGATCTAGGAACTATATTTTAGCCTCAAAAATCAGAAGACTTGGGTAGAGAAAAAAGTGGCCTTAATAGCTGTCATCAAGAATGGGAAAGGCTGTGTGACCTGGAAGAAGCATGAGACTTGTTTTCTTCAACCTTAAAGAGAAGAACTGGGACTAATAAGGAGAACTTGGAAAGAGACAAATTTAGATTGCTATCAGGGAAAAAAAAAAAACTTTCTAACAATTAGAAATATTCAAAATCTAAAGTGGGCTGCCTTTGGGAGATATGGATTTTCCCTCACTGGAAGTCTTAAGAAAAGACCTGATGTTTTTCAGGTATAATTCAATCAAAATGGCTACTAAAATTCTTTTTAGTTTTGATATTCTGCAATTCTGTGAAATAATCATTTCCAGGAACTCCCTTTTTTTTCACTCCTCCTTTCTAGTTTTCAGATCTTCTTAGTCCTGATTTCTTATTCAATCCATTTTCATTTCCCACCTATTCTAGAATGCAAATATTTCTTAGTTCTCTGTCAATCTCCAATGGAACAAAGCTTTTCAGCCATGATTTGCTTTCATTCTGGCTTTGGTAGCCTTTCTTTAAAAAAATATATTTTTAATTTATGGAATAAACTTAGCATTTTTATAACATGATACATAAAAAAGATGATTATACATGAAACTGTAAATCTATTGTGCACAATTTGCTATTTCTTTCAAAAATACAAAATTATCATATAAATTTCTTTTTTTTCCTTCCCTTTCCCCACTCTAGAGATGGCTACTATTAGACACAAATAGGTTTATATATGTAAAACTATTCTATATATACTTCTTTTTTATTATAGCTTTTTATTTACAAAATATATACATAGGTAATTTTTTAACATTGACCCTTGCAAAACCTTCTGTTTCAATTTTTCCCTCCTTCCCCCCATCCCCTCCCCTAGATGGCAGGTAGTCCAATACATGTTAAATCTATATATACTTCTACTTACCAGTTCTTTCTCTGGATGCAGAAAGCATCTTTCTTCATATGTACTTTGTAATTATAATTTGGGTATTTATAATAGACAAAATAACTTATTGTACTTATCTATAGAAGGGAGGCTGAGTGATTGATCAAGTCTGTATTGCTATATTGTCACTATTATTATCATTATTCATTGTCTATTATGATTGGAAGTGCTAGCTCTGTCTTGGGAGACACCTATCCTTAGCAGAAGAAATGGTTGTATTATGTGCAGTTTATTATAATTCTTTCTGCTTGCATGTTGATTTAATAGTTTTCTTTGAAGTACAGCTATGAAAAGCAAAGCATGAACTTTGAAGCCTCATAAATTTGCTTATCAAAAGTATAATAGTCTTTTGGTACTTTTTCTTTTAACTTCTGTAAAAGCTTCTTTCCCCTTTCCTCTTAAGACCACAATAGTTATTGTCGAACTTATTTTCAGATTATTAGTGTAACTGAACAGACTGTTCTTTCTAAAATAATCACTACCTTGCTGTGTCACTAACCACAAGTCATCCTTAGATTAATTTTAGGAGCCAATCCCTAGACAGCAAGTACTTATACATAAGGGTCAGAAACCAGACACAAGTACAAAAGGACTGTCTAAGAGCTTGCTCATTTGCTCTGGCCAATTAGCACTTAGAAAAGGCTTTTTATGAACTTTTTAAGGCATAAAGGCATGTGCCACCTGGAAAATTAGTTCTTATAAATCTTCAGGAACACTTGAACAGCAAAAGGACTCCCTGATAGGGATTAACATCAAAGGCAGAACTTTCCCACTGCTTAAACAGGAGCAATTCTGCCTTGAACCATATTGTTTGCTCAAAGACATTATGTTACCCTCATCTGGATATATCATGTGGATACAATCTTAGACTGTACTGAGAGGCATAGCATAATGGTCCCACTAGACTCTGTCTTCATGGGACCAGATCTGGGAACTATATTTTAGGAAAGATAGTAGTAATTAGGAGACTATTTGAAAGAGGGGAGCCAGGACAGTTAAGGGGACAGTTAACTTCCAAAGCAAGTTGTTGGAATAGCATGGAGAAAGCTGGAACAGAAATAGAAGAAATCTTACAGTCCTTAAGTATTGTGTCCTTCATCAGGAAATGTCTGAGGGAAGTGAAAGCAGCATTCAGACTGAACTGGATTGAACTGTTATTTATGTTACGGTGTCAGTTACATGCATTACACCTGGACTTCAGCATCACATAGTTGCATGTGTCAAGAGAATATTTCTTCTTATTTTCTTCCTTTCAACTCTATAAGAGTTGTAAGAGAAAATAGCAAAGATCACTTCCTAGTAGATTGTAAACTTCTTGCTGGCAAGGACCATTTTCTTTTTTCTTTCTTCTTCTTTCTTCTTCTCTTCCTCCTCTTCTTCTTCTTCCTCTTTCTCCTCCTTCCTCTTCTTCCTCCTTCTCCTTCTCCTCCAGAGATAGGAACTGGGTCTATAAGTTCATTGACATAAAGAACTCCCAGGTGAGGAAACTCCTATCAATACAAGTTGACACTTTCTTTGTAACTTCATAGTAGGAATCAGAAACCTTTTTTCTGCCAAGGGCCATTTGAATATTTATAACATCATTCAGAGGCCATACAAAATCATCAATTTAAAGAACTCAAACAGTGGGAGATTGTTGTAGACTGGTTACCTTGGCAGTGCCGGATTAAATGATTTCAGGGGCCTTATACAATCTGAGGACCGGATGTTCCCCACCCTGGCTTTATACTCTTAGAGAGTTGGCTAAAGCATTGAGAAACTCACAAAGCTAGCATGTGTACAAAATGGGACTTGCCATCTTCCTGGTTTCACTGTAACACTACTACCTCCACATAAACCTCCTCATAATAGATATTTAATAAATGTTCATTGAATTGTTTGAAAAAGTTTAAGCTTTTCAGAATCAGTGGGACTTCATGTTTTCCATCGTAACTTTTCCCTGTTTCAAGGTAGAAAAAAGCCAGACAGGAGTTAATCTAGTCCATAGCAGACAATTTTCTATCTTATGATTAAAGATGTAGAGGAAGTAAGTTTGTATAGATTTCTTGGGTCAATAGTCCCCTGATTATCATTTGGTACTCTTGGAGCATCTATTATTTCATAAGGTCTGTACTTATATCAACAAAGAAGTAATTTCTTTATGCCTTCCTATGTTACACAATTCATACCTGCTTTTTATCTATAAATCCTTCACAGAGGATCTCTCCAATGTAATAGGCATACTCATGTTTTGAGGAATCTCTGGAATACCAATGTACCATTTGGACTTGCAATCTGTTCTCTCTCATTTTTGCCAGCTTACCGAATTTTCTAATTGTACTCTTCCCTCACACAAATTGTTATTGGTAATACAGCATGTATTCAAATTTGCATTATTTAAAGTTATAATTTACAAAATATGGTAATTGGTTCCAGTCCTATGAAAACAGGCAGGGTAAATACGAATAATATGACTGCTATACCCAATTCATTATTTGCACTAACTGAGATCCGGTTGTATGCTATATATAGCTTGAGTGTGTCTATTATTCATCTTTCTATTGACTTTTAGTTTATTTATAATTTAGATTTTTTCTGAGATACAATTCACAGCTAAGTATCATTACTAAAGAATACTGTTGTAATTATTTTTCAGTAGCCAGAAGGTTAGAATCATGGATATTACTTAAGTTTTCCAAATGTAATCCATGTCAAATTCCTTCTCAATTCCAAGCCCAGTATATTATCTATTTGCAATGCTTATCCAAAGTGCACATATTGATAGGCAGATTGATAAGCTGCTTATGCAGTTAGATTTAATAATATGAGAAATATGCATCTTTCATCTAAATGGTTTTTTCAGGGTAGATGGTTAAATTAATCTCTTATATTATGAATTTCACTGAAGGATTTGAAGGGTTCTAGAGCTTGATGGAATTAGTATAATATAGTCTATGAATTGTAGCACTCATTAATAGGAAATATTTCTCTCATTTGGACACTAGTGCAGGAGAGTGAGGCTGGTGACTGCATAACTTTTCCTCATTTAAATCCAATTCACTTTTAAGTTGTGGTATCATCTTCCTAATGTCATGGTCTCTGCCCCTCCCCTCTGCTCTCCTCCTCTTCTCTTGAAAGATATTTTGGGGTTTATTGGCTAGATTTCTTTCTTAAGGACCGTGCCTTAAACCTAAATCACTCTGCTTCTCATTGATTGGTCAACTGTAGGCACCAATTCTAAACACATTTGGTTATTGCTTAGGCCTTGAAATTGTGTCAGTTTTGCCCAGAAGCCCCGAAGGTCTTCCCTTCCTAAAATAATTTTTTTTTAATAAGTGAAGTTATTATTTCCTAATTTTTTATCTAGTCTTAGTCTCTGATTGGGTGTTGCCTCAGTCAAACTGAAATCTGCAAAAGACTTCAGCTTAAAAAGGCCAAGGGATCCCACTGCATCAGGGGCCATTTCCAGTGGTCCTGATCTATAGCTTGCCATTGGATCCAGATGGCTCTGGAAGAGAAAGGTTGGTGACTTTGCATAATCCTCTCTCACTTAAATCCAATTCACTTACATATTATGACATCACCTTCCTGAAGTTTTGGTCTTCTTTAAGAAACAAAGACAAACAACAACAACAACAATTTCGTGATATAATAGGAAAAGTGCTAGGTCTTGAGTTAGGAAAGACCTGAATTACTTTCTTCATCTGAAAATAAAATATTTATCTTAAAAATATTGTTATGAAAGTCAAATGAAATAACGTATAGAAAATCTTTGTAAAATTGAAAGTATTATATAAATGTGTTATGTATATACATGTATATATACACATATAATATATGTATGTGTGTATGTATATACATATATGTGTGTGGGTAGAGATATGCATCAACAGGTGATTTCATTGATATGGAAAATTCCCAGATGAGATAATTCTCTTCATCAATACAGACCAGCACTTTTTCTTGCAATTTATATTCTAAGAGAGTTGTCTAAAGCACTGACATATTAAGTTACTTGCCCATAGCACCCCCAACCATTATGTCAGGGTTGGGACTTGAACTCAAAAGATCAGCTCCCTATCATATGGCATGTTGCCTTCTTTCATACGTATGTATGTATGGGTACACACACACACACACACATATATATATATATAACTATACATAAAACATATACACATATCATCATCTCACCCAAATCTCATAAGTTCATAATCATTCTAAAGTTAATATAACATGAAAAATGTATTTAAGAAGAAAATTTCTAAGCTATTCTGGGAAATATCAATACAAACTATTTTATACTACTCATTTATTCATGAGAAAAGCCCTGGCAGCATCTACTTTCATTGTCCCAGTTACTAAACTTTCAGTTCTAGAGTTCACAGAAAAACTAAGAGCATATCATGTTTCTTGTCCTTGGATTCATTGCTTGAATTCTCTCTCATTTGAATACTTTTTCTCTCCAGTTTTAGAATAACCAAGCCCAGGTTCAGCTTCCTTCCTTTCTTTTTTTCTTTCTCTGTTTCTCTGAATCTTTTTCCTTTTCTCCCCTTAGTTCTTTTAGCAGCTAAAAGTAGTGAATTTTATATACACATATACACACTCACAAACACAAGAGGTACCGTAGTCTTTCCCTCTCAATTCTATGTTCTACTCTCTATTTGCATGAAGAGGAGCAACCAATATGAAATGTATAGTTATGGGGCAAGAACATTGGGCTTGAAATCAAGACATGAGTTCAAAATCTCAACTCTGATATTTAATAACTCGCTGACTTTGGCCTCCTTCAACTTCAGACTCCTGATCTTGGAAATGAAAACAAAAACAAAAACAAAGAAAACCTTATGATTTATATTGAGGAAAAAGCTTTACAAATCTTATCTAAATACTTAAATAGAGCTGTGAACTCATCAATTTGAGAGTTCCCTTCAAGAATGCTGATAGCAAAGGTGAATGATGAAAACTATCTTTGCATGTATGTAGGAAAAATAAAATTATATATAGATATAAACGAATGCTGATTATAACTCTGCAGGCAGTCCTTCATGTGAAGGACAGGTGTCCATCTTGTGCAGCTATTATTTATGTCCTCCCAGGTAGTCATCAAAAGAGGTCTATATTACATGTTTGAAGGCTTCTCCTTTTTCTTCTAACATTCTGAGTGCATCGGGGGAACATTCTAGACATCCATGTGTAATCCTTTACTGTCACCAAATTATCAGCCCATCTTTTTTTCTTTTTTTTTTCCAATCATGTAATTCTTTTGTGATATCCTTTACTTCTGTTCCCCGGACTTCCTTGTTAGTTATCTATTACATCCTGATTAGTATGAATAACTATTGTTCAGGAAGCAGTATGAAAGTTGCTTTATCTATCAAAATATGAATGTAAAATGGCCTTCTAATAGTTTGTAATGTATTTCTTTACTTAGTAAAGGCAGATAGTACTGAAGATATATTTTGCCTGTTAAAATCAAAGCAATTAAATTTGTGGTCTTGATTTAATAATGATTTCATTTTTCAAAACATTGAGGAACCAATGAAAGAAAGATTCTTGACCAAGTTTTCACTTGTTTTTATGTGTGGAAAGAATGGGAACTTTAGGGGGAAGAAATATACAATTTGACTTAAGATAAAAAAGAGAAACAACATACATAGATTGGCATATATCCTATATATATATATAAAGCAGAATTCAAAGGATTAAAAGAAATGATAAATGGGATACTGCTGACCTAAAATTCTAAAGGGAAGCAAACTAAGGAGGGAAGGATAGCTTCCACAAGTCAAATTCTGAATATATAAAAAGAAACAATTTGAATAAAAAATAAAAGAGGGTATTTTAAAAAGAGATCAATGTGGATGGGCAGGAAACACCAAAAAATTTCGATTTTCAAAAGATATATACAGACAGCAAAGGAAACAGATATTGGATAAGTAAAAAAGCATGTTGCAGTTCTCTAAGAATAATGTCATGTATCTTAAAACTAGAATAAGCTGAGGTTAGCAAAGAAAGCTATGGATAAAAAAGAGATTTCTTAAAACTACATTGGGGGAAAGAGAAGGATCAGAAAAGAGATAGAACTACTTGGGAGTAGATGAGATAATGCAAAAGATAAAAGAGTGAACTTGGAGATGCTTCCATGGAGAAAAATCTTTGAAGTAGAAGAAAGAACAGAACAAAAAGAGTTGGGACTGTTAGGGATAGGGAGTTGAGAACTAAATAAGGAGTTAGTAAGAGCTTGAAGTCACTAAATCCAAATGTAATATATTTGAGGGTTATAAAAGAATGATATGATTAATGAACTACTGTCAGTGATTTTTGAAAGGAAGATGTGTCTGTCACAGGATTGGAAGAAGACAAATGCTCAGATTTTCCAAAAAAAAAAAAAAAAAGTGTGGAGTTTGAAAACTATAAGCTAATAAGCTTACTTCAATTCTTAGCAAAATTTCAGGATATATTTAAAAGATAATTGATAAACATCTAGAAAAGGAAGTAGGGATTGCAGAGTGCTGCCATTGCTACATCAATAATTGGTTCTGCTGTATCACCTTCATTTCTTATTTAGACAGTGTTAACAGACAAATAAATATTTTTTTACATAGTTTGCTTAGATATTTAGCAAAACATTTAACAAAGCCTCTCATGCCATTTTGGGGGGGGGAAGATAAAAATATGTGGAACAAATAAGAAATAATACTATTAGATGGATTTGAAACTGGTTGAATGGAACTATATCTGGAGAATAGCCATTGATAGATGTCTAAAAATTAATATTGTCCCCTGCATTTTGGGCACAAGTCTGTTAGAAATAATTTTTTAAACATCATTTCAAATTCAAGCATTTCTAATATAAAGAGAAATGTCCAAACTAACACAAAATTCTCTATCTCAACTCCCACCCCATATAGTCAGAAATCTCTGTATCACAAGATAATTTGAGCTAACATTTAAAGCAATCATGAACAAGGAAAAGGTCACAACATGTTAAAATAAAGCTTTGGATTAACATTCTACACCATCAAATTAAAGATTAATAACTTAATAACTATTTAATTCCTTCCTTGATCACTACCCTCAAGAACTGAATAGGTCATAGTATCAATAATTTCAGAGGATAATTAAGGCAATGCTCTTTTATAAAAAAAATAAAATTTTTATTGATGTCTTTGTTTTATATATCATCATAATTTCCCCTAGCATCCCTCTCCCTTCTAGAGAGCCATAATAAATAGAATTTTCTAAAAAGATAAAAATAAAGATAAACAAGTGAAAAAAATCAATACAACCGATCTGTACATTGAAAAAATATGAATACATGCTCTGAACAAAGCATTGTAACATTGATGGTGAGGGGAAAAATCCACTAATGTTGCAATGTGCAATTCCATTAAGGAATAAGTTGTGAGCATCTTCTCGTATCTCTTATGTCAAGTTGTGCTTGTTCTTTATAATTTTGCAACATTTACTTTTGATTTATTTTATGTATGTAGTTCCATTTCCATTGTTATAGTTACTGTGTGTATTGTTTTCATGGCTGTTTACTTCATGTTTTTCTCTATTCATCACATTTTTCATTTCTTAAAGCACAGCAATATTCCATTACGTTCAGGTACCACAATTTAATTTTAATTTTGATTTGTTTAGCCATGATCCAATCAATGGACATCTACTTTGTTTCAAATTCTTTGCTATTACAAAAATTGCAAGTATAAATACTTTGATGTATTTCTTCCACAAGTCAAATTCTGAATATGGGGCTTTCTTCTTATCAATGACTTCTCTGGGACGTAAAAGGAAGGAAATAAACATTCGTATAGCACTTACTATTACTAGGCACTGTGCTAAACATTTTTTTTTTTCTTTTTACAAATATGATCTCATTTGATATGATGTACTGAGGATAAGCCAAGTAACTGAATCTTTGGGTCAAACTAAATCTCTTAATTGCCAAATCCAAGGGCTTTTTTTCAATTCTTCTTTACCTCTCTTTGCCTCCATTGTTAGTGCTGATCACTTCTTGTTAATCACTTTCTTCTCCTTCACCCCATATCTTCTCTCTAGGTTCCTCTGCCTCTATTCTCTTCTGACTTTTCTCCTTCCTCTTAGGTGGCTTCTTCCCAGACTCATTTGCTGAAACTTCATTCCAGTCACACATGCTAATCATGGGTATTCATTCTACAGGGCTGTGTCCTGGGCTTTCCTTCTCACAATGTTTCTATTTCACTTGTTCTCAATGGTACAGCATACTAGATTTGGAGTAGGTTGATATGTGTTTGAATTTTTTCTTGACCCTTATAGCTGGGTGGCCATAAAGTAGGTCATCACATTATTTGTACTAACTTTTGTTTCCTCATCTGTAAAAGAGATAAATATGATCCCTATGATGCCTTCCTCAGTAGGTTATGGAGCTGAAGAGAAATAATGGCAAGAAAATGCTTCTCAAGCTTTAAAGAGAGAAGTAAATGTAAATTATTATGATTAATGATTGATTCTTAATCAGGACAGATTTGGACTAGAAGGACTTTCCAACTGTGAGATTGTGTTGTTTGCTGTAAAATCTACACTAGCATATTGACTACTACTTTCATAATATTTCTTGAATATGGCCCCTTCTTTTCTCAGATCTTTCTACCACTCAAGTTCAGGATCTTATCAACTCCTCTATGTACTATTATCAAAACCTACCTCATCAAAGCATCACTCTAAAGTGATTTTCCTAAAGTATAGGTTCAATAATGTCAACTCCTACCCGTTAACTTCTAATGTTACTTTTAGGATTAAATATAACTTCTCTTTGGACATTTAAATCCTCCACAATCTGAGGATTTCCTTTCCTTTCCTTTTCAATCTTTCCTCCCTTTTCAATCTTCTTGTACTTTATTCTCTTCCTCTATGACTATGAGCAACAGTGGCCTCCTAGCTGTTTATTTAATGCAACATTGTCTTCCAGCTGTGCCTTTTTCCTTTTTCCTTACTGTCCTCCTATGTTTGTCCCTTCCTTGGCTTTCTTCAAGCCTGAACTCAAAACCCATTGTCTATAAGAGGCTATTCCTGGTACCTCTCTTTCCCCAACTCTTGCCTCTGAAATCACTTTGAATTTACCCTGTATATATCTCACATATTTGTAGTCCTTTGCATAGTGTCTCCCATTAGACTGTGAGCTTCTCAGGAACAGAGACTCTTTTTGGTTCTTTGCTTAGCACACTGCTTTCTATAAAATAAGCCTTGATAAATGCTTGTAGACTTGACATCTCTGAGGCATATAACATGGAAATGTTGTTTTCTCCTTCCCAAATGTCACTATAAATTATTTAATATCCTGTTCAGCTCTTATCACTATGAAACCTCGTATTCATGGTGAGTCTTTATTCAATTTGTAACAGGTTCATTAATTTGGGTATTAGTATATATTTTTATATAAATCTCAGTCTTAGAGAGCTTTAGAAACCAGATTCTTTTTTACACCATGGAGAGAACTCCTGAGGTCCCCTGAGGGATCTTTGCTTTTTGTATTTGACTATGGATCACTACATGAACAAATAGAAAAACTGGAATCTTTTTAACATTTTATAATATTCAACTAGTGCTTGCCTGGCAGTTTAGAAATTATTTTGCTTTAATGAAAAACTGTGGATAAAGACCAAATATTTTTTCCTATAGATATGGTATAAAATTCAATAAAATATTAAAGGTATTGAACTCCGAGCCACAAAAATGATATTGATTCCAGGCTATATCACTACCTTCTTCAACCTTCCCTGTATTCAGTTTCTCCTTTTCAATTCCCTAAACATAGGCCTGCATTTTGTCCTAATTTCTCCAGCATAGAATGGCTTCAAACTAAACTTCTTTAATAATTAAGTTGTCTTCCTCTGAAATAGATGGCAAGTTTCTTGAGGGCAGGCATTATTTCAGTTGTTTTGTCTTTGTATCATTACTATCCAATACAGTGGTCATTTAATAATGCTTGTTGAGTTAATATCATTCCTCCTAGGGTAGTTGTGAAAATATATAGATTTATTACAAGAAATTTGTTCCTTTATTCAGGCTTGATCATAAGGACCTAATGATAATAAGAATTTGTATTCTTTCTAGTACAGATCATATTGTAAATCTGATTATTCATGCTTTTACTAATGTTCTGCTGTTTACCAATGATGGTACAAACAAAAACTTTATGATGCGCAGCAGTAGCATGTTTCCTATAGTCCTATATTCAGTGCTTCTAGCAAACAGGTATTCAAGAAACATATTATCTCTTCTCTATTCTTTAGGACTCAGATCAGAAAGCTCTTTTTTGGGGAAATCTTTTCTGATCTCCCAGAAGGAAATAATTCCCCCTTTTTGCCCCAAACTTTGTACTTCTATTTTGCATTACTTTTGGAATACATATAAAATTACTCCCTTCTAAGTTTTAAGTTCCATGAGGGGAAGAACTATGTTTGATATCTTCACTAACACCTACAACAGTATTCTATATATAAAATGAGAATTTAATAAATGATTGTTGAAGTAATGTTTGAAATACAGTCTTATTTCGAAATTAAATCACAATGAACTTTAAGGGCATTTCTAAGTATCTTTCCTCTCTAAAGACAAACTAGGTTAATATAATTGGGGGAAATGATAGATTTGGAGTCAGAAGATCTGGATTCAAGTATATCTTGACACACTTTTTTGAAGTGATAAAATAGATATCAGGAGTGGTCTGGGGAGCATAATAAATTTGGGAGAGCATAGTTGTAAAAGAATATTATATAAAAGTTTTTGACATGGAGCAATCATGACAAGACATCCATCAGTAATCATAAAAGATTACTGAAATTTTGCTATTTTATTATGTGAATAGCTTACAGGAGTTAGCAAGGAAAGCATTCTAATAACAAGAGGAAAGACTAGTTTCCTAGTGGAACTCATAATTAATCAGGAAGAAAAAGCCATTGCAGGGAAGATGCCAAGAAACTGAGGTATGTTATGAACTGGCAGGCTAAACGCATAGAGAAGTTTAGCAGGGATTAGTGGGGAAAGGGGATTACACCATTGACTAACAGCTAACCCTAAAAAGGATTTAGCTTTGTAAAAGAATTAGTTATCACAAGGAAAGTGATGCTGTGAAGTGGGAGTATCCCAATGTGGGTCACAATAAATCAGGAGGAAGATGCCATTAAAGGAAAGATGCTATGAAGTGGGAGAGAGTACCTCATAGCAAGCTTAGTCCTGAAAAGGAGTTAAGGAAGATCTAGATCTTTTATAAGAGAAATAAGATCTCAGGAATATCATATTAAAATTTGACTTTCTGGTTAAACAAGTAAATGTAGGGTTTCCAGAGATCCCATCAATTGTGGGATTGTAATTGAAAGTTCACTGGAATAAAAAACTTACTTAAGAACCAAAAGGCTCACTTAATGCTAAAAAGTTCACATCAGTACTCTTCCCAGCTTGCCTCAGGGAATAATATAATCCTATCCATGCTTCAAGCTCTCTCTGCTAAAGCCCACCAATCTGCCCCAGACTTCATCATTTTGATTTATAAAATGGAGAAAATATTTGCATTACCAGCTCTTAAGGGTTGCAAAGCAAAGTTGTTGCAAAGTACTATAGAAAACACAATTTATTATTTTAATAATATCCATTAAATTTTAGAGGTTAGTTTCAATGAAATTAGTTATTGAATGTGCTCAAATATATTTTACATATCTAAGTGATGAAGTCTTCAATGTTAGGTGTGGTTAGCAAAGGAATTGGTAAAAACTGATCTCTGAGATAAGCAGGCAAAAAGTTCTGCTAGAGATCAATTTAACTCCATGATCTCACCTTTTAGGGAGGTGGACCAGTCTGAAGTTAAAGTTAGGTCAAACTCCTGAGACCTACCCTCAGTAGAAATCCCAGTCATGTCCCAATTTTCCCTGTAAAACCAATTGTAAAACCATGGCTGCTATCTTCCTTTGGGACAACCCACCACAGCATTTTGTCTTGTGGGTCTTTCCCTTTCCCCTTTTTCTTCCCCCATGCCATGTGATTTCTCTCCTAACTGCACTATGTTTTCTAACCCCACTTCTCTTCCTTACAGGTAACTAATTTTTTAAGGATGCTAAGTCCCTTTCAGAATTTAGCCTGCCAGCTAAGGACATGCTCCAACCTTATGGGGTACTCCCTTTCTACTGGGTAATTGTGAGTTCCACTGAGGAACTTGTCTTTCATATGCTCTCTCAACTCTATTTCATATTTACCATTACTGGTGTCTGTTGTATCCTTTCATTTTGTCTGTAACCTATTCCTTAAATAAATCTATCTTTTGCCAAAGAGAATCATTGTGAATTCTTCACATGACCAAACCCCAACTTGTGGTGCTTGCTATCACTTGGTGACAAACCCAACATCATAGATTCCATCACAAGTTTTATTAATTTCTTCTTATAACAGAGAATTTTTATAGCAACAAAGCTCTGTTTTCTTTAGTGTATTTGTTTTTTGAGCCAGATTACCACTAATGGTTACATAGATCAAATTTGGTCAGTGAATTAGCTCTTGATATTTTTATATTGACTTCGCTTGAAGAATTTAAAATGCTAACAGAATTAATGTTCTCTGTCGAAATAGTAATTGCAAACCACAGATGGCTTTAAAAAAAACTCAATAAAATGCAGACTTACATTATTTATGTACTTAATGGTGGCTATGACTTTTATAAGAAATAGTAGTTCTGTGCTGTTTTTAAAAATCAGAACAATAAAAGTACTTTTTGAGTGATCCTGTTTTTGCTTTTTCTTCCTTTATTTTTTTGTTGAGTACCATGAGATTTCTTAGTTCCAATGTTTTTGTTAATTTAACTTTAGTTCTATGTGCACCTGTGTATTCCTTGTTGAAATGCTAATAATTTGGCCTGAGTCTGAGTGAACTGAGTTCCCTTCATCTCTTAAAATAGTGCACTAGGGGGACTACGTTCCCTTTCTGTAACAGTAGAATATCCCTGTCATAAAGTTGAGTTAAGCCAGTTAGACTTTTATATAAGCTGTTACAATATTCCCTATGCAAAGTAGAGGGCAGTGTCTCCATAAGCACTCTCACCAGGAAGAGATCAGTTCTATGAATCACTTCAAAGGGTTTATCTTTTTAAAAATTATTAGCTTTGTGTAATTGCTCATGCTCGAATAATAGGGAAGAACAATTCATTTCATAAGAATTGTTCATTCTCAATTTTCTGGCTCTTACATGGTTTTAATTTTCTCTTTCCTCTTTAATTGCAATTTCTCAGTAGGATTCCCTCTAGAACTCAGGATTTCCTGTGTGCTCTATGGCTCCTGAGTGGCAAATTAGGGTGGGGGGTGATCTGTGATACTCGAGGAGAATGAGATGCTTTGATCAAATCACATGAAATTGAAATCTATTCAAGAATATTTATGACGAATGTACTGTTTTTAAGGTACAGGGCTAAGGATTGTGAAAGATTATCTTGACATTCTTATCCATGTGTTTATTGTCTCCCTCGATAGAATATCATTATGGGCTACTTGGGGTTTTTTTAGGGGTGATGGGGGTTCTTTCTCTAGTGACAAGCACTTGGTAGATGGCTAATAAATGCTTGTTTTTTGATGTGGGCTAAATCCTTAAGGAAATGACAAACGAGTTATAATTATGAGATTGCATTTTTAGGGTTAAAAGAGAGCTCAGAGGCCTTCCAGCAAATGAGAAAATCACTCCGAGAGATGAAATTACTTTTGTGTGGGGGACTCAATTGGAATAAAATGATTGCCCAGGGTAATACAGTTAGTACAGATACTGAGGCTGGATTCTAATTCAGATTCTTTGACTTCAGGGCTAGGGCTCTATCCACTGTACCACCTAGCTGTCCCTGCATCCCTGTCCTTTGCTTCTAGAATTATGCTTTTTTTCCCCATTGTACTGACAATAGAGCAGAGATGTGAGATTCAGGTAATTTTTTTTTAACCAATATTATACCTTAAAAATTCAATTTCATAAAATTTTCAGCTTTGAATTCTCTCCCTCCTATTTGCCCCTCCCAAAATTGAGAAAGCAAGAAAAACAAAACTCCTTACAAACATGTATAACTAAAGAAAAGAAATTCCAGAATTAACTATGTCCCTCCCACCCCCATTCCCATCATTCTGTATTTGTACTCAGAATCCATCACCTGTGCTTTTGGCATTTACTATCAGGGTTGCCAGTTTATTGGCGGTCCTGGGTTCTAATACTCAAGATATTTAGCCAAGAAAGTTAGAGTCTGTACTCAAGTCAGAGAAAGATGGGAAACACAGAAGGAACAAATGCCCTAAAGAGGAAATAACTTGGAGAATAGTGTCATTTGAAAGCCAATAATTTCTAGAGGATCCAAGTTAGTGAAAAAGCTAACATCTGGCTATAAATGTAAAATTAAGCATTATTCCTAATTTAACATAAATTATTTTTATACTTAATTTGTGAGAGTTATCTAGTATTATGAATGAACCATTCCCCATCTTTATTTCCTCCCTCGCCCCCTCGCTTCCCCTCTCCCCCCCCACTAAAACCTAGTATATTAAATGTACTCTTAGATTTTGTGGTTACTATAATGAAAGGAAAGAATTCTACTAAAAAGTATTTCTTTGGATTAAGAACTATCCCAAATGAAAAAAAGTAGTATTTAAAGTATTTATTTAAAGAGGGGGGGGGGGAAGCAGTATTAAGATCAAGTCAGAAAATTTGTGCTATGTCCAACACCTGAGGACCTCCTGTCTTCACACAGGGACAGTTGGGTTTATTCTTTTATATCTCTTCATTCAATTTATGTTTGTTTTTTATAATTTTGTTACATTCATTTTTGATTTTTATTTGTCATTGTTCTTTTCATTTACATTGTGATCGTTTTATGTATTTTTGTTCTGATTACTTTATTCTGCAAAAGTTCATGTAAATCTTTCCATGCTTCATTGTATTCATTATATATATCATTTCTTACAAGACAGTAATTATAACTCATTACACTTAGGCAATTTGTTCAGTCATTTCTTTAATCATTCCTCAATCAATGAGAATCTATATTTTTGTTTCTGATTCTTTGCTATCATAAAAAGTGCTACCATAAATATTTTGGCATATATGGGATTTTTTTTTAACAGTGACTTTCTTGGCATTTAAATCTAGCAACAGAGTCACTAATTCAGAGAGTATAGACATTTTAGTCACTTTATTAGCATAATACCAAATTATTTTCCAGAATGTTTGCACCATTTTATAACTACTACAACAACATGTTAATGTGCTTATCATTCTGCAAATGTTTCAACATAGACTAATATCACTTTTTACTAATTTTCAAGATATGAAGTGAAAACTGTAGTTATTTTCATTTGTTTTATTATTAGTGATTTGGATTTTTCATGTGGTTGTAAATACTTTATGATTCATTTAAGAACTTTTGTTCATATCCTATGACCAGTTAATTATCAGGGAATAGTTTTTAATCTATATAAATGTCTATATAAATGTAGACATTTATTTTATATTTTCATATAAATATAAATCTATATAAATGACAAATGTCAAACATTTATATATTTTATATGTCAAACTCTTGAAAAATTCGATACAAACATTTTTTCCTTATTTGACTACTTTTGTTCTTATCCTAGATGCATTGATTTTGTCCATGCAGAAGCATTTCAATTTCCTGAAATCGAAATTCTTTAATTTCATTTAAAGTGATCCACTTCATCCTTTGCAATTGTCTCTGTCTTTTGTTTGGTTAAAAATACATCTGCTGTCCAAATTAACTGTTTAGACATGTATACATATGTTGTATTTAACTTATACTTTAACATATTTAACATGTATTGGTCAACCTGTCATCTGGAGGAAGGGGTAGGAGAAAGGAGGGGAAAAGTTGGAATAAAAGGATTTGCAATTGTCAATGCTGAAAAATTACCTATGCATATATCTTGTAAATAAAAAGCTATAATTTAAAAAAATTAAAATAAAGAAAAAAAATAAATTGTTTATGTTGAAATATATATAATTTGCTTCCATAGCAGGTATATGGTCTGTTTCTCTTTTATTTTTTTTAATAGTGTCATCTTTAATAATAAGATTACATGTCTATTTAGAATGCATTATGGAATATGGTACAAGGCATGAGTTTCTTTTCTGTCAGATTGATTTTTACTTTTCCCAGCAGTTTTTATTAAATAAAGAGAGGTCTTTTTCCTGATAGAACAAATTTTAATGTATAAAAAACTACTACAATCAGTATCTTGACAAGAACTTAGATTCTGATTTTTTCCCCAAGTTAGAGTGAAGTCTTTTGTAACTTGTACTCTCAGTTCAATTCTGCTTTTACTCCTTTTAGAAAGGTAGGGCTTACTCAAAGAGGAAGGCCCTCAGATCCTTTGAGATCTGTAGCATAAATTCAGTTTCAGTTGATCAAAGATGGGCAGAAGCAGCTACACCCAAAGAAAGAACACTGGGAGATGAATATAAACTGCTTGCATTTTTGTTTTTCTTCCCGGATTATTTATACCTTCTGAATTCAATTCTCCCTGTGCAACAAGAAAACTGTTTGGTTCTGCACACATATATTGCATCCAGGATATACTGTAATCTATTCAACATGTAAAGGATTGCTTGCCATCTGGGGGAGGGGGTGGAGGGAGGGAGGGGAAAAATCGGAACAGAAGTGAATGCAAGGGATAATGCTGTAAAAAATTACCCTGGCATGAGTTCTATCAATAAAAAGTTATTTAAAAAAAAAAAAAAGAGATCTGTAGAGCAAGCCCTGGGAACAGTGAGTACCTACTTGCCACCAATGGCATGATTTCTTCTTTAATTTTTTTAAACCATATTCCCAAATCATTTTATATTGTTCTTAAGCTACTAAAAAGTGTATTAGCACCAAAGTGTCTCCAAGCTTTTTCATTCCACATTATATTTGTCAGTCCTTGGAGAATAGTAAATGTAACAAAGTATTTGAAAATGATATGTTTTCTGACCTTGCAGTTTGCTGTAATAATAATCTTGTCAAGAGAATTTCTAAAAATCGAGAGTAGACTATTCATTATTTTTTTCATCAAATGATAAATAAAAGAATCTTTCAAAATCTTTCTTTCTTACAAAAGAGATTCTCTCTTAAAAAAACCAAACAACTTTTTTTCTTAATGAGAAGCTACAAATGGCTATATATATATTACTAGGTTTGTAAAGGAGTCACATTAATTAGCTTGGATCTCGGCACAAAGATTTTATGAGGTATCTCTGAATGCAATGTATACATTTAGCATATAAATAATAATAGATGTTTCTGTCATTCTTTTATTTTTTTTATTTCTAATCGTGTCTAACAAGAGGAATCTATGGTTCAGTGCTTACATCAACATCATCAGAGACCTAAAGTTACTATTGAGAGAAATTCAGAACAGAAGTATGTTTAAAAAAATTACACATGTTTAATCTGTATCCTTAAACCTTAAACCTTAAACATGTTTAACAGATTGCTTGCTCTCTTGGGGAGGGGAAGCAGAAAAGGGAGGGAAAAAATTTTGGAACACAAAGTTTTGCAAAGGTGAATACTGAAAACTATCTTTGCATGTATTTGGAAAAATAAAATACTATTAAGACTTTTTTTTAAGAAGAAAGTAATTCAGATATATGGATCTGCTTGATGGGACACTAGTCATTTCAGTGGTGCTGATGGAATCAAGAGAAATGTTATTTTGATGATGATGACATTTAAAGACTCCAATATTGCTTGAGTATATACTTTTTGAAAGTCCTATCTTTGCAGAATTTCAGTCTGCTTTTTGTTTTTAGGCATTATTGTGAGATTTCTGTATACATGCATTTGCTTATGTGCCTTGGAAGTTAAAATGGAAACAATCAGGACTGAAAATATTTCTGTATATGAAGAAAGAAATTATGTTATAGAAAATATTTCCAAAATTTAGATACAAGTTTTAAGGGAATTTCTTATGGATAATTCAAAAGCCTAGCTCATCTTCAAAACAAAAATTTAATTTGTGTGGGGAACGTAGTGGTAATAATGTTTACCAAATTGACCTCTGTATCCTTAATGTTTACAAACAGCAAATGCAGATTATAAAAATTAACAACTACCTGTGCATCATTGGGCAAGTTATTTAACTTCTCTGGGCTGCTGTTACGTTAGCTATAAGGATTTCATTCATTCATTGAATAAGCTGGACTTGTTGAATGATCTAGTTGGACTAGATTTCTGGGGTCTCTTCTAGGAGATAAAATTCTGTGATTGCATATTGTATAAATAATGATAGTATACCATCCAATCAGTCTCTATTTGGTAAGTGAAGAAGACACCAAAAGCATGACCTCATTTTCTGTTCAGAGTATAAGAAGCCATAATCTTTAGGCCACAGGTCAAAGAGAAACTCTGAAAAGTCAAGCTTGACTTTTCATGGACATCTGATATATCTTTTTCAGACTTAATGCAAGCAAATTGGACATCAGAAGAAGGAGGATGTTATACAGACTCTTGAAATTTTAACATCAAGACATTTGGGCTAGACATAATTCAAAAGCAAAGTGAACAAAATTATCTCAAAAGTCAGAATACAAAACATACATTTATTTTAGACATTGAGATATTTCAGAGGGAATTAACCTTTTAGTTTTTCCCACATAACTACCTCTGTTCTTCACTTTGCTGGACATAAAATTAAAGCTATGTCTTGCTGATATTTGAGGTTAATAGGGAAAACTCTGGAAGGAGAAATTTTCTTAAACAATTTGTCTTATTTTAATTTAAAAAAATAATAAATTTTAAAGTTTTCAAAGTGCTTTAGCTATGTATTATCACATTTGGTCTTCACAACAACTTTGTAAGGAGGTACTGTTATTATCCCCATTATCTTCACTTTAAAAATGAAAAACAGCCTGAGAGAGGTTCCTATTATAAAGAACACTGCTGGAAGCATCTTTGAAAAGCTAATCATTGTAAAAAACTAAGAAGAATATAGATTTTTATTTGGGGAGTAAAATTGAAATTTTAAACAAGGGTCTCAAGAAAGTTGGGTTATTTTCTTCTTACTTTTTCTAATATCATTCTAATCTAATATACAGATTTTTAAAAAATAAGATCCTTAATTTCACCAGATCAGGAAGATACCAGTGTGGAACTTTTTCTACCATGTTAGACTGATACCTTTTCTGCAACTTGGAGTCTTAGAGAGTTGCTTGGGGTGCTTATAGGTTAAACAAACTTGTTGAGAGTCATATACCTACTGTGTTAAGAGGAAGAATTTGAACCCAAGTTTTTCTGACTCTGAGGCCAGTTCCTTATCTTTCTGTACTATTGTGATTTTTCTAAATGGTAATATAAAAAGAATAAAAAATGATACTTCCAATCTATGTTAAAAGGAATGGTTTTTACCATTCCTCTGTTGGAAACATACTATATATGTTGGAGGACGGGATTTCGTAAATGCTCTTTCCCTTTGACCAGATATTTCTAATAAATCTTTCAAATTTTGATAGAACTTGGATCACTGAATTGCTGGGAAGAAGCAAGTCTATCATAGTTGATCATCACACTATCTAACTGTTATTGTGTACAAAGTTTTCCTGGTTCTGCTTGCTTCACTTAGCATCAATTCACGTAAATCTTTCTAGTTGTTAGTAAAATTATCTTGTTCATAAATATTTCTAGAATAATAGTATTCCATTACTTTCCTGTAACATAATTAATTCAGCCATTCCCCAATTGATGGGCAAATACTCATTTTCCAATTCGTTCCCACTACAAAAAGAGCAGCTACAAACATTTTTGTACAAGTGGGCCCTTTTCCCTCTTTTATGATCTCTTTGGGATACAGATTTAATAGTAGCACTGCTGGATCAAAGGTATACATTAGTCACTTTTAAAAACATTTATTATACACAATTTTTTTTTTTTTTTTTTTGCTGAGGTTATTGGGGTTAAGTAACTTGCCCAGCGTCATACAGCTAGGAAGTATTAAGACCATACGTATTTTTTTTTATCTGACTCCAGCTATTCTTTAGAATATTCATCTTTTGAATGTTGGAGGGGATGCAGGAAAACGGGGACACTGATGCATTGTTGGTGGAGTTGTGAACGAATCCAACCATTCTGGAGAGCAATCTGGAATTATGCCCAAAAAGTTATCAAACTGTGCATACCCTTTGATCCAGCAGTGTTTCTATTAGGCTTATACCCCAAAGAGATACTAAAAAAAGGAAAGGGACCTGTATGTGCCAAAATGTTGGTAGCAGCCCTGTTTGTAGTGGCTAGAAACTGGAAAATGAATGGATACCCATCAATTGGAGAATGGCTGGGTAAATTGTGGTATATGAATGTTATGGAATATTATTGTTCTGTAAGAAATGATCAACAGGATGAATACAGAGAACCTTGCAGAGACTTACATGAACTGATGCTAAGTGAGATGAGCAGAACCAGGATATCATTATACACTTCGACAACGATATTGTATGAGGATGTATTCTGATGGAAGTGGATTTCTATGACAAAGAGACCTAACTGAGTTCCAATGGGTAAATGTTGGACAGAAACAGCTACACCCAAAGAAGGAACACTGGGAAACGAATGTGAACTATTTGCATTTTTGATTTTCTTCCCGAGTTATTTTTACCTTCTGAATCCAATTCTCCCTGTGCAACAGGAGAACTGTTTGGTTCTGAAAATATGTATTATATCTAGGATATACTGCAACATATTTAACATATATAGGACTGCTTGCCATCTTGGGGGGGGGTGGAGGGAGGGAGGGGAAAAAACGAAACATAAGCGAGTGCAAGGGATAATGTTGTAAAAAATTACCCTGGCATGGATTCTGTCAATACAAAGTTATTATTAAATAAAATAAAATTAAAAAAAAAGAATATTCATCTTTAATCACTGCCTTTATTTGAGGACTCACAAATATTACTTTGGTGTTAACCTTACAGATTCTTGGAAATTGGTATTTTTAATTTTAAAAAATTACCATTGCAATTCATTCCTTTCACAAACATTTTCAGCAAACCAAATTTAATGCATAATTGTGGGAAGAAACTCTTTTTTTTTTTTTCAAACACTGGTTGGTTTACCATATTTTCCTTTTATGGAGTCAATTCTTGCCTTTGATGTCATATTCTTGTGTATTTTTTTCTCTCTCTGTTTTCACAAAGAAAGTAGTTGTACTTTTGTTATACCAAATTGTAATCTTGATAAAAGGAGCAATCATTTTTACATCCCTATACATGTACCAAGAATACCTTCTCATATTTAAAGTTTATTAATGCAGACAGATTCAGGGAAACAGGATGAGGTGCCCAGCCCCAGGGCCCAAGACAAAAAAATACTTGGGGCATGATGGCAGCTAATGCTACACCCAGAGAGTGCCTAGAAGTTCAGTACTCAGACATGACCAATCAGCTAGGAAGCTATCTGATGGGAGAAAGGGATTACACAATCAATCAGCCAGGAAGCAACCTGATGGGAGAAAGGGATTACAGTTGGGGAGAATAGAGTTGTATGCAGCTGGGATAACTGAGACACCCCCTGGAGAGGTGAAATCTGTTCCTCTCCAGCCTATGAATCCCTTGCCTCCAGGCACAGTAGGCTTGACCATTTCATCTCCTAAGAGTACGTACAAAACAGTGTCCATCCACACACTGATGTGGGAAACTGGGGAATGTGTAGATGTGACGACCATGCTAGCACCCAGGATACCTTAGAATCAGGCAGAGTCAGGATAAGCAAAAGTCCTTAGTCTTTATTCTTTGTCTTTAGGGGTAGAAATGAAGGGAATGGAAGTAGGATCTCTGCAACTGCCTTCTTCCTTGTCCACCACCAAAGTCCTTGGCTAGTCTTACTCTACCCCCTAGTCCCTCCTACAATCCTCTGTATATACCAATCATCAAGCCAGCACAGGATAGTGGGAAGGCCCATTTTCCAAGCATATGTCCATAGAGTATTGTTCAATCGGTAGTTAGCCTTAAGTCCTGGGCTGTCCTGACTTCAGTGCATCAACTCAAGAGTTTCAGCCCTCTACATGTAGATAATATCCCAGTCATTAATACAAGTAGACAATGTGTGACTTATCAACCAGGAGAAATAGTAGCATCAGGTTTACTGATACAGACTCCTAATAGTCAATCTGGTGATAGTCGCCCATATTCTGACTCTAAGCAACAGAATCCAAGAATATATTGGACAGGAACTGTGACAGCTAATGGCATACCATTAGAAGGATTGGTAGACACTGGTGCAAATCATACACAGTCATTAGAGGTGCCAACTGACCCAGTCACTGGCCAAAGATTAAGGCAGCACCTATATGTCTGGCATAGGAGGAATAATCGCAGCTGAAGTTAGTGCTACCCCTTTGAGATAGATATCTGAAGGTGAAACAGGAGTTTTTACTCCTTTTATAGGTGAAAAAAATCCCCATCAATCTGTGGAGAAAAGGCATTTTACAACAATTAGGATTAAAAATGAGTACTTCGGTTTTTTAGGCAGGGCTGCTGTTGAAGGCCTGTCAACACTTTCACTTGTTCCTATCCAAGGGAAAACTGATACACCAGTATGGATAGAGCAGTGGCCCTTAGATAGCAATAAAATTCAGGCCTTATTAGATATAATACAGGAGCAACTTGACCAAGGACACTTAGAACCTTCTCTAAGTCCTTGGAATTCCCCAGTATTTGTTGTAAGAAAGAAATCTGGAAAATGGAGAATGTTGACTGATTTAAGAAAGGTAAATGAACAGATGGAAACCATGGGAAGTCTTCAGCCTGGACTTCCATCTCCTGCTCAATTGCCTAGAGAATGGCCTCTTTGGGTTATAGACATTAAGGATTGTTTCTATTCTATCCCTCTGGATAAGGAGGATATGAAAAGATTTGCCTTTTCAGTGCCCAGTGTTAACTTAGCTGAGCCTTATAAAAGATATGAATGGACAGTTTTCACAGGGAATGAAAAACAGCCCTACTATGTGTCAAATGTATGTTTCTGCTGCTCTTACTCCAGTAAGAAAAGCACTTCTAAAAGTAATGTTATTACATTACATGGATGATATATTGGGATATGCACCTGAGGAACAAATGTTAGAAGCATGTCTATAAAAGACCATAAAAACACTAAGGAACTATAAATTGTATATATCTCCAAAAAAAATTCAAAGACATGCTCCTTTTCAATATTTAGGATATAAAATATACCCTAAGGTGCTTACAGTACAAAAACTCTCCTTAAGAACAGAGAAGCTAAACACCTTAAATGACTTTCAGAAATTGATAAGAGATATCCAATGGATGCATCCAGTGTTAGACTTGACTATCTATCAATTGCAAACATTATATGACATTTTAAAGGGAGACAGTGCTTTAAATTCACCATGTCAGCTTACAAAAGAAACTCAAGAGGCTTTGAAAGAAGTTGAACTGGCTTTATCCAATTTGGTTGAAAGAGTCACTCAAAAACCCTTGGAAATATCAGTTTTTGCTAAGAAGCACCCACAGCAGTCCTTCATCAAGGAGACAGTGTAACAGAGCACAACCAGAACAAAGCCTTACTCCTTACCCAGTGCTTGTGGCTAGAATTTTATTAAAGACCATTAAGCGAGCAGTACAATTATCTGGGATAAGACCTGATAAGATATATACCTTTTATACTAATACACAAATTAATGTGCCATAAAACCATCTCGGATTGGCAAATTTTATTAGCCATGGCTCCAAATTTTACACAAGGATCTCCATTAAAGATAACCAGACTATTATATAATTGGCGATGGATTCTTTAAAAAAAAAGGTTTCTAACATTTCTCTTAAAGGACCAACAATCTTTACAGATGCATCCAAACATAATATTTGTGTTGTATACTCTCGTGACTTAACTATAAAGAGAGAAGTCAGAACTCCTTTTCAGTCCACTCAGCAGAATAAATTATATGCAATCATTCTAGCTCTTACTTATTATCCAGGAGATATAAATATAATATTTGATTTGGCCTATTCAGTAGGTGTGGTACAAAGAATTGCCACAGCCCAAATAAAATTTGTAGCCTCTAACATATATCAACTCTTTAAGGAACTTCAAGAGCAAATGAGGAAGCATCCAGGTAAGATTTATATCTTGCATGTCCACTCTCATAGTGGACTTCCAGGTCCTATTTTTTTATGGTAATTCAAAGGTAGATAGCCTTCTAACTATGTGGGCCAATACTCCTTTATTTCAAGAAGCCCAAGAATCTCATTTTAAATATCATCAGGCTGCTCGAGCTTTACATTTACAATTTGGAATAACAAGAGAGGAAGCTAGGAACATAGTGAAAGCCTGTCCAGCTTGCTTTCCTTTCCACACTCCTACACTGCCTCCAGGGAAGAACCCTTATGGTTTGAGACCCAATGAAATTTGGCAAATGGATGTGACCCATTATAAATCTTTTAGTCGTCTTTTATCCATGCTGTGGTAGACACCTTTTCAGGATTCACTTTTGCAATACCAGCAGTAAAAGAGATAGCCCGACTGGTCACTGAATTCCTTATCCAAGCATTTGCAATTATGGATGTGCCACAAGCAATAAAAGCAGATAATGGGCCTGCACATAATTCTAAACATTTTGCACACTTTTGTGCACAGTATAAGATTTTACACACCACTGGCATACCCTTTAATCCTCAAGGACAGATGATAGTAGAGAGGAGAAACAGAGACATTAAGATGCTCCTTCAAAAACAAAAGAAAGGAGGAGCCACAGGTAACCCTAGAAAACTTCTAAATCTAGCTCTTTATACTATTAACGTCTTGATTTTTGACAAAGATGCACTGGCTTCGGCAGACAGGTTTTACAACCCACCGGAAGGGCAATGTCCAGTGCGAACAGCTCTACTATCATTAGATAATCGCCAGGTGATGTGGAGAGACCCAGAAAGTGGTGAATGTAAGGGACCAGATAGGCTAACTGCTTGGGGGAGAGGGTTTGCTTGTATATCTACAGATGGAGAAGGGATCAGATGGGTGCCAATGAGCTGTATTCACCTTCTCCATTGGAGAGAGACAGAGCAGACCCTTGAAACAGAGAAGACCCAAGAAACATTGGGTGGTTCCATTGCAGACTGTGCCCAACACTGAAAGAGCATGGCAGTTATGGCATTTGACTCATAGACATCAAAAATTGTTGGACTTCAAAATCCTAAGGAATTATTGGATTCTCTGAGACATGATAAGACTGTTGCAGGACTTCAAAATCTGCTGGAATCATTGGATTCCCTAACATATAAAAAGACTGTTGTAGGACTTCAAAAACTTGGGGGGATCATTGGATTCCCTGATATGTGAAGCAATGGACAATAGATTGGTTTTGAACTATCTCTTGGCTGCTGAAGAAGGCATATGTGTGACTGCTGTTTACACACCCTCCTTCTAGGACTTCTGGAAATCTTTTACACCACCATGTTGATTTATATTGTTTGTTATACCACTATTTGCATGTACAATTCATATTTGTTACACCACATCAAGCCTGCACCAGCTATGGGGAGAGTCATAACTAATAGACTCTGTGTTATTGCTATGTGCTTGTGTAATATCTCCCATGCTGATGGGTTTGTGCATACCTGTTTCTAAGAAGACTCTTCAGCTCAGAAACCCGCTAGCAATCCCCACTTCCCTTTGGTGCTTTTCATCTCCCTTCCTGAAATGTCGGGGGGAGAAGGGCGTGATCATTTCCTTTTTAGTGCTTTTACCTCCCTTCCTGAGAAGTTGGGCAGGGGTGTGTGTGTGTGTGTGTGTGTGTGTGTGTGTGTGTGTGAGAGAGATTGAGAGAGAGAGAGAGAGAGATTGAGAGAGAGAGAGAGAGAGAGATTGAGAGAGAGAGAGAGAGAGAGAGAGAGAGAGAGAGAGAAAGCACCTCCTTTTTGGTGTTTTCGCCTCCTTTCCTGAGAAGTCAGGGAGGGCATGAGAACCTCCTTTTTGGAGTTCCCACTTCCCTGAGAAATCAGGGATGAGCTGATCATCTGTGTTCTAAAACAAACAAACAAACAAAAACCAGGAGATGTAAAGGTCTGAAACTCTTAAGTCGATGCACTGAGGTCAGTCAAGCACTTAAGGCTAATTACTGATTGGACAATACTCTATAAGCATATGCTTGGAAAATGGCCCTTCCCATAATTGGTGTATACAGAGAATTGTAGGAGGGACTAGGGGGTGGAGTAAGACTAGCCAGGTCACTTCTGGGCGGGAGACGAAGAAGGAAGGTTGTGGAGATTCTCCTTCCATCCAATTCAATCCTACCTCTAAAGACCAAAAATAAAGACTAAGGACTTTTGCTTATTCTGTCTCTGGCTGATTCTAAGATACCCAGGGTACTAACGTGGTCATCACAGTATTTATCTTTTGATCTTTAAATTTTTCTTCTTTAAATAAAAGGTTTTTCATTTTAAAAGTTTTATTCATTTTTTTCACATCTCCCACTACTCACTAACCTATTTCTTCCCACAAGCCTTCCTTTGTACTAAATATATATGTAGTCAAGCAAAGCAAATCATCACATTGCCCATGTCTAAGAATGCATATCTCATTCTGTATTTTTAGTCTTTTTCCTCTTAGCCAAGAAGTGGGAGGTATGTTCCATTATCAGTCTTTTGAAGTTAGAGTTATTCATCCCTTTGATCAGAGTTTGCAATTACTTTATTATGTAAAACAAGTCTTGGAGCTAATGGGTGTTACAGGATGTTTAGACTTGGAGGTAATTTCTGGTATTGGACAAAAATAGCAATATCTGTTGAATGATCTTTTTTGTTCCCTCCAAATCATAAGAACCATAAACAGCTTATGACAAGACCCATGTATTCATCCAGTTACAAATCTAACATGTGATATAGCAATGTGAAAGGCCTAAGCCCCTGTAAAGTTTCATCTCAGAGATTTAAAATTTACCACTATAATCATAACAAAAAATAATCATATGATTGACACACTTGTAGGATTTAGAACTATTTACTTTAGAGGTCATAAGGACTACCTCCATACAGAGAATTGTAGTAATGTACACCAACATTGACAAAATACAAAATACTTGAGAAAATAGGATTAGAAACAATAGTTATATTTACCAAATGCTCCCTAGACCACAATTAACAGAACAATCTGTTACATTTTGAGAGTTTTACTTTAATAACTAAATTCTTGGTCTGAAGATTCCTAAGCAAGGACTTTACACATTATACAGAAAAAATTCTCCTAGTGACTTCTCACTACCCTACCTTACCTGCCTCTCAATCAAATTAGATTTTATTATAACTTTGTATCACAGCCTTTGATACTAGCTTTTGACTCCTTGATATTCTCTTCTTTCTAAAATTTTGTGCCCACTCTATCCTGGTCCTCTTCCTACCTTCCTGACTTCTCCTTTTCTATCTCCAAAAGCTGGATCTTCATATATATCATACTTTGGATATCTATTCTTGATTTTCTTTTCTTATTGGTTTATACTATTTCACTTGAAGTTTTACTTGTCATTTTCCATGTTTTAAATTATCATGATGTTGATGACTCTTGGAACTATTTGTCCAAGCCTAAGCTTTTTTCCTGATTCCAGTCTCAAGCCGTTAGTTGGATATCTCAAACTGGATATGCATAAATGTAATTCAGGCTTGTCTGGGTATGCCCAGTTTTAACATGAAGATAGAGGTCCTTGAGGGACCTTTTGAACATACATGGAGTCTCTCACCATATAGGTAGGAGAATTCTCCTTTGATTGACAGCCCACATTTTTAAAACTGCTGAGACTGAGCTGGTGCTTCTTTTTGATTTCATTCTTTCACTTTTTGGTCGTCTTTTGGCTGGGTGAGTAGAAAACAGTAATTGAATATGTGAGAATATGTGATAGTGTCCTTCCTCTGATCCCTCTTTTTTACTCATGACTGAGAGATGGTCTGGGAGATGAGTCTGTTTTTATTTCTCTTCTAAGTTTCTCTTTAATTTCAGGTATTGGAGATGATCCTCAAGAGAATCATGGCAAACTTGAAGCTGGGACTACAGATGGGATAGTGAAACCAGTCATCCCAGCATGGAAATTCTGAGAAATCAGAATTCCTGGAATTTGAGTCTGAGAGGCATTTTGGACTTGAAACTGGGACTATGCACTATTAGAACCAAGCTAAGTTATGAACCCAATTCCTAAGTGGTTCAAGAGGGAAGGGGATATATGCCTTCTATGAATTTGGGGAATAAATTTATTTGTGATTATAAGTAAATATTTTTGTGTAAATGTTAATCTGATTGTTCATAGCTATTGGGAACCTTATATTTTGTGGGAAGGAATGTTATGGTCAGGATTAGAGCCAATGAGAGGGAGTCCAGATATCCTCCTGCCCCCTGAGGGGTACCAGAAAACCTTGAGGGAAGAGAGAAATCTAAGACACTTGGCCTTAGTGTTGGGGGCCAAGGTTGGTTAGTGCACATGAGGTGCAAAATTACATGTACAAAAGACTCATTCTCTGCCATCCCTCTATGCCTTTTCCCAACTTTTCTACTACTGTGTAGGGTACTACCATTCTCCCAGTAACTCAGGTTTGCAACTTAGGTGTTCTCACTGTTTCATATCCTACATCCAACCAATTGCAAAGTCTTATCATTTCTAATTTTGTAAACCCTGGAATTTTGCAATAGTTTGCTTGTTAGTCTTCCCGATTCAGTCTCTCCTCCACTCATTTTTCAGATTTATATTCCTAAAACATGTCTAATCATGTCCCTTGCCCCACTTCCCATTCAATCAAATTCTGGTGATTTCCAGTTATTTTCAGGATCAAATATGAAATCCTCTCTTTGGTTTATGATACCTTTTAGAACTTGGCCCCTTCCTGCCTTTCCAATCTTCATCTATCTTATGCCTTCTATGTACTCTACTGATTGAGCGTTTCCTATGGTTGTCTTTCATGCCTTCATATCTCCTTCCTCATCTTTGACTCCTGGCTTCCCTGGCTTCCTTCTAGTCTAAGCTAAAGTTTCACCTTCGTAAGAAGCCTTTCCTTATTTTCCTTAATATTCCATTTTTTTCTCTGCTGATTTTCTAATTTATCTTGTCCTTATCTTGTTTATATATTGTTGTTTCCATGTTGTCTCCCCCATTTAAGTATGGGCTTCTTAAGAGCAGGGGTTGTCTTTTTGCTTCTTTTTGTATCCCCACTGTCTGGCATATAGTAGGCACCTAATAAGTGCTTGTTGACTGGCTATTCTGTCACTTAATAATGGTATATCATAGAGATATTCTGTTTGCCCTGTCTAATTCTGCATAAAAAGAATTTAAAACACCAAGAAGTTTACAGGAGAAAAAAAATGTGCAGAAACAATATTATCCTTGCCTCTGGCTACATGACCATCTCATCTCTTTTTTTAGCTATAAATTTCTGATACCTTTTGTACCAATTTTGGCATACAATTCATGAATTGTAACATAATAACAATAATGAACATTTATATAGATTATTGCATTTGAATACTTACAACATTCTTATGAGATAATATACAACATTTTGGAAACAAAGAAACTGCAAATTTAAGTCAGTATTTGATCAGGTCTGCTACTCTTTCCTACTATACCTACACTGCCTTTCACATACATATGATGCTGTCTAGGCCCACCATACATACTTCCATTGTCTTTTGGGTAATGTGCAGTTTTGCTTATTCAGAAACTGTAATGTTTCATGATTCATATTCATTTAGCATCACTGGAAGAATATTGGTGTTTAAAAGATGGGTCTTTAGGGAGAAGCTTAGGTTCTTTAATGGTAATTTATCATTTCCCAAAGGCAATTTAGCTTATTATTCTACTTTTCTTCAATTCTGGTCTGTCCAGATATGTGTGCTGATGGACCATTTTTATAAATGTGCATCCAACTGTGTATTCTTCAATGATTAACCAATTCTCCTCATGTGGATTTTCAGGCGAAATGCTAACATGTTTGTGCATCTTATTTAGGAAGCTCTTCTTGTTCTGAGCCTTGATATACTAACAGATTACTAACAGAAATATAGGGGGGATCTTACTAGGGAGGCAGTATGGTACAATCAGAGAACATTACCTCTGGAGACTGAAGACCTGGGTTCAAATATTATCTCTAATGGTGTCTCTTCATCAATAAAGTGAAGAAATTAAATGAGATGGCCTTTGAGTTTCTTTCTAGCTCTAGCTCTAAAAAGAATCTCTCTAGATCTGGATCCTTCATCAGAATTTCCCAGACAGCAACATCTTTGGCTCAGATTTTTCTTTGCTTTATAATAGGAATGAGGAAGTCAGAAGGTGAAACTAAAATGGTGGAATACAGGCAACAACCCTGCTGAATTTCTCAATGTTCCCCTCTAAACAACTTTAAAATAATTCCTCAAGTCAAATTCTGGAGTAGCAAAACCAGCAAGAGGTCTGAGTGAGATATTTTTTCAACCTAACACAACTTAGAAGATCAGCAGGAAAGGTCTTTGATACCAGGGGTGGGGCCAGACCTGAGATCAATAGCAGTACCAATTGTAGGTCTTAGAGGCAGGTGCAACCATGGAAGCAGCAGTAGCAGTAGAGCAGCAGTTTTGGAATCTCTTAGCCCAGAGATGGTAAGGAAAGGATCAGAAAATTGGTTAGTAAAAGATTATGGGGGACCCTTTGCTGGCACTGGGTACAGAGCTAGGCACTGATTGGCAACTCTATTGCCCATAAATAGAGCCAATGAGAGAGAGTCCAGATATCCTCCAGCCTCCTTAGGGGTACCAGAGAATCTTGAGGAAAGAGAAATCTAAGACACCTGGCTGTCAACTGATGGGGGCTACAGTTGATGAGGTGCAATATTGCATGTACAAAAAACTCATTCCCCATCCCGTTTTGGGTCACAATTCGCATTCTTCACAAGGGAGCATGGGCCTTCACCACAGTTCCAAGACCAAGAGTAGTATTAGCACTTGTTGTGGGAGAGTAGGTGTTCTGGTCACAGTTCCAGAGGAACACTATTACTTGTAGGGGAGAAGGGAATCCTCTTGGGTAAATATCAAAGAGAAGATCAGGAGAGCAGTGGCCACATCTGTCTCAGGATTACATCTCCTTGGAAAAAACAAAAATTTACAACCCCCCCCCCCCCCGAAACAAGCTCTGAAAACAGAAGCACAAAAAGTTAAAGCTGGGACAGTATCTCTCCATTCCCATATGACCTTAAAATTTAAAGTGAAGAAATAAGCTGGAAAAGTGAGAAAATCACAAAAAACAAATAAACAAAATCCTTCACCATAAAAAAACCTCCACTATTGTGGCAGGAAAGACCAAAATATAAACTCAGAAGAAGGCAATCCTATAAAAATATCTGCAGGCAAAGCCTCAAAGAAACACGTTCATTGGACCCACATTCAACAAGAATTCCTGGAAGAGTTAAAAAGATAGGAATGGTAAAGAAAAAATTGGGGAAAGAAATCAGAGTAATGTAAGATCTATGAAAAAAAATTAACATCTTGGTAAAAGAGGGACATAAATACTGAAGAAAATAACACCTTAAAAATAGAATAGTAGCTAGGTGGTGCAGTGGATAGAGCACCAGCCCTGAAGTCAAGAGGGCCTAAGTTCAAATCTGGTCTCAGGCACTTAAAAAATCCTAGCTGTATGACCCTGGGCAAGTCACTTAACCCCAATTGCCTCAGAAAACAAAACAAAACAAAACAAACCAGAATAGGCCAAAGGTAAAAAGGAGGTACAAAAATTCTCTGAAGGAAAAAAGCCTCCTTAAGAATTAGAATTGGGAAAGTGGGAGCTAAATACTCCACGAGACATCAAGAAACAATAACACAAAGTCAAAAGAATAAAAAAAAAAAGAAAAAATTTGAAATATCTCATCAGAAAAACAGCTGACCTGAAAAAAAGCTAGGAGAGATAATTTAAGAATGGGTAGTTTTCAGAAGAAGAAATCGAAGTTATCTATAGTCATGAAAAAAATATGCTCTAATCAGTAATAGTTAGAGAAGTGCAAATTAAAATAACTTTGTGGTAGCACTTCAGACTTATCAGAAATGACAAATGCTGGAGGGGATAAGAGAAAACATACATTAAGAAACTGTGGGTGGAGTTGTGAACTGGTCCATCCATTCTGGAGAACAATTTGGAACTATGCCCAAGGGGGTATCAAACTGCACAACCTTTAATCTAACAATACCAATATCAGGTCTATATCATAAAAAGATCAAAGGGGAAAAAAGGACTTATATGTTCAAAAATATTTATATAGCATCTCTTTTTATGGTGGCAAAAAATTGGAAATTGAGGGGATGCTCATCAAGTGGAGAATGACTAAGATATGGCATATGATTGTTATAAAACACTATTACATTGTAAGAAATGATGAGGAGGATTGGTTTTAGAAAAAAAGAATATGTCAGGACCTAAATGAATTGATCAAAATAAAGTGAGAAGAATTGGGAGCTCATTTTGCACAGTGATACTGTAATGATGATCAACTGAGAAAGTCTTGGCTACTCTAATCAATTCAAAGACCCAAGATAATTCCAATCATCTCTCTCTATCATTTCATAATGAAAAGCCGCTATCCACCTTCAGACACACACACACACACACACACACACACACACACACACACTCACACAGACAGAGAGACAGACACAAAGAGAAAGACAGAGAGACAGACACAGAGAGAAAGAGTGAGAGAGACAGAGACAGAGACAGACACAAAGAGAGAGACAGAGAGAGAGAGAAAGAAAGAAATGGCTAATATGGAAATGTTTTGCATGATTTCACATCTATAATTTATATCATCTGCTTGCTTTCTTGGTGGTAAGGGAACCAAAGAAGGGAGAAAGAGAACTTAGAATGCAAAATTTAAAAAAAATTAAAAATAAATAATATACTTGGTTTTAAAAAACAAATTATGAGGTCTTTGAACACAGATCTTGATTGTGTTTTTCAACAAATCTAAAATAACAAGGGGTCACAGTTTGTTGTCCTTTAAGTCTATAACTTTATAGAATGTCTTATAATTCACACTTATTCATCTTCTTTTTGAACAATGAATACTTATTTATTAAGCTGTTAATTCATGTACCAGAGATACATAAGATACAAAGATAGAAGATATAAGGATAAAATGACACTGACCCTGATTTTCTGGAAGTAACATTTACCTTTGGGAAAATAGGAGGTTAATAAATAAAAATTATGTATGGGTGATTTTTTTCAGGAAATTCTCAATCGAAAGAAAACTTTTAGCTGTTGGGAGGATAGATTTAATTAAGGGTTTAAGAAAGTGGTGACACCTGAGATGAGTCTTGAAGAAAGATAAGATCTCTAAAAGATAAGAGGATGAAGAAGTGCATACCATTTATGTTATTTTTATTTTTTAAAGCAGAAAGTAAATTTAGTTAGGCAGAGATTTGATTTCTTACTATGTTGTATTTTTATGTGCCCACATGTAAGTCAGCAACGTGAAACCAGGATCTATACTTGCCAAATATCTGAAGTATTTGGACTGACTGTTAAAGAAGGGGTAAACACTTTTATTATTATGTGATCACCACATCAGGGCCAGAGAGACTAAGAAAGGCTTCCTTATAAATCCTTTACACAAGAATGGGAATTTAGGGAATAACATAAATAATTACATGTATATAAAGTATTCTATACTTAATATATGGAATAGATATTCTTACACTTTTTATACACAAGTAATTATGGAAGGATATGAGTATGATACATACATGCATATGTATATAAACACATATGCATATGCATGTACATGCACCTACAATCTATAACATACAAATATGCATGACAATCTATATGTGTATATATACATGTGTATATGTAGACAACCATACATGCACACATGCACTCAAAACATCTATACATAAACACATGTATACACTACACATTCATACAGTCTATGTGTAAATACAGGTTTAATTAGATGTATTTGCATATGTGCATATGTGTATAAATATATGTGCATATATGACATGTGTAAGCACTTATATGTGTGGGCACCTTGGTGGCAATGGATAGAGTTCTGGATCTGAAGATTGATCTTTGAGTTCACATCTGGCTTCCAGCATGTAGTCCTCAGTTCCTCATCTGTAAAAAGGAACTGGAGAACTGGCAAATCTTTGCCACGAAAATCCCAAATGAAGTCAGGAAGAGTCAGATACGAATGAAATGACTGAACAAAAACAACCACAAAATATATACGTATATAAAGTAAATATATGGGTGTATATAAAATACATGCATGCATACATATGCACATATGTGTAGACATTTGTAAAGAGGACAGATGGGTTAATAGATAATATATGAATATGTAATGTGTATATATGTAGATGTGTACTGTGTAAACATGTGTATATACACACACATACATCAATTCCCTCCCCATCTAGCACGCTATGATAATGCACCCTGGGGCATCCCACCTCCCAAACGCGGTTACAGAGCATCCTCGCCCATGAACCCTACAAACCAGTTTTCAGGCCTCCACGTGTCCCAGACTCAGGGCGGTCCCGGGCTCGCCACGTGGCCTGGAGCGTGCCGCCCCTGCCCTGGCCCAGGCCGGCCCAGGCTGGGCAGTGGGGGGTGCCGGTCCCGCCCCGCCCCGCCCCGGCTGCTGGTCGGCCGCACGCCTCAGAGGGCCACACTGTGCCGGGCCCCCAAGGGAGGGGAGCTGGCCTGGGGCGAGGGAGCGGCGGGGGTGGGGGGGAGGGCGGCCCCTTTAAGGAGTCGCTCTGCGGTAACCCGAGCCCGCAGTCGTGGCGCAGCGGCCACAGCTCTTCGGGCTCCTCCCGGTGGCGGCGGCGGCTCGGAGTTCGGCGCTCGGAGCTCGCTCCCTTGTGCTCCCACGGCGGCAAAGGGGAGGCGCGGGCCCAGGAATAGACAGCTCTGCAGACCGCGGGGACCCTGGCCCAGGTGACGCGGGCGCGGCTTTGCCGAGGGGTAGGGGAAGAGGGTGGGCACGGCAGGTCATGGCCCGGCTGGGTAGGGCTGGGACGCGCCCCGCCGCAGGTGGGCTGCCTGTGCGGACGCGCTCAGCCCCGGCCCGCCGGGCCCCTTCACGCGCGGAGGGGTGCCACGCCATTCGGAGACGTCTCTCCACCGTGGCCCTTCGGCACGGTCCACAGCCTTTGGGTTGCAGCCCCTTCGGGCCACGGCGAGAAAAGCCGAGACCCTGAGCTCCGCGCGTCGGTGGGCACGGTCCGAGCGACCGAGATTGGCCAGGGGAACGTGCAGCGTCGGAAGGCTTCCCGCAGGTGGCCTGTGCGGGTCCGTGTGGGTATTTACCGCTGTCCTCCCGGGGGCTGCTGACGGGCAGTGAGAAGAGCCCTTAGCACACTCCCTGTAGTTGCAGGGCCGGCCCCTCATTTGCCATGTGCCTTTGTTTACCCAGCTTTGAGGCAGGAAGGGATTGGCGAAGGAGAATGCTTGCTTCTTCCTACCTTCAAAGGAGAACTTGTAGTTTAGGATGATGTGGCAATAAATAAGGTAATCTTTGAAAGTGTTACTCCTTCTCCCCCTCCCTCCCCCTCCCTGCCCCCCCCCCCCCAAATACGTTATGATGGACGCCCTTGTTTCCATAATCAATGACTTGGTCTGTTGCTATTCTTGGTGGGGAGATATAGAGTGCTAATGCTGTACCTTAATGAATATATTGATGAGACATTTTATGAGAACATCCTCACATTTTGGACTAGTTTTCACAGGTTATGACCATTCTAAGTTGATAAAGAAATGACATTATTGTTAATGAATGTGTAGAGACGATCTGCCAACTTTTAGTAATGTTTTATTCCCTCATAGATTGAGTTGGATGGAATTAGCTTTTGAATTGTTTCTTAGTGAAGTACTGTATATGTATGAATATGATAAATCAAACATTCATCTCTATCCCATTGAGTAATTAAAGCAGAGAATATGTGTCTTTAAATGATCAAATAGAGGATTTTTCTGAGATTTTTTTCCCTCTCAGTTTTGTATGACAGTGGATACAGCAAAGCTATAGACAGGTCTCAAACTATTCTTATAAAAATTTTTGCTGTTGCCTCAATCGGGAGAAGCCACTCACTCTCCTTTACACAAAACAAGTCTTATGGATTTTTTTTTTTTTTAATTGCTCTCATTTGCTTTGGCATTTTTCCAATCCTCTCTAGATACCAAGAGAGATAGACAAAGCACATCAATCAATCATGATTTAGTAAACATGCCTACTATATGCCAAGCGCTGTGGACATATCATTCTGGGAATATTTCAACTCTTCCGTCTTTCCAGCTTTTACTTACAGGCCATGATATCTTTCCCTTCTCTTTTTTCCCTTTTTTCCTTTCCTTAGGAGTTTATGGAATCTGAGATACTCTCAGGCTAGGTCTCTGCTTATTACTTTGTGGAAATTAGGGGGAGGATCTGCTGAAGATGTTGTGTTGGATGTGGCAAGGGGAAGAGAAAGGTTGTTTTAGTAGAATCCCTCTACACTTCACTTTTCTGTATCTTTACCCTTATTTAAACCATAGAGGAGTTGTCATGGAAGTGAAATAGGGGGATTTTCTGTTCTTTGGGAGGGGAAGGGTCTGAAAATACTCTTCTGATATCTAGAGCTGAAACACTAAATGCTTTTTTCCCCACGGAAACATTGTTGCTTATGATGTTTTTGATTTCCTTAGACTGTGCCTTGAACTAAAACCATTCTGACTCTCATTGATTGGCCAAACTTAGGTCCTGGGCCAATCCCCAAGATTACCCCAAGTAATCTTTGGGTCTTGATTGACTCAGAGTGAATGCAAATAGCAGTCAATTTTGTTTTGGCTAGAGATCCTGCCCCTCCCAGAATTATATATTTAGCTTTTTTTTTTTTTTTTGGACTAGATGAAAGAGGCCATTCTTTATCTCAATTTTTACCTAACTTTAATCATTGAGTCTGGTTGAAGCTTAGCTTTAAAAGGTGAAGATCTCCCACTGCATCTGGGGCCATCTCCTGGGAGGCAGGTGACTTTGCGCAGAGTTCCCTCATTTAAATCCAATTCACTTGTATGTCATGGCATCATCTCCTGATGTAATGGTCCTCTTCAAGAAGGAAGGACAAACAACTGTAGTACAATACATTTTTTACATTATAAATTATTAACTTCTTTGGGTTGACCTGAGAGTTTAACCATCATTTATATTGTTTACCTTCATGTAAAATTGTACCTTACTGTTTCAAACAACTAATTTAGATCATGACAACTATCATTAAAGTTGATAGGGATAGAGATTGGACCTCTGATTTCATCTTTATGGATGCAGAAACTCCCTCTACTGAGGTTGAGGAATCCTCCAGGTGAAACTCAGTTAAAAGGTTGAGAGTTTAAATAGCTTTCCCTGGGTCACACAGCTAGAAGGTGTCAACTGTGGGACTTATGATTAAGATTTTCTTGGCTTTGAGAACAGCTCTGCTCTTATGTTGTCTTTGAAAATATTATTTGATGAATAGATTTTGAATTTGTTTACCACTTAACCTTTGGGATCACTCTGTTTAGTATAGCTATTTGAGTTGTAGTTTTGTACTGATCATAATCTCTTTTTAAATCTTATCACCTTCATCAACTTCTGTGTTTATAATGCCTCAATCTTGATCTGGTCTTTTATAAAACCACATAAAAAAGCCCTTTACCTTTAGACTTGCTTAAATGAGAGTTGAATAGAAATGGGACTGGCTTAGAACTTAAAGTTATCCTGGAACCATTAGAAAAAGAATAAAGTGTTCACTTGTATTTTCCTCATTGGACTTACTCAGCTATTGTCTATTTTTTTGTGTAGGAATAATGAGTCTGTATATCTGTATGAAAAATATTCCATCGAATTTTTTTTCTAAACTTTTAAGGAAGGGAAACCTGAGCCTGTGTTCAGGAAAGCAAATTTAGTAATGTAATCATAACAAAACTGGAAACAAAAGTTGTTTTGATGTGTTTCATTTGTTGTATGATTGTTGTGCTGCATTGTAATTAAGCTTAAATTGCAAACAATTCATGTAAAATGTTGTAATTAGTAATCCTTGGTCATAGTTTCCTTATCCTTAAAATGAGGGAGTTGGGAAGCTCCTTTCTAATTCTAGATCCTTGAATTTCTTTATTTTACCTGATGGAAGGTGGGAATTGGATGAAGGAATTAGTTCAAATCTTCTGAAGATCCTGTATCCTCTACTTTCCTCGGGGATTTTTTTTTTTTTTAATAAAGCACACCACCTACTCATCTCTTCTGTAAGACTATAGGCCAATGTAGTAGGAAAAAAAAAAAGAAATGTCATCCTTAAGTGTTTTGTTTCCAGCAAAGGAAAGGGTAAGAAAAGGGAAAATAAATAAGGGAAAGGGCATTTCCCTTGCACTATTCTGATGTTTAATATGCATTGTGTATAGTCCTAATTGCAATACAAAGTAATACAAAAACCTTAATCTTGAACTTTTACTTTGAAATCTCATCTTGAAAGAGATTTAGATTGAAAATAATATTCCTGAGAGGGCTAAGAAGTGTCATAATGAAGGAATGGTAGTTTTGAAGTTTGGAGGTGAGAAGAGAAGAGAACTATTTTGTTGTAGAGTGAGAAAGAAACTATCTGATAAGATAGGATATTTTGCACATCCAATGAGCTACTATAAGGACTCAGGTGGTAGAGAAAAAAGGGAATATAAGTCAATTGCAACTGTCATCTTATTCTTTTCAGATTTTTGTTTTTCTCGCTCCACTTCCCATGATCATACTATGAGGGGGAGAAGAGAGAGATTGACTTTTCTCAGATCAAGAGTAGTAACATTTTTTTCTTTCTTTTTTCTCATTTCCTCACCAAACCAGTGATAGCTCCATGTTGCAGTGTGCTGGTTCCATGGTAAAATAATCCTGAATGGTGAAACCTGGCAAGAAGGATAAGCCAAGTATTGTCAATCAATTAATAAATACCTAGTATGCTCTGCTAGTCACTAGGGATACAACCAAATGAAAAAAAAAATGTCTTCCTTCAAGGAACTTTCAATCTAGCCTGGAAAGACTGGTACATATCTAGATATGTATATACAAAAGAGTTACAAAATACTTTTTGAAAGGAAGACCCTAGCCCCTGAGGAGATTTGGAAAACCCTCTTGTGGAAAGTGGTACTTGAGTTGAGCTGAAGTAAACTACATATTCTACAAGATGGAGGTGAGGAGTGTGAATTCTAGCCAAAGGGGACAGCTGGTGAAAGGATGACAGATAAATGAATTAGAAACAGCAGAAATAACAATTTGATTAGACTACAGTGTTCCTCCAGGGGAGTGATATCACCTAAGGCTGTAATAATTGGTTGGGACTAGGTTGTAAAGGGGCTTTAAATGCCAAATAAGAGCATTATATTTGATTCTAGATATGATAGGGAGTCACTGAGGTGATATCAATACATATTTATTGTATTGTGATATCTACATATTTATTGTCTGTGATACAGACACTTTATTGTAGGGAAATAAAAAAGCAGGTTACACTTTAGGAAAATTGGTTTTTCAGTTGTAAGAAGGATGCATTGGGAGGGGAAAGATTTGAAATAGGGAAACAATTATGAGACTATTATAATTGTCTTGACAAGCGGTGATAAATGTTTGACTTTCTTGGTAACTTTGGGAGTAGCAGGAAAATGTTGAATTCACGAGATATCTTGAAGGTAGAAATGATAAAATTTGACAACTGAGTGTACCGGAGAAGTCAAAGATGATACCTCTTGTCATATGTCTAAAATGACTGGAATGATGGTGGTGCTGCTTATAGAAATAGGGAAATTGAGAAGAATGTTGAATTTTGTAGAAATGATAGCTAGTATATTGGATTTTAAGATTTTCACAATATTTTATTTTATTTTTACTTATTTATTTTTTGCTGAGGCAATTGGGATTAAGAGACTTGCCCAGGGTCACACAGCTAGAAAGTGTTTCTGAGGTCAAATTTTAACTCAGGTCCTCCTGACTTCAGGGCTAATGCTCTATCCACTGCACCACCTAGCTGCCTCTTCACAATATTTTAGAAATGTTTTTTCATTTTTTCATTTGATGCTCAGAGCTACCTTGTGATATTCTTATTATCACTATCTCCATTTTACAGATGAGGAAAGTGAGATTGAAAGGTTAAATGATTTATGTAAATTCACATAGCTTATCTGTTTGAGGAAAGATTCAAATCAGTTTTCCCAATTTCAACTCTGACACTTTCTCCACTGCATCTCTTATTTTTTTTTAATTTTTATTTAATAATTACTTTATATTGACACTCGTTTCTGTTCCGATTTTTTTTCCCTCCCTCCCTCCACCCCCTCCCCTAGATGACAAGCAGTCCTTTATATGTTGGATATGTTGCAGTATATCCTAGATACAATATATGTTTGTAGAACCGAACAGTTCTCTTGTTGCATAGGGAGAATTGGATTCAGAAGGTATAAATAACCCGGGAAGAAAAACAAAAATGCAGATAGTTCACATTCGTTTCCCAGTGTTCTTTCTTTGGGTGTAGCTGCTTTTGTCCGTCATTTATCAATTGAAACTCAGGTCTTTTTGTCAAAGAAATCCACTTCCATCAAAATATGTCCTTATACAATATCGTTGTCGAAGTGTATAATGATCTCCTGGTTCTGCTCATTTCACTTAGCATCAGTTCATGTAAGTCTCGCCAGTCCTCTCTGTATTCATCCTGCTGGTCATTTCTTACAGAACAATAATATTCCATTAACATTCATATACCACAATTTACCCAGCCATTCTCCAATTGATGGGCATCCATTCATTTTCCAGTTTCTAGCCACTACAAATGGGGCTGCACATTTTGGCACATACAGGTCCCTTTCCCTTCTTTAGTATTTCTTTGGGATATAAGCCCAATAGAAACACTGCTGGATCAAAGGGTATGCACAATTTGATAATTTTTTGGGCATAATTCCAGATTGCTCTCCAGAATGGTTGGATTCGTTCACAACTCCACCAACAATGCATTATCCACTGCATCTCTTAGAAGAATAATGAATTATATTGCAGACATTAAGAATTTGAGGTGTTTATGAGACATCCACTTCTAAAGGATCTGAGACTCAGGAGAAAGAGTAAGTCTGTGAGATTCTGGCTTGGTGATAACTGAACCCATGAAAACAAATGAGGTCACTAGAAGAGAAAAGAAATCCTAGGGCAGTCTTGAGATCCACTCACAGTTAGGGGACAGGGGAAAAGGGGAAAACTAAGAGAAAATACCCAGCATGTCAGCTGCTATGAAAATCAAAAAGGCTAAGGAGTGAGAAAAGGCCATCAAATATGGCAATTAAGAAATCATGGGTAACTTTGGAAAGAGTAGTTCTAAATGAATGATGACATCAGAAACCAGATTGTAGAGTGTTGAGAAGTGAGAGCAGAGAAAGTAGAGACAAATGAGCATAAACATCTTCTTTGAGGAATTTGGCTGAGAAGGGAAGATAAAAGATCATAGGGTGACCGAGTCTAGTAAGGGTTGTTGTTTTTTTCAGGTGGAGGGGACTTGTGCATGTTTGTAAGTAATGTGGGAAAGAACCATTAGATAGGGAGACTTTGAAGTTTAGAGGGAGGGAGGCATGATACAGCAATCTGCTGGAGAAAACAGGAGAGAATGGGGTCTATAGTACATATAAGAGAGTTGACTTTAGTGAGAAGAACCTCATTTCAGCCAGTTCATCAGAGATTGAAATAAAGGAGGAGATAGTGGAGAACGAATGGAAGGGTTTTGAGGGGAAGAGAGATCATGGCTAGTGATAGTAAGTTTCCTCAGCAAAATAGGAGGCAAAGTCTTTAGCTGTGAATGGAAAGAAGGAGGTGCTCAAGACTTAAAGAGAGAGGAAGTCATGAGAAAGCCACTTTGGGAAAGGAGATAAGGAATCAATTAGAATAAAATGATTGCCTTGCTGTAATGGAGGTACAGTTAATAATAGATAACATAAATTTAGAATAAATGCTGTTCATCACTGTGTAAATTTTTCCAGCTTTATTTAATAGCAATAAAAAAGGAAAAAAAAAAAAAAAAAACAAATGGAAAGAGTAGTCCAGAGTTTGAGTTTGGCAGTGCTTGAATGGCAGTGGAACTAAGGACTAAAGAACTAAAGAGTAGAATTTACTGTAGAATTGAACTGGGCAGCTAAAGAGTTTAGACTAGGAAGAAAGGAAAACAATGCTAGAACTAATTATGACCTAAGAAAGGATTAAAGAATGGAACAAATAGAGATCATAGTCAATACGAAAAACAGATTTTGAAAGAGACTAAGATGTAGGGGAAGATAAAATGTTGGGAGATAATGATCTGATAAAGAAATTTCAGAGTTCTTGATCACAGAGGTAAAACATTTATTCATAATAATGTAATCAAGACTAAGACCATTGTCCTTCCATCACTGAAGTGAAGAGAAGGAATAGGTTATAGGAGTTGAATAGATTGAAGAACTGGGAGGTAGAAATGTTTGAGAGAATATTAACATATATACTAAAGTTCTTAATAGTAGTTGATATTATGAGGAAAACCATTAGCCAGATGAACTGCTTGGGAACAAAGGAATTTCTTAGAGGTTGATAGATAATAGCTCCCCTGATAAGAATTTGTTGATAAGTTAGAATACCATGAACATCAGAAAAAAAAAGAAGTTACTGAGTGATAGTGATAGAAGGAGGATCTGAAAATGGCTGTGGGTAGCAAGATGTATTCTGCCTTTCTTTTTAGGACCATTGTGCTGGGGGATGGGAGAGAATATGAAAGAAAGGTCAAGGAATTCTGGAAAGAATGACTAGAGATTCCAGTATCATGGGGATAGTGGAAGCAGGGAGAGGAGGTCAGTTCTGTGTGAGAACCAGAAGATGGAAGAAATATAAAAAAATAGAAGTCTCTATATAAAGGGGATTTTTGTTAAATATGGAATGGGAATTAAGAGGTAGGCAGAAATGGGGTGTGTTATTGTAAATGAAGGTTGAGGTAGATAGAGAAATGGCAAAGCAGATTGGCGTGGGAGAAATTATCTCTTTGGTGATAGGAGTGTGTGTGTGTGTGTGTGTGTGTGTGTGTGTGTGTGTGTGTGTGTATGTGTCTGTAATTGATAACATTAGTATATTAGACACATGAATTAGAAAATATAGATTAGTTATAGTTGCTGCTTAACATTCTATACATCTAGATTTGGAACTTTGAGTAGTTTAAACATTATCTGTGGACAGAGATAAAGTACCAACCTTTGGAATTAAGGATGAAGGTAAATGGGATATCATGGAGAAAAATTTTCAGATCAAATAGGAATATAGATACAACCCATGTGTTAGAGATATTGATTTTTAACAGTGCGGAACCAGACATCAGTTAAGTTGTAAGAGCTATCTTAGATATCCAGTAGAGAATGCCTAGTTACTGAATTGAGAAAATAGAAAATAACTATGAGAGATTAGATTTGATTGCCTTTAGGAATTAGTAAAGCTTCCTTAATGACTTTATACTTATGGACACTAAGGCCCATATTTTAAATACCAACATTCTACTAGTGTTTTCAAATGGCTTTCAGACTTGAGCCATAATAATTGCCAAAGAATTGAAAATATATATGCTGAAGTCCATAGAGAAGTACCTGCTTGGTGTGGGCAGGTTATAACAATTGGTAAAGAACTTTGAAGAATGAGAAGAAAGATTTTATGGGCTGGTCATGTGGTGGCAAGATTACAGATGGCTAACTGAGTGCTTTACTGGTATTCCCCTGAGATATGGGACAAAATGAAATCTAGTTGGCATTTTAAGCAGAGTTCCTGCAACAAAGTTTAGGGAACCCTGGTTGGAAGTTATTCAGAATAGACAAGGAATGGTTGGTTTTCCATCTTCATTGGAGAGAATACAATCATCATTGGTATCACAGATCCATTTTAGATTCTTCATACTTGTCTATATTAAATAGTTGTAAATACTGTTATGGATTTTGTATTTGTTCACAGTTGAACTTAAATCTGTTTGGATGACTTTTTCAGCTGTTTATCTGTAGAAGAATCTTTGAAGTTGTTAAAGGAACATGCTATTCTCTGTACTTCTGTTGGCTTTTAAGTGCAAATGTCCTTTCCCATGTAATGGGAACGCACTGCTCTTTCAACCTCTTTGGCTCCTGTCCCTTACTCTTCAACCAGCCCTTCTTGACTTGTAATTCTGGGGTCCATGAACTTTTAAAAATATTTTTTAGTACTGTATGCCAATATAGTTGTTTTCTTTTGTAATGTTATGTGTTTTATTTTATGTATTTAGAATAATGTATTTAGAAACATTATTCTGAGAAAAGAGTGAAGTCAATAACTTCACCAAATGAGGTCAGGTCACAGAAAAGATTCAAGAACACACGTTCTATATAGGTGGATCTTTGGTCGCCTATGTTTTTCCTGCTCTTTTTCTCAGATATATTCATATATCAGTTTCTTCAATTAGCCCGACTCACTTGATCTCTAGTCAATGGTTTTTTTCATGTTTTGCATTAACTGCACACCTATTATTTCTTTTTTTTTTTAAATTTTATTTTATTTAATAATAACTTTGTATTGACAGAATCCATGCCAGGGTAATTTTTTACATTATCCCTTGGACTCGCTTATGTTTCGTTTTTTTTCCCCTCCCTCCCTTCCTCCACCCCTCCCCCCCCTCCCCCGCCCCAAGATGGCAAGCAGTCCTATATATGTTAAGTATGTTGCAGTATATCCTAGAGCACACCTATTATTTCAGGTTAACTGATATTACTAACCCAAGAACATTATCAGAAGTGAAGATTCAGGTGAGGAAAAAATAGCTATTTTTGAAAGGCTTGAAGAGCTGCTATATATTTGAATGATTACACTTACTCTGCTTGGTTCTAGAAATACAGTTAAGATCAATAGATAGAAGCTGAAAAAAAGGTAGATTGAGGATTGATCTAAGCAAAACCTTGCTAATTATGAGAATTCTCTGAAAGTGGAATAGGCTGCCCCTTCCTGGAAGCTCTGTAAGTTTACAAGTGTAGGTCATCATATTGTAGACATTATTCCTGCTCAGTTAATTGTTGGTCTCTCTCAATTTTCAGTTTATTTGATATACTTAAGAGCCACAACATGACATCGGTCACAGGCACCATCCTCTGAGAGGAAAAATGAACCATACAACAACTATTGCTGGCAAGGGAACAAAAGCTTCGAATCTTATTTGTACCTCTGTTCTCCTAAGAACTCTCCCTTGCCAAATTATCTTGTATTTTATGTAAATTTGCATGTAAATAGTTTCACTTTTGTGTTTGTCTTCTTAGTGCCTGACCAGGTGTAGTAGGTGCTTAATAAATGTTTCATGACTGAGTGGTAAAAGAGATCATAGATTTAAAGCTGGTAGTCTCATCCACAGAAGGATATTGGAGTTGGAAGCAGGGGACTTAGGTTCAAATTCTATCACTTTGATTTACAATCTGCTTGATCTTGTACAAGTCACTTATTCATTTTAAACCTCAGTTGTTAATGGAGATGTTTTCTCTGGTCCCTTCCAGCTTTATATTTATGATTCTTTGAACCCCCTCTACAATCCTGTAACTAAAAATCCCCATTCTCTTCATAGCCACTCTCATATAGATTAGAAAAATAAATGACCGGATCCTATTTCTGGAAGTGTAAACTTAGTTGCAATTCCATTGCTATTTTTTTTGGATGGTTATAGTGAGAAGATGGAACCTAATTGGATTCATGGCAATTAATTTTTTTTTCTTTCATTTATCTACTACTTTACAAACAGTAACTCATTTGAATCTCCTAGCATCCCTGCAAGGCAAGTACTACAAGTGTTACTAAAATCATTTTACAAATGAGAAAACAGAGAAATTGACATGGCTGTGTTACATAGTTATAGGTTAGAAATATATTGTTCCTAGGAATCCCAGACTTCCCTGACTTAAAGGCTTTCCACTCTGGGCTGCCTTCCAGGCAGAAAGAAGAAAGTTCTTGGGCACGAGGAAATGATTTATTTTTTTCTCTCTGTATCTACATTTTGTTTCATAAAGTAAAATATTGGTGGGATCCAAAACCAAATAAACAAAATACCTCTGGTAGATCATGGAAATACACCTGTGACCCTGAGAATCCAAAAGTCATTAAAACTTAAGTAAACTGATCTCTGTGGAGACAACTACCCATGTTTCCAGGACAGTATAGGATGTCAGCATAGAGATCAGAGTATATAAATTTCCAGCAAAATGTAGGTCAGCATTCTTGAGTCAAGTGCCTTTAATTCCAGCCTCGAGGAAGTAATTGGAAGTATTGTGTTAAAGCTGGAGCCAGAGCTGCTCAGTGCTGGTTAATCCTCTAGTGTAGACCATCCACATAGTTCTTGGAGAGCCAGAGCATATGAAAGTATCACTGGAAGGTGGGGTGGGGTTCATTAACTACAGATTGGGATCATGTCGCCAGGATACCTTAGGGAGTCACTCTTCCTTTTTCTTTTAGGTTTCTTTAGGATTCAATTATGGGACAGTTTAGTCCTGCGAGAGTAGAACTTTTTGGGAAAGGAATCTATTCATCTTTTGTCTGTCTCTGTGGATTGTAGGAGTAAACTAGAAATATAATAATTCCCACATTGGGAAGCAGTGGGCCCCATGATTTAGCACATTTAAGGGAAACCTTCCTGGTTTGAGTGGAGGAATCCTGGGAGCGCAGAGGGAAGGACAATAAGGAAAGGGGTCTAGGTCTGCTGATTATCTTCCACCTCTCCCAAGTGATTTCATAATTGACACTTTCAAATCAGGACAGACACAGCAATAAGGGAAGGGCATTGGAGCAACACAACTCTTCCTTGTACATCTTCCTTCTCTTTTCTCCCCACAGAGACTTGGACCAAACCCCCTAAAACAAGACTGAGAAGGGCAGGCCTACAACCAACGGTATTAATAGGGAGCGTTCATTGGTCATGATGGTTTCAAGCCATGGCAAGAGAAAGAAATCCCTATGGTGTGGAGAGGCTGCCAGGTCTTGCTACATCATTATATTAAGCTCTCACTGAAATTCTTGGGTTCATTTTTGCTCTATGCATTAGGAGAGCTCAGGTTTTTTTTTTTTTTTTTTTTTTTTTAATAATAAGCAGGAGTGGAATCCTGCTTGGTGAGTCTTACCGGTTTCCCATCTCAGAAGTATAAGGCAGTATTGTGCCTATCAGCTAGGAGACTTCTAGGATGAAGATTCCAGGTATAGAAGATTTTAGGTGTGGTCAAGTTCTAGATAAAGACAGGATGAAGGGACGTGATTGACATAGAAGCCTTTTGGATAGATAAATGCTAGATATTGAAAAAAACTCCTCTCTCCTCCGCCCCCCCCCCAACAGTCACTGTATTAATATAGTGACAGTTTTAGTAGGACAAGTGGTTGAGTAAATGGCTGGTGTGGAAGGCAGCCCCTTCTAATTTAATTCAAGACATTCTTATTAAGCAGCTACTCTATGCAGAACTCTTCATTACTGGGTATGCAAATATAAATAAAACATATTCCTTATTCCTTGCCTTCCTGGAGCTTACAATCTAATAGAATGCACACATACACAAATAACCACTTTGCAGAAAGGGACTGGATAAAATGCTTTAGTGTTTCTATTTATATTTGTAGATTGAGGAGAGGGATTTTCATTTTGGGTGGAGGAAAATGGGACACAGTTTAGGAAGGATTGATGAAAGTGGTTATCATTTGAGTTGTTTCTTGAAAGTATTTTAATAGGCAAAGATGCTTACAGTTTTTAAAGCATGACAGCATGAAAGACTTAAGCAATAGGGTATGGAATGTGTAGGCTGGTGTAAAATAGTAAAGGGAATAATACAAAAAGAAAGATAGTATTATCCTAGACTGGAAAGGGCCTTGGATTCTGGACTAAGAAATTTGAACTCTATTCAGTACTCAGCAGAGATTTATTGAGGGGATTTTAGATGTGATATGATCAGCTCTGTGCGTAAGGAAGATTTACCAGAGACAGAATGAAAAATAGGTTGGAGTAAGCATGCATATGAAGAAAACATTTCTAGGAACAGTGTAAGTAGGACTTTATGTTATGTTATGTTAGAGTAATGATATGATGAATGAAGAAGAGCAATGATGTGAGAGAGGGAGTAAAATCAACAGGATTTGGCAACTAATTGGATATAGCAAGTAAAGGAAAGGGAATAATCCAAGGCCATCAACCTTTTTGCCTCTTAAGACAATTGAACAGAGGAAAGAGGATGAAGGAGAAGATTTAAACTCAGGAAGAGAGCTTTGGAGGAGAGGGAAACGTGACCACATTGACCCCAAATGAAAAATTAATGAAATTTTGGTCTGTTTTGGAAAGGATATATCATAGATTTATACTAACTAGATGGATGTTTTTTTTAACCTTGCCTACTTTTAAGATGCACAGTTGTAGTACTTTCCCTAAAACAACACTGATGTTTCTGCTTAACTTGCAGAGTAGATCTTCAGTAGAAGTTCATAATCACCTTCCTGAGAAATAATTATCTTCTTAGCTTTAATTCTGAATAATTGAAAAGTAAAGAGAAACATAACAGGTCTAAGAAATAAATAAAAATTGTAGAAGTCATTGGATTCATCAGGATCTACTGGGTAGTTAATAAACAGGGTTTTGTGACATAATATTAATGTATGTTAGATTAGTGGTGGGTTTTTTGAGTTTTTAAAAATTGGGGTAAGGAAACACTAAACTAAAAAAGGTGAGTTTAGTGTTATAATTAGTTATTTTTAAAAATAAAAATATGATGTTTAATGGTTTGCACAATAACAATGCTGCATTGTACTTCAGTGGTATAAAAGTATCATTATATAGGGGTTGGAGAGGGATATCCCAACCCTTCTCTAACTTAGTAAATTATCTTCAAGAATTCATCAGCCAGCCTGCTGGTGATTCTCTCCAAACTTAAGCTGCCTAACTCAGACAATAGATATGTGAATTCTGTTGCTGGATTCCTCTTTAAAACAGTCTTAGCATGTAGTATTTTGTTAAATAAAATTTTATATTATTTTCAGTTCTGAATTCTCTTCCCCTATTTTTCCTCTTCTCCAACCATTGAGAAGGCAGGAAAAACAAATTCCTGCATTAGCATTGTCCAAAAAAAGAAAGAAAAAGAAGAAAATATGCTTTAGTTTGCACTTTGGACTCCATAAGCTTTCTATCTGGAATTTTTTGGAATTGTGAGTGGTCATTGTTTTGATTGGTTACTAATTCTTTCAAAGTTGATTATTTTTTTTACAATACTGCTATTACTATATGAATTGTTCTTTTGCTCACTTTGCTTTGCTTCAACTCATACAAGTTTTCTCAGTTTTTCTGAAATCATTCTTTTCTTCATTTTTTACAGTATTCCATTACATTCACAGACCAGGTTTTGTTTAGCCATTTCTCTCTTTTTAAATGTATATTTTAAAATTAAAGAAAAAGAAAAGAAAAATTAAAAATAAAATAGAAAAAAACAGAGAAAGGAAAATCAAAACAAAAAATTGTTTGTGCCCTGCAGAATATGAGTGAGGATTCACAATATGTAATGACAAATTTCCATTTCAAGAAAACATATATAATAGAAGAAATTATATATTCTTGACTCTGCTTCCTTGTAGTTTATTCTTTTGTGTTCTGCTGTGCACTTTTTACTTTATTTTTTTTTCTTTTTCATATCTCATTTCCCTCCCCTGCATATCCCTCAAGTAGTCTACAGTTAAGTATGGATATATTTGTATATATTCACATACACATATACATACACCTACATATATATACACACACATATTGAATTCTTTATTCTTTGCCTACCTTTTTTTTTTTTTTTTGAGAATTTATTAGTGTAACCACCTCTGACTTTGGGATGGGGGTGGGAAACGATGCTTCTGATTTCACATCAGCTCTGTTCTGACCTTGGAATCCCAAACTGTACCCTCCAATCAAGTTCCGCAGCCAGCAGCATCCCTGTCCCACTTCTTCTGAACTCACCTGGCTTACTAGTTTCTTCTTGCCCCAGGGCACAGTTGGGCCTGGAATTCCCGATCAACAGAGGTTCCCTCTGTCTTCCTGGACTCAGACCTCCCCCTCTCTCCCTGCTTGTTTCAGTGGAGCTAACCTGCAGGTGTTTACACTTCACATTGGTTAAACCCTATTCTTGGGTTTTTTCTATGGGTATTCTCAGGTTGTTCAAGGAGGGACCCTGTTCTGCCCCAAATCTTTGTTTTTTACCTGTCTATGTTCTCCTTGAGGCACAATTTTATTCTGTTGGTAGGTGAAATCTGGAAAGCTTGAATTTTCTGACCATTTTCTTTTCAGTTACTTGCCTAATAACTTGGTATCTTCTCACTTTTCTGTTTTTTGCCACCATTGGATATAAAAAAATGTCAAAACCTATTGGTTGGTATTTCTACTAAAAGGCTCTTTCCCTTCTAATCAATTGCCAAATTGATTTTCTTAATGTTCCAGAATGACCATATTCTATCCTCACTCAGTAAGCTCCAGGTCATTCTCTTATCTCTAGGATCACACACCAAATTTTCGGTTTCAAATCCCTTCATAACCTAACTATTCCCCAACTCTTTGATACAGTGAAGAAATTCTGCCTCTCAATACTGATAATTTTTCCCTGGCTATCTCCCATGTTTCTTCCCTTCATCTTTGCCATTTTCATTTCTCTGCCTTCAAATCTTGACTAAGATCCTCGTCTTCTACAGGAAGCCTTTCAAAATCCTCCAAATTCTCCTGCTTTTCTTTTAATTATTTTCCAATTATTCCATATAGACCTTGTTTGTAATACACATTTTTTATGAATTGTGTTAGGAGAGAAAATTAGAACAAAAGAGAAAAACCATGAGAGAAAAAAAATGTGCTGATTTACATTCAATTTCCATAATGCTCTTTCTGGATGCAGATGCTGTTTTCTATCCAGTTTATTGGGATTGTCTTGGATTGTTCTTGCATATTTCTTTGTTTATTCCCCTTCCCCATTATGTTGTGAGCTCTTTGAGAGAAAGGACTGTTTTTTTTTGGGGGGGAGGGGTTTTCTTCTGTTTGCATTTCCAACATTTAGTAAGGTACTTGAAAGGAACAGGATCTCTACTTGTGCAGGTTTAGAGAGATTAGAATTGTCAGTAAATACACATTTATTAAGAGCCTACTAGGACCCAGGCATTGTGCTAAATGCTGGTGGATTTTTAAAAACTTTAAAAAAAATGTCTAAAATCCTTTTAGACACTAAAAATGAATGAGTTGTGAATGTGAAAATGTTTAATTTGTTTAATTTGGTCTGGATGGAAAATCAAGGAGCATGGACCCAGACTGGTTGTTTGTCATGTAAGATTATTTTGACCTAGTTAAGTCCAGAAAAAGACTCTTTATGAGAGGATTGACAGGAGATGATGAATTGGCCATAGAAGCTTATGAAAAGAAACTACAAAGGCTTAGGGAAGTCTTAAACATCATTGGTGGAAGGAATACACACATATTATATATTAGTTTTCCCACAAAATTGGTTACTTTGGATTTTTAAACTTAAAACTATAGTTTATTCAGGCAATCTATTCATACAATATCATTATTTATTCAGATAATAATTAAAAGTTTTGTAATGTGTAATGTACTGTAAGTTCCTTGAGGACAAAGACTATTTCTACTTTTCATTTGTGTTCCTGCTTTTAGTAAAGTGTGTGGCACATATATTTGCTTAGTAAATGCTCATTGATTTTATTTTTTTTTATTGTTGTAAATAGAATCTATAGGAATTGAGCTTTCTTTTTAGACTTTTGACATTATAATGTCAAATTACATGTTTAGATGTCCCCTAAAATTCTGCTACCTCAACTGCTGTGAAGCTGATTTAGGGTTCTTAGAGAACTTTCTTCATGAGGATAGCCTTATCTGTAAGTCTAATATAAGGAGCAGCCTAGCTGAGTTTCAAGAAGGTTTTCACCAGAAATTGGCCAGTAGGTAATATTATTTTATTGGGGGGAGGGAAAGGATAGCAGTGGAGCAAAAGAAATATTGAAGAAGATATTAACATCTGCCAAAGGGATTATAATTCTTGAAGAGAGTACACATACCAGTGAAATCATGGATTCTTAGAGAATGAATATCAAACAAAAATGTAAAAAGCAATCATCAAGACAGAATTGTATTTCTTAGAACTGAAAGGAACCTTGGAGATTATCTAGTCCAATTTCTTTTAACAGATGGGGCAACTGAGACCCAAAGAAGTTAGTTAAGTGACTTATACAAGGTACAAGTACTGAGTAAGTCATAGAACTAAAAGACTCAGGCAGGTCTTGAATCCAGATGCAGTGCTTATTTGCTTCTACAATAAAATAAAACTCCAAAAAGTTGTGTTTTTTGGACTACAGAAGATGTCACTTTTTGAACACAAATATATATGTTCAATTTTGTTTTCTGATACTTTCGCCTCCTTTCTCCCACTTTGGTGGCTTAATTTTTAAAAAATCTTTATGGATTTGTGAAAAATGGCATTTTCACCATCTTGGGACAAGCACCTCTATCCATTAATTTTGTGGTCTTTGATTAGGAACATGAACCAGATATGTTCTTTCATGTACTATAGAAAATAAAGAAATTTTTATCTGGTAATCAATGATAGCAGTGAGAGACTTATAAAGGCCTTGTCATCCTAGAGGAAGGATAGTGCAGTGGAATCCCAGCCTGCTTTCCTTTGCCAAACATCTGAATGTATTCTAGATTCGTAATTCTGTAACATTTGAATGTACTCTCCAAATCAGGTCATAATTCAGTCTTTGTTTTGCAATCTAGTCAGATACAATAGCTATGATGTTATCACTTGTATTTCTGGCACAAAATCTTAAACTCAAGGTATTAGATCATCATGAACTGACAGAATTTTTACCAGTTCTTAATAGTCTTTCACTTTGCTTTTTCTTTCACTAAACATGAAATACTTATTAGGCCCTGTACATGCTGGAGTGAGGGATGATACAAAGACAAATGGGAAACAGTGATCATAAGATTTTTAGATTTTTGTTATTGTTGTTATTTGAGTCTCAGATAAATGAGCTTTGATGCATTGATTTCTAAAGAATTTGGCTTTATGTGTTTAAGGGTATTCTTTGAACATAGAAAACATCCCTAAATACAGAGTTCCTTTTACTTTAGGATACTCTATTACTGTTTACAGAAGGGCTTCTTTATTTTCTCATGAACCCAAAGCTAATTGAAACAGTCATTTCCTATGCCATTGACTTTTATTAGAGAATTTCATTGTCAGCCTTTGATTTTTCTTTTTAAAAACTTAATTCAATTGACTTAATTTAATTTAAATTAATTTATTTCTTAATGTACATAGCTAAAATATGAATAACTTTTGTTTTACAACTTAGCTTCTTTGTAAATCTTCTGGAAAGGGTCCTATCTCATTAAATTATTAAGAAATGAAGTTTACTTTATACATTCTATTTTTCCCATTGATTTTTAAAATTGTTCTTACATCACATAATACCCTAACATTGGATTACTCCCCTTATCTCTCTCTTTAGTTCTTATTGCTATGCTGCTAAATTAAGCTAGAGAAGATGTTTCTTCTATCACAAATGTTCTATCACAAATTTATGTTACATAGTCTCAATTGGGCTCTCACTACAGGAAGGCGATTCTTTTACAATTTCCTAGTTGATTGAATATCATACTTGTCTTACCAGCTCTTTTCTCATTTCTCTTCTGTTCCCAAATAATTCTCATTTTATTTGACCATTCCTATCAGTCATCTAGTTTACATGCTTTTCTCCCCATTTAACATAAACAGTACCCATTTGGTTCAGGTCTTCATCCTCTTATACCTATACTATTGCAACAGCTGTTGGTGGATGTTTCTATCTCAAGCCTATTTCCACTCTAGTCAGTTACTAAATGTTCTTCTGAAAATGCAAATTTGACAGTGTTACACCTTCCCCTTTCCCCTACCAGTAAACTCCAGTGGTTCCCCATTATCTTCAGGATCAAATATAAATTCCTTTGTTTTGGAATTTCTATACTGTTCACAGTTGGGTGTTCTCTATCTTTCCCTATTTCTTGAAGTTTATTCCCTACTAATAAACTCTATGGTCCAATCATAATGGTCTAATTATTATTGTTAATGTGTGACATTCCACTTTCCGGCATCTTGGTCTGTCTTCCATCTGTGAAGTCCACACCTTTTTATCTTTGTCTCAGAATCTTGAGTTCCTTTCAAGATTCAGCTCAAGCATCACTTAATACAGAAGACTTTTCCCAGTCCCTTATGCCCTCAACCCCAAATGATCTGGGATTACTTTCCATTTATACTATATAAATCTTGCATGTTCATAATTATTTCCCAGGGTTTCCCCTATTTACATGGGATAGCTTTGAGATCAGGAACAATGTTTGTGCCTTTGTAGCTGTTATGCTCAGCACAATGCCTGGCACATAGTTAGAGCTTAATAAAAACTTGTTGACATTAATATCTGAATATGTCACTCCCTTCTCCCCCACCCATCAAGCCTTCTCCTGTAACAAAGATTTGTAAAAATGAGAAAAGAAAGTTCAACAAAACCAACCAACATTGTGGATTTCAATTAACATGCAACATTCCACATTTTTGATTCTTTGCCTTTGCAAAGAAGGTAGGGAAGGAAGCATGTTTTTTCAAATCTTTTACAAGAGTGAGCTTAATCATAATTGCATGATGAAAATTTTATTTTAAAAAGTCAATAGAAAATTTAACTTTCAATTCAAATGCACATTGCTCATTTTTCTCAAATTATGAATATTTGGAATAGGTGAATTTATAGATGTAGATTTGTTATGAACTTTACAATTAAGTCATTCATGAATCATTTAACTAGAAAGTGATTAAGTATTTTTTGAGAAATATCTTAAAAGCACACAAAGTATATAACAGTATTTTTTAAAAAATTGTTGATAAATTGGCTTAGCATATCACAAACACTTTCATTATTCTTTCTATTAAATATCCTCTACAATATAGGAACTTTAAAAAGAATTAAGTAAAAGAATATAAATGAGCAATTATTACTAATAAAATGCACAATCCTTATACTTTGGTAGTTTTCTGTTTTATAAAAGAAAGGACAGATATATTCTTTATATATTACTACCAAATATGTCCATTGTTTAAGTTTTATTGCTTATTATAGCTATACCAATATTTTTCAGTAATTTTAACTAATGTATTAAATATATATTAAGCAATACATATGTATATCGTGTTGCTTTATTGTAAATTTCAGCAAATAAAATATTTTAAACTCTCTGTCTTTGGTAAAACTTAATATAAACTTACTAGGGTATGTCTTTTTTTTCTGTTTCAAAGCATCTACAAAAAGATAGTTGAGATGTTTTTTCATAAAATTAATTTCCTTTTCTTCACATATTTATCTATTTGATATCTCCTGAACATTATTAAACTTCATCAATCTTGACTTGCTTGCATGGCATTTTTCTGTTTGTGTTTTGACTAAGGCCTGCTCATAGAATTTATGCTTGGGACTTGGTATGATGTTTATTATATAGAAGACATTTTTTTGTGTATGTTGGAAACATTGTCCAAGTATCTGTTTGATGATCTAAATGACATTTGAAAATGCTTATTTAATTTAACATCTTCAAATCATAACTTTTCTCTCTGAATAAAATATTTCCATTCTTAGTTGACTTTACCTTTTTGCTAACATGGACTGAGTTAAGTATTTGGAAAAGCTATAAAGCATAGTAACTTGCTTGCAATAAACAAGGCTAGGGTTAGATATATAGTTCTTTGAGTTCTAGTAGATTGAAAAACATTGAAGATTTGAGAGAGGGGAATGATTGTGGGGGCAGCTTCCTGGGGTGGCTTTGGAGTCAAGGACAGATGCAAAGGGAGTTGGTATTGGCAAAAAAAAAAAAAAAAAAAAAACCTAGAAGAAAAGTAAAAGAAATATTTATGTAAGAGTTTGGGGATGCAGGGTAGCTTAAAGGCAAATGGCCTTAACTTTCTCATAAAGTGAGAATCAATATCCTAAACTGAGGGAGTGGTGAGAAAGGAGGTGAAAGTTTGAGGGGGAAAAAAGGGTTTGCAAAGTTTCTGTCACAGTGAAACAGGGAATTAGCTAGGAAGGAATAAGAGGATTGCCTAAGAAACTGGCTGAAGTCGTATATTTTTAGTTAGCAAGTTTTTGTCACTTCATCATCTTCAGCAGCTGGAGAGGTTTGGAGTAAGCACTTGATGGGAGTGATCTAGGATTTTGGTTGGGCAGCAATTGAGTAGCAGTAGAACAAGATGGTGAAGGATTCAATAATAGAGAACTGTGTAGAGTTATATTGGCTAATAGTCATATTGAGACTGGAAAGGGAGCACAATGAAGTCCAAGAAGTAATGACCTGAAAAAAATGACCTGAGGATTTGGAAGTTTTGGGGGTTATAATGAGGATGATTGTAGGATTAGGAGTAGTGAGGGATATGGAGTGATAGAATGATAGAAAGTCATGATTATATAAGGAAATTCCAGAGTTTTTAAACAAGGAAATAAAATATATGGGGGAAATAGAATGGAAGAATAGGTCTTGGGATTTCAGGAGGTTGAGGAACTGGGAATTTAGGGTGGTTGAGGACAGATTAGCATCGATGTTGAAGACCATCAAGTTAAGAGTTTTTGGAGGAGAGCTATTGAATTCTTTAAGAGAGGAATCAGAAAGGCCTAGAGGTTGGTTGATAAGGTCCATCATGTTTTGCATAGGATAAAAAAATATATTTTTTTAAAATAACTTTTTATTGACAGAACCCATGCCAGGGTAATTTTTAACAACATTATCCCTTGCACTCACTTCTGTTCCGATTTTTCCCCTCCCTCCCTCCACCCCTTCCCCCAGATGGCAAGCAGTCCTATACATGTTAAATAGGTGACAGTATATCCTAGATACAATATATGTGTGCAGAACTGAACAGTTCTCTTGTTGCACAGGGAGAATTGGATTCAGAAGGTATAAATAACCTGGGAAGAAAAACAAAAATGCAAACAGTTTACATTCATTTCCCAGTGTTCTTTCTTTGGGTGTATCTGCTTCTGTCCATAGGATACAAAATATTAACAAAATAAAGCAACAGAGGTTGTTGAGAGATTGAAAAAAATTGGGAGTTATAGCAATATGTACGAAGCTTTCCAACTCTTTCTTCAGGATCAGGATGTTGTGGTATGTGAGGAAAAGGAGAGCCAGGGCAAGAGAGGATGGTTAAAAATGCAGTGAGAGCAGAGAGGAACATTTTTGTAATGAAGGGAAATTTGTCCATTATGAAACAGGAATTAGAGCAGATGTAGTGTAAGGGACAGAAAGACGGAAAGCAGGACATAGGATAATATAGATTTAGAGAAGATGGAGATGAGACAATGAGACGTGTGGGACAAGAAAAATTTGCTTCTTGATAATTGACTTATATAAGGATAGGGATAGTAGCAAGTATTAAAATGTTTTAACTATAGGGAAAGTAAGTGGGTGGTAGTGGGTAGCAGGTGAATGTGAAAAACTGGGTGTGGGAGACAGGTGAATGGGAACACTGTGGATCTTCACCGAAGGGTGTTGTGGAACAAGGTCACTAAATATTTTTTATGTGCCCACTACATGCCCTGCGCTATGCTAAGTGCTGGGATTGATACAAAAAGAATCCCTGCTCTGATAGAGGAGGGATGTAATGGGGAGAACAACATATGGAGAACTATATGCAAACAAGATATATAGGGAGGAAAAATCTAAGTGTTTGTAGAACAAATTGGGTAAATCACAAAAGGGAGGCTCTAGCATTAATGGGGATTTGGATCAGCTTCTTGTGAAGGTGAACTTTTAATTGGGACTTGAAGGGAAACCAGGAGCTGGAGCTGGAGATGATGAAGGAAAGCATTGTAAGCATGGGAAACTGCCAATGAAAATGCCCAGAGTCGAGATAGGGACTGTTATTTAAGGAATCACAGATAAAGAGACCAGTGTCACTGCCTCACACAGTGCTTTGGTAGAGTAGGGTGTAGAACAGAAAAGGTCTGAAAGGGCCAGGTTATAAAGGATTTCCAAAGTCAAACAGCGTTTTGATCCTGGATACAACAGGGAACTAGTAGAAATCATTGAGTTGGTGAGAGTGGTGAGAGGGCCACTCCAGCCCTTAGGAAGATACCTTTGACAGCTAAGTACATTGAAGTAGGAAAACAAAGCAGAAGGTTGTTGCCCTGCATGATCCCTCCTGATTGGGTAGAGGCAGGATGGGTGATTACTAGAGTAGACTTATAAACCAAGAGTTGGAAAGAACTTCAAAGGCATCTAGTTCATTGTCTCCTTTTACAGTTGAGGAAACTGAGGCCCAGGAATGTTGAGTTAACTTGCTCATGGTCACAGGGCCAGGGGAAGGATGTGAAATCTTCAGAGTCAGTATTCTTTGATCATTCAGAGTTAAAATGTTTTCCATGATGAGTTTTTGATCTTTTAATTTGGTAAATCTTTTATTTATGATAACTTTTCCACTATAGCAGGTATTTTTGTATATATGTACACATTTAAAAGACAAGAAAGGAGAGTATACTATTAATAATAATTGAGTTTTATATATCTCTCAAGCTTGCAAAGCACCTTATAAATGTTTATTCCATTTTATTGTCCCAATATTTTTTTGAGAAAGATTCTTGAGGAATTTAACCTCACTTTATATATGAGAAAACTGAAAATGAGACTTTAATGGATTTGGTTTTAATTTCAGAGGGAGAGTTTAAACTGCTATCTCTTCTGTCTCTAAATCTAGCATATATTGCTTAGTTGAAGAATCTAAAGTTTTTAATTTAAATTTTACAAATATCTCAGGCAAACAACTAGCAACATGATACCTAAGTACCTATGTAAAAACCCAAATTAACAAAATAAACTCAGGGGAAAATTGTATGTGAATATATTGTGTTAAAGCGGGGATTCTTAGTCTTTTTTGAGTTGTGAATACATTTTGTATTCTGGTAAAACCTATCAAATTCTTCTTAGAATAATGTTTTTAAATGTATAAAATGAAATACTATCTACATTACAAAGGAAACAATTATGTTGAAATACCATTATCAATATATTTTTTAAAGAATTTAATAGACTCTAGGATAAGGATCCCTGTCTTAAAGAGATTCATAATAGGTTTCATACAGGATTTTATTTATGTTTAGATCTCTCCTTAGTTCCATTCAGCAAACTTTTATTCAACATCATGCTATGTGGAAAGTATTGTGCTTACATACTAGACATGCAAAAATAAAAGACAAAACTAATTTTTTTCCTTTTAAGAAGAATATGGCTTTTCCATGCATTTTTCAAGTTAGGGCATACTAAATTTAAAAAAGAAATCCACTTCATTGGCATCTCTTGAGGTTTTAATTTTTGTTGGAGGATAAAATGAAACAATATGAGTGTTAGGGTCCTTGATAGTACAATATCAATTGGAAATTCAGTTTAATTCAGCAAACTTTTTGGAAGCATTTACTACAAGCAAAACATTGTACTGGAAGTTGTGGAAATTACAGTGATGAAGACAATTCCCTGTTTTTGTGATAGGGGATATAGCAGGTATATAGATAGATTGCAAAATAGAATATGACAGGTGCTTATGAAGTACAAAGTGCTATAAAATTTCAGAGAAATGAAATAATTTTTAGAAGAGGAAGATTTCGTAGACCTTCCTAATTTCTGCTTCCTAAAGTCTCTTCTCCAATCTATTTTTCAATCTTCTTAAAATATAGGTATTAACGGATTTTGTTCCCTACTCAAAATAGCACTGAGCTATTTCTTATTATCTAAAATTTCAAGTACAAACCCTTTAATTTAGCCTACCAGTGTCTCCACCAGATGGCTTCAGCTTAATTTTTTATTATTTTTGTCTATTCTGTTGTAGTCTATTAGCCATTCACCACTATTGTCTTGCATTCTCTTACCTCTGAGCATTTTCATGGATTCTCTTGTGTATACTGTCTCCACATTTCTTCTGACTATTGAAAGTCTAGATCATGTTCTGCTTCCTTCATGACATTCCTTGATCCACCCAGAAGTGGTTCTCCTTCCTTAAAATTCCCTAATATTTTCTCTTTATTCTTATTCTATTCTGCCTTGTGGGTATGTGTGTGTGTGTGTTTAAATGACACTCTCCTTCAAGTAACTTATGTTTTAATAGGGAAAATATATCATACATGCACACATATGCATGCATGTATGTTATATATATAGATACATGTATATGTGTTGTATATGTGTATGTGTGGATTTGTGTATCTCTGTGTATGCATGTACATATATACATATACATATGTATGTTGTATTTTCCCTATTAAATATGAGTTCCTTGAAGGAGAGAGCGGCTTTTTAAAAAATGTCTGTATCCAAAGGTAGAAGGTATTCCTTGCCTAGAACTTAAATCCATGAAATTAGAAAGCTTAAGATATAGTCAAGGAATAGTAGTGATCAACAGGCTCTTTTTTATAGTTAAAATGTGCACTGTTCTTTCCTATACATTTGAAAGCAATAGAATGGATGGGTCCAGAATTATAGAATCTGAGTAGGAAGGAATCTGTCATTTAGTCCAATTGTTGAATAGTATTTTCTCTTTACAACATTCTTGATAAGTGATCATCTAATCTTTACTTGAAGACTCCCATTGTTGGAGAACCCATGGATCCTGAGGCATTCCATTTCACTTTGCGACAATTTGACTCCTCTTTTTCCATTGAACTTAAATTTGCCTCATTTCAATTTATGCAGACTATTCCTATTTCTACTCTCTTGGGTTAAGGAGGACAATTCAATTAACTTTAACAAGCAGTTATTAAACATCCACCAAGGACAAGGCTAAGGTCACTGAAGACAAACAAAAATGGGACAGCTCCTGCCCCAAATGAATTTACATTCTTTTTGTATCAACAGGAGCACTAATAATGGGGAGGGTAGTTGGAAAAGCCTCTGGAATAATCCTGATGAGACCTGAGCCTTGAAGGACTTAAGAGATCTGAGAGACAGAGATAAATATGTATTGCATATTTAAAAAAAGATGCAATACCACATGTGAAGAGTAGCAAGCAAGGGTATTTGACATGTAATGTGTAAGTTAGTAAATAACATGGATTGTAATGCCTCTATGTATGTACAAAGGAAATCATTTCAGAATAAATACTCTAGGGGATCTGGAGAGAAATTAGGTGGGATGTGATATTTGAACTGTATGTAAAAGGACTAGAGGAATTCTATGAGAAAGGGAGAAGGGAATAAATCCCAAGCATTGGAGAAGGCTGTTGAAAAGATACAAAGAGGAAAGATGAAGTGTTATGTGTGAGGAATAAGAAGAAAGCCACTTTGACTAAACCATATAATTCAGGGAAGAAGAATTATACAGGACTGGGTCTAAGTGGTGAAGATGTAGCTTCTACTGGAAATGAGATAGAGAATCAATTAGGAAGAATAACAGAATTGCCTTGCTATAGTAAGGACATGATTAACATAAAGTATCATAAATTTTCTTCATATTCATCAGTATAATTGTATGACTTTTTCCAGCTCTGTCCAATAACACTTCAAGAAGTGTGGAGGAAGAGGATAGTGGGAATGCAGGATTGAGGTTTGGTGAGGAGTTAATGGTGATAGGATAAATAAATAATGGATTTTTGAGAGGAGAGAATTGTATAGAGTTGAATTAGTTAACTATAGAATTGAGACTGGAAAGGAAGCTATTGAAAACAAATTATGGATAATGGCCTGAAAAAGTACTGAGATGTGGAAAGAATTGGAGGCCATGATGAGGGCCAGGATAGGCTTAGGAGAGGGGTATGTCAAGGATAGAGGTGAAACTGTGTGCAAGTGTAATCACTAAGACTTCAGCAACTGATTGGATATGTGGGATGAGGAAAATTGTTGTAGTGATATTTACAGAGCATTATAAATCTTTCTCTACAACCAGGGTTTTGGGAGGTATGAGGGAAAGGAGAGCTTGAGCAAGAGGATATGTAGAAATACAGTGAGAGGAGATATGTAGGAATATGAAAGAAAATATTTGAAATGAAGGGAAATTTACTCATTATGAAATAGCCATTACAACAGACATAGTAGAAGGATTAGAATGATGTAAAGCAGGACATAGGTGAGATAGATTAAGACTCCCAAAAGATTGAGAGTTGTGAAGTGAGAATAATCTACTTCTTGATAGCTAGCGATAAATATAGGGACAGTGAGCTTTTGTGTATATATATATATACACATACATATATATATATATATATATATTTCCATTTGACCAATTTTTAAGGAGTTCTTTTCTTCAATGAATTTTTATGACTCTTATGTCATTTGGCCTATTCTGTTTTTTATGTATTATTTTCTTCAGTTTTTTTTTTTTTTTTTTTTGGTGCCTCCTTTATCCAACTATTAACTTAAAAAAATTTTTTTTTCTTATATCACTGTCAATTTTCCCCCCAATTTTTCCTCTACCTCTTTCCCAAGGTATTCTTTCCCAAGGATTCTTAAAGAGTTACTTTTTTGGGGGTGGGGGGAATGGAAGATGGGGCTGAGATTAATTTACATTTTTCTTTGAGGCTTTGGATGTAGCTGTTTTGACATTGTCTTTTTTTTAAAAATGCATTTGTGTTTTGATTTTCCCTGTTATCATAGTGATCAATAACCGTGTCAGATTCTTGTGTGTGTGTGTGTGTGTGTGTGTGTGTGTGTGTGCTTGTTTTCTCTGTTTCTTGGCTTAACTTTGTGTTGAAGTTGGGCTCTGCTCTGGCATGCAGAGTGTACTGCCCCAAGCTTCTGGGTTTTTTTTTTTTTTGTTTGTTTGTTTGTTTTTTTTTTTTTTTGTTGTTGTTGTTGTTGTTTGTTTGTTTGTTTTTTGTTTTTGTTTTTGTATTATTTACAGAGCTAGTTTTGGAAGTCTGTAATTTTTCATTTTTTTCCAAGGTATTATGACTTAAGGAGAAATATGATCACTGCTCTTCTGGCTTGTGCTGTGCTATTTGAGCAGCCATAGATATCCTTCCTTCTACCCTGGAACTGCATCCAGTGTTCCTTCTTCTAGTACTTTTTCTTTCTCAGAACTGCTTATGAGGAATGAAGTACAATGCTATTAAAGAGTCCCCTGTAATCTTCTGACCAGTTGTTTGACTGCCTTATCATTTGGGATGAAAGTTCCTGAAGCTGCCAGTTCAGTTGCTCCTAAATTCTTCTTGCTAACTTACTGGGGTGTGGCCTGTGCTGGATTGAGCTCCACTTTTACCTTTCCTGAGGTCTTTTAGAGTTCTAGACAGTTTCTAGACAGCTGTTTCACCCCATCCTTTTGTTGATTTTTCTACTTCAGAATTCATTTTGTGGCATTATTTTCACTTTAATTGGAGGTAAATTTAGCAGAGCTCAGGTTATTCTCTGCCTTTACTCTGTCATTCTGGTTCTATCCTCTAGTCACTTTTTAAGAAGCGTAATTGTAAATAGTTTTTCTGAATGGTTGGGTTTATTCTTAGTTTCACCAACAGTATATTTTTGTGTCTATTGTCTTCCTTCCTTCATTTAGTTTTTCAATTTTTTGTCATCTTTGCCAGTCTTAATTACCTTTCCACTATTTCAGACTTTTCATAGGGTCAGACCTTGAACAAATGGAATTCTTATTCATATTAATAATATTCTCTAGAGGAGATTCAAGTAGAATTGCCACACATAGTTTTAAAAAATTATTAATTGTATGTAAGTCTTTTATAGATATGAAATATGGCACGTAAGGAAAGGAGAGAAAAAGTTCTTAATGTTAGATACTTGTTTTCTGTAGAATAGCTAAGTTAAAAATTCCTATAATAGACAATGTTATAAGACATCTGCTTTAAAATATCTCCTAATGTGTTTTTCAAAAGCAAACCAATATGAAACATAATAATGACAGTATACATTAAATTTTAGTAAAAATAAGTGAGTAATAAACTTAATGGATGCTCACTGCAAAGGATTTTAATATCATTTCAAAGAAATAAAGTACAAAAAATGAATAAAAAGAATTCATTACAGATACAGGAAAACAGTTGTATGGAAAGCAAATTTTCATTATGGTATTGTAATGGAAGAGGATAAAATTATATGTTATTGCTGAAGTATTCTGTGACTTATCTTTACTGGAGAATTGCCTTCAAGAAATGATTCTAAGTTTAAGTTTTCTCATTAGGCAGTGGGAAATTGATATTGATTAACGATCTTTTCATCTGGGTTCAGCTTTATCAAAGAGAGAGCCCTAAAACTTCTGTTTTCTGCTAAGTATAAAACAAGTATAAAACATGTACTTCATTCCATTTTTTTATTCTGAGTGTTATTAAAGTTTTTAGGAGTGAAATGAATTTAATTTCATATAGAAAAATATTAAATTGTATGTATTTATATGTAATGTTCCTTTATCTTCTAATCTAATTTTTAGCATCTGAAATAATTTTACCATTTTTGAGAGAAGATTACATGGAAAAATTTTTAGTTATAGCATTCATATTAGTGTTTAAAATTAACTTATTACTTTAAGCAGTATTGGTAATTTTAATGTTAAAATAATTTTATATTGATTTCTTGGGTATTTAATATACATTTTATTTTATATTTAATACATTTTATTCTTAAACTTTTTTGCTTTTTTTTTCCCTTTCTTCTTCTTCTTTTTTTTTTTTTTTAGTTTGCAGCTGTAGGTGAAGGTTAATTTCTAATCCAATGTGGGAGTTTGAGTTGAGAAATCAAAAAAGTGCTCAAAGGATCATTGTAGTTGTGCTGGGTGAGTTTTTATAATAGTAGCAATTGTAAAAATGAAATTAGATAATTTTAAATTTGGCTATGTTGAAATTGAAAATGAAAATAGGCTATTCCTAATATTTTAATTAATATTAAGAAAATCCCTATTTAAATATTCTTCCACAGATAATTTAAAAATTTTTTTACTAGTATAATTGTAAAACTTAACATAGTAGAGATTAAGAAAAACAGCCAAATCCCTTAAATATCCAGTGACTTCTCTAAGTTTTATTCTTGTGCTAAATTATTTAAAATTATTTCTCAATGTAAAGCCATAGATTTTACTTTAAATATTTAAAGTCTTCATTCTAGAAACAGTTCATATGAGTGATCTTTCACTGTTTTTCTTAACAGGTTGAAGAAACATGGATTCTTACAGCATTATTGGCATCATTTTTGCTAGTTTTCTCATGTTTCAACTTCTTTTCCATGTTGTAAGTTCTTGGTTTTCGGCACAAGTAACCTCAGGTTTTAACAAACTAAGCACCCAAAAGAAGATTGAATGGAATTCAAGGTAAAGTTTTTAAAACTAAGTAATATAGTAAAATATTTAAAATCACAACATATTATCACTTAAAACCAAAATATTTTGAATTATTATTTTCTTTAGATTTTGTTTTAAATTAAACTCAGTTTTGATCAGATTATCTTAAACATATTCCACAAAAACAAAAAAGAATCATTTAATATAGATTAAAAGGAAGGAGAAAAGTGAATTGTAGAAATAATGAAAATTTTATAAGAAAAAAATTAAAATATTCTTTAGTGAATTTTGACTTCTCATTTTTCATATAAATTATTATGGCTCTAAAGCATCTCAATTTGGTACAGTGCTTTGTACACAGTAGATGCTTAATAATTAGCTTTTCAAACATTAATTTCTTTGTACTTTAAATTATTAGCATGCTGTAACTACAAGAATATTACATGTTTTGCATTATTTAGATGAAAGTAATACTTAAGATAAAATCATTTCTAAAATTACTTTTTTTTGGGGAGTGGGAAAGAGGGTAGTAAAAAAATAACCATTTCATTTTAAGTTTGAAGGATGCTTGTCAAATGTCCGTGTTCTTTTTAGAGAACAGTTAAATCTTTGAGCTGTAGTTTTAATCTTTATTCTGATCAGAGATCAAGAATTTCTATTCTGCATTCATTATTCTCATGCTTTGGTTCATGCTATGGGAAAAACCTACCTTTATAAAAGGGTTAGATTTGATCTAGCTAGACATTTCATACATGCTGTGTGTATGGAGGAAGCATTTTTCTGTGTATGATAGGACAGAAATTAAAGGCAGAATTTGTTTTCTTTCTGAATGGTAAGTTAGATTTAAAATGTTTTTTATGCATAGAATTATAGAATGGGAATATTGCTTTTTTTACTTTCTCTCTTAAAATTAACTAGTGAGCAATGGTGACATTTTTGAAAGATGTTTTAATAAAAATATCAGATCAAATAATGCCTATATATATATATATGAATTTCAAATGTAAATGAGGAATGGTGTTGGGTGTGTTAACATAAGCAATCAAAAACTGATTTATTCATAGAGCTATTTCACTCGAAATGAAGAACATCAAAGAATCAAAGAAATCGAAACTTTGTTGCAAAGAATATCTGAACTTTTTCTTGTGAAAGCATGTTTATGTTGAACAAACTCTTTCTTTTTTATATCCATCTTTTGCCCTTATGTTTCTGTTTTTCATTCTTAATAAAGTGACTGATAGTGTTATTTTGGCTAGATAACAATTTTTCTGAGTCTTTGCTGTGTTCATGTAGCATGTTGGTAATATCACATGAACCATCTACCTCATAGGCAGTTAAGAGGAAAAAACTATCTTAAATGCACCTTCTCTATGCCAGGTACTGTGCTAAATGCTGGATTAAATGTATTAATGTTATTGTTCAACATGTATTTATTAAGCTTACCCTGTCTCTTATATCGTGTGAGCTTTTGGGGGAAAGAAAGACATGAATTTTAAGTAAGACAGATTCTTGTCTTTGTGCCTGGAATGCATTTCCTTTTCACAACATTCTCCTAAAGTTTCCCTCAAAGCTAAACTCAAATGCAAATTTCTACAAGGCATTTCCTGATTCTGTCTTCCCTGGTCCCCAGCTGCTAGCGCCTGTCCCTTGTACAGTCCCTAAGTATATTTTCATGTATTCTTTTTTGGGGTAAGGATTGGGGGAGCAAATGGGGTTAAATGATTTGCCCAGAGTCACAAGACTAGGAAGTATCTGAGGTCAGATTTGAATTCAGGTCCTCTTGACACCAGAGCCAATGCTTTATCCACTGATATATTATTATATATGTATGAATTGTCTTTCCCTCTCCTCCCCATAGAATGTATTCTTTTTGAGGACATCAAATGTTTTGTTTAATTTCTTTGTCTTTGCATACTGAGTGCCAGCACAGTTAATGCCTGGCAAATATATCTAATAAAATTTTGAAGAATTATTGATCTTACAGTATAGCAAGAGGTAGATGCTAGTAAGCATGTATAAATAATATATATCATTAATTAAGTATATCAGAAAGAAATATAAAACTCTCTATTTCAGATAACTAAAACTACAAGTTAAGGACCAGGCTGCTTCATTGGAAGAACTTGAAGCTCCCTATATTTTTGAAATCACATGCATGAGTCACTGAATTGCTGAGAAGAACCAAGTCTTTCATAGTTGATCACTGCACAATCTTATTGTTACTGTGTACAATGTATTCTTGGTTTTGCTTGTTTCTCTCAGCTTCAATTCATGTAAATCTTCCCAGGCCTTTCTAAAATCATCACTTTTTATAGAACAATAATATTCCATTACCTTCATATACCACAACTTGTTCAGCCATTCCCCAATTGATGGGCATTTACTCATTTTCCAATTCTTTGCTACCACAAAAAGAGCTGCTACAAATATTTTTGTGCTTGTGGGTCCTTTTCCCTCCTTTATGATTTTCTTGCTATATAGACCCAGTACTGGCACTGTTGAAGCAAAGGTGTATGCACAGTTTTATAGCCCTTTGGACGTAGTTCCAAATTGCTTTCCAGAATGGTTGGATCATTTCACAACTCCACCAACAATACATTAATGACTTAAATTCCCCATATTGTCTCCAACATTGTCATTATCTTTTCCTGTGATTTTAGTCAGTCTGAGAAGTGTGAGGTGTTGTCTTAATTTGCATTTCTCTAATCAGTAGTGACTTAGAGCATTTTTTCATATGACTATAGATGGCTTTAATTTCATCATCTGAAAATTGTTCATATCTTTTGACCATTTGTCAATTGGAAAATGACTAGAAATGTTTTTTGTATGAATGGATGGATATGGTAGGTGGAGCACTGAGTGTAACAGAACATTATTCCAACATGGAGGAATATCAAGATCATAATGAGAAGTAATCAGAAATATAGTTATTTATAGATAGCTTGGAGCTAGAATGGAAAAGGCATTGAAAGTCAGATTGATGAAATTACATTTATTCTGGAAACATTGAGGAGATACTAAAACTTGTTGAACTTATATATGTTTTTCTGGTTCTGTTTCACCTGCATCGATTCATGTAGTTCTTCCCAAATTTTTCTGAATTCTTCATAATTGTGATCATGCCATTTGGCATGATAAATTTAATTTCATTCCAGAGTTAATGGGTACCCACTTTCCTTCTATTTTTTGCTTCTACAAAATGGGTTACTGCATTTTTGTGTCTGTGGGAACTATGCCTTTGATTTATTTAGAGTAAGTACCTAGATGTGATACCATTACAGTTATCATTTAGTGACTTTTAAAATTTTTATTCCAAATTTTTTCCAGAAAAATAGGTTTATTTCATAGTCCCACAAAGAGTATATTATCTTTCTCTCTATTTTAAGTCATTGTCATATGAGGGGAAATTTCAAAGAATTTTAATTAAATTTTTTTTAAAACTTAAAACTAAATACAAAATTATAAAAAACATAGTAGACAAAAAAAGACAGAAAAAATCCAAAATAAATCATTGTCATGTGCCCAGCAGAATATTAAGGATTCAAAAGATGCAATGATAAATTCCCATTTCAAGAAAACATATAATAATAAAAGAGATTCTATATTCTTGACTGTCCATCTTTTCTTAGTTTTCCTTATAGCTTATTTTTTGGTCCTCTGTTGTGTACTTATTTTTTTTTTTCCTCTTTCTTTCCTTCTGCCCCAGATTCCCAAGCAGGCTACAGTTAAGCATGGTTATATTTCTATATACATATATCTATATCTCTATTAATACCCATACCCACAACACATATATACATAAATACATATACAAATACATATGCATTTATACATAATTAAATCTTTTTTTTAAATAGCTTTTTATTTTCAAAATACATGCAAAGGTAGTTGCACCAAACTTGTAAAATTTTGCGTTCCAAATTTTTTCCCCTCACTTTCCCCTACACCCTCCCCTAGACAAAAATAATCCAATATATGTTAAACATGTGCAATTCTCTTATATGTATATTTCTATATTTATCACGGTGCACAAGAAAAATCAGATCAGAAAGGAAAAAAAGTTGATAAAGAAAAAAATGCAAGCAAATCACAACAAAAAATGTGAAGATATGTTGTGATTCACACTCAGTCCCCACAGTCTTCTCTCTGTGTGTAGATGGATCTCTCCATCACAAGTCTATTAGAATTGACCTGAATCACCACATTGTTGAAAAGAGCCACATCCATCAGAGTTGATCATCACATAATCTTGTGGCTGTATCCAATAGTCTCTTGCTTCTACTCATTTCACTTAGCATCAGTTCATGTAAATCTCTCTATACCTTTCTGAAATCATCCTACTCATCATTTCTTACAGAACAATAATAGTCCATTACATTCATATAGTGTAACTTATTCAACCATTCCCTAACTGATGAGTATCCACTCAGTTTTCAGTTGCTTACCACTACAAAAAGAACTACTGCAAAGATTTTTGTACATGTGGTTCGTTTTCCCTTTTTTATGATCTCTTTGGGATATAGACCCAGTAGAGATACTGCTAAATCAAAGGGTATGCACAGTTTGATAGCCCTTTGGCACAGTTCCAAATTGCGCTCCAAAATAGTTTGATCCGTTCACAACTCTACCAACAATGTAATAGTGTACCAATTTTCCCACATCTCCTACAACATTTATCATTATTTTTTTCTGTCTTGATTAAATCTTTAATTTTGATTTTGACTGAAACCAATAATTCCTAATCTTACTTCTTTTTTTTTTCCTAATAAATTCTTCTCCTGATCCTTGTTATAGTTTTTGTATGTATCTCTTATTTCATATCCTGCTAACTCTTCCATTCTAATGCTAGTCCTTAATTTGCCTTAGTATTACTTAATCCACCTATGGATTTTTCCCTTATCTTCTCTTCCCTCTACCTTTCCCTCCCTCTTGATCTCTTTCCCATTAATCTACCCACCAACATAAATCTACACACCCATCTATATTAGTTATCCTCTTCTCTCCCATCTTTTTTCTTAAAATAGATTTTGGAGGGTGCTATACCTTTCATGGTATATATAAATATAGATATAGATATATAGATATGTATTGTTCCCTATCTAACCCATTCCTAATGGGAATGGGTTTTCAGAAGTAGTAGCTCTACTCCCTCTCTCTGGTGCCTCTGTATCATTCTTTGTCTGCATCTCATTTATATAGCATAATTACTATTTTTATCTTTTCCTAGACAGTTTTGTTTGTTAAAATCAGAATATTTTCAGCTCTGCTCCAATCTTTCTTTTAAGCTAACCAATTACTGATTTCAGTCTTAAACATGTGGTATACATTTCCATGTAAAAAACAAACAATTTGTCCTTATTGGGTCCCTTGAAATTAATCTTTAATGTTGACTGTTAAATTTTCTATTAAGTTCAGGTTTGGTTGAGGTACAGTCCTGAAAAATCTACAAATTCTTTAATGCCAATTTTTTCATTCAGTATTTTTATGGCTAGTTTTGCTGGATATATTATTTTTGGTCACAGATTAGTTCTTTTAATTGTTGATATATATTATTTCAGGACCTGTGGTCTTTTATTATAGCTGCTACTAAATCCTGTACAATTCTAATTTTAGCTCCAGCATATTTAAATTGTGTGGTGGTGTTCTTTTTTTTGGGGGGGGAGGGGGTTGTTTCTTGTAAAATTTTCTCTTTGATGTGGGTTTTTTGAAATTTATTAATTATATTCCTATATGTTTTCCATGTAGTATCTCTTTGAAGTGGTTATTGATGGGTTTTTCTATTTCTACTTTTCCTTACTGGTTTGTCATTCCAGAGCAATTTTCTTTGATTATTTCTTGCATTAGTGTATCAAGGTTCTTTTTTTTTTTTGGATCACAGCTTTTAGGTAGCCTAATTATTCTTTTATTTTCTCTTTTTGATCTGTTCTCCAGATCTGTTGTTTTTCTTATAAGATGTTTCACATTATGTTCTATTTTTTCATTCTTTATATTTCATTTTGTTTTATTATTTTTTGGTTTGTTATGAAACTTCACTGGCTTCCCCTTGCCCAGTTCTAATTTTCAAAGAGTTATTTTCTTTTTTAAAGACCCTGTATCTCTTTTTCTAGTTGATTAACTTTTTTTCCCATAATCTTGTTTTTTTGTTGGATAATTCGTTTTTCTTTTTTAAGTTTTTCCTCAGTCTCTTGTCATTCGATTTTTGAAGTCTTTTTGAGTTTTTCTATAAATTTTTTTCTGAGCAGGTATTCATTTAACATTACTCTTTGGGGTAGGATAGCCTTTTTTTTTTTTTTTTTTTAACTTTACTGTCTTCCTCTGAAAATGAACCCCAGTCTTCCCTATTCTTACAGTCAGTTTCTGTGGTTGGTTCTACCTGTTCTTCTCCTTTTTTTTTTTTTTAAAGTGAGAACTATTAGTCTAAGCATCTCCATTCATGGGATGGGGGAATGGTGCCTCTAGCTTCACTTCAGCTCTCCCGTCTGACCTGGATCCCCCAAACCCAAAGCTTCACCATCCTGCAAGTACCTGCAACCAGCAGTTTCTGCCCAACAGCTTCTGCACTCACCTGCTGTGTTGGTTCCTTCTTATCCAGAGCAACATATGAGCAACACAGATGAGCATAGTTTTCTCCCTCAAGCTGTCTAGGAGGTGAATATTCTTCTGGCTGAGGATAGAAGAACCCATCTAACCCTGGGGCTCCTTGCTGGGTCTTTTTGTGGAGCTGTTCTAGAGATGTTTACACTTCACATTGGAGCTGTTTACACTTCAGCTGGTTAAACCTTATCTCATCTTCTCTTTGTCTCCAGGACCCCTGTTCTGCTCCAAGTCTTATTTATTTTTGTCTAGTCCATATTTGCTCTGAAATGAACATTTGTTTTGTTTGTGGGGGAAATCTGGAGAGCTTGGAATTTTCTGACCTACTCCATTATCTTCCCCAAAATGTTTTAATTTATATTTTTCTTATTGCTAGTAATTTTGAGCATTCTTTCATATACTTATCAATAAGCTCACATTTCTTTGCTTTTTTTTTTTTTTGAGAGGCAGTTGGGGTTAAGTGACTTGCCCAAGGTCACACAGATAGTAAGTGTTGTGTCTGAGATCAGATTTGAACTCAGATTCTTCTGCTTCCAGAAGTGATGTTCTATCTACTGTGCCATTTAACTGTGCCCACATTTATGCTTTTGAAAGGACTATTTATGATACCTCACCTCTAGTTCTCTTCTTTTTTCCAGACGCAAAAGTAATAATAATTGTTGATATTTATTAGCACTTTGCTACATGTATCCTTTTTATGTACATTATCTCATCTATTGCTCACATCCTATACTACAGATATTATAATCCCCATTTTATGATGAAGAAAATAGGGTCTTAGAGATGTTAAGTAACTTGTTCAAAGTCACACAATAGTTTCAAAGCCAATTTCTTAACTCACTTTCAGGCCAGCATTCTTTTTATTAGAAATGGAGTTTTGGTAGTGGCAAAATGAAGAATTGAGGAAAAAATGGAAAAATACTTGGGATGGAAGGTAGAAAGTAGAATCACATTCTTATAGCCCATGAATAGACAGATTTAATGATTTCTGGACATTCTGTGTATTAGTAACTAATGTTACATAGCTTAAAATGAAACAAAAGCAGCAGTCACTGACCAGTCACCAATCTCCTAAAACAGAACTTCTTAAACTTTTTCCATTCATGACCCCTTTTCATCTGAGAAATTTTTAAGCAATGTTAGGTTATAGATATATAAAATAGGTAAACAAATCAAAACATTTGCTGAATAATTTTGTGAGCCACACATTCAATTACATGATCCTATATTGGGTCACAATCCACCATTTAAGCACCTTTATCCTAAAGTACAGGAAATTCACTCTCAAATAAGGTGCCATAATGAATAAAAAATACTTTATGAATTCAAGGTATTCCTTCAACAAAGATAGAACATGCCCTTCTTTGAAATAAGTAGTTGGTCTTCGGGAGTTGCAATGGTCAAGATATTTATCATTCTGCAAAGAAAGATTGATTCTCAGAACCCACATGTAGTCAGCCCTTTAGACCTGTGTAAATAAAAAACAGGTCTATCAAGAAATCTCAGAGGAGAAGATGTCTCTAAAAAACTATTTCCAAGTTGGGGGTGATTACTACTTCCTGAGATCTATAGGTTTGGTCATTTCTCTTTTGTAGCAGTTTTGGTACTAACTTGGAGAGAATAAATTAACATAACACGTGCACCTGCTTCTTCATAATCAGCCAATGCCAAAAATGTCTTTGAACCCTGGATGATTTTAGTTACTTGGGAAGGTATGGAAAAATCCCCACCAGAAAACATTAATTTCAGTGGTTATAGTTTCAAGTGAGTCATTAAGTTTAATTGTTGCTCTTACATAAAAGATAAGAATTATAGGTATTATTTGCCACAGTATTGCAATTTATTTCTTCTTCCTTTATTCACTTAGTTCCAGCATTAGCCAGATGGACACTTAGCATGAAGAATCCTGCGGTGCTGAATTATTCAGGATTTATTTTTTAAATTTACCGATTTGTTAATTAAGCTACTGCATTTGCCTTGTTTTTAGACTATGTAATTTTAGTAGTTAATAAATGGACTGCCTAAAAATTATTAAATCTCTAACTTCTTAACTGCTATTCTAATATGATAATTATTTCTTAGAAAAAATTAAAGACATTTATGATGCTAATGTTGAAAAGTGAAAAACATATTTCATTTTAGTATGTGGTTTACCATTCCATCTAAACAAAATTCCTGCGTGCCAGGAATTAATTTTGCTTATAAAGTGACCTGTTGCACTTTACAAAGACATTTTTGAAGGTATCTGAAATGATAAAAAACAGAATTACATTTTAGGATATTCTTTGTAATATAATATAATCTATACAGTAAACAACATTTGTTCCTTTTGTTCACTGGGATATGGTATTTGTTATTGACAAATAGAGAAATAAAGATCAATTTGGAAATTATGATATGATTAACTGGTTGGTATAACTTAATTAGGTATACATGGATTGTTTTGTTTTACATTCCTAAGCCATAGCTCATATTCTCCTAATTAATTTTCTCCTTTTTTTTGGTTACCATTTCACAATATGTAAAAGTTACTTTGCATTCTTTTTTTTTTTTTTTTTTTTTTTTGGTCTTATTTTGAGGTATTTACATCTCTACTCAATTTAAGATAAATCTGTACCACCATAGTAGAATTAGTGATTGAGAGTGTTGCTGTATCAAATCAGTAAGATACATACAGACAGTTTCCTAAAAAATTTTGCCATCTTTAAAAATTATATGTATAGGCAATAGAGCATCAATTAGCAGTATTTTATGAAGTCCCATATTTTGTGCTAAATAATGAACAAAGAAAGGCAGACACACTGTTTCATTCCTCACATTTAAATTGAGGAAACAACATGCTAATGATCATTTATATACAAACTACCTTTCATTTACACAATAAATAATCTCTGAGGAAAGGTAACACAGTAGAATTTTGATCAATGTCATTCTGATGTGATACTTTCAGATTTATCTTTACTGTTATTTATAAATCATGGACAAATATTTAAACTCCAGATTAGACAGATAAGAAATAGTAGATAAAACCCAAAAGCCATTACGCCAATAGATAGATGAGTGGCCAAAATATAATAACAAAAATTACAAAAGGATATGATCATATGTTAAGCAGAATGAGAGAGTATAAATGGTTGGCAATCTGCATCTATGGAAGTAATAACTATATTGATGAAATCATAGCACTATTGAAGGATTTGAGCAAAACTACCATGAAGAATGATTGTGACTGATTGTACATATTATATAATTTGTGAGCAAGTATATTCCAGTTCTTTAAGGAAATTAAAGGAAATTAAATTGTGTTTTATATTGATAGTGTTTAAAAAATATTGATAATTTGAAAGTTGTAGTTCTATGCTAAAATCTTCAGAATTATAATAGCAAACATTTATATAGTATCCTGAAGTTTAGAAAATGTTTAAATGACATTATATGGCATTCCTTACAACAGTCTTGTGAACTAAATATAACAAGTATTATCTTCCTTTTGCAGATGAAGAAAATGTTTCTCATAGAGATTAACTGATTTGCCCATGGTCTCAGATAGGGTCAGGTCTCTACTGATTCCAATTATAGGGCTATTACCATCCCATTCACTTCTTATATTTCTTGTACTAATTATTTTTGAATATATCATGTGCCTAAATGAGGTAAGAATGCATTTGAGTTTGAGATAATATTGAATTTTTTTTTCTTGTTTTAGGGTAGTATCCACATTCCATTCCCTGCTGGTTGGTTCTTTTTGCCTGTATCTTTTATTTTTTGATGAGGCTTCTATAGCTGATCCCCTTTGGTAAGATATTTCTCTAAATGGTTTGATTTTCTTTATGCTTGAAAGGAATGTTTATTTGTAAGATGATCTCATTTACCTTGAAAATATAAAAGGGTTTTTGTTAATATCTATTTATTGTTCATATACATGTGCTTTATGGCAGTTTATTCTCTTTCATAAAGATGATGAAGTCATTGATTTGAAAATAATTAAAAGTCAGCTTTTGTGTATTAAGCCCAAATAAGAAAAGTATAGTAAGTATGCACCTATAATACTAAGATCTTTCTCTTCCACACAACACACTGAGCAAAACTTGGTTCTATCTAGAACAAGAAAATCTTGTTATCGTTCACTCATTTTAGTCATGTCCAGTTCTTTGTGACACTCTTTAGGGTTTTCTCGGCAAAGATACTGGATTTTATTCTAAAGCTTGTTTTACAGATCAGGAAACTGAGGCAAACAGGATATGTGACTTGTTCAGGGTCACATAGCTATTAAGTTTCTGAGGGTAGATTTGACCTCAGGTCTTCCTGTCTTCAAGCCCCCAACTCAGTCCACTGAGCCATCTCTACTTTGATTCAATCATTAATTTAAGATTTGTCTTATTGTTTGACAGGGACAAAAATACTTTAATATGCAATAGGGACTATACCTATGATTTCATTGATATAGGGTACCTCTGGAACAGGAGACTCCCTTTTAAAATGTAATTTGTTATCTTCTTGGCATGAATAGTTTTTCAGTACTGCCTGAAAGTACTTAGAGGTTAAGTGTTTTGCTTAGGATCACTTAGCTGGTGAGTATTAAGAGACTTGAACTCAGGCATTCATTCTTGATTTTAAGATTTCATGTTCTAACCCCTATTTAGAAATTTGAGCTTGAATAAAATTCTAAGTGTAATATGATCAAGGGTACCAAGATTCCATTGAGTTATTACTTTTCAAAGTAGTTAATAATATTCTGGTAATGAGTGTACTCTAGTACTCTAGTAATTCAGTGGTTAGAGTGATGTTTGTCCTTGGGTTCATATCTTGCCTTTGACACCTTATTTTTTTTTTTTTTTAATTTTTTTTTATTTGAAAAAAAAAGTAAGAAAAAGAGAAAAGCAAAATAAAGCAAAAACAAAACAAAAGAGAACATTGTTATATGCCCAGCAGAACATTAGGGAGTATTCATAATATATAATAAGTTACCAAATCAAGAAATTATATCTATTTTAGTAGAAGAAATTACATTCACTAATGTTCATTTTTTCTTTATTTCCTGTGCACCTTATTTATTTTATTTTTCACCCTTTTCACTCCCCCATCACCCCCAAGCAAGCTACAATTAAGAAAAGATATATTTATTTATAAAAATGTAGATATGTATATACTCACTGTCACCTCCCCACCCCCACATACACATATATATCTTTCCTATCACTGCTGACTAATTAAACTCTGCTCCTTTACTTGCCTTGCTATTAATTAACCTTCCCCCACCCAAGGATCGCTTCCTTGTTTTCTTCCCTCGCCTTTTGTCCATGTTTAAGTAGTTTGTCCTTAAAATTGATCTTTGTTATTGCTTCTTATAATAATAAATTTCCTGTTAATTGCAGATTTGATTGACAGAAAGTCCTGAAAATCTCTAAAGATTCATTGTTTTGTCATTCAAAATTAATAGATAATTTTGCTGGATATGATATTTTTGGCCACAGATTTAGTTCCTTTGAATGTCGGTAGACATGATTCCAGGACCTACAGCCTTATTGTGTCTGCTGCTAAGTCCTGTACAATTTTAATTGTAGCTTCAGTGTATTTGAATTGTTTTTTTTCCTTGTTTCTTGCAAAATTTTCTCTTTGATCTGGGGGTTTTGAAATGTGGCAGTAATATTCCTATGTCTCTTTGAGGTAGTGATTGATGGATTTTTTCATTTCTACTTTCACTTCTTTTTCTGTCACTCCACAACAATTTTCTTGGATTATTTCCTGCATTATTGTTGACACTAATTGTTAAGTAACTCTCTGTGCCTCAGGCAGTTTTTTAGAACTTATCTCCCAAGGTGTAGGTGTCAGCATGGTGGTGAGGTTTCTTACTCTATGACTTTCCAACATTACCAAAAATCACTGATCATTCACTCCAGTAGTAAACATAAGCTGAAATTTTGTTTCTATTTGTGAATTATTTGATTTAAATCAGTAAGACTGAGAGACATATGTCAGCATAAGAGCATTACATTTAAGAAGCAAGACACCTGGGTTCTAGTCTCCCTTCCAATATTTCCAGCTGTATGGTCATAAAATTCCTCAGCTATAACAGTGCTTTATCTACCTCAAAGCAAGGGGACTAGATTGTTTCTTCTAGTTCTGCAATTTTGATTATTAGATTTTTTTTTTTTTAGCACAAACAGAATTTCAGAAACCCAGTTAGAGTTTTTACAACTCTACAGCAGTTAGACAGCTTGATTTAATAGTACAGTGATGAATAGTAGGGTTCTATGTGACTTCTGTAGAAAGACATTATCTATTGATAAAACAAGGGCCATCTAGGTATAGAAGATAGTGTTAGGCCCAGAGTTAGGAAAACTCATCTTCCTGAGTTCAGATATGACCTCAGATGCTTAATAGATATGTGGCCCTGAGGAAGTCACTTGATCCTGTTTGCCTTAGTTTCCTTATCTGTAAAATGAGCTGGAGAAGAAAATGGCAAATTACTCCAAGGCACTTGGCTTAGGCCTACAAGAGACTTCTTATTGAAAGAGTGACCTAAAGCATATTTCTATCAAATTTCATTCTTTTGGGTTAATTTGAAGGAATTCTCAAAGTTGTCAAAAGGGCTTGTATTTGAGACATCCTATGAACAATGCATTCCTTTTAGAGTTCACACTTTGGCTGGAATATTTTAAAACCTTTTAAATGACATTTCAGGCACTGTGTCATGGTAAAATATTAAAATACCGATATAACAGTACATAGTACTTTGCCAAGAAAAGCCCAGAGGGGGTCACAAAGAGTTGGACATGACTGAAAGTCCAGAACAACAAAATTAGCTTAGCTAAAAGTTAAATTTTTGGTTTGCACTATATTACTTAGTCCTGTGTTCTACATATTTCTACACTTAATGGTTATTCATTTGATATAATTAATTGAGGGAACTAATATTCCCTATAATCTTATAAAAAACATTTGTTATACTGGGTTCCTAGCTATCCTTTGGAGCTCAGAATAATCACCATTTACTTAATCTCTACTAATGCAGCTGTTTCAGGGATATAGGTTTGGAACAGTGATGAGTCCAGAGTCTTACAACTTTCCTATGTTGTGTCTTGAGAGGGGATGAGAAAGGAGAGCTATATTTCCAATTTAGAGGATGGTATAATACCTAGACTTTTGGCCCTGGAATCAGGAAGACATTCAGTTTAGAACCTTAATAGCTATCTGAACATGAATAAGTAACTTAACCTTTGCCTCAGTTTCCTCATTTTAAAATGAAGATAATAATAGCATCTCCCTCTCAGGGTTACTGAGAAGAAAAAGAGGTAATATTTGTAAAGTGCAAATATAGTGTATATAGGTACTGATAATCATCATCATCATTCATCACCATCAACTTAGTCTGAACCTCTCAGAGCTGATTATTTGTGCTAAAAGAAACTTTGGGCACTTGGCTTAGGCCTACAAGAGACTTCTTATTGAAAGAGTGTAAAGCATATTTCTATCAAATTTCATTCTTTTGGGTTAATTTGAATGAATTTTCAAAGTTGTCAAAAGGGGTTGTATTTGAGACATCCTATGAACAATGCATTCCTTTTAGAATTCACACTTTGGCTGGAATATTTTAAAACCTTTTAAATGACATTTCAGGCACTGTGTCATGGTAAAATATTAAAATACCAATAAACAGTACATAGAAAACTGATTTTCCAAATGCTGGTATAACAAAATTTCAAAATATTTAAACCATGGAAACACAAGTAAATGTGCTGAATGATCTCTTACATGACCTGCACCAAAAAAATCCCCAACTTGGATGGTAAACACTAAAACTTTATTTTCGTGTTTGTTCACCAGGGGTGATGCTTCACTTGTTCAAGTGAATCTTTCCATTGCTTCAGGCTACCTCCTCTCTGGTAATTATGTATTATAGTTAAATCATGATTATGAGCAATAAATACAATCTTGATTTATATTTCTGTAACTGTGTTATAAAGAAATAGAGCCATATTTTGGTTCCTTATGTTAGCCATGCATTTTAAGAAATGTGACAAAAAATTTATCCTTTGATTATGTGATATGAAACCTTTCCCTTTTTGCCTCAAAGCAACAGTCTCAATCAGCATGTACCTGGTCTCTTTCACTTTTGGTATTGTCAAAATCCTTTTGTGGGTTTTCATTCCGGCTAGTTGTTTTTTTCTGCATTTGCAGATTTAATATGCTTTTTATGATTATATTAATTATTTTAAAATAAAAATATCACAAATCATTTCCCCCTATTTTTAAAAATAGAATATTGAAAATTATTGTTTCTTAAACTAAATCCTTTATGTCCGAAAATGTTCACAGAGGAATTTTAGGGTATTTTGACCTCTTCACTGTATTTCTATTTTATGATTAAATCTTTTGATAACTATTAAACTTGAAAAAATAGTCTAGATGCTCTTTTCATAATGTTTTTCTTTGATGACTTTAGATCACAAATTCAAATTTAAATGAAAGATCAAATATTAAAAAGCTTTTCCCATTTAATGACATATCTCTAAGTCAGATGGATTGCATTTTCCCACCTGGAATAAGCTAGCAACCCCTAGTAGCCATTTGCTTTAACTTGCTTCTAGAAAGTAATAAATATGGATTCATTGTAGCAAAAAAGCATTTGCCTTCTCTATGTCTAATTCTGTATTTTATATATTCTATATGCATTTCCCAGAATTTAATAATTTCTGTCATTTTGATTTGACATGTCCTGCTGATCAAGCACAGGTAATAAGTCATTTTGAGCAAATCTGAAGTGATGCAAGTTTTTTATGTATCCAATCCCTCATTTTGGTCATTTTTTTCCTTTTTACAGATATGTTTCTTATCATTTTATATTGGAAAGTCATAGGTGATAAGTTTTTTATCATTCACCATTCAGCAGCTTTATATGCATACTACTTTGTACTGGTGAGTACCATATATTACAATAGTCTAACAATCAGACAAGATTGGGAATAGTGACTAAGGGTGGATATTGATCTAAACATGTAACTTTAAAATTAAAAAAAAAAGGAATATTCTAAGAACACTGAAATCACCTTAATGAAACTTCCACAATGTTGATAAGTTTGAATTTTAGTATTATGTACATAACAGGATTTGTGAATTTATGAGTCTGTCTATTTCAGCATATGTATGTCTCTATCTATCTGTCCGTCTGTCTGAGTTTCTGAGTATTGTATATGTCTAAATAAACTCTGAGAAAATTTGGTGTATATATTTCCCTGAAATTTTATTCAGAAAACTTTAAGACTTTTTAGAGACCTGGCTATGTGCTATGTGCTATTGTTGGTAGTTCTGATAATTTACGATTATTTATGATGATATAGCTCCAGGCATTTGCAGATTCTTATAAAATAATTCAAATCATCATTCCCACTTAATAACATACTTATGATAAATATTTTAATTCTGGAATTTTTTGGATTCCTAGAGCTTCATCTGAGTTCTAGGATTGAATAAGCAAATTAAAGTTACTTTTATCAAAAAGGACTAAAGTAAAATAAGAAATCTTATTTTTATTTCATATAAAAATTATTCTTTCAAATATAAATGACATTAATAACATCTCTATGCCTGCTCCCACATGAGATATACTAGTAAGTGCAAAATAAATTTAGAAACAATGAATATTTCTAAGATTTCTACAAAACCAACATGGCAAGATATGCTCTCTGTTTTTACTTTTAAAGCTTAAATGTGAAAATTGCCTTTTTAGCCCTGTTTCCTTCCCTCCCCTTTGTTTTGTGAGTGAATGTTCATTCTGTATCATAACGGATTTTTCCTTTTTTAGATTTTGTTTTCTACTATAGAATTTCATAAAACTTTAAATGAAGGAATGTTAGCAGCTGTTAAGATGGGTTTTGATGTTTTGTTTTGGGTTTTTTTTTTTTTTTTTTGAATGTAACAGAAATGCATAGTAGAAAAGTTCTTGGTATTTTTATTTCTAGCTGTCGCTAACATAAGATACCATATTGACTTAAATTTCTGCTACAGCAGAAAGCTCTTCACTCTTTTGGTAATAGGCCAGAGTGAGAATGTCATTTTGTTATTTTATATATAATGTTATTTTTTTTTCAGTATCTAATAATGAATTCAATTTTATAATTTTGTAGTATTGCACATGATAGGAATTCTACTGATAGAATCCCCTCAAAAATCAGATCATAATATTATAATAATTTTCTTTCTTTTGACCTTAGTTATTTGATATATTGCTACTTTATACTGATAAGCACTGATTGATAAAATCCATATGGAACACAGTCTATTATTGTTATTAATCTCCATTTCAGTATAACTAAGAAAAAGATAGGCACATTCTTCAGAAAGACAATGTGTATGTGTAATAAGTTAAGGAAAATATATTTTCTGAACACAAGTCAATAATAACATATGCTATGGAAACAACATGACCCAATAAAAAAAATATTTTTGAGTATAAATTCATATTAATATTTTATGAATCTGTTTTTCACTCATGATGACTCTTACAAATCACAGGCTTGACAAATGATGACTTTGCATGAACTTGCATGTTAAACATTATGTATGTGGAAAGGGTACTGATTCTTTTTGTACCTTATTCTTTGCCTTTTTTGTTAACAAAAATAAGTGGATGTTAGAGTCTAATTTTCAATTACCTTATTTTTCTTATTAAATAATATTGATGAATAAAAATTAGATTTAATTTTAGTGGTCATTTAGAGTATTGATATATTAAGGTTCTATTTCATTGATTTAATGTAGCATATACTAATAAAAGTGAATCTGTTATAAAATCTAAAAGAAAAAGTTTAGAAATATTAAAATTTCAAATATTTGATACAAACTTAAAAATGTAGCAAAAGCACATCTACTTGTCAAAATTCACGTGGGAAAGATGAAATAATTATTTTGTAGCTTTTGTGTTGATATTTCTGAATCCTAGGCCTCAGAAAGCTGGTGTTTTCATATCATCATTTCTTCTTAATATGTATCTAATTTTCATTTTAAGAAAATAATCAATTTGATACCTTGTAGTGTTTATGACAAAGATTTTTATAATAAGTTTTCTTTTTGAAATGAAGTTTATTTTTGAGCTCATTTAGAATTTCACCTTCAAGAAGCAAGGTAGCTATTGACCTTAATTTGCTTCCAATAAAAAGATTTTTTCCCCTACATTAGACAACTTCAAGGGAAAGCAAAGTTTTCCAAGAAATGCATATTTAAACATTCCTACATAAAAATAAAATCTAGCTATCCTTTAGTTTGGGAGAGGTAGGAAACTTTATTTTCAAAGAGTTGCTTTAATATCTTGAATAAAGTCTTGAGAATTCAGTATGGTATTTTCTCTCCAACCATAAAATTTATTGGATTAAACAGTAGCAACAGCAACTAATTATTGACCTGAATATATGCATAGTACTTTGAAACTTCTTTTTTTGTGGCTAAAAGGATTTTTCTCTGTCCTCAAATAGCAAAATGCTACAATTCTCTGATGATTCAATAACTTTTCTTTTGATAATTTGCTAAAGTAAAACTTTGTAGGGTAATCTGTTGCCTAAGAGGGAAATGAATCCATTTATTTTAGGTATTGTTTTTAAAAGAGTATATCCAATGTTATGGATAGATTGCAAACTTTTGATACAGTTTCTTGAGTAGGAGTAGAATTCAGATGTCTTCGGTAGCTTTTTAATATTCTTTTATGGGGATAGTAATAGTAATACTAATTATAATTGTTATTGTTAATGTTTATGTAGCATATTACAGTTTACAAAGTACTTTGCTTTATCTCATTTGATCCTCACAAAAACCTCCTGAGGTAGGCACTACAAATATTTTATTTCTTCCTGTTTTGCGCCTGAGGAAACTCAGATTCTTCAGATGCCATGTCCATGTTTTTGCAGCTAATGCTGGGCATAAGAACTGGAATCTTCCTGTTTCCTATTCTAATAGTCTGCTCAATGATGCTGGCTTGTTGGTGTTCCTTCCCTGCTGTTTTGCTTTACTTTCCCATGAGGTGTAGTTCCTGCCACATCTGCAGTTGTAGTATGTTTTGTTAGCTTTCATGCTTTAGGATTGAATTGAATAACAGTGAGGATTCTACCTTCTTCCTACTCCCCCAGGCAATGTTATCATGACTTATCCTCTAGCAGAGTGGGTTTTGTCTTCTCTTTCCCTCATAAAATTGCCTTGGTCTATGTCATTATTGATCTGGTCTGCTTGATCATCCCATATAAATAATACCTCAAATGAAAAATGAAGCTCCTAGGTTGTTCCTGCTGTAATTTAGGACTTTAAACTCATATATCTGAAAAATAAGATACCACTAGTGTAATAATTGCTGTTTATATGTAGCATTTATAATAGTTTTCTTATGAGAAAATTTGTTTAGCTTTCTCAACTGAGAAGCTCAGAACCATACCTTAGTCCCCCATCTCTCACCCTGAAATGCTAAGCAGTCAAATTATATCCCCACATGGGGGATGTTTGTTTCTGCAGCAGGAGTTGAAGTGAGGCATGGCTCATAGGCTGGGAAGATCGTGAAGTTCTCTTAGCAAGGCTAAGAAATCTGAGGAGGAAGTGTTTGGGAGGAAATGAGGGAGATTGATTTCTCTTGGCTCTTCCATTTATTTATCCATTTGCTCTCTTCCCCCATAAGTGATGATCATCTTTCAGCAGTATCTCTCTCTCTCTTTTTTTTTTTTTTTTTTTGTCTTTTCCTAGTATTTCTCTTGGCCATGAAAATTTTAGAGCCTTGGGAATAGAGTAGCAAGATAGTATATTTATATTGCAGAAAGAAGGGAAGAAGGATTTTCAGACTCTAAAAAGATTTTGCTTGCTTGCTTGTTTCCTTCTTTCTCTCCCACCCCCCCCTTCTTCATTTCTTTCTTTATTTCCAGGGAAACCAGGTTGAGCGAGAATATTTTTTTGGTAGCCCAGATTAGATAATTATAGGACTGTCCATAGTTCCTTTAGAGTGTTTTCTAGAATAAAAATTAAGAAAATCCAAATTATTTCATTATTGCGTCAGAGTACATCCAGTACTAATCCATTTTTTTGTTCTTTCCAATAAGTTTCTTTATTTATGCTACCTTTATTTCTACTTCAAAACCTGAGCTATTGCTTTCCTGTCTCTAATATTATATTACACCAGTGAAAAATTTTTAATACTATATTTATATACACTTGAAAATAATATATTTGTTTACTCATGAGATGCCTGGTTCCTTTTTTATTCACAGCCTATTTGCATGAGCTTCTTAAATCTCTTAATTCTGTGTATTTGTAATGTATGTGGTTGTATATATAGTGAACTGTATGTTCTGAATGAGCGTTTCATTTTCCTGGTGCTTAATTTGCTGAGAAAAATATCTCAATAATCCTTTCAGGTTTCTTATAGCTCTAGAAGAACTCTATATTTTGTCTTAAAACCCACCTTAATTATGACACTAGTTACAAAGTGGAATTTTGTCTGTGTTAGATATTGTCTGAAGAGATTTACCTACTCTTAGACTATAACTATTTTTTGGTTGAAACAACAAAATGAAACTACAGTGTGAAAAAGTGATTTATAAAGAAAAAGACATTTACTTAGTTTCCCCCCATCCCTTCATTCCTCCCTATCCTTCCTTATTAAGAAATTTATCAGGCTGAGATGTGAAGCTAAGATAGCTCTCTGTAAATTTAATGTATTCTTACTTTTATAGGATTAAGTGAACTAATGAAGTATTTTAGTATTTTAGTCAGAATCGGATATATACCATTTAACAGGAACAAGTAACTATAAACAAGAGGTGGTTAATGATTTATTTTACCTTTTGGATACTTATTATTTTAGATCTGGGAAAGGACCTTAAAATATTTCTTCTACCACCCTTATTTCATAGAAATAATCAAGAAGCTTGTTGCTTGATGGGGATTAAAAGCCTTATTCAGAATCATAAAGTTAAGTAGCACATAGTTGGAACTAGAACCTGCTTTAACTACCAGGCCCTTGCTCTTCCCACCTATGTCAATTTACTTTTATTATCATTGGTATTAAAAACAAGATTTACTTTGTATTAGACATCAGTGATGGCAATTAGATTATTTCTACTTCTTTGTAACTTGTTTTTGTTAAAATGTCCAGAAAATTTTAAAACATTAGTTAATTGAGATTTAAATGAGAAGTCTAGTCAGACTAGTGAAATCTTGTATTTATTTCATGAGAATATACATGCTTTCATGAACTTAATAGTTAGATTTTATTTTCTAAATAATGAATGGTCTAACTCTTAAGAGAGGCTAAATAACCAACTTGTCCATGGTCACTTAGCTAGTAAGTGTATGATGTGGGATTTGAACTCAGATATTACTTTCTCCAAGATCAACATTTTCTATCTATTCAATCTATACCTCTAGTATTAGGTACAACATTCAGTGCTCCTTGGAACCTTAAGGATGCCATTACCTGTTTAGAGTAGGGGTATGATTGAGAAGGGGAAAATTTGAGAGTAACCTTTGAATTAAACTTTACAAGTTGGACAGAAGATTAGGCAGAGTTGGTGAAGGAAGTCACTAGAAGTAGGGAGCAGTAAGAGACAGCAGCTAGAAGGAGAGAGTAGGATGGCCTTCTTAGAGTGAATTCACCCAATTCAGCAACTAAGAAATTACTATGAGTAAGGCAGTATGCTAGATGTGGGAAATACAGACACAATTTTTTAAAAAATTCTTTTGTTCTTGTTCTTATATTCTGTTTATTGGATACAACATAGAAACGTAATATAATCATTTGGATAGGAAGGAGATACTACCTGAGCTGAAACTTGGAGATGAGGGGAGGGAGGATTGTATTCCAGGCTTGGAAAGCAGCCTGTGTAAAAAGAACACAGAGATGGGAAGAACAGTTCTAAGTTCATAGATTAGCAAATAGACCTGTTTAGCTAGAACAACAATTGGTCTGTTGTGCAACAAAAGTAGCAGAGGTATCCTGGAGCCAGATGGAGAAAGACTTTAAATGCCATGCTGATGAATTGTTTTTTGCCCCAAAGGCAAAAGTAGGAAGAGCCATTAAAGTTTCTTCAGTAGGGGAAGTGCCATGGTCAGACCTGTGCTTTAGGAATATTACTTTGGCCTCTATAAAGGGGACAGCTTGTTAAGGGGAGAGTACTAGAGATGGAGACTTATTAGGAAGTCATTATAATAGTCTAGGCAAGAGATGACTGAGGGTTCTGAAATGTGGTGGTGACTGAGTGATTAGAGAGAAGGGGCAGTAAAATTGACAAGATTTACAATTGATTGAATATGGGAATGAGAGCAAGAGATGAATGCAGGATGGTTCACAGGCTTGAACCTTGGTGATTAGAAAGATGGTGATATCCGAATGTGTATATAGGAGAAAAGGGGAGTGCACATGGATGGGGTGAAGTTCTGTTTTGATGTTTGTTGATCCTGTGATTAAAAGATATCAAGGTGATGTCCCTTGTTGATGTAGGACTAGTTTCTCCTAAGCATTAGGACTGGATTTATAGATCTGGGAGCCATCTAAATAAAGGTAATTGAATTGGAAGAAAAATTATAGAAAGAGCAAAGAAAAGAAACCAGGACAAGATCTTAGGGGATACCTACTATTACCAGGAGGGACAAGTATTATGATCCAACAAAAGAGACTGAGAAGGACCAGGTAAGGAGAAGAACAAAGAGAAAGCATAAACTTCTAGGGAAGAGAAATCCAGGAGAAGAGGATAGTCAACAGTTAGATGCTACAGAGAGATTTTTTTTAAAAAGACCGGGAATAATCCATCAAATCCAGCAATTAAGAGATCAGTGACAATCTTGAAGAAACATTTTCACTGGAGCGGTAGAGTCAATAGTGTCTGGGACAAGTGGTATGCAAGACCCCCTTTCCCAATTAACTAATCAGAGAGATCTTCTGGTACAAAGAGAAAGCCTTTATTTAATCCCTGCAGGGAGAGGCCCAGGCGTACCTGGGAGCAATCCCAATTTGGCTATGTGCTCCTGGAATTTGGCCAGCTTCCAGCGTCCAGGGTTTAAAAACAAACGACCGGAGCCTTTTCATTGGATAGACTAAAAGCATCTAACCATCTTTGACCAATTGTCATCAATGTTGGCTGCCTCCCACAGGAACAACACTTCATGCAACTTCCTGTATCCCAGGGTTCAAAGTTCATCCCTCCAGAGATCATATGACCCCCCTCTCTCCCCAGGGTCCCAGCTCTGGGAACAGGGATCATGTGATTCAATACTGAGAAATACTTCCCCAATCAGTAGTTGTATTTAATCTTTGTCAACATCAGAAACAAAACCCATTTTCTCAAGACAAAATAAAGTGGATAAGTACAGGAATCAAATTAAAAATGGGATTAGGGAAAATAAATGAGAAGAGAGTGAGGATCCTAGGAAAAGATAAAGCTCAGGAGTTTAGAAATATTTATAGGGAATATAAATACATTGCAGAAGCACCGATGTAGAATTATTTTACTGGAAGATATTAGTGGAAGAAACATTAGCAATAGAAAAACTAAACCTAGAAAATATCCTACTTTTCTCTTTCCATTCTCTCTTCTTTCCTTCCTCCTTCTTTTCCCTTTTCTCCCTGGAAAGAGGAAGAGATGAAAAGCCACCATAGGAGATAGATTATTTAGAGACAGAAGGAAAAAGTTTGGAAGCAGTGTAGATAAAAGTGAGATATTTGGAGGACAAATCAAGAAGGAACAATTATGGACTTACTGAAAACTGTCAAAAATGAAAGAATTTGGCAATATATATCAATAAATCATACAAGAATATTTCATTTCTCAGAAACAGTGGAAATGAGGGAGAGAGTAGTTAGAATTTACAAATGTTAAAATGAAAACATTCAAGATTCAGTTCAGGCATAATATTGTAAACTTTTAAGACGTCATTGACCAGAAGATAATGCTATAAGCAAAGTGGGTGAGAGACTTAGGATCTTGTGTATAGAGTTAGAAAAAGACCTTACAGGTTATCTAATCTAAAACCCTCATTTTACTTCCCCTTCCTAAAATACTCATTAACATTCAAATGAGAATTAATAGAAGCTAAAGAATGATGGTTTAAAGAAAGTTAAGGAATAAAACTTAATCCCTACATCAATTTCCTAGAAAGCTAAGCATTATATTCTAAAATAAAAGATGAACATTTAAAAATCAAGATGACTTTGAGTAACAATTCATAGAAAAAAGACCTTAGCTCAGTTGTGTTTTGCTTTGAAAACAACAAAAATACTAAGGCTCTTTGAATTACTTAACGGTTTAAAAGAACAAATTAAAAAATTCTCTGGGACAAACTCAGATTACTTAATCTTCTGATCAATAAATATTTGTAACTCTGACTAGATTCAGATTTCAATGCATAATGGACTGAATATATAACAATGAAATTGATTTGATAAGTTCTAAATGATGGAAGATAAAAAAAAATGAAGACTGAATTCTCTTTAAATATTATGTGAAAAAATGGATTTTACAGAGAGTGATGGAGAAAGCCGGAAGAAGAAGGATTGAAAAAAGTTATAAACTCTAGTCTTAATCCAGAAGAAGATAAGCTGGGAGGAATCACATTTATGTTATATATATATATATATAGAGAGAGAGAGCTGAGTATTAAAATAAAAATTTTGTTAAATATGGGGGAAGAATCATATTAATGAAATAAGAACATTGTTAAGTTATTAATTCTGGTAGAAAGGAATAAATAAAGAATTGTAGAGAAGTCAAATTTATCACTTGTAATTGAATGTGAATGGGTAATCTCCCAATAAAAAGGAAAAAAGCTGATTAAATAATAATATAGGAAAGTTTACTATGAAAGGATGTATATGAGCATAAAATTATAAAGCAGAATAAATTTATCATATTACAGCTAACTTAAGAAAGCCTAGAATTATAGTGGAGTAAATTCACATTAAAGAGAAAAAAAATCCATCCTCTGATGACTGCTACCTATCTGTATGACTTTGAACAAGTTGCTTAAACTCTGGACCTTTATTTCCTTATTTCCTCACTAAAATCACTGGTCAAACTAGATAATCTCTGTCCATTTCAGTGCTGAATCTTTTATCTTAGGGTCATATGTTATACTTAAAGTTACCTTAAGTAATAGAATATTCCTTATATTGAACATATGTAAACCTAATTATATATAGAAAGTAAATTTATAAAGGCAAAATTTATTGATTTATAAAGAAATTTTGGGAATTTCAACATTACATAATTGAGAAATGTTAACATTACAGTAATGGAATAGGTTTATTAAAATGATAAATATATACCCTCAAAGACTGTATTTAAAAAACTGGACTTGATAAATAGCATGAAAAATAAATGAGAGAGTTGGATAATATACTTTTGTCAAATGCATGTAATATATACAAAATAGATTGTTTTTGGTTGCAACAAAGTTTATAGATAAATCCATAAAGGTACTACTTATATTTATGAGTCATAATGTAATATATGTGATAAATACATATACAAACCTACATGAAAACAAAAAAAAATGACTTGGTAAATAATGTTTATATTAAAAGAAAAAATCAAAAACAATAGTAAGTTGTTTTAAAGTAACAAAAATAGAAATATATACAAATTTATGGAATGAAGCTAAAGTTTTCGATTGTAGGCAAAGCACAGCACAAAATGGAATTTTGCCACAACCTAAATCAGTACATTTTCAATATAAAATTGATATAAGATAATAAAAATCTAGTCTAAGAGAAGTCATCTTAATTTTCCCTTTAAAACAGTAAATACACCTTGGAGTTAACCAGTTCTCTGTCCCATTCAACTGAATTAGTAATTCTCAGGATTGTTTTAGAAGATAGAGACTAGAGAGTATGTCTTTGAGATTAAGAAATACTTTAAATTCATGGTTTTAGATAACAGGTTCTCCACTGAATAATTTTTTCTTACATTTTCTTGACAAAGAATGTTAGCCTTTCAGTGTTTTTAATACCAGTCTCCTTTAGCCTGGTAGGTATTAGCAAGTATTTATGTTTTAAGCATAGTATATTCCTCCTTTGTGAGAATTTGGATGATGTAGAATGGGAAATTTTTTTTGGAAGTCTGATAGTGTTTTGAATCTAGCAGTTACATTTACTTTTTATTCAGTCTACTTTGTTTTCCTGTGCAGAGCTATACAGAGACTATGATTAATGTATGATCTCAAGTAGGCTTGCTTGATGTGATTTTATTGGCATCCATAGATTGGGCTAAATTATGGGCTAAAAAAATGCTAGTATAGCCAGTGTAACTCAGATTACTTGTAAATGTTGGAATATATTGTATATATTGTATAAAACTTTGGAATATATCATATATTATATAAAAGTTGTAATGAGATATTATTATCCCCAGATTCTGAGGCTCAGATAAGTCAAGTGAGTTGTCCATGCTGACACAACTAGTAATTGCTAGAGGCAGGATTTGAACCCAGATTTTATACTAGTCCGTATGTGTATATATACACACACAAATATAAATATTTTTTAAAACATGAAAATGAAATCATGTTCTCAGGTGTTACATGTATTGGTTAAACATTGTATCTGCTACAATGCTGAGAGAGAGAGAGAGACAGACAGAAAGACACAGACGGATAGACATAGAGACAGAGACACTGGTAGGTGGGGGGAGGAGGGAAAGACGGAAACAAAATGATGAAATTGTAGAAGGGATTTCATCATATATAAGGATGAGATTACACAATTTGTAAGATCCTTACCAATACAATGATTCTGGTTTTATGAATAATCTTTATCCTACATTTTTTTTTTAAGAATGGCATGCCTGTATATAATGATAACACACACACATGCACATGCATGTAAACGATCCTCTTTATCAACTTCAACCAAATATGATAAAAAACCAAACCCAAGAGGCTAAAATTAATTTTTTCTTGGGCTGGCTCAGTATCAGAATATGGACTGTATTTGCCATAAAGTGCTTGGACAGTGGGAACATTAGCCCCTTGATAATCGGGCATTTGAATGCCTCCGAGAATAATAATGTGAGAGCCTTAGTATTTTTCTATTCAGTAGTCTAATTAGTGCCTGACATGAGAGAGTGAAGGAATCCTGTTAATTTTATATGATTGTTTTGGAAAAAATAGAAAAGAGAAATTTTATCTGTGGAATATTCATTTTGACAAATTCACTGTTTTTCTTGGTCTTGCTGGAAAACACAGAATGGGCATCCTGTTTTATTCTGAACAATGACTATTATTACTCCATGCTCAATTTGGAGTCATAGGGTTCATTTCCCAGCTCTTTGTACATGGGATGGATATTCAGCCTCTCTGGGCTTCTATTTTCCCTTGTATAAAGCGAGAGAGTTAGAACACATGGTCTTCACCTCTAACTAAATGATCCTAAAAATAAAATGACAGTTTTCAATATGGAGAGACCCAAATAATCATTGTTATATACTGGTAAAATAGTTCATATTTCTTCACTTGGGAAAGATTGAAAAAATACTTTAAATGTTTGTATCACTTTTTAATTCAATTTAATTCAATCTTTTATTTCCCAAGTGAATTTCCAGTCTTCTATATGAAAAAGTACTTTAAATGTTTGTATTAAAAAGTAAGTTTTAATTTTGAATCTATCCTTGGTCTCAGTTTTTTTGGAATTCTTAACTTTGGGTTTACAAAAGCATATTTTGTAAAACTTACTTATTCCTTTTCAAATCACTTGTTGACCTTTCCCAGAAATTAAACCTTTACCTTTTTTATGATTCCACCTTCTAATTTTTAAAATCTACATAAGTAATTTCTCCCAATTTTCATATGAATGTAACTTGAAAGCAATTCATTTGTAAGTTTTTGTAAATCTGTAATATTTAAAATATATTGAAAATGCTTACATTTCATAGCATATAATAAGCTTTATAAAGAAATATCAATTATTTTGTGATTCATTTGCTCAGAAATATATGTATATATGTATACACACAAATATAAATATTTTTAAAAACATGAAAATGAAATCAGTACAGTTCCATTGTGTTTTCAGGTGTTACATGTATCGATTAGACATGTACTTTCTCCCCAGATTTTACATGTTTAGATTGAAAAAAGATATTAGACTCCTGCTATAGGACAAAATCTTAAAACCATGTTCTAGAAGTAGAATAATAATTTATTTTATGAAAGTACTTTTTTCTCAAAAGTGTCAGTTACTTCAAGCCCTTGGGGGAAATGTTGAAGTTATAAATTGAAACTAGAACTGAACTGTCAAAGCAAAAATATAATAAAAAAATTAAAATGTTAAGCAGACCAAAGCTGAAAGAGAAGGGAAAAAGCAAGTGTAATATATGTCAAGTTGCAAAAAAAGAAAGGAGGAAGAATGAAAAAAAGATAAACCATAATATTATTGAAATTGTGAGAAGTGATAAGAAGTGACAGTAAAAGTTGAAATGTGGTCCATGAAATCGTAGTATCAAAGTAAAAATGATTGCAATAAAAATTTAAAGCCATTATGGAAAACTTTTGAAAAAGATAATTTTCATAATAAAATTTTAAATTAATTTTATTAGGTCATGAGTTTTAATTTTATGTAAAGTAAAAATACTCTTTAAAAGAGCAAAATCAAGAGATTATAAACATTTTACAACTCTTCTCTGTTTTATAGTTGAGAAATTATTTAAATATTTGAGTTTACTAGGTAATCATTAGCTTTTTAATCACTTCATGTAGATTACAGACAAAATATTGATAATAACAGCTGGCATATATCTTTAAAAAGTTTTCCAAAATGTTTTGCATTTGTGATCTTATTTTAGCCTCACAATAATTTTGTAGGCTATTATTATTATTATCAACATTATTATTATCTTCTATTAAGTGTGTGAAGAGCCTGAGATCTAGAGAGGTTATATAGCTTGTATATTAAATATTAAAAGCAGGATCCTAGGCTGGTCCTTCCTGTCGTTAGCTTTCTTCACTGTTCCATGCTATTGCCTTCCATTCTAAGTCTCATCAGAATATATGTTCATTTCAGCAAAGGTTTTAAAATTACTACATCCACAGTACTGTGCTTGATGCTAGAGCTAATACATGGTTGAATATTGTGTAAAGTAGGGTGTGATGAGGGTAGAGGAGTGATGCTGAGAGTGCTCTAGAAAGAAATTAAGGCAGGAAAATAGTTTCATCTGGATTGATGGAGCTCCATTTTGAAGGAAGAAAACCTCATAATTTATAAATATAGGTAATAAGAATCACATTCAGTATTATCTAAGATGCCATATGTAAATGTAAGAGAATGGCATTTTGAGAAGAAGAGTTGAAGAAATAGAATATCCCTGCATTTATCGCCTCCTGTACGCGTGGGAACTGTGCTAGAAATTGATTGAATGTATAATTCAGAAATTGAACCTGCTTTCATACAATTTGTGTACTAGAAGGTGGGGATACAATGCATTCAGTAATAAACACTTTGATAAATGTAGAATAACTCGTGAAATAAATACATTATTAATAATAGGTATGCAGAATATTAATGGGACTTTAGAGAAAGGAAAAGATAGTCTACAACTGGGAGAATTGCTATTAGGATTTGTCAGGTAAATGACATGAGCTGGGTAAAGCTTCAGAAGAAGAGATGAAAGTTGTTAGCAAAGAACTCTGTACTAAAGATAATTTCATAATAAAAATTTTAATTAGTTTTACTAGGTCATGGATTTTTAATTTTGTATAAAGCAGAAGAAGTGATCTTTAAAAGATCAAAACCACAAGAGTGGAAACATTTTGCAACTGCTTTACAGTTGAGAAATTATTTAAATATTTGAGAGGGCTTTTACTTTTCTCAAATTTGCATAGTAATGAACATACCTTTGCCACAGGTAGCAGATAGCAAGTATAGATTGGGCACAGTGCAGGAGAAATAAACTTAGGATATACCCCTGAGTAAACAATAGGTCAAAATAAGTGGTCCCTTAATTTCGTATTTTTTCTTATTCATTTTTTCCTATGCATTTATTCAGCAAGCATTCCATATCTATTTTATTTAGGATATTGCTCCTTCCCTTTTAAATCTTACACTAGCTGGACGATTTGCTGTGATTATAAATTTTATGAATTATGTTGTTTTATTTTTAAGTTAAATGAGTAGATTATTTTAAATTAAAAAGACATTGATGAACTCATAGCTTCATTAAGTATATGTTTCACATAGCTAATGATAATGTCTTCTAGTTATTCATGCTTGAAAAAGTCGAATAACTTATTAGACCTGTGCTGCTATCATAACTATGCCCCATCATTTACCTTGAGATGAGGGATCATACCCAAGGAGGAAATAACATCTCTTACCATTGCCCTGAAAGTTTAGCTCCTTAGTGTGACAGCAGGAAGAAAATACCTTATTTGGAGAAATACTTTTCTTTTTAATTAACTCTCTGACATCTCTGTGTAGAAAAGTATTGCAAAGGAAAAAGAAAAATTTCTAGAACAGAATGATGCATTTTACTGCTTAAATTAACCTGCTATTTTTTAGCTTAACCATAAGCTGTCCTGCAGTATATATCTAACTTGCTTGTTTATACTTTATTGTTGTTAATAATGTTAGTTACATTCAAAAATTTACCTTAGTTTTTTCCTAAATATTTTGACTGTTAATTGCTTTTTATATCAAGACCTCATTTTTTTCTCCCCAATTTACTTTCTCTTTTACTTATATACTCTTTTCTCTTGAGACACCTCCAAATTAGAAAATAGTTTTAAATTTTTGAAGTCTTTCAAAATTTTAAATTTTTTTCTAGTTTTTTTAAAAAAATTCGTAATTCTTTCACTATGATTTTAACTTCTGTTACTTAATTTCTTCACCACATTAAAATCAAGATACTTTTATTTGCCTTTAAGGGAAGAGTTTAGGCAGAAGAAAAAGGATTCTGGTGGACTTGTAACAATATGCAACTTTTGGAGAGTTTTCTAATTATTGCAAAGGAAATATTCTTTGCAGCATGTCTGTCTGTGATCACATATGACAAACCAGCATAGAGTGGTATGTAGGTCATTGGACTTACAGTCAGAAGAGCCGGGATTCAAATCCCTCATGAGGAACTATCTGTATGATGCTGTATAAGATTTTTAACCTTTTTGGGATTCACTTTTTTCATCCCCCAAATTAATAAGAAAGGAGATAGACTTGATGGCTCTTAGTCTCTCTCTTGTCCCTCCAAATCTATAATCCTACAAAAGTTAGGTTGTATTCTAATATGAATTTTATCTCTTGGTCAAAAAAAAATTGGAGCAGGAGTGGGGGGGGAGACAAAATTTGTTATTGTATCATTACATTATTACAGATAAACAAATCATCATGATTTATAATTGGAATTACTTGGGTTGATAAAAGGTTATGTGACTTGTCTGTGGTCACAGCATATATCAGAGACTGAACTAAATTCTTTCTAAAGCCAGCTCTATATCCATAAGGCCACACTGCCACTTTAATCAAAAATTATTTTAATTTTTGGAGAAATTTTGAATGATCTGTAAGTGGTACCTGGAAAGAAATGTTACATTTTACTATTATTTTTGCTTTTTGTGAATTAAAAGATGACAAGTATATCCTTTTATAGAACCAGAGATAGTCACAGTTTGAAGGAAATTTGGAGGTCACTTTGTATCTGTTAGGGATTTATGATGTCCCTAACCAGCAGTCATCTATCTTCTCCTTGAAGACTTCCTGTAATGAGCAATTCAGCAATTCCCAGGTTAACCCATTTCATTTTTGTATTGCTTTAATTATTAAGGAGAGAGTGCTAAATTTGAAATCAGTGGGCTGATTTAAAATACTCTTTCCAAAAACCACCTTCAAAAGCAATTTGTACAATATACTAGCTATGTGGCTTTGAGTTTTTACCCTCTTGGTGCCATAGGGTTCTCTCATCTAAAAATCAGGGTGTTAGACTCTTTGTCCTCAGAAATCCCTTGCAGCCCAAAGTCAATAATCTTATGTTTGGTCTTATATTGAGCCTCTGAGTCTTCTCCCCATTGCTTCTCTTTTTTCTCATTGGGTCTAGACAAAGTAATTCCAATGCTGCTTCTTTCTACATGATAGAATTTTGAATACTGAAGATAGCTATTATGTCAGCAAACAAAATAACAGATAATTATTAAGTACCTATTGTGTGCAGTGCATTGTATGAGATGATGGGGAAGCTATAAGGTTTAGGTGAGACATTAAGGACTCATCTTGAAGAAGCTAGTGAGGAGGGAGCTATAGCATGCCAGCATAGATATAAGATATAGCATTTTAGGATGTAATAAGGGTATCAGACAGTTAAAAACAAAAGGCTTTGTCTCATCCAAGACTTATCTTCTCTAGACTGAACATCCCTAATATCTTCAATCAGTCATTTCATGTAACTTTGATTTCCCTTCATGACTACTTTGAACATGACTTGTCAGTACCTCTAAAACAGAACCTAATACTTCAACTAAGGAGGTGGGGGGGGGGAGTGAGCATGTCAAATTTCTCAGGGATACAAAAATGTTCTCTTCCCCTTTTGCATATTCTTATTAATGTAGCCTCAGATTGTTATCTCTTTTGGCTGCTGTATTAAGCTATTGAGTTTAATTCATTTAATTCAATTTAGTCCACTAAAATTCTTGAGTCTTCACAGGAATTATTATCTAGGCAGCAGTCTCTTCCATGCTGTGCTTGTGCAATTGACTTTTTAAAAAATGTTTCTTTTGAACTACTAGACAAGCACGTTTCCCTCTACAAAGATCAGGAAAAAGATATTTACATTTTCTTGGTCTCAATTTTAAAAGTGACAAAAAGATCATTTCTATACATGTAGCAAAATCCCAAAAACAGACTCTATATGATACTATGAGTCTCTATTTCATACTGCTTTTAAAAAAAACAACAACATAGAATGTTAAATTCTATACTTTGAAAAATGTCCTGTTTGTACTTCCTTCTGCTCATTTAAAAAAAAAAATTCAGTGTCTTCTTTGGCAATGCTATTGCTAATCTCTCCCTCCTGACCAACTGTACCCTCCCTCCATTAAGAAAAGAGAAAAAGGGAGGAAGAGTGGAAAACACTTGTAACAATCCATACAGAAAGCAGGACCAGTATGCACCTTGAGTCTGTTACCTCTGTTAGTATCACAGTCTTAATATTGTTTCTTTGGAGGGATGGTTGGTTATTGCTTTGTTCAGAGTTCTTAAATTTTTCCATGCTATTTTTCTTTACAATGTTACTGTCCTGTTGAAATTGTTTTCCTGGTTCTATTTACTTTATTTTGTATCAGTTCATACTTTTCTGGATTCACTGAAATAATCTCTTTCATTTCATATGGAAGATAAAAAGCCATTATAGCCCACAAATTTGTTCGGCCATTCCCAAATTGTCTAAGAAGCAATTTAAGATATCTTCTGAGATATTCTGAGTATATCATCATCAGAGATATCAAGGCATTTTCACATGCCTTGACAAAATTCAACAAGCACCTCCTCTGAAAAAGTGTCATGCTTGGGAATGGGCATTTTGTTGTAGTTTAGTTGTTTCATTCATGTCCAACTCTTCGTGACTCCCTTTAGTGTTGTCCTGGCAAAGATATTAGAGTGGTTTGTCATTTTCTTTTCTAACTCATTTGACAGATGAGGAAACTGAGGCAAACAGGGATAAATGATCTACTTAGGGTCACAGAAGGTGTCTGAGACCAAATTTAAACTCAGGAAAACTTCCTGACTCCAGGCTCAGCACTCTATGCATTATGGTGCCACTTAGCTACCCTGATATTGGCAATATGAAGATGTAAAATGGCACAGTTCATGCCCCTAGCTGATAGTACAGATATTCTCTTTAACATTCTTTTGATCCATGAGGATATACTTCAATAGACTCATTATCTTTCATCATTGTTGATACTTCTGTTATTAGTGCAGTTAATAACCCACCTATGCTTCTTCATCCCAAGTGCTTTAAGAAGCATGCTCTCCCATAGATACTTCATAGAGCGACTCCTTTAAGTGATAGATTTCATTCCACTAGTCTTCTTCCTTCTCCTACTTAAACACATGCACACTTTTATCCTTCATCTTCCTTCCGAGTTTCCTCATCAATAAATTGAGGTTGTTGAATTAAATGGATTCCAAGATCCTTTGTGATTCTAGATCTGATTCTATAATATTTTGAATGGGTTGTCTTTAAGAATCATGTTCTAGCTTAACTCACATAGCTACCTGCTGAATTAGCTGGTGGTAGAGATATGCATCTCTAGGTTACCCTTTGGAGCACTTACAATTTTGGTTCATAAAAAAGATTGTAGCAGCTGTATAAAGGGGGAATATAGAAAGGAAAGTCTAGAAATTGAGAATTTAATTAGCTGACTCTTGCAAAAATCTGGGTGATTTGTCAAAATTCTTTGATAAACACAAATATAAGAATCACAGTTTAATGACCCTCTATTGGTTAATATTTAATAGGAAAAATACCCTTGCCAGAAGTTTTATCTGCTATCATGCAGGATGACTTGCTTATGGTCAAGTAGAAGAGAGCTTCCTTTTAGATGAAATCTTCCAAATATTCCTTTCTATGGATAAAACTGTGCTTATTACTTAAACTCCAGAGAATTGCAAAGCTTCTTCAGTGAAATCCATAATTACTCAGAAGAAATTAATCTAATTTTATACAAGGAAAAAAATGAAAATTGTCTAATTTATGATATGATTGAATGGATAATCCATTCTGTTAACATTAATGCAGGCTGTATACCTGGACAGTAATGAAAAATTATTTTGAAAAATCTGTTATGTGCTTTAAGGAATCTTAAGGCTGTTCCCTGATACCTAGCTCCCCACTCCCCCCCTTTTTTGGAGAGGCAGTTGGGGTTCAGTGACTTTACTAGGGTCATACAACTAGTAAGTGTCAATTGTCTGAGGCTGGATTTGAACTCAGATCCTCCTGACTCCAGGGCTGATACTCTAACAACACTGTACCACCTAGCTGCTCCTAAACCTTTTTTTTTTTTTTTTAATACCATTTTCATCTAATGATACAATAAGTCTTGAAAATTTTATATCCTCCCAATGGGATAATTCCTTGAGGGAAGGTACTGTTTCATTTTCTTTTTCACATTTCCTGAATATAGTATAGTGCCAATTTGGTGGGCTTTCCCACAGGCCTGAATGGGGCCTCCTTTTCTAATTTCTCTACCCCTTCTTTGATTCTCTCATTAGTTCCTGTGGCTTTAGATATCACATTATAGAAATGACTCCATCCTCTGCCCTGAGGTTTACTTGCTCACCAACTATTGCTTATTAAGTATTTCAAGCTGGCTGTTGTATTAATATATCAAATTTAATATATCTAAAATCTACTCATATGTCTTTGCTTCCAAACTCCCCTTTTTCAAGCTTTATTACTATTGAGTGCATTACCTCCTTTCAGTCCCCTAGTCACACCACCTCAGCTCCATCCTCAGCTCTTTACTCTCACTCTCTTTTCCATTAATTTCCCAATCATCACTATTTTTTACTTCTATAACACATTTTTCACTATGTCTTTTTCTCTTAACTCACATAGCTACCCACTGAATTAGCTGGTGGTAGTGATGATAATTATAGCAGCAGTGGTGGTGGTTGTAGTGATGGTAGTGGTAGCAGTAGTATTGAAAGTGGGATAGTGATAATGGTAGTAGGGTTGAGGATGGTAGTGATAGCAGGAGTAGAAGTCCCACTATTAATAGTAGTACTGGTGGCAGTAGTGATAGTGGTAGTGATAGTAATGAGATGGTGGTAGTGATTGTTGTAATACTAGTAGTGTGAAAATGACAATGTTGATGTTCATAGGATATAAGGTTTTTATACACTGGCTTATGTTCTGGAGTCTTCTTTTATCCACTTCTCTTGAGATTCAAACTTTCTTCTTTCATGCAGGGAGATGGGAAGAATCAGTAGCTAAAGTGAAGCTAGATGATTATGTAGGGGTTTTGGATAAGAGCCAGCAATTACTGTATTGGGCCCAAAGAGAAATTGGAACAACCAGGACTGTGGGAGGTGGCAGCTTTCAAACCATTTGGGTAAAGGAACCTGAGATCCTAGAGTAAAGGTAGGGACTGGAATCTGCTTCCTGGTAGACAACACAAATGTCTCAAGATCTTCTTGGAAAAAATAAAAGGTTCAGACACACTGCCTTTCTTAACAAATGATTATTGCTTGCATTCATCTTATTGGTTTGAAAATTCAGTGTGAATTAGCCAGGATGTATAATGTGATTACAGGAAAATGATAGTGTTAAGCACATAGCTTGAGCCAGGCACTATGCTAAGCACTGGGAATACAAATATAAGCAGAAAGAAAGAAAAGTTCTACCTTCAAGGAATTTATATCCTAATGTGAGAAGAGAACATGTAAAAAGAAATGGGAAGAAGGATATAGCCTCATGTGGAGAAATAGCGATGGGGAGTCTGGAGAGTGAAGGATAGCTAGTCTATGCTCTTCCTCAAAACGTAGTTTGAGAAGAACTCAAAAATGAGAGGAGTCCATATACAAAGAGAAAAAAAGGCAGCTGAAAGTCTGGAGAATAAAGAGAAAAGAAGTCTATGGAGAGTCATGTTAATAATAATTGCTAGTTACTTACATAGCACTTACTATATGCCAAGTATTATGCTAAGCATTTTCCAGTTATCTCATTTGATCTTCACAACAACCCTTGAGGAAGGTGCTATTATCCCTATTTTATATGTGAGGAAATTGAGACAAACGGAGAGTGACTTGTCCAGAGTCACATACCTAGAAAGTGTCTGAGGCTAGGTCTGAACTTAGATAGCCCAAAGCTCCTAGCCCAAAGCTCCATCTCCTGCACCACCTAGTAGTTAGGAAGACAGTAGGAAGACAGGAAGATTTTGGACTAGGGCTTAAGAGAGAGCAGTGATGGGCTTTTGGAAAGGATGGAATGAATCTAGTTCTGGGAAAATTCCTGGGGGAAAATATTTACCAGGAGACCCGCAAAATAGATCAAGAAAGCTTCAAAGTGACAACGGAGGACCAAAGATTATGAGATGAATGTCTACTGATTGACTAATCCAGCTACTAAGCTAGATGCCACAGGGAGAAAGCACTGTGAATCACAAGACGTTTTTAAGTGTCTACTCAATATTTAGTCACTATGCTGAGCACTGTGTCTAGAAAGACAAAGATTAATCAATCAACAAGCATTTATCATATGCCAATTATGTAGCAGGTACTGAAGATTCAAATACAAGAAATGAAATAATCCCTTATTCTCAAAAAATATACATGTAATGCTTTAAGTTTAGCAAAACTTTTTATATTATCTAATTGGATTCTCATAGCAATCTTGTGAAGTAGGTCCTATTATTATCCTCTTTTTATAGGTGGGAAAACTAAAGTAGGTAACTTACTCAGGTCTATTTACTCAAGTGTCTGAGGCAGAATTGAAATTCAGGTTCTACTGGTTGTGAGTACAGCATTCTATCCACTGTGTCAATTAGTTGTCATACCTTGTGGTATGAGGTGTGTCTTTATGTGCCACTTTTCCTCCCCAAATCATCATCTGTTTTTAGTCCAGAGGAAAATTAATAACTTGACTTTAAGAGGGCATGTGTGACATGGGACAATTTTGCACAAATGGTTGGTTGTTCATTAGCTCCCCAAGAAAAACTTTGCATTACCTCAACTAGTCATAATATTCCTTTATGCTTTCCATAGTTGATGTAGCTTAGATCCTGGGTTCATTGTGCCTCTTGCTGTTGACTTTTGAGCTAAGAGAGTAAACTGTGCTTGCTTTTCACCCTTCCAGGCCTCCTTCCCACAGAGGATATTTCCTATCGGTGTTATTGTTAGAAACTGCTTACCCAGGTAGTTTTTCTATAATTAGCAGATTTTTGGCAGTACCTTGTTGCAAACAAGAGTCTTCCTAAGCTTTTATTCTGGAAATTGTCTCCTGAAGAAATTGAACTTCAACCAGTTCTTTTTTCTTCATTTCTCTAAATAGTAGGCATTAAAGTTTTGTTCTCCCCTAGGCTAATACCTCCTTTTAAACTGAGTGAAGATTAAAGCCATATGCTTGAATCATTTTATTCTTCTCTATATAGATCATTTAAAAATATTCTTACCCTTAAATATCTCAGAGATCATTATGGGCTGGTGATGAGGAATTCCATCCACTTCTTCATGAGAAGTATTGGATTAAATGTGCAGAAAGAATGAGATGTGTGGCAAAAATGAGAATTGTGTGTGGATGTGTGTGTGTGTGTGTGTGTGTGTGTGTGTGTGTGGCAGTTGGGATTAAGTGACTTGCCCAGGGCCACACAATTAAGTATCTGAGGCCAGATTTTAACTCAGGTCCTCCTGACTTCAGGGCCAGTGCTCTATCCATTGTGCCATCTCTCTGCCCTGAAAATTTGTTTGGTTTAATTATTCACATTTGTTTAAAAATTCGTGACACAAGTTTAAGAATGTTGCATCTTATTTACTTTTGTTAAAAAATATGTGTGAATCTACTTGGAGGATTTATTTAATATTATTTACTACAAAAGACATAGTAGAATTCATCTTAGATTGTATCTCCATTCAAGAATGTGGTCTACAAATTTAAAAGGGCCAATCAGCTTTTGTTTTCAGTGCCAAATTGGCTCATGGTTTTAGCTACCGAGATTTGTATCTGTTAGTAATTCTACTTTCAGAGCTAGCTCTGGGGCAAGAACAAAAGAGAATTGATAAAAGAGCAAAGAATGTGGTGGACAGCAGTGGTTATGAATGAAATTTGTGAGTGCTGTCCTTGTTTTTAGCCAGAAGTTTGGGGCTATTGGGAAAAACAAACAAACAAAGAAATAAAAACCCTAAACAAAGAAGGCTGTTATTTTAATGACTAAGAAAGATGTTTGAAAACTCCTGGCCAATTTTGCATAGAGTTTAGGTCTACTATATCTCTGGCATTAAGTTGTTTTAAGCTTAGTAGACATTTTGAAAAATCATGTATTTTGGTGAATTAGTTATGTTTTTAGTTAAATACTTTGGACCCTTTGACTAGAAGCAGTTAAATGGGAACGTGTGATGTGCTAATCTTGTTTCTAGGGTTATGCCTTTTTTTCCCATTATCCATTCCAACTTCACTGAGGACAATGACCTTGAGATGATAAAAACAAATTTTAATTGACTTCTAAATGTCTAATTTCTACATTTAAGGAGTTCCAGAATTTACGTACGAGAATGCTGCAAGTCCTAAAAGAATTTAGAAACAATTATATATCTCCATTTTTATAACATTCCCATTGAGATGGGAACAACTAGTTTAAAAAAGTATATGAAATTTAATATATTTTTTATTCTAGGGAACTACTGTTTCTTATGACACAAAATTAAAAATCTTGGTCAATTTTATTCAAAACTGAACATATTTTTTTTTTTTTCACAAATCTGCTTTGTTTTGGTAATTATTTCCTTTAGCAGCATCACCATCCAACTAGTCTCCCCTTCTTGAAATCTTGACTTTGACGTTTTCTTCTTCATTTCTGTAATCAAAGTTTCTAGGCCTGGCCCAAATTTGGCAGGAAACTTAGGTTACACATTTGAAGATTTTACCTCTACTTATGGCTTCCATTTTTCTTCTTTACTCCCATTGCCACTATTGTAAGTCGTTACCTTTTGCCTTGGACTATTGGAATACTACCTTTTCAGGTCTTTCTGATTTCATTTTCTCCTCTCTCTAATCTGTCTTTCTCACACTGCTACAAAATAAATCTTCCTTATGCAGATTATGTTCTTCCCCAGTCAAACTTTCAATCAGGAATCGATTATAAAGCATTTATAATTAGCAGCACTGTGCTAAGTGCTAAAGAGATAAATAAAAGCAAAACCAGGGGAAAAAAACCAGTCTCTTCCTTTATGAATCTTACATAGTAATGGTGGAGATAATTTGTTGGTAAATAAATTTGTTTGAAGTACATAGGAAGGGAACATTTATTAAGTACTTACTATATATATCAGACACTATACTAAGTACTTAATAAATATTAATCTCATTTACAACAATTCTAGGAAGTAACTGCTATGGTTATTCACATTTTGCAGTTGAGGAAACTGAGGCAAACAAAGGTAAAGTGACTTGACTGGAATCACATACTTAGTAAATACTGTAAGAAATCAGAATTCAAATACAGCACTTACTAATTGTATGATCCTAGGCAAGTCACTTAATTTCTGTCTGCCTCAGTCTCTTCAAATGTAGAATGGGAATAATTATAACTTTTTTCCAGGGTTGTTGTGAGGTTCAAATGAGATTATAATTGTAAAGAGCCTATCATTGTGCCTGACACATAGTAAATACTATATAAATGTTAGATTATTATTGTTATTATTAAGTAAAGTGTGGGAAGATTGAAAGGGTAGGAAGAAGCCAGGTTCTGAAGAGTCTTAAACACTAAAATGGAATTTATATTTAGAATTTCATTGAGACTCAGTTTAAATTTTACCTTCTACATGAGACACCTCCTATTCCCCGCTCAGCTTCAAGCACCTTGTTTTTTTCTGAAATCATCTCAAGTCATTTTTAAAAAAATATATTTAGGAAAAAAAGTATCCTCTCTCTCCATATTTTATCTCTCTCCATATCCGCTTTTGAACATTACCTCCAGAGCAAGATTTGTTTTCAGTATAACCAATACTTAATCCCATGAAATCTCAATTTCAGTAAACCAGTACTTTGTATTAACCAGTGCTTCATCCCATAGCTGCTGGTAGTAGGCATTTAATGCATACTTTTGTGATTGATTGATGCCTGGAATGTTTTGCTTTCCTTACTTTATTAATTGAATTTCTTCATGTTTATCAAAATCCAAGGCTCAGATGCAACTGCCTCTTTGAAGCTTTCTTTTATTTCTTTAGTAAATCATAACATCTATCAATTGTCCCATTAGTAAGACATTGTACTTTGTGCCTTTCTAATGTTCTCATTGTTTTGTATTAGTTGATTGGATATGTGGCATATGCCTGAACAACATTATAAATTTCTTACATCCAGGGATCCTGTCTAATCTAATTTAGCATAATTCTCTGCGTATAATAAACAGTTGAATCTTTTTTTTTATTGAGTTGAAACAAATATCTCCAGTTTATCAGCACAAATTTGATAGATTAAGCTAATTTGGTATATATGTTTGGGCTAAAAATCTTCAGTTTGCTTTCAGATTTTTTTTATTGGCAGCTGATAGGTTACTGATTTAAGATTTTTCTTTTTTTCTAATAGCACAGTAGTCTTCCATCACAATCCATGTGCCACAACTTGTTCAACCATTCCCCAAATGATGGATAATCCCCCGCAATTTTCAGTTTTTTATCACCACAAAGCTGGTATAATTATTTTAGAACATAGAGGTTTTCTTTTTTTTCCTTTTTCCCTAAACATCTTGAGAAGCAAAGGGTACAGTCAATTTTATAACTCTTTTGCCATAATTCCAAATTGTTCTCCAAAATGATTGGATCAATTTACAATTCCACAAACAGTGAATTAATGTCCCAATTTTTCCATATTCCCTCTTACATTTGCCTTTTTTTCTTATATTATTTTAATCAAATTAATAGGCATGAATGATATATCAAAGTTGTTTTAATTTGCATTTCTCTAATCTAATATAGAACATTTTTTCATATAATTGTAAATTGTTTTGATTTCTTCATTAGAAAATAGCCTGTTCATATCTTTTGACCATTTATCAACTGCAGGATGACTCATATTCTTATAGATTTAGTATATTTTTTAAAAATATATTTGAGATATGAGACCCTTATCTGAGAAACATTTTATATTTATTTATGTCTATAACATTTTTTCCTCCAATTTTCTGCTTTCCTTCTGATCTTACACTGACTTAAGAATGTGTTAAAATTGAATATAAAATTCAAGTTAAATGACTGGTATAAACATGCCAACTTTTTAACTCCTCAGCCATTTAAGAATGTAGTCTTTAATTATTACTGTTTTCAGAACCTTTTAAATTTGGGGGCCCCTATTAAAATTTTTTTTCTCAAAAATAGAAATGGTAGGATATGTAATGATTTCCCCTCTACTTTTAAAAATAACAAAGCCTCAAATTCTTAATGTTTTTTTATAGAATTAATAAGATTATAATGGTAAAAGTCTGAAAATATTCATCTTTGAACATTTTAATATTAAAATTCTTTTATGAAGAAAAGCTTTGATAGTGAAAATGTATATAATTTGTATGTTTTCTTAAATAGCTGGAAATTTTGGTAAAATTTGATATACCTGACTTTGTGTATTTAATATTTATAATCTAGATGAGAGGAGTCCTGGCATATTTTGGTAACTTTCGTCTGATTGCAGAATTTTCAAATCCTTTTGTGAATCAGCGGTAGGTTGTTGATATTGTTAATCATTTTTAAAGTTGGTTATTGTAAGCCATTTTTTAAAGTAGAAAATGATGTTCCATTGCCCTGATACTTCCATCTCTAAAATTATTATTTGTAATACTAACGTGGGGGCTCCCTATAATGTCACTTATAAAGCAGGATGAAATTCTGTATCTATCAGATAGCTTGCTAGTTAGCTAGATAATCTTCATTATATATCATGGGTTCTGTTTTGAAGACTTCTAAGTGAATTTAGTTACTGTAAATAACAATCATTTCACAAATATTAGAAGTGTTTTCATTTATTAGTTAGCATAGTACCTTGCTCATTAAGCAAGACTTAGTGAATCTCTATTGAATGAATGATCTCATTTGGTAGTATAGTAGAACATTTTATACACTGGGCAAAAGAATCTGAGTATCATGATTTTTGGGTAACATCTGATCTTTGCCAAAATTTAGAATATTCCATAGAAGTATAACTGAGCACCATACATACATTTTATAATCTACTATATTTTAGATATATGATACACCCATCATTGGGACAACTAGGTAGATAGAGAATAGTAGATAAGAGTGCTGATTCTGAAGTCAAAAAGACATTTCCTTGAGTTCAAATCTGGCTTCAGACACTTAACTAGATTGTGTGGGCAAATCAGTTAACCCTGTTTTCTTCAGTTTCCTTGTCTGTAAAAAGAACTGAAGAAGGAAATGGCAACAAGTCTATTATCTTTGCCAAGTAAACCCTCAGTGGGATAATGTAGAGTCATACATGACTGAAAAATGACTGACCAACAGTGACAAAGTGAGAAAACTGAAATTTAGAGAGACTACATGACTTATTAGTTTTTGAAATAGGATTGTAGCCCAGATTTTCTGACCACAAATGCAACCCATTACATGACATTATTCTGTCCCTTCAAGGAGACCTGGGCCTTTATGGAAACCTGAACAAATCATTTTCTAGCTATCAGACCATGGCAGATCTTTTAGCTCAGTTTTATCATCTTTCAAATAAAATAGTAATACTTAATGCACTTTCTTCAGGAAGTCATTTGTAACTTGCCTATGTTTACAAAGCTGATAAGTATAGATGGGAATATTTTGCTAAAACTTTTGTCCATTTTCCTTCTAAATCAAGTCAGCAATAATTTATTAAGCATCTACTATATGCTAGGCACTGTGCTAAGTACTTGGGAAACAAAGAAAAGCAAAAAAAAAAAAAAACAGGCCCTACTTCTGAGGAGCTAACAATTTTAAGGGTGAATTAGTATGGTAATAACCATCTATAAAAAAACTCAACAAGAAATTGGAGATTATCTGTATGTATGGGATTGAGATAGATATCTTGCAAAAGTTGGTATTTTTAGTTGAGATTTGAAGAAAGTTGAGAGGCAAAGATAAGGAAAAAGAGAATTCCAGACATAGGGGACAGTCGCTGAAAATGCCTTGGGGAAAAAAATGTTTTGTTTAAGTAACAGTAGGGAAGCCAGTGCCAGATTATGTGATATGGAGTGAGGGTGGGATAAAGTAAGGGGAGGGAAAAGCAGGAGGAGTAACATATAAAAAAACTGGAAAGATAGAAGAGGCCAGATTGTGAAGGGCTTTAAAAAGATTAAAAGAGATTTGTATATTGATCATGGAGGTAACTGGGAACCACTGAAGTTGATTGAATTTAAGTAGTTGCTCTTGATCACATCCTCCCCCCCTTTTCATTGCTTTTAGACCCTTACTTTGAATTTTCCAGTTTAGTGTGGATGCTTGTAATGTGTCCATTATATTTAATATTGATATCATACATACACATTTATATTCTTTAAAAAATAACATAAAAATTATCAAAATTACTGTGTGCATCCATATGTCATATAGAATGGAACCTAGTACATCCTGAAAGCAAAAGTAAAAAATGTTCACCTTCACTTCATATGGATTTAGTTTAATTGATGGTTTTTTTTTTTTCTAGGTGGTTCCTTGAAGTGCTAGGATATCCCAAGTCTTCTAAAGCTAACATCATCAATGGTGTACTAATGACAGTAGTATTCTTTATTGTAAGGATTGCAGTTATACCTCCTTTCTATAGTCATATTTATGCTCTATTTGGAACAGAACCTTTCAACAGACTAGGATTTGATGCCCAAAGTGCCTGGATTGGTTGCAGTAGTGTTTTAGATGTAATGAATGTGATGTGGATGATCAAAATTTCAAAGGGATGTCTCAGAGTCATCTCTCTTATAAGAAAGGAGAAAACCAACAAGAGTCATCAAAATGGAAAACTTGACTAAAAATGGCATATTGAAAAACACCTTCATTACAACTTAACATTTGTGCTGATATGTGCTGATATGACATTTCTTGGCATGGTCTCTGCTTCTTTATTAATATTTGCTATTCAAGATTTCCATGACAACATCTGTTTTTAACTTTAGGAAAGAAAAACTAAGAGTTGCTTTTATTCCAAGACACCTTTTCAGCTTTCCAGCTGCCTTATAAGCATGAATACAACTTTAGGAGTTTAAAGAACAATTAATGAATTCAATGAAGATCTTCAGAAATGTATTACCTGCACTAGCATTTTTCACCATGAAAAGATGGCTGTGTTCATGTGTGTGGTGCACTTCATTTTATCTGGGTAATTCTGTCAACAGAATTTAAATGACCTTTTTTCTATCAATGTTTTCTTGGCAACCAACACTTGTATGGGCCTTGGCTTCTAAATGGTCAATATTAATCAAGGGACTTTGAGACATGAAATGATGACTCTGGCACAGCTTATCCATTTAAATATCTGGATGAAGTTCTTTTGCCTCGTTATATGTATCTAATTAGCTCAGTCATGGAAAATATTTCCTATATTGTGTGATTTTTTTTTCTTTTAGGTAGATAGGGATTTTGTATATATGCTCTTTTTATATTTTTTTCTTGTTTATCATGTCAGAACACGTAAAATTTTGGTTATTTTATAACCAACTTTTGGGGTTAGCTGAAAAAAGAAACCAATCTTAATTTCAGAGGTATTTTAACAACTTGGAATTTCTTAATTCCCAGTTTAAGACTAGTTCAAATTCTGTTTTTCCTGATGGAAGAAATTTCATATAATTAGCAAACTTATTTCCCCCTCTTTTCTTAATAATTTTCTCTAGAACTGAGCACATCCTTCCTTGATAATGTGTTGATGAAAAAAGAGATTGAAGAGTGGGAGTGGGAGTGGGGAGGGAGAGAACAATCAATATTTGATAGGAGTAGGCATCTTAGAAGGATATTCCAAATGTGCCTACTCTAGTGTTCTAGTTTTATCTTATTTTATTAATCCCTCCAAAACTTCTCAATATTTGTTGACATCCTTATGATTAAATATATTGATGTTTGTCTCCTTTCTTATTTGTTATCTGAAATAATCAGAAGGTAAATCTTTTACTATATATGATCAGTTATTAATGAAAGCTATTAAACAGGTTGTTTTTTTTTTTAATTTCTGTCTTTAGCATTTTATCAAATTAATACTGTGGTCTATTTTTATATAACAGTAAGAACTGACATAGACCTAATTAAAAACTTCCACAAGAGAAGAATGATTTCTCTAAAAATGTCAGTAGGTGATTATGCGGTTAGAATAAAAGGATGAATTGTGAAGAAAAGTATGATGATTTTGCTGCCTTGTCTCCCTCTCCACCTACCTTATAGAAGATAAATTATTCTCTTGTGATTTGCAAAATCTTCTTTGCATTTAAAGCCCAGTAATCATCAGTACCAAAGATCATCTCGTACAGTATGATATCTATCAGATTCTTGAGATAGGCCATTTATCTTCCTAAAAATACCCTAAAAATATTGCAGGGTTTTTTGGGGATATATGTGTATGTTTTTAATAGAGTTGAGACCCAGTGATATGTAGATAGTACTTTTCAAGTTTTGTGGTGGTGGTTTTTTTTTTTTTAATTTTGTCTAAAAGACAAAGGACGATGATGTAATTATGTGCATGTGGTGATTATTAGTATTATCACATTATCACATGTATATAAAAAAGAGCAGTTCATTTGCTGAAAGACTGGTGATTGAACTCTGTTTTGTTCTACCTATGAAAGGAAAATACTGTTTTTATCTGACCAAGGACGGACATCAGGGATTAAAATAATCTTAATAATAATAATAATAAAATTTGTGTCAGATACATTTCTAATTATTTTCACTGGAATGGAACTTTCACTCTTAATAATCTGATAAAAGTTCCACTTTGGATTGTAAATGGCCTGATATAGTCAGAAATGATTTACTAAATCAAACCAGAGTTGTTTTTTCTTATTTGAATTGTTTGTCCAGTCTGCAAGTCATAAAAACATTTGGGGAAAAAAAAAACAAAACCTTATACTTAAACCACTTAAATAATTGGCATTTATTTTTAAAATCATTATTACTTTTAAATCCTTAATTAATGGCACACTACCAGCACCTTGCACTTAAATAGTCAATAAATTTTTATTGACTTCATTACTTAGATGAAAAAATAGGAAAAATATTTCTCTCGCCCCAGCCTTTTTGGCAAACACATATGCACACATACTGTTTTAGAAATACATAGCTGTAGAATGAAATAAATTTGAAATAGAGAGCTTAGTTCTTAAGATATCTTTTTAGTTCTGAACATAGATTAAAAAGCTGCTTGAGATTAAGACAGTATAAATTTAATATTCTGAGACCTCAACACAGTATTTCTAGCTAAAATTATATGTTATATCTGTCACAAACAATACCTTTCATTAGCATAAGTACCTCAAATATAAATCTATTGGAAGTATCATTTTAAGCTATTTTTGCTTATGTTAATCAAATATATAGTATTTGTTTATATATTTGCTGCATATTATTTACTATAAATTCCTTAATTTTAAAATCTAAACAGTCCAGTTTCACTGCTGATATAAAACACATGAAATGAAAGATAGGTAATTTAATAACTTGAAATTCACATACTTCACAGAAAATATATTTCCTCAAATTTAGTTGTATTGTGATTATGACATTCTGAGATATAGATGGTTTAATGATTTGGAAATACCTCTGGTTAAGAGATGAGAAAATTTAGATACTAAATATTCTGAGTGAATGGATCTTAGATGAATTTTTAGGGCCTCATATTTGAGATTCAGATGTTTTTCAAAATACATAAAACTAGTGTAAAGGAATTTTCTAACAACTTTTTTTTTGTAGGAAATTAATTGTGTTATTGGTAACTTGATATTACCAAAACTAAAACCTTCATACTGTGACTTTAAAACTCAGCAGAAAATTTTGTTACATAAGTTGAGTTAATTACTCATGTGATTGTCCATGCAAAATCAGAATTAAATATTAGCTGTGTAACTAATTAACACAATTAAGTATTTTCTTTGGGCAATTTAAAAGAATTAGGACTTGAGTTTGCTCTTATGTATAAAATCCTCTTAATGAAGAATGCCTGCAATTGTTTAAAATCCAGAGTGATAGGTTAACAGGATGTTTATGTTAGATAGGGAAAGTTCTTTATTATAAATTTTTCAGTCCAGTTGCTAAAAATATGTAATATTTATGGAAAAGTCCTGCATTGAAAGAGATATAATAGTTACATGACTTGACAACTTTAAATAACTTTAGGTTAACCTTTAATTTAACATTTAAAATTTTAAATGCACTGTGCAGAATTCAGTATAGTGTTAAAGGTCTAGTTAAAAATTTGCATAAGTTTACAATAAACATTTAAATAAAACTCTTTTCTAAAATTTAAAAATAAATTTGACTCGAATTACATTTTTACTAATGTAGGTTTTATAAAAAAAATTTAGGCTTAAAATTTGTATAATTTCTTTGAAGTATATGTGGAATTTTGGTGGTACAGTCCCCAAAAAATTGACCTCCGTTTTTGAGAAAAGTTGACTTCATTGTCATTTGCAAGATTAGTTTTTGGTGCTTGTAGCACAAGGATTGTTCAACAAAGGGTATGTCCTGGTAGGTATTGTGGTTTCAAATGTGTTCTCCTTTAGTACTCCAAAGGAAATTTGCTTTGTTCAAAAGGTATTTGTATTACTGGGGATATTTAAATTGTCACTTTAAATGTTTTTATTGCGATTGCCTCAAACCAAAAGTTTGATAGAAATGGTTCTAAGCTGGCTAATCTAAGTTGGTAGTATCAGTTGTTCATAGTGATTCAGCACAGAACATGAAATTGCAGATTGCAGATTTTATTAAGAAGCAAATGAAAAACATGACATCACAAGTCATGTGGTGTAACTGGTGCCCCAAAGATTGTGCATTCACATGCACTCACACCCCTGAACTAAACTAAAATTCATGATCTGAATCAGAGCAGCGTAAAATCAGTGGGGCCTGATAATGGACTAAGGTTATCGGGGAGGAGCTCTTTTACCTAAATGGAAAGAGTTCTCTGAGCACTCGAACCCAGACCAGTTCAGTATGTTTTCACTGGTGGTTAAGAGAAGCATCCACACTGGTTCCTCTAAATCTGTCTACCACTATCATTCTTCCATAGCATTTGACTGGTATATGCCTTCCATTAATGTACCCCTCCACTAGCCTTTTGGTCCTTGGATGTGTTGGGCAAATTTATAAGTTCACTGTAGCATATGCTCCCATACAAACACACTTACATCACCTGAAAGGATTATAGGGAGATATGAATGAAGACCATGTTTTATTAGACAATTATGAGAAGTTGTTTGGGATAACAAGAAATGATTCTCTAGAATCTTAATATCTGTTTATTATGTGCAGGAAAGCTAAAGATGTGGTTTCACTGGAAAGTATCTGCAACTTGTGATGAGAAAGTGGTTGGATAATAGATACTTTATGAGCTATTTAGGGATTTTAATACTAAATCTTGGTATTATCTATTCAATAGTTCCACCAGCAAATAAATGAATTGTTTAAGATATTTTGCAAAAGCATAACACCTATGATCTTTGTTTTTCCAAATTTCTTTGATAATAACAAGAGTATGTAAGTGGGGAGAGCATTATGGAGATGAGTGAAAAATTAAAGGCAGCTATAATAAAAGAATGATTTGCAATGAAAATGTTTACATTTCACTTTGAGCAATGGACATGACCTGATATAAGGCCCTAAGATTAGGACCAAGGGCAATGAAAAAGACTATTTCCATATTGAAAAATAAATTTCTTTGCATAAAGGAATACCTCTGGCTGAAAACTCGTTAACCATTGGTTGTGTAATGTTTCCTTTGTACCTCTGTAATCTTGTAATTAAATGAGGTGAAGGTTATTTGTTACTTCCTGGTAAATGAAACCTAAAACATAAGCAAATAAAATATTGTGTGTATTTTTTTTCCTCTCTTGCCTGATTGTTGAAATATTGTATAATTATGTCTATATTTTAAGGGCTTTTATGTAAGCATAGAAGACACTAGATTTTTAGTGATTGCTACCAATAAATATATGAGAATGTTTTAAAAATTTTTAATCAAAAGTTTTTAATATAAAAGGCATTAAAATTATGGATTTTATTTGAAAAAAATATATGCATACTGCAATAAATTCAAATATTTAGATATTTTAGATGTAGATGAACTACATATGTAATGCTTGCACACAAATTTTATGTAAAAGAATAAACAGCATATACTATTTAAAATGTCATGGTTCTATGCATAACTTTGTTCCTTATTCTATTCATCCTTAAACTATTTGCTTTAAAATGTAATTAATGATATAATTTTAAATAAATGCCATAGAGTGCTTGGATTATTGGTATATAATGTATGTAAAACAAGATTTTTTAATGCTATTCTGTCTTCATTGATCAATTGGATGACAAAACATGGAATTAAATCAGTAATTTAATATTCTTAGTAGTGTATATTTTGCTTTTCTTATCTGGTCTTTGGATGTTCTTTGAAAAGAGCATTTAATATTTATTTAGAATTTTTCACTAAAACTATAAATATTTGAATTAACTACAACATTTATATAGTTTTGCAATGTGTGATGGTATCTGAGCAATAATTCTTGTGTTGTCTGCATGATTGGGTTTATGATGAAGAGAATGCAGTTTTATCCTGTAAAATTACATTTATTTAAAAAGAATAAGTAAAGTTTTTTTTAAAAAAATCTTGTGTTCTTTTATTCAAGACTTTGGATATTTTAGAATAAAGTTTTGCATTTTGTGAGAGAGAAATATGAAGGAAAAAATGCAGTCATAGTTTGAGAAAAAAAGTTTAATCTTAAAAATCCTATCTTTCAAATCCTAATTGATAAACTGATGTGGTTATCTTCCCTCAATTCTAAATGCCTTCTACTCCTTAAAAAAAAAGAGAAATGTTCAGAAATCACTATATTATTGCAGAGTTTGCTTTCCTCTCAACTTCTGGTCCTCTAGCAAGCATAAATAAGTTTGAGGAAGAGTAGATAGTAGCCAGAGTTGGTAGCAAAAGGAACTATGGCACTTGACACTATGTCAAACAGTTATCAAGTTTTTGAGATTAGATTGAGAGAAAAAAAGGCATTTGTATTTTACATTTTCTTGTTTCTGTTGCATTCTCCACATTCTCATTTCCTCTCTCAAGTTTTAGGCCAGCTGTTTTGGGCATGATTCCCAGCTTCTCATGTTGTATGTGGTTTGATACCAGTTTAGTCTTGGGATAGATCAGGAAGCAAGACCCTAGCTAGATGCAATGCAGTAAAAGACTGGCAGTTGGAGAATATAATGAGTCATGCTTCTAAACATGACTATCGTGTTGGAAAAGTCTGTCAAAGGAACAGCTGAATTTCAAAATTAAAATAGTTGCAGCTGTCAGTTGAAGGATAAAACTTGGGTAAAATTACAAATAGGTCAGAATAAATTTGGTTCTATCATTTATGTCATTAACAATAAAATCCTATACAAATGGACCTTCTGTGTTTCATAACACATTCTCACTTCTAGATCCCCTTTATTTATCTTTGCTGTCTCAGATCTACTTCCTTCATTCTTCCCACCTTGCTTTTGATTTTTAGCATGTGACAGGAAGATTATGGGCAAAGTTAGAGGGTTTTTTTTCCTAATTATATATTTTTTTATATCTATATATAGACTCCTTCCTACAAATAGATATAAAATGTTGGCTTTGAAGATGATTTTTTTAAAGTAAATTAAATCTACCTAATGTCTGTATGTAAATATTTTGATTCACTGAATAACTGTCAGGTAATTTTATGAATTATGATTGTGCTCCCAAGCTTTTACCACCTTGCAAATAGTCCTTCCTCTCCCTTATTCTATAAAGATAATGGACGTTGGGTGAAACTACCAGTTTAGGATCATTAAAAACATAGTAGAATTTCTCAAATGTTATCTAATTTCATCTTGTCTTCCCGCTTAATTCTAGGTCAAGCTTGCTGCTCCATCTGCAATGCTGTTCTGAAATATATGTGTTAATGGTCTTTTCTTTTTGTACTCTAGAATAGAATGCCTCAATGAAATCCAGATATTCTGATGATCATTGAATGGAATGATTTGCATAGCAATATCTTTCTGTCTTATATACTTTAATATATGATTCATGGGACATTGAATATATGTAATGAGATGGTATGTTCTGCATCCACAAATTTCTGAAAGCTACTCTTTACCTTGCTTGGAATGCATCGTATGAATCTCTCCCTTGCCCCATCACACTGTAACTTCTATTCTACTTCTCTGTGTTTATGAATCCCCCCCTCCTCATCCTCTTTCCCACTCCTGCCCCAAATAGAATTTAAGTTTTGTAAGAGGAAGGACTGTTATTCACAGAGTAAATGCTAACAAATGTTTGTCAAATTTGAATTTGACACAAAATGCTTGTATTTCAGCAAGTTATTTTATAAGGTTTTATACTTGTGGACAAAAGAGATAGGCTAATCCAAATCAAATGTATGATAATATAGTTAATTGGATTCAGGACTGATTAAATGGCAAAGTTCAAAATGTATTTGATACCCACCTAGAACAAGATTCCCTAGCATATCTGGCACTGACTGTGATGGTCAGCATTTCTATCCATGATTTAGATGAAGATATAGATAACATATTTATAAAATTTGTAAATGATGGAAAGCTGGGAGAGAAAACTAGGATATTGGTGGCACATTGAAATATATACATATATAATGTGTGTATGTGTGTGTGTGTGTGTATGTGTATAGGCAGTCTATCTAATAAAATGAAACTTAATAGAGTAAGTGTGAAGTCCTCCATTTGTGTAGAGGACTGAAACTCTGAAAAAAGGTATGCTTGAATCACATAAGAGAGCACTTAAGGCTAATTACCTATTCCGTGTGAGATAATGGCTCTCTGTAGGTATTTAGATGAGATGGTGATGTGATGGCTCTCCTCACCATTGGTGGTTGCTGAATATTTGGGTAGTGAGGCAAGGATTGGACGGGTTGGGGAAGATAAGTCAGAGTCACTTGGCAGCAGGACGAGGAGGAGAGAAGCTGAAGACTCCAGAGTCCAGGATTCATCTTTGGCAAGCCGCATGGCAGCTTGCCTGCCTCCTTCACTTCTCCTCCTAAAGACCAAAGACTTTGGTTTATCCTGACTCCGGCTGATCCTGAGGCCCTGTAGGGAGCTATTCCGGACATTACACATTTGACTTCAAAAAAACAACTATACAAATTCAAAATGGATAGAGATATGGCTATAGACCAGATAAAGACCTATGATTAGATATCATACTGGAAGTATGACTAACAAAGCTAACAATCCTTGACTGTATTGAAAGGTATAATGAATAAAACCAGGAAAGGTAAAGTCTCACTTTATTCTGCCCCTGATTAGATCATATCTGTAGTTTTGTGTTGAATTTAGAGTATCACATTTTAGAAAATATTTTAGCAAACTATGCTGTATTCAGAGAAGATCGATTATGATAGTAAGGGGAATGGATGCTATTTTGCAAAGGCATCTCTTGAAAGAATTAGGAATATTTAACTTGGGGGGGTGGGGGGAAGAAACCTTCTTAGGAATGGAATGGGACTGGGCAGAGGTAAGATATCTTTGAGAATTTTAATATCTGTCATGTTGAAGAGGAATTTGAATTGTCTTTTTGCTATGAAAGGTCAGTATTAGGAACAATGAATGGAAGTTGCAGAGTTAGATGTAGGCAAAATTAAAGGAATGCCAACTGTGAGACAGGAAAGGATAGTGAATTTAAAGCTTTTGTTAAATTTAAATCAAGAAAAGAAGCCAGGAAGGAGGGGCTGAGGGTAATATGGGACTTTAGCCAAACGATTTTAATTTTTCAGGTTCTCAGTATTCTCATTTGTAAAACAAAAGGACTGAACTAGATGAATTGTAGGTTTTTTCATATTTCCAAAATTCTGTAATTCTATAAATAATATCTTTGATTTGAAATAAGGTGTAGAATTACCTCTAAATTATTCCCAATCTTACTCTTTCACTAATGGTTTGAGATCCTCAGAGGATAACTACTATTTATTTTCAGGGTTTCCAGTCTTGATAGTTCTCACAAGTCCTTGTCAGAGTATTTTTCATTAATTATCAGCTAATAGATTAATAAATAGAGGTATTTGTTTTGATTATTTGGTAAGAAAAAGTGTAACAAAATATCCTCTCCAAAAGTTTGGGTCACACTTTCCCATAAACACATTCAGTTCCAAAGAGAGAGTGGGATGAAGCTTGGGAGTACATTGGTAATGAGGTACAGCAAAAATATACATATATAATGAAGAGAGAACTCCTAGCACTTTGTGGGCTGGATTCTTAGTATCTATAGCTTGCATTTTTCTCTGGTACAAAGAGTCATGGTCCTTGAAGGGAAAGGTCCTTACCTTTTTCTTTAAGTGAAAGTATTTTCACATCCATTTACCCTTTATGCTGAGTGAAATTTAATTTCCTACTGGTTGGGTCTCATGATTGATTAGGGTGGGGAGAAGGAAAGGAGAAATAAAAGATCATCCCCTCCTTGCTCCAGGGTAATTCCCTCTCGGGTCTGATTCCACCTCTGGAATCCTCAACTCCTGAATTTGCAATTCTCTTCTATTAAATATAAACAACTGTTGTTAGCTGCTTTTTTTATACAAAGATCTAGATCTATGTCTCATTCTGGACAATCACAAGGTGAGTGTGGAGTCATCTGCCTTCATTCAATAGCCAGAACTCTCCATCCTTTCAAATAGATTGATAGGCCATATGTTATTATTATGGGGTTGTAGGAGAATCCTTTAACAGGTAGTTAAAACTTTGAAGTCAATTTAGGTGACTGGCCCTTCTATGATTATATTAATTGAGATGGGGATAGAACCTTAACCCTTGTACTGACAACTAGGGGAAAGAATCCAGTGGAAGGTTATAGTAATGTGATCAGGCTTCATGATGGGGAAAGACAACTGTATTTGAATCCTAGCTATGCTATTTATTCCACATGTGATCCTGGGCAAGTCACAACCTCTTTGGGCCACAGTTTAAAGTGAGGGGGCTGAAATAGTCTTCTGATCTCTATTTCTGTGAACCTATGACATTTGAAGAAGCTATTTAGTGATATGCCAGTTGCTGAGGAAGTGAAACAGGCATAAAGAAGGAGTTAAGATAGGAGAGATCGATGAAGAAATTATAAACATAAAATGGCTAAAGCTAATCTTTCTTCCACTTGACAAACCTTCTGTACCTGCTGTGTTCAGAGCTCTATTCTAGTTAGGTGTTTAGAAGGAAGACAAAGGTTAGATTAGACACATCTTTTATCCTCATAGCTTGGAATCTATAAGGCATGAGAACAGTTAATTATAATACATAATATTGCATGATAAGTACATTAAAGAGTTGAAGCTAAATAGAAGAATCATTCACAGAGGCTTTGTGTGGAAAAGAATTTGCTATGCATTCAAAAGAAACAATAAATCTTCTAGATCTCTTTTGCTATATGGCTAAAATGGAAATGTGTTTTACATGACTGCACATGTATATATCAAAATGCTTACCTTCTTAAGGAGGGGGAAGAAATTATAACTCAAGTATAAAAAAATAATGTTAAAATTGTTCCAAGTGTAATTAAGAAAAATAAAAAAATTAATGTTATGCCTCAAAGTTTTCAGATTGACATGGATGATCAAAAGGGGAAATGACAAATGTTGGAAAGACTATTAGAAAATCAATATACCAATGCACTGTTGGTAGGAGGGAGGGAGGAAGGGAGAAAAAAAGGGGAAGGGACGGAAGGGGAAGGAAGAAAGGCATGAAAGAAGGAAGGGAGAGAATAAGGGAGGGAGAGAGAAATGAAGAGACAATGAAGAAAAGGGAGAAAGAAGGAAGGGAGGGAAGAAGGAAGGAAGGAAGGAAATATTAAGTGCCTATTACATGCCAGGACATTGAGGCAGACAGAAGTCAAACGATTCGCCCAGGGTTACATATCTAGTTCAGTGTCTAAGGTTCAGATCTTCCTGATTCCATATCCAGTACTTTGTCTATTGCATCACATAGATGCTTCTGACCTGTTTGAATGTAGTGAAATATTATGGTATGATAAAAAATGACAAAAGGAATTGTTTTGGGGAAAGCTGAAACAATCTGTATGAACTAATATAAAGTAAAGGGAATAGAAGCAGAAGAATGAGTTCTATAATAACATTTTGAAGAAAAACAGCTTTGAAAGACTTTTGAACTCTTATCAATGCTATAACAAACCATGATTCCAGAGGACCAAAACCATGTCCAGAGGACATGAAGCATATTACTCAATTCCTGGTAAGAGACATGGTGGATTGAAAATACAAAATAAAACATACATTTTTGGGAACAATGAGGGAATTTGCTTTGCTTGATTATGAATATTTATTATAAGGATCATATTTTTCTTTTTTGTTGTTGTTTAATGAGGTTGGGGAAAGGAAGTGGGAGGGGAAATGAATAAATACGTGTTAATTAACAAAGAAAAAAATAGTTATTAAAAAAAGACCACATACTGTCTAGTATGCTTAGGCTGACATAAAAATGAACAAATCCATTCACCATTCTTGTGTTCGCTCTATTATTCTAAAGGTTAATTGTTGATTTAATTAAGACCTCCTGCCATCCTCAGTACACTTATGGGCTTCCAACTGTTAAAGGCAAAATCTATGAAATTCAAATTCACTTTCATTTTCTAAGAATTAAAACCAGGCTATAAACTTTGCTATAAAAAATAGGTTGAAGAATAGAAAAATAATCAAAGTCCAAGAATCTCTTCTAATATGCATTTTGATTTAACTATAGCATATCAGTCAAAGTCAACAAGTTTTACAATGCTTTTACTATGCTCCAGGTACTATAGTATGCAACAAGGATGGGGAAGACATCATGAAATAACTTTGTACATACAAGACATGGGCAGAATAGTTGTAATCTCTCAGGGAAAGCACTTCAGGAGCACTTTCAGGGAAAGCTTTGGGGATTGGGGAGGGAGGTAAGGAGTTGTGATTCAGTAACAGGAAAGTTTTCCTATAGAAGGTGGAATCTGAATTAACTTTTTTTTTTTTTTTTTTTTTTGGCTGAGTCAATTGGGGTTAAGTGACTTGCCCAGAGTCACACATCTAGAAAGTGTTAAGTGTCTGAGGTCAGATATGAACTGAGATCCTCCTGATTTCAGGGCTGGTGCTCCATCCATTGTACCAACTAGCTACTCCTGAATTAACTCTTAAAGGAAGACATGAAAACAAAAATAATAGAGGAGAACATTTGGGCATGAGGGACAGCTATTTAAAAATCAAGAATCAATTGACAAGTATTTTATTTGAAGAATTGAAGAGTCCAGGATAATGAAAGCCTGGATGATTGGAAGAATAGGCTGGCATTTGACAATAATGGGAAAGTTAGAAGAAAGAATATAAAAGTAAAGAATTTTGTTTGGAACCTGGGAGTTTGAGATGACTGAAATACACAGCTAGTGCTGGGACTGTGCCAAGGACTGGGGCTATAGTGACTGTAGATTTAGGAGTCATTTGCATGGACCTGATAATTAAACTCATGGGGGCTGATGAAATCACCAAATGAGATAGTATAAAAGATAAATAAGGCTGGGGGCGGGGAGCTTGACGGTTATATATGTTGCTCTGTCATTTCAGTTGACTGATTCTTCATGTCTCCATTTGGGGTTTTCTTGGAAAAGATATTAGATTGGTTTGGTATTTCCTTCTCCAGCTCATTTTACAGATGAGGAAGCTGAGGCAAACAGGGTTAAGTGACTTGTCCAAGGTTGCACAGCTAGTAAGGACCACATCTGAATTTGGAAGATGGGTTTTCCAGACTCCAAACCTGGTGTTCTATCCACTGTGCCATCTAGTGATCCTATATACACTGTTAATGAGCAAAGAAAAAAAAAGCCTTGTGAAGAAAACCTTGAGAGAAGATAACATGCAGGTGATCAATCAGTGTTATTGCAGAAACATTAAAGATGAGGATTGAGTAAAGGCCATCAGACCTGTAATAAAGAGATTGTTAGTAATCTTGGAGAAATGCATTTCAATTGAATGATGAAGTCAGAAGACAGATGACAGTGTGTGACTTTTCTCAGTGTATCTAGTTTGTCCTTGGTTCCCAATGTGAACAGACACTACCACCAGTCACTATAGTTCCAGAGATATTGCTAAGAATGCCCAAGAAAAACCCCAAATCTCTGACCCTCAGAAGTACACAAAACCCACTTCTGATCAAGGAGGTACACAAGGAGAGTGTGGCTCCTCTCCTCTTCCTCCCCCACCCCAGATCCCTCCATGGGACTTGGCTAAAAATGTTCTTTCACCTCCTGCTACTCCTTTTCAGAGGAGGCAGGTCCACGAGTGTGGAAAGTTGTATGTGTATTCAGATCTTTTTGGATGCACAGATCAGTTTTGCTTATTTTTTCCCTCCCTTTTCTCTTTTTCTTTTAAGATTTCATGTTTTATAAAAGGATTCCCTGGAGGAGAATATAGGAGAAAACTTAGCTAATGACTTAGAACTTGCTTTATCCTGTCTAAGGAGAATTTTTTGAGGGTCCCAAAGAAAAGGACTTACAGGAAAAAAAAAATTTCAATGAACTGTGAACTATCCACCACGTGTACTTTCTAAACTTGTGTTCACTTTCTTCTGTACTCTATGCTTATGGGAGAGTGAGTCCCCAGTTTGATATTAACTGTTTTTACTTAAAATATCTTAAAAATACTTTTCTAAATGCTAATTAGGTGAGTTAGATTAATTGATGATAATCAGTGGGGAAAACACATCCATGGGAAATCATGAACTTTAGCATTAGCAAATCTCCACATAATACCCTCACCCCAATACCTACCTAGTGGACCCATAAAACCCTGAGGAGGTATGGGAGTGAATTGGAAGCAACTTTGGGGATCAGACCTACTATTAAAGAAATAAAAAAGCTGCTCTGGAAAAATTTATGGCCTGAAGGAAGAAGAGGAGGAAGAAAAAGAGGAAAAGGAAAAGAAGGAAGAGGAGGAGGAGGAGAAAGGAAGAGGACAAAAATGACAATGTCTCAAAGAAATTAATGAAAATTCTTTTCTAGTTCTAGAAAAAAAAAATAGCAAAAGTAAAGTAGCTTTGAGTCTAGTATTTCAAAAATCGTGATGAATACCTGAGAGGTTTCAAATACACTTTCTAATTGTACACAAGTGACTTTAGACCCATCCAAAAAAGTTTCACTGAAAGGTACAAGAAACTAGTTTGTGGCCCAAAGGGCTATAAAATTATGCATAGCTTTTGATCCAGCAGTGTCTCTACTGGGGCTGTATCCCAAAGAGATCACAAAAGAGGGAAAAGGATCCACATGTTCAAAAGCATTTGTAGCATGCCTTTTTATAGTGGCAAGGAATTGGAAATTGAATGGATGCCCATGAGTTGGGGAATGGCTGAATAAGATATGGTACATGACTGTAATGAAATATTATTGTTCTGCAAGAAATGATAAGAGGCAGCTAGATGGCACAGTGAACTCAGGAGAACCTGGGTTCACATCCAGCCTCACATACTTAATACTTACCAGCTGTGTGACCCTGGGCAAGTTACTTAACCCCAATTGCCTAAACAACAACAACAAATTATGAACAGGCTGATTTCAGAAAAGCCTGGAAAGACTTATATGAACTAATTCTGAGTGAAATGAGCAGAACCAAGAGAATATTGCATATAATAACAACAAGATTATAGGATAATCAGCTGTGATGGACTTGGCTTTTCCCAATAATGTGGTGATTCAAGACCAGAGAGAGAACTATGGAGACAGAATGTGGATTGAAACATAGTATTTTCACCTTTTTGTTTATTTGTTTCTTGTATTTTTTCTCTTTTTTGGTCTGATTTTTCTTGTGTAACCTGACAAGTATGGAAATATGTTTAAGAATTGCACATATTTAACCTATATCAGATTGATTTCTGCCTTGGGGAGGGAGGAGATGAGAGGTGAGGGAAGAAGGAAGAAAAATCTGGGACACAGTCTTACAAAAATGCATGCTAAAATTATCTATACATGTAGTTGGAAAATAAAATACTATTGAAAATAATAAAAAACCAAAAATAGTTTTTAAAAAATTATTATAATTACCTTATCTCTTGTACATTTTGTAGAGTCTTTATCTCTTCTGTCACAGACAATTCAAACATACACTTCCAAACTCCTTATGACAGTCACTGGTAGTCTCAACTTACCACCAGTTTCATATTAGCTATCACATCAAAATAAAAAAGGATTTGATGGAATTTATATGTTTATGTCAGGCATTATGAATGTGGGTTGTAGATTTTCTGAAGTGGGGTATTTTCTATGAATTCTATAATCCACCTCACTTTCTCTGGAGCATACTTTTGAAATATGAGTTTCTTCAAAGGCAATTTCTCTTAAAATATTTGTAAAAGTTTAATGATGTGTGTTTTAATTCTGATCTTTTATCCACCTACAACTATTTTGTAGGTCCAATTAGTATAAGAACATACCTCCTCCTGCCAACTCCCATGATCTTTTCCAAATCTCCACAATTCTTTGCAATTTTAAGTAACTTTATATGTTTTTCATTATTGTTCTTTTATTGCTGTGTTGTTCAGCAGATTCAGTCACGTCTGATTCTTTGTGACTTCATTTGGGGTTTTCTTGGCAAAGTTCTCAAAGTGGTTTGCCATTTCTTTCTCCAGCTCATTTTACAGATGAGGAAACTGAGGCAAGAATAGTTAAGTGACTTGCCCAGGATCACAAAGCTAGTAAAAGTCTGAGGCCAGATTTGAACTCAGGAGGATAAGTCTTCCTGACTCCAAGCACCATGTAGCTGCACCTTATATAATTTGTTTATGTATAGTTTGATAGGCATGTAATTTTTACTTTTTGATTGAACTTATATGCCTTTTGAATTTGTTTATTCATTTCATAGTGATTTCTGCAGCTAATTGCCTTTGATCAGTGGTTTAAAGGCAAAATTATATTACAACTTTAGGCGATGAGGAAATAGTACTGGTTTGCATAATGATATACTGTCAGATGACAAAAAGATCATCTACCCATTGATCTGCTACCTCTTTTGGTAAAGCCTCTTACTTATCTTGCCTTTGAAATAAAGACCAGAAAGGCATTGGACTAACTGCAGTTTTATCTTTTGTATCAATTTTTAGTGACTATGTAGTGTTAAAGAAACATAAATAAACTTTGGAAAGGAAACTTGCTATCCTGGGTGGGAGATGGAGAATTGGAATGTCACAAATTTTCATTATTAGCAAATAGTCATCCTGTACTGGTTGCTGCTGATCCTACATTGATCAGATATATACTCATCTCTTTTTGTTTCATCCATATTCAGGGTAATGGCAGGAGAAATAGAGGCACTGGTGCTGAAACCTTTTATGAGAATCAAGTATGATAGGTGAGAGACACTCTTCTCAACAATAATACAATAAAGAAAAACAATTCCAAAAGACTCACGATGAAAAATGCTATTCACATCTTGAGAAAGAACCTTGGAGTCTGAACACAGATCAAAGTATGCTATTTTCATTTTTTGGGTTTTTTTCTTTCTCTTCTTCTTTCACAATGTGACTAATGTGGGAATATATTTAATATGATTGTACATGTATAACCTATATCAGGATTGCTTTCTGTCTTAGGGAGAGGGGAGGGGAAGAATGTCATGGTAGAAAAATTTGGAACTCAAAATCTTATAAAAATGAATGTTGAAAACTATCTTTACATGTAATTGGAAAGCAAAATATAAAGTAGAAAAAAAATAAAATAAAACTATGATCTTTATGAATAAAAAATGCCTTTATTTGGCAATTACTGAAATGAAGTAGAAATAAAATTCCTGAATTAATATTTGAAAAAGCTCTCCCTCTCACAACAACAACAAAATCACGTGGAAAAAAACCAGAGGGGTGGGATCAGCATCAGCTCCCTGTGTTTCCACACAGGCTATGATCTCTTCCTGTTGCAGTTGCCATAACCTCGGAGGGCTCCTTACAACCCCTTCCTAGCACAACATTTTAGCTGTAATCAGTTCTTTCACTCACCCTTATGGAGAGCAGGGCTTTGTGGCTCAAGGAGATGAACTGTGCTGAAGTTCCATTGCATAAGCAATCATTCGGATTACAAAGCATCCACTAAAGTTACAAATCAAGAACACAGTGTTTTCCTATTCAAAAAGGGAAACAAGCCAAAGATAACATTTTGTGATGTAAGATCATGACAATCAGTAACACAGCTTCAAGGACTTTATGATGAGATAAAGGAATTGCAAATTACAAAGATTCAAATATTAATTAATTTTGAGAACAATCCCAACTATCTCTGGTTACAAGTAAAAATCATTCATATCTTCTGGTACCTTATAGTATATGGAATACATTTATTCTATTTTACTAAAAAAAAAGGCAAAAAGATGAGAAATGGATAAAAGTTAGAGACACATTTAGACTCAAGGTAAGATGACAACTTTTCAGGTATATTTTAAGCAGGATTCTTCTCTGTGATTCAAAGGCTGTCATAACTTAGCCCCCTCCTTCCCTCTCCTTCTATTTTTCCAGTCTTCTTATCTACTTATTCCCTATCTGATTCAGTGATACTGGTTTCTTGGCTGTTCCATGAACAAGACACTTCATCTTGGTTCTGGGCACATTCTCTGGAGCATGGGGCCCTGGAGGACTTGAGCTCAAATCCAGCCTCAGATATTTGACACTTATTAGTTAATGTGACCCTGAATGCTTCAGAAAACAAACAAAAACCATGTTCTCTGGTTATCTTTTAGGCTTGAAAAGCTCTTCCTGCTTTCTCTCAACTCTCCCTACTGATTTTTCTTTCCTTCCTTTAAGTTGCAACTTAGATCCTCTATTTTATAGAAAATCTTTCCAAAGGAACTTTGGGAAATTTAATTCAAGTGCTTTCTCTTTATTAATTATTTCCTATTATCCTGTTGTGTAGTTTGCTTTATATATATTTGTTTGCATTTTGTCTCTCTCCCCACCCCACTTATGTTGTAAGTTCTTTGAAGGTAAGGATTGTTTTTTTTGTTTGTTTGTTTTTTGTCTTTCTTTATGTCCTCAGAGATTAGCACATAGTGGGCACACTTAATAAGTGATTATTGATTGCTGATTGGTTGTGTGTGTGTGTGTGTGTGTGTGTGTGTGTGTGTGTGTATCAGATAGCTAAGTAGTACAGTGGATAGAGTGCTTGTCCTGGAGTCACATTTTTTTTTTTTTCTGAATTTAAATCTGGCTTCAGATGCTTATTAGTTGTGTACTTCTGGGCAAGTCATACAACACTGATTGCCTCAATTTCTCATCTGTAAAAATATTTGAAGAAGGAAATGGCAAATCACTTCGTTATCTCTGCCAAGAAAACCCTAAATGGAGTCATGAAAAGTTGGACATGATCAAAATGACTCAATAACAATAACACACACACGTGTGTGTGTGTGTGTGTGTGTGTATAACTAGATTTTTCTCTGAAGTCAAGTTGAGAAACCCTTATTGAGCTTTCTTACTATATGCCAGGCATTGTGGTAAGTGCTGGGAATACAAAGCAAGGCAAAAATAATCTCTAATTTCAGGGATCTTAGAATCGAAAGGAAAGTTCAGAGTCTGCAATTATATATGAAATCTAAAGGATGACATTTTAATCTAAAGTAAGAATTTGAGCCTGAGTGAAGCTGTATCCTTATGACTCAGGTTTCCTCATTTGCAATCAATGCACCTTGATAAAAAAGCTTAATAAAATATTTGCTGAGTCCTTCAATACACTCAGGATTAAGAGCCCTTATAATTTTTTTAAACTGATGTTATTGTTTTACTATACTTAGAGACAACCCAATGTTCTTTCTTCTTGGTATTGACATTTTGCAAATGTTTACATCATGATTATAATGAGCATATTCTTTTTTATTAAAGCTTTTTATTTTCAAAACATATGTATGGATAACTTTTCAATATTAACCCTAGCAAAATCTTATATTCCAATTTCTCCCCTTACCTCGCCCTCTTCCCTAGATGACAAGTAATCCAATATGTGTTTTTTTTTTTTTTTTGCTGAGGCGATTGGGCTTAAGTGACTTGCCCAGGGTCACACAGCCAGGCAGTGTTAAGTGTCTGAGGCCAAATTTGAACTCAGGTGCTCCTGAGTTCAGGGCTGGCACTCTATCTACTGCGCCACTTAGCTGGCCCCAATATGTGTTAAACATGGTAGAAACATATGTTAAATCCAATATATGCAAGAATTTATTTATGCAATTATCTTACTGCACAAGAAAAATCAAATCAAACAGGAAAAAAAGGAAAAAGAAAATAAAATGCAAGCAAACAACAACAAAAAGAGTGAAAATGCTATGCTGTGAACCACAGTCAGTTCCCACAGTCCTCTCTTTGGATATAGATGGATCTATTCATCACAAGATCATTGGGACTGGTCTGAATCATCACATTATTGAAGAGAGCCATGTCCATCAGAATTGATCACCGTGTCATCATCTTGTTGCTGTGTATAATGATCTTCTGGTTCTGTAATGACCATATTCTTAAATATCACTCTTTTCTTTGTCCCCAGAATTAAATGCAGTGCTGAAGAAAATAGATGACATAGATGCAAGTGGAAATAATATTATTCATAGGAATTCTCTGGTGTTCTGAGAGGACAGGCTATCACTGGTGGTAAGGAGTTGAATATCTGTGTGATCTGGTTAATTACTGGAAATGCCTCCTACAATGTCTCCCAGAGTCATAAATGGATTTCGTTTTGGTTCAACTCATTCTGACTCCAGATATGCTTTTCTACTGAAGAGATGGGTGGAAAGAACAGTGTGCTCTAAGATGGGTTAAGATAGGAGAACATGCTGATGTGTCCTTGCAGATCTTTCTGGTGACAGGCTTCCAGGAGGATGGAGGTTATGAAAGGACTTCACAGCATGTACTATGCTCAACAGGTTCTTTAAGAACTTGCTAATCTAAATCTGTAGCAGGAATGACTAAATGCATTAGAAATAGATTACCAGTAGGTTGCTTCTGTATATCAGCAAGATCTAGTAAAAGAGACTCATTTGTCCATCACAAAGGGCAGGTACTAGAAGAACCAGGAACTAAGTATCATCATCTCCACATGTTCAGAAGTCAGTGTACGGGCAATGAGTCTTGCTGTGTAGTCTGATTATTAGAAGACCTTAGAGATGCTATCCCACTGACTATGGATGACCTCATAGCCCTTCTTGCCTTGTTTATATGAGTTTTATATACCTTGTCCAGGATCAGGTACCTTGGTTATTGGAACAAGATAAAGTTGTTTTATCACCCATGTTTTTAGAAGAGTAGGACCCTATTGATTATGCTGTCAGTCACTAATGGCTCTTGAAGGACTGGACAGCCATGAATGTTCTCAATCATCCTGCTGCAACAAAATGAAGTATATTTAATGATCACTTATGACAATAAAGAGTTAAAAAGCAAAATTTAAAACTACAATAAAATAAGATGAAAATAATGTTTGTAAATTATGAGTATCATTTTAATGAACCATATAGGAGAGATGTAAAGTATTCAAAATTGACTTATTTTGTTTAGTGAAATGTTAGCATCATCCTTATAACAAATGTTCAACCTGAAGTCCTAATTCAAAGATAAGTCTCATTATCTTTGAGAATTTTTTTAAAGTCCCCAAAATCTCAATATATGGCTGCAAGATTCAGTAAAACAAATTCCCTCATTCACCATGTCCAAAAATATGTAATTTTCTGCATTTTAAGTTCATAATCTCTCTGTCAGGAGGTAAGTACATGTTTCTTCTTTATTCATCCTTTTAAACTGTGTGTATTCCTCTTATGATTTTCTGAATTACTTTATCCAAATTTTTACATAGATTAAAATTCCTTAGTATGAAAAAATAAGTCATCATTTCCCCAATACTTATTAGCTGGATAATGATACTTTGTTTATCTGATATCAGTAAACAGAAGTTCCAGTCTAATAACTAGTGATTAAATATGCTAACACATCAAATACTTCAAGATACCAATTTTTCATTAGTCTAAGTGTTCCACCAAGTGAAGTATATTGAAACTCCTTTATCTTCATAGCTGCTATTTTTGAATTTTGGTGACTGAAATAAATCCATTATCTAATGGTTGACTGTCAGGTGATCAGTTTATCCAGACATGGCTAAGTCTGATTTTCAGACAACATTCATACAGAGCCAAATTCTAAACTTTTCCTGAACATTATAACTTTCTAGATTTTGTATTCTATGGACATAACTTTCAAGAGCCTAGGCTCATCTACATAAACCACCAGAATATGATTTTGGAAGAGATTATAGGATATAGTTTCAATTTTATTTATTTACTTTCTTGCTTAGCACCTGATTTCTTAAAAACTGGTTAAATTCCTATAAGGGCCTTGATATCAGAGCCTGTCAAAATTTGCTAAGTTAACTTAGTCTAGGTTCCTTATAGTGAAATTGGACATAACCTAGCTAAAGGTTGACATTTATCAACTTCATTTAGGGTAAGACACTTTTATACTTGTTTGATGTCATTTAAAATCCTTTACAACCTGACTTTAATGTACCTTATCAGGCTCATTGAACATTGTTCTCCTTCTTATGTTCTACAGATTTTAAAAAAATAATATTCAAAGAAAAACTGAGCCCTTTGAGAATGAAAATAAATAAATGGACATTCTGGGTACATTAAAAAGTTTCCTAGGAAGATCAGATAAACACATTATACTTTATTTGCATCCTCCTGTTGATATGTGTTTGACATAACAACAGGTCAGCCAAATTAGCTTTCTTGCTTTTTCTCACACATTTCATCCCCCATCTTATTGCATTACCCTCATTCCTAAAGTGGACTCTACTCACTGGCCCTTCTTAGAATTCTTAGTCTTTTTCAAAGTGCAGCTCCAGGAGAATATGATATCCTCAATGAGATAAGGCCTTTTATTCCCCCATCTGCTAAATGCTTCTCCCATTCCATTTTATTGCATTTATTTTGCATATCTTTTTTAAAATAGTATTTTATTTTTCTAAATATATGCAAAGATAGTTTTCAACATTCACCTTTCCAAAATTTTACATTTCAAATTTTTCATCCTCTGCTCCCTCCTCCCCAAGGTAGCTAGTAATCTGCTACAGGTTAAACATGTGCAATTCTAAAATATTTCCATATTCATCATGCTGCACAAAAATATCAGATCAAAATGGAAAAAAATACAAGAAAGGAGGGAAAAAACCAAGCAAACACAACCAACAAAAAAAGGGTGAAAATACTTTCTTTGATCCACATTCACTCTCCATAGTTCTTTTTCTGGATGCAGATGGCTCTCTCTATCACAAGTCTATTGGAATTGGCCTGAATCACCTCATTGCTGAAAAGACCCAAGTTCATCAGAGTCAGTCATCACATAATCTTGTTATTACTGTGCACACTGTTCTGGTTCTGTTCCCTTCACTCAGGATCAGTTCATGTAAGTCTTTACATGACTTTGCTTTCTGAAATCATCCTGCTGGTCATTTCTTACAGAACAATAATATTTCATTGCATTCATATATCATCATTTATTTAACCATTCCCCAATTGAGAAACATGCACTCAATTTCCACTTTTTTGCCAGTACAAAAAGGGCTGCTACAAACATTCTTGCACATGTGGGTCCCTTTCCCTCCTTTATGATCTCTTTGGAATATAGACCCAGTAGAGACACTTCAGAATCAAAGGATATGCACAGTTTGGTATCCTTTTGGCATAGTTCCAGACTGCTCTCCAAATGGTTGGATCAGTTCACAATTCCATCAACAATGTATTAGTGTCCCACATCCCCTCTAAAATTCATTATTCGCTTTTCCTAATCATCTTAGCCACTCTGAGAGTTGTGAAGTGTTATCTCAGAGTTGTCTTTACTTGCATTTTTCTGATCAATAGTGATTTAGAACATTTTTTTCATATGACTAGAAATGTCTTTAATTTTTTCTTCTGAAAATTGTCTGTTCACATCCTCTGACCATTTATCAATTGGGGGATTCTTTTGACTTGTACAATTGGCTTGCATTCTTATAAATTTGAGTCAATTCTTTATATATTTTAGAAATAAGGCCTTTATCAGAATACTTGCTGTAAAATTTTTTCTCCAGCTTTCTGCTTCCCTTCTAATCTTGGCTGTATTGGTTTTGTTTAACTTCGCATATTTTTGGTATACACTTATATTTGTGTGTGTTGTTTTTCCTTAACACAGTATAAACTCTTTATGGGAAAATTTCATTAAAAAGCAATTAAGCTTATATTGTGTGTTAGGGTGCTAGGTATTAGAAATAGAAATAAAAAAGTATAATAGTGCTTTCCTTAAGGAGTTTACATTCTAATGAGGAAGTTAACACAAAATGAAGAGTGGTGGCTGGGAAAGGATATTTTAGTCTGGAGAGTCAGGGGATGATGAGTTGATCTATGGAGTGGCCAATTGCTATGCCCTTTCCCTAAAGTAATAACAGTGTTTATTTTATTATGTCTAGGGCAAGAGGTCAGCCATGTGGCATCAGGCAAGATGGCCCACATGAACAATTATTGGATGTGAAATATTAAAGATTAGATATAGTGGGTTAGGTAAGCTTTAGCTCTATCTTTGTATTCTCAGTGTTTACACAATACTTAGTCCATAGTAGAGGCTTCCTTAATAAAGATTTATTGATTGATCATCAGTTTAAGTTATTGAAACTAATGTTCCATGACTTGTAGCCAAACCTCATTATCAGAAGAAAAATAATTATATCTTTGGAAGTAATTGTATGGAGTGAACAATAATACACAAATAAATACAACTCCAAAGTTTTCCACATCATGTTAGGAACTATTATTCTACAGCTCCTCTCATTTAATTCAGTTATCCAGAAGGATTCCATTTAAACAAATGTTAGTCATTTTAGCTTCAATATTAGTCATTAAGACTACTATTAGTTTAAAGATTTCATATTATCCATGGAGAAATGACTTAAAAAATCGGTAATTAATTGTTTCTTGAAAGAGTATCATCTTATCTCTAGAAATGTCACTCCTCAGGGAATTTTCTGAAAGAGTTTCAGCTAAAGTAAAGGAAGAAGGAAATATTCTTTCTTTTGGAATTAACACAGGAAAAAGTGAAGATAACAAAGAAAACTCATGCAACAAGTATTTTGATAAGCTATTGAAATGCAGAGTTAGTAAATGTCTTTCTAACATTCCTTTTTAAAACAGCATTAAGTTGACCAACCTGTGATTTCATACCTTGTTTAGTAAGATTAAAATTTCAGGAGCTTCAAGATAAATTTCAGCCAGATGGTTGAAAGCTAACTTCATTTTTTATGGTATAGCTTAACAAACGATGACAGTAGGTTTTGAAAATTGATGGTGTTCAAGAAAAACAGTTTCACAAAATTATAGCCTTCTCAAAGTCCTATTAACATGTTGTCTATGGTATTTAAACCAAGAAAATGGATATTTTATGGAAACTTCTTGCAAAAGTATGATTTAACACAAGAAAGTACAGCTGAGGTAATATCTAAGCATTTTGATTTGTCACTTTGCTTTTGCTGACTTTTTTCAGATTAGCAGTTCAGATTTAAAATTCTGAAGTTAGAGTTCACTTAGAAATGACCCCCTAGCCTCTTAAAGCATGCAATCTTTTATTTGCCGAATTATGCTTTCTTGGTAGTAAATAAGTCATCTTTCCTATGCTTGCCAAAAATGATACCACAGATTTGAGTTATTTTCCAGCAGTGGTGATAAGATATAAGGAGCCATAGAATTGCTCGGTATGAACTTCTGAGGTCATCTAGTGCAACTTATAAATCTGATTCGTGATCATCCAACTTTTGCTTAGAAACTTCCAATAAAGAGGAGTTTATTATATTCCCACATATATGGTGGTGACTGGTGGTGAATAGGGCAGTGTACTTATAGTCAACAAGACCTGGGTTTAAATCCTGTCTTACATATTCACTAGCTGTGTAACTCTGAGCAAGTCACTTAACTTTTGTTTACCTCAGTTTCTTCAACTGTAAAATGGGGATAATGATAGTACCTATTTCCCAGGGTGGTTGTGAGGATCAAATGTGATAATATATGTAAAAAGAGCTTAACACAGCCCCTGGAACATAGCAGGTGTTATAGAAATCCCTTTCCCCATTCCTCTGGATTACTCACCCTTTTCATTCTTATCAGAATTGTTTCCATCTATCCAATCAGAATTTTATTCTTGAAAGTTTTCATTTCCTTTTTGATCAGTTTGCCCTGTAGAATTTTAAGCATGGATCTTTAGGTATATTTTCTCTGAATTCTTTGAAATCTGTTCTCTCAAAATCAAAGGTCAATTCTGTAGAGCAATTTGGAACTGTGCCCAAAGGGCTTTGAAACCATGAATACTCTTTGACCTATCAATACTACTACTAGGCATGTATCCCAAGAGAGAAAAAGAAATAGAAAAGAAAAAGCACCTAGATGTACAAAATTACTTATAGTTGTTCTTTTCTTGGGGCAAAACCCTGAAATTGAGAGGATGCCCTTCAACTGGGCAATGGCTGAATAAATTGTCTATGTGATAATGATGGAATACTACCGCTATAAGAAATGATGAGCAGGATACTCTCAGAAAAACCTGGAAAGACTTTCATGACCTCATGCAAAGTGAAATATACTGTATACAATGTAAGAGCAATAATACAAGTTGATCATCTATGAATGGCTTTGCTATTCTCAGCAATAGAATGATCCAAGGCAACTCTGAAGGACTCAGGATAAAAAATGCTTTCCACACCCAGAGAAAGAACTGAATGTGTCTGAATACAGATCGAAGCATATTTTAAAAGAAAATCACTTTATTTTTCTTGAGGCTTTTTTTGGAGGGGAGGTATATAAGTTTTCTTTCACAACATGACATATAGGAATGTTTTGCATAACTTCACATGTTCCTTCTCAATGAGGGGGAAGGAAAAAAAGAAAAGGAGAGAATTTTTAAAATGTTTAAAAAATTGTTTCAAGTGTAACTGGAGGAAAATAAAATAGTAATTTTTTTAAAAAGAAGAAAAAAATCCAAGTTCAGTGTTACTTTCACTTTATGTTAGAATAGACCAGATTTTTTTATTTGACTTAAGTTAAATTAGGAGAGGTTGATAGGAAGAATTCTGGGAAAATGCCAGAATAGGTCAGAAAATTTAAAGTTCAACAGATTTCCCCCACAAACAAAACAAAATTGCATCTCAGGGCAAACATAGACTGGTGAAACAGTCCTCCTGGGAAAAGTCCAGGAGTCCTCCTGGGAAAACACTAGAAGAAAGACTCCAGGACCCAGGGTTGAAATATGTGTAGTGCAAATACCTTCAGACTAGCTCTGAAGAAACAGCCAGCAGAAGCCCTGGGCTATTTGGGGCCAGAGGGAGCCTCAACTGCAGCCACAGGAACTTTCACCTCTCAGATAATGTGGGGAATTGGGGGTCTGAGTTCGGGAAAACTGAGGGAACTTTTGCTAATCAGGAACCAGGCCCAGCTGTGCGGTAGAAATGCAGCCCTAAGTGAGAAGGAGCCAGCATCCAGTGAGTGCAAAAGCCATGGGGCAGGGATGCTGCTGGCTGAGGGTACTTGCAGGAGGGTGGAGCACTTGGTTTAGGGTTCCTGGTCAGAAGATAGCTAATATGAAGCCACAGGCACCATCCCTCCTCTACCTATCTCAGGACCAGAGATGGTTACACTAAAAATTCTCATTAAAAAACAAATAGCAGGCAAAGGAGAAAGAATCCAATCGTAGAAACTAAGAAAATAAGGAAGACTGGGGTTCATCTTCAGAAAGAATACTGAAGTAAAAAAAGAAATCCTCTCCTATCCCAAAGACCAATGTTAAATAGCTACCTGCCTAGACTTTATAGACGAACTCAAAAAAAAAAAAAAAAAAAGACTTCAAAAATCACATGAAAGATTGAGAAAAAACTAAAAACAAAAAATAAGAACCATCCAAGAAAAACAAGAAGTTTATGAAAAGAAAGTCAACCAACTATAAAAGGAGAGCCAGTGTCTTAAAGAAGAAAATAATTTTTTGAAAATTATAATTGGGCATGGAGAAACCACTAAAGATATGATACCAAGAAATAACAAAATAAAATATAAAGAATTAAAAAGTATGAAATTAGAAAACCCAGAATTAGAGATACTTACACTAATACTTCTCATTTAAAAAAATGAACTGGCAAAGAAGAAAGAACCCAAACATAGAAAATTACTGTGGGAATAGGGAAGATGAGGGTTCATCTTCAGAAAAGGACAGTGGATGAAAAAACTTCTACCCCCCCAAAAAAAAAAAAAACCTTCTACCCCAAACAGTAATATTAAATGGCTCCCTACCCAGAGAGAATTTATATAAGAACTCAAAAAGACTTCAGAAATCAAATGAGATGGATTTAGGAAAAACTTCAAAAAAAGAACCCTCCAAGAAAAGCAAGATCATGAAAAACTAGAACTAGAAAAAGAGATACAGAGTCTTAAAAAAGAAAATGATTTTTTGTGTAAGAAACAATAATGTCTTACCAAGAACTTCACTGTCTCACTGATGAATCTAGGTTCCTAGAATTTTATTAACATTTTTTCAATAAAGTCAATTCATTATATATTACATTTTAATGTTTAATTATTTATTAATAAAGTTAAATTTTTAATTGATATTTTATTAATGAAGTTTTATTCTGCCATCTTGGTAGTAGGAACATTTTTAGAACGCAAAGGCAGTCTTTTATTTCCTATTCTGAAGCAAAAGTCCTTCTGTTTTCCCATTGACTGTGTTACAGAAGTTTCAGATTGTGAAAATCTACCACTGATTACTTCATTACATCTGACCCCTCCAATCTCCACCCCAAAATTACATCAGCAGGTTTCCAGAGTGCTTACCTAATGGTCACCCCATGAGTAAGATAGTGCAAACAATACTTCTTATTTGAAAGATGAGAAAGCAGTCTCAAAGAAGCTAGATTACTTGTCTCTATAGTTTGGAGGTCTAGTAAATATTGAATTTGAAAATTAAACCTAAATCTTCCAACTCTAGGAATATCTTTAATATACCCCACTCAATATGGGAAAATTCTCTAGTCAGTGCTATGTTGCCTAACATATGTGTGCAAATAAAAATTTTTTTCCTAAATTATTTTTGCAGTGCATATTTTTGCTTCAAGGGAAGATACACAAATTACCTTTAAACTATAAATTGTGCAAAGCTAAATGTAAATAAATGTTTTAGTTGGCGATATGAAAATTTGTTTTCTAAATACTGGGCTCCAGGGAAACATAAGGAGACAATCAGGAAAGTGATATCATAAGGCACTTAATAAAGTTTATATTCCTACTTAGGAAGATAATACTTGTAACCCATCAGAACTGTCTGATTATTATGGCAGTTTGAAAGAGTACATATAAACAGAGGGCACAGGTTTAAGTTGAATATGAAGGGATAATTTTTTTTTAAATGATGAAATTAAGGGATGAGATAAGAATGATCTGGGAGAAAGGTAAAGGATAAAATGGAATGGTGTAAAATATCTGCCATAAAAAAGAGGCAAAAAAGAGATTTTATAGTGGAGTGGAAGACGGGGAAGAAAAGGGAGTGAATGAACCTTATTCTCATCAATATAAGACACTAATGCATAGGATCGAAAAAGAAACTGATTTGAAGATTAAGTTTCAGATATGGTGCCAAACAACTTTTGGCTCAGGAATGACAAAGACATTAAGATTAGAAAATGTACTTTGTGTTTCTATTCTAATCTCAGAATAATGGCATTTATTTTTTATGGCTGAAATAAATCTTTAGAGTCATATAATATGAAAGGAATTAAAATGCTTGTGTCTTTCCTTCTAAAATCAATAGATTTCAGTTTTTAGTATACTAATATAACATGTTGTTGTTTTATTCTTCAGGATAGGAAGAAAAAACAAAAATTACATTATTAAGTGATGAGTAATTGCAAAAAGGACATTTTTGTGTATCTTAAATGCAATAAATGGATTACCTTTTAAAATATAAATCATGAACTAGAATTTTTAAAAAATGTTGATGTGGGTGGGAAAATACAATGAATAGGACAGAATGATATTGTAGCATAAGTAAATATAAAATTTATAAGGTCAAAATTATAAGGTATGGATTTAATATGTATTCTAATGGATAATTCCTCAACAAAATTAAGGAAAACACTTAAATATGTAAAAATTAACAGGCCCATCTTACTTATAAGTCCACAGAATCCAACCATCACCTTTTAGTTTGTGAGTCAGAATATTTTTCAAATCACAGATCAGGGATCTCCATGAGTGTGTTTAATTTTATTAATCATCCAGAGAAAACAGTTTGGAACAAAGGTATTTAATAAAATAGTATGGCAATATGATAGTAATAAAGTATCCTCCCAATAAACCTGGAGCTCATCTCCTCCCAAATGCATCTACTCTCTGGATGTCCATCAGTTGGGAAATGGCTTAATATGTTATGGTACATGACTTTAATGGAATATTCTTGTTGTGTAAAAAATGATGAGCAGGCTGATTTCAGAAAAGCTTGGAAAGATGTAAGTGAACTGATGCTGAGGGAAATGAGCAGAACCAAGAGAACACTGTCCACAGTAAGTTTAGGTGTTGATCAACTGAATAGACTTGGCTCTTCTCAATAAAGTGGTGATTTAAGGCAATTGCAATAGATTTAGGGTGGAAAATGCCATTCTTATCCAGAGAGGGAATTGTGGATTCTGAATGTAGTTTGAATCTTAGCATTATCAGCTTTTTTTTTTTTTGTTTCTTTCTTTCTCATGTTTTTTCCCTTTTGATCTGATTTTTCTTGTATAACATGACAGATATGAAAATATATTTTAAAGAATTTTACATATTTAACCTCTATCAGATTGCTTGCTGTCTTGGGGAGGGGGGAGGTAAGAAAAGGTGGGAGAAAAATCTGTAACACAAAGTCTTACAAAAGTGAATGTTGAAAACTATCTTTACAATGTATTTGGAAAATAAAATACTATTGAAAATACAATTTTTTTTAAAAGTTGAAACACAAAAAAGAATAAAAAAATTTACCTATTTCCTCAGTGGGAAGACTAGGCATGCAGAGTAATCATTTATGGAACATACATACATGGGGAACATGTATAACCGGGGCACTCACATGGAAGGAAAAGGAGGGTAAATATACATGGCCAAGACCCATGTGTTGAGAGACAACTAATACTTCTATGATTTCAGAGACATTTTTAACTCTATCAACTAAATCTATATGGGCAAAACAAGTTATTATATGGATGTATCAAAAGATATTAATTTTTAATAATATTTAATAATTATAATAAATAATAATACAAATAATAATAAATAAAATAATAATTAATTCGTTGATTATATCCACCTAGTAATTTACCCAATAATCTACCCCTCCTACTGAAACAGTAATCAGGAGGGAGTTCTGATGCTCCTATTCTGATTCCCTGTCCTAGACAATTTGAGTTTCTTGCTTGTGGGAGTAGGGGGTGGTTCTGAAGGAGGCACTATGTACAGGTAATAGACTGCCCTGTACCCAGTCTCTCTTTTCACATCACTCTCCTTGTTGGATTGGACCTGATTGTTTCAAGTACTCTCATTCCAAATATTTCTGCTGCTTTCTCCCTCATCTTACAGCAGCACACTTAAAGTACTCTCATGGCAGTTGATGTCCCTGGCTCTATGCTGCTAAATTCAGAGCACCCAGGCTAACTCTTGAGAGGCACTGCAACATAAACCAGGCCTGAACTGCCTTCCTGGTAATCTAAAATATCCTATCAGAGTTTTAAATTCACTTGCTGCTCACATATTGGCAGGAGAAGGGGAGGGACAGTCAATGAATCTTTCCCTGTCAGCCCTTGTGCTATTCTAGTAACTAGGAGTCTATGATCTATTGAGGGAAGACAACACAACACACACACATATGCGCACGCGTGCGCACACACACCACCACCACCACCACCAACAAAAAAACCCTGGAAGGGGGAGGTTCCACCAGGTTCTGGGTCATCATGTTTCTTGGAGTTCAAACTGATTAGAATTATACATGAAAGTAGAAAGTTAATTGGAGGGAACATGTAAAGCCCCTGATTAAGGAAAGTTTTGGGAAGTTTTTTAATTGAGGGGAGAGCAGGCTGAGAGAATTGGAAAGGTCTTGAGTGTCCAAAGTTGAATTAAACAGATTGATGAGGAGATGTCAACTTATTTGGGAGGGAACATTTATCATTTTTTGTGGACATCTTTGCCATTTTATGGGTGTGAATTGGAATATTAGAATTCCAATGTTAGTTTACTTTTTAAATTAGTAGTGATTTTTGTTCAGATATTTTGATTATGTACAACTTTTTACAACTTCCTTTGGGGCTTTCTTGGCAAAAATATTATAGTAGTTTACCATTTCCTTCTCTAACTCACTTTACAGATCAGGAAACTGAGGCAAGAATGGTTAAATGATTTGCCCAGATTTGTATATATTGTACAAATACATGCTCTCTTGGATTATCAGAAAGCTGGCTGCTTCTTTCCCCTCAACAATATGCCCTTTTTATGGGTGGTACACTGCTTCTCATCTCAAAATTGAATAAAAGTACAAAGTTCTCATCTGAATTAGAGTTAAGTATACTTCCTATATATTTTCATAGACATAAAAGTACATTAATTCTGAGATTCTGTGTGAACTTTTCTAGTATAAGAGACAATCAACATGTTGAAACACTAGAAAAAATTTCTATCCCTTAAATTCATGTTTTAAATTTTCAAATTAAAAACAAGCAACTTTTCATATAGTGAAATATTTTAGTTATGACAAAATTGTTACCTCTACAAATGATTTATAGATTTAAAAAAATTATTATTAAAATCACATAGTAAACAGAAAATTCTAGTCACAATTCCAGGATGGAGTGTGGTATATTTACAGTCAAAATAGATTAGGTAACAGAGTTTCTTCTTTCAACTTGGGATATAAATACTCTGTGTCTACTACTTGTGTTTTGGCTTCTTCTCAGCAATGTGAAAACTTCATCCATTGCATTTCACACTCACAGATGAGGATTACTTTAAAATCCATTCTAACTTTTACATTATGCCGTTAATTAAGAGTGACAATTCTAAGTGACGTATCTGTTTAAAGGCAAAAATCATTATTAAAAATGATAATGCTACCTTTTCTACATTAATCTGAATCCAGGATGTTTTATTGGAGATGATACATGAGTTAGACTTCCCATTTATGTCTCCTCCCTTACAAAGAATGAGTTCTAACTAAGGACATTGAAGTCTTGATAGTATATATCCCAGCAAAGCAGTATGACTTATCTAAGAAAAGAAAGGGTGGAGACTAGAAATAAACAGAAAGGGAGAAAGTAAGTGGGAAGAAGAATCTCAGCACGCTTACATTGTATTTAGTGGTATCATAGTATCCCCATTCCCTTACTGCTCCCATCATTATCTCACAATATCTACTAGAGAACAGAGTATAAAGTCGTGAGGAAAGATTTTATGGCAGTGCTGGTGTAGAGGTGTGAATCCTGGAGCCTTAGCACTGAAAACATGATTGGGATTCTGGCAAGCTTAGAGTAATTCTCTAGTGAATAAAACTACTAATGGGTAATAAGCAAGTATGGGCAATTAGGTGGAGCAGTAGATAGAGCTCCAGACCTGGAGTCAAGACTATCAGTGTAACCTTAGGCAAATCACTTACACTGTTTGGCTCAGTTTCCTCATCAAATGAGCTGGAAAAGGAAATGGCAAACCACTCCAGTATCTCTGCAAAACAAAACAAAACTCCCACTCCAGTATCTTTGCAAAAAACAAAACAAAACAAAACTCCATGGACAAGGATTCTTTTTGTACAGCAAAATAACTGTATGGACATGTATACATATATTTTATTTAACTTATACTTTAACATATTTTACATGTATTGGTCAACCTGACATCTGGGGGAAGGGGTGGAGGGAAGGAGGGGAAAAATTGGAACAAAAGGTTTTGCAATTATCAATGCTGAAAAATTACCCATTATCTTGTAACTAAAAAGACATATATATATATATAAACTCCATGGACAAGCTTGGACATTCATTTCACATTGTGGGCCTCCTGATCTATAAAGCAAGGGATTAATTAACATCTAAGATGTCTTTAAAAATTTTTTTTTATAACTTGAAATAATGATAACAAATTAGATGTAAGATTATGACAGAAACAGGGATGGTAATAATACTAATAACTCACACATCTATTTTTCTATCATCCATCTATCTGTCTGTCTGTCTATAACGTCCTCAAGGTTTACAGGGCATTTTCCTCTAAAAACCCTGTGGAGGCAGCTCTATATGGTAGAGAAAGCACTGGATTGGCAATCAGGAAGAAGTGACTTGCCATGCATACAAAGCTACTAGGTATCTCAGAGTAGATTTGAACTCAGATTTTGATTCTAAACCCAGAATTTTATCCACTGCACCACTTACCTAGCTGCAACATAGGGTTGTTGAGAAGATCATTTGACACAATGTATATGAAGGACTTTGCAAACCTTAAAGTGCTACATAAATGTGAGTTATTATTATTAGGTGGGTGCTACAAGTACTATTATTATAATTCTCATTTTACAGAAGAGGAAAATTACATGGAAGTTAATAACCTGACATTGATCATATAGCTAGTAACTGTCAGAGCAAGTATATATGTTATAGATGATGTGTTTTAGTCTAGATAGATAAAACAGAGTTTTTAGATTTATTTTTAGTCTTCCTAAAAGGAGAAAAAGTGAATTCCTTCTGGTCAGCAAAATGAAAAAAAAAAAATCTTACAACATAAACCTCTCACTACCTTATTGTTTTTTCTTTTTCTTCTGTTTTCTCCATTTCTTCCTCATACTTTTCATCCTTCTCTTTCTCTTCCTCCTTCTCTTTCCCCTTCACTTTTCCTCCTCCTCCTCCTTCTTCTCTTTCTTATTCTTGTTCTTCTCCTTCTCCTCTTCCTCCTCCTTCTTTTCTTCCTCCTTCTCTTTTTCCTTCTCTTCATCTTTTTCCATCCTTGCCAAGAAAACTTCAAATGGAGTTATGAAGAGTCAAACATAACTAAAAAACAACAAAAAAGTATTATTATTATTAGATGGAGCTAGATTCTCTTAGGACAATGCAATTTCTTTTCTTTATTATTATCATTATCATTGTTATCATTGTTATTATTATTATTATAGCTGTTAATTAACAAAACATATGCATGAGTAATTTTCCAACATTGACCTTTGCAAAAACTTCTGTTCCAATTTGTCCCCTCCTTCCCTCCACCACCTCTCCTAGATGGCCGGTAGTGCTATACATATTAAATATGTTAAAGTATATGTTAAATACAATATATGTATACATATTTATATAATTGTCTTGCTACACAAGAAAAATTGGATTTAGAAAGAAGGTAAAAATAACCTGGGAAGAAAAACAAAAATATAAGCAAACAATAATAGAAAGAATAGAAATGTTATGCTGTGGTCCACACTCATTTCCCAGTGTTCTTTCGCTAGGTGTAGCGGGTTCTGTTCTTGCTGATCAATTGGAGCTGATTTAGATTCTCTCATTGTTGAAGAGAGCCACTTTAATCAGAATTGATCCTCATATAGTATTGTTGTTAAAGTTTATAATGATCTCCTGGTTTTGTTCATTTCGCTTAGCATCAGTTCATGTCAAATTCTCCAAGCCTCTCTGTATTCATCCTGCTGGTCATTTCTTACAGAGCAATAATATTCCATAACATTCATATACCACAATTTACTCAGCCATTCTTCAGTTGATGGGCATCCATTCAATTTCCAGTTTGTAGCCACTACAAAAAGGGTTGTCACAAACAGACAATGCAATTTCTTATAACCCAAGGAAAGAAGATGAAGATTCACACGTGGTAATAGGAAAAAGACTATTCTCTACTGATCAGGAAGAATAATGTTTGGCAGATCCCTGCTGAAGAATTGGCCCTACACAGTCATATATTGACCTGATATGACTAGAAGGACATATCCAAGGCAGGATGGAAATCTGTTAAACCTGGTGATTCTAGCTCACTTCTGATTATTTACATAACTCAGAATTATAAAGTCCTGGGTCCTTCAACTGACCCATGACCTCATCAGTGTGGCTAATTCCTCCAGTGATAGAAACCTTTTCAGCATGAATAATTTGTGTCTATATCCTTCCACAAATTCCATGAAAGATCCATGCTAGCTACTTTCTTTTAGGTTCTTTAGCATTTCATGGGTTTCAGTGCTATTCTTCTGGGTCCAGTGACAAAACACAGAACAGGATAACTAGAGTTCACCTTTTCTTTATTCTTAAAGAAAGGAAGGACTTTGATAGATGATTTGCTATTTCAATAGCCCACTAATTCATCCCCTGGCCTCTGTTTCAGTTCATACTGAATAACATTGCTAGACAATCTTTCTAAAAACCTGCTTTTTAAAAATCATTCCTGTGTTAGCTCTTCTATTTTGTGTCATTAAATAGCTTTCTATTTCCCACAGAAAAGGCCCAATACCTTAATTTGATATCCAAGTCTTAATACAAACTGACTCATACTTTTCCTATTCTCTATCTATAGCAACTCTCCATGAATTTGGATGGGGAAAAATACATCTTTATTTCAATATAATTGGCATCCTTTATAATTCTATGTATTTTATTTTATGCATTAAAAACATAATTCTGAGAAGGGTTCCATAGGAATTCATAAGACTGCTAAAGATTGATACAACAACAACAAAAAAAAGGTTAAGAACGCTAGTTTCTGAGGCAGCTAAATGGCATAGTGGATAGAATTGTAGCCCTTGAGTCAGGAAGACCTGAGTTCAAATTTGACCTTAGACATTTAACACTTTCTAGCTGTGTGACCCTGAGCAAATCACTTAATCCTAGTTGTCTTGCAAATAAAAAAGAAAGAAAAAGAAAAAAAAAAAAGAAAGAAAGAAAGAGAAGAAAAAGAACTCCAGTTTTCAGCTTAGTTTAAGAACCTGCCACACAAGAAAAAATTTCTCTCCTGCTAAGTGAAAATGAATTCGCCCTCCTCAGCTTTTCATATTGCTTTGCCAGGACATCTCCTTTGGGGTTTTCTCATTGTTTTATGATTATCTCACTTTTGATTGGAAGGACCCTGAAAGCTTCACTTGCTCTCAAGTATCTCCTTTCTCAGCAGTAAAGGTCAGCAATGCCTCTAGAGCTAATGGGCTTAGAAATTTGTTTGGAACACTGAAAGATTGATAAATAATTTGCCATGTTTTGTTAGCATGTCAGAAGCAGAACTTGAATCCAGACCTTTCAGACTCTTGACTAGTCTTCTCTTCACTATCCCAAGCTGTATTACAAATATAAATGTGATGATAATAGCTTTAATTTTATGTAAAAAAGATTATTATAGGTTATCACTTTCAGGTAACACACATTAATTAAATATATTGGAAGAATACTTTCCCAAACAATTATATGCATGTGAATATTTCTTTTTATTTTAGAGAAGCAAGAAAGTATGGTGGAAAGATTAAAAAGACCCTGAGATAAGAGACTGAAAAGTTTAGGTTCTAGACTTTGTTGTGCCATTGTTGTGGGTCATCTTGGATCCTAGTTTTCTCTTCTATAAAGTTAAGAGTTGGATTAGATGGAATTCTAAAATTCTCTGATTCTCCCCTAAGCCATCCAACATTAAATGTAAATGCTGATACAGTCACTAAGGAATATTAATATATAGCAAGAAAGACAATAATATGTGACCCCCTTCAACTTCTTCTGTCTTTCTAATCATCAGCAGGAATATGGAAGAAGAGAAATTTGGGCAGACTAAACAGAGATGATTGTTAGGATTAGGAATCACAACTGGAAGAAAGACAGGAAACATAAAGGAAATTAGGTACCTATGAATATGGGAAGAAACCAGTGAGTTGTTAGAAATAATTTCCATTCAGTTGTAAAGGGTTTTGGTTTTAGTTTTAGTTTTTTAATATCAGTAGAAAATGGGGAAGACAATATCTTTGAGAAGCATTTAGGTTTTAGTTGAATCACGTTGTAAAAGATGTACATTCTATGCAGAAACTGAATTTTCTTATTTGGTAGCAGTACTAGCTTTAGGAGGAACTCTGGTATGAAAAAAGAAACATCCATGGGAACTATAACATAATAATTAATAATTTTCCCATTATATTTTTCTCTGTTTACTAAGCTCTTAAGAGTTAAGAGTTTAGCACTCAGTAGAAAAAGGGGATCACATTACCAACACGGAACTGATTAAAGACTGAATAAAAAGCTATGAGAGCTTTTAACTTAAGTTGTTCTGAAAACTTGAGCCAAAATAAGTTGAAGTGGGTGGAACAAGCATATAACATTTAAATCTCTGGAATCTGAGTAAAAGATGAATAGTTTTGCATAGCTAGAGGTGGAAAAAAAAGTTATTTGACTTGCTTAAATTCACATATTGAGCAGGTGATTGAGATAGGATTGAAAGCCAACTCTTTCAGCTCTTTTGATTGTGTTTTTTCCATGACCTTATGTTGACATTTCCCCCTGGTTGGTTAACTTGGATAATTGGGCACTGCATGACAAGCCCCATCCTTTTGAATATGCTCATCGTTCTTCTGATGCAATCTCCATGCAGACTTTGAAGCAGATATAGACATTTTGTAAGCAAGCCCACTTAATCTAGTGAGAGGAAAGAAACAGTGCTGCTGAGGAAGGCTGACATTTGGTCTTAGTTGTTTTTTTTGGTTTTTTTTTTTTTTTGGCCTCAGCTGTGTTTTTGATTTTAAGTGAAGGAGATTGGAGGCCAGATGAGTTTCAAAAGATCAGGAAAGACCAGCTATCCAGAGGTGTGAGAGTAGAGTCTATGCCAGACTTTTTTCAGACAGCTGGCTCAGCTCTGAAGCCCTGAGAAATAACCTTCTTTTAGGACACAAGGCCAGTGGTAGCTGAGTTAAAGATTCAGTAACAAGGCAGCATTCGGATGTGATGAGACAAATGCCATGTAGAAAAATGTTGGAATCTTTACAAACTGCTAACTCATTAGAGTTGATGTTTTGGGCCAAAACCTGAAACAAGGTACTAAGTAGAATTGATACAATGCTTGTGTTTACACCTTTATTCATTGGAATTCACAAGTATGGGAGATACACAAAGTAAACTTTGTAACTTTGTGAATTACAGCAAACAGCTGTAATAAGAACCATTGGAGACAATGCAGCAACAGAAATATGACTAGACATTTGGCGAAGGAAAATGCCAATGAGGTTTGCAAAAGAATTATATGGGGGCTAAACAAAGATGCTCCTTTAGAGGAGCTCATAAGATGCTGTGCCACAGTGAGCACAAATGCTTATTATGTGATGAATATGGGAAGACAGGGTCCCTCTTGGCAAGGGACTTCTAGAGAAATTCGTTGATGTTTTCAGTGTGGAAAAGTTGGACATCTAAGAGCCCAATGTAGAAATGGAGATAGAATGAGAAGACAGGGTGAGAGAAAACCCAAAACCCCATGTCCAAAATATAACCGAGACTTTTACTGGGCCTCTGAATGGAGATTGACCCAGAGAAATGAGAGGCAGGGCCCAGCTCCAAAGTATCAATCAAAAGATAGGTGGGGCATGATGGCGGCTGAGGTTACACCCGGAGAGACTTTAGAAATTCAGGTCTCTAATGTCATCAACCAACAGAAAAACAATCATTTTTACAGTTGGGGAGAATACAGGCCTTTTAAGACAACAAGGCAATATCCAGTGTAAACAGCTCCAATGTAATTACCAGATGATGAGGAGAAATCCCAAAAGTGGTAAATAGAAGAGAATTAGATAGGTTAACTGCTTGGGGAAGAGAGTCTGCTTTATATTTCCACAGGTGGAGAAGGAATCAGATGGCTGACATTGAGACTGTCAAAAGAACTTTAAAATCTTCAGCTTTCAGTTCCTGCAAAACCAGCAACAATCATTGATTTCCTGAGATGAAACAGAAAAAGAGAAAAACTTCAAAACAAAGGAGAATTAAGAAACATCTGACACTGAAAGAGCATGGCTGACAATGAGACTGTTAAAAGGACTTTTAAAATCTTCAGGAATCATTGGATTTCCTAACACAAGATGAGACTGTTTTAGTTCTTGAAAAACTAAAGCAAGAATCACTGGATTCCTTGAGATGAAAAATTGTTGATGAAACTATTGCAGAACTTCAGAGCTTACAGGAACTATTGGATTCCTGGCACATGAACTAATGGACAATGGAATCCTTTTGGACTATTTCTAGGACTTTTGGACATGTGTAAATTCTCAGGTTGATTCATGTTATTTGTTACATTACTACTAGTCTATGTTATATTGCTATGTGCTTATGTGTTTTATGTAATTGCAAGAATCATTGGACTTCTTGAGATGAAAAATTGTTGATGAAACTATTGCAGTACTTAAATTTTCATGTTATTTGTTACATTACTACTAGCCTGTGTTATATGGCTATGTGTTTATGTAAATTATGTGTAATGCCTCCCATATTGATGCATTTATGTATACCATGTATATCTGTTTCAAAGTTCTGGCCCATATTGATGGATTTATGTGTACCTGTTTCAAATGAGCCCCTTCAGAAACCCGCTAATCTGATTTGACTTCCTATTTCCTTTGGTGTTTTCATCTCCTTTCCTGAGATGTCAGGGAAGGCGTGATCACCTTTTTTGGGGGGTTCTCACCTCCTTGAAAAGTCAAGCAGGTCATGACCACCCTATGTTCTAAAACAGAAGAAAAGGGGAGATGTTGGAATCTTTACAAACTGCTAACTAATTAGAGTTGATGTTTTGGGCCAGAACCAGAAACAAGGTACTAAGTAGAAATAATTAATACAATGCTTGTGTTTACACCTTTACTCATTGGAGTTCACAAGTATGGGAGATTCACAAAGTAAACTTTGTAACTTTGTGAATTCACACCTCCCTTGAAGCTCTTAGGGCCAGAGAGCACTTAGGAGAAAACCCATAATCCCTCTCTCTGGTATATAAGAAGAAAGCAGAGGCCCAGTGGGTAGAATTCAGCCAAATTACATGGAGAGGGGAGCATACAGTCAGAAGCCACGAGTCGGAGTTGAGCTAGAGCCAGGAGAGAATTACTTCAGAAGGCAAGAGAGACAGCTGGCGGCTGAAGGGAGCAGAAGCAAAGGACAAAGCTGCAGGAGCTCTCAGAACCAAGGAGAAGGATAGGCCTCTAAGAATCTAGCTATCTGGGCCCAAGGAAAGAGATAAGACTTGGAAGGAGAAATAAACATTTGTATTTTTACCAGCTGGCTGCATTTGGGGTGATTATTGATCTGAACTGATACTAAGGCTACCTCCAGAAAAATCTCCTCGAGAAACCTTCTCTCGCAGAGAGAACTATTATATTAAAAAGAAGAAAATCACCACAGAATAAGACTGAACTCATTCTCTTTAAAGAAAGGAATGTTAAGAGGAAAGTGTGCCCCTGAAATGTTGGGGAGAGGGAGGAGGTTTATAATCTTGTTCTGATATTTTAAAAATAGACATATTTTATTCAAAAGCTAAACTTATATATAAGCCAATTGATGTTCATTGGTAAAATGAAACTGGAGCACTAATAAAGGGCAGTTAATAGTGGGAGGATCACACACTAGAATATGGGCACAAACTGATAGCATCAGAGAAAGACATACCAACTTTCCAAAGTTATCCCTAGAACTAACTCTGCCTGGGATATATAGCTGAGCCATCTGTGACAGTGATGCCAAAGTAATGGTTACAATAACACTATTGTTTAAATCACCCCCTTCCCTCTGAAACAAAGGGCCATCTTTTTAGGACCAATACTCTTTAGGTTACCTTGTATGGTAGAGAGTCATGGAACATTGCAGCGTCCAAAGAAAGCAATGGAAAAGGACATAATGAACTGAAAGGTTTGCAATAAATTACAAGAAAGCTATTACACTAGGAGAAGTTGTTACCATTGTAGATACCTTTTGACTCCATTGTAATAAAGATGATATAACTGTGATAAAAATTTTATCACTGTGTATAATCTTTGACCCAGCTATTGAAAAGGATGTTATCACTGAGCATAATCTTTGATCCAATGTACCTTAATGGTATGTAGAAATGACCTTTTCACTCTTCATTGTTGTTGAATTTCCCATAATTTTTTTTAGAAACTTGAACACTTTTCTTTATTTTGATTATATTTCTATAATATTCTAGGAACTGGATAAGCAGTTATAATTTCCAAATCCTCCAAAGTGTATATGCTTTTTCCACTATATATTTTATTTTATTGACAAATAATCTTTTTTTTTTCCCAATTACATGTAAAGATTATTTTCAACATTCATTTTTAATAAGACTTTGCCTTGCAAATTTTTCTTCCTTCTTCCCTTTCTTGACCCTTCCCCAAGAAAATAAGCAATCTGATATAGATTATACTTATGCAATCATGAAAACATTTCCACATTAGTCATGTTGTGGAAGAAGAAACAGGACAAAAGAGAAAAGCCACAAAAAGAAAAAAAGCAAAAATAGTATTCTTTAATCTGCATTTCAGATTGTGTAATTTTTTCTTGGAACGTGGATGGCATTTTCCATCATGAATCTTTTGAAATTGTCTTGGATAATTGTATTTCTGAGAAGAGCTAAATCAATCATCTATTATACATTTTATGAGAAACCATCTATAGGTATTTACCTGGTCAGGTAATTCTTGTACAATATTTAAATGATTCCAAACTTCATTTATTTATTTTATTTTAGTACCAATACTCTTCAGATGATTTTGTATGGCTGAAAGTTAAGGAACATTGTAGTCTCAGAAGAACTGAAGTTAGAGATGACCCAAAAGTAATGGGAAGGCACACAATAGGCTGAAAAGGTTGCAACACATTACAAACAAGGATGTTATCACTGTGGATACACAGTCATACCAATACTAGGCCTCTACTCCAAAAAGATTAAAGAAAAAAGAAAAAGACCTATATGTAGAAAAATATTTATATCAGTTCCTTTTGTAGTAGCAAGGAACTAGAAATTACAAGGAGCATTCATATGCAGTAAAATAACAAGATTGTGGAATATAAATGTGAAATATTATTGAGCTGTAAAAAATGAAGGGAAGACCTAGGAAGATCTATATAAATCGATACAGAGTACAGGGAGAAGAACCAGGAAAACAACTTACATAACAAAAACATTATAAAGGAAAAACAACTTTGAAAGATTTGAGATATCTGATTAATGCAATGGCCGATCATAATTCAAGAAAACTGATGATAAAACTTGCTACCCATCTCTTGACAAAGATATATTAGATTCAATAAATAGAATAAAATATACATTTTTTTGCATACCCAAGTGGGAATTTGATTTGCATGACTATATTATTACTTATTACAAGAGGTTTATTTTATTTTTTTCATATGGAATGAGAGTGTGTGGAGGAGATGGTGGGTGGATGGGGTAGCACCAAGAAAAAAGAGAGGAAGATAAAAAGATCCTTAAAAGTTCTTCCTTTTTTTTAAGTGAAGAGAATAGAATAAAAAGGAGGCCAGAAAGAATATGAGACAAACAGGACAACTTTAAAAGTAACAGGATTCTCATAACTGGAAACTAAGGAAGCAGGATGTAGTGTCCATCATTTGGGGAATGGCTAAACTGATTGTGGCATATGAATGTAATGAATTACTACTTTGCTATAAGAAATGACGAAGAATATGGTTTCAAAGAAATCTGAAAAGACCAGTGAACCAATGCAGGGTGAAGTGAGCAGAATGAGGAGAACAATTAAAATTTAAAAAATAAAGTGACAGGTTGATCTTTCTACATACTTTTGTTTTAAGGCAAACTATTACATAATAGAGATCAGCATGTTCATTTATAATACTTTCCCCCTTGTTTTATTCTATTTATGCAAATGTTCATTCAATCTCTTGTTTGGAATTCAAATAAAATTTAATAACAAATAAAAGATCTTTTTAGAGAATTCTTATAACTTAAAAAATGAGTTAGGAATGTCAAGAGAAGCTGAGTGGTAAGTCATGAGTAAAAGTCATATAGTTGGGGTAGATATGGATTAGTTATGTTGTTGTTAGAGGAAGGTTTCAAATTGAGGAGGTAAAAGTTCGTAAAAGCACTGCCTGATCCTATTTGATAGAAAATGAAGTGTTTTTTTTTCTCCTTCTCTCTCTTGAGACAATATAAATAATCAGACATTTGTAGAAATGTGAAAGTGTGGACAATGATCTCACCTGAAGAGTTAAGAGCCATGTTGAAGCTAAATCTGTTTAAAAGAGAAGGGTAAGTAGCAATGAGATACCCGAAACTCTTTCTTTTCCTTGAGCTCTGGAGAAATATGTATAGGGAAACAATGTATAGCTAGTCTTGCTCTAACAAAGCTCAAAGTTCAAAGTTCAAAGAATATTAAGAGAGTGAAAGGAAAGAAGGAAAAGAATCGTGACTTCCAATTTAATAATAATAGCTATGAAGGCTATGTTGTAACTGCAGAAATTCATTCCATATTTAAATATTTAGCATTTTCAGTAGTCTGTGAATACAAGAAAATTTATTGCATTAAGGTTGAATTTAGATCTTTGACATGTGGCTGATATTTTTATAGTATGAGAAATATCAAGCTGACATTATACTGTCTCTGTGATGATTACTTCCAAATGTCAGAGTGCAGTAACTTATTCATGGGGACTTCAATGTCTTGTGATAGTGTCAATTTAAAAGACATTTACATCGACTTCTTTTTTAAAATTTAAACATGTAAAATGGAATATGCAAAACAGGTTAGGAAATCCAGGGAGAAAGAATGAAGGAGAAACCTATTGACAAGAAAAATTTTAATAATAGATTGAAGCACTCTTAAGACTAATTTCCCTGGCTACCTTGCTGACAGCAAGCTTAAGGAACTGCCTCGTAAAATTTTTGACAGTTGTAGTCCCGCTGTTTTTTCTATAATTTCACTCATTCATGACTGAGGCCCCTAACATATCACTTTAACAGAAAGAAGCTGAGCTATTTTCAAAAAGGTGAGGATCATTTGATTGGTTTTTGAAAAGTTAATAAATGATCACTCTTTCAGAATTCACCTCTTCTTGAGAAAGTCAACAGTAGCATGAGGCTGCAATTGAGAAATTCAATGCTAACATTTTAAACAGAGAAGATATCAGTAGTTAGATTAGAAAGAGAAAAGACATTTCTTGCTCATTTTCCTCAAACTATTTTAACAGCTAATTGTGAGCCTTTTGAACTGTGACTCCTTGGGAACTAACTCAAAGAAGATACTTTATAAATTGGCAAAGTCATAGATATTATTAGTTTAAATAAATCGTTGTCTTTTCAATTACACATGGAGTAGGCTTCCTAATTGCTTAGGGTCACTACAATCCCATGGCTTTCTCTGAAAAAGCATTTCCTCTCCAGTCCATTTTAGTGAACTTCCTTTCTGATCCTTGAAGCTGTGATAACCCCTCTCTCTTTCTCTCTCTCTCTCTGTCTCTTGGACCTCTTCTCTTCTTGATAGTGCTAACAGTTCTTTGTAGGGCTAACTATTGGGACTACTAATGTTATATACCATTATTAATAATAAGAAATAATAAGAATATAATAGAATGGCTAATTTATTTTAGAGCTGTTAAGTTCAGTGGAATAAAAATAGCTTGCATTTCTATCCCACTTTAAAATTTGTAAAGCCTTTTGCAAATCTTTTATTTTACAAATAATTACAAAAATACCTCAATTCCTTTCTTCAAGGAGCTATAGTCTAATGTATGAGACAATTGTACATAAGTAACTATATATAGGATATAAACATTAGATAGAAAGCAATCTTAAGAGGGGAAGCACTAGTAGCTGAGAAAGATGTCCATATGAACCACATTATGTGACAGTCCTGAGCACATGAATCACAAACTCCATTTCTGGGAAGAATTAGTTTTTCTTTTTTTAAATCTCTGTTGATAAAAACAAAGCGATGTATCAGAACTTTTATAACAGGAATTTAAGTTTTTATATTAATGATTTTATTGATATTTTTGTTATAATATTCTTCTTTTTCTCATCTTCACCCACTTTGTTTTTCTGTTGTGAATTGCTGTGCAGATCTCTTTTGAATAGCTGTGGATCCCATTGAGGAGATCACAATATTCTAGGTCTTGAGAAAATTAACACAGTGATATCTACAAGGAGAGCATTTGGAGAACCTTCCCAGTGAAATGGAAAATTTTCCATTTGTACAGGACCTTCTCCATGAAACAGGTGAATTATGTTAGGCCTTGCTTTTTTTTTTTTTTTTTTTTTTTTTTTCTTTAAACCTCAATTTATGTTGATTCTTGGTGGATCACTTAACAAAATAATCTCTATGGTTACCATATCTTGTATGATAAGATATACGTAGGAGACATTCTGTTTAAAGAGAGACTTTAAGACTATTTTGTTCTAAGAGCTGTATACTTTTTTTGTAATTAAGAATTAGTAGATATAGAGGGAACATATATTTTCTATGCTTCTTAATTTAATTTAATTGTGAAGATGTAGTCTGTAAAACCCTACCAGTTTCCTTCTATTTTCTTCAGTGATACCCCCAACATATGCATTGATCATTTTCATAAAGGCTTTATAGAAATGAGAGAAAGTATGCACATGGCTTTCATTCACTTTTTTGTTGTTATTTAAAGCTTAATTTATACCTGTTCTCCCTCCCTCCCCCCACTTTCTCTCTGTCTCTATCTCTGTCTCTGTCTGTCTCTCTCTCTGTTTCTCTCTTTCTTTTCCTTGCTCTCTTTCTCTCTTCTTCTCACTCTCTCTTTCTCTGTCTCTCTCTTTTTGTTTTTGGAAAAGCATGACATGACAGTGGAAAGAACATTGCATCTAGAGTCAGGGACTTCTAATTTTAAATCTAGTCTCTGTCACCTATTATCCATATTACTTATTACCAAATCATGTAATCTCTCTGTTCCTCAGGTCCTTATTTGTTAAATGAAGTAATTGGAAATAGAGCCTTTCTGGTTCTAAATGAAAGTTCTAAACATCAGGAAAAACTCCAAATATTCAATTCATTTTTCTTTAAGCTATTTGTTTCTTCCATACTGTGTGATCTTTTCCCAAAAGAAAAATATATATTCGTTATAGTTTGAGTATATTTACCACCAGAAATAGAAAGATACTAAACCAATATTGATACTCACTCAAATGGCTGCTTGGTCTTGGGCCAGGCAGAGAACACCTCCTTGACAGCTGTTTTGCTTTGAGGTAGTGTGGGCTAAGTTTAAACCTACCATGTCTTCAACATCTGGAATCCAGAAACCCTCAGTACAGTGAAAGGATCAGGAAGAAAAGAGAATGGTCTAACTGACATTCTCTTTCTTCCCTTCTCATTTATCTTGGATACCCACTAGCTCCTATTATGAACAAATAGGTGGCTGGAGATAGTGGTGCAGTGAATAAAGTGGATAAAGTGATGTTCGGATCAGGAAGACCCAAGTTTAAATTCTGCATCAGACTGAGTGGTCTGGGTGAGCATGTAACCTTTGTCTGCTTCACTTTCTTCATTTGCTCTTTACTCTTCGATTTCAAAGAAAACTATTAACATCATAAGGTGATGTCTTAACTTGCTCCTTAATTGGTTTTAAATGAGACAGAGTTGAGCAAAGTTGTCAGCTGCACTCTCTCTTCCTGAGTCATCCAAGTCCAATGTAGCACAAAAGTCAAGACTACTGACTATAGCCCAGGATGCATATAGGCCTCAAACCTGTCAGTGAGTTGGGGGCTGAGTACTCCAAGAATGTGGACTTTTCCCTGTAGAAAACAATTTACTGCAACAGCCATGAAGGCAGCTGAAGCAGACACTGTGGAGCTCTTGGAGCTTCCTCACCAGGAAAATATAGATGGGAACACCTTTCTGCCATGATTTTTGTCAGGTAGAAAAAGATAATATTTGTTAAAAACTTAAAGTGTTATATCAATACTAGTTATTATTATTATTATTATTATTATTAAAGTATGGTTAAAAGAAATATGCTGGAATCTATTATGAGAGAATCTGCTGGTTATCTTCCAAGGTGACCCTTTCCCATAGTGTGACAGTACAGTGTAACTGGCTTCTAATGGAAGATTCCTCTTCTCCATAGATTTAGAACTGCTTTAGTGGTCCTTAGAGAGCAGACTGAGATATCTTTTTCAGGCTTCATCCTGAATTTGGCAATTCACAGCAATAGAATGATAATTAGAGGTAGCCAAGTAGCTCACTGGGCCTAAATTAAAATCTATCTTCAGATAATTATTAGCTGTTCAATGTTGGACAAGTCCTTTAATTTGTCAGCTTCAGTTTCCTCAAATATAAAATGGAAGTTTCACATATTTTGATGTTACATATAGAAAGGCAAAAGATGTATTGGCAAGTGAACTGTCCTTGCAGTCAAGAAGATCTTTTATCAGATTCTGTCTCTGATACTTGCTCTTGCAAAGCTTGTTAACCTCTTTGATCCTCAGTTCCCTTATTTATAAAATGAGATAATAATACTATCTACCTTAAGAGTTTATTGTGAGAGTGAACTTTAATGTTCTTAAAGATTAGCTATTATTACTAAACATTTCCTTTTAAGCTCCCTTGCAATTTCCTCCCACTTATATTGAGAAATAAGGTCATGGAATTTTAAGAAATCTCCTTTTGTTGCTGCTGAGAAGTTACCTATTGCACACCTCATATTAAAAGTTATTTGTTGCTTCACACCCTAGAATCTGAAGGATTGGAGGCAGTTTCAGCTTTTTCTTCTCTATAAAGCTTGGTGCACAGCAGTGTCTTTAATTAAGCAAGTTCAGGATAGCTCTGAACTCCAGTTTCTCTATCTTAAAAGCAAGGGAGTTGGATTAGATAACAATAAAGCTTCTCCTAGCTGCAGAATTCTATGATCTACTTCATGATTTCTAATTGGTAGAGCCAGACTAGCAACAAATGTGGTACTCATGACAGGAAAAGTATCCCTTTCTTCTGGGAGGTTAGTTCCATTAGCCAAAATCAAGAGAATTGTAGTGAAAAAAAATCTTAAATTTGGAGTTAGGTAATAAACATTTTAGTAAGCCTCTATTGTGTACTTAATAAGTGTTGGGGATATAAAAAAAGACAAAAACAGTTCCTGTTCTTAAGGAGTTATATGCAAAGAACTACATACAGACAAGCTTATTTACAGGGTGAATTGGAAATAATCAACACATTGGTTTCTAGGCTCTGACATTTACCACTTGCACAAATGGGTATCATATCTCCTGATCTGTTTCCTACTCAGAAAAGCAAGGGGAATTCCTGAGGCTTTATTAGTTTCTTTCTAGGCTCGACCTATAATTTCATCTGTGTGTAAGTATCCCGCAGATCAGGAGTTCAGGAATGTATCACGGAAGAGAAAGGAGCCAGAGACATTTGGCAAACTGATTTGTCCTGGGTCCCACAGCCAAAATGTCCACAGCATCTCTACATGTCGCTAGAAGTTTGATAGGAGATTTGGCTCCCTCAATAATGTAGTGGTGCGGCAGATAGAGTCAGGAACACTCATATTCCTGAGTTCAAATCTAGCCTCAGATACTTACTCCTTGTATAACCCTGTTTGGCTCAGTTTTCTCATCTGTAAAATGGGCTAAATCTAGCCTCAGATACTTACTCGTTGTATAACCCTGTTTGGCTCAGTTTTCTCATCTGTAAAATGGACTGAAGGAAGAAATGGCAAATCGCTTTAGTATTTTTGCCAAGAAAACCTCAAATAGGGGCAGAGAGAGTTGACTATGATGAAAGCATTTATATGGTCCTCACAATAACCCGTTCAAGGTATGTGCTGTTGTTCCTGCCTCCCTCACCTTCATTGTAGAATTACGGAAACCGAGACAGTTAATTGGCTTGCCCAGGGCCAGTGTCAGAGGCTGAATTTGAATTTAGGTCTAGTGCTCAGTGGCGCCCCCCATAGGTAAACGCAGAACTAGGTACTCCGGGAGGCCAGGGGAGCCCCAGGCTCCTCAGCAGAGATAAGAAGCAGAGAAACTGCTCTCAGAGCTCGCTCGGGATACCATGGCACGTGGGCTATATGGTCCAGGGAAGAGAGGGAGAGGCTAGCGCGCCCTCTGGCGGCCGCGCAGGCGCCGTGCAGAACGGCGCGCGCAAGGCGAAGGGCGGAAGGGGCGGGCCGTCTTGCCGGCCGGCGCCGCCGACATGAGCGAACTGGTCCGAGAAGAGCTCGCGGCTCTAGCGGCTATTTTCTGTGGGCCGGACGAATGGGAGGTGGTGAGCTGCTCAGGTGACCGACACCCCCCTCGCCTCCGCGCCGGCGGGAGCCCGGCCCCACTCGTTAGCGTTTCCCCCCGCGCTGTGCCGCGAGCGACCCTAGAAATCCACTTGTCTGCGGCAGGAAGAGGAGGCCCGAGGGACGTGGTCCCCGAGCCTCCGGGATGGGGAGAGATGACCGAATCTTAATCACTGCTGTGGGACATTTTCTTGGAGCAAGTGAATGTCCTGTAGAGTGAGCGCAGGGCCTAGGGTTAGGTTGCTTTACTTCGGATGCCTTGGTGGAGATGATGGGGGCGTTCTTTACCCATCCAAGTCCCTCCCCTTTCCTCCTCTCTGTGGAGTTCGGGGACTTGGAGGGGAAAGAAAGCACCTTTACTTTAACTAATCTGTGCAATTCATTTACAAATTATAACTCGCTTACTGTTATAATTACATTTGCATTGTGTTCTGAGCAAAAAACAAAAAACAAAAAAAAACGCTTTTGGCGCCGGCTGTCCCGGGGGGTTTTGACTTTGATGTTACTCAGATTCAAGCTGTGGGAGCGAGGCACCTGACCATCCTGACCTCATCTGAAAAATGGCGACAATAACATCTGTAGGGTCCACCTTAGAAAGGGCTGGCCTTGGAGTTCCAAGAACTAGCAGCTGTGGGATCCCGGTTCCAAAGCTGTAACTTACAGAAAAGCTTCCTTCATCCGGGGACTGCATTGGTACCCAGGGAGTCAATTAGACAAAGTTACAAGTTGGCATCCTTCTCTCACAAACTCTTACCTCACGGGGTTATTAGGAAAATCAAATAAGATAATTATATGCAAAATGCTTTGTAAATCTTAAAGAAATATAAACGCCACCTATTAATATTTGGAATGGGAACTGAAGGGTGTTTGAGTTAGGGCATTTGTCTATTTGTATATGTGTGGGATTCCTATATTCGGGTGGCCTTGTTTATATATTCTTCTAGGAAACATGATAGGAGTTGTGTCATCAAAATAGGGGTACTTCACCATCCTGCCACTATTACTATTTATTCTCTTCACTTGTTTACCTTTTATGTCCAATACTGGTTGCTTATTCACAAATTCTCATTTGAGCATAAGCATAAGACTGCCATGAAAATAGTTGCAGTTTATTTGTTGTCATCTCCTGGGGAGGATTAAAAGGTAGGGAGATTATAAATCCTCTAAAAAGAAAAAAAGAAAAAGGAAAAAATCCTCCAAGCTAAGTCAGCATATGCTCTGGTTCTTTATGATTTCAGTGTGAAGATGAGTACTGGGAAGAATGTTGAAAAATATCTTGAAAAATATGGCCCAAAGGTGCCACATATGTAAGCCTCTCAGAACTTCATGTCTATATATTATGAATATTTTCTTCTAGAAGCTCATTGGAAAGACATTGGACATGGTGAGCACTGAATAACATTTAAAAAAATGAAATTGACTACATCTAAACTAGTAATCATGTAAAATTGTGAAAAGAAACAACTGATTTTGAATAATCATACCATTGACTAGTTGAAGGATTACAATTGGCATAAAATTAGAAGAGAAGCTTCAGATGAGAAGGCAGCATTTATGGGTGCAATAGCTTCAATCTGACCTGTTTATATAAAATGAGCTGCAATTTGGGAAATAGAAAAAAAATAAAGATACTGATTTCCATTTATCACTTTTTCTTGCAAAAGCATATCATATAAAAGCAGTGACTTCAATGAGGCTCAAATTGCATCATTCAAGATGGATTTATTACTAAATTTTAAGCACTCTGAAAGGAAAAACTAATATAATTCTTGCCCATAAGCACCACGTTTTATTGAGGGAGACATATACAAACATTTAAAATGTATAATTAATGGGGAAGGAGATGATTCAGAAGTTAGAGGAGTAGTTTGGAGGAAAAGAGGTATTTTTAAAGGTGAGGTGGAAGTACATTTCAGTAATGGGTGACGTAGGGAAACCAGTTTGGATTAGAAAGAAAATAAGTGATATCAAGTTTAGTGAAGTAGTCTAAATTTTAAATGCTTTGAAAGCCCAGAGGCAAGAAACTGTTAAAGAGTTTTTACATCATAGGTATCACACCCTTGTGTGAGTGGGGCAGGAAAAAGTGATGATACTATGGAGAGAATGAAACTCAAGACTACTCTTCTCTGAATGAATATATCTTATTCAAAAGAAGCAAGGTAGATGAATGGAGGTATGATAGGAAGCAGTATACAATTACAGGATGGAAAATATTTGGTGAAAGTCAATTAAAAAGCTTACAATGCCATAGGAGTAAATTATAGGCCACCAGATCAGAAAGAAGAAAGATGAGTTTGGTAAACATCACAAACACAGAGTTATGATATACAAGTGATGTAGGACTTAATTTTTCTGGCATCTGTTAAAGCTCTTTCAGTCAGAAGCAGAACACCTAATAACTTATTGACTGGCTTTATCAATACTTTTGCTTTCAATAGGTAGAGAAGACCAAGAAGGTGAAATTCTTTTCTAGATTTGATTCTCACTAGCAAGGAGGAATTAATTGCTGAGGGGGAAATAATGGGAAGCTTGAGGAGAAGGGATCATTCTTTTTTTACAGTTTGTTATGGAGGAAAGAAAATCTAGTTATAAATTAACATGAATCCTACATTTTAAGAAAATAAGTTTTCAAAGAGTTCAGAGGAAAGATAGGCAGGATCCTCTAAAGTAAAATATTTCATGGAAGTCACCCCAGGAATGATAGGAGAGACTCAAGAATGAAATTCTGAAGATATAAAAGGAAACAGTTGTAATGAAAAGAAATGAGATATGTCTGAAGAGACCTATGTACATACACATACACATATTTTTCAAAAGGTGAACAGAAGAGGGAAACAAGACTGAGTATGGCAGGTGAATATAGGAGTGTGGCATGATCAGGAATGTCAGTTTATTTCAAGCATCCTAAAGCTCAAAGTGAACAGAAGGTAATGATAGAAGCAAAGGATGATAAAGTAATTTTTAAAAATTATATTGAGAGAAGAAAATGGATTAGAGGGAAAAATAGTCAGTAGACTTGGAATATATAACTGTCAACAGATATAGATACTCAATGGAAATGACAAAAATGACCTACAAGGAGTTGATACCTAAGACATATGGTTTTTGGGGAAAAGATGGAGAGATGAATTAGAAAAATCAGATGGATTTAGACTGTATGACCAAGCTCAAAAGAATAAATAAATAATTTGGTCTTAATATAATGGAAGGTTGCTACTCTGGAGACTTGTGCTTGACCTTGTGATATTTAATATTTTTATCAGTGACTTGGATAAAGGCATAGATGGCATATGCATCAATTTTGCAGATGACACAAAGCTAAGGGAGAGCTAATCCAGTGGCTGAGATAAGGTCCAAAAAGATCATGATAGGCTACAGAAAGGGTTCTTAATCTGAGGTCTATGAGTTCTTTTAAAAATAGTTTGGTAACTATTTCATTGTAATTGGTTTCTATTTTAATCCTATTTTAAAAATAATGTATTTGAAAACATTGTGAGGAACAGCCCATAGGTTTCACCAGATTTCCTTACATTAGAAATATATATATATGGTTATGTATGTATATGTATGTATACATATACATTTATATACATACATATGTACATCCTGGGTATGGAGATGATTAAACCCATAGGACTTGATGAGTATGTAGAGAGAAAAGAAAAGATAGCCCAGAACAGAGATTTCATAATTAGGAGCTGGGATGTGAATTATAGATGTGTCAGTAAAGGAGAATGAGATACAGTGGTCAGACAAGTATGAAGAAAACCAAGTCAGTAAATACTTGATCTTCTTTTCCAGGGAAGAAAAATCACAGCTTAGGGTAACACTGTTGTAGAATATAAATTCACTTGTAAAACATGGAGGAAAATAGCAGAATGTTGTTAAGTAGCATTGCTTTTTAAAACAATGAAAACCAGTGGATTAGAAGTCTACGGAAAGCTTGGCTAAAATAATTTTCTAGTCATGTATTTGAGTAGTCCACTGATAACCCATATTACTAAGACAACCTTCCTGCTCACCCCAAACTATAAGGCAATCAACTTTCTATTTCTGTAGTTTTATGTTACTTTCATTTTGCTTAACGCAAAGCAGGCATGTGACATGGGAGTACGAGTATGCTTGCTCATGTGCAGGGACACATGCGTGTGCACGCGCGCATACCCACACACACACACACACACACACACACACCAATCTCCTGAACCAAATGCTGTCTCTTCATTGGTGTCTTCATATTGTGTCTTTTTTACTTCTTCATGGGCTTCTAAAATATTAGTGGTAGTTCTATTGTCATAAATGATTAACTTAAATTCAGACATTTCCATTTCATATATATTTGTTTTATTTCAGTTTCATCTGTAAATATACTTGGGATTATCTGGTTCAATTGGCTTTCATTCCTAGCTTTTCTAAGTATGCTCATTTTCCTCTCTGATTGTTGCTCAGTAGTTTGCATAGAGATAATTATTGTAATCATTTATTAAACTCCTTCAAAATGTGTTTTAAAAAATTTTTCCCCATTTACATGTAAAAGCTTTTTAAAAAATTTTACATTGTACATTCATCTTTTACATATTTCCATATGAATTGTGTTGGGAGAGAAAAAATCAGAACTAAAGTGAAAGACCATGAGAGGGGAAAAATGGTGAAAATAGTTTATCTTGATCTACATTCAGTCTTCATAGTTCTCTCTGAATGCAGATGGCATTTTCCAGCCAAAGTTTATTGGGATTGCCCCGGATCACTGAATTGCTGAGACGAACCAAGTCTATCATAATTGATCATTGCACAATCTTGCTGTTGCTGTGTAGTTTTCCTGGTTCTGCTTGCTTTACTCAGCATCAATTAATGTAAATAGTTCCATGCTTTTCTAAAATTAGCCTATTCATCATTTTTTATAGAACAATAATGTTCCATTATGTTCATATACCATAACTTATTCAGCCATTCCCCAACTGATGGGCTATTCATTTTCCAATTTATCATCACAAAAAAAGCTGCTACAAATATTTTTGTTCATGTTGGTCCATTTCCTACTTTTATCTTTGGGATACAGATAAGCAGTGCCACTGCTAGATCAAAGGATATGCACACTTTTATAGCTGTTTGGACCTATTTCAAATTGCTCTCCAGGAGAGGTGTGTACCTCAGAGTTGTTCTAATTTGCATTTCTCTAATCAATAGTGATTTAGAGCATTTTTAAAATAAGATTATATATGGTTTTAATTTCTTCATTTGAAAATTATCTGTATCCTTTGACCATTTATCAATTGGGGAATGACATTATAAATTTGAATCAATTCTCTCTATATTTTAGAAATGAGGCCTTTATCAGAAACACTGATTGTAAAAATTTTTTCTCTAGCTTTCTGCTTCTCTTCTAATATTGGCTGCATTAGTTTTGTTGTGCAAAACCTTTTAAAATCCTTTAAGTTTAATTAATTAAATTTAATTATCCATTTTGCATTTCATAATATTATCTAGTTCTTTGGCTATAAATTCCTCCCTTCTCCATAAATCTGATAGGTAAACTATCCCTTGCACTTCTAATTTGTTTATAGTAATCTTCATAATATATTTCAAGTGAGTTTCTGTACTAAATCAGAACAGAAACTCATTTGAAATATATTATGAAAATCAGTGTTGCCCTTGTGAGTTGTCTCTTTGTAGTACTTGTTTCTAAGCTATTTTGCCCTCCTTGTTTCTTTGAGAAGGGCTCAGGGAGTGATAAGATTGCTTTTTCCTCTTGCTGAAAGAGGGAGGTAGAGCAAGAGGGAGTATTCATTCAAATATTTAATAGACTGATAGGCAGTTGTGGACCTTTAGACAAAGAGACTTCTTAGCCCTGGGGGAGAGGGCCTAAAAGTCAAGGCTTTTTATGGCTGCAGTTAGAGAAGTCTCTTTGTGGGTCTGCAGAACATATCATCGACATACTGGATAGTCCAAATATGTGGGGGCTGTCACAGTAGCTCTGAGCTACCTCCATGTAGGCTCATTTCTTAGGGCTGATGACCTTCCTTACCGTGATAGTTTCAAAAAAACTGTCAAGCTTATAAATTAAAGGGAAGGATTGGCAGGGAACCCAGAGAAAGGGCTGAGCTTGCTATTGCCCATCCCAGCTATTCTTAATGTTTTCATGAGCTGTGCTCTCTCTCACTCTGTGGAGGTGAACTGATGAGACTTTCACCTTCTCCCTTTTATTTCACACACAGTAATTACCGATTTTAGGTTTAACCTGATAATAATTTCAAATAACTTAGTTAACAATTTTAGAATTTTCTTTGTAGCCATATAGTTGTAGCTGAAATTTCTATTCCCTTAAATGTTTCCCTTTTGTTTTAGGGAGAAAATAAGACAATTCTTAAAATTGATATAGATTTTAAAATGGACTTAACTTTAGTTAATGAGATTCCCTAAATTCTGATTAAACATTCTCGACAAACTGAATTGCCATTTGGCTATTTTCCAATTCACACAAACCATTTTTGTTTTATGAGTCAGGAAAAGGATTAAGGTGCCAGTTTTTGCTGACAGGGCCCTTAGAAGTCTGACTCAAGATAACTTAAAAGCAGGCAGTTTGTTCCTAGAGTTTAAAGTAGTAGCAAACTGCTTTTCTATTTTCCTAAATTTACCAAACACTGTTAACACTATCAGTGCAAATAGACTACAATTTACATATTAGTGGCCTTTGATTTAGAGCTCCTTTTTTAAAACTACTTATCCCCATGGCTATCCCCATAGATTCCCATGGCTTACTGCTTCCTCTATTTCTACAGGTGAGGCAGTATTTGAGTTTCCCTACAGTTCTTTAGCATTCTTTTTTTTTTTTTTGAAATCTGATCTGAGATGAGAGAAGTTAGCAAACAGGGATTTGGGCTATATTGCTCTTCTTAGCGATCCCTACAACTGAAATATACTCGGGATTCTGAGGAGTGGAGTGGAGAAAGGGAGAAGATTCCTTAATACCTTCTGGGTTGCTTCCCCAAAGGAACGGAAGGGGACTTCAGACAAGTTAGGAATCAAGAAAGGATTAGCAAAGAGTTGCTATTAGGTTTTTTTTTTCCTTTTTTCAAAATGGGGTAAATTCCTGGAATTATCTCAAATATTTCAGGAATTTTTTTTCTTGCAATCTTAAAGTTACTAATTGCTAAACTTCTTAATCACAGTTCTCAAAACTTTGAGAATCTGTTAAGATATTATTTTAATTTTAATTAGTTAACTTTATTTTGGTGAGTTGAGGTCCATAGGAAAAAGTTAAGCTTTTTCTCTTTTTAAAAAGGTGTGAAAATCAAGGATATTAAGAAATCTTTCCTAGCATTCTACTGGGATACCAGCATCCCAGCATAGAAGTTTTTTTCTTTCTGGTTGTGAAGAGGGGACCCCGAAACTCTGAAAATCCTTAAAGAAGAAAATCTCCTTCAACTCTGCCTCAGTGAGGGACCCTGCCCCAAGGACAAACAGTTTCATCTTTGTTATCTGGGTGGGGTCGGCTTAGTTAATTAATTCAAATTCTAGCCCTAGCTGAAACCCAGTGAGGAGCCAACTTGGGACTCCATCCACAGGCCCCCTTTAGCTAAATCTCTCATTATAAAAAGAGCCAAACTAAAATCCTTTCTTTGCAGAGGTTCCAAACATGCCATGCTATGCTATGCTTGGCAGGCCAAGAGCCTCTGCCCATTGGAATACTCTTTCCAGTGTCATCCTCCCTTTACCCTCACCTATTTTCCTAACCATACTTTAACCTTACTTCCAATTCCCATAATAAACCTCTTTTATCAATCTAGGTTTTCGGGTCTGTAAATTCCTTACAACTTCTGGCGCCACCAGAAAGGAGTTCTCAAAACTCCTTGCTCCGAAACCTACCCTGAACCCCGAACCTGCCACTAGACCTCATTTAACTCCCCGACCACCAGAAACCCTACTTTCATTTGGGTTCCCCAAATCTAAACCTCATCAGTTGAATTTTAAATCTTTCCAGGTAACAAAATTTAGCTCACAGAACAAACATGACACAGACATTCTACACAGAGACAAAGACAAAATGACACAAAAGAGGATTGTCCCATCTTTGCCAAAAGCCATCTGATAGCACTTCTTCTCCTCTGATGTCCCAGAGAAGTACAAGGTGACAAAGGTTCCCTAGGAACTTTGCTGAAAATTGCAGGAATTTCCAAATCTGGGCATCCCCAGTCAAAGAAAACTTGCTGAACATGGAGCTCATGACAACCCAAAGAAGCCTTCTCCCCGTGGCTTGGGGTGTCCCAGCTATAGGATTGAGGGAGAAAAAGAATGGGGGTCTTACCTTGACAAGGAAGGGGAGGCCAGGCTCTTCCTGTACTGCGCCACCAAATGTTAAGGTTGGGAAGGAATCCAAAAGGTTGGAGATTGAAGACCAGTGTTGTGAGGTGTCTCAAAAGAATTTGCAGGCTTGAACTCATATCCAAGTCTATGGCAAAGTTTATTGTAATTGTAACACCAATTGAGGCAGAGCTAAGTTCCAATAGAATTTAGCAAAGGACCAAGAGAAAGGAGATACATTTCTCCATTTCTCCATGTCATTGATATGCTAATTTTATGGTGTAGAAGTAGAACTGAGAAGTGGTCTCAGGAATTTGATTATCACTGAGTAGCAGATCTAGGATTATCCTAAGGGCAGAAGACTTTAGAATCATTGACAGACAGATTGTCAGAACAATGGCACTTTAAAGTCAGAGGGTCATAGGATCCCTAATATATCTTCCCTAAAATCTAGGGGAAGAAATTTTTTTTATTCCTAGGCCAGAAGACTTTTACAATCATTGACAGGCAGATTGTTAGAACAGAAGTACTCTAAGGTTGATAGGACCTCCTTACCTCTCTGTCCCCTAGAAGCTATATTTCTTTACAGGATCACACAGTTAGGATCTGAAGGCTAGTTTGAACTCAGGGTCTCTCTCTCACTATAGTCCTAATATGCTGTCCAACTTCACCACATTGATGCCTAAGAGGTGATAAAATGAAAATTAGAGAGACAAATTAGAAGTGAAATGCTTTGTAATACTTGGGAAAAGCCCTAATGTTAGGTGAAATGGTTAGCATAGATAACAATTATCTAGGTTAGTCATTTGTAAAATATACATACTGGGATAGTTACCCACATGATTGCAAAAAGCAAATTTAAGTTTGGGTTCAGATGGTTTTAGAAGCTTCTTTCCCTTTATAGTTGAAAAAACCCAAAATTAAATTTTTTATATTTTGGGGGAGGGAAGACATGGGAGAGGGGTGTTTTTTGGTACATCTGAGTGATTAATGGACTATTGAAATGCATCATTAGGGAAAGGTGATTTTCCAGCAAGGAAAGAGGCATGTTTTTTGGAATCATTTTCCACGATTTTTTAGGTTAAAAGTTATATTGACTCATTTATATAAAAGGAAGGAAAGGAAAATTTTTTCCACTTAAAAAGGCTTTTTTTTTTCCTTTTTATTCCCTGTTTTTTATCCTCATTTTTTAGCATTGATGATGTGCAATTATGACTCTATCAAAATAGGGGTATGTGTATGTGGAGGAGAAGGTGGTTTATAGAGTATAATTGCCAGACCTCAAGGAGCTTATAGTTTTGATAAATGTTCTTTCATCCCTCTCTTATTCTTTCTCTTGATTTAGCTTGATTTCCTTATTCTCTACATCCTCTTTTCTTCCCAAATGTTTTTTTTTTTTTTTACCATCTGTAATTTTTTAAAACACTGATACTTTTTGTAGACTACTTAAAGACATAAGGATATTTCCATTTCATCTTTTTGTGCCTCTTAGTTATGTGTTTATGGGAAAATGGATGCAGGTCCCCAAAATGATGACCTTATTTGTCTTGAGTAGGAAGGGTGTAGTTTTTTTAGATTATAAGTACAAGCCCGAGAAACAGAAAAATGTAGCCTGGGTCAGAGAGAAACAAAGAAAAGAGTCTTTGACTTGGGATAAAATGTGGAAAAACAAGAGAACAGTACTATAATAATGAGAATACTATGGACTTTTTATCAGTTGTTAAATTGAGCGTGACTTTAAAGCCATGCCTCCTAATTAATTTAATTCAATATTCTGGCATCAATAAGTAATTGAATTATAAAAGAACCTAGTATAACATCATAACACTTTTTGTTTCTGAAAAGTTCATTTGGAAGTGAGACATTTCACTGAATGTAATGGTGTTTTTTAATGTAGAGAACAGGGTAGCCTTAAAGCTTCCATTGTTAGTGTCCAAATTACATATGAAGGTGGAGTAGGGAGCAGAAATTGCAGCCATCATCTCCCTCTTTGATATTCTCTACTGACTAGATGCTTCAATGCACATTTCTTCCTCTTGCCGCTGGGATATGGTCAATATGAGAGAAGGATTGTAGTTTAGGTGCAGAAATAGTGAGCTATTTTGCTGTATTGAAGAAGGGCCCAGGTTTTTTATTTTTATTTTTTATTTTGTGTGTGTGTGTGTGTGAGAGAGAGAGAGTGTGTGTATGACAAATAGCTTGCCACAAAATAGATTCAATATTGCAAAGAATAGTGTGGAATAGTGAAAAAATTATTGGATAGGGGAAATCTAGTAGTTTTTTTTTGTGTGTGTGATCATAAGCAAAGGCACATGACTTCTTATTCTCATTTTCCTCATCTGTAAAGTAGGAATTATAATTTAGTATTTAAAGTATCTGCCTCAGGCTATTTTGAAGTTTAAGTGAAATAATATATATAAACCTTATTATAATAAAGTACTATACACCTTCAAATGCTATATAAATATCTATTATAAAATGTAGTGATACAGAATCCTGAGTTTGAATCTAATCATTCCATGTCGATTCAGTTATTTTGTATGAACTGAGATTTGATTTTTTTTTTTTTTACAAAATAAGTATTTTTTAAATTGATACGATGGTTTATGTATTAGTTACATTTTATTGCTATTAAAAAAGAAATTATTGAATTTTGCTCTTTCTTTAGAATTTATTCTACCTCCCAACAGGGAAAAATTTGTATTTTCCTTTTTATGGATCTTGGCTTAAAAAAAAGAACCTAAACTGTAATTTCATTGCTATAAGTCAGGAGCTTCCTCTACTAAGTCTGATTTGTACCTTGTAAATTATAGTTTTAAATTCACATACTCAACAAGTATTTATTACTTCAAAACATTGTGTTAGGTTCTAGAGAGTTAAAGACAAAAATATAAGAACTGCCCTTTAGGAACTTACATTCTATTGTGTGAAGAAATGAGTATATGAAACAGTAATTTTATAATGATGGGAGGGAAGACATTAGCAACTTGTGAGGATCAAAACTGGCTTCCTATAGGATGTATTTGAGTTGAACTTTAAGGAAACTAGAGAGATTCTAAGAGGCAGATGTGAAGAAGAGTGTCTTTGCCAGGCATGGGGCACACATTATGTAAAAGCACAAAGGGGAGCCAGAATAATGTGAAAATTAAGGCCAGTTTACCTAGAATGAATGGTCACAACCTATAATATAGGCTTGTCACCTAAGAGTATTATAATAGCTTTCTAATTGGTCTCCCTGCCCCTAGTCTTTTTCCTTTTCAAACTCTTCTTCATACAGCTATAGTATGAGTGGAGAAAAGGGGAAGGATGTGAGATACAATACTAAAGTGGAATTGATAAGACTGCAGTTGATTTTGTATGGATTGTGAGGAAGAATGCAGAGTAAAGCCTTGACTTTTGAAGTTGTGAACCTGAGTGACAAGAACCATGGGGGTGCTTTGCATACAAAGAGGAAATTTAGGAAGGAAAGAGTTTTTTGTTTTTTTTTTTTTTTTTTTTTTAATAATTAGTTTTGTGTTGAGTTTGAGATGTCTGTCTGGAATTGACTAGTTGGTAATTGGTGATAATGTGATTGGGGTTCAAGAGAAAGACTTGGACTATATATGTACATATATAGGGAGACATTTGTGTGAGAGAAAATAGAATGAAAATCACTGCTTTCATATGTGTAAAGATGTTTCATTCCTTCCCAGTTTATTTTTGTTAAAATCTTCCTCACACTTAGAGTGATAACTTACATGAATTTTTATGAAAAGTACTTTCTAAGAATATTTTAAAATTACTATAAATAAAAGCAGTCTTTGTTTTTTGTTCAGTCAGAAACATTGCCTTTTGCGTCAATACATAGGATTGATAGATTCTTTTAGCTTTAAGTGATGTGGTCAAACTTATGTTGTACTCAAAACTCATTTTATAGGAAACACATTTTTAAAGGTACTGATTAGGCTAAACTATCAAAATTTAAAGTAGTTCATGAATTGAAGTATTTAGGAGAAAATTATATTCCTATAATTTGGTTGATAGAATTAAAATTCTTTGAGAGAAAGGCCTGGGGATATCATATAAATGCTTGTTAATAAATGCTTGTTGATTGATTGAATGCAAAATATAGTAAGGAAAGTGAATGTCAACATATATCCTTACTAGTAGGCATCATGCTACAATTAGAAAGACCATTGGTTCTGGAGTCAAAGTATTTGGCTTATAATTCTTTCCTTTTGATATTTATTAATTGTGTGATATTGGGCAAATAACTTAATTTTCCTTTACCTCATGTTTTTCATTTGTGAAATGAGGGGATTATATTAGATGGTCTCTGTGGTTCTTTCTAGCATTAGAATTATGATCCTATGATTCAAATTCTTGTTTCAGAGGTTCTTCTTGAGTTTTTTAAAGTAGAATTTCTTTACCTTTTAATTTTTGACAACAAATATATGTGTGTGTGTGTGTGTGTGTGTGTGTGTGTATAATAGCTTGACTTGACAAGGAACGGAGTTTAAATTCTGCCTCAGATTGTGTAGGTAACCTTTATCTGGGTAAGTCATTTAATTTCTATGAACTGAGTAATTTGTAAAATATGAACAATGATAGCACCTACTTCACAGGATTATTGTGAAGCTTAAAGGAGATCATTTATATAAATCAGTTTTTAATCCTTAACATATAAAATATTAGCTGTTGTTATTATCTTTATGGTTTTGTTTGTTTATATGCATCAGAAAAATTAGAGGGAAAGACAAACAATGCTCTTTCCTTTTGCTGTTGACTTACTGATTAGACCAACTCTAATAGTTCCTTTCCTTACCCTTTTAAGAAGAACCTGACAGCCATCTTTCCAATTGAAATTTCCTTATCTTCTGCTTTCATTTGTAGTAAGAATGTCAATAGTGATATGATTTAGTATCTTCAGTAATATATTTAGTTTTAGAAGCCAACTTCCTCCTCCCTTCCCTCCCCCCCCCCCCCATTGCCTTCCATTAGGCTTAAAATAGTTAGAGCATATATCCTGATTTCCAGAAATCTCTTAACCTCTTTAATCCTAAATTAGTGTATTTTTCCATAGGGGTTCCACATTTTTATGTCCCAAAATGGGTATTATAGAAGCTAGCTTATTAATACATGGGAATCTTAGGTGCCTGTCCTTTGCTGTATAGCTTTCACCCTTGTTTTAGGAACCTTATTATATCCAGTTTTGGTACTTAAGAATGTCTGGAGTCCAGTAGACATTCTGAGTTTGATTTTCCCATGTTTATGAAGTTCCTGTTTTTCTTTTAGTTGATGTTAAAAATATCTAGAAGATTGAAACTTTTGAGCTAATTTTTCAAACTGTCTCTCAACTGGCAAGTTGAGTCTAATAAAAACTTTGAGCAATCCGAACTGCCAGCCAGAGATTGATCTGTAGTACTATGAGTTAATTTATTGTTCTCAAATGGTCTAGAATCTGTCATTCTTAGAATTTTCTGTCTCTTCTTGTTACCTATCTATAGTGGTGGAAGGTAGCTTCATAGAATTGAGGTATATATAATTATGAGTTGCCATGGTCAATGATTTACCAGTTGGTAGCTAACTTGCTGATATTCATTAAGCCTGGTGCTAAGCTTTCAAATTGTAATTTGCAATGTGAAATCAGATAAGAAAATGTATCTATTCAGAAACTTCTTTGAATCCCTGGTAATTACTTTTCTTACTATAGGAGAATAAGACTTTAAATATACTTTAGAAATTGTGAAATTTTATTTTATTTTGCCAAACAGGTACATTTTCAAAATGAGAGGAGAAATAACACCTTTATATAATGCAAATAGTGCAAAAGTACCTGGATGAGAAAGAGATTTGAAATTAGGTAAGAATGACAGTAAGATTAAATAGTGAACTTTTTTCACTAGTACTTTTATGACATTGATGACTTTTGTAGGCAACCTACTCATCCACTTTAAAAATCTCTGGGTTTCTATTTGTAATTCTTAGCGCTAGTAATTATAGCCTGTATCTTTTCACAGCCTTAGTTTCTGACTCCAATCCTGTATTTCAAGACCCAGACTTGACTCTTTAGCCCTAATGTCCTCTGCTCAGTTTGGTGTTTGAGCGCTAGGAAAAGTGAAGTTTCTGGAAATGCGAAAACCATAATACATATAGAGAGGAGAAGTGCTAAGATATTTGGGCAACAAAATGGGTTCTTGAACCTTAGAAGTATGTGAAGATTTAAAATACTTAAATTCTGGTTCTTAGATGTAGATGCCTATGCTTACTGGTTGACAGTAGTAAGATTTTTTTAATATGTGCAAAATGATCATAGTGACAAATTACATTACATAGTACTTTTTACATAAATTTCATATAATCTAATTTTTTTCTCATAACTGTCTGAGGTTAGAAAGAATAGTTATTTCTATTTGACAGATGATGAAATTATGGCACACGAGTTGAGGGATTAGTTTAGGCTATTCAGCTGAGATAAGGCATATGCTGGGACTAAAACCTAGATTTTATTTCTAGCCCAAGGCTTTTCCTTTAAATCTCAACACAAAGTAAAATTGGAATTGATGAGCAGGGAATAGAAGATTTGCCAAGAAAAAGATAGAGAATATTTATTAAAAACATAGTTATGCTCACAATCGAAAACTTTGAACCAAAGTTCATTTGACCAAACCAAATTTATTTGACATTGTTCTAGAATGCTAGATATAGCAGTAAGATAAGGGAAAAAATTAAAGTTTTAAAAATTATCAAATAGGTGACAGAATTATGCTATTTTTGCAGATAACATGATAGTTCAATTGGAAAACCCTATAGAGTCAGCAAAGACTAATTTAAGAATATTACTAATTTCTAAAAGAATTAGGATATAAAATAAATCCATAAAAATTATCAGCATTTCTATAGTGTACTAACAAAACTAATAGGAATTAATAGGAAGAGTTTCATTCGAAATAGAAAAAGCATAAATTAGCTAGGTATAACTACAAGACTCACATTGTAACAATTGTAAAATATTCTTTACAAAAATGAAAGAATACAAATATTTGGAAAGAGATTATACATGGGTAGGTTTTGATGATTTAAAATTGATGACACAATCTAAATTAAAGTACTGTACAGATTTAGTTCGTTACCAATTAATGTACCAAGAGTTACCTTATATAATTAGACAAAATAATAACAATTTATTTGGAAGAAGAAAAGCTACACAATCTCTAAGGAATTTTTTTTTTTTAAGGAATAAAGAAGGTATAGCATCTTCAGATCTCAGCAGGAATGTAAAGTAGCAAAAAAGAAAAAAAAAAGCTATGTAAAGTAGTAATCATTAAAACTGTTTAATTCTGAAAGCAGACTGTGTAACAGATTAGGCAAATAAGATTCAGAAACAGTTGAACAGGATAGTTTATTGTTTGTTAAATCAAAAAATAAAAATTACTGGGGAAAAGTCTCCTTGTTTAACAGAAATTGTTGAGAAAATTGGAAAGTATTTTGGCAGAAATTAAGTTTAGGTCCGCAGATTACACCATACTTTCTTCAGATGGCTCTGTGATCTCAGTGATTAGGAAATTCCTTCCAGGGATGCAACTCATCCTTGCCTGTCTATCTTGCTTGATTATTGTAATGTCCTGTAGTAGATTCATCATAGAAGATATCCAATGTGCTGGAAGTCTTTTTCATTTTCTCCTGAAATCATGAGAATACCAGCAGAATACTAGCCGTTTTTCTGTCCATCTATCTGCCATCCCTTGACACATGACTGATTCATCTTTTTTTCCCTTCATTTTAATTATTCTTGGATGACATTTTGTTTTCTTATTATTTATCGAAGAATAAGAAGCCTCATTAGTTATATGTTAGAGACTGCTCATTCTCATCATGTGCTTTCCATTTTTCTCATAAGGAAAATTTTTTTTCTTCATAGTATTTTATTTTTCCAAATACATATAAAGATAGTTTTCAACATTCATTTTTGAAAAACCTTGTATTCCAAATTTTTCTCTTTCCTTTTATTATCTTTTCTCTCCCAAAACAGCAAGCAATCTATGATGTAGGTTAAATATGTTCAATCCTTTTAAACATATTATCATATTTTCATGCTGTGTAAGAAAAATAAGATCAAAAGCAAAAAAAAAAATATGAGAAAGAAAAAAAGCAAACAAAAAAAAAAGAGGTGAAAATACTATACTTTGATTGACATTCAGTCTCCATAATTCTCTTTCTGGATGTGAATGGCATTTTCTATGCCAGGTCTATTGGAGTTTCCTTGAATCACTGCATAGTTGAGAAGAGTTAAGTCCATCATAGTTGATCATCACATAATCTTGGTATTGTGGACCATGTTCTCTTGGTTCTGCTTACTTCACTCAGCATTAGTTCATGCGAGTCTTTTTAGGTTTTTCTGAATCAGCCTGCTAATCATGTCTTATAGAACTGTAATATTGGGATTCATTTTTAATTCTTTTGAGGGAAGGGAAGAAGAGAAGGAAGAAACATTTATTAAGTGCCTACTATGTGCCAAACACTGTACTAATTGATTTACAAATATTATCTCATTTGATCCTCACAAATGTTATTTTGTGGATAGAGGTAGATGTTACTATATCCATTTTACAGTTGAAGAAACTGAGGCAGATAGGTTAAGTGACATGCCCAGGGTTACAGCTAGTATCAGAGACAGAATTTGAATTTAGATTTTGCTGACAGCAAATACTTTGCACTGTGCTGCCTCGCTGTTAGTGGCTAACACTTAGCTAATAGTTGTATTTCTCATTTTGCTGCCATACAGCAACAATGATAGAATGTTAGTATTAGAAAGATGAAGCTGAAGTTTGGGGTTCATTAAAAGACTTTTTCATTTTCTTAAAGGCAATCCAGATCTCCTCTTTTTTGTTCAAACAGTCTATATATATTGTATGCCATATCTCAGGGCTTCTTAAAGTTTTTCCATTCTCAACCTCTATTTGCCTGAGAAATTTTTATGGGATTTCTTCTTGCATCTGAGCTAAGGTGTTTCTGACAGTATTTGTGCATATGCAGGGCAAAATGTGCCTCTTACATGTTCAGAACCAAGACTCCAGTGAAATTGCTCGATCTAACATGGGCAGGTGCTATCAAAAACATCTTGGACTCAATACGTGTTTGATTTTGGATTAATTTTTGGTCATTACATTGAGAAACCTTTTACTTTTGCCAAATTTTTCACAACACAGGGTTGCAACACAATTCAAGAAGCTTTGGTATATCTTATTCTTTAATAAATTTTAGGTGGATATTTGACTTATATATAAAGGGTCATTATAATTATGGGAAGGAAAGGAATAATAATAATAACAACAATAAATTACTACACAATAAATCTAATGGACTTTATATCGCTCTTTTAAGATTTGCAAAAGACTTTACATATATTATCCATTTGATCCTCATAATAACCTTGGGGTAAGTGCTGTTATTATCTCCATTTTATAGATGAGGATATTGAGACTAGGGGTTCAGGGTTGCATAGCTAGTAAGTGTTTGAGGTGGGAGTTGAACTAAGGTTTCCCTAACTCCCAAGTCCAGTATTATCACCTATAAAAAAAGAAAGTGCTTCCTGAAAAAGAAGGTGGCATGATTTTCTCAACTTTAGCCAATAATATTTCCTTTCTTTTTTCCTTTTCCCATCTTACCCCCCTCATCAAGTCCCATATCGGCTATAAAACTTTTTCAAACAACTCTTTTGAACTTTAAATCACTTACGGTTTATGCCATTCAATTTAAACATATGTTTTCATTGGACAACTCCTGGAGTCGGAAATCCATCTGATTCAGGTAGCAATTCATTAGTGTCATAATTTAAATAGGTGATGAAGAGCTACTTAAATGCAAGTCTTCTTGTCTCCAAGGTTGATTCTCTAGGTGCTGTACCATGCGGCATTTCACAAAATCACAGAATTTGAAAGTGAGAAGAAAACTTGGTGTCTCATTAAATCCATGTGGTAAAGGAATCTTCACTGTTATATACTTAAAAAGTGGTTGTCCAGCCTCTGATTAAGGAGTTTCAAAGAGGGGTCACCCATTACACCTTGAGGCAGCTCCTTCCACTTATGGACAGCTCTAATTATTAGCAAGTTTTTCTTGACATCAAATCTAATTTGGGCTCTTTGCAACTTCCACCCATTGTTCTTGGTTCTGTCCTCTGGGGCCAAACAGAACTACAAATTTAATTTTTCCTCCTCCTAACAACAATAATAATTAGTATTTGCATAGTGCTTTAAGGTTTAAAATATTTTATACTTTATCCTCACAATAACTTGGAAGATAAATGCTATTATTAGCCTATTTTAGTTAATGAAATTGAGGCAAATGCTTTTAATCATACAGTCACAAAGTGTCATGAGGACTCATTTGATTTTTGATCTTCCATCTTCCTCACTGCAAATCCAATGCTTTGTCTACTTTACCATTTAGCCAGAACTGAACACACTACTCCAGATGAGATCTGATTAGGGCATTAATAGTAGGACTGTCATTTCAAACCAAGCATTTATTAAGAAATTAACCATGTGCTAGACACTAAGGATATTATATATTATATATAATATATATGATATATGATATAGATATAGATATGTAATATGCATGTATATATATAATATATATTCCTTGTGTTTGGCACATGATTAATTTCTTAATTATATTAAGAATCAATTAATCAATCAATTGATTGATTAATGTAAGAATAAAGACAACCACTGCCCTCATGGATTTATAATCTGGGAAAGTTTGTAAAGGAAACCTGAAAAGCAATAAGAGAAGAGAAAGAGAAAAGGTATCTGAGTGAGAGCAAATTGAGAATCAGAAGTAGATCCTGGAAAGGAAAGAAGACATGGTTGGCCTGAGTACTTTTTAAAAAATGGAAGTTCTGAGATGAACTAACTCCTTAGTAAAGGTTTGCAGGGATGCCATGAACTTTTACATGGTGAGAAGGCTGCTGTGGTCTAGAAGCCATGCCTTTTTTTTTTTTTTTTTTTTTTAATACAACCCAATATTTCATTAGCTTTTTTTGGCTGCCACATCACACAGTGATTTATTTTGATCTTGCAGTCCATTAAAAACCCTAGATTTTTTTCAGAACAACCATATTTTGTAATGTTACATTTGTGAAGTTGATTTTTGTTTTGTGTTCAAGTAACATTTTTCATTTATCCCTATTGAATTTCATCTTGTTAGATTTAATCCAGTGTTGATTGGCCCTGAAATTCTTTCTTTGTTTGTCATGGATTTGTTGGCCATGTGGTGAAACCCATGGGCCCTTTCTCAAAATATGTTTTAAAATACCTAATTAAAAAAAAAACAAACCAAACATTGTTTCAGAGGAAATCAATTATATTGAATACAGCAATATATATATATATATATATATATATATATATATATATGTATGTATAATATATAATAATAATTCAGGTTAATACCTGAATTGGATCTCATGTTAAGAACTCTTGCTCTAGCCCATCACTTCTTCAAAACCCTACCAACTAGGAATTTCTAGAGTTCTCTTTAATTGTTTGGCTACAAGAAAATCACAGGATCAGTCAACCAAAAATATTACAGATTCAGACCCAGAAAAGATTTTAGAGATCATATCATCTCACTAATTAATATTATAAATAATAATAATATATAATATACATATATAATATATCTATAATATTTATATATAATACGTATAATATTATAAAATGTTATAAAAGAAGATACTGAAACCAAGAAATTTGAATCCATACAAATGGAATGTTGGGATTCAAATTTAAGTCCTCTAAATCCAAATTCAATGCTCTTTTCTTGACAAAATGCTAATCCTGGCCCTCTAAATATATGTGAGCTCATTTATGGTAATAAAATTCTAGTTTTTTTACAACTATTTTAAAATTACCCTAAGTTTTACTTTTTTAAAAATGTTATTTTATAGATTTTTCAGTGCTAAAATGTATTGCCTCTTAACATTTTATTTTTTGCTGCATGCACTTAGTTTATTCTTAGTCACGCGATAGGAAGTCAAATTCTGTCAAGAAAATGGACTTTTCCAACTATTGAGAACCATATATAATACTTTAAAGAGTACATAAAGATGTAAATTAAAACACTTCTAAGATTTCATCTCATATCTAGCAAAAAGAAAATATAACAAAAGATAAGGAAAGCCACTTTTGGAAGGCTCATGGAAAGATACACTAATACATAATTGGTGAAATTGTGATCTGGTCCAGACATTCTAAAATGTAATTTAAAATCATCCTAAGAAAGTGACTTAAAATGTCCATAAAATGTATCATGTAGCAATGTATCAAATGTAGCAAGATATCAAATGTATCAAATTTATGTAGCATTTATTTTATTATAGCTTTTTATTTACAAGATATATGCATGGGTAATTTTTCATCTTTGAACCTTGCAAAACCTTCTGTTCCAACTTTTCCCCTCCTTCCTTCCCCAAATCCCTCCCCCAAATGGCAGGTAGACCAATACATATTACATATGTTAAAGTATATGTTAAATACAATATATGTATACATAGCCATACAGTTATTTTGCTGCACAAGAAGAATCAAACTTTGAAATAAGGTAAAATTAACTTGAGAAGGAAATCAAAAATGCAAGTGGACAAAAACGGAGGGATTAGAAATGCTATGTAGTGGTTCACACTCATTTCTAAGAGTTCTTTTTCTGGGTGTAGCTGGTTCTATTCATTATTGAACAAATGGAATGATTTGATTCATCTCATTGTTGAAGAGAGCCATGCTCATGAGAATTGATCATCATAAAGTATTGTTGTTGAATTATATAATGATCTCCTGGTCTTGCTCATTTCACTCAGCATCAGTTCATGTTAAGTCTCTCCAAGCCTTTCTGAAATCATCCTGCTGGTCATTTCTTAAAGAACAATAATCCATAATATTCATATGCCACAATTTATTCAGCCATTCTTCAATTGAGGGACATTCATTCAATTTCCAATTTCTAGCCACTACAAAAAGGGATATGGCAGCATTTTTTTTTTTGTAGTAACAAGTATAATGTAGATGATTATTAACTGGGGGATAGTTAAATATTTTTGTTATATGAATATATTGGAATATTATTATTGCACAATCAGCAATGACGAACATACTATATCCAGAGTAGCATAAGAAAACAAACTAAAAGTAAGCAGAGCGAGGAAAAGTATAAACAATGGCTGCTTCAACATAAATAGAAATAATGATAAAACAATTAGAACTGAATATTATAAAATTAGAATGATTTTTGGAACTTAAAGAGATGTGAAAATATCTTTTCACCTTTGAAGAAATGGGCATGACATGTAATTTTAGACTTAGCCAACATATTGGTTATTTTTGCTGAACTATTTTTTCTCATTTTTTATTTTTTGGGTTTTTATTTTAAGGGTTTAACTTTTTTTTATTATAGCTTCTTATTGACAAAACATATGCATGAGTAATTTTTCAACACTGACCCTTGCAAAAAGTTTTGTTTCAACTTTTCCCCTCCTTTCCTCCACCCCCTCCCCTAGATGGCAGGTAGTCCCATACATGTTAAATATGTTAAAGCATATGTTAAATACAATATATGTATACATATTTATACAGTTATCTTGCTGCACAAGAAAAATTGGATTTAGAAAGAAGGTAAAAATAATCAGAGAAGAAAAATGAAAATGCAAGCAAACAATAACAGAAAGAGTGGAAATTCTATGTTGTGATCCACACTCATTTCCCATTGTTCTTTCACTGGATGTAGTTGGTACTGTTCATTACTGATCAATTGGAACTGATTTAGATCCTCTTATTGTTGAAAATAGCCACTTTCATCAGAATTGATCCTCATATAGTATTGTTGTTGAAGTGTTATAATGATCTCCTGGTTCTGCTCATTTCACTTAGCATCAATTCATTTAAGTCTCTCCAAGCTTCTCTTGTATTCATCCTGCTGGTCATTTCTTACAGAACAATAAAATATTATTGTTATAATCTATAACATTCATATACCACAATTTACTCAGCCATTCTCCAATTGATGGGCAGCCATTCAATTTCTAGTTTCTAGCCACTACAAAAAGGGCTGCCACATACATTTTTGCACATACAGATAAAGTTTAATTTCCGAGGGGATGGGGCAGGCAGAGAAGAGAGCGATTAAGAAGTGAATGTGATAACAACAACAATAATAAATGGAATTTATATTTGCAAAGCACCTTAAATATACTGTCTCACTTTATCTATATGATATCTCTGGAAAGACAGTAGTGTTATCCTTATTTTGCAGATAAGAAATCTGAGTCAGGCAAGTTAAATGACTTACAAAAGACCCAGAGTCACATAGGTATAAGGATCTGAGACTAGATTTGAACTCAAGTCTCAAGTCTAGATAAAGGACTTAATCTGTTGTGCCAACCTGGATACCTGGAGACTTGAGAAGTTAAGTGACCTGCCCAGAGTCACATAGTCAATATGTTTTGAAGGTAGGAATTGAACTTCATTTTTTTAATGCCAAGGTGATAATCCTCAAAATAGTGTTCTATAAGAGACTGAAGGCAGCTAGGTGGTGCTGTAGATAAAATGTTGGGCCTGGAGTCAAGGGGACATGCATTGGAATCCAGCCTCTAACTCTTACTACTTGTTTGACCCTAAGCAAGTCTTTTAATCTGTTTGCTTAACTATAGCATTATCTAGAGAAGGAAACAGCAAACTACTTTATGTTTTTGCTAAAAAAAACCCAACCCCCCCCAAAAAAAAACCCAAATAGAATTCTGAAGACTGAAGACATGACTGAAATGACTGAATAGCAACATTTGGTAACTGTAGCCCCAAAGACTACCTGGGGTAATTTCATTTGGCTCCAAACATCTTCAATGTATTCCTTTTCCTTTCTTAAATAATGACAGTTCTTATACTTTCTAAAAACTTTTATAATCTAAGTAGGTTCCTTATGGTATTAAGTACTAAAGATGGTTACTTGAAGTGGAAACTTAAAAACTACTACATACAACATAAAATCATTGGAATGGAAGAGAACAAAAACCATTTAATTCATTCCTTATCTCTGAGGCAAATGATTAAAAAAAATTTTTTTTTGAAAGAGATTTTACAATTTCCTTCAATAAGTAATGTTGTGTCTATTATTACATGTTGGTGTATTAAATAATTCTACCTTGGATTTTAATGACATTTTTATCCAAAAAAGTATTTTAACTTATAGTGGTATGCTTAAATATTGTGTAAATATATCTTTCATTTCATTGGGAGAGTCTTGATAGGAAAAATATGTTTTGCGGGGTTGAAGTATTAACTGGGATGAGGAAGACAAACCTATTTTTTAAAAACTTGTTTCTCATGTCTGCCTTTGTTATGTTTTGGTTCAAGTCAAGAAATTACAAAGACAGTGCTTCAACCTTTCTTGAGAATTTGGATCCATAAAGGTACTATCTTGACAGGTATGATATTAGGTAGATAAATTTGTCTCCATTAGGTTAGAATCTGCTCTTTAAATTATTGTTTATATGGCAATCAAAACCTGTATTTCTACTTGTATTTAACAAATTGTGTATCGATTATTTTTAGATTGTAGTCATTTGGAATATTTTTTCCATAGAATTCTTAATAGGAATATTTGAAGAAGTCAATATTCATCACAGATTTTCTCTTATGAATGTAAGGAAGCATTTTTAATATTACATCTCTTAAAATGGAATTATAATTATTTTAAATCGGCCTTGTAGTAGTCTTTCTTAGAGAGTCCTAAAGTGACTGAAAATGATTTTCAAGTATGAAAATGAGAAGGCCTTTGTCTTCCTATCATGTGAAAAAGAAATGAAATGTACATACAGAGAAAGAGTTTGAAATAGGCACCAACTTGAACTTCAAAGAAATTCATTTGTATACCCAGTTCTGTTGTATTTTGCTTTTCTGATATGTTTACTTCTGCCCCTTGTAGAATGAATCAGTCTGACATTTTATCAACTTTTTTGAAAAATGAAGTGAAATGAGGTAGAACATATCAAAGAGGTGAAGCAGAGCACATCTGAAAGAGAACAGAATTCTTTAATACTTGGTATCTGCTTTTTTCCTTGTTCTTAAAGAGCTTTAGGTTTGGTTGATATCCACTAATTTTTTACTTCATGACATTAATACTGGTATATTGACTTGGATCTGTTTAAAGAAAAAGTCTTTTGGGAACATTGATGTATATATATATACTTAATCATATTTCCTTTGATTATTTTTTTCTATTTCAGTATTCATCAGTCTGTTTGTTTCCTGATATGATGCCACTTTATTTCCTTAGCTTGTATATATAATATGCAGTTTCTTTGACCAGTTTTTGTTATTGGTAGTTAGCATTTTCACCCAAGTTCAAGAAGAAAAGCTTATAAGAATTAGTACCTTCTAACTTTTTGTCAGACTGAGGTAGACAGTATAATTGACTGTTAAGTGCTTGTTGGAAATAATTTGTAAAAAAAACCTTTCTTATCAGTCAGTGATTCCTCATGACTTGGAAGCTGTATTATGGTAAAACATTTTGAAATAAGCTTTCCCTCACCCTTCTTAATTCCAGTGCTATCCTTCTGTTAATTATATCCTATTTATCTTGTATATAGCTTGTCATATATTTCTTTGCATGTTGTCTCTCCCTTTAGATTGTAAGTTTCTTGAGGTCAAGGTCTGTCTCCAGTGCTCAGCACACAGTGCCTGATGTGCTTATTAAATATTTATTGATTGACTACACTCTTAAGTTATTAATGTTCTTTCTGAACTAAATTATGCACAATTGATTATTTTGGATCTCTTTCAGAAACAGATGGAGTTTCATTCAGAATTAACACAAATGGACAAGGATTTTTGGATGAAAATATACCATTAAGACTATCATTTCATTTACCAGCTACTTACCCATCTTGTCTACCAGGAATCTCAGTTAACTCTGAGCACCTTACCAGGGCACAATGTATAGTTATAAAAGAGAAGCTACTTGAACAAGCAAAAACTCTTTTGTCTGAGCCGATGATACATGAGCTTGTTCTTTGGATTCAACAACACCTCAAGCACATCATTGGGCAGCCAGAAACAACTGTTAGCTCTGAAGACTATACTTTGTCTAAAAGTATAACCATGGATGATGGAACATGGATCACCCTTTTGCATTTAGATCACATGAGAGCAAAGACTAAGTATATCAAAACTGTGGAGAAGTGGACTTCAAATTTAAGACTTACTGGAAGACTGATGTTTTGTGGCAAAGTAATACTCATTCTTCTGCAAGGAGACAGAAATAGTATCAAGGTGCCAAAATTGAATATTGAATGAAAATTTGGTTATTTTGTTAATTAAAAATGGATGGATAAAAGAGTGTTTCATAGCACTTAATGAGGATGGCCAAATTATTAGAGATATATCTGTAGTCTATATTACTGTTGTTATAAGCATTTATTTTCTTTGAAAGCCTTTGTCTACTAGTTACACACAACAAACTTATGAAGGCTTGAAGATTCTTTGTTTTTATTTATGCTATTTGAAGTTAGTGGCTGGTAAAATGTATGAGATGAAAATATTAGAAGAGATGAAGATGCATATATGTATGTATTTTTGTATGTATATATCTTGTTCCTGTGTCTTACAGTGTTGGAGAGAATTTAAGTTTTGTCTCAATATTTGATTTTCGTTCAAGGATTATTGCTAAAATGTTAGTCTAGGTAGTTAATTTGTGGTCAATGACACCTGAAAAGACTTTTTAATAGAAATAGCATTCACATCAATGAAATAATATATCTTGAAGTAATAAGATATTAATTTTAATATGTTATAAAGATGCATATGTATGTTTATATATAGCTCCTCATAGATAGGTGCAGGAAAACATAGGAAAGTATGTTTGGGATAAGGAGTAGTTTTTTTCTCACCTCTTCCAATTAAAAAGAAACAGTGTGACATTTTTTTGATGTCTATACTGACTGAAAAGTGTGGTCTGTATCTTATAATTGATACTTAGTTTGAGAGGTAGAATTGCTATCAGTTCTTTACCTCCTACCACACATTTTTCTTTCTAGTTGACTTTTCCCAGTAGCTCCTTCCCTTTTTACATTTTATACATCTCTTGAAAAGTCGGTAACCTATTTGTTTGGGGTACTAGAAGAGAAAAATTGTCATTATTAAAATTCAACAGTTTTTAACAGTTATAGTATATTAATAAGTTTTGTTCTTCTAAGTAAATCAAAGTAACATTTTTTAAAAAATTACTTTTACTTTGTCTTATTTCAGACATCCTGTGATCAGAAAGTCTTAAGAACATTGATACTGCTGCTTCATAGCATAATCTTATTATAAAGCATTATCTTGATATTTATCCAGATTAGTATTGAATTATATAGTTTTAAAATTTACCAAGATTTTATTTATAGCCTTTTTTTTTGGAAGGTGGGCTGTGAAAGGATTCCATAAATTTCAAAGTAATTTATATTGAATCAACGTTAATTGGATCTTTTTTGGCAAAATATTCAGATAGAGATTCAGATACATTTGCTTATTCATATACCACTATAGATATCAGGGACCTATGATTTCTTCAGTTGTTGGAGATCTGGTGTGTGACTATCTTACATTTACACAAATGGCAAAGCATATATGGAGAGAGTCTCAGACAACTACCTGAGACCCAGAGTGGTTAAATGATTTACACAGAATCACATAGCCAAAATTTCCAATTTTCCAGGTTTTTCTAAGTTCAGGATGAGTCTTCTACTCCCAGTTACCCTGCCTCTCAAAATAAAGACTAAGTGAAATTATAATGGACAAATTAATTTGGATAAGTTAGTCAATAAGCATCATTATGACTTGAAACACTCATCAGTGGATAAGGGCATTACACTGACAAAATTTTATTTTCACAGTTGACTTTTTAACCTTTCTGTATATTAGAATTCTGCAAAAATATATTTGTTTTTAGATTTTCAAAAAAGATCCTATATTAATTTGAAATCAGATCCTACCAATTTGAAGAGAAGATAGTATGCTTAGTAGATAGAGAACTAGCCTTATACTCAGAAGACCTGCATTAGAGTGACTCTCGGACTGTAAGTTCCTGAGCAATTGCCATTAGTACTGGAAGAAGAAATTTGCTCAATAAGAATCACAGTTTGGGACAAAAATTTTTTGAATATGTTCTAAACCAATATTCATTGAGTTCATGAATATGGCATAGAAATACCTGATTTTTCTTGTCATCTGTATGCAAAATCAGACATAAGTGATGGTCTAGAAAATGAATATTTTTCTACAAAAAATAAGCCTTGTATGTGTATGACTTTTAAATCTCCAGCATGATAAGATAAGTATTTAATGCCCTAATTTATCATTTAGGAATACCTGATTCTTCAGAAAACCTCCAAAGTTGATGTGGACTCAAGCGGAAAGAAATGCAAAGAGAAAATGATTAGTATACTCTTTGAAACAAAAGTACAGATGGAACACAAAAGGTATAATTTAGTACTGTTGTAAAAAAGCAACTGAATTGATAATTACATTCTGACAAATCTAGGCATATTCATGAGTTTCTCTTGTATAATGTAGGTTCCTGGCATTTGAAGTCAAAGAGTATTCATCGTTGGATGAGTTACTAAAGGAATTTGAAGCAGCAGGACTTAAGGAGCTGTTCTCTGAATTTGTACTTCCATTGGTAAAATGAAATAAAAAACACAAAAGTCTTTTAATAAAACGGGAATTGTATGGATTAGTTTCTGTGAACAATTATGTTCAACGCTTTTCAGAAGCAGTTTTAATTTTTTTGGAATAAGACATGCAAACTTCTCAACTAAAGGAAAAAATTTACATTAATTAAAAAGTTATATTAAAATAATCAAGTATTTATTAAGTACCCATGTTCAAGTCAATGTGACTTGAACTCTGGGTTCAAGCTCTGGGAATAGAAAGGCAAAGAGATATGGTTTTGAGTATACCTTAATGCTTACCAAGAAAGTCTGAGTTTCATTATTGACATATTTTTGAAAACCACATGTGAAAAAATAATAGTAAATTCTACTCTTTCTCCAGGCTATATATTTCTCCTTTCATTCACACATCATTCTCTTAACTATACCTGACTGAATTTGAAGAAGTACTTGTTTTTATAAGAATTTTTTTCTGGAAATCTTTATCACTTTTCTTTAAAATAAATTATATATAAAATTACTTACTTTATACTTTTTGCACTGCTATCTTATGTACAGAGATTTTTCCTCCCAAGAAATCTAAATTGAAAGAACTTCAGAGATCTAATTCAACTTTTATTTGAACAAAAAAAAATTCCCTCTATAATGAGAATATGTGACAATTTAATGAAGAAATAGAAAATATTTCTTAAGTTCCTACTATGTCATGGGCACTGTACTGGGGATACCCTGATCTTAGCAAACTTACACTTTAATAGGAGTAGATAGCACATATAAGAAAGTGGGAGCTAGTGAAGGAAATTTTGGTCTTGGAAATCATAGAATAGTGAGTGGAGTTATAGGGTAGCCAATTATAGGTAGCTGTAATAATTGCAGAAGTCAGATAGAAGAATACTCAGATTCCTTAGTTTTTTGGTTGTAGATAGCTAAGGGGGATATGAAATATATTCCGTTATCTACTACAGAGAGTTTGCATGTACTCATTAATTAGAATGCCCAAATTCCTAGTCCTAGAGCAGACTTTTAAAACTTGATGGATTGAATTAAGGGAAATCTACCAACTCCTAAGCTACTTTTGGATTGCTGTAATGGTTAGGAGGGCAGCTAATGGTACAGTGGATAGAGTAGTAGGCCTGAAGTCAGGAAGATCTGACTTCAAATGCGATCCAAGACACTAGGTATGTGATGCTGGGCAAGTCATTTAACCTTATGTGCCTCAGTCTCCTCATCTGTAAAATGAATTGGCAAAGGAAAATTTGTCAAATTGAGATCACAAAAAGTTGGACATGATTGAACAATAATAATTTGATACCAGATCTAAATTTGCCTCTTAACATCTGTTCCTACATCCTACTTTTGCTTCTGGGTCTAAGTAGAATAAGTCCATTTCCTTTTATATATGGCATCCCTTCATATATTTGAACATTCTTTTATTCTCTTAAGTCTTCTCCAGTCTAAATATTTTTAAAATTAATTTAGTTTTTGTTTTTTATTTATTTTTTTCAGTCTAAATATTTTTGTATTTAGTTCTGTGATCTTAATATTTCAAATTGAAAATTTAAAAATATTTTATATTGATTGCCTTTTTGATCTTGTTTAAATCAATAGTCTACAAAATACCAATGCTTTAAAAAATTATCACAGATGGCATTGAGGTTGCATATAAGCCATTTTTCAGTTTTTTGGGGGGGTCTCTATACAACATGGCACTTTGTTGATAAGAAAATAAGAATTGTCAGTTTTAATTAAAACTCTCATATGAAAATATATTGTATAGTTTTATAAGTTTCATAAAATAATTTTGCTTTGTTGGACAAAGGAAATTGAAAGTGATATAAATATTAGTTTTTTTCTTGTGAAATCTATTAAAACACAATGTCTTTAAGACACATTTATATTCCACAGGGGAAATAAACTATATCATAAAGCATTTATTAAATTTAAAAACCCTGTAAACTTTATATGGTTACAGCAGACCTGTAAGTAGGCAAATATACACAGAAGGGGATACCTATCGTTTTACATGAGACTTTTGAGGCTGTGAAGCCGAGGCAGATGGTGGAGGAGGCCATCTAGTTCCTCTTGTCAGGGAAGAAAGACAAAGAGACTACACAATATATTCTGATGGATAAAATAATTCTGATTTTCTGTTAACATCCAGCTTAAGAGGGAAAGGGAATGGTAACAGAATTTTGGAGTTGAATGGGGCTTCAAAAAGCATATTTACAACTCAGTCCTGAAAAGGAAACTTACATTATAAAATGTAACCAACAAATATTTATCTAAAGCAAGAATTTTTAACTTCTGAGGTCTATGAACTTGTTTCCTTAATATTTTGGTAAATGTTGTATTTTAATACAATTGGTTTCCTTTGTAATCCTGGGAATTTTATATGTGCAAAAAGAACTTTTGAGAAAGGATTGTAGGCTTCACCAGATTGCCAAAGGGGTCCATGATACAAAAGGTTAAGAACTCCTGATGACTTTTTTTTTTTGAAGACCTCAAGTGAAGAGAGAAATTACTACTTTGCAAGGTAGCCTTTTCTATTTTTGAGTGACTCTTGATTATTAGTTCATCTTTTATGTTGTTTTCAATATCATTCATTGCACCTATTCTGCCCTCTGGTGCTAGGCAAACAAAGTGTAATCTTGCTTCTATTTGACAGTACTTCAGATACTTGAAAACAGCTATTATATTATCCTTTAAGTTTTTATACATGTTTTCACTCATATTCTTCTTAAAATGTGCTACTTAAAATAGACCATAGCACTACAGATGTGATGTGACCAGTGTACAACATGTTAGGACTATAATCTCCTTATTCTTAGAAAATATGCTTTTTACAAAAAATTAGTTTTAATTGATAATCCTTTCTTTTAGATTTCTCCTTATATTCCTTCTCCTTCATACTCCTAGGAGAGCAATCCCTTATAACAAGGGATTTATTTTTGAAACAAACAAAAAAAAAAGTCTAGTAAATCTATTCAACACACTGAAAAAAAATGATATGATAATCATTGTTTCACATTTGTGGACCCCAAGTTTTACAAGGGTACAGAGGAAGATATCATCTTACATTACATTACATGCTTGTTTTTCATAATATCACAACATTAAGTTTTGAGTTTTTTGGTTTACATTGTTTTAGTCCATGTGCATATTGTTTCCTGGCTCTCTTTATTTCACTTTGCATTAATTCATGTGAGTCTTTCTCTGCCTCTCTATATTCCACATATTTGTTATTTCTTATAGCACAATACTATCTATTAGAATCATGTGACATAATTTAACCATTTATCAATAACAGGCATCTATCTTGTCTCCTGTTCTTTTTTGGGGGGAGGCATGAAAAGTGCTACTTGAAATATTTTAATCTTTCTATTAATGACAAACTTTGAATATATGACCCAGTGTAATGTTTGGGTCAAAGAGTCTGGATTTTAGTCACTTTATTTGGGTAATTCCAAGTTGCTTTCCAAAATGGTTAAAAATTATGTCTTTCTTAATGTAGTTTAACACTGAATTAGCTTTCATGGTTGTCACCTCACGCTGAGCTTTTAGTCCACTAAGAACCTCAAAGATTTTTTTCAGATGAATAGTTTTGTAGCTCTATTCCTAATCAACTAAGATAATATGGATTTTTGAACCCAAATTTAAGACTTCATATTTATTTCTATTTAATTTTGTTTTTGAATTCTTAGTCATCTGCAGTTATTAGCTTTTCTTCCTGTTTTTGTGTCATTTGCGTGCCCCACCTCCACATAGGACTGGCCTGCGCCTCGGTACCTCTCTTATGAAACTTATAAAACTATACAATATATTTTCATATGAAAGTTTTAATTAAAACTGACAATTCTTATTTTCTTATTAACAAAGTACCATGTTGTATGGAGATCTCCCCAAAAGAACTGAAAAATGGCTTTTATTCCCGTCATTTCATTTGCATGTTTTAAAGCATTCCATTTATATCTTTACTCAAATCATTGACAGAAATGTGAACATGGGGTCAAGCACACATTTCTAGGGCATTTTTACTGGATATCTTCCAAGTTGACATGGAACCATTAATGATTATTGTTTGAATGTATTCTTCAGTTAAATCTGATCTGCACAGTGAGGTTCTGGAGAAATCCCTCTATTTTCCAGTTTAGCAGAAGGAAAGAAGGACAAATTACGATTATGTGGTAGGCATTGTGTTTAGTGCTAAGGATACCCAGATAAGCAAACAGGACAGTCTTTGTTCTCAAAGAGGGTACATGCTAATATGGGAAGACAATATAGTAGAAAGGGGAAGTGAAGGAATGTGCAGAATGCATAGTTTGGAAGTGCTTGAGAAGAGGCAAGGTAAGATAAAGAGAGAAGTGAATATTCTTTAAAGGAGTGAAAGATGTGCTTTAAAGGGAGAACAGAGAGGGAAAAAAAGAATCTTAGTATATGATGGGGTTGGAAAGTAGAAGAATCTAACAGAAAAAAGGGAAGAAGTATTGAATCTTTGGAACTATGCAATGGGTATGGAAGCTCTCCTCAGAAATTCTGGGTTGACAAAGAGCAATCAAACTGTGCATACTCCTTTGATTTAGCCATATCATGACTAGATCTGTATCAAAAATAGAAAAAGGACTTACATGTACAAAAATATTTATAGCAGCTCTTTTTGTGGTTGTAAAAAATTGGAAATTAAAGAACTACTCATTAATTCGGAAGTGGCTGAACAAGTTATGGTATATGAATGTAATGGAATATTATAAGAAGTGATGTGCTGGTGGATTCCAGAAAAACCTGGAAAAAACTTTCATGAACTGATGCTGAGTAATGTGAGCAGAACCAGGAGAACGTCTAGCAACAACAACATTGTGCGATAATCAATTATGATTGACTTAGCTCTTCTCAACATGCAATGATTCAAGATAATTTCAAAAGATTCATAATGGAGAATGCTATCCACATCCAGAAAAAAAAAACAAAACTAAAGCATCTGAATGCAAAACAAGGATTTCCCCTTTTGCTTTGATTTTTCTCTCACAACATGAGTAATGTGGAAATATATTTACATGATTGTATATGTATACTCTATCAGATTGCTTGCTCTCTTAAGAAGTGAAGCTAGTAAGGAGGGAGGGAGAAAAAATTTGAATCTCAAAATTTTTTTAAAAATGAAGGTTGAAAACTATATTTATATGTAATTGGTGTAAGGGTTAAAAAACCTCAGGGAGAAAGGAGCACAGCTCAGGGCATGTGAGAGGACTTGAGCGAAGAGAAGTACTTAGGCTCAGGCCAGTCCTACATGGAGGTGGGGCATAGCCCCACGAAGCGGTGTCTGATCCCAGGTACCACGTTTCCTTCCTTAGTGCTCTCAAAGCCTAGCACGCCTCTGTCCTTCTTCTCAGGCCAGTTCCGTTATGATCTGCCCATTCTGCTTCCTAGAGGACCTCCCCTTCCCCTGAATCCTCAAGGGAGTATAAATATATGCTATCTAAGAATAAAGTTCTCTTTTGTTTCACCCCTACCTCCTGTTTGTCTGTCTCTGTGGGATCTGGGTTGGTGCCTGAAGACAGGTAAGTGTAGCTTAGCTGTGCCGTGGGACGGGCATTAAGAGTAGTTCAAAGGGGAAGAGTAGTCCATAGGGGCATAACAATTGGAAAAAAATAAAATACTACTTAACCAAAAAAAATGCTGAGTTGAGGTAATAACTTCTTTTGTTCTACAGATTCTTGATGATGAAGATCCAGTTGTGTTACAGAAGAGATTTCACTGGATAGAGGAAGAAGAAATGGTGTTTGTGGTTGTTGGCTATTTAAAGAAATGATATACAAAGTGGCAACATGTCATTTCAACAATACATTGTCTACCTTTGGTGCCTGTCCTTGATGTGGCAACTTCCTAAAACTAATTATCATTTATGATAATTAACTTCGGGAACAAAAATATTTCCTGAAAGAACCAAAAAAAGTATTCCTAAAATTACAAAGTCCTGGTTAGAAAACTAAAGACTTTTCGTTCTTAAGTAGTTAAGTAACTGAGGGTAGGAACTCCTTGATAAACAGAGTCTAGTTTGGTTAAAACAGAATTGTGAAAAGGAAGAAAAATTGGACTTGTTCTGATTGTTTCTAAAGGATCTCTGATAGGAATAATTTGTGGATATTGCAAAGGGCAGATTTAGTCTTTATGCAAAGATAACTATAAACATTAGCTGTTTACATAGCTAATGCAGAAATTTGTTTTATATATCGATATTTGTAATAGGTTTTGTTTTTCTTGTCTTCTCAATGGATGGGAGAAGGGGAAGATGGAGGAAATTTGAAATCAAAAACAATATTGAATTAATAAAAATTAAAAGTAAATTTTAGTAACCTTTAGAAGAGGAAATAAAAAAGATTAACTGTCCAAAAGTAGAATGAACTATTTGTGAGGTGATAGGCTTTTTCCTTTCCAAAAGTCTTCAGATAAGAAGTTATATGACTACTTGGAAAGAATGGTAAGAAAGGTATTTTTGCTCGTATATGAAGAGATTAGACTAGTTGGTTTTGAAAGTTCCTTCCAACTGAGATTTTGTGATTCTGTGAAATAAGGCAAGAAAGCAGAGTAGACTCAAATTGTGAAGGATCTGTCTAAAAAGTATTTGATTCCTTCTAGTTCTACTGTTTTGTGATTCACCATTTGAGCCCCTGTATGGATCAATTTGCTTTATGATTTCTGTTTTGGCATTTAATCAGGACCACTCAAGTCTATTTTTTTTTTGGTCATGACCAGAGTAGTTTTGAATTGGACTAAAAAAAAAAAAAAAAAAAAACTCCTTTAGTTTAGTAATTTCTACTTGAGCTGAGCTTTGATTTTAGTGTGCACATTTCTCCTGTGAACTATTCTTTGGTCCAAATTACTTCCTGACTACTACTACTCAAGAGCTCTAGAGCCAGATAAATAGAGGAATGGATGTTTTCCCCTTGATTGTTTGCATAATAGGTTAAACTATTAAAATTACATAAAATAAAATATTTTTAATGATTACTCTTAATAGAATATTCAATTTAACCAGAATTAAATAAATTCAGATGTAATTTTTGTATAGTTGCACCCTCAATCTATTCTATTCTCTTTTGTTTCTTTGGTGAACCTTGCCATTGCAGATTCAAGTTTTTTTGTTGTGTAAGAATTATTTTTTTTGTGTAAAACATAAATTTTATACTCTTAATTTTCATTTCTCTCTTATATCACTCAGGAATAGCTCATTTCCTTTTTTTTTGGGGGGGTGGTGGTAATGGGCTGAGGCTTGTATCCTACAGAACTCACTATATTCAGAAAGCCACAAGTAGTTTTGTCCAGGTTCTAGGCATACCCTTGCTATAGATTTCCAGTCATTAGGGGTCAAGATTTCAAAAGCCAAATTCTGTAATAACATCTTAAAATAAGCTGATGTAGCCCCATAAAGAGTGCAAGTCTTTTTCAGGTCTTTGAGGATTTTTATATCAAAAGGAGCGTATTTTCTACTTTCTTGACCTGAAGAATTAAACTGTTGAGTTACAGGAAAAATGTGATGTTGAAATTCCGATATATTTCTCTCTTCGGCCTTGGCCTCAATTAGTCCCTTTTGCAATCTAGTCATAGGAGCAGCTGGATGCTGGGGGGGAGGTGCTGGTGCTGTCACTCCCCCCTTCTCCCCCTCCACTACCCTTCTTCCCTCCATCCCGGAAGATGGAGTTGATGGAGGAGAGTCAATTACCTGCTCCTTAGGTGGGGCTGAAGCTGCCTCAGATTCACCCCACCCTTGAGCCTCACTTAAGTCTCCATGCCCTGTGGGGATATGGTCATTAATCTGTTCATTGTCTTCCTCCTTTATCTCAGGCTTCCCCATTTGGCTATTCCTATTCTTTCTTCTATAACTTATATGACTTCTTAAGGCCAACTGTATTATGTTGTATAAATAGAATGCCTAGTTGGAAATTGAATGAGGACCATTTTTGTTGTAATATGCGGAGAGCTGTTGCCCAATTAATGTCCAATTATCTGGAGAAATTTGCTCTTCCTCTAAGAACCAAGGGGAGGTGCGTTTTAATGTACCCAGAAGTCTAGCTGTCTGTTCCCAAGTTATAAGTAGCCCTTGATCTTCTATCAGCTTAAGCATGCTTTCTATAGCGCCACTCCTGGGTGGGGGTGGGTGGGGAGGGTTGGGATGGGGGATGGAGAATCTTTAGCTAGCATCTGCCCCATTTCAGCCAAAAAAGGTTACTAGTTTAGTCTATTATACTCACCTAAGTTCCTGGTCACTGGAGACTTCTTCAGTGAAAGTAGGGTCTTTGGTTCCCACGCTTGGGTGCCAAATGTGATGACTGCATATTTAAAATCAGGCAGAGTCAGGAATTCAGGTTAAGGGAAAAATCTTCAATCTTTATTCTTTTTGAGGTGAAGAAGGATTGCGATAGCAATATGGGCAGCTGTGACAGGAAGCCAGCCAGCAGAGGCGAAGGGGGATTGCAATAGCAATGCGAGCAGCTGTGTCAAGAAACCAGCCAGCAGTCTTTCTTTCCGCTTCCCTTTTCTACTCCCCTGCCTCCACCCACCAAAAACATCATTTCCTATACAACACATCAGGACTTGCACAAAGAGTGGGCAGGAGCCATTCTTTCTCCAAGCATATATATTAATAGAGTATGGTTCAATTACTAGTTAGCCTCACGTGCTTGGGACCTCAGTGCATCAACTCAAGCCTCAGCCCATTACAGGGGAGAGCAATGTTTATTCATAGATGGCTGAACTTATTTGTTAGATTTGAAGGCCATATTCCTGTTGATTTATCTGTTTATATTCAAGGCCTTTGAGTTTTCTCCTTCCTTCCTTTGTCTTTCTTCCTTTGTACTTTTATTCTCCTGCATCCCCATTTTCCTTATTATTCACTTTCTGATTCCTTCTCTGATTGTGAGGTCCTTGGGAACTGTATTTTAAAGTATCTGAATATCCTCCCACACTGGTCTACAAGCCCAGATCTGTATGCCAGCTTGACTTTTCGGGGGTCAGAAGTGGTAGAATGCTTCACAGTGCTCTTGAGAAAACTTAGGTTTTGTGGAATTTTGCACAGTCACCCATGTACACAGATGTTATCCTGTCCTGGATATCTGAACAACCCCACTCTTTGTTCCTTCGTGCTGGAACTTATAGCCTTTCCCTTCCAACTTTCCCCCAATTTTCCTTCCTACCTTTTGCTTCTGAAAGATTGTGAGTAAGCTGGCAGTTGAGACACAAAAAACTTCCCCAGCCAGGAACTAGAGAATCTATGGCAATGGAAAGAGAAAGAAGATGAGGATAAGGGTAAGTTTTGATGTAAACTTGTGTCATATCCTTTCTTACCAAGTAGCATGGGAGATGAGGAGGGATGTTGAATGAATTTTAGTTCTAAGATTTCTGATTATTTTTTTAAAAATGTCTTGGATTTTGAATGTCCTAGACTATGGAAAAAGGGTGAAGTTACTTTTATCTTTGGCTCATAATTTCTATTTTGGAAAGGTTTTCTATCAGAGGGGATTGGAGATCAGAGAAAATGTCTGCTCACATGATCTGGAATTCTCTAGATGGGGGTTCTTAACTTTTTTGTGTGTCACAGATTCCTTTGGGAGTTTGGATAACTACCAATTCTCAGAGGATAATGTTTTAAAATGCATAAAATAAAATACAGAGAATTATAAAGGAAAATAATTATGAAATGCATATATTTCATGGTATTTTATTTTTCCACATACATGCAAAGATAGTTTTTAACATTCATCTTTGTGCTCCAAATTTTTTTCTCTCTCTTCCTCCCCAGAATAGCAAGCAATCCAATATAAGTTAAACATTTACAATTCTTCTCAACATATTCCCATATTTGTCATGTCGTGCAAAAAAAAAAAAAATCAGATCAAAAGAAAAACAAACAAACAAATAACAACAGCAAAGGTGAAAATATTATGCTTTGATCCATATTCAGTCTCTATGGTTCAGGACCTCTTCAATTATGGCCTTTATTAGTGTTAATTTCTCAGGCAGACATTTTATAGAATAATTCATATCATTTTGGAGATTACTTGAAAGACATGTTAGGTGCACAAACAAATGTCCAATTTGGCTTAGGTTTTTGCATTAGCTATATTTATATTTAGTAGTTCTGGTTATTCTCCTATTCTCATTTTTTCCTTTCACAATCTATATTCATTCAGGAAACATTTGTTGAGTATCTTTTATGGACATGGTATTATTCTAGGCACAGTCCAGAATGTACACGTGTATAAAACAAATTTCTTCTCTGACAGCTTATAATCTAGTAAGAGATATTTTGAATTTAAAACATAAATCATTATGAACTAGGTCTTAGTCACCTAAAAGACTTTTTGCTAGTCTGAACTAGTAATTACTAAGAAAGTCTATATTGTTGGGTAATGGGAATAAGATTTGATTCAGTTCAACATATTATTGGGTGTTGTAGTGAAAACAGTGACAGACTTGAGTCAGAAAATTGGGTCAAAATCTTGTTAGTAGCTGTGTGAGATAGGGTAAGCCCTTTAAACCTCTTAACCTGTTTTCTCCTACAATAATAATAACCTCTGTAGTAACTACCTTCATGATTGTATCTAGTATAAAAGTACCTTTTGAAAATCACAGTGATCCATACAAATGTTTTCACTTAAAGAGGATTGTCAATGCAGATACTCCCCACATTAATACAGCTTATTATTCCTTGCATGTACTTAAAGCTTTTCCAAAAATTTGTGATTTGTTTAACTTTATGGACAATGCCTGAAAGAAACCAAGATAATTGCCATATTCATGCAATAACAACATTGATAGGTTATGCAAAATAGCCAGATTATTGTGCTAAAAGCAAATTAAGCATAGTTAACAAATTATGCAACATGATTCATGGTGCTAATTAGAATGTATAAAAAGCAAAAGAAAAAAAGCATGAAACAATGAAATATGCATCATTGAATATATATATAATTTTATGCAAAGCATACATGATCTGAGTAGGAGTTGGTATTGTCATCTGATTACACATTTGCTTGTTTAATCAGTTTTACCTGAGATGTCAAAAGTTAACCTGGTCACCATTCAAATAGTTCTTTGGTTTTTTGTGATCTGTTAATCATTATGTCTGTACCAGTGCTAGTTGATGATATTGGTTGATCATAATATGCATCAAGAATATAATCCCTACTTTTCTAAGCCTGAGCTTCTAGAGGGCCCAGGCTATCTCTTATTGTTAGTAGTACCATCTTCACTTGTAGGTAAAATTTCATTTGAAATGACTGTTTTTGATCCACTGTCTAGATCAGACAGACTTACAAGTAGCAAGAGGTCTCTGGTTTAGAGTCTGCTGAGAGCAATGTGTCAGTCTCAGTTTGCTTCGTAGGGGACAACTAATTAACCTATTAGTAATAAATGCTTGCAGTAGCCTATATTTGTAAATTTCCTCCCATCTCCAACTCTCGTAAATAGGCAAGTTGCCCATTCTCTCCACTATGGAGTAGTTTTCCATTGATCTGCTATTTTGTGCATCCTCTGACTACGAGTATTTCTCAGCCATCTGTTACCTTGTTGAAAGTTTTGCCAACAAATTTGTGCCATTATATTTTTTATTTCTTTCAGTGTTCTTATGGACTGAAATTCTAGATAGATGGTAAACTTCTTTTAGCTTCTCATCCTAGAGATTTATGTATTTTTGCAGTCTCTCAATCTTTAAAAACTCTTAACACAAAGCAATAGATAGATATGGCTTGTGCCCAAAAATCAGTAAATAGGGTTTTAAGCCAGGGGCATCATTCCTGGTAGAGTTGTATGTATTTACCAGAAAAGTGAGATGCTAGCTCTGCTGAAATTTTTGTTCTCGTCTCAGTCTTCCCACTATATTCATCAATGTATAGCTACAGTGGTCAGATAATGGATCTCCTTTAGGGTGGAAAGGCATTTTTCTAAACTTCTTGATGCTAGCCAAAATGCATGATGAAACACACTACCTATTTCTAGATAGTAAACTGAGAGTACAGATTGAAGCATAGTTTCTTTTCTCCTTCCTTCTTTCCTTCCTTTTTTTGGACATACAAATGTGTGAATTTGTGTGACTTACATATTTGTTATGGGTTTTGTTTTTCTTGCCTTTTCAGTATTGGGGCAGAGGAGGAAAGGAAAAAAAGAAAGAATTTGAAATGGAAAATAAATAAAATTGAATAAAAAATACCAATCAAAGTTAATATTTTTTTAAGCAGGGTACTTTTTAAGCTTTTCCTGAATGCAAATGGGTCCTTGGCAGGAAGTCCATATACTGAAAAATTTCATTATATAGCATTTGTGAAAGCTTTCTGGTTTTTACTTAGGTTTTCATGTACATATCTTATGAAGTACTCAGTTACCACTAATATGTTACTTTCGGTAACTTCAAGAAGTAAAAAGTAAATGCAAGTAAATTTCAATTTTATTGATGATAACATTCTCCAAATATGCAGTGTAAATTGGTAGTGATTTTTGTACAACTTTTGCTGATCCTGTGGCTATCTAGAGTAGCATTTCTTACAGTTCTATGGTTATTCCTTGACCTATTTTTCCAACCAGTCATTATATAAAGTTTCATGACCATAGAATAATATGCCCCAGCCAGTAATAACTGCTTTTGGTTATTATCTGTGGGATCAGTAACAATTCAGTATAATATTTCTGATCACAGGTCCAGCTTCTGCCACTGTCTTGATAACAATATGCCTTTGAAGGAATGGCATTTAAGCCTTCTGATATTACTGCCTTGCTTCTAATCAGTTATTGGTCTTTCAGCAGCATCAACCATCTATTCTTTTTATTATCACGCACAGATAACAGATAAATAGCACTGGCTTAATGGAGTGAGGTTCACAAGAGCTATTGGCACACTATTTGGTGGAACTTTTCAACTGTACTATTACCTCTTTGTTTTCCTGTTCCTCTACGTTTGTTACATATAGCTTAAACTCCTTCAAGTATTAATGCAGTTTCACTGTCACATGGCCTTCTGGATAGAGCATCTGCAACCATATCTTTTCCAGATGGTAGAGGATGTTGAATTCATAGTTGGATAGTGCTATCACCTATTTCTGGTAGACAGCATTCAAGAAGACTAGTCAGAATAGGCCAGTGGATTTTTGTCAATCCAGACTTGAATATCACTCCATACAGTCCTTCAGTTTCTCAGCGACCACTCATTTTAGTGTGAGAAACTCTACTAGTTTGGATGAATGATTCTTCATCTATGATAGGAGCTAAGATGATAGTTCCTTTCTTAGATTAATTCTATCCTCCTCCCCACTCAATCAGTACCACTGCTTCATTTGACCATAACCATAGAACACTTCTAATTTATGTATGCATTGTAAGTATGTCTAGAATTTCACTTTCTTCTTTCCATTCCTCCCAGGCACTCAAAAACAAATCTTTAAGATTTTTCCTTAATCAGCAGATTCTGCTATTATCAAAATCCTACCAATTCTGTAACAGTTCTATTGCACATCTTGCTCCAGTTTTCTAAATGTTTTCCTCAGAACACTAGATTTATTTTCTGAAAATGGTTTATTTTTTCTGTCTTTAGCAATGTGTGCAGTTTCCAGTCTAAAGGGATAGGAAACTTCTCAGTGCCCTTTAGAGGATCTAGCCACCAACTGACATATTGATGAGGTGACTCCATGCACCATGATGGAACGATATTTTGGTCTTCCCTCCCAAAAACATATTGCTATTTGAGTTGGGAAAACTTTCCTCCATGCCAACTCCCTCTCCCTATGAATAGTAAAGAAACATTATTGAAGAATATGTCTGTTAGGAAAGGTCCTTCTGTAATCTTCTGTATAGGTGAAATCCCAAACCTATTTTCAAACCCAGATTTTACTTGTTATGCTGCCATCACTTCCATTGATTAATGCTGTGTGTGTGGTACCTTCTTCCCTTCAAATGGAAGACTGAACCAGTTTTCAAGATTGTATCTATCTGATTCAAAGCAAAAAAGTAACAAATAGCGTGCTTAGTCTGTAATTAATCAATAGTTTTTTTTCTGAGGGTGGATAGTATGCTTCATCATACATTGTTTGGGATTAATTTGGATCATTGCATTGCTGAAAATAGCTGTCATTCACAATTCTTCATTGAACAATATTGCTGTTACAGTTTCATGTTTTTGCCCCCAATTCCTTTGATATCCTTGGGCTTTTGCTCTTCCAGATGAATTTTGTTTATATTTTTTCTAGCTGTATAAAATAATTTTTGGTAGTTTCATTGGTTTGGTACTGTTTAAATAGATTAATTTAGGTAGGTTTTCATTTTTATTATATTGGCTCAGCCTAGTCATGAACTATTGGTATTTTTCCAATTATTTAGATCTGATTTTATTTGTGTGAAAAGTGTTTTATAGTCAGGTTCATATAATTCCTGGGTTTGTTGTAGACTCCCAAGTATTTCATATTGTCTGTAGTTAATTTAAATGGAATTTCTCTATCTCTTGCTGCTGGATGTTGTTGTAATATATCAAAATACTGATGATTTATGTGGGTTTATTTTGTATCCTAGAATTTTACTAAAGTTAATAATTTCAAGTAGTTTTTAAATTGATTCTCTAAAGTTTTCTGAGTATAACAGCTGATCATCTGAGAGAGTGATAGTTTTGTTTTCTCATTGCCTATTCTGATTCTTTTAATTTCTTTTCCTTTTTTGCTATAGCTAACATTTCTTGCACAATATTAAATAATAGAAGTGAAAATTGACATTGTTGCTTCATCCCTGTTTGTATTGGCAAAACTTGTTAGTCCCATTATATATAATGCTTGCTGATGGTTTTAAATAACTATTATTATCATTTTAAGGTAAGCTCCACTTATTTCTATAATCGCTAATGCTTTGTTTTATTTTGTTTTTATTAGGAATGGGTGCTGTATTTTGTCAAGGCTTTTTTCTACATCTGTTGAGATAATCATATGATTTCTGTTGGTTTTATTTTTGACATAGTCAATTATATTGATAACTTTCCTAATATTGAACCACTTCTGCATTCTTAGTATAAATTCTACTTAGTTATACTGTATGATTCTTGTGATATACTTCTTTAATTTCTTTGCTAGTATTTTATTTATAAATTTTGCATCAATATTCATTACATATATAATTTTCTTTCTCTGTGTTGTCTTTTCCTGATTTGGGGATCAGCACCATATTTATGTAGTAAAAGGAATTTGGAAGGATTCCGTCACCTGTTTTCCCAAATAGTCTACATAATATTGCTATTAATTGTTTTTTAAATTAAATGTTTGGTCGAATTCACTTGTGAATTCATCTGGTCATGGAGATATTTTCTTAGAACATTCATTGATGGGTTTTTCAATTTTTTTTTCTCTGAGTTTAGGTTATATAAATTTTTTATTTCTTTTGTTAATTTGGGTAATTTATATTTTTGTAGATGTTCATCCATTTCAATTAGATTGTCAATTTTTTTAAACTCCTTAACGTTGTCTTAATTTCTTCTTTATTGGTGTCAATTTGCCTCTTTCATTTTAGATACTGGTAATTTGGTTCTCTACTTTTAAAAAATTAAATCAACCATTTTATCTATTAATCAGTTTATTTTATTCTTTTTTATTAATAAAGTCAGCTTCTAGTTTTATTTATTACTTCAGTGTTTTTTACTTTCAATTTTGTTTATCTTTTTTGATTTGCAGGATTTCCAATTTGGTATTTAACTGGGGATTTTTAATTTGTTCTTTTTTCTAGTATTTTAAATTGCATACCCAATTCACTGACCTGCTTTTTCTCTATTTTATTGTAAGAAATTAGAGATATAAAATTTCCCCTAAGTACCACTTCCGTTGCATCCCATAATTTTGTTATGTTGCTTAATTGTTGTTATTGTCTTTAATTAAATTATCCATTGTTTCTGTGATTTGTTTTTTGACCCACTTTTTAAAGATTAGATTATTTACATTTCAAGAAAATCTATATAATATATATAATAAATCCTATACATTGTTTTCCGAATTACTCAGCTTTTTTTTGGCTTCCTTGTTGGTTTTATTTTGTTCTCTGCTGTGTATATTTTACTTTACTTTTTTCCCTTTCCTCCCCTACACTTCTCTAAAGAAGGCTACAATTAAATGCAGATACAAACAAATACAGATTTACACATATGTGTGTGTGTGTGTGTGTGTGTGTGTGTGTATACACACACACATGTAATGGGCCAGCATTCTGGAGAAATGTACTTGAAAAAGGATTCTTACAAGATGTTAACTCAGTGAAATTGATAAGACAATGGTTATCTAGTTTAGCATGTGAGTTCTGTAGTCCAGTATGATTGATTTAATCTTACAACAAATAATGGTTCCCTAGTGATATAATGATTGATTTATACTCAGTATACGGTAAATGACGTAATTGTAATAGAGCAACATATAAACTGGGACAAACTCAGCCAGAGGCAGATTCAGAGAAGACAGAGAACTGGAGGCTGGAGCTCAAGCTCTCGGACTGAGGGGGATTTCAAGACAGAGACCATAGTGGTGGCTCTCCTGCTTCCTCCACTGCAACCAAGATCCATTCCTGAGGAGGGCCTCCAGAAAGCCAGCCCGGGCCCTAGGCAAAGAATCAGACTTTGAAGGAAACAAGAAAGACTTTTGGACTTTATCACCTGGCTATTCTAGTGATTACTCAGCTGAAACGAAGACTGGTCCAAAGACCTTCAGAAAGCTACAATCAGAACATTACATACACATATGCATATATACATACACATAGATAGCTATAAACTTATATAAATACACATATGTACTTATAAACATATATGTAAGATTGTACTATGCTTAATTCTATCTGTCATCTATTTCTGAAGGTAGACAGGATGTTCTTTCATAGGTCCAGGTTTTTCTAAATCAATCAGCTTATTTCCTACACCAGGGCACTATTTTAGTCTAATCATAATGTATCCGAGAGGTTGTCTATGAAAGTTTTTTTTCTTCCAATTTTCTTCATTCCTTCTATTCTTGGCTATATACATATTAAAATTATCCTTTTTTATACTTCAAATATACTATCCTTTAGGATATAGTTTATGGTCTAATAATGCTGAATCTACTTCCTTTACATCTTTTTTCCTGATTTCTTCAAAATTCTTGGCCTTTTGATCTTCCAAATGAATTTTGTTATAAATTTTATCATTTTTTAAAGAAAGTAAAATAATTTTTTTATTAATTTAATTGTGATAATATTGAATACATAGATTAGTTAGATAAAATTGTAATTTAAAAAATTATATGACTTTGCCTACTCATGAACAATAAAAATTACTTCAATTATTTAGATTGTATACAAAGTTTATGTTTATATTCATATAGTTCATGTATTTATTTTGGCATAAACTCAGGTATTTTAAATTGTCTAGGTATTCTAAGTAGTACAAAACAATATTGAATAACTGACAATATAGTTCTCTTTCACTTCTGATTAAAGCTATTTTAGCTTTGAGATGATTATTATTCCTGCTTAAAATATTCAATACTATACCTTTATTTTATCTCTGTGTGTATCTGTCATTTTTATACTGTTTCCTGAAAGCAACACATTTTTAACTTATCCATTTCTGTTTTATGGGCAAATTTGTCCCAATCATATTCTGACCTACAGTATTTTCCTTCTTCTTTCCTATTCTTCTCACCTTATTTACACTATCTCTCCTCATTCCTCTGCTTTATGTGTACCCACTATTTTGTTCTCCTAATCCTTAATCCATCTGTCCCTCTAAAATTCCCCATCCCTTATCATTCCAACTCTATCTCTTTGCTCTCTTATTTCTTTCTGAATGTAGAAGAAGTCTTTGAACCAATTTTGATGAAAGTTAAGTTCCTGTCACTCCTCTCCTTATCTTTCCATCCATTACAACTCTTTTATACTTTTTTTATGTGGGGTAATTGACCTCATTCAGTCATTCTCCTCCTTCCAGTTCAGTTTTCTTTCTCATTTCTTTATTTTGGTATTTGGGTATTATCCCATCAAAGTCATCTTATATCCATACCCTCTATCTATCTATATGTTTCTTCCAACTGCTCTTATAGTAATGAAGTTGTTAAGAGTTACAAATATTATCTTGCCATCTGGAAACATAAAGAATTTAGTCTTATTGAATTTCTGATGTTTTCTCTCGTTTTTTTCCCCTCTTTTAATGTTTTCTTTGAACCTTATACTTGAAGGTCAAATTTTTTATTTAGCCCTGATCTTTTAATTAGAAATGTTTGAAAGTCCTCTCTTTTGTTAAATCTCTATTTTCTACCCTGAAAGGTTATATTCAGTTTTGCTGAGTAAGGAATTCTTGGTTGTAATCCTAACTCACTTGCCTTCTATTATATAATAGTCCAAACCCTTCTTTAATATAGAGCTGCCAAATCATATGTAATCCTGATTGTGGCTCCACAATATTTGAATTGTTTCTTTTTGGAAACTTGTAATGCTTTCTCCTTGATCTGTGAGCTGTGGAATTTAGATATGATGTTCCTGGGAGTCTCATTTTGGGATTTCTTTCAGGAGGTGATCAGTGGATTTTTTTAGTTTCCCTTTTGTTCTTTGGTTCTAATATATCAGGACAGTTTTCTTTGGTAATTTCTTGAAAGATGTTGTCTAGCTCTTTTTTATTTTGTTTTATTTTGATAAATATAGTCCAATTTTTATATTATCTCTCTTGGATATATTTTCTGGGTCAGTTGTTTTTCCAATGAAAATTTCCACTTTTTTTTCCATTTTCTTTTTCTTTTTTTTTTTTAATTGTATCTTGATGTCTCATAGAGTCTTTAGTTTCCATTTGTTCAGTTCTAACTTTTAAGGAATGATTTTCTTCAGTGGGCTTTTGTACTTCCTTTTCCATTTGTCCAGTTCTTTATAGAGAATTATTTTCCTCAGTAGATTTTTGCATATCTCTTCCCATGCTGAGGTTTTTTTTTTCATGATTCTCTTATATTAGTCCCATTTATTTCCCAATTTTTTTCTACTTCTCTAATTTGCTTTTTAAAAACTCGCAGGAATTCTTTTTTTGGGCCAGAGAACCAATTACACTTTTCTTTTAGGCTTTACATATATCTTTTTTGGCACTATTGTGCTCTACTAAATTTATGCCTTGAGCCTCCCTAACACCATAGTAACTTTATATAGTCAACCTCTCCATTTTTCTTTTTTTCTGCCTTTTTGTGACTTGGTGTTTTTATAGGTGAATTGGGCTCTGTTCCTGCACTGTCCCAAGGCTTTTGTGCTGGAGTTCTGAATCATAATGCTAGTTTTTACTGGGTTTCAGGGATTAGCTGCTTGTTTTCTCTGCAGAGTAGGTTTCTCTTCTGGCTTGTTCTGGGGGGTAGGGCCTCCCTGTTGACTTCTCGGGTGTGGGGTTTAGCAGCTGGCCTGCTTCAGAGTCAGACCCTGAGCCTTGCTGTGGGCCTGCTGCTGCTGCTCATAGATCTTATTCCCTTCTATTCCAGTGAAACTGACCTTTCTTGCTGTACTGGTAAGCTGCTTTCCTGATCATGGAGTCTGAGGGAGTTTTCTAGTTGTTTGGAGGGGAATTTGAGAGGATTTCAGAAGGTTTCTTTCTCACTTCACTATCTTGGCACAAGAAGTCCAACTAAAATTCTTAAACTAAGAACATTTAATATAATGAAATAAAATAAAACAGCATAACTCTTTAAAATTTTTTGCACAATATTTATAAAGAGGAGAAACCATCTATTTTAGTTTCTATGCTGACTATCCATTATACCAAATTATCTCTTTAAGTAGTAGGTATACAGAAATAAAAATGAAAAACAGCCCCTGCTTTTAAGGTGTTTATGTTTACTAAGGAATACTATTGGTAAAGTTAATAAACATAAGAAAATTTGAGGAAAGAGAGAGAACTGAGAATTGGGGTGATAAGCATAATGGATTGGAGGATAGAGAACTGGATCCAATCCAATCCCTAGTTTTAATACAAGAAAATTGAAGTCTAGAGAGATTAAATGTCTTGCCTACATGGTGATGCAGGTTAAAAGTCAAAAAGTAGTGATTTATACCAGAGTCTATGAAGTATTGAGACTTTCTTCTATGATTATTCTCCCTGGGGGAGTTTTAGTTCTCTAATTGTATAATACTATGCTCAGGGATTCATGTTACTAGAGAGTACCTCTCTTGTGAGGTTCTACCTCCCTGGGAATAGCTGTAGTCCTCCATTACAGTTGAGGGCTCCCACCAAATAAGGAAAGGACTCGGTACTAGAGAAGTTCAGCCTCTCTCCCTTGGATGTATTTTATTCACATCACTTACAGTAACTAGGTTGGATTTCTTCCATTGTGTCATTGTTCTGGGGCTGGTTTCCACTGTTCTAATTGAATAGAGAGCTCCCTTACTTAGTCCTGTAATTTATATGTTGTTTTACTGCATCTGCTTTGCCTGAGGGGTGAGTATACAGAAAATCCTTTCAGGAAGTGCCTAATAGTTTGTTGTTGTTGTTGTTTGCTGAGGCAATTGGGGTTAAATGACTTGCCCAATCTCACATAGCTAGGAAATGTTAAGTGTCTGAGATCAAATTTGAACTCAGATGCTTCTGACTTCAGGGCTGGTGCTCTGTTCACTGTGCCACCTATCAGCCTCTGCCTAATAGTCTTCTTAGGAGAACACATTTTTTTTCTCATAAGAAGAATAATGCAGAGAAGAGAATGCATTTGTTTTTTTCTGTGTTATCTTCTCTTCTTTCACACCTTTCCTGTGCATACCTTAAAAAATCTGAGTTGTTTTCTTGTGTATCCACATTAGTCTTCTTTGACACCTTCCTTTTTGTCTTTACTGGGATAAGTTCTCGAATTAGAACTCTTCATCCTTTTTGAGCTGGCTTCTTGAGAATTTTATTACTTAAGATCCTACTATTATTTTTCTGACTGTTTTAAAAGGTTTAGCAAAGTTCAAAATCAATTCTCCCCAAATTCTAGATACATGTCAGACTTTGTGGCTTTTCTTTCATTCTTTATCACAAAATTTAAGATGAAGTGATAACTTCGCACTCAAGGTTTCCTTCATAAGAATTCCATAAGCCAATCCCTCCCTCTTCTTAAGAATTGATAATAGTAGTACCAATGATAATGATAACAGCTGATATTTTTATAATGCTTTAGTTTGCAAAATACTTGACAGAAATCTCATTTATTTTTCACAACAATCAGAGGAGGCAGGTGCAATGGGAGAGTCCTCTACTCTAGATTAATGACAATGTATGATATGGCTCATTATCTGGAGTGAATTGGAGCAACACCCAGGAGATTAAGATAAGAAATTGTTTTCTTATCAAGCCATTCAGGATATGAATAGACAATTCTCAGACGAAGAAATTAAAACTATTTATAGACATGAAAATATGCTCTAAATCATTATTAATCAGAGGAATGCAAATTAAGACAACTCTGAGATATCACTACACACCTGTCAGATTGGCTAGAATGAGAGGGAAGGATAATGCAGAATGTTGGAGGGGATGTGGGAAAACAGGGACACTAATACATTGTTGGTGGAATTGTGAACACATCCAGCCATTCTGGAGAGCAATTTGGAACTATGCTCAAAAAGTTATCAAACTGTGCATACCCTTTGATCCAGCAGTGTTTCTATTGGGCTTATATCCCAAAGAGATACTAAAGAAGGGAAAGGGACCCTGTATGTGCCAAAATGTTTGTGGCAGCCCTGTTTGTAATGGCTAGAAGCTGGAAAATGAAAGAATGTCCATCAATTGGAGAATGGTTGAGTAAATTGTGGTATATGAATATTATGGAATATTATTGTTCTATAAGAAATGACCAGCAGGATGAATACAGAGAGGACTGGCGAGACTTATATGAAATGATGCAGTGAAATGAGCAGAACCAGGAGATCATTATATACCTCAACAACGATACTGTTTGAGAATGTATTCTGATGGAAGTGGATCTCTTCGATAAAGAGAGCTAATTCAGTTTCAATTGATCAAGGATGGACAGAAGCAGCTACACCCAAAGAAAGAACACTGGGAAATGAATATAAACTGCTTGCATTTTTGTTTTTCTTCCTGGGTTATTTATACCTTCTGAATCCAATTCTCCCCGTGCAACAAAAGAACTGTTCGGTTCTACACACATACCGTTTTTCCCCGATAAGACCTATCCCGAAAATAAGCCTTCCCCTTACTGTGTAAGATTCCTCTAAAATAAGCCCTCCCCAAAAAATAAGCCCTATTGAGATTGCTACTGTAGTGAAGATGATCCCCTGTGCTACACGCTACATTACGATACTCTCTGTATTCACTGCCCCCTCCCCTCCCCCTCCTCCCCCCGGTGAAATGCACGCCACGCTCTGAGCTGCATCCAATCAGAGCTGCAGCAGTGAGCGCGTCATCCTGTTCTTCCCCAGTGATTTGCTTGCTGGTGTCATTGAGAGCAGTGCCGGGGAGGAGAGCTGAGGCAGGACAACATAAAAACCCGGTGTGTAAGTGGGAGTGAGGGGGCATGATGGAGGATAAAAGGGGCATGATGGAGGATAAAAGAAGAACTCAGGGGGCATGATGGAGGATAGAAGGAGCACTCAGGAGCATGATGGGGTTAAAACATTATTGAGGGGCATGATGGAGTGAAAAGAAGGATTAATGGTCATAGTTTTATTATTCTGTCTGCACGGGTCACCTGTGTTTTGGCAATTCGTTTGGATGGAAAGAAAGCCACACCTCTAATCATCAGTAAGGGCAAGAAAGATAAGATTGAACGTGTATCAGGCATTTATGTTCTTGAAACCAAAAAAGCCTGGTGTACACAAGCCATTATAAGAAAGTGGGTTGATTTAATGCTGCCACTTGTTATGCGAGGTAACCAAAGAGGTCTGATAATCTGGGATTCAGCCAGCACTCACCCGCTAAAGAAATGAAGAACTTCCTTGCAGAGAGAAGAATAGATCAAGTAATGATTCCTGCAGGAATGACTGCCTATCTCCAGACCCTTGATATTGCAATAAACAAGCCATTCAAGGATCATTTACGCATGGAAGTCAATGACTACACTGAAAATAGAATGGAAAGAAATCAGCATGGAAACTTTGTGAAGCCCTGTCTGCAAGAAGTCGTGACTTGGGTGAAGAAGTCATGGGATAAAATTACTGACAGCTGTGTCACCAAGGCACTACGAGCAGGTTACCTGGACAAGACATGTTCATTTAAAGAGAGCTATATTGCTGGACATGACAGATTGGGTCCACTTCTTCTGAAGGAAATAGAGGCGCAAGACATCCAGGATGGAATTCAGGGTCTGGACACTTATGACGATGTTGTTGAAGAAGATGACATGATCATTATTGAATAAAGGTACTTTTTTTTGTTCACATTTACCTGTTTATTAAAATTACTGTCAATGTTCATTAAAATAAGCCCTCCCCTGAAAATAAGCCCTTTGGTGTTTTTCTGTCCAAAAAAAATAATGACAGTGTCTTATTATCAGGGAAACACAGTATATTGTATCTAGGATATACTGTAATCTATTTAACATGTAAAGGACTGCTTGCCATCTGGGGGAGGGGATGGAGGGAGGGAGGGGAAAAATTGGAACAGAAGTGAGTGAAAGGGATAATGTTGTAAAAAATCACCCTGGCATGGGTTCTGTCAATAAAAAGTTATTAAAAAAAAAAAAAAGAAATTGTTTTCTTTAACTAACTGCCTTCTTTTTTATTTTTGAATTTTTTTTTTTTAATCCATAAAAATAGATTTCCTTTTTCCTACTTCCCTCCACCCTTTGGAAGAAAAAAAAAAGGCAAAACAACATTCTTGTGACAAATGTGACTAATTAGTAATCAGACAAAATTCCAACACTGCCATGTACAAAAACATGTCTCCATTTGTATCTTGAGTCTATCAATTCTGTCATGAGGAAATTAGGACATTTCATTCTCTGAAATTGTGGTTGGTCATTGCATTGGTTAGAGTTCTTAAGTCTTTGAAAATTGTTTTTACATTATTGTTGTTAAAGTATTGATGTTCTAATATAAATTGTTCTTCTGCTTCTTCTTAATTTACTTTGCATTAATTCATAAAAGTCTTTCCAGGTTTTTCTACAACCATCTTCTTTATGATTTCATACAGAATCGTAGTATTCTACCGAATTCATATACCATAATTTGTTCAATCATTGCCTAATCAATAGGTATTTCCTTAGTTTTCAGGTATTTGTCAATACCAAAAGAATTTCCACAAATACCTTGATATATGTGAATCCTTCTCCTTTAAAACAACAACTCTTTGGGACATAGATTTAGTAGTTGTATTGCTAGATCAAAGTATATGAATAATTTTGTAACTTTTGAGGTACAGTTCCAGATTGTTTTCTGGGATAACTGGACAAATTCACAGCTCTACCAACAGTTCATTATGTTTCTATTTTCCCACAGCCTCATCAACATTTGTTTTCTTTGTTTCTTCCTTTAAAAAAATCAACTTTGCCAATCTGTTGAATATAAGGTAGAACCTCAGAGCTGTTTTAATTTGCATTTTGCTAATTATTAGGGACTTGGAAAATTTTTTCATCTGGCTATTCATAATATGGATTTCTTATTCTGAAAACTCGTTTTTTATATCCTTTGACTATTTGTCAATTGTCTACTGAGACTAATGTAACAACTGCCCTTTGACCAGAGGTACATGCTATGCTGATATCTATTCCAATACATAATCGAATACTATTTGATACTTTCTTAGAGTTCACTTAAATTTTTAGGAAAGTAGAAGTCAATAAGCCTTAAATTATCTTTGAAAACATTGTGGATAGATATAAAAAGCAATTAGATATACAGGGAATAGAGTACTAAGTCTGGAGTTTGGAAGATCTGAGTTCAAATTTGGCCTTGGATATTTATTTATTAGTTGTGTGACTGGTAATTCACTCAATTTTGCCTCAATTTCCTCATCTCAAAATGAGCTGGAGAAGAAAATGGCAAACTATTCTAGTATTTCTATTTTAAAAACTCTAAATGGCTCATGAAGAGTTGGACAACGACTGAACAACAGCAAGTGTGTGTGTGTGTGTGTGTGTGTGTGTGTGTGTGTGTGTGTGTGTACCTGCATACCTATCTATATTTTTAAAAATGTATAGGTGTTAAGTTAATAACCTGTGATAGTAGGCCAAATTAGACATTTTTCCAGTGCTAATGTATTTAGAATTAAAATAATAATGACAATGACAATTAGATTTTATATTATTTTGGGATTTACAGAGAACATTTTTCAGAAATGCCCTTGAAAGGAAGGAGAAGAAAAAATTTTATGTCTCTTGATGGTCAGCTACATGTCATAAAGTAATTTACCAAGAATTACAGAGACTGAGGTCTGTTCAAATTCTTAGTCACTTAAGAGCTTGTGAAATCCTAAGCAAAAAACCCAGTTCCCTTAAGCCCTACTTTATCGTCTTTAAAATGAAGGAGTTGAAGTCAATGGCCTCTGTGATCCCTTGTAGTTCTAACTTTAAAACTTTTGGTTTTCATAAGATTCATTGCCTGATTTGTATCAATGTAGTCAATCCATGAAAATGTTTATTTCCTAGAAAACCAAGAAAAAGGTATATTATAATAGTTTATATTTATATTGGGTCTTTAAAATTTTTAAAGCATTTTTTATCACAAATACCTATATTTGGTAGTAGAAGGATTATTCCTCCTTTTACATAGGAAGGAACTGAGGCTCAAAGTGATTAAGAACCTTATTCAGAATCACTAGTTATCCAGGGCAGGAAAAAGTATTCAAACTAAGGTCTTATTGGTATCAGGTCCAGTGCTTTTTTCACTGTGTTATTCTCATTGCTTTTGTGGAAAATCAGAATATATTTGAATGTATAAATTTTGAATTAACACCTTATTTAGTATTATCAAGGGAATGATAAGGAAAGTTTCCAGGTAACTAAAGGTCAGTCCTTTGGTCAATAAAACATATAAACTTTTTGATGAAGATATTTCTAAAATGCTTTAGCTATTTCCCTAAAATAATAAATTTTTTTTTCAAGGGTTGGGCACCTAGTTTTGGACTTCTTAAACTTTTTCCAATTGTGACTCTTTTTTTGCCCAAGAAATTCTTAACATGACTTCTGAATATAAAAGTATATAAAATAGGTACACAAATCAAATTTTTACTGATAATCATAATTTCATGAACCTCATGTTCAGTTATGAGACTCCTTTTGGGATTGAACCAGATGAGGTGAGATCTTTCAAGACAGTTGTGAAAATCGAGTAAGGATTCATCTACTTCAGAGTTTGAGTAGGTCTGAAGGACTTTGAAGATTGAGTCAAGGGCATACCTAAATCCCCTTCCTGCTATCCCCACCTGATATCACTGTCTCCCTATTTCAGTCAAATATGGGCAACTCTGTACTTATTGGTCAAGTTCAATTTCTTAGGTAGTTCCCACATTTAGAATGTAACATCCTCAGCCAATAAGGATGAGGGTCAGTGGTGGGAGGTGGTATTTGTGTTAGGGATTAAAAAGTGTTGATCCTGCCACCCACTGTGCTTCCTCCCTTCCATTGTTTGCTTGATGGGTGGGATTACCCTTCTCGCAAGAATGTATAATAAACTTTGCTTTGCTTCTAGAGATCTCGCCGGCTTTTTTTTATTAAATGGTGACCCCTCACCATTTCTGAACCACACAGGGTTGTGAACCACAGTTTAAGAGGCTGGGATCTACAACCTGCCATATCGGGGAAGGGGTGGGGGTAAAGAGGGGAAAAGTTGGAACAAAAGCTTTTTGCAATTGTCAATGCTGAAAAATTACCCATGCATATATCTTGTAAATAAAAAGCTCTAATAATAATAAAAAAAGAAAGAAACAAAGAAAGATACCCATAAACTACTGAGAAATGGTTAGTGTCCTGGAAACAGCAGAATTTTGTTGATCTTTAGCATTTATTTCTATCTCCCTCCTTTCCCTTAGTAATTAGGGTACACTGTTGAAAATATTCTGTGTAAATTGAATAGTTTTTCTGTTTTCATTTGTTCAGTATTGCCAAGCAAGAAACCTAGGAGAAAAAACAATGCTAATGTTTACTAGCTTTTTTTTTTTTTTTTTTAACAAACTAAATTTTATTGAGCCTCACATTATTATTATTATTTTTACAAAGACTATCCAATAAACATAATGAACCTAGGTTCCTCTAAAATAAAAAAAAAACAATGAAGCTGAGACCTAGGTAATATAGTCTTTTTTTTTTTTTTTTTTTATGACATTGTGAACCACAGTTTAAGAAGCTGGAACCTAGGTAATATTTGATAACATAGGACTAACTAATAAACATTTATTAAGTGCTTACCAAGTGGCAAGCACAGTTCTAAGTGCTGAGAATACAAAATCAGAGAAGGAAAGATATCTCCTGCTCTCAGAGATCTTACAATCTAGCTGAGAAAGACAATCACAAAAGGAAACTAAAGAAGGGGATTCATCAGCGGCTTCTTAGCGTGGGAGCATGTTTGTGGAGTTGAAATCAAAAACCAGCAGTTTTTGAACAGCAGTTGTCATACAATATGATAAAAAGGGAAGACCTCCACATTTATTGCGGTGAGGAAATCTTTACTTTGCCAACTTCATTTATTGATTCCCATGGTACAATGAATTCACTGTACAACTAAAGTCCACTTTCTTCTTCCAACAGCAAGGCCTTCTGATTTCTAATTAGTACTATTTCTCCATTCTAAACTTAGGTTTCAGTTGTTCAGGTCAGACTGCAGAAGAGGACTTCTTCCTTTATTGTTTTTATCTGGTTGATCTACTTAACCAATGATAGCCTCCAAAGTTCTGTCGTAGCTCCTCTCCTCCCTCTTAGTGATCTTATTACCCTCCATAACTTTAATTACAATCTCTCTGAAAACCATTAAAAATCTATATTTCCATTTCTAGTTTCTCTCTCCTGAAGTCCTGTTTCGCATAGTCAACTGCCTTTTGGACATCCCGAATTGGAAGTTTCATGGCCATCTCAAAAGAGAACTCATTTTCTTTCTCCCCATACTCTTTACTCATCTGGACTTTCAATTAGTATTGAGGGTGTAACCATCCACACTTATAATGTTAATTTTACTTTCTTCTTTTTTCTTCAGCTTAATTTACATATCCTTTCTGTTGCCAAGTCTTCTTGTTTGTACCTTCATATAAGCTCTCCCTTCTCTTCACTTAGTCACCACCTTGGTGTAAAACTCTACTACTTTATTCCTAGATTATTGCAGTAGCCTTCTAGTTAATCTCCATGCCTTAAATCTATTCTTACCCTAAGCCTTTCTTCACTCTGTGGCCAAAGTAATTCTTCTAAAGGACAGCTCTGACCATGTCACTACATTTTTTCATAAATTCCAGTGGCTTTTTATTAAGGATCAAATATAAAAGTCCTCTAATTGCCTTTCATAACATTGCTGTTTCCTATCTTTCTAGTTTTCTTACCCTTTATATGCCCCAAACCCTATATATCAATGTTACAATTAAATAACACCTGCCTTCTTGCTTTTCTTTGTACATGATACCTTCTCTTCCTACTCTTTTCCTTTTTAATGGCCTCCCTGAAGTCTAGAATGTTTTCTTCACTCAACTCTATAAGTTGGATTCCTTGACTTTCTTCTAAACTAAGGTTGGGTTATTTGCATATTGTCTCCCCCATGAGAATATTAATGATTTGAGGGTGTGAACAGTAGTTTTTCTTTGTATCCCTACTTCAGTGCCAGATACAATAAGCATTTAATAAAGTCTTATTAAATGACTGATTAAAATTTTTTTTAAATTCTGGATATTTTTTGTTTTTGTATCAACTTAATTTCTGAACAAATCTGTCTTTTATTCCCTACACCTGAAAAAATCCGTTGTAACAAAAATTTTTAAAAAGGAAGAGAGAGGGTGGAAATAGAAAAAACAGCCAAGAAGTCAGCTGAGTGTCTGACAGTAAATCTGTGATTTCCACATCTCTGCCCAGGCCCTTACTTCTCTGCAAAGAAGACAAGAAAGTAAGCATCATTTTCTCATTTCTTCTTCAGACTCTTCTTCAGCATTTAGAGAGTTATAATTATAATATAATACATATTATATAGTACATAATATAATAATAATATATAAACATGATAATAAAACGAGTTATGATTATAATTAGAGTTCAATTTGGTTTATTGTTGTTGCTTTTATTTCCATTTCTATGACTACTGTCATAGTCAATTGTGTTGATTATTTTCCTTTTTTCTGCTTATTGTGCTCTCTGAGTTCATATATATTTTCTCATGCTTTTCCAAATTTTTCATATTTATTGTTTCTTACTGTGCTATTGCATTCTTACTATAGGCTTACATTTATATATCATTTTCTAGTTATTCCCCATTCGATAGGCATCTAGTTTTTGGTTATCACACATTTATAAAAATTTCATAAATGATTCTCTTTCTAAAAAGTTACACACAAACCTTTTGGATGGTGACAAGAGTTATGTTATTCTAGGTGGCAAAAATAAAGGAGAAATTAAAAAGATTACAAAGGCTTTATAAATTGCTATTAATTCTAGTGTCAGCTGAAAGGAACTGGGTGGTATTCTTTCTTATTTTCATTTTTATTTTAATCTTATCCCTTTTTTTCCTAGTTCATTTGTGCTTGTACTGGATACTAATTCAGTTCTAACTCTTTAGCTGAGATATTTGACTTGGCAAGGCTGCCAAATATTTTAGTCTTTCTGTATTATAGCTTCCATAACTGTTAGCTCTGGTTGTGACAGGCTGAGGTATATAAGCAGACTCTCCCTTTCCAGCCCAGTTAAATCCCTGTTTGGGCTTCTCTTGGCCTATCAGGAACTTAATTAACCTTGGAAATCCACTTTTCTTTCCACTGATGCTATGATTAAGAATTATGCTATCTTGCCTTCCTGTGAAGTATTGGACTATAAGTATTCTCTATGGGTCTCTCAGATATGTCTTTAAGGTGATAATGCTAAATCTCAGAATAATCAATATGTCAAAAGTACTGTCCTGTCTACAAAACTAACTCCCTATAACTTGGGGATAGGAAGAAAAAAATTCTTCTGTTAATGCAGATAATGTATCCAGGAAAAGCATGGAAAAGTTTTAAATTATTCTTACATCTCCTTAAGGACTTAAAATTATATAGATAAGCTTGATTCATTTTTGAGATTAATTTCTTGTTAAGATTAACATAGAGAAAGTTTTGGTTCTGTCATTGATGAGATCTCTTTACTTGCTTTAATCTGACCATATAATTTAGAAACTTTTGCCCCAGTCTAGAGTTTTTCTTAAAGGTTTAACTTATGTCTATGTTTCCATGAAAAGGGAAAAAAGGATTACTAAATTTTTTTCACAATTCATTAATTATAGAACAAGATTTATGTAATCTGCCGTAGAATGCAAAATGATTCACCGTAGAGCCTCCAAATAGTCTAAATACCTATCTTTCTCTTCTTCAGCTCAGTTTCTGTTTAATTTCTTGACTTTGATAGTATTGGTTCTTAGCTGTTACAGCTTTTACTTATCATGAAGAATATTCTTTGAGAGTTTAAATCCTCCCCAGATTTCTAGTTATTCTTATACAAAACACCTGATCTTTAGATAATTAAAATGTCATTGTATATGATCATATCTGGATTTCATAATTCATACATCCTGCTGAAGGAGAATAAGTGTCTCTTCAGGTAACACTGAAGGAGCGGAACCCATATGTGTTGGTCAATAACTTGTCACCCTCTATAAAGTCTCCCAAGAAAAAATAGGCTCTACATATTGTTCTGACATATTTATGTGGTTAAAAAAATATTCTCTTGAATTCTGAATGTAGTCTTGAATTAACATTATATTATTTATATATTTATATAATATTGAACCAAATGTATTTTTTTTTCTATAGAATTCCTGACAGTCATTCATCCAGATTGTACCTTAATACCTTCACTTGCAGAAATATCACAAGCTTATGAGATAGCTTACTGCATTGTTGGACAGCTCTGGATATAATGAACTGAAATCTGCTTTCCTGAAACTTTTTACCTCTTAGTATCTTCTGTAATGTCATAGAATAAATCTGCATTCTCTTTTATGTGATGACTATTCAAATAATGTCAAATAAGAATAGTGATATTTTTTAAACATATGTAGTTACTTTGATTATTTCTCATATAACATAATTTACAGACTTTCTATAACCCTAGTCATGTTTCCCTTTAAAATATGGCTTCCAAAGCTAGATGCAATATTACTGGAGTGTGAGAGAACTTTAACTTTCCCCTTGTTTTGGTTTGGAAAATTTTATCTCATGGAAGGCTTGACAGCAGGTATTCCAGGTTAACCTATCTTGAATTTTTTCAGCTCCCCAATAGATGGTAATCTTTTAAAAACAAACCATTAAATCTTTGCTGACGGAGTGAATATAAACTTAGGGATCAGCAGCTACCTAAAGGATCAACTTGACAAGAGAAAATCTTTTCTCCTAGTCATTATGGGAAAAGACCAGACTATTTCTAAGTTGTTGATCAAGCTTTAAATAATGTAGTAATTTTTCTAACATGTGCTTTTTCCTGGGACATCTGGTAGATGTCATTTTTATCCACAAATGCTTCTTTAATGAAGCAATAGTAGAATCTCTTATTAACAAGACTTTTTTTAGATGGTAGCACTTTTTATATTGTATGTACTTTTCAATCTGGACCCTAAAAAGATTTTTAAAGTGTACTTTAAACCATTTCACTTTTAATTATTTTTGCATAAAAATGTTAATGCAGTTTGTATTTGGGTCAATAATACTGCTTTTAGTTATAATCCAGAGGTAATTAGTAATGTAAAAGGGGTAGGCTATGAAAGAGAGGCTTGAAATGGTACAGTGTAGAAACCTTTGTCTTTAATCAGCAATAAACAATAATAGTACTAGATGAAGGGCCCCTACAGAATTGGATGTATCTTATTCAAAGTGGATTTAAAGCCAAAATCTGGTTTGAACAATGAAGACGAGAAAACTTTTTAAGCTGCCTTTTGTAAGAACATGTTCCTCAGCTTTTGTCCAAGTTAAAATATAAAGATGTTGTACCAAGTTATTGCAACTGTTATAAATATAAAAAGGATCAAATACTTTATAGATATGGGGGGCGGGAAGCAAATGTAAAAATCATAAAATAAGGTCATCTTAGCTGGAGTGGGAGTTGGTAGGTGAGAGGAAGAGAAAATAGGTTTATATTAATTAAAACTTTTTTTTTTGAATAGAGAATTGGGGGGAGGGAGTATTCCAAATGTATAATGTTAACATGCATTTTCAGATGAGAATACTGTATGGTTTTCATTTGTATGATGAAATTCTTGTAAATGTAATGGAATGTAAAAACAAAAATACATTATCTTTTAAAAATGCTTTTACATGGTATCCTGAAAGATAAGTATTTTTAGAATAATTTTGTGTTTGCCTTTTGCATTATGTAAATTCAGTTATTGTGAGCAAATTATTGGATATATTTAATTTGAAGCAACTATGGCAATAGTTATAGAATTAAAAATATAAACATCTTAACAGCCTATAGTTATTGTTTTGGATAATTATATATGTAAGTTTTAATATCCATATTAGTTGATATTAACTAAATCATATAGTATTCTCTTCTAGTAAGTACACAACTGTACAACTGACTCTTCTGAAATGGAAGGGAAAAAATTCTTACCTAGAATATAAAAATATTTTGCATATTAACTTAGGGAATCTTTGAACTTCAGGAAAAAAAATCCCTTAATGCTTTGGGTATGGAACAATTATGTATTGAAGGACTTTAATTTTATGCTAATCATACAGCAAATTTTATGTTTTCCTTTGTTTTGTTTGCATTTCTTAAAGATAATTTAATGCAAATAATCTCTTCATATATTGCATTAGAGCATTTCAGATGGTGGCACTATAGTTAAGATTTTATCAGTACTTCCATTATAAATCTCTATTACTCGTAGTTTATAATTTAATTGCAGAAACTTGCTGCTGGCTGAAATGAGATACGTAGGATTTCAGGCTAGCAGCAATGTTTTTCTTTTTAAAATTTCCTTTACTTCCCATGTAATTACATATTAGTGCAAGTATAGGGAGGAACTGATTCAGCCAAGTACTGATTCTGAAAAATGTTAAGCGCCTCATTGTCAGTAAAGTAAACCCTGCTTAAAACAACTGATGGGTAATCAATGTACTATTGGTTTAGTTTAACCATATCAAAGGTGATAAAACTAAAATTTCCTTCTTTTTATTATGCAAAACAAACAACAAACAAACCAAACTTCCCTCCCCTCTATATATAAGGAGCAGAAAGGAAATTGTCAGAGGAATAGAAAATGTCAGAACTTATAATTGACAACATCATTATCATTTTGTGGGATAAATTGTTTGTAAAACTATTTCTTAAAACATTATTTAGTTTAAACTAGAACTTAGTCTTGCTTTTGTAGAATTTGGATTCTCATTTCTGTCATACAAAGTTTGACAAATTAGGGCAAAAGGGGAAAAAAGTGAAGAGATGCATCTTTTGTGATTCTTTACCTTCTCTGACATATAAATCATGCCTCTAAGTTTATGCTTCAGTTACCATGACAGGCTACAGGGTTAATTAGTATGCACAGGAGTCTTAATGTCTTTTCATAGTAGAGTTCAGAAGATCAATTTTAAGACATGTGGTGGTTTTGCTATCACATTTCCAACCAGAACCTTGTAGTGGAGAAAGGTTAACCTGTCAGGGGACAAGGAGTGTCTAATCAACCATATTCAATTTGGTTTTTATCAAACTTAGGAAAAAAAAAAACCAGATGGGGAGAACAAGATGTTCCATTTCACTCAACCACATTGACCTTCATCCATTTGATCCCAACTTATTATACTGAACATATGACGTGACTAAGTGTATGAGCGTGACTTTTCACCCCACGTGGTGACAAATCTATTTCCTTATAAAACTATCTAACCCAAAATGTAAGGATGACTTTGGGAGGGTTCAACTTGACTCTTTCTTTTACTACTTTCAAATTCTAAGAGAGATATTAAAAAAAAAAAACAATTCTGAAGAATTCAAAGTAGGAAAGAAGTAGGAAGTAGGAAAATTTTCTTTTCATATAAGCGAATAATATATGATAGATATTTATTACATAAAGAAAAAAGTTTCAAAGAGACAAAGCATTTATGAAAACATTTGCTTTATATCCAAGTTTGAAAAACACATATATTACAGATACTTAAAAAAACTTCAAATGAAAATTTATTATGTTGCATGATTGATTGCTTTTGGAATGCAGAAGAAATTGTTGAGAAGCCCTAAACTTTTAAAATTTGAGAAATAGATTCTAAGAATATTGTATTTATCTATATCCATATATACACCCATATACACATGTATGGATATACATATAATTTATTGCTGAAGACTTCCAGGTACTTATGAATATTAAAAAAAAAACTTAATTCAGCAGGAATTCCTTTAAGGTAAAAACTATTGAGTCTGTTTTATAGATATGGACATTTAGGACTAGAGAGACTAAATAAAAAATTGAAGTCTATATGGTAATTCATTGATTGAGGAGTGGAAAGAGTCATAAATCTTCCTATTTCTAAATAGGTTGGGGTTTAAATGCTAGATGTGTGACCAGAAAAAAATTATGTAATCGTTCTTAGTCTCAGTTTCCCTAACTGTTAAATGTCTATAATAGACCTTTTAGTACCTTCTTTATGGGGTTGGGATAAAAGTACTTTGTGAATGGTTTTGTTGTTCAATCATTTCAGTCATGTTCAACTCCTTGTGACCCCATTTTTTTTTTTTTGGCAAAGATAGAGGAGTGGTTTGTCATTTCCTTCTCTAGCTCTTTTTTACAAATAAGGAAACTGAGGCAAACAGGGTTGAGGGACTTATCCAGAGTTATATTAATAAGTTAATATGAATCTGAAGTTGGATTTGAACTCAGGAAGATGACTTCCTGACTCCAAGCCCAGTGTTCTATCCACTGTACCTCTCAGCTATGAATTTTAATGTACTATGTAAATGAGAACTATTTTTGTTTAAATATATCAAGAGAGAAATAGCAAGAAATGAGGGTATAGAATTGGTCTTGGAATCAAATCAGGAAGGTCTCAGTTAATTCTTCCCTCTGATATAAGCTGGTTATGTTTTTCTGGGCAAATCTCATAACCCCATTTAATAAGGGCATCCGAGGAATTTTTCCACTTGGCTATTTTCCTGAGTTTCATGATCTCTAGAAACTCATCATTTTGCAAGTTGAATTCAACTCTTTAACTCATGCATCCTCAGATAATTTCCCATCCCTGTAGGATTTTATCATGCTCCTAACTTGGAATAATCTCCCTTTTTCAGCTTCTTTTTATCTTGTCTCCTACAGTTAGAGTCTATCTACTTGAAGGCAAAGACAATATCATACTTTTTTTGGTATTCTCAGTGCTTAGCAAAGTTCCTCCCACATTAATAAGGTGCTTAGTAAATCTTGGCATTGATATTGATACAGTATCTAATGATTGTTGTGTATCTGAAAGATATCTAGTAAGAGAAAGTAATCAATAGTGTCATATAACTGTAGAGATGTTAAGAAGGATGAATTCTGAAAGAATACCATTACATTTGGCAATTAGGAGTTCAATGAACCCAGCTCCCAGCAAATTCTGTTTCCCCCCATCCCTTTCCCAGGAAGAACCAGAATCAACAAAACTGAGCCTGACTGGCCTGCATGATGCTCTGTCATCTCATCCTAGCCAAATAACATAAAACTTTAAAAGAATAACAGATGCATCTAGAGAGAGGACTATGGAGACTGAATGTAGATCACAGCATAATATATTCACCTTTTGTTGTGGTTATTTGCTTGGGTTTTTTTTTTTTTCTTTCTCATGTTTTCCCTTTTGATTTGATTTTTCTTGTACTGCATGATAAATGTGGAAATATATTTTGAAGAATTGTGCATGTTTAACATATATTGGATTACTTGCTATCTAGGGGGAGGGAAGAGGAAGAATAATTTGGAACGCAAGATTTTGCAAGGGTGAATGTGAAAACTATCTTTGCACATATAAAAAAATAAAAGAGTAACAGAAATTACCCAACTGTCTGTCGGCTTATGTATAGTTGAATCAGCACTTTGTTGTGGGACTCAGTCACAATTAGCTCAATGGGAGGTCCTGCAGGTTCAGAATGACTAACTCTTTGATTTGGAACCTCTGCCCTGGTCATTCCACTCCTGACTTGTGTGCTGAGCAAAGGTTGGAACTGGGTCATTGCTCTGTTTCTGAGCTGACAGCCCATAGCTACATTTCTGGAACTTGTTCCTTCCTCAGCATTCATTTAGCGCACTCCACTCACAAACAACTACTTCCCTCTACTCTGGATTTGTGACCAGCAACTGAGTAATGGAAGGGAAACAGAGTTGGCAGATGGCACCTAATTCTGCACACAGTGCAAGTCAAAGAGTTCTCCTGGGATCTCTTTCTGCCCTGATACTTTGTCTTGAGCCTCCATTCTTTCCTGCTAGAATATTCCCTCCACATACCTCTCCTGGCTAGCCCTTTCCATAGCAACACAAATCTCTCCATTTCCTTAAATTGCCCTTGACCAGAAAAATGATGGTGTGACTTTTTATTGAATTTTCTAATCAGATTTTGGTGTCTTGAATTTTATAGATTTTGGGGGAGAAGGTATGCTGGGATAGCTAAACAAAAATGCTCCATCTCTTCCATTTTAATTTTGTCCCTTCATTCTTTGCGAAGAAAGTTAAAGGTAGAGGAGAACTATAAGAGGATATGATGGAAGAAAATGTACAAATAATAATCATAATTGCAAATATAACTGGAATAAACTCGCCGTTAAACAAAGGAGGATAACAGAATAGAAAAGAAAGTAGCATTTGAAAAAATATTTTTATAAGAGGCTCATTTGAAATATAAGATTCAACAGAGTTAATATAAGGGGCTAGAGGAGAATCTCCAGGCTAATTTCAAAAAGCAAAAGTAGCAATCATGCTTTCCGATCAGGCAACAGTAAAAATGAGATAAGCATAAGTATATTATGCTTAAGAATACCATAGATAATGACAAAGTCAATATTCAGTATGTTCAGTATGTATTAATCTATGTACCAGGATATATATAATATGCACCAAAAATAATATTAACATACTCACCAAATGGCACTTAACAAAAGTTAACTGAACTATGAGAAAAATAATGGAAGTATAATAGGGGACTTTAACATGTTCATTTCAGAGTTGGACAAAAAGAATTAATAGAATTTTAGAAAAATAGGTATGATAGACTTTTGGCAATTACAGAATAAGAATGGAAAGGTGTGTGTGTGTGTATGTATATGCATGTGTATGTATATCTATATGTGTATGTATATATGTATATAGTGTGTGTATGTGTGTGTGTGTGTGTGTGTGTGTGTGCATGTGTATACTTTATAGCTCTGCAGAGGAATTTTATGAAAATTGGTTTTGTTCCAGGCATAAAACCTCATATATAAAAATAGAAAAGAGAAATATTAAACATATCTTTTACTATCCTTTTATCATCATTACTATGATGATGAATAAAAGACATTTAAAGAAAGAATTAAAACTTAAAATGGAAACTAAATAATTTAATTCTAAGGAATTAGTGGATAAAAAACAGTTATAGAAACAAAAATTTACAAAAGAAAATCACAACAATGAGACATCTCTAAAATTTGAAATGAATTTTAAATAGGCTTTAGGGGGAAATCTACATCTTTAAATGCTTTCATTAACAAAAAAGAGAGAAGAAACAGATACGTTAATTGGACATTCAAATTAAAAATTAGAAAACCAAGAAATTTAAAAACCTAGTTAAATACAAAAATAGAAATTCTGAAAATAAAGTAATTTGCTTGATAAATAAAACTAGCATCTGATTTTTCTGAGAAAACTAAAACAATTGATAAATGATTGGCAAATCTGACAAAAGAAGAGGGAAAAACCAATATGCCAATAGAAAAATGAAAAAAGACAAAATGCAACAAATGAGGATGAAATAAAGGAAATTACATGTACTATTTTGCCAAATTAATTGGTAAAACTGGTAATAAATGAAATAAATGAATATTTACAACCCCTCCCACCGTCTAAGTTAACAAAAAACAAAGAAACAAAACAAAACAAAAATACTCTAATCTCTAAAAAAGATATTGAACAAGTCTTAAAGGACATCCCAATGAAAAAAATCCCGACTAGATAGATTTACAAGTAAATTTTGTTAAATATTTAAAAACAATTATAATCGAATGATAGAATATATGATCAGAGAATGGCATTTCAGAATTTTTGAGCATAGAAGTATAAACTAAGTGGTAGAAAGAGCTATACTATGATCATCCTTATGTGTAGTTGAGGTGGAATTAAAAGAGCATGTCATAAGGATTGAGTAGTTTGAGAAACTGGGAAATTTGAGTATTTGAAGGAACATGTATATGCATATATACAATATATATAAGTGTATTTATGTATCACTACTTTCTAAGGCAATCTACTTAAATGTTAAACAATATTAATTCTTAGGAATATCTTCATTATTTAGAATTAAAATATTCTTATAACTTCCATACCCTGAGTCTCATCTTCTCTTAGAAAAAAATTTTGATTGACAAGCATTTATTAAGCACATAATATAAGCCAGTCACTGTGTTAGTTTCTGGGGATATGAACCAAAAATGGAACCATCTCTGCTATATAAAGTGGTTTATAGTCTGTTGGGGATAGACTACATGTACATATGTAAATATATACAAAGAAAATATATGGTAATTTTTTGGGAAGGGGAAGCAGCAGCTGGGGAATCAAAAAATTCTCATGAAAGAGGTACCATCTGAGCTGAGTTTTGAAGGAAGCTTTAAGTTCGCACACAACACACTTTGTATTGTGAATAAACACAATTTTAATTTGATTCTTCTGGGTTTATGGTCCTCATAGGATTTTTGAGAATGAAGTAATATGATGTATGTAAATTACTTTGCAAATCTTAAAGAACTTTATAAATGACAATAATTTTTATTATTGTTAACAGTCCCTTACAACAATTAGTTCATTTTAGACCCAGAGGGTTTTTTTCCTTCAGTTTTAGGAATTTTTTTTAGATGAAAAATTCTGAGTTTAGTGACATTTGCTCAAAGCCTCCAGTTAAGAAAATTCCTAACATTAGGTAGAAAATGGATTCTCTATCTAACCTTAGCATTTATTATTTCTAGTTAACGCGAATCTCTTTGTATTTGAGACAAAATTCAGTTTACTGGAAACATTTGGGTAACAAAATAGAGATTAAATTATATATATATATATAATTATAAATATATATATATATATATAGGAAGTTGGGAAGAGCAAATGTTTCTTGGGACTTCTCTCTTTGACTCCTTCACTCTTGGATGCAGATGGAACCAATGACATTTCTTGATATCTCTCTTCTCTGTTACAGATTAGTTCTGTGTGTTCCTCAAAAGTGTGCTGCCAAAGCCATGCTTGCTTTAGACTTCTTGAATGCAAACCTTTAGAATCAATCTCTTCTGCCTCTGGGATAAATTCTTTGGTTGGGAATAACCAACCAATCCTGGTCCTATTCACTCTGTTTTGTTTGATTTAATAAAAAAAAAAAATTTCTATCTTTAGTCAGAGTTACATTGTTAGAGTTAAAATAGTGATTGGGTGGGGTTCATCTCCATCCTCTATTATGATCAAACTTCTTTAACTTAATTAAAAATAAACTAGAGGTGATGATAGAATTTGGGCAGATTTGATTTTTAGGTTAGGTAGGTTTGGTTATGAGAAAGTGTAATACATGAATATATGCACCTATGCATACACTTATATACAATATATGTGACTAAAAATCAGCTTTGTGCAAATGAACTTCCATCATATTTTTCAGTGGTTTAATCACAGACATGCAACAAGGTTTTAGGTTCATTGTTTCTCCATTATACTGTTTTTATGTTTATTTTTTTTTCACTCAAATCAGTAGCTTTAATTTCTGACAAGTTGATTTCCAATATTTAAAAGACTTCATGTTAAATTGAATGTAGTGCTGGAACACTTTTAGTTATGGCAAAGTGCCTTTCCATTAAATGGATCTGTGGGGAAAAAAAAAAGATTTATCATGGTTAATGAATTCAGGTATTTCAGTTGCTGAAAGTAGTCTCATGATGCATAATATACATAGCATTACTCACCCATAACATCGTCGGCTTGCCGCATAAGAACTGCTAAATACATTTTGAGTATAATAAAAACTTGGCTTATTGAAAAGAGCATGATGCTTGCCACCTTCTCATTTCTGCATCCACTGCTATTGACTAGGGGTGGTGAATCTGAATAAAATCTATGAATTGCATTGGCCTTAAAGATTACTTGCTAAACCAGTGTTATCACAGGTAATATCAACAATATATGTATGAAGCCCTGAAATTCAGATTGTATTTTCTTGTGTGTGATTGCCTTCAGAACTCTGGTGGTGAATTTTATGAACCACATTATCAGCTTCATAGTTTTGTACAGGTCTTGAGTCAAAAGGAAAAGGGAAAAAAAAATCTTCTGTAGTGATGTGAATTAAGCAATTCTGATTTTCTGAAAATCTCTGACTGTATCACATTAACATTTATGTATTAAGAAAACCTATTAACAAAAGGATTCTTATCATATCTTTTGAAAGAACATGTATTTATTGCATCCAGGTGCTCTAATAAATAGACTGTTAGACTCGGTATCAAGAAAGACCTGAGTACAGATTCTTTTCTAGTTATATGACCCTGGGAAGGTCACTCTCAGCCTTAATTTCCTCATTTGTAAAAAGAGAATAATAATAACATCTTCTCTTCTGGGTTGTTATGCTATTTTAGGGAGATAATATACTAAAATGCTATATCAGTTCTGGCTCTAATAACAGTAATATATTTTGTAATATAAAAATATGAATATTTAAAATATTGAACATTGCAAGTAAAATGTGAAAAGTTTTAAATTACTTAATTTGAACATCATTTCAAGAGGCAATTTAGGAACATATTATTTCAAATATGTGCTATTCCACCATCTTTTAATAGTGCTATCTAACGTTATATTTTTGAGACCATCAGTTAATGTTAAATTCCTTTTGAGGGTATCAGGAGGTATTTTAATTAAGTTTTCAAAATTGCTTTTGGATCATCTTTAAAAGTCTTTACTGCTTTATTTCTATTAACAAATTAGTAATTAAAATTTAAAAGAAATAATCACAGTAGGTCATATTTTTATTAACTTGAGGTAGATAATGAACCTGCCCTATATAAAGAGTGAGCTAAATCTGCTGAGAGACCAGGGATGGTGTGTTTTAATTAAGGTAATCCTTATTTGCATCTAACAAACAGCATTGCTACTTAGAAATTTAAGACCTTAGTGATGCATATTAGTACATTACCTCAACAAATCTAATAGAGATTTAATACTTGTATTTGAAGTAGCAATCTGTCATAAATTAGGAGCATTTGCATAGTAAATTTCAAGGATGTTATTCTTTGCAGTTTTATATAATTAAGGAACACATTAAACATTAAAATTTCATAATTTTTGTAGTGCTAGGGAAGCATGCTTTGTTATTAAACTAAGCCTCATTTTTATCTTCACATAACCCTATGGAAAAGTACAGGTTTAATAAAGATATAATTAATGTACAGTCACTAAGTTTTTTTCTTAAATTTTGATGGCTTATGCATTAAAAAAAATTGTTTTGGCATTCACAATGAAATGGAAGAAATCCACTTGATTGTATAAAGTGCACTTTTTCATAAGAAAAAGGTAGGTAGACCCTGAGAAACACTATTATATTATGGTTACAAGCTACAATAGCTATAAACTAAGTGTTCTCTAAATAGAGGGAGGGGCAGAATCTTTCTTGATTAGTCTAATGTTTTACAGTATTATTATATACCTGAAGGCGGTTATTCTAAAGAAATAAAAGACTTCTTTTAATTAAGAATGACAACTTTCCCCTCAAGGTACCGTTTATTTTGATGTTTAACAAGATACATTTAACTTTGTTACTCTATTGGTCCAAAGAGAATTATTTTAGAAAATACAGCTTTAGACAACACACAACAGCCAAGCTCACCTGTGGTCACTTAAAATTTAATTAAAGTGATTCCTCTGCCACTTAGAAAATCTCACTATAAAGTGACCTAGGATGTGAGTAGGTAGGTAAAGGAAGGGAGAGTATATTTTTTTTATTCCTTCCCAAACTTATCTACCTACCTACCTACCTACCTATCTATCTATCTATCTAATTCCAAAACTACTTGTATATGAGAATACTTTTCCTAATCCAAGCTTCGAAAAAGGAAAAGAATTATGATTTTCCTTCTGAACACCTTAGCATAGTAAAGTGAATTGTTCTTAGCACCTAGAACACTAAGGTTCAGATCTCTTTGATTTGGGTTGTCTCTTGGATGAGGGATTAGGAATGTTTTTCTTGATTCAAGAGGACAGAACTAGAAACAATTGGTGAATGTTCTTAAAAAAGGAAAATCTTGAAGCAATAAAAAACCAACAACTTTTCAATCATCGATCATCAGAGTTATCCAAACAAAGGATCAAGAGGGAGCAGATTCTATTTCTTCTGGATGACTAATTATTACATGTGTGGGAGAGGAAATCCTTTTTCAATTATGTGTTTGACTAGAATTCAGGGGTTCCTGTCTTCTTTTTTTCGTATTAGATAGACCCTTTTGGAAATCTGATGAAGTGTATGGATTCTTCAGAATAATTTTTAAAAATAAAGCAATTGCAGCTAGGTGGGACAGTGGATAAAGCGCTGGCCTGGAATCCAGGAGGAGCTAAGTTCAATCCTACTTCAAACACTTACTAATTGTCTGACCTTGGACAAGTGACTTAAACTCAATTGCCTCCAAAAACTGAAACCAAAAAAAATAAGAAAAAAGGAAATTCTAAATTCCAGTTAGAAGTTAATAAAGGTAAAGACAAAAAATTTCCCCATCTATGTCCACATGCCTTCTGAAATTTATCCAAGGGAACTATACTACCTGTCCTTGATTTACACTTCAGATTAACAAATTTCTATTATAGAGCTTGTCCATCACTAGGCAAATCAGGAGCAGGTAGCATACATGGACAATGAATTGGGGCAAGAAAGCAGGCAGGATTGCTTTCAGGAAACTGAATATCTTTAAGAGATGATGCAAAGAAGTCACTGGAGACACCACAGGGACCCTCCAGTTAACCAGGAGTGCTAGGAAGATCAAAAGTTGTTCCTCTTATAACCTATCAGTCTAAGCAGAAAGAACAGACTATGGCTATGATTGAGGAACATAGCGTTAGAACTAGAAGGGACTTTAGGAAGCCACTGCATCCAATCACCTTCATCTTACAGGTGAGTTAATTTGAGGCTGAAATTATTTACTCAGGGCCACAGAGCTTTTAAGTATTTAAAACAGAATTTGAATTTAGGTCTTCCTGATTATATGCCCCAAAGTCTGTTTACTGTGCCACCCAGATGGAAGAGGAGATTCTAGAATTACAATCATGTTATGGGATGCTTATTTTAAATGGCATGACATGACTGGCCATGTAATAAAAAAAAAAAAAAAAGAATTTCTTCAATATCCATTATGTACAAGGGACTGGGGATATAAATACAAATGTGGGAAGTCCTTGCCCTCAAGCAGCCTGCATTTTCTTAGAGAGACAACATATAAAGGGAAAGTGTCCATGGAATGAAGTTTTGATCTGCTAAGTTACAATATTATTAATTTGGTTACTGTTAATAGGAGGTGGAGATGGTGGGGAGGGATGCAAAAATGTTAATATGCTAAGAAAGGCCCTATTTTCTTGTGGAGGACTGGATGGGATTGTTGTAGTTGTTTCTCAGTCCTGATTCTTCGTGACTTTGTGTTTTCTTGGCAAAGTTACTGCAGTGCTTTGCCACTTCCTTTTTCCACTTTACAGATGAGGAACTGAGGCAAACTGGGTTAAGTGACTTATCCAGGGCTACACTTAGCTTGTCTAAGTATCCGAGGCCACATTTTAATTCATGAAAATGAGTCTTTCTGACTCCAGACCCAGACTACAGTGCCACTTAACTGCCCCTGCCCACCAGTTGGGATAGCAAATAAGAAAACAGTGGATATGTGTCTCTTGATTCATGGTCAATCTAGGAACATGTGTTTGTTATTTGGAGTGTCAGGAAGACTCCAGAATGAGGTAAATTGTTATGCCTCTACTCTAGAGCACCAACAGCTATATTAATAATTGCAGGTAGTCTAAAAAGTATACAACTTTTAGTATCCTCTGCCCTTTTTTCAACTGCTCTGATATTATCATAGTAGAAGAAGGGAGTTGTAAATTACAAAAGACCCATCATGTTTTCCTTTATTTAACGTGTCAGCGTGGCCTTCCTGCTAGCCTTTCCATTCCTAGCTAGGCTGTTCCTACTTAAGCACAAATAGTTTCAAAGTCTTTCTATCATATTAGGTAGTAGAATTATGACTAAAAAACATGTTTTCTGAAAAAATGTGGAGCTTTCAATGAACTAGAAGTTCAATATAAGTCAACTCCTTCCCCCTCCTCCTCCCTCTTTTTCTTCTCCTCCTCCCACTTCCTCTTCTTTCTCCTTCTCTTCCTTCTGCTTCCTTCCTCCTCCTCCTCTTCTTCCTCCCTCTCTTCTTCTCCCTCTTCTCCTCCTCCTCTTTCTTCTTCCTCCTCCCTCTCCTTCCTCCCCCCTCTTTCTCTTCCTTCCATTCCTCTTCCTCCTTTCTCCCTCTCCTCTCTTCCTTTCCTCCTCCCTCCCTCCCTCTTCTCCCTCATCTCATAGATGCCTTCTACCACTATCTGTCTCACATTATGAGGTGGCACTTCCCCTCCACTAGCCCAAGGAAAGGCTTATCCTGGATGGCTTGTAAATGGGGCTAAGTCACTAAAGATCCAGGGAGTTGTGTAGTTCTTCCTAGCTCTGAAAAATAATATCATTATAATATAAAAATATAATATTATATTATAAGCTATCACAGGAATAGAACGGTAGAAAAGCTGCTATGGGGCAGCTTTTATGACTTCTAGACAGACACCTATACAGACAGAAGTTCACTGACTCACTGAATGACTGACTGACTATAGGGGAGTGTGCCTGGCAGCAGCAAACATCAGGAAGAAGTGCAGACCACTGAAGATTGATTCGAAGCCTTGTAGCAGCTGCATCCTTTTCCTTTCCCTGACTTGCTGCTTGGATTCTTAAGAGACTCCAATAGGGAGTGAATGAATTATGGCTATTTGGAGAAATTGCTAGAACAGTAGGGCATTTACTCCACCCCCTGTTTCTCCCTTCTGTTTTATTGTTTCTTGCACTGGATGGCACGGTTGAATTCTAAGTTTTTGTCTGCTATTTAAAACTCTGCTTATTTGTATTTTAAGCAATGGTTTTCTAAGTAAACATCAGTTTAATTGCATTATGTGTGTGTTTTTTCTACAGAAATGTAAATGAGAAGGGCCTGAAGTGAAGGAACTGATTATACCAAATTCAACTGGCTGGGGAAACACCTTTCTGGCCTAGTGATGAAAAGGATAGCCTGGAAGCCCAGAAATTTATGAATTGTATTAATTACAGGTATTTAAAAACTTTCTAACTATGCAGAGAAGAGAAAATATGTGGAACCAGGATTCTGTTCCAAGCTAAAAAACTCTTTGAGTTAATCACAAGTGGCAATATAGCCAGACTAAGTACATAATGATGATGATGATGATAGTGACAGCTAGCTTTATATAGTTTTATATAGTACTTCAAGCGTTATAAAGAAGCTGTATATATATATGAGTTTATATATATGTATATATAAAACTCATCTAATCCTCACAATAACCCTGTATTATTAATTCTTATTTTTAAGAATTATTATGCTATTATTAATTCTTATTTTATAGACGAAGAAACTGAGGCAAACAAATATTAAATGATTTGTCTAGGATCACATAGCTAGTAAGTCTTTGATGCTAGATTTAAACTTAAGTCTCCAGATGATCTACAGTCCCATCCAAATGCTTTGATGCAAAGCAAAAGGAATTTGTCCTACAGGTGATAGTGCTTATTCAAGATGATCAAAAAAGTTGAATACTGGAGTAAAATCCTCCTTCCATGGAGGATATTATTACTGAAAAAGAAGGGGACACAGAGGACAGCAACTACTGACCTTTTTTTTTTTTTTTTTTTTCCTGAGGCAACTGGGGTTAAATGACTTGCCCAGGATCATACAGCCAGGAAGTATTATATGTCTAAAGGCAGATTTGAACTCAGGTCCTTCTGACTTCAGGGCTGGTTTTCTATCCACTACACCAACTAGCTGCTCCTTACTGACCTATTTTTTTTTCATACAAATTCCCTCCCACATATATTAAAATCATATGCTATTTCTTGACACATAAAACAAAGTTTGTTTTTTTAAAAATAATTCTCTGGTTATCATTAAGAGAGCAAAAAAAAGAGAAAGATGTATGTCATAGAAGTGTCATAGATGATTCAAATGTAAGATTCTTTATAGATCATGAGTCTCTCCAAATGCCCTTGTATGCATGTTTTCATTAAGTCCTGTAATGTTGTAGAGTCTCCTAAATGAGAGCCACACCTGATGTTGATGGCATTCTGTAAGGAAGAACCATATATCATTTCCAAGAGAATATTATGCAGATTTTAGACCTCTGAAGTAACAAGTAGCTAAAGTAATTAAAACCTCTGTGTAGTCCTAAATGTGAATTCTGATACTGTCTGAAATGGAAGTCCTATACACACATATGTATGAGTATACAAAATACATTTTTGTATGTGTGTGTTTTTCTTGGCAGTCTGGTATAGTGGAGAGCCCGCTAGCCTAAAAGTAAGGGCATTACTTGCCATCTTTGGCACTTTCTGGCTATGTGACCTTAGACACATCCCTCAGTGGACTACATAACTGTGCCAGGTAGAAAATGGAGGAAAATTGTGGATGGTTTAAAGGGAACTTAATTCCTAGATGTTTCTTATACTAAGGAAACCACATCTAGTTTAAATAACATACACACATCCATACAAAGATGTTCATGTTTGTGCTGATGGACTAATTTTATGTTTTATTTATATTCTTTATATTCTAAATTAGAGATGCTCTTGACAGTCATGTCTTACCACTTGGAGAAGAAGTCAAATAATTCCTGACATAACTTCTGGGTTCCTTTGACCCCTTGATTCTTATGACTGTTCTCCTCTTCACTCACCATTGCACTGAAGTTATTGAATTTTGGGATACACATTGACTTAGTGTGGAGTATCTTCTCAAGTTTTTCATAGCATTTCTCTACTTCACTCTGCTGCATACATTGGTGCACGGGATGCATTAATCTTTTTACATAGGTTCACTATGAATTTTGCATAGCAAAATGGAAGTCCTCCCAAAATGGCATTTTTTTGTCTTTGCATTCCTTTATTTCTCATTTTCCTTTTCTTCTTTTCACTTACAGAAAAAATGTCAATGTGGATGTTGCTCAGTTGTATATCAATTTGTAAGTCCAGTCACTGAACCAAGATTAAACATCAAGAACATTAGTAGTTAAATTTTTTATTGATTTCATTTTGCCAAGATTTTGGTGAATTTGCCAATTCACCTTCTTACCTCCTACATCATTGCCCTCCCCAACTGAGAAAACAAAACAAAACAAAACAAAACAACAAAAAAAAAAAAACAAAAGCCAGTTTAGGCTGAACCTCTCCCCCAAAGATAGTTCTTTTATCCTTGTCTCTCCTTATAAAACAAAGGACTGGTTTGATCTCCTTTAAGGAGACAACCAAATAGGTGGTCCTGATTTACGTGCTTCTGAGTTTCTAGTCCAAGATTAAAAGAGGCATTTGAGTCCCATAAAGCAGTGAACATTTCTTAATTGTCAGAGGGGGCAGGATTAGTCACACCTGTAAGCTAACCTGCCTTTCCCAGCTGTAGCCAATTGTGGCATTTCTTGACTACCCAGAACTCTTCATTTCTGCATCCCTAAAGAAGATCCTTTCCTCTCATCTCTTTCGATCCCTTCAGCACTGTTGATCTGAGGGGACCAGTATGACATATTATTTTTTTTTTTACAGTTATGTGTATCACTGTTAAGAAACCATTGATTTGCTTGGAGAAAACATACCTGTTTGCCTTTGTTGCGTTTTTCTCACCACATTAACCTATGCCCTCTTTTCTATCATGGCTGTTGTAATTGTGGAGTTGGAGGGGATAATGAACGACTGAGGCTTGTTTTGTATTTTTTCCTGTTTCATGGATCAGCATAGCCAAAAAAGTTATTGCCTGGTGGCCAACCTTCTGTTGATGCACCTTTCTGTAGTTATCCAGCTTCTAGTTCTGCACTCTTAGCCTCATTAAAATTTATTTTACACAGTCTGGCTTAGAAAGTGAGAGGCTTCCAGCATATTGGGCAGCCCCTCTGTGGCAAACTTTTGGGAGGATATGCATAGGAATTGCACAGGATGGTCAGCCATGGATGGACTTCTGTCCATATCATTGGAAGGAACTGCTGAATGGATCCAATTGAGAGAGGTTTTGTGATTTTTTGGGATACTACAGGGCATATCAAATATCATAAGTGGCTTATCAGAGATAAATTATTAAGCATCTGTAGATATAGGTTCAGAACTTGCTTCACTGAAAACGTATAGTCCAAAACAGACAGTACTGATTTAAACAAAGTAAAAATATCAAATAGGGATAGAAATTAATGTTGTGTAAAAGCTGGAAACATTTTTAAAAAATCAATTTTTAAGCTTGTGTGTGTGGTTTTTTTTGTAAAAATACAGGGAAATATGTCATAATCAGCCAGGAATATTAAATAGCAACAATAGTGTCCCAAAGATTGGTGTTTAATATTTCTCTTTTTTATTTTTCTCTGCTTTGCTATGGTATCAATCTGTTTTTTTCTCTTGAAATGTTAACTTCCTTTTTGAAATCACTAGTGCTGTCAACCAGACTGGTCATTATTTGGAGTTTTCAAAAAAATCTATAAGTCTTTGGGGGTCCCCAGTGTCTCTGCCTAAATTTTCTGAATAGAAAGAAAAATTAAAGACGACATTTACCTCCTTCAACCCTCACTTCACAGGAGGATTAAACTTTTTTTTTTTTTAATCATAAGCAAACATTCACTGTAGAGGTGAAAGATTAGGAAATTTATTGGAAAAGAATTCAGAATTCTACTTTGATGAATGCTGTGAGCAGTAGTGAGTTTCAGACCCTATGATGGGTATGTGTCTGAGTTTTATCTCTAAAACCCCAAAACAAACAAGCAAAAAAGATATAAGCTGACAGCTAAAAGCAGCCATAATTTTCCATGAATAGTGAGTTATAGTAGCAATTTCATTAATTTCTCTACCTCAGTCAAGATATGTTAGTATAAGTTGCTTAACTAAACATTAGAAGACCTATCTCATTTAACCTTTGGTCTTTTACTCTACCAGGAGCAGTGAAGAAATAAATTAGTGTAACATCCCTTTTTAGAAAAAATAAAAACCAAACCTGAAGATAAGCAGTGAATATAATTCTTTTCTTGTTTTTAATTTAATAGCAAGTTTATGATTTTATGCAAAACCATTTGCATTACATCTGACCCTCCGGGAGCTAGGTTCCCCCCTTTTTTGTGGGTATAATTTTGTGTCTTTAATAATCTGCTGTTAAATCCAGCCTGAGCTTGATTAATGAATTGTGATGAGCTATTGCATTAATTTTCAGGTTTGGTCTAATACCCTAAAAGGCTGCATCAGTGCTTGCAGTTATTAATGCTAATAAACTCTCTAAGAAAAGCCATGGGAGGATAGTGTGAAAAAATAATATGAAAAAAAAAAATCTGTCTTTTTTTTTTTTGGAGGGGGGGGTCGGTGCAGGAGAGGGTTATACAATGCTGGCACTAGGGTAGTCTCTCTCTCTCTCTCTCTTTTTTTTTTTTAATCATAAGCAAACATTCACTGTAGAGTGAAAGATTAGGAAATTTATTGGAAAAGAATTCAGAATTCTACTTTGATGAATGCTGTGAGCAGTAGTGAGTTTCAGACCCTATGATGGGTATGTGTCTGAGTTTTATCTCTAAAACCCCAAAACAAACAAGCAAAAAAGATATAAGCTGACAGCTAAAAGCAGCCATAATTTTCCATGAATAGTGAGTTATAGTAGCAATTTCATTAATTTCTCTACCTCAGTCAAGATATGTTAGTATAAGTTGCTTAACTAAACATTAGAAGACCTATCTCATTTAACCTTTGGTCTTTTACTCTACCAGGAGCAGTGAAGAAATAAATTAGTGTAACATCCCTTTTTAGAAAAAATAAAAACCAAACCTGAAGATAAGCAGTGAATATAATTCTTTTCTTGTTTTTAATTTAATAGCAAGTTTATGATTTTATGCAAAACCATTTGCATTACATCTGACCCTCCGGGAGCTAGGTTCCCCCCTTTTTTGTGGGTATAATTTTGTGTCTTTAATAATCTGCTGTTAAATCCAGCCTGAGCTTGATTAATGAATTGTGATGAGCTATTGCATTAATTTTCAGGTTTGGTCTAATACCCTAAAAGGCTGCATCAGTGCTTGCAGTTATTAATGCTAATAAACTCTCTAAGAAAAGCCATGGGAGGATAGTGTGAAAAAATAATATGAAAAAAAAAATCTGTCTTTTTTTTTTTGGAGGGGGGAAGTCGGTGCAGGAGAGGGTTATACAATGCTGGCACTAGGGTAGTCTCTCTCTCTCTCTTTTTTTTTTTTTTAATTGCAGAATAGGTTACAGAGCCACTAAGTACAAGACAGTATCGAATGAGAAAAAATGGCTAGAGCTTCATTGTGCAATAATGTTTTCCTAGAAAAATTGTATTCCCCGCCACAGTGCCCCTCTGGCAAGTCAATATTCAGTCTACCCTTCAGTGTTCTATTTTCAGACACTGACCCCAACATGGACCTGACGTCTACTGGTACCAATGTGGCTGAAACATAGCAAGGCCTGAATGATACTGAAAAAACAACCAAAAAACTTTGTTCAAGAACATGTTTAGCTTTTGGAAGCAAAAGCAAATAGACCCATCGACCCCCAACTTCCAAACCCCGCCACCCTTGTTCTACCAATTGGATGGGTTAGAGATAAAAAAACAAACAAACAAAAAAATCAGTGTTATACTGATATAGAGTCCAGTTCCCACATTTTATAAAGTTAGTTGTTTTTATGGAGAATTTTCACAAAGTGTTATGACTGTTTATAGTTACTGACATTCAACTTTTAGTCTATCCAGTAGCTCAGCTCAGTAGGGTGTATACTTTTAGAGCTGATTTTTTTTTTTTTTTAAAGTACAGCCTTAATAGAACAAAGGGAATTGTAATTCTCTTAGGGCAAATGCAGTTGTAGAGAGGTAAAAAAGAGTTCAAGATGTTAAATTAGCATAGGTGGAGGGAAAACAACCTGAGGAAAGATATATTGGATAAACTTTACTTCAGATTTAGAGTTGAGGGATTTCTAGTTTCTGAAAGCAGACCTAGAGTGTACAGAACCCCCCCCCCCCAATTTTATATTTATGTGTATATTATGTGTACTTACATTGTGTACACACACACACACACACACACACACAGTACTCTAGTATCTTTGCCAAGAAAACCCCAAATGAGATCATGTAAAATCAGACATGACTGAACATTATATATACATTTACACATATATATTATATATGCACACATATACACATTGCCACTATAATTTAATAATATACTATGCATATACATATATTATTAGAGAATTAAGAATTTATTTCATATATATGTAGACATTACATATGTGTGTGTATATATATGTGTGTGAGTAATTTAAATTTGTATACAATGTGTGTATTTTTGCATGTTTTTATATGTATGTATTATATCTATATCTTCATCTATATCTATCCCATATATAATTTGGTAATATTGAGCTGAGACTCATAAGGATTTATTTCTTCAAACATCTGATTTCTTGTGCAACTCTGACCACAGTATTATAGTATCTATCAATACTTTGGTTTCCCTAGATGAAAAATAGGAAGAAGAGTAAATCATATGGGAATCACGTCAAATAAACAAATACTTTTTAAACTCATTTTGGGTATATGTACTGTGTATAGTGGTGAATTCAAACATATGTGACATAGCCCAATTCTCAAGGGACAAGGACATAAATCTCCAGCCCTTTCACCTCTGTATTTAATGAATTAGTTGATATTGCTGATAGCAATTAGGATATGAAAGAGGTCAGATTGCTGAAGAATGATGGAATCAGAGAATATCAATGTGGAGATGGTGGTATATTTTAAACTCAATGTACATATAATATTAGGAAACCAAAAAGGGAATGCTGATACGTCAGTGTCTAGGTCAGTGGTTCTCAAAGTATGGGTTAGAGAATCTTGGGGATCTCTGAAATCCTTTTAGAGGGTCTATAAATTCAAAAATAGTTTTTATTTCCAATATGGTAAATGTCTATAAATATAATCCAGATGAACAAAAATGCTTTGGAGATATCCTCAATAATTTTTAATAAGATAAAGATACTGAAAACAAAAGTTTGAGAACTACTGGTCTAGGTCAATGAATCTACCAATAGATTAAAAAGCATTTATTTACTAATATTTAATATATGTAGCTCCTTTCCCAGAGACTGAGTTAGCTCCTCTTCTCCCCCTCATCCTCCCCATCTCTTTCCAGTGTTAGATTAGATGTAGTTTATAGGGGCAAGACTTCCTATGGTAAGAGATTTTTTCGAATTGGTATATTCCCTTTATGATACCACTGGGAACCAGGACTATGAAGAAAGCTTTGAATCACAGGTCTAAACCTAACTAGATGTGTGATTTTTGGCAAGTTTCTTAATTTTTCTGGTTTGTTTATAAAATGAGGGCATTGAACTAAATGATCTCAAGTTTCCTTCCAGTTCTAACAATGTATGAATCCATTGGTGTAATTTCAAAATTTATCAGCATTTCTTATCTCCTCTGGCTGGCCCAAAAAGAAGCAGATCAAATTCTGCAGACTCTTTTTTTTTTTTTTTTTTTTACACTAAAAGTCCTCATAACAAGGCTGGGTGAACGTGCATTGGAGATGTTGTGGTTGGGATTCTCAGACAGCCTTTAAAGGTCCTTCTGACTCTAGGAAAGTGTGGGTTAACCTTCAGTTTAGCTTTTATAAGTTATCATTCATCCTAAAAGCTTCTTAACTGCTGAGCTAGTCCCATTTACCCAGGTTCTAAAAAAAGTATTTTACTTCCCCTCCTGCCCCAACAAAATTCAAGGATGAGATAGCCATGTTAAAATAGCTCTAAACCACTATTTTTCTTTCTTGGTCTTAGAAGAATAATTCCAGTGGGATATTTCCAGTTTGATAGGATTCTAGGTACATGATTATGCCACAGATACTGTACTTGAAGCAATCTGTGTTTTGACGTGATAAACTGATAATCGCTTTACAGCTAAGTTGGTCTGTAGATAGGCAGTTAATATTGTGAAACTTCAATAAAGTCAGCTGTCAATGTAATAGATATTGCATGTGAACTTTTTGATCCTTCATTGTAATCCTTTGAATCTCCCTTATCCATCATTCCATAATACGTTTGTTTAGCAGGGAAACAGGCCTCTAAAATCTCACCATCAAAGGTAAGCCTAGACAATAACATTTCCAAATCTGACACACAGGTCTCAACAACACTGTCAGAAGTCTATTTAGCCATCAAATTTAGTGAAGTGATGTAAATTTGCAGAAGAATGGCAAGAGATTGAAAAGTTTTTCCTTTTGCTTTTCTGGCCAAGGAAAAGTTTTACACACAGAATCACAGAATGTCAAAGCTGGGAGAGATCTTAGGGACAATCTAGTCTTACTTATTCATTTTAGAAATGGTGACATTGAGGCACAGAAAGGGAAAAGGATTTTTCTAAAGGCATCAGAATATTTGATTAGAATCCTGGCCTCCTAACTCCTTCTCAGTTTAGACAGTGTGTCCTAGTGGATAGTTTGTTAATCCTGGAGTTAGGATGTCCTGGGTACAAATTCTGATTTGGCCACTTAGCTCTAAGACCCTGGGTAAATTATTAAACACATCTCAGAAACATCAAATCACCAGATTTAAGAGAGAAATCGGAAGACATTCCAATAGCTAACTAGAGTAGAATAATCTAGCTTTTTTTGAAGATTTCTAGTGAGGATAAAATCACTGCTTTCCAAGGTAATGCATTAGATTTTGGACATCTCTAACTGTTGAGAAATTTTTCTGATATTATACCTAAATTAGACTTTTGCAATTGTTGTTTCTATAATTTAGTGTCAAGATGCTCTTCTGTGTGAAAGACCTTTAAATACTTGAACTATCATGTCCCTCCTAAGCCTTCTCTTTTTTAAGGTAAACATCTTATGATATATAGATTCAATGACTTTTATGAACTTCTGGAAACTTATAAGATTATTCAGTGTCAATCACAATTGAATATAATACTCTGGATGTGAACTGTTAGGAGCAGGATTATCATCCTATTATTTCTGGGAGTGATATTTTAAGATAACTCAATGTCATATGACTTTCTGGATATTCGGGCACTCATTTTGAATTTGAAGTACATTAAAATCTCTGGATTTTTTTAAAGACAAATTTTAATAGTGTCTGCTTCCCCCATACTATACTTGTAAAGTTGTTTTTTTTTTTTTTTTTCATTTTAATTTGAGTTTAAGATTTAACATTGAACTCTATTGATTTTCATTTCAGCCCAATATTTTTGAACCCTGATTCTGCCTTCCATTATGTTAGATACCCTTCCCTCCACTACTCACCTTGGTGTCATCTGTGAATTTGATAAACACATCATCCATACGTTTATTCAAGTCATTTACGAAGATGTTAAACAGCAAAGTCTAAGTACAAATTATGGAGTTACTCCACAGGAGACCTGTCAAGTTGATTGAACCATTAATGAATCTTTTTTGAGTCTGGACATGCAACAGTTTTTAAAAGCATCTGATTGTATTATCATCATGTCTACATCTCTCCATTTTTTTTCCCACAAAAATAATATGACACATTTTATCAGGATTCAAAAACCCTAACATGAGGTAGATGCTTAATAATAGGGCACTGGACTTGTAGTCAGGAAAATCAGAGTTGAAATTCTGCCCCATACACAACTAATTATGTTGACTGTGGGCAAGTTACTTAATAATTCTCTGCCCCAGATTCCTTAACTTTAAAATGAAGATAATAAAAAATTACAAAATGCCTCCTGGAATTGTTAATTTGAAATTTGATATTTGTAAAGTTCTCTAAATCTTAAAGTGACACATAAATGCTTATATTATTGTTAAGTACTACATAAATATTAGCATTATTATTATTATTATTAAAAACAGAGGCTTGGCAGTCATATCTCCTTTCTCTTTTAGTGAATGAGTATGTAACTTTTCTGGGTCAGGTGACTTGAATTTATCAAGGACAACAAGGAATTCTATTATTATAACTTTTTTTATCTGAGCTATTAGCGCAAAGGTTGTTTTCTTTTGTAAATAAAATAGAAACCAAATAAAAACTGAGCATTTTTGCCTTCTCTTTTTTGCCTCAGTTTTCTCATTTGTAAAATGGTGATTACACCAGCACATCCATCATAGGGGTCATCTTGAGTCAATACTTTATGCAAAGCCCTTTGCCAAGCTTAATACATTTTATAAATGGTAGTTGTTATTATTTACATTGTCCTTATCCTCCATAAAGCATCCAAGCAATATATTTATGTATTAGTTTCCCTACAAGTTTGCATAATATCAATTTCATTGGTTTGTCATAATGCACAATTTCCAAGGCATAGGCATTTTTATCTTAAAGGAAAATTGAGCTACTTTAGTATTTATTTAGTTCTGGTAGTTATTAGGCTAAATGAACTATAGTTTTAACACTGGTGGCAAGATATTTGAAAAAGCAATTATAATCCAAAGAAATTTACTTAAAAAAAAAAGAAACTGGAGTGATTTACTGTTAACTATACTTGGTTATCTTGCCAAAATGGATTATCTTCCTAGTAATCCCATGGGGAGGTACCTATGCGACCTAAGGGCCTAAACTCCAGGGAGAAATCAATAATAAACCAGCTTAGCTTTTCCAAGTTGTCACCATTTAAAAAAGTGACTTTCACTCTGTTCTCTTACTCTCCAGGGTATATACTGCTTTATCCACAGGGTAAATGGATTTTACCCTGTGTGGGGTTCAGTTCTGGAAGTAGAAATTTTCTTCTTTTAGTTCTACCAATAGGTTGTGTAGAATCAAAGCAAATAGTTCTCATGCTTAAATTAAGAAATTCTATAAAATTGCTAAAAAGAACCACACAAACTAGAAGAGTTGATGTCAAAGGTTGGGTTTTATTCAGAAAGCAGCTGCTATTCCTGATAGAATTCTGAAGGATTTCGACTGGTTTCCCTTGAAACCATTGAAAAATGCTTCTATTCAAAGAAAAACTTAAGGAAACCAGAAAATTATATTATAACAGAAAATGTTCTTCCCCAAGCATACAACTTGTTCATAGTATAGTTGTTATACAGTCCAGGTTTTGATGCCAGGAGAATACTACTATTTATTGATACATCTTTGACAATACCTTGTTTTCCTTTTTAGGGTTGGGGGACAGTATGTGTCAGGAAAGTAAGGAGGAGGCAGTCTGTGGGATACCAGGTCACTTTAATTATTCAATTCGACAAATATTTGTTAAATTCTTTTTAACAAATATTTGTTAAATTCTTCTTGTGCCTTGTGTTGGGAGTGGGAAGAAGGGAGATATAAAACATTTTGTTAAAAGAAAATGTATTGTTGCTATAATATAGCATATAGAGACACAAAATTATAACACAAAATAATATATAGTAAGTATCTGAGAAATGCAATCAAAGTACTATTTGGGGAGATGGCTTTTGAGGCAGCCTTTTAAAGTATAGCATGTTAGAAGGGGAGTGGAAAAGAAATTCTTGCATAAAGCATAGATATGATAGTGGAATATTTTAGATTGTGGTTGGGATTGGAAGAGGGAAAATGGAGTGTTGTATTTTGAAGGAATATAGAGTATGTGAAATGAAATAGACTAATATAAGAGTAGAAAGGTGGGATAGCATCAGATTGTGGAGAATCATGAATGATAGGATAAAAAAGTTTAAATTTTATCTAGTATACAAGAAGAGTTTTGAGCAAAAGAGTGACAAAACTATATAGAGGCCTAAAGAAGATGAATTTATAAATATTGTGAAAGAAGGGGCTACAAAAAGGATGACAATGGGGGTTAAAACTCAATTGAACTTGGCATTTATTAAAAATACTGTGTCTACTACAGTCAAGGTTCTGGAGAAGGAAATGACAAACTACTCTAGTACCTTTGCCAAGGAAACCCCAATTTGGGTCAGGAAGGGTCGGACCCAAATGAAAACGACTAAACAACAAGATAAAATTTTAGATCAAGAGTTGTGTGGAACCTGAGAATGAAAAAATCCCAACTCCCTCATTTTATATATTGGAAAATTGAGGCCTAGAGATATTAATTAAATTTAATTAGATTATAATCCATCATGTTGTAAGCAGTTTACAACATAAAGACTTGTGGTTGTTGAGTTGTTTGAATCATGACTGCCTCTCTTGACTTCATTTGGGGTCTTCTTGGCAAAGATGCTGGAGTAATTTATTTCCTCTTCCAGCTCATTTTGCAGAAGAGGAAACTGAGGCAACCAGTGTTAAATGACTTGTCCAGGGTCACATAGCTAGTAAGTGTCTGAGGAGGAATTTTAAGTCAGATCTTCCTGACTCCAGGCCTGGTGCTCTCTTCACTGGACTACCTGGCTGCCCCTTTGAGGGTAGGGATTGTTTTTAGTTTTTTTGTGTGCTTAGCTTTAACATAGGGCCTTGCATGTAGTAGGTGCTTAATCAATGGTAATTAACTCACTTACCCTAGGTCACTGAGTTGGAACATGAGTTCAGGGTCTATCTGTATTCTGTTGTCAATGAGGAGGTTTATTTTTGATCCCCGAGGCAGTTGGAGCCACTTTATATTTGAGTAGGAGTGACAGGATAAAGTGCCTTTAATTTGTAGGGAGAATAGGTTAAAAAGGGTAGAGAGAACCCACTCCCAAGGCCATTACGGTATTACAGAAAAGAGATAATAAAGTCTAGAGTGAGGGCAGTGGTCAAGGGAGAGAAGAGGATTGGAGTAACAGTTATTGCTGAGAATAAACTGGTAAGTTGACTAGTCTTATCATAGTCAACTGGTAGGAAAAGGGGAGATAGTGATGGAAAAAGAGAGCCAAGGATGATTTAGAGGTTTAAAAACTGGAAGACTAACAGGATGGCAGTATCCTTAAGAGAAACAGAGTTAGATTATTTTTCTATAGGGGACTGAAAATTTTTTAAATCTACCTTTCTTATGATTGTTCTACTATACTGATGAACCATATTTCATTTTCTGCTTTTATTAAATCATTTACATGTATTTCATGTACTTTTTATCATGGATTTAATTTTTTCTTCCACATCCTAGATCTGTTGGACAGACTAATTCTAATAGCTATCTTTATATATCTTTTAAAGATATCTATATATCTATATATCTTATACTTTCTTATTGATTATGCCAGAAAATCAGATTCTTCCCTTTTCCATGTGTCCCAAATCTATTTCATTCTGAATCATCTTCTTAGTTTAGTGAATTTTGGGCTCAACTCAATTCATACAGGGTAGGCAAATCAGCCTAGCTGAAGGAAATATAGAAGGTAGAATGTATCAGGCAAGTAAAACCATCACGTGATTACCTTGACCACCACCATTTCCACTCAGGTCCCAAATGGGTAGCTCAAAACAGTGAACCAATGATTGAGACTAGCTATGCTTCCAGATCAGTGCCCTCAACTATCATTATGGAAGGCATCAACTGTGGACATGTATTAGCTTTTAGAGGGGCTATAACCATGGTTACTGAAGACCCAGAAAAGAAAGTTCTTCATTTCAAAGTCTTTCATATTATCAAATGAGTCAACATCAGAAACTGATATTTTATCAGTGGAAAGAAGATTAAGGAAGAGAAATTAGTGTTTTCTTTGTCATGTTACCCTAAGAACCATGAAACTTTTCCATTTAACTTGCTTCTTACGTGTTGCCTTCCTGATCAGGCAACTTGTCTTTTCTATTTGTATCCCTGTTTCAGGTCTGTGCACAGAATAAGAGTTTAATAATGTCTTTTTCATTTATTCATGTATGCATTCACTCAATTCAACAAAGTGCTTCATTTTTCTTTATTGATTTCAGTAGGAATTGTATGATGTGATACCCTCTGCTCTTTCATTATATTGAATTTTCAGGATGTTCTCACACAACCAAGGATGGCCCAAGTGATAATTAGAGGAGTTATTTGAAAGTGTGGCATTAGAATCCATAAAGAATAAAGAAATAGACAAAGATTGTTGTCTGATGCAGAGAGGACAAGCCTGAAGAATTTGATATAATATTTTAAAAACTTTTTTTTTAGCTTGTGGGGATGGGAGACATGAAAGTTATCAGGTATTTGAACGTATTTGGAAGACAAATTAGATTTTTTCGCTTCATTACAGAAGACAAAAGTAAGAGTCATGGGAGAAGGTTGTAGAGAGGTATATATTTGGGTCAATGTAAAGAAAAAAAATTACTTGAGAATCACAACTCTCTAAAGTGAAATGGGTTGTTTTTATTATTAGTGGATTTCTTTTCATTAGCATTCTTCTAACAGAGGCTATATAAACCTCTTAGGACTGTAGTAAAGATTTCTTTTTCAGGCAGAGGTTGAAAGGAATGGTCTCTTCCAGATGTGAATGCTTTGGGGAATAAAATACAGCTGCTGTTATGGGGGAATTTAGTGGCATATAGTCTATGGAGCTTGTTTCTAAACTTGCAAGTAGATAATTGCTATTAGGGAAGAATGTTTTTTAGTATAGCTATTAAAAGTACCCCAAATGGAATAACCCTACAACATTAGCAGAGAGTACAGTTGTTGCTGGTCAGTTTTTCAGTAGTGTCAAACTTTTCTTGACCCCATTTGGGGTTTTCTTGGCAAAGATCCTAAAATGGTTTGCTATTTCCTTCTCCAGTTCATTTTACAGTTGAGGAAATTGTATAATAAAAACTTTTAAATAAATAAATGCTTACTACTCTCAGTTTCACTTAAAAGATTCAGCCTGTGCTTAACGCAGTACCTGGCACATAATAGTTGCTTAATAAATGATAAGTTAATTGATTGACTCACTCTGTCCTCATAAATAAAGGACATTAAAATATAAATGATACAAAGTACATTTGGAGGCAAGTGGAGATAAGCGTTCTTTCAAATACTTCAAAACTTTCAGTTGGCTTGATCTTTTCCCCCTTGCCAAGGGTCAGGTATGATTTTTTAATTTAAGATAACTCATGTCAAGAAGAGGCTGGGCATTTGAGTGCTTCTTGGTTCTGTCCACTACAGACTTAGCAGAATGCTTGTGTGAAATACTAAGAAAGGCAAGTTAATCCCTGAGAAAGAGGATAACAGGTCACTTTAACCTTGCATTTTATTCAACCTATTTTCCTACATAGACTTATAGAACAGGTGATATCCAGCTTTGTTTAATGATTTCTGATGAAGATAAAACTATTTCCAAGCTAGCTCATCCTACTTTTGGATTGTTCTAAATGTTAGGAAGTTTTTCTTTTTATGCAACCTAAATGTGGCCTTCTATAGCTTCCTCGTGTTCCTATGTCAAGTAGGAACATAACTAATTCCTTTTTACACGATAAAAGTTCAAATACTTAACATTCCTTCCCTACTCACAAATCTTTTCTGTTCCAGACTGAACATTCTTATTATTTTCAATTGATTCTAATATTATATGGTTTTTAACCATTCTAATTACCCCAGTGAAACAGGTAGGTGATATATAATATCCTCACTGTACTGATATATTTTTTAAAAGAAGACTATTGGAGACATAGTAGAGAAATAACTCAGATAACTTGGAACCAGAAATTATCCTCGTTCTGTTTGGATCATGCTATGTCGATTCTATTTGATAAATTTAGTAGGCCTTTCCATGAGGGGAGAATTATGTTGAGTTATTATGCTTTCTCTAATATTTATTGATATGGTGTCCTATCTTCCCTTCCCTCTTTCCTCTCCTCAAACCCTGGTCAATCACTTCTTGGCTCTTTATTTTGTCTTGAACATAAATTAAAATATCCCTTTATATATTTAGTATTTTTGGAAGTTTCAGTTTATTCCTCAATTTACCATTTATATTTTATACTATTCTTTTCTATTCTTTCTCATAAAAATATATTTTTGCTTCCCCCCCTTTTTTTTGTATATGAATTTAAAACAACAACGAACAAACAAACAAAAACAGCATCTGAACTATCAGAGTTCCCTATGTAGCCACAAGGAGCCACAAGGAGCTCCCCCAACCTCTTTTTTTTTTTTAATCACTTCAATGAACCTTTATTAAGGGCCTATAAGGGACATCCAAAGGCAAAAATGAAAGTCCTTTGCCCTACGGGAGCTCTAAAGAGATGTAACATGTCTAATAAAAATTGCTGAAAAGTATTATGAGGAGGGAGGGAACAGTAATAACTGATTGGAGGGGGGCGAGAATTAGGAGAGACTTTTTTAGAAAATGACCCTTGAGTCAAGTTTTGAAGGAAGCTAAATATTCTGTGAGGCAGAGGTGAGAAGAGAAGGCATTCTATCCCTGAAGGACACCTGCAGTGAGTAAAGTTCTGAACTGAGTCCAAATATGATCTCAGGTACTTATTAGCTGTGTGATTTGAGGCTAATTACTTAATATTTCTTTGCCTCAGTTTCCTCATTTGTAAAATTTGGGATAATAATGACACCTTGTTTTGTTGTGGAGTTCAAATGAGATAGTATTTGTAAAGTACAGTGTCTGGCATATTAGTTTTATACAAATATTAGCTATATGCATATTATATAGCTATTAGCTATTATATATGTTATATATAGCTATTAGCATAGATGAAAAATGGAATACTAAGTTTGAGGAACTTCTACATTAGATTGGCTTTAGAAGTTTCACATAGAGGTTATGAAGGAAATGTTCAATGAAACAAATGTGGAAAGGTGGGTGGGAGTCTGGTTGTGGAAGCTTATTATAATACTAGACTGAAGAAAGCTAAAATAGAAGCTAAAAGAAGATAGAATGGTTTAGGAATACCAATTTGAGAATTGTATGGATGTTGGAGACTGGATGCAGGAAGACAAATTAGGTGGCTATTGCAATAGTGCACTCAAGAGGCAGGAACTAGAGTAGTGGGTTTGTGAGTAGAGAGGAGACAGATAAGACAAATTGTGAAGGTAAAATTGATAAAAATCTGGCAGCACATTAGTATGGGAAGTGAGGGAAAAGACAAATATTCAAATTAATTGAGGTTAAAAATCTGGGTAATGAATTCAATCTGGTAGTGTCCTCAACAGAAATATGGAATTTTGGAGAAGTGGTGGTTTTAAGATCCAAGGAAAAAATATTGTATTGAGTACCAAGTCAAATTTTAGAATAAGCTATTATTCTTACATGGAGCTATCTAGTTACTAATGAAAAAAATAGAATACAGGATGCAGATTAATATTGTGTGTGTCTATGTATGTGAACACATATATGTATATCACCTATGAAAACAAAATTTAACATATGGAATTTAATTATATAACCAAAAGAGAGACTTTATGTAGAGAAGAGAAAATAGCTTAGCTCAGAATGATATCTTGGGGAATTTCCAGAATTTCCAGAATTTTCAGGGAAAAGAGCAAAAGGAGAGGTTAGATGTTTAAGAAAAGAACTAGAAAAAAGCAATTTCATAGAAGCTAAAAGAAGATAGACTCTTCAGGAGGAGAGTGTATGGTCAACAATGCAGAAATTTATAGAGGTCAAATAGGATGAAGATGGAGAAAAGGCCATCAGATTTGCCAATAAGATCATTAGGAACTTTGGGGAAGAGTAGTTTCAGTTGAATAATGCAATCAGGTTTTGAACCCAAGTCTCCACATTCAGTGCATCTTTCCTTGTACAAGGCTGGGACAAAGATTGAGAAGTGAGTAGAAGATGAGAAAATTGGGACAACAATTGTAGGTGATTTTTCTAGCAGTTTGGCTGTGAAAGGAAATACAAGGTAATGGAGTGATGGAATGATAGAGTCAAGTAAAGGTTTTTTAAGGAAGGAAAGAGATGGTCATATCTGTAGGCAGTGAGGAAAGATTCAGTATTTAAAGAGAGATTGAAGATGAGAGAGTGGTGGAAACTGAAAGGGCCAAAACTTCCAGAAAGTCATCAAGGGATTAACAGTAAGAGCATAAATAGAACTTGTCACCTGTGCAAGAAAACTCTCTCCTTCTTTGAGACTGATGCAGCGCCACAGGATTTTGAAAGAACAAGAGTTTTGGAGTATGGAACACTAGAGAAGATGGAGAACATGGCAGATGGCTTTGGTTTTCTCAATAATGTGGGAGGCAGTCTTCTGCTGAGAGAGTGGGGCACAGGGAAAAGTAAAAAGAGCTTAAAGTAGTAAATATTGGGAAATGATGCAGTGATGAATGTGGTATATATTTAATTGGGGAATAATAAAAGTGTTATCTGTTCTCTATTCTTGGAATCTTTTTCCTTATTTCTTCTGTTTTCCTGATTTCCTATGAGACTCATTTTAAATGATAGCTTCTATAAAATGCAGGTCTTGAAGACAAGAATTATTTATGCCTTACTTTCATTCTGAGCACTTAGCACAATTATTAAAGTTAGGTAAGAATTGAAGCAAAGAATGGCCTCTTAATTAGTCCCCCAAATTTTATATATATTATTTATATATAAAAATAAAATTGCCTCAGGAGGCTGCCTCTTTTTTCTTCTCACTGGAGGTCTTCTTTCCATGTCTGAATGAATGTCCATTTGGCAGTTTGGTTGCAGTATGATTCTTGTAAAGGTACTGTTTGGACTAAATGGCCGTTGAGGTCTCCTCTTACTTTTAGGTTCTGTAATTTATTTAGTGATGGACTGAATCTTAATCTGAATATTCAGATTTAATCTCCCTTTTCTCTAGAGGAGATACTCTCAACTCACTATTATAGCATCAGAAGCTCTAAAGTGAGTCAATTTTAATAAATTAAAAGCTAATTCAAACAGAAAAATATAAATAGTGTAGGTGTGGTTGTTCATCTGGAGAAACAATGAACTTTTTTGTGTATGAAGAGATCCTTTGTTTCCTACATGTTGTGGTGCCAAAATAATAACATTTATGGAATGCTTTAAAATTTTCAGAATACTTTATATACCTCATTACCTTTACAAACATTATTTGATCTTGATGATCATCTGTAAAGGAGACATTTTTAGTACCCATATTTTACAGATATGGAAACTGAGTCTTGGAAAAGTTGAATGACTTGTTGAATGTCACAAGACTAGAAGATATCTGGGGTGGGGACTTGAATATAAAATGATCAACAAATATCAATTTTTAGAAGCACTACTTACTTTTTTTTCCTGTTATTGTACCACTTGGGTAAGGCATAAGACTTTGTGGGAACTACTAGAATCATCTTGCTATTCTCCTCTCTTCCTCCCCCCAGAATATCCTACTCAAAAGTTCTGGAAAGATAACTTCATGATTAAAATAAATGAGAAGAGATATCATATATAGATTACTAATTCATACTAGAAACTGAAATATAGACATTATTAACTTATCAATCAATTAGCAAGCATTCATTAAAATACTTCCTATGTTCCAGCCACTTTGCTAGGATACTGGGACGGTAAAGACAAGCATGAAACTGTTCCTGTATTGGAGGAGTTTATATTATAATGGAGGACACAACTTTAATAATGAATATATGCCCACTTTAAATTAGATTTTATTCTTTTCCTTATTTCAAATCCTTACCAGTCCATGACTCTCTTGACAATCTCTCCTTTCTTTGTCTCTGTCCCTCTCTATTTCTCTATCTCTCTTGAAGTGAAAAGAAAATAAGTGACAGTCTAGTTATATTCAAATCATGAGGTAATTTCTGAAAGAAAGGTATCAGTAGCTGGGGAGACTAGGAAAAGCCTCTTTTGGAAGGTGACTTCTTGAATTTAGTCTTAAAGAAAGCCAGGGATTCTTGGAGGCTGATACATAAACAATAGTGTGATTAGGGCCATCTGGCAAGTGACTGAAGACTACTTTTTAAGAATTCCTATCTAATAGCTGATATTTATATAGTGCTCTAAGGTTTTCAAAATACTTTACAAAACGTTATTCCATTTCAATCTCCCTCCTCTTTATTTCATGTTCATAGACCTAACTTGGAGTTTTTTATATGTTAAAGTCAAGTGTTGAGCATATTAATTTGAAAAAAAAAACAATTTAATTAGAGAAACTGTTCTGAATAAAAAAAGAAACTGATTTTATATATACCTTTCCTTTTAAAAAAAATGACGCATCTAAAAAATTGCCAAGCCCAGTGGAAGTGTAAAGAAAGCTAAGTAACCTTTGGTTGGGTATCCAGTAGTTCCTCTTGAGTCTAATTTATGGTTTTCTTTTTCAAGTGACCTGATATCTCATGTCCCAGACAGTAATGCACCTTTTTTCTCATTATTCTAATATAATGTGGTATTCCAGTCAGGAAAACTGAATTCTTTAGTCTGTTATTCCTTGCTCTGCCTTGCCTACTATCAGCAGGAAAAAAATCCCTCTTCCTCACCAAAATTCATGTCTGTGGCTGGAAACTACAGAGTTAGATCTGAAAAGAACTTTGGCTTCAAAGCCAATAGTAATATTCTTGTTTAAAAAAAAAAAAAGGGATTCTCCTTCTCCAATAAGGTGGGATTCAGGCTTGAAGACAGTAGTGGTGCAGGGTCTGAGCTGAGACCCAGTGACCTCCTTTCCTTACATAGCGTAATGTTTGGAATTTTCCACTTTGCTAAGTTCTAATGCTTCATCAGTCACAATAGGCCTCCAACAGAATAATGATCATCACCTTGTGTTTTGTGAAGTCATGCTCTGGGTAAGTATTATTCACAAGTGTATCCCTGCATATTATTTAGCAGTTAATTATTGGTCTTCATGCATAAAATGAATGTGACATTTGAGACAGATGTTTATTGTTGACTACATATATATTCCTCCCCCCACCCCACCCTTGCCCCCAAGCTTTAGCTACTGAAATGAGCTCCAATTATCATCACAAAGGACTGCATTTGTACATTTGGGAGGTCACATTATGAACACTGACATCCAGGGATGGTGCACTGGTGTGGTTACGAGCACACAAACAATAATTTCCTTTTTTAATACACAGTATGGAATGAGGTAGCTCAAACAATTGAGTTAAATACCAAAGAGAATCAATGTTTTCCACTAGGGGCCGCTGTTGAACTTCTAAAGAAATTGATATTTTGGAGGAAAGAAAGAAAGATGGGGGCGGGGAAAGAGGGGAAAGAAATAGAAATGGGGAAAAAAAAAAACCTGGAAGAAAATCTGACATTTCTGTCTGACTTTGAGCATCCTTTGCTGATGCCATCCATGCAATGTTTCGGAAGTGTCAGTAATAAATACTTCTATCAGAAATCTTCATATTCTATATATCTGTATAGCATACCCCAAGGAGAATCATACAAGAAAGACATAGCTGTCAGAGACTAATTTTGGCTCTGAAAACTATGGAGGTTGTCAGACTTCTTTTCCCAAGTGTGATATTTATCTTGCCTCACAAACAAACGAATCCTGGGTTTTAATTAATTTCCAAGTGCTTCCCGTGATAATTTTTTTTTTACCCTAATATATTAATATGATGATTCAAACTTTTGTTCACTGACAGACTTTTTGTTAGAAATCGCTAAAGACTTGGAGGGTGTTTAGTGTTATCAATAAGCAACAATGTCCCTTGGTTTGCTGTGAATCAATAATGGTGCTTTTTCTTTATGTTTATTTTTAGAGGCATCGATGTGATTTTAGCTTCTTACAATGTATTAAGGAGATCCTGGGTAAACTGATTCTCTTTTCTTTGATTGGAGGAAGCACTGAGATACTTTGTCCTTGTTGCCTTGAGGAGACTCACTTGGAAAAGTTCTTGATTCCATGATGAGGGAGTGTATTTTCTCCTTAAAAAATTCCCCTTCAAAAGGACTTGATTCTTCATAAAGGAGGCAGAAATAGCCTGTTGAAAAGCTGAAATTGATAAAGCAATGGGGCATCGAGTGAGTTCATTTCTTCTTTCACTAGCCCAATAGCCCTCTCAATAGTTAATGAGAAATGAAAAACTCACAAAATGATAAGAAAAATTTGAAGTAGAAAAATGGGCAGAAGTACTTGCATGTTTCATTTGAATTAATAAACACTATTATCCAGAAGCAAATGTGCTGTGGTGATGTAAAAAAAAGAAACAAAATCTTGGATAATGTTGTTACCAAAGGCATATGTTTACCTCATTTCTTTATGATGTTTATCTCCATACTAATACTATTGTTGGAGCTAGAAGGTGGTCTGAAAATTAATAGATATTTAAAAATTCCTCTTTTAACTCTTTGATTACTAGAATGATAGACTTGTAGAAGTAATAGTGATCTTTCTGTAAAAAAGATAAACATTACAACATAGTGAGATGGCATAAAAATGTTAATATACAATTATTAACAACAAAGAGATTTTTTAAAATTCTAGAAAAATACATGAAGCGATTTCTTTTTACATGTCTAGAGACTATATTCAGATCAATGTGATTTTCCCCCTTTTTTGACAGTCTCATTTCCCCTTTCACTAGAACATCTTTTCTATCTCCATTAGGGAATTTTAGGGGAAAAAAAGACTACTGAGGAGTTTTTAAAGTTCTTCTTTTTTTTTTTTTTTGGTGCTAATGATGTGTATTTTTTTTTTTTTTAAATCTTGCATGGTATTAGTAAGTATAACAGAACCAACCTTTTAAACACAGATTACCTCTGACAGGCTTTGTTTTATGTGATTTCCAAGAACTATTGTAGAAATGCTTCTTAATTGAAATAGTTCTTCTCTTTGGTATTTCTTTCATTGTCCTTTCCTTCTTGACGTCTCATACATTAAATCAGAGGCTGTTTTGGAGACATAAAATGACAGCTTTTTCAGAGCATGATTCTGGATACTGATAGATTCGCACCTCTCAAAAGCAGACAGGTTGCTATTGCCAGCCTCTGAAGAACCTTATTGTACGATGGCACGTCCGTCATCTGGAAACACAACCATAAACGGCAGGTTAATCACTGAGGAAAGACCTATGTCATTTTTCCACTACCCTGCTTCCTATGCAAGAGGTATAAAGCCAAGTAATATCTTTTTCTGCCATTTACTTTAATAAAACCTAGGATCTACTTTAGTTTACGATGTTATTTTCTTTTGGCCAGAGTGTGTGTGTGGGGGATAGACTACTTACATAATTTAGTCCTGTGTTGTAAGGAAAAATTGAAGCATTTTCTCACCCCCCCATTCTACCCTCTCATGATGAGAGAACACATAAAGTGAATGAGATGTGACATCGGCATGCACAGAAAACCCATTTGTTACATGGAAATTCAGAGGAAAATGTTATTTGACTTCCAGTGATGTTTTGGAGTGAGAAACCAGAGTCATATATATTTTTAAAAATTTGTACTTATATCTGGCTGTGGAAATAAAAGTGAGGCGTGATATAAAGAGATGATAACACCGAGCAGAACAGTGCAGCAGCCCAAGTGGAAAGCTACCCTCTGACAATGAGGAAGCCGACAGACTGGGTATTCTAGGTATTCTGGGTATTCTATGCTTTTCAGTTCTACCTAACTCTTTGTAACTTTACAATGTAAGATTCAGAAATTGGAGCCAATTACCATAATATGTGGTGGTTTGGTAGGAGCATGCTCTACAGCAGACAGTTAAAAGGTTTTATTGCTATTAGGAGTGTGTTAATGTCCTCGATAATGTCTCTACTTGCTTTGTAATGTCTCTTGTTGAAGTATAGAATTCTTTTATCTTCTTATTACATTATGCAAAAACTTGAATTGAAAAGATATTTGCAGGAACATTTAAAGTAGTGCATCAATCAGTTTCAAAGAAGAGAAAATGTTCTCAGAATAGCTTATAAAAGGATAAGTGTCAGTTTTACTTTGGATGAACAAAGGAACCAACATAGAAAGCACTTTATTGTAAAAGCATACTGTGCAATTCAATAAATATGCCATATAAATATAAAGGAGAAGAAAGTTCATAATTATCTGATGACTTAAATGTAATTTAAGTAATACTTTTAAAATGCATCCACCACTGAAGTACTCCTCCTTTCCACTGTGTTCTTGGTTCTAGCCTCTAAGCCTCTATTAGGTTATAACTTAACTCTCTCTCTGATAACTTAAAGATTTGAATGGGTAAAAACCCAGGCCTATTTTAATATGTCTTTGGCAGATGCAGAGATGAGTGAATGCGGGAATTCATAGCAAAAGTTTTAAGAGCGACTTAATTATGCTTAGAAACAAAATCTACCCTCCCACCCCCCATTGATCAGTTCTTATCTTTACTGTATTCATTTGTCCTTTGTTCTGTCATTCTTTATCATCCTTGGGGAGGCAGTATTTTTGAACTGGAATATAAATGCATTGTGACCAGAATTAACATTTGTAAGTGCTTTATGTTTGTTCAGAAAATCCATTCCCAGAGTCATTCCTGGGTTTTTTTAAGTCAGAGAATGTGTTTTTTTTTTTTTTTTTTGGTTAACTTTTTACCAATACATTGCATGCCTTTTCTTATAACTAAAAACATTTTTTCTTGCATTAGAAATTTGGACTTACCTCTTAAATGTTATATTTTTTATATTTTATTATTAAAAATTATTTTCCAGGAAGTAAACCTTAACTTATAAAAATCATTTGGTATTGTCATAGGGAATGAATTATGGATTTTAAAAGATCATTTGCTTTCAGGATACACAATGGGTGGCAGTAATCTTACTGAAAATGAAGTTAAGGTATGTGAACATTATCTCCTCATTGCTTGAAATCTTAACGATATATGATTTTGTACAAATAATGCAAAAATAGATACATTTTCAGCTTGCCAAGTGTAATATTTTGTATATAGAAATGTTTAAAAATTTTTTTGCTGATGATTGACAAAAACCTAAAGAGTAAAATATTTAAATGTAGTTTCTGTTTTGTATCCAGGTTATTTAAAAAGGATCTCCTTTTTTAAACTGAAATAGATAAAAATTATTTTTCTTCCTATAGAGACAGGCCCTTCTGAGACTCAGTAAACTTTAATCCAAGCCTTATTATCACTCATTGCTTCTCTTGATGAAATCATAATTGTGGTAACATTTTTCTAAGAAAATAATTTTTACTTATTTCAAAACTTGTGGCACATCTTATATTAAGAATCAATAAACAGCATTTGGGGCAACATTATTTTTGGCATTTTCTTTTCCTAATACTTTTGTTGTCCACGAGGCCTAATTCATTAAAACAATTTGCTGCTCATTTCAGTGGATTTTCCTTTGAAATCTTTATAGAAGCAACACAGAACCTGCTTCTGTTCTGTGATGCACTACATTTTCTCATCATTGCATTCTCTTGGCCTATTTGAGAACACGCTCATTTGTAAAATATAAGGAAAATTACCCTGTAAAAGACTTATTTAGTAGTAACAAAACTTCTCCAAATTCCAAAAAAAGAGGATTTTTAAGTTATTGAACCCTCAGGAAAGCAGTGATTTACTACCAGCAAGTTAGTATGTTGTACACATCTGTGTACTGTGCTTCAGAAAATAAAGGTTGTTGCCATAGCAACTGCCACATAATATGGAACATACGTTACTTGTGAGATTCTAAGCTTCGTGTTAAAAAAAAAATTCCTTCTTTCATGGCTGCTCGCTGATGTTTCAAGAACTGCTATCTTCCTTTTATCTCTTCACTGGGGTCTGTGTTATAACTAGTACCCTATGCTTAATTTCCCTTCCTTCCTCCTTGTTTCTTTTCACTTGGAATACTTCTTTCAACATTTAGTTTCCTCTATTGATAACTCCGTCATGCAACTGTCCTGAGCTGTTGACTCTGTCTGACTTATACTCTTGCCCTCTCTTAATTTATTAATCTTTAAAGAAATTTTTTAGGCTATTTCTAGATACAGCAACATGTGTTTTGGAAAACAAACAAAGAAAATACAGCAAATCTGAACTCAATAATGAAACAAAATTGGTGGAAGATTTGCCTGAATGTATTAGAATAGTAAGTCCCTTTCAAATCTGTGTCCCTATCAATGTGATGTTTGCTTTGCTTAATCACTTGTCTTATGCAATGCCCTTTTGTTAGGATCAGGCACCTCCAAAGGAAACCTGCATACTGTGTTTTCTCTGTACAACATTTTTGTGTTCAGACTTTTTTTGTCTTTTATGATGATGAAAATTTAAAATCAATTTAATTGATTTTAAAAGGAAGAATTCTAGTTTTTTCTTGGCAAGCAAAGCTACATCTGCAATAAAATTGGAGTAATTTTTGGGCCACTTTTTGATGGTAGACAACCTTAATACCAACAAAGAAAGTTGACCAGTTTTGAAAAAATAATTTTGTGAAATGCTTTTCCATTTGATAGGTAGAGTTTTGATAGGGAAGCTTGAAATTAATTATGCAAAATTTGGAGAACCTGTTAAAAGTTGCTTGTGCTGCAACTTGTGCAGTTGGAATATACTCCATTTCTCCCTGTCCTGACCTCTTAGAATTTTGAGCTTTTTTCAGGGTTTAGTCCTAAATTTTTTATATACTCTGTGTGTGTGTGTGTGTGTGTGTGTTGTTTCTCCCAAGGCAATGTAAGCTCCTTTAGAGCAGGGACTTTTTTTTTTCCCAAGGCAATTGGAGTTGTGACTTACCCACAGTCACACAGCTAGTAAGTGTAAAGTATTAAGTGTCTGAGGCTGGATTTAAACTCAGGTCCTCCTGACTTCAGAGCTGGTGCTCTATCCTCTGCACCATCTAGCTACCCCAGAGGGCAGGGACTCTTTTGTGGTTTTTGTGTTTGTATCCCTAACAAAGTATTTGGCACTTAGTAGGTATTTAATCAACATTTGATTGAATGACAATGTTCAAATGGCTTGGAAAACGCTAGGAACTTCAGGGGTCAACTTAGTTGTATAGATTTATGATGTAAGTCACTGGGCTCCACTGGTTTTCCTGAAAAAATGATGAATATTAAATATCTCATGGCACATTTGTCTGATTAAGAGGTTGCCTTTGGGAGTATGGTCTGAATTTTCAAATTGACCCTGTCTGGGGTAGTATCTTCTTCACTGATAGTTCTTAAGTGGAGAGTTTCTTTACTCTTCAGAATAGTTCCATCACATAGTCTGCATAAATGCTCAGTTTTGAAAGAAAAACATGGTTTGAGAAATGGAAAAATACACAATACCCATTCTATTCATTTTATAGAATAGTTAACAGCTCTAGACTGAATAATGGGCTTCTCTAGTGTCCCAGTAGATCTGTGGTTCACAAAATGAGTTCCTTAAGAGTCCTGTAGGAGGTCTGTAAGCTACTTTTCATATTCCAAATTGTAATATGATCTTTTATATTTCTGTTTCTTGAATGAGCTAATTATTTTTAGGATATTCATCATCAAAAGCAGAACTAGTTCTCCCCATTAATTGGAATGGACTGTTTTCCTTTTTTTTTTCTTTTCCTTTTTTGATCAATGATAAGTAGTGTATCAACAAGTTAAGGAGGCTTTGGATAAACGACACATTGCCTTTTGAAGACCGATTTAGCTGGGCTTACAAAGCGTCACCAGCTGATTTTTTTTTGGTCATAACAAAACATGAAAATAATTTATAGTTCATTTCAATAAACATTTATCAAGTATCTATTGTACTATACTATGTGTATAGTATTACTCTATTAAACTATATATTTAGTACTATATTAAATGTTGAGAAAAAAAATCAACCTTTGATAAGATATATTTTCTGTCTTTTCAGAGCTTATTGGAATATAGAATTTATATTCCAATAATAATGCAAACAAATGTTCAAAATATAATCAGAGAAATTAGTAGGCCCAAAATGGAAAAGAGTGTGAATTTGTGTGTGTGTGTGTGTGTGTGTGTGTGTTACATCTTGGAAGGTTTCATGGAGAAAATATTTGAATGTAAATGAATGGCTTAAAGAATTTAGTGATCAAAAAGTGAGAAGGAAAGATTCCAAGCTTTGGCATTTGCACAATAGTCAGATATCTTTTGAAGTATTAAATTAAGAAAATGAATGGGAGTGATTGGGATAAGTGGTAAATGGGATAAGTTGCCTCATTGGAGTGGTCCAAAAAGCTTGACAAATGTTACTATAGAGAGTGATGATGATGACACAATGTGGGTATAAGAGATACTCTTGTATCCCAAGACGTTTTTGCTGGATTGCCACTGTGAAAATTCTGTGATTTCTCTATTGGGAAGACAGTGAAGGAGCTAAGCTTTCCATAGTCTCCCTATAAACCTAGCTGCCATGGATGGACATTTCTGATGACTTTGGAGAGACTCCAGTTTTTCGTATACAACTAATTAGCCAGTTATTTACATTTCACATTGGTTGCTTTCATTACTCCTTTCTAATTGGCACACTAATGAAGTTCTGCTGTGACATCACAACCCTCCAATTGAAGCATGTCTCCCCTTTGGGAATCAAAACCCTTTTTAAAATTAATGAGTTTCTTTTACACAGGATATTTCTGGATTTTGTCAGCTGTGTCTATAAAGGAATTCCTGGAATTACTAGACTCCTAAAAGATCCTAGATCTTGTTCCTTTGTCAAAGTTATGAAAAACTGAACAAAGAAAGAAATAGCAAAAAAAAAAAAAAAAAAAAAAATCCAGTGGTCCTACTCTCTCTGACTATCCCTCAGAGTTGTCTCAGAAAATATGGGAGTAATTATGGAGCAATATTTAAGGATGGAATATGGAGGACTCCCCAAGGGAGTTTCATATGACTACTATGAGTTAGATGGCACAGTAGATAAAGTTCTGGGCTTGGAATTAAGAGCAAAGTTCAGATTCTGCATTGGACATTTCCTAGTTATGTGACCTTGAGCAAGCTCTTTAACCCCTTTTAGTCTCAGTTTCCTCATCTGTAAAATGGGGATAATAACAGCATTTACCTTATATAGTTGTGATGAGCAAATGAGATAAGATATGTAAAAATCTTTGTAAATCTTAAAGCTCTATATAAATGCTATCTCTTAATGCAACCTTGGAAATGTATAAGGAGAATTTTAAAGCCTGAAGGAAATGTTCATTTTCTTTGCAAAATGTTCACATTCTGGAGTCATCCCAGGGTATGTGCATTACTCTTTTTCATTCTTTATTTCTGAATATATTCCAAAGGGAATACCCTTCTCTTTTCTAAACTCCCTTGTTGAATTAGATTTGGAATCCCTTTTGGAAGTTTCCCTATCATGCATAAGCTTTTCTCTATGTCCCTCTACTCTCATTAATCTTCTATGCTTTACTCTTCCCCCATTAAAAAAAAAAAAGAGGGAAAGAGATTCCCCTAATTTTTCAGTACTGGCATTTAGCATCAGATTTGTAGTTAAGAGACCTTCAGATTCTTACTCTGCTTACTATCCATGTGACCTTGAATAACTTGTTTCACCTTGGACTAGATTATTTTAAAATGGCTTTTATCTATAATCTATGATTCTCTGGTGAGGAATTCTGACCTGCAGGGGAAAAAAATCAACTACTTGCAATCTAAGGGCTGTGAATGGTGTTGTCACAACTATTTTTGACCCCCTAAAGTACTTAATTTAAATGTGGAGATTTTTTCAGTGTTATAATTCTTTGGCTTGCTTGTCTCTACATGATTAAACACACAGAGGGACATACAGAAACAAACACACAGGACATAACAATAACAACAACAACAAAAAAACCCCAAACCCAGCAATCCCAAAACAATAATAGGCCACAAATCATAGATATTCAATGGATCATCTTAATAATAATTTTAGAAATGTAAGACATTTAACTAAATAAGATATTTTAAGATTCATACCTAGAATGAGGACTGGAGTCTGAAGCTTTCAGTATAGAAAGGCTTAGAGTAGATGGTTGGATATATTGCTATTCATCTCTCTTGCTCTCACCTTCCATGTAGTTCCTTGTCTGGTCTCAAACACTATTTGTCATCCTGGTCATTGTCATCTCCATGCTTTCACTGGGGTAATAAAGATATGGTTTTCACACTTCATAGTTTTTTTCTGAGGGAAGTAAACTGAGAATTATAGGAAGCCTCAGATCCAGGCCTATTGAGAATGTTCATAGCTGTTTTTTTTCTTGTTATGAGATTTGAATGAGAATTTGAGTTCTAAAGGCATTTAATACCTACCTAAAAGAGCACTTTTGTGGAGATATATGGAATCTGAGTCTTTCTGTGATATGTTTTCAAACAATTAACAGGAAAATAAGAGTTGCAAATGGTTTCTCCTAATCTGGAATCTAGTTTGCTTATTTTAAATGAATTTTAAAGAGGAAGAGTTTGTGTGTTTGTGTATGAAAGATCTGGCTTTTCAATATGGTTGCACTGGATTGGAACCAAATTAGATGTCATTTTTGAGATGAAACCTAATTCTTCTATTTTACATTTAATAAATACATTATATTCTAGGACAATAAGACAGAGGGAAAACTGGTTACTATTAAATGCAAGATCATCTTCTAGGATGAACTTTTAATTTTTTGTTGTTATTGGTGGTGGTGATAGGCAGATTATTACAACAATGGTGGTGGTGGTGATAAAAAAAAGAATTAGTTTAGGGAGGAAGAATGTATTATAATTAACTTAAACATTATTTTAGCATTAATTTCCTTTATTCTATATTACAAAATTTAGAAAAAATCCAGGGCTATAATTGCATTTTCTCAAACTCTATACACTAATGGGACATATATTTTCCTGGCTATGATTTGAACAGCATCATTGAGAAAAGATAAAACTTTAGTGTTTCCACTTTCTAAACCCACTGACACATCACAGTGTGATTAACACTAGTAATTTTCTAATAGCCTAGTTATATTTTAAATGGAATAGGCATATCTTGTTTTATTGTATTTCAATTTATTGTGTTTTGCAGATATCACATTTTTGGTGGGGGAGCCATCAGGAGTAAGTGATTTGCCTAGGGTCACACAACTATGTGTCTGAAGCTGCATTTGAATTCAGGTCCTTCTGAGCACCAGGGTCAGTGCTTTACCCACTATGCCACTTAGCTGTCCCTGTAGTTATTGCTTGTGGTCATAAAGTCAATGGATGCCATTTTTCCAAAAGCATATGTTTACATCATATCTCTGTCACATTTTAATAATTATTGCAATATTTCAAACTTTCCCACCATTATTATCTGTTATGGTGATCAGTGACAAATGATCTCTGATGTTACTATTGTAATTGTTTTGGAACAACACACCCAGCATGCCTATAAGAAATGACACACTCAATCAATAAATTTGTGTGTATTCTGAGTGCTGGTCATTCTCCCTCCATATTCTCTGAAACACAATAGTCTTGAAGAATATTAGGTAAACTTAGCTGATAAAGCACTGTGAGAGGGTTGATTTCAATTTTGAAAGAAGTTCTATTATAGGTAAAATGACATCAAACAGCATTGCATGATTCAGAGAAATCTTTCCTGAATGAAAAAGTCAATGACGTGGCATACTTCATTATTGTCTTATTTTAAGAAACTGTCATAGCCAACCCAACCTTCAGCAGCCACCAGCACAATCAATCAGCAGCCATCAACATTGAGTCAAGGCCCTCCACTAGCAAAAAAGATTACAACTTACTGAAGGTTCATGATGGTTAACATTTTTTAGCAATAAAGTATTTTAAAATTAAAATATGTACAATTTTAAAAGATGTAATACTATCACATACTTAGTGGATTTACAGTATAGTATAAACATTACTTTTATGTGTAGTGGGAAACAAAAAAAATTAGGTATGACTATATTGTGATAATCTCTTTATTATAGTTATCTGGAACCCAATCTGCAGTATATCTGAGGTATGTTCGCAAACAATTCTTATCACCTCTGACCAAAAAAGTATCCAAAAGTAAAGACAGACATTTTATATTCTTTGAACCTATCTTTGGGGAAAAATAATGTATGTCCTTAGCATGGAGAAGTTGCAAGGATGGTTGTGGAAAAATATTTAATTAAGTAGGGATAGTGTGAGACTGGGTTGGGTAGATGGGGTGGGGAGAAACTCAGAAGCAGAAATTCTCAAAGAGGCTGGGATATGAGGTACAGATTGTACTGGAGATGTGATCACAGATCTCAGAACATGGGCGAGCTGCTGAAAATGATAGAAGCTAGTTAAAATTCCTCTGCTCAACCTCTTCATAGGAGAAATCACTTTTCTGTGTGATTCTACTTGCCACTTCATTTTTAGAAACAATTATAAGATGCAAATATTTATGAATCAATTTATGTTGTAATCCTATTTTGAAAACAAACATTGCCTTATACCGCGCATCCTTTAATTCTGTGTGGTTTGGGGGGATTTCTAGTATAGAGATTTCCTAACTTCTCCGTTCCCACTGTCCTCACCCCCAGCTCACCCAGGACAGTTTCTGGGATGCAGGGGTTAACCACGAGTCTTTAGAAACAGTCACATTGCTGCTCCCCTAACAAAGGGAATAGATACAGCTCCTGGTGGGTCTTGTGTTTTCCTCCAAGCTGTTGCCTATGCCAAACAGGCATTTTAAAAGCTATTCGAATTAAGTCGAAAATTTGTAATTATATTTTCCCTTTTAATTGTAACTTATGCAAATGTTATATTCCAGCTGTAAAATTAATATTCACTTCAGACTACAACATTCGCATTAAATCTAGTCATGTAGCACCCTGCTACAAGATACTGGCCAAGCTGTAGATCTGGAAGGTGGGAGTTTGCTCTGTGATTTAGGGCTGTTGTATTGCTGTTACCCTGTAGTTAAGTATAGATCATAAAATGTCAATAGAGAAGGAAGATACCTTTGTTATAATTTGCTGTAGACCTTTTATGAATAGCACATACAGATACATTGAGAGGGAATGAGAAAACAAAACAAACCATAAACTGGCTAAGATGGGAAGGCTGTATGGTGAATATCACAGTCTCTCAGGAATTGAGCCCTTGGGGCTGCAGGGCAGCATCTGTTAATTGTTGTATGTTTTAAATTCCCACAGTAAAAAATGGAAAACTGAGTATTTCCTTGTTGCTGGTCTTAATGACAATTTAACTGTAAAAGCAAATGGGAATCTTAAAAATTGGTTCAACCTCTTTTTTTTCACCTGATTACATAGCATGGATGCTGGCCCCTCTCCAGGCCAAATGATTTGCAGTGTCCTGGAATCATAGCTTCTCTAATACAGAAGAGACTTTAGGTACATTTATTCTATCCTCAAAGAGGAATTCCCTCTATTACATTTTGAACAAATGGTCATCCAGCCTCAGTGATGAGTCATTACCTTCTAGTGCTTTATAAACATTAACATACCGTAAAAGTTGTTATCAATATTATGATGTAGGGGTCAGAGCAATGGACTTAAACTCAAGAAGATTTGTAATCAAATTTCTGCCTGTGGAAATTACTAACTGTGACCATAGGCAAGTCCCTTTTCCTCTCTGAACCTCCAGCAATTATTTAATTTTACTAATTTTTATTTATTAAGTTGTAGCTGCGACCATGATCTGCATGGTAGATAGACCAGTAAAATCCTAAGTCCTTGATATGTTGATAGATTATTCTCCTCATTAATTGATCATTCAATCAACAAACATTTATTAAATAGCTAATATGTGCCAGACCATTGTGTCAAGAGCAAAACAAAAATGAAACAGCAATAGTCCATACTCCAGAGTAGCTTGCTATCCATCAGGAAGACAAATATTCAAACAAGTATTTTCAAGATAATACAAGCATATTGGGAGGGGTGGGGTATAAGGAAAAAATAATATTATCTCTCTCACTTCCCCAACCCTACCATCTATTGAAAAAGTCTTGTTTTTTTTAAGTTTCTATATATGAGACTGAAATCTGCCTCACTTCAATTTCTATCCACCATTCCTACTTCTATCTTTTATATTCTTGGATATAATGGAAAATTTATTGATGTTCAAGTTTTGTATTTGATGGATCATGTATGATTTTGATAAATACAAAAATGAAAACTGTCTTCCTACATGTTAGTTCATAGAAATTTTGTATTGTTTTAGTAGGAAATTGATCACAATCCTTATTTCTATTAGGAGTAGTAGGATTTAAGAGATATATATGACATAGCCCTCAGAGAGCTTATAGTCTTGTTAGGCATATAAGGCAGATAAGCAGTCAGGGATGAATAGGCAGAGAATTGGATATATTTTTCAAAGTCAACTAATGCAATTAGACTTCTTCAGTTTAGAGGTGAAGAAACTGGGTCCCAGAGAAATTGAAAATCCTATAGCTAACCGGGCAGTGGATCTAAGATGAACATAATGGTTTTAAAGCTGTAAAGCCTTAAAGATTATGTAGTCTAAAGTTCTCATTCTATAGAGGATGCAAACTGACACTGAGAGAAGGGAAGTAACCTAGAGTTACACAGATGGCAAGTAGATGGATTTGAATTTAGGCTTTCATACATTAGAAACACTATTATTTTCTACTATATTATCCTTGCCTCTAGAATTACCAATCTATTTCTTTTTTCACCATACCATGAATGGGTCAATTTCAAGTTTCAAAATTGAATGTTTGGATGTGGGTGTTTGATCATTTCTACAGTTTTCAAATAAACTTTGAATCATTGGAAGCCACATTTAAAAAAAAATCAACATTCATATGCCTTAGAGATCAAAAAATTTATCTGACTTCTAATTAGCACTGATTAGCTAAAATTGATCTTTGATCCATGGAAAATCCAAAGCAAAATCCCTAAGCCCCTCAAAGTATGTTCTGAATCCATATGCTTCAAGTCACAATTGATTTCAAAGTAAAGGGTGAGAGGAAAATGCTGACAAATGGGAAAAGACAAACTGGTGATAATGGAGATTTCAATTTGGGAACTCTCTTGGTCAGGAATTTCATCATCTTCTTGGCATAACCAATATATGAACAGTGATGACAACCTTCTTCTGTGTCATTTTTGTGTTAAATTCTGTGGCACAGCAGAAACTAATAATTTTCACTAAGAGTAAGCATCACCAACATGTTTGGGGCAAGAAGCACAAACCCCCCCAGCAAATCCACTTTTATTTTTATTATTTTTTTCTGAAGCATTTTATTTTCAAAACATTTGCATGGATAATTTGACAACATTGACCCTCGCCATAGCCTTGTGTGTCAGATTTTCTCCTCCTTCCTTCCACCCCCTCCCCTAGATGGCAAGAAATTCAATATATATTAAACATGTTAAAATATATGTTAAATCCAATATGTATAAATATATTATACAATTCTCTTGCTGCACAAGAGAAATCAGATTAAAAAGAAAGTAATTGAGTAAGAAAACAAAATGCAAGCAAACAACAAAGAGTGAGAATGTTATGTTGTGAGCCACATTCAGTTCCCCCAATCCTCTGTCTGGGTGTAAATGGTTCTCTTTATCACAAGATCATTGGAAGTGGCTTCAATCATCTCATTGTTGGAAAGAGTCACATCTGTCAGTGTGGTGATTTTCTTCCTTTTAATATAATAGTTCTCTGCAAGAGAAGGTTTCTTGAGGAGATTTTCTGGAGGCAGCCTTAGTTTCAGTTCAGATCAATAATTACCCCAAATGCAGCCAGCTGGTAAAAATACCAATGTTTATTTCTCCTTCCAAGTCTTGTCTCTTTCCTTGGGCCTGATAGCTAGATTCTTATCTCTCTGCTTGGTTCCAAGAGCTCCCTCCGAATCTCTCTAAATCCAGAGTTTTTGTCCTTCAGCCTCTGCCTTTGCTTTCTTCAGCCTCCAGCCAGCACAAAGATGGAATGAATCTCTTGTCTCCTTCACTTGGGGCTCGGCTAGCTTTCTGGTGAGTCTTTCAGACCAGCTTGGTCTCAGTGGGGGAAGTGCAGGAGCCCAGCCACCACAGTGGTGTGAGATGAAGATGAATTTGGTTGTGCCTCAGAGAGCCTTCTCAATCTTCAGTTCAGCTCCTACTCGTAGCTTCTTCCTCTGAAAACTCTCTTCTCTTCATGTAATTTGAAGTTACACAGTTAACTTTGTGACTCTCCCATACTTGTGAACTCCAATGAGTAAAGTGTGAACACAAGCATTGTATCAATTAGTTCTACTTAGTACCTTGTTTCAGGTTCTGGCCCCAAACATCTCCTTGTAAGATCAGATCAATAATCTATCAACTCTAATGAGTTAGCAGTTTGTAAAGATTCCGACACATCAGAATTGATCGTCCTATAATGTTGCTGTTGTCATGTACAATGATCTCCTGGTTCATCCTTCTGATCATTTCTTAAAGTATTAACAATAATATTAATGACATTCATATACCATAACTTATTCAGACATTCCCCAGATGATGGGCATCCACTCAGTTTCCAGTTTCTTGCTACTACAAGAAGAGCTGCCACAAACATTTTTGCACATGTAGGTACTTTTCCTTCCTTTAAGATCTCTTTGGGATATAAGCCCAGTAGTAGTACTGCTGGATCAAAGGGTATGCTCAGTTTGATAACTTTTTGAGCATAATTCCAGATTGCTCTCCAGAATGGTTGGATACGTTCACAACTGTACCGACAAAGCATTAGTGTCCCAGTTTTCCCACATCCCCTCCAACATTTGTCCTTGTCTTTTCCTGTCATCTTAGCCAATCTTAGAAGTGTGTAGTGGTATCTCAGAGTTGTCTGAATTTGCATTTCTCTGGCCAATAGTGAGCAAATCCATGTTTAACACAAACTAATTAGGTGAGGAGAGGAGGAGTCTGAGGTTCTGGAACATATGAAACCACTTTTAGCATGAAAGGAGCTCCTTTGAGATTCACCTGACAAGGAGAAAAAAATATATGCCATCAGGTAACTTCCTATTTTAATTAATTAAACTCAGTTGTTTCTATACATTACTAAGTACGCTCCAAATTTTGGCAGTGTAGGGTAAAAGCTCTATTACCTGTACTTAGTTATGACTGTGTTCTCTGGGAAAACTTTGGAGGAAGGTGTGTTTGATGTTGTCTAAAGTCGGAAGTCAGAGACTCAGGTCATTATCTAAAAGTCAATTTTAGTTTTGTCATGGTAGGTTTAGACTCACAATTGCAGAATCTGCAATTCAATATTGAATCCCCAGGAGTACAGCAATGCCCTTATACTTTGTATTTTCCTTTCTGTATTTCTTTTTTGTCTGTTTTGCCCTGTTTCCCCCTGGCTGCTCTCTCTGTGTTTCTCTGTATAGAACTCTCTCTGTCTCTGTCTTTCTCTTCTCTTTGTTTATCTAAACATGTCATTATTTTTCTATTAACATGTAGTCCTTTTAACATATCTGGATTATGGGTATTTTCATGACCTCTTCAGATTCCCAGGATATGCTTCAGCCTTTGATTTGTTTAGTCTTCCTCTTTGATAAAATGTAGATAAATTAAAAAATACTTCTAAGAACTGTCTGTAGGGTACTGGGAAATAGGCACTTTCACAGTTAATTGTGTGTGTATGTTTAATTGTAGTCTAATAAACTGGCTTTTCTTTTCTACTCCTTTTAGTTTGCCCTTAGAAAAGTAATTTAGAATATTTACATTTACACATGAAAGTTGTGTGCACCCATCCTTAGTTGAAGCACATGCTGGGTATAAAGGGAACACTCTGTTCTCATCCCACCCTTGCAAAAAGACAAAATAAAAAACAACAAAAACCCAACAAAGTAATAATGGACTATAAGATTAGGAAAACACTTTATTTTGGTCAAAATCATTTGATCCTGACAACAATCCTGTGAGTTAGGTACTATGGGCATTATTTACATCTTACAAATAAACTGAGTTTCATTAAGAGTGATTATTGTTAATAATAATATCTAGAATTATATAGCACTTTACAGTTTGCAAGGTACTTTATCAATATGATTTCATTTGATCCTCACAACAGCTCTGGGAGGCAGGTGCTGTTATTAGCTTTATTTTACAGTTGAGATAACTGAGGCAAACAACAATGAAGTGACCTGATTGAAGGCCTGGAACTAATAACTTGTACTTGGTCACATATAGGTCATAGAATTATATAATTTCAGAGCTGGAAGGGATTTCAATGTAAATTGTGTTCAATCCATACCTGACAAAAATAATTTTTTCCTTAGACTACTTCACAATTGTCAAGATGAGGTGAGATGTGAATTCAGGACTCTTCTGATTCCATATTCACCATTCTTTCTCCTGTATCACAAGGGTGGAACTTTTAATATTTTAAAAGTAGAAGAAATTGTTCAAAGATAGTGGCTTTTCTTTTTGGCTAACCAATCAACCAACCAACTAATCAATTAATCAACCACTAAATAAGTATTTTGGATCTTGCTTGTGCCAAGTAGTGTGCTGGAATACAAAGAAGGAAATGATTCTTTTTTTTAAATTTAATTTTATTTTATAATAACTTTTTATTGATGGAACCCATGCCAGGGTAATTTTTTTTACAACATTATCCCTTGCACTTGCTTCTGTTCTGATTTTTCCCCTCCCTCCTTCCACCCCCTCCCCCAGATGGCAAGCAGTCCTTTAAATGTTGAATAGGTTACAGTATATCCTAGATACCCCGAACAGTTCTCTTGTTACACAGGGAGAATTGGATTCAGAAGGTATAAATAACCGGGAAGAAAAACAAAAATGCAAATAGTTTACATTCATTTGAAGGAAATGATTCTTACTTGAAATGAGTCCACATTCTAAAGGGGAAGACAACCAGAACATATGTACCAAGTGAATACGTATAATTACATACAAGTACTTAAAAACATGGTAGTTTTGGCACTAGCATTTGGGAGACTTCTTGCAGAAGCTAGTTCTTGAGTTTTGTCTTATAGGAAGAGATGGCTTCTATGAGGTGGAAGTAAGTAGGGAGTGCCTTCTACACAGAAGGCATGGCTAATACAAAGACGCTGAGATGGTACATGAAATGTCTTGTTTGATGAATAGAAAAAGACCAATTTTGCTCTAACAGTGCAAGAATGACAATAATACTCAATGAGGCTGGAAGGATAGACTGGGATTAGATTGTGTTGCTCCTAAGACCAGTTAGAGTCAGTGACATTTTAATAGTAAAAGATATTAATTTAAGCCTTTCAGTTCCCATTTAGCTCTCTGAATGAGGAGAAACTGATCACCATTCTAAGTAATTTTACTTTCACCCATAGGAGGTCAAGATTTTAGAAGTACAAATAGAACTTTGTCCTTTCCATTGATTCACGGCACAAAGCCAAGGTTGATATACAGTTCTGGCAGGCTGCTGCTTAGGGAGCCACCTATGATTCCATTAATTATTTAGGGAGCCAAACTAGCCACCATTAATGAATCTGAATGTATTACAATGAGCCTAATCAGAGTAACAGATGCAAAATGACAATAGGATACGCACAATTTTCCCCCAGCGAGTTAGACACGATTAAGGTCTGTTGCAGTCAATGAATCCAGATGCTTCAGCACTGTTACTGACCATGAAAGGTAGTGGGTTCGTTATATGAAAGAACAGAAGTTCATCTAGGCTTCTTGCAGAGTTAAAACTGGGATTGATTCAGTGATGGGCTGTGTTCTGATTTAGTTAGGGGGAAATTTCTCCTTTCAGGAATACAATAGTGTGAGAGTTCTGCCATATGTGAGATTGTCATGTACTGTATATTATTTTCCCATCTATTTCCAAAGGATTGCTTTCTCAGTAATCTGGCTGTAGGTAGCAGGACCTTGTAACATGATCTCACAGACTTAAAAAAAAAATCTTTAAATAAAAGCTGGATTAAAAAAAAAAAACAACAAACTAGTCTTACAAAGCTCCAATTAGTTTAAAAAAGATTGACTAAAATCAAGAAAAACAGCAATCAAGTGGAAATCATTAAGCATCCTAAAAGCACTTTCTAAAAATGTTGTCAGTCCTACTGGCATTTTTAATGAAAGGGCTAAGACATGGAAGGAAATTGATTTCTTAGAGTGATGGAATCTAAAAACAAGAAGGAACTTCAGAACCCATTCCAACTTCCTCATGCCTATAGATCAGAACTCTGGGGCCCAGAAATGGAAAGTAACTTGCTTAAAATATCACTGCAAATGAATGGAATAATCATCATACCATCCTGCCCTCTTGGAGTTTAAATTTTTGCAATAATTCTAATTTTAGATGTTTTCAAGTGCAAAGCAGAATTGTGATCATTGAAGATAATTTAATAACTTCCATGGATTCAAAAGGTTGTAGTTGTGGTTCCTTACTCCTTTGATGCAGGGGATAACTGCACCAATCCTGTTGTCTTCTTTGATTTTTATTCCCTTTTTTTTTTTGGTTAGATCCCACATAGGACATCTGTCTGATATACTGGAGGCACGTCCCTTGCCTTAATACTAGTGCAAGATTTGGGCTGTTCATCTGTTATACTTTACTCAAATCAAATCAAATCTACAAACATTTATTAAATGCTTACTAAATGCATGACATTATTTCAGACACAAAGCATACAAAGACAAAAATAGAACAGTCCTTGTAGATAGATAGTATTTCTTTAATTACAGAAATTATATTCTATTAGGTGGAGTTGAAACATGTGCATCAATAAATAGGAAAAAAAGCAATAGTCAGTAATTTCAAGGGGGAGAGAGCTTAAAATGGGAAAGAGCCATGTAAGAGAGGTACTAAATCTACTTTGAAAGAAGCTAGAAATCTTTTCAAATCCTTGATAAAGACTTTTACAACATTTTCTTGATATGTTGGTAGTCTGTTAATCAATAAAGATTAGTTAAGGGGAAGGTTTTGGAAAGATGGTGGAATAGGCTGGTAAATTTCAATCTCTCCCAATTCCCCCACCCCAAATAGAATTTGTGCCTCTGGACAAGCATAGGTTCATGAAAAATCTGGAAGACTTGGGTCCTCCTGATACAACCAGGGACAATCTGAGGAAAGATCCTGGGCCTGAATTAAACCTTGTGAACTTCAAGCTTCTAAGCGAGCTCCATAGAAACATCAAATGAAGAGCCTTGGGGCAATCTAGGTGTGAATGGAGCCTCAGCAGGAACCACAGAAACTTCCACATCCCCGACAGCTTGTGGAATCCAGGTCCAAATCCAGGAAGACTGAGGGAATCTCAGCTGATTAAGAATGCCAGGCCCAGCTGTCCTATGTCATCTTCAGAGGAAGACAATGAAGTAAAAAAAAAAAAAAGCTTCTATCCATGTGAAATGTTTCCCTGCCAAGAGAGAATTTATAGAACTCAAAAAAAAAAATTAAAAATTGATTGAAAGACTTTGAGGAAAAAAAACAATAACAAACAACAACAACAACAACAAAACCCCAGAAGATTAACAAGAAAAACAAGAATATTATGAAAAAAAAAACAACTAGAAAAGAATGAAAGTAATTCTTTGACAATTAGAATTGGGCAAGAGGAAGCCAGTGAAGTTACACAAGACCAAGAAATAACAAAATAGATTATAAAGAATGGAAAAAAGAACAGAACGTGAAATATAAGAAAAATGACAAATTTGGAGAACAAATCAAGAAAAGAAAATATAATAATAGTTACACTGCCTGAAAGTTGTGACCAAAAAACTACCCTGACAAAATAATACAAGAAATAATCCAAGAAAATTGTCCTGGAATGATAGAACATGAGGGGAAAGTAATAATAGACATAATCCACCAATCATGACCTCAACTAATCCTTTGTGGAAAACACATAGGAACATTATTGCCAAATTTTGGAACCCCTAGATCAAAGAGAAAATTTTGCAAGAAACAAGAAAAAATTCAAATATGCTGTGGCTAGAATTAGAATTGTATAGGACTTGTCAGCAGCCACATTTAAAGACTGCAGGTTCTGGAATCATATCTACCAATAATCAAAAGAACCAGGCCTGTGGCCAAAAAGATCATACCCAGCAAAATCATCTATGATATTGAATAAGAAAAAATGGATATTCAATGAATTTATAGCTTTTTAAGCTTTTCTATCAACCAAACCCAAACTTAATAGAAAATTCAACATATAAGGATCAATATCAAAGATAAATTTCAAGGAACTCATCATAGACAATTTGTTTATGTTTCTTTTACATGAGAAATTTATAGCATATGTTTAAAATTGATTCAACAGTATGATATCTCAAAAGAAAGATTGGGGAACAGTTAAGGTAAAAATAGTAATTTTGTCATACAAATAGATACAGAGGAAGAAGAATAGATACAAAGATATTAGAGGGCAGAGGAGAACTGGTAATTCTGAAAACCGACTCACATCAGTATTGGGTTAAATAGGCAAAACACTACATATATACTATGAAGGGTATAACACCTTTCTAAAATCTATAAAGAAACAAGGGGGGAAGGATGGATAGGGAAGCAGAGGGTGAAGGAAGAAGACAAGGGAGTGACCTACGAGTGGGGAGAGGTTAAGTAAGAGGAAGGCAAATTTGCTAAAGCAAAGAATTAGCAGGTATAGGAAAGATATATGTGGGGGTATGTGTATATATGTATATATCTACATGTGTATATAAATATATCCTTTCTTAACTATAGTTTGCTTGGGGGTGAAAGGAATGAAAGGGAGGGGGTAAAAAGCATAGCTGAGAACAAAAGAACAATTTACAAGGAAGTAAAGAAAAGTTGGAAACTCTTTAATATAATTGATTCTACTAATATACATACATACATACATACATACATACATATATATGCATATATATATATAGACACACTTTTTTGAACTGATATTTATTGTTATATATTTTGAATTTTTCCTGATGTTCTGCTGGGCACATGATAATGTTCTCTTGTTTCATTTCATTTTGTTTTGTATTCCTTTTCTGTTTTTCTTATTCTATTTCTTTAAATAAAATAAAATTTGGGAAAAATGTATTAGTTAAAAGCTCATTATGGACCAGCTACTGTTTGCAAGAATGTTATTGACATGAACATGGATCATCTTCATGAAGATTTTAGTAAGATTAGAGAAGAAATATCCCTAAAAAGTTGCTGATAGTGGCTGTTTTGTCTCTCAACTTGACAAAGAGATCAAGTATTTGGGAGACAAGCTGATTTCTAGGCTTTTTTCAGCACTTTTATCATGGCAACTGTTTTGTCTCTATTCACCCCTGAAGAATTGGTGATGGTCATTTTTTACATTTGTCCGTTCTCCTCCACTTCCTTCTCCAATTTTTAAAAAATTTGCCTGATTATTTAAACAGATCTGGTTTAAAAGTTGTAGTCATTCAAGGCAAGTCAAATCAATAATAACTTATTAAGCCCTTAATTTGTATAAGACACAGTATTAAGCACTGGAGATGTAAAGAATGACTCAGCATCTCTGCTTTTAAGGAACTCATATTTAAATGAGGAAGATAATATTCAAGTTTTTAGGTACATCCAAAATAGATACTGGGTAACTGGAAGGCAAAATCTGAGGTGAAGGCACAGATTAACAGCTGGAGGGAGGTAAAGGGGGAGACCAGGAAAGGCCTATTGCAGAAGTTTGGATTTGAACTGAGTCTTACCAGAAGCTATTCACCTTTGGTGTCCACTTCTTATGTAACTCTCACCTATGATTTCAAGAAGTTCTAGGATATGTAGGAGTCACACCCCAGTAAACCAACATGGCAAATGGGCTAAGCCAGGTTGAGGGTAACCATCAGGCTACTGACTGACCTGTCAATGAGTTAGGGGTGTGACTACCCAGCATGGGAAAATTTACCACAAGGAAATGTGAGGATGAGAACAGTTTTTTCCAGGAACCATGAAAGTGTCTGAAGCTGGCACTGTGAATCACCTGTAGCTTGGCCACACATCCAAGATGCCAAGATCATCCCTGGAGTAGCACCAGCCATCCTGATTTTTTGTCTTGTTCCTGGACATAAGTGACTCTGGAAAAGAAACGGCAGATATCTTTGTACAATTCTCCCTCACTTGAATCCAATCTGTGGGCAAGTCAAGACATTATCCCATAATATCATTGATTCTGAGGCTCTTTTCAACAGAGAGGTGATTCAGGCCAGTTCTAATGGTCTTGTGAAGGAGAGAGCCATCTATACCCAGAGAAAGGACTGTGGAGCTTGAGTGTGGATCACAATATTTCACTTTTTTGTTTTTTCTATTTTTTTTCTCATTTTTTCTTTTTTGATCTGATTTTTCTTGTGTAGCATGATAATTGTGAAAATATGTATAGAAGAATTGCTGATGTTTAACATGGATTACCTGCCTTCTAGGGGTAGGGGTGGCAGGAAGGGAGGTAGAAAAAAACTTGGAATGCAAGGTTTTGCAGGGTTGAATATTGAAAACTATCTATGCATGGGTTTTGAAAATAAAAACTTTATTAAAAAAAGAAAAAGCTAGAGAGAGAGAGAGAGAGAGAGAGAGAGAGAGAGAGAGAGAGAGAGAATATATTAGTCCTCTTTGAAAATCAATGAGTGAACAACAACAAAAGAAAACTGGGAGGCAGAGATAATGAGGGTGAACATTTTAGTAATGGGGACAACCAGTAAAAAGTTATGGAGATGAGAAATGGAATTCTGTGTTATGAACAGCAAGTTATCCAGTTTTTTCTAATTTTGATCCTTTCTTTTGATATTGATTTTAATCATTATTATATCCCGTTGATGATATGAATGCACAAAACAACTAATTCTGAAAATTAACTGCTTTGTTAAAAAAATTAATTTTCTTTTTTATTTATATTTCTATGAATCAATTCAATTTTTGTTGTTATTTGGTGCTCATCATATCCAGTACCCTTTGACCTTCTTGAAGAACGTGTCCTTTTTCTTCAGGATGAAAATCTCTGAATAACAATAATAAGTGTTTGGCCTCTTTAATTTCTTGACTCTGACCACAATTTTACCAACATAGTTTTCTCTGTCCTTTCCTGTGTCCAACTTTGTATTGAAGTTACCTGGTATTCACCCTTCTGGGAAAGCCTGTCAAGCTCTTCATAGGATTTCTCTGTTTCTCCATCCACTGCAGTAGATATTAGCACACAATCTTCAATTGTCTTCAATTGTCAATTTAAGGGTTGTCCCTTAACCCATTTGAAAAATCCTAATAAAAACCTATTTAATAATTAATTTGACATGGATGCCTCTTGGTTATCTCAGAATTCTCTTGGAGGATATGCTATTCAACAATTGGCTTAATTAGGACAGAACAGATCTGTGCCCTTATTTGTTCTCACAATTGGCGTAGTTTGAAGGATAGTATGCCCTTCCATAAATCTTGTGTCCTTACATAAGCCCATACTCCAAGACTTTCTCCATAGAATATAAGCTTCACAAGGGCAGGCAAGTTTTTTTTTTTTTTTTTTTTTGGTCTTTCCATTTCTGGTACCTATTTACTCTGGCTAAATGTTTGTTGAATTGAATTTTCTTCTTGATAATTCTAATTGAATAGAATGACTTATTTAGGAGGGAGTAGTGATGAGTAAAACTATCTATTGCTATGCTAAAAGCATCAGTTAAATTTAGTTTAAAAAGTACAGGTGTTCACTAAAGTGTTTGGGAGATCAAATAAACTAGGTAAACCATTTCCTGGCATGTATCTTGCTTTCCCATCTAATAATAACTTTGTGGCTTGAAGCTTTTCTCTTGCAACTGATTTTCCTGTTCATCTTAGTCCCACTTGGATTTCATTGTTCCAAAGTTATAGACACTCTGGTACTAACCAATATGGGCTTTTAAGTTTACATGAAATAATAAAAATAATAATGTAGCATTTATATAGAAATTTAAGGTTTGCAAAATGCTTTACAAATATTATTTATACTATTACCCTGAGAGGCAGGTGCTATTATTATCTCTATTTTATAGATGAAGAAAATGAGACAGAAATTAAATTACTTGATGAAATCCACACAACTAATAAAGATCTGAGATTGAATTTGAACTCAGTTCTTCCTGACTCTAGGTCTAACATTCATTCTGTTCTCTGTACCACCTAGTTGCCTTTCTTTTTATTTGGATCCTGTTCTGCAAATCACAGATAGAGTTTTACTGTTCTTCTGCCCAAGGGAAAGTATTATTTAATTCTAGCCTGACTGCTCTGCTTGAGTGATGTGTCCTCTATATTTGTATATAAACTATTTACAAAAGCATTGGGTAATACTAGACTAAGGATAGAGTCTTGTGACCCTCTATTGGAGCTTTCCTTCCAATTGGATCTGTCAATCAGTACTCTTGATTTTTATTTAACTAGCTGAGAATCTCTCCAACGGTATAATTATCCAATCCATATTTCTTGCTTGTGTAATATTAGAACTGGAAGGGACCTTTGTGATGACTTAGTTTAAATCCCTAAAGATTAAGAAACAGGAGCTCCCAGTGGTGAAGGATCTTATTTGGATCTTAATATATTCTACCTTGAATATGCTATTTCTTTTTCCAAAATATACATGCTATCTCTCCAATAGATTATAAGATTCTGGAAACAAGAGCCATGTCTTATGCTTCATCCCCTAATGTGATACCTTGTACAAAGTTACTCAATAAAACTTTATTGTTTATGTTTTCATTCTTTTAAGCAGCTCATTGAATTTCATACATGTTTTTAACATTTATTTTCATACCATTCATAGAGTGACACAAGTCAGCCTTGACCAACTTAATTTTGATAGTTTCAGAGTACATAGGGAATGGGAATGTATATATAAGCATTTACTACCAGAGACTGTGCTGAATTGCTTAATTCCATGGTTTTGAGGTCAAAAGAGTATGAGATTTAGAATTAAATCTTTTTGATGTTTAACTTGTGATTTTGACAAGTCTCCTGCCCTTTTTGTGCCTCTATCTGTCTGTCTGTCTATCTATCTATCTATCTACTTATCTATAATATAGAGATAATTGTTAATTATTTCCCAAATAAAGTGATAAAAATAAAATGTACAGGTCTACTATAAACATGATGACCAGATGTCTCACACTGAGTAGGACTACTTTCTATTTCCACTTTTTTGTACTTCTTGATGTGCTCCTGAAAATATTTCTCATCTATATATTTCACTCCTCACTGGAGTTTCCCTCACCTCTCATCCCTTTTTCTTCTTTTCCTACTCCTTTTGATTTTTTCTCTGCCTCTTTCTTATCCTTTTCTCTCTTCTTGATCATGGAGAATATTATTAACTTGTTAGTTAGGCAACTAGGTAGTACAGTGACTAATATTGGCTTTGAAGTCTGAAAGCCTTGAGTTTAAAACTAGTTTCAGATACTCGAATCACTTAGTCTCAGTTTCTTCATCTGTAAAAATGGGAATGAGAAGAACACTTACCTTCCTGAGTGATTGTGTAGATAAAATAAGGTATCTTTTTTTTTTTTTCTGAGACAATTGGGGTTAAGTGACTTGCACAGGGTCACATAGCTAGGAAGTATTAAGTGTCTGAGACTAGATTTGAACTCAGATCCTCCTGACTTCAGGGCAGGTGCTCTATATGCACACACACATAACTGCATATACATATGTATGTAAATACACACACACACACACACATATACAGAGAGAGAGAGAGAGAGAGAGAGAGAAGCACTTTGAAACACTGAAAAGAGCTTGGTTTCAAATATAGGTTCTGATACTTTATAATTCTGGCAAATTAAGTCAACAAGTATTTATTAAGCATTTATTATATGCCAAACACTGTCCTAAGTGCTGGGCCTCTCTAGACTTTAGTTTCCTTAACCATAAAATGAAAGTATTGGGGATTATAAAGCCTCCTTCTAATCTTCTTTGATCCTCTGAAATTCATTTAAAGTTAAATGTCACAAAAATGAAAATTTCTGTATTACAACAATAAAAACCTTAAGTCTCAGCTGGTCCTACTTTAAGTCAAAGTGATGAGATAAAATGGCAAAACAACCAAAGAATATGAAATTACAAAATCTACCAGCTCTCCTGATTGGTCCTTTCTTCTTTGACCACATCTACTTTCTTTCTGATTCCATCCATTTTTTTCTCAGGCTGATGCCTCTGTACCACCCTTGGCTCTGCATTAACCTTTCTACTCTTAATCTTAAGACTCCCGTACTACCACTGACCATTCAGGAAGGACTGTTCCCCAGTGGCAAGACATAGTTGTTTTGGGACTGAGAGGATTATACAAATGCTTGTTTTTGCCAAGGATCATCTCCTTCCCAGCTCTGTTATGCATATGAATGTGAAGGGAGATGGTTGAATAGCGTTTTAAAGGAGTTATTTACAGTTATCAAAAAATAAGGCTAGGGTGGGTCTAGGTATTGTGAGTATGACAGTGTGGAACAAGAATAAGTAGTTGGAGTGAGTATGAAGTTATGTCTTTTAGTATGAGAAAAAGGAAAAAGCTAGAAAAGAGGCAGTAACTGTAGTGAATTGTTTCATGGGTGAGTTGAGTAAGGGACAAGAAACTGTGAAGAGTGTTATGGCTAATAATAGTTTGTAGTATTGTGGCAGAGGAGAGTGAGAAGGGGATGAGGCCAGAGGCAAAGTAGAATGAGACTGAAAAAAATGTGGAGGCTGAAGGGCTCTGGGCACTGGGTTTCTGTTTTTGTATGGGGTTTATAGTTATAAGATCCACCTTGGGAATTAATTGCCACTATCAAAGTATCTATCACTAGGCGATGAACAGTACAGAGAATAGTAAGATTAGTTTAACTTTTGTAGAGTATCTCAGAATCATGGACTTAGCTGAGTTCACCTCTGAGTTTCAGTTTGTGTAGGAGAATTTCTGAGAAGACACCCAGAGGACTTCCAATTCATCCAAATCATAGGGTATATAAAATTGTCTCATTTCAAAAATAAATAATGATATTTCCATATAAGGAGTTTCCTTCTCTTTCCAAAGAATTCTAATTCTTTGTAAATATCTTTTGTAAAATATCTGTGGGCTTATTAACTCTTCACAACATTATATATACTTTTCTCTTAAAAGATGAGGAATCAAAGACATAAAGAAATTAAATAATTTGAAGGTTACCCAATGGTTTAGTATCAAAATTGAAAACAAACTTGTTAACAGACCTCCCTCTCAATAGGACAGTTAACTAAGTCATTCTCTGGCTGCTTTTGCTTTCTTTTATGTTTAACCAGCCCATCTCTCCAAGCAACCAAGGGAGGTGATTTTTTATTTCTACTTGATTCCAGACTCAAGATTGTTCTGTTGATTATGTTTATTCTCTTTTTTCCTTTTGTTAGATGTTCAGATTTCTCCCTAGGAAACGTGTTTTCCTGCTTCAGATTAAACAGAGCATCATTTTAACACACAGGAAATGTTGCTGAGTTGAAAAATTTATGCATTACCACAGAGTTTTGCAGCGTAAGAGGTTTCTATCTTTGTAATTATTTCCAATGTGTGTTTATTGATTTTTATAATACAGGGATATTAACTTGAAAGAGAACAAATTACACACAACAAATTAGGCACTTGCATGGATTAGCAAACTGAGGCAGTTCACTCACTGCGTGACTAATAAGTGAGAGGCAGAGGAGAGGAGCTTGGTATGGTTTTGCATATCATCTGATAGGATCATTGAACTATTCATCAGAAAACTGAAAAGCAGGTGTAAGGAGTGAATGCATCACAGAATAGTAGAGCAGAAGGAGGTCTTGGCAATCACCTAGTCTCAGCCCCTCCATCTCAACAGAAGGTAACTGCCTAAGAGGGGAAATTACTTCCTTAAGGTCATGCTGTGGCAGAACTGGGGTTTGAATTCAGGCTTTCTGGAGCTAAATATACTTCTTTTTCTATCCCTCCTTTGCCTCCAAAGGAGGTTTTTCAGTCTAGAATTTTCCCCATTACAACATCCTACCTGTCCTATTCTATAAAATATTATCCATCTATCCATCATCTATGTATCTATCTGTCTGTCTGTCTTCTGTCTATCCATCCATCCATCCATCCATCCATTCATTCTTCCATCCATCTATAACCAGCTCATTTGTTCATTTCTCTCTCTCTCTCTTTCTTTCTCTCTCTCTCTCTCTCTCCTTTCCATCCATTTACATATTAACATACACACATACATAAATATGGAAAGAGTTTTGTTGTTGCTCAGTCATGTCCAACACTTTGTGGCAAAGGTTTTTAATGGTTTGCCATTTACTTATCTACATCATTTTATAGATGAGGAAAATGAGGCAAACTGGGTTAAGTGACTTGCCCAGGGCTACACAGCTAGTTTGAGGCCATATTTGAACTCAGGAACATGAGTCTTTCTGACTCAGGCTTTCTATCCACTAGATCTCTTAACTGCTAATTCTCTCTTTTTCTCCATTAATGTATGTGTATATATGTGTGTGTATAATATGTATGTGTGTATATATACACACATACACACACAAGATATATAAATACCTACATATAGATTATTATTTAATGAGTGATCACTTCAAAGAAACAAATTTTGATTTGATATCAGAAGAATACCTAACAATTAGAGTTAGCTATCAAAGATTCAGAGGCCTAGTGAGTTCCCTTTCATTGGAAATATATGGGCAGACTCTGGTTGACCATTTATTGGGTATGATACAGTCAACTTTCCTTTTTAGGCAAAATTAGATTAGATGTCCACTGAAGTCTCATTCTGAGGGTAGCCAGGTAGCACAGTATTGGACCTGTGTTAGCAAGAGCTACCAGCATCTAACACTGATAAGTTGTGTAATCCTGGGTGATTCAGTGACCTGTTGTTTGCCTCAATTTCCTCACCTGTAAAATGGGGATAATAATTATAATGGGCTGAAACTGAGTAGATGCACTTGGAGAGCTGAGCACTTAAGGCTAATTACTTATTGGACAATACTCTATTAGCATATATTTGGAAAATGGCCTGTCCCACTATCCCCACTATCCTGTGCTAGCTCAATAATTGGTATATATAGAGAATTGTAGGAAGGACTAGGGGGTGGAGTAAGACTAGCGAAGGGTCATTTCTGGGTGGGAGAAAAAGGAAGGTTGAGGAGATTCTGCTTCTATCCAATTCAAGCCTACCTCTAAAAACCAAGAATAAAGACCAAGGACTTTTGCTTATCCTGACTCCAGTTGATTCTAAAGTATCCAGGGTGCTAATGTGGTCATCACAAATAATAGCATCTACCTTTCAGGTTATTGTGAAGATCAAATGAGATAATATTTATAAAGTGCTTTGTAAGTCTTCAAGAACTATATAAATGCTACTTTTGGTGATGATGTGCTATCAAAAAGTCTAGCATTAATTTATTGTGAGAAGAAGCATGGTAAAATGGATAGAAAGCAAAGAACCAAGCTTAGTTCCTTGGAGCCCAAAATACCTCATTCAACTTTTGCCTCTGACACATACTATCTGACACATACTAAATGATCCTGGATAAATCATTTAATCTTTCAGTCCCCTTAGGTAAATTTCTTAAATTTCTAAAACTGAAGTTGTAGAAAAGGTGCTTTGATAGGAAGTGCTTCCTCTTATGGGAATTCCCTTTGTTAATGGAGGAAAAAACCAAACAAACCAGGTTATGCCCTCATCCCTATTTCCAAAAAATATCACAGTTGATGTGATGCATCCTGAAATTCAAGAGGTCGATCAATGAAGAGCTTCAGGAAGTGGTCCTGACACTCTTTGGAAGACTGGTCAGGTATCACTGTAGAGTCCATACATCATCAGCAACACCAGCAGCAGCAGTAGCAGCACCACCATACAAGCAGCATCTGAGGCAGCATCAGCAGCAGACTCAGCAGCACTACCACCAGCAGCACTACTACCACCACCATCATCATCAGCAGCAGCAGAAGTAGCAGCCCCAGCAGCACCAGAACCGCCCCCCCCAGCAGCATTAAGCAGCAGTAGTAGCAGCAGCAATACCAATACTAACATCAAGTAGTATCAACAGCATTAAATATCATCAACATCTTTATCAAGCAGCAGCATTAGCAGCACCAACTGCATCAACCATTTGAGGCAGCAGCAGCAGCATCCAAGCAGCATCAATAGCAGCATTAATTATATTAGCATCAACAGCAGCAGCAGCAGCAGCAGCAGCACCAATAGCAGCATTGGTTATATTAGCATCAGCAGCAGTATCAGCTGCATCAAGCATCTGAGGCAGCAGCAGCAGCAGCATCCAAGCAGCATCAATAGCAGCATTAATTATATTAGCATCAACAGCAGCAGCAGCAGCAGCACCAATAGCAGCATTGGTTATATTAGCATCAGCAGCAGTATCAGCTGCATCAAGCATCTGAGGCAGCAGCAGCAGCAGCAGCATCCAAGCAGCATCAATAGCAGCATTAATTATATTAGCATCAACAGCAGCACCAACTATATCAAGCATCTGAGGCAGCAGCATCAATAGTAGCATTAGTTATATTAGCATCAGCAGCAGTATCAGCTGCATCAAGCATCTGAGGCAGCAGCAGCAGCAGCAGCAGCAGCAGCAGCAGCATCCAAGCAGCATCAATAGCAGCATTAATTATATTAGCAGCAGCAGCAGCACCAACTGTATCAAGCATCTGAGGCAGCAGCAGCAGCAGCATCAATAGCAGCATTAGTTATATTAGCATCAGCAGCAGTATCAGCTGCATCAAGCATCTGAGGCAGTAGCAGCAGCAGCAGCAGCAGCACAGCAGCAGCAGCAGCATCCAAGCAGCATCAATAGCAGCATTAATTATATTAGCAGCAGCAGCAGCACCAACTGTATCAAGCATCTGAGGCAGCAGCAGCAGCAGCATCAATAGAAGCATTAGTTATATTAGCATCAGCAGCAGTACCAGCTGCATCAAGCATCTGAGGCAGCAGCAGCAGCAGCAGCAGCAGCAGCAACAGTGTTGCCTTCTGTTTATAACATGGAGCATTTGTCACACATTGTGATAATGAATTTCAATTCCTTTGCCCCAAGAGGGTGGGAATACAGCTGGTTAAAGTGGGGGGAGGGAAAAGAGGAGACTCACAATAAGGAGTGCCCCCATGCACTGGTTTTAAGTCTTGACATTCTGTCTCCTGTCTGCTCTGTGACTTAGGCTTTCAGGTTCAATTTGTTTCATCCTCAGTTCCGCCACCTTGTTTGATGTGTACACGAGGCCTTTGGGCAAGATTGCTTAGAGCCAGGGGGTAAAATATCATTAGTATGCTGAAGAGGCTTAGCTGTGGACTGCCAGGCTCCTGCCTCTGGCCTGTTCTCTCTATTGCCAACTGGCTGGATGTTTGAGAGACCTTAGAGGCAAGCAAACCTTGCCAACAAGAAGAATGGTGGTGGTTAGTAGTATTCATTTTTTGTTGTCCAATGTCTGGCTTCTACTATAGTGTGAGATCCCTTAAAACTGAGGTTTTTAACTTTTTATTGTTGTACACCCTTCTATAAGTCTTTAAGCCTTCTTAAAATGATGGCTTTAAATGTATAAAATAAAACACATAGGATTACAAAGGAAACCAGATGTATTGAAATACTAATTAAAAAGAAAAAAGTTATTAAAAAATTCAAATCCAACAGCAAACCAAGTTCAGAGATCCTGGGTTAAGAAAAACTTGTTCCAGGAATTCCACTATTCACAACAGTCATAGGCAACCCAAGTCCTACTGGGACATCTCTCTTCTCTGAATCCTCTTGGCAACATAGAATAGATGGAAATTTTTTAGGCCCCCTGAACCATGGTAGTCCATATAATCAGCTACAGAACTCACTAAATATGGAGTTGATCTTGAAAGCCTCTTAGATCCATTCTCTTCTCAAATTTTGCCTACAGGTCAGCCCTATAGAATTTTAGGAATACCATCAATTTTTACTACCTCTGACACTAAAATGAAAGAAGTTTTGAAGAAATCAAGGACCTCATAAATTGTATTCTTTGGTGTCATTCCTTCATTCATATCATTCAGGTTCTTAACATGTTGCAGCAAGACTTCTTAACCTGGGATCTGTGAATTTTTAAAAAATATTTTGACAACTATTTCAATACAATTTGTTTCTTTTGTAATCCTATGTATTTTTATTTATCAATCATAATAAGATTTAAATATTATTTTATTTTTTCAATTACATATCAAGACAGTTTTTAGGATACATTTACAAAGTTTTGAGTTCCAAATTTTTCTCCCTTCCTTCCTTCCCTTCTCTCTTTTCTAAAAGGCAGACAATTTGATAAGTTATACATGTGTTACTATGTAAAACATGTTTCCATATTAGTCATGGTTGTGAAAGAAGAAAGAGATCAAGAGGATAAAAACTACAGAAAAAGAATAAAGTGGAAAAATATCCTTTGATCTGCATTCAGCATTCATCAGATCTTTATCTGAATGTCAACAGAATTTTTCTTGAGATCTGACATCATTATGTTGTTGAGAAGAACTAAATCATTCATATCTTATTCTCACACAGTGTTGCTGATATTATGTACAGTGTTTTTCTAGTTCAACTCATTTCACTTTGAATCAGTTAGTCAAGTCTTTTTAGGTTTTTCTGGAAGCATCCTGCTCATCATTTCTTATAGCACAAGAGTATTTTGTTACAGTAGTATGCCACAATACCGCAACTTTTTTTAGCCATTCCCCAACTGATGGGCATCTCCTCAATTTCCAATATTTTGCTACCATGCTACCATGAAAAGGATTGCCATCGAAATGTTTGTGGCAGCCTTTTTGTAGTGGCAAGAAACTGGAAAATGACTGGATGCCCATCAATTGGGGAATGGCTAAATAAGTTATGGTATACGAATGTTATGGAATATTATTATTCTATAAGAAATGATCAGCAGGATGATTTCAGAGAGACCTGGAGAGATTTACATGAACTGATGTTAAGTGAATTGAATAGAAGAAGCAAGTGAACATTGTACACAGCAACAAGAAGATTATGTAATGAGCAACTGTGATAGACTTGGCAATGAAATGATTCAGACCAGTTCCAATAGACTTGTGATGGATAGAGTCATCTGTATACAGACGAATGTCTGTTGGGACTGAATGTGGATCACAACATAGCATTTTCATCTTTTTTGTTGTTTGCTTGCTTTTTTTCCCTTTCTCATTTTTTCCTTTTTGTTCTGATTTGTACAACTTGATAAACGTAGAGGTAAGTGTAGAAGAATTGCATGCTTACCTTATATTGGCTCATTTGCTGTTTAGGGGTTGAGGTATATGTTATTATAGGGAGGAAAATTTGGAACACAAGGTGCAAGGGTGAATGTTGAAAAGTATCTTTGCAAATATTTTGAAAAGAAAAACCTATTATTAAGAGCTGTTTATCTATCTATCTATTCATGTAAATCCTTTCTCCCCTTTATGATCTCTTTGGGATACAAACCTAGTAATGATATTGTCAGATCAAAGATATATACAGTTTGGTTACCCTTTGAACATAATTTCAAATTATTCTCCAGAATAGTTAGATCAGTTAATAACTCCACTAAAGCATTCGTGCCCCATTTCCTCCACATACTCTCCAGTATTTATCACATTTTCCTTTTTTGACATATTGGCCAATCTAATAAGTGTGGGGTAGTACCTTATAATTGTTTTAATTTGCATTTCTCTAATCAAAAGTGATTTAGGGTACTTCTTCATATGACTATAGATAGTTTTGAATTCTTCATCTGAAAAATGCCTGTTCATATTCTTGACTATCAAATGGGGAATGAATATCTCATAAATTTAATTCTGTGTTCTATATATTTGAGAAATGACATCATTATCAGAGTCACTTGTAATAATGAAAATTTCCCTGTTTTCTGCTTTCTTTCTAATCTTGCTTACATTAGTTTGTATTTTATTTTATAATTTTAAAGTGATCTTATGGGAAGAAGTCCATGAGCTTCCCTATATTGCCAAATGGACCTGTGACACAAAAAAACCCCTGATCTAAGGGGATTCCTAGAATTATTTTGTTCTCTCACAACAGAAAATCATGGAATATCTGCTGTCAAAGTTATCAACATCAACTAGGTCTTGGAAAATGACCCTGGTGCTTACAACGGAATATCCATAATACGTGATAGTCTACCTAATATCCCAGAAGAATATCTAAGTGGTACAGTGCTGAATCAAGAGTTAGGAAGGCTTGAGTTTGAATCTTGCCTTAGATACTTACTAACTGTGAGACCCAGGCAGGTCACAACTGCTGTTTGCCTCATTTTCTTCATCTATAAAATAGGGGTGCTATTATTGTACCTTCCTTTTATGGGTTGTTATAAGGATCAAATGAGATAATATTGAGTGCTTTGCATTCAATGGTGATAGCATGATGTGGCTGTCAGTAAAGAATAGCTTCAACTCTACAGGTCAGTAGAGAAGTCTTCAGTTTGCTAGTTGACTATCTTCTCTTTATGTCATACTGCTCTTCCAGCTTGTTCTTAGAGAATCTTTTTTTGGGGGAGGGTATCGTTTTTCTATCAGTAAGCAATTATTTTGTTTTCTTCCTACTTTTCCATACCTTATACTGAAAAAAGAAGAGAAACTCTTGTAACTATTAAACAGAGTAAAAGCAAAACAGATTTCCACATCAGACATGGTCATAAATGTATACCTCATAATGTATTCAAGTCCATTTTCTCTGTTGGAAGGTAGGTGGTATAATGTTTCATCATTGGTAGTCTGGTAGTTGGTTAATGTCAGAATCAGAGTTCTGTTGTCTTTCAAAGTTGTTTATCTTGACAATGTTGTTAATGTATAATTTGTTTTCTTGGTTCTGTTTACTTTATTCCACATTAGTTGGTGCAAGATTTCCTACCCTTTAATCATTTTTTACTGCACAATAGCATTACTTTGTTATGGTCAAATAGCCTAATGTATGAGATCATTTCCCAACTGATGATCAATTCCTTATTTTCTTTTGCCTTGTGAGAATCTTTGCCACTATAAAATATATATTTAAGAATTTTTTGTGTGAGTATTTTTGTACTCATGGGTCCATTTCATTTTTCTTTGATCTCTTTGAAATACAAGCTCAGTCGTGATATCTCTGGGCCACTGTTCAATGATTTTTTGAACATAGTTCCAAAGAGATTTCACTTAGGCTAACACAATACACATCTCCACCAACCTTATGTTCATGTATCTGTTTTCTTGTGGCTTCCTAACACCTATTGTTTTCCATTTTTTTTTGGGGGGGGGGTAGGTCAATTTTGCTAATCTGATGAGTTTGATTTGGAATCTCATAGTTGCTCTGATTTGCATTATTTATTTCTTACAGAATCATAGCATTGAAAAGTTGAAAACCATCATTTAGTCCAAATAATACTTGAAAAAGAATCTTCTTGAGGCAACTAGGTGGCGGAGTGGATAGAGCACCAGCCCTGAATTCAGGAGGACCTGAGTTCAAATCTGATCTCAGACACTTAACACTTCCTAGCTGTGTGATCCTGGGCAAGTCACTTAACCCCAATTGTCACAGCAACAATAACAACAAAAGAATCCCTTTTGCAACAGAATTGACTAGACATCATTATACTCTTTCATTATTTCTTCATTCCAATCATTCTCGACTACTTTATTTCCTGTCCATGACATTCTATTTTTCTCCCCCCATGCCTCTGTACATGCTGAACCTTTTATCTGTAATTCATTCCTTCCCTAACTCTTAATATCCTCTTTCTATTGGAATCTTTACAAACTGCTAACTCATTAGAGTTGATATATTATCGATCTGATTTTACAAGATGTTTTGGGCCAGAACCTGAAACAAGGTACTTAGTAGAACTAATTGATACAATGCTTGTGTTCACACCTTTACTCATTGGAGTTCATAAGTACTCAGCTCAAGGGCCATGTCCTACATGAGGTCTTTCTAATCTCTTAGTTACTGGTAAATCTGGATTTAATTTGTATATATATTATATTGATTTACCTATTTCTTATTTTATTCTAGTTGAATGTAAGCCCTTTGAGGATAAGGAGTGCTTGTTTTGTTTTCTCAGTGTCTAGGAATGCCATGTCTTTAATCTTGTGATATTCATGCTGGAGTCTGGAGTCATATGTGTCTCTTTTCATGCTTAAGCTAGATTCCCCAGTGCTTCCTCAAATCCCGTATTCCTCCAATATGTTCATATTAGTCTCCACAGAATTCTTGGACTCAGGTAAATGGTGATTACCTAAATTGCTTGCAATTGCCACCTCCTTAATTATTTCCACATTTGGTGCTTCAAGAAGCATGAAGAAATTTAGGCAATTTATGAAATAGCCCTTCACCTTCCCAATTATATATTTGGAGATCACTCATTTTTTATCCTCTTTTTGGGTCATGCTATATCAAAGGACTTTGGATTTGTTTGACAAATATAATAGTTTGAACATGGTGAAAGAAATGTAATTTTATCAGAAGAAAAAATCAGTTGAATGTGTTAACTTAGAGCAAGACAGTGATGAAATACACTGATGAAAATTATTCCATTATATGTGAATTTTTTAATGCTGTGTTAGGTTGGGGAGTCTCATAGTAGGTTTTCAAACTTCTCCTGATTGTTTGACCACATTCCCTTTCCCTCAGTCTGACTTTGTACTCGTTATCATTTGACTTTTTTCTTCTTCCTTCTTCTATTTAAAGTATATATTCAAAAGGAAATAAACATTTTGGAAGAAACTTCTGGGACAAAGCCAAAACCTAAGCCCCAAGCCCAAATCATCCCCATACCCTCAACCCCGAACTCCACACTCTTGTCTGCTGCATTCTGAGCCTCACTTCTTAGTGAATGCTAAATGCATCTGGCAGGAGCCTGACCCCAAATCATTACAATGGATAGACCGTGTGCGCAGAGCTTAAACTATACGTGTGCTTGCTGTAACATGATGGATATAACTGCTTGCTGAGAATTTGATTTATTTTCAAATAGTTTAGCATCCCTCTGCTTTTATCTGATATGACTATTTTACAAGCGTGTGTACCAAGCATGGCTTCAAAATTGCAGGTTATGAAATACAGAAAATGGAACAATTGCCTTGCATAGCAGAAATCTTTTGGTTCAGCCCGCATACAGTATATTTTAAAAGAAGATGGACTGTTGAATGATGATGGGCGCTTGCTTCAAGCTTCATCATTTTTCCTCCTTCCAAGTGAAAGGAAACGCAAGATTTTCTTCTACTTAAAAAAAAAAAAAACCCTTCATATTATTAGTTGAGTTTTCACTGGCCAGTTTGTGATGATGGGTTTTTACCTTTTCATTTGTTGGCATAATAAAAATGACACATTGAAGGTGAAAGCAGCAGCTTTCAGAAGGAATGGGACAGCTAATGTCAGGGAAGGAAATAGCAAGAATGGATGACATTCTTATCTTACCTTGACCCAAATCTCTATTTATCAATAGCACTCTTGTCCTCTGAGAAATGCTTATCAGAATTCAATGCTATTATGCACACACATGTATATCTGTTTGTATGTATATGCCTATGGATGGATGTATAAAGGAAAGCAGCATGGCATGGCAGACAGGGAACATGTCTAGAAGTAAGAGAGACCTGGATTTATTTTCTGGCTCTGAGTTAGATTGGCTGTGTCACTATGGACAAATCACTTAATCTGTCGTTACCCTCAGGAAACAGGCTAAGACAATAGTTAGAGATGATTAGCTTATTTGTATCAGTAGAAGGAATTTCAATAATGAGAGGCCCCTATAATGAGGATATTATAGATGTGTGTGTGTGTGTGTGTGTGTGTGTGTGTGTGTGTGTGCAATATACTCTAGTAAATGGAATCTGGAAGGCTGGAGATCTGGGCTCAAAAATCTATCGTTGATATTTATTAGCTATGTGATCCTAAGCAAGTTATCTAACTTCTATATGTTTTATGCAACTCTTTAAGACTGACATGTGAAATTATAAGACTTTGCAGTCTGTTGTGGTAGAGGGAGTTCCTATATTGAAAATTCCCCATGGTTGAAATGGCAAATATTTCATGTATGTGTATATGTATGAGTGTATATATGTATGTGTGTGTAATATTTGTATCTCTGTGTGTTGATGCACTGATTGTGACATATCTGAATTCTGTTTTCAGGAGGCTGGGATGCCATATCTGGAATCAGGAAGGTCCATATTTAAATATGACCTCAAATACTTACTAGCTGGGTGACCCTGGACAAGTCACTTCAATTTGTTTGAAGGAAACTCCAAATAGGGACATAAAAAATAGGAAATGATTGAATAACAACAAAGCATCCTTCAATGCAAGAGAAGTTTTACTTCAGGGATTTTATTTTTAAAAAATGATTCTAGAAATGATTTCCTCTGTGCTGTAAACAACCAAGGAATGAGATCAATTGAAGAGCAAACCTAAGCCTAGATAGAACTTCATAACAAATTTCCATTTAGGTCAAAGTCTCCTTTGAACCTCTTATTCTCACTACCCATATGAAACAAATGTCATTCAGCTAGCTCACTGTCTTGATTGGCATCATCTTTGGCAGGATGCCGAGGTCTGAAGAGATATGGCAGATTTGTCCTTTCCCAGGAGAGTTAAAACATTTTAATAGGGCAGTGCAAGAGGGATGCTGATATTAAAGTTGGACCTTTTCATATCTAGGACATCAGTCATCATGGCTGTCAGTACAGAACTTTTGAATTAAATTTAATCTTTGGATAGATATCTAAATCTATGTTTTATAATATACATATGATATATAATATAATAAATAACATTATGTAGATATATATGTATACAATAATTTATAACATACCTCTACATTATATACAGATCTATATCTATACATATGTTATATACATGTTATATAATATTGATATAAACATTTATTCACTGGCTAATTGAACTTTAAGTCAAAGGCCCTAAACATAGATATGACTATGCTATATATACATACTTGCAATAAATAGATATACACATAATCTCAGTAATTGTTTACACTCTCAAACCCTTATATAATACTTTCCTACTGCTTTCTTATAGTAATAAGAAAATTCAATATAAATGTCAACTAATGGCATTTTAATTAGCTTTGTTTCCACCTTTCTCATTTTAAAATATGTACCGTCATAAACTCATTTATTCTCATATCTTTGCATTTCAATTGTTCTTTCTTGTAATGGTCTTAAAAAAGCAGTGAGGAACACAGGGCAAGAGATTAGGTTTCTCTTGCCCTCTACCACTCACTCACTGTGTGACTTTGGAGAAATTATTTTTGTTTATTCAGCCTCAAGTTTTCCTATTTGCAAAATGAGAAGTTTGGTTCAAAGAGTTACTCTGATTTTTTTTTCCAGGGCTAAAGTTTCTGTGCCAGAAAGAGAACATCTAAAATGAGAAACTGAATTATAGACAGTTCTCATTATGTCATTAAAAAAACGAGCAAATCAAAGACAAACATAACCCTTAACTTTCTTAAAACAAAAGTCACAGCAATTTCAATTCCATTGAATGAAGTTCTTTTTCCAAGCTAAGCACTTATATCATTCCCTCTGATACCTGTTGGCTAGATACAAAATGTTAACTAGTCTTTTAATTATTCTTTGGCTTGATCATCTCATCCATCAGATAGATGCTGATCAGTCAGGAAGACCTGACTTCAAATCTGACCTGAGAGGCTTATTAATTGTGTGTGACCCTGGGAAAGGTCACGACCTCCATCTCTCAGTTTCCTTAACTGTAAAATGGATATAATAGCATCTTCTTTCTAAGGTGGTTATGAGGGCTGAGCACAGTGACAGCTCCACAGTAGTTATTTTAATAGATTCTTGTTCTATTCCTCTCTCACCATCACCTATTGAAGACCCTAAGATCACTTTGCCTTTGGTTGCCATGAAAGTAGGTCAGGTTTCTCAATTATAGGTTTCATAGCCAAGAAATATAGGCAACTGAGTCAAGCTTTTCAGAATAAGAACCATTCCACAAAAGATAAATGGTCAAAGGGAAATCTAGGATATCAATAATCATTTGAAAAATACTACAAATCACTAATAATTAAAGAAATAAAAATTAAAACAATGTTGAGGTTTCATCTCATGTCCTTCACATTGGACAAGATGGAAAAAAAAAAAGGAAAATTACAAATTTTTAAAGGAATGTGGGGAAATATGCATAGTAATGTGCTTTTAGTGAGCTGTTAGTTGGTACAATTATCCTGGAAAGCAATTTGGAATGGTGCCCAAAGAGTCCCTAAATCATGCATACTTAACCGATATTTCTATTAAGTTTATACCCAAAAGAGATCAAAGAAAGAAGAAAGACATTCATGTGTTCAAAAATATTTAGAGCAAGTCTTTATTTATAAAACAAAAACCTAGAAACTAAGTCTACCAATTGGGGAGTAGTTGAATAAATTATAGATTACAGATATATTTGGGCTCTAAGTAATGATAAAGACATTTTCAGAGAAACCTGGGAAAATATAAGAATGGATTCAGAGTAAACTGAGTTAAACTAGGAGAACAATGTATATCATAATAACGATTTTGATCAGTGATCACAGAGGACCAGTGATTAAACATGTTACCCACATGTTGACAAAGAGTCAATGGATTCAGGTTGTAGAATAAAACAGACAGATGCTTAACAAGAGAATTTGTTTCCCCTAACTGTGCATATTTATTAAAAATAATTGTTTTTGTGTCTCATTGGGATGAGGAGATAGAAAGGATAAGTTTGCCAAGGAAAGTTGAAGAAAAAAAAAAAACAAAGGAGAGAAAAGAAGACATGTATTTAAAAAAATGTATAGAAGAGAACACAGAGAAAGCCAGGAAAGAATTGCAAACAAGAAGGACAAATTTGAGAATTACATGTTGAATTTATTATGAACATAAAATGAAAAGCAAGCTGTACATAATTGAGAGTTGCAGTTCATGTATAGACTTCTATTTCTCTTTTACTGTGTATATGAAAATTCTCATTTCATGTGGTGTTAAGTTCAGAAGTAAAAAAAAAAAAAAAACCCAGGAAAAACCTTCTCTCGTTATAGGTGGGAAATTGAGATCTAGGTGATTTGACTAATGTCATACAGATAGTGAGCGCCAGAGACAGGATTTGATCCCCTAATCCAGTATTATTTCTACTGAACAATACTGCCTCTATGTAATATCTCTGAAGCTTCAAAGTTGGGAATTAACCCAAGCAACATTGGGGATTACTTAAATGAAAAGTATTTGGTGGGCTTGAGTAAAATGGACTTAAAAGTCTTTTTGATTTTAAATTTGTGTTCTTCAGAGTTTTGAATGATCACTTTAGAACGTGTCCACAGTGGCCAGAAGTTTGTTTGTCTCTTCCTTCCCACCCATGTTTATTTCATAGTGGACTATGAAGGAAAGAGCTGAGCTTAATTATCTGTGGCATAGAATGGGAAAGAAATAAAAATCCTTTTATTTTGATTAGCATTGAAGAGGTTCCTCTCTCTTCCCCCTTTCTTCTCACCCCCTCTAAAAAAATATCACATCAACTTTGCAAAGCCTGCTGAAATCTTCACAGTAGTGTCAGGGCTCCCTTTGACTGATTTCCAAGAATGTATCCAAATTTGGTTTGCTCTTTTTAATCAGCTTGTCAGGAGGGTGATTTCTTTGTTGGTTAACCAGTGTAAAGAACCATAGAAAATTTTTACTACAGTTATTTGATTGACACTAGGCTCTTAGCAGCCAGGAGAGTGAAACAAACTTCATCCAGATTGAAAGATGGGTTACATAGAGAGGCGACTAAAGCCTGGGAAGAAAATGGAGACATAACTATAAAGTAGAAAATATAGACATTTTGGTACCATGGTGAATCAAACATCATGAGTATATGTGCTGACTGTGAGTGGAATGGAAAATATCAAAATATATAATTAGATAGAGTTACAAGTAATGAAGAGAATTGAAACCCTGAAAGGTAGTTTTCCTCCCCAAAGCCTTCCTCTGACTCTGTGGCAGCCCTGCAGGTTTTCTAATGTGTTCTGGTCAGTCTGACACAGAAAAGATCTTCTAAATTGGAACTTCTTAATCTTTTTTTTTTTCATGGATCTTTTTTGGCAGTTTGAGAAAGCCTTCTTAGAATAATGATTGCAAATGCACAAAATGAGGACAGAACCTCCCCAAAATGGGTATAGGATCACAAAAGAAACCAATTGTATTGAAATCTATTTGTCAACATTTTAAAAAATAAATCAGCTTTGTGGATCCCAGGTTAAGAACCCCTACTTTACATGGAATGATTTCCCTGGTTCTTAGAAGAAAGGGAGGTGAGAGAAAACTCTTTGATCCAAGTCTGCTTGAGAGCAAGATAGCATATATTTTAAATTGAACAATAGGAAGCTGTAGGGTAAAGGAGCAAGACTACTTAAGTTCCAGGTTGTCCTCATTCATAACTTTACCCACTCTTTTATTTTGTCAATGACCTGCTCTTTTTTGTTTTCTTTCTTCCTTTTTCTTTTTTGGCTGTGTGATGGTGATGTGTGCTAGTGATGAGAGAGGAAGAAGAAAGAGTTCTAATAGAGATAGCTATAAAGAATAATGGTATTATTTCATGAAAGAAAGCTGTTTAGTCTTAGGCAAATCATTTAGTCTCCCTACTTTAGTTTTACTCCTCTGTAAAAGGGAGGGATTGAATTTGGTGGTCCCTAAGATCCCTTTTTGCTCTAATAACACTAACTCACACTTTAAGGTTTAGAGATAGGACTATTGTTAAAGATAAAAGGAGTGATGAAGATGGATGCTAGAAAACAGAGATGCTCAACTCTCATTTTGCTTGATTTATTCATCTTTTCGTCTTATTTTTCTCTGCAAAAGAGAAAGATATCTGGACTGGCAACAACAGAACAAAAAATGACTTAAAATGAGTTGATATTTGAGACCAGTAAGGAGGTAGTAAGAAAATGCCTATTCACCCTTAATGAATTCAGACACAGATGAAAAATATTTCCTGTTTCTAAAAGAACTGACAGAAGTCATTACTGAACTACTTCCAGTGATCTTTAAAAGACTGTGTAGAATGGGAAAGGTGGAACAAAATTGGAGAAGAGCAAATATCCTGATTTTCAAAACAATGAGAGCAGAATCTATAGACTTCAGGTCAGTTAGCTTGCCTCTGACTCCTTATAAAATAAGGCCAGTGAGAATAATCCTTATGAACATGTGCAGAGTTCTGGAGAATGCAATTGCTACATGGATTTTGGAAAATGCATAGTCAAAAACTGGTTCTAGTCCACTAACCACATGGTAAAGAGGAGCCATTTAGATTGGCTATGAAACTGGATTCCATTCAGAAGATGCCAGTCAGCAGGCAAATGGTCTTTCTCCTTGCCTGGTTGTGTTCCTTCCTTCCTTCCTCCCCTTCCCTTCCTTCCTCCTTCCCTCCCTCTTTCCCTCCTTCCTTTCCTTTTCCCTTCCCTCCCTCCCTTCTTCCCTTCCTCCTTCCCTTACTCCTTCCTTCCTTCCTCCCTCCCTCCCTCCCTCTTTCCCTTCTTCCTTCCTTCCTCCCTCCCTCCCTTCCTTCCTTCCTTCCTTCCTTTCTTCCTTCCTTCCTTCCTTCCTTCCTTCCTTCCTTCCTTCCTTCCTTCCTTCCTTCCTTCCTTCCTTCCTTTCTTCCTTCCTTCCTTTCTACCTACCTTGCTTCCTTGCTTCCTTCCTCCCTTCTTCCTTCCTTCCTTTCTTCCTTCCTCCCTTTTTCCTTCCCTCTCTCCTTCTCTCCCTCCCTTCCTTCCTTCCTTCCTTCCTTCCTTCCTTCCTTCCTTCCTTCCTTCCTTCCTTCCTTCCTTCCTTCCTTCCTTCCTTCCTCCTTAAACAAAGTTGGAACTGGTTGAATGACTAGACTTAAAGGAAATTTATTTATTCAATTACAATTTGAAAGGAGTTCTCTAATGGAATTCCTCAGAGATCCATGTTTGCCCTTATGTTGTTTAAGAGTTGTATTAATAACTTGGATATAATCATAAGTGCCGTTCTTTACCAATTTGAAATGACATAAAACACATTGGAATAAACAAAAGGATTCCCAAAATATCATGACAAAACTAAAACATTAGGTCAAATCTAATAGATGAAATTTAATTTGGGTAAAGTAAATCTTTTAGTAGGATTCAACTAATCAACTTAACAACTAACAGATAGGGAAGGTCAGTCATTCAATCAAAAAGCATTTATTAAACACTTACTATGAAATGTAAACACTGAAATGTGAAACACTGAAAATACAATAGCACATGTAGCTAGAGAGCAGATTGTTTGAAAAATATCGAGAAGTTTTAGTAGGGCGCAAACTCAGCATGAGGCAACAGTGTGGTTGGTGTATCAGGAAAAGCAGCCGCTAAGATTGTGGGTTGAATTTAAAGAAACATAGTATGTGAAACAAGGGAGAAATTTATCCCATTTTACTCTTTGCACTGCCAGATGTGTCATCAATCAGACCGCAGGTGGACTATTGTATTAAATTCTGCTTATTTCATCTTAGTAATAACAATGGAGAGCATCTAGAAGAAGGTAACTAGGATGATGAAGGGATTCCAAAGCATGCCATGTTAGATTGGTTGAAAGAATTGAAAATGTTTAACATGGAGATGAGAAAACCTGGGGTAAGTGACATGATAATTATCTTCAAGTATTCAAACAACTGTCACATTTTGTCATTAAAAGATATTAAACTAGTTCTGGTTTCTATTAAAAGGCAGATCTAGAAATAGTGGGTATAAGGGACATATTTAGGCTCAACATAAAGAAAAACCACCATAACCAATAGTTATTCAAAAGTGAAATAGTTCTCTTAAAGAGCTTAAAGCTAAGACTGTTTTTGGAGCAACAGAGGCAAGGAGTCTCCTTTACTTGGAAGGCAGTGAAAATGTGCTTGATACTTAATTGGGGAATGGAGGGCTTGGAGAGTATATTTTGCTCATGATACATAAAGGGTTATGAACTTTTGAACAGATAATGATAGCCTAATAAATATATATAATCTGGACTTTGATGTCCCCATCAGCATATGGAATGGAATGGGCACTGTTAATTGACAATAAAGAGTACTAAAATTGAATAAGTGGAAGAGAGCAGTTATCTTAGAATTTTTAGATTATTTTATTCACCATCTTGAACATGAAACCTTCCCTTATTTCCTCTCAATTAGCTAGGATTTGTTGTGTATATATTTTGTACATATTTATGTATCTAAGGGAATTGAGAGTTGAAAACTCAGATCCTCTCAAGGCAGCCATTTTGGAACAGTTCTAATTGTTCTCTGTTTTCTCCTGACATTAAGTCTAAATCTGCCTCTTCACATTTTCTACTTCCTTGTTCCTTGTTCTGCCTTGCCAGACCAAACAATTCTAGTTCTTTTATATAATCATAGCAACTTTCATTCATAATGTTTCCCTTCTTCCTCATCTCCAGTTTTGTCTTTTCCAGAGTAAACATCTCTGGTTCTTTCAATCAATCCTCATTTTATGGCTTGGACTTAAAGCCTTTTGTCCTCTTGTGAATAGCTTTCAGTTTATCAGTAGCTTTTCTAATATATGGTATCAAGAACTAAATATAATACTCCAGATGTGCTCTGAGCAGGGCAGAATCTGCATATCTACATTATCTTCTCCTTATTCTTGTAAGTTATTTCTCCTTAAAATTGCCCAAAAGAGCTCCTCCTCCTCTTCCTCCTCCTCCTCCTCCTCCTCCTCCTCCTCCTCCTCCTCCTCCTCCTCCTCCTCCTCCTCCTCCTCTTCCTCCTCCTCCTCCTCCTTCTCCTTCTCCTCTTCTTCTTCTTCTTCTTCTTCTTCTTCTTCTTCTTCTTCTTCTTCTTCTTCTTCTTCTTCTTCTTCTTCCTCTTCCTCTTCCTCTTCCTCTTCTTCCTCCTTTTCCTTCTCCTTCTTTTCTTCCTCATTCTAGATCCTTTTTCTTCTTTCTTCTCTTCCTTCTCCATTACATTGCTGACTCATACTGATCTTTCAGCTTACTAAAATTCCCAAATATCTTTCAAATATCTATCTAAGCATGTTTCCTCCATCTAATTCCTGTGATGCTAGTTTTTCCAAACTCAAGAGTAGTACTTTGCATTTTTGCTTTTTAGATTTCATCATATTAAATTGAATCATTCTGGATGTCCTGGAACATTTTACAGGACAGCACTGCACTCATAATCATTCTGTTTTACTTGTCCCTGGTTCCATGTTCTGTACAAAGCTTCAAAAAATTTAAGTGGGTTGACAGGTCCTTTATAGATAAACACTGGTCTCTCCGATGAACTGCCGGTTTCTCTCCTCCATGAAGTTATTTCCTTTCTTGTTTATAGAATTTCATTCTTGAAAGTTTTCCAGAGAACCAAGAGGACAATATACACAATAATGACAACAATGCAAATGAGCAGATTGCAAAAAAAAAAAAGTAGAATTCTAAGTCATAGAACATCTGATGAAGATTCCCAAGAAAAGACAATAAGATATGACTTTTCCCTCTGTCCTTGCCCCAGATAGAATTAACTCTACTAAAGAGTGATCATAAAAAGTCTGGGCAGATTTTGTATTGTATAGTATATCTGAATCAAGATTATAAACTTGTGGTCTCCACTGGGGAAGAGATATTGCTAATAGACACAAAGAAATCTGTAGAATTGGGCATACATGACTGGGAATAAAGACTAAACTCAGTAACAGAATTTGAGCTCAAATCCCAATTACTAATTTTGTGAACTTGTCTTTTGGAATCTTTACAAACTGCTAACTCATTAAAGTTGATAGATTATTGATCTGATCTTACAAGGAGATGTTTTGGGCCAGAACCTGAAACAAGGTACTAAGTACAAGCTTGTTTGCTTGTGTTTGCACCTTTACTCATTGGAGTTCACATGTTTGGGAAATTTCAGGATTTAGTATGAGATATCTGAATTCATACCTCCCTTGAAGCTCTTAGGGCCAGAGAGCACTATGGGAGAAAACCCATAATCCCATTTTCTCAGAAGAGTCCTATATAAGCCCAGTGAAGAGAGATTCATTAGAATATTTTCCACTTGGCTGGCTGGTGGTGGAAGGAGAGTTTTCAGAGGAAGAAGCTACAAGTCGAGATTTCAGTGGAGTTACATGAAGAGTGGGGCTAGATTGAAGGCTGAAGAAAGCAGAGGCAGAAGCAAAGGACAAAACTGCAAGAGCTCTTGGAACCAAGCAGAGAGATAGGCCTCAACTAACCAGGCTATTTTGGAAGGAGAAAATAAATGTTTGTATTTTTACCAGCTGGCTGCATTTGGGGTAATTATTGATCCAAATTGATACTAAAGCTGCCTCCAAGAAAACCTCCCCCGAGAAACCTGCATCTCCCCCAAAGAGAACTATTCTACTTATTTTAAAAGAAAAAGATCACTACACTTGTCATTTAACTTCTCTGAAATATTTTTCTCATTTGTAAAATGAGATCAGATTAGATACTCTCAGAGGTTCTTTCCAGCTTTAAACTAAGTCTGTGATTCTATTCAATGTAGTATCTCTCTTAGACATATTTCCATTTTAAAAGAAGATACCTAGGGAGGACAGACATTAACTCAAAAGTTTGAATCATCCTACAAACCTTTTGGAACACCTATTGTCTACTTTTAATGATGGAATTTTAATGATGGAATTGTGAGTTTTTAGAGCAAGGAGACATTCATAACATGCTTTATGTTATATCAGAAGCAGCCATACAAGCTGCCTACACATGAAACCAGATTTATAGTATGTAATGGTGCTAGATGTGGTGGTCTCCATCAACACAATAGAAGATTTATATGAGCATTTTATGAGGCTTGGGTACCTTTTAACCTGAGTGTCTTGGACAAATTAGTTAACTTTATGCCTTGGTTATTTACTTATAAAAGTAAATAATAATATTGTTGAACGACTATGATTTTTTTTTGTCATCCAATGGCCTAAAAGGTGTATTGTGAAGAATATGTTAGTATCTACAAAGCACTTCTAGGTACTTGACAGAGCAACTAATTTTCTATTGTTGGTTGGGAGTTGCTCATAAATGTTAGACCATTAAAACAAAACAAAACAAAAAAATCTCAGAGAAGTTAATGGAATGCCCAATTATGCAGTCATTCAAATGAGTGCTCTCAGTATGCAGTCTCCAAGTCAAGCATATTAAAGTGCACACAGATCTTTCTTTTCTCACTTCCAGAAAATGCACAATATAAAGTTAATGCATCATTACTTTTCAGTGTTTAAAAAACTGGAAATTCACAGTAAAGGATGCCACAGCAACTGTAAGCTGAGTCCTTCATCCTTGTGCCTACAAATAAAATCCAGGGGAATGAGCCTCTTAGTTTAAAAATTCCTACTTCCGCAATTAACTTACAGTGTGGCATTAATCCTATCTCTAATATTTAGAAACTGTGACCATAGTAGCAAATTCTTTAAACTTCCTGAACCTCAATCCCCTTTATTCATTGTTTCATTTGTTCATCCATTCATTTGTTTATTAAGCATTTATTAAGCATCAGACATTGTGCTTAGTTCTTGAAATGCAAAAGAAAATTTGAAATATTGACTGCCCTTAAAGCACTTACATACATTCTATTAGGAGAAACAATATGTACACAATTAGGTAAATGCATGAAATATGTAAATAGAAATAATTTGAGACATACTAGAATTTGGAGAGGGGTCATGAAAAGCCAATTCAGAAGGTAAAATCCTTGGAAGAAACCAAGGATTTTAAGAGGTGCAAATGAGGATTGACAGGCGTGGAAAACAATCCAGATTACCCAGGGAGACAAAAAATGAGGCTAATCCTTCATTAGATTGTTGTAAAGCACTTTGCAAAACTCAAAATGCTATATCAATTCTTTGTAATGTGGATAATCAGGGAATATCTGCTGACTTGCTAGACTGGGATCCCATGGATCTGGATCTACACTTTGATTTATTCCAGTGGACCATGTGCTCTGGCCCCTTGCTGAAGGACATGTGCAACTCCTTTGTTGGTTTATTGGTTTGAGCAAGTGATTCTATTTGACTCTTATCTTGAGTGTGTTATTTAAGACTCTGCTAGTTTTTCTCTGGGGTGGCAGTAGTGGTTTTTCTCTCTTTTTCCTGTCCGTAACTAGGGCAGTTATGAATACTGGCAATGAAAACTTGGTTTTCAAAATAAGTCTGAGGTTGGATCTTAAGTCTCTGCCTTCATCTTTTATTTCCTAGGAGTAAACTGTTAGAGACAAATCTCCATTCAGTCCCAGAATTATATTTGAGCAATTCATTATGGATAAAAAGAGATTACAGTCATAAAATGAACTTAGCATGGCATGATTAATTATGTTATAAAACAGGAATTATTAAAACTATATAGTTAAAAACATGGAAAATTTGAAACAGGATGAGTAAGTAAATAGTCACATTAGTCTTGTGTTTGATGAAATCAAGAACATAAACTAAATTTGGGCTAAGACTCTGTATTTGATAGGAACTTCTGGAAAACTAGCAAGAAAATACGTCTAGACTATCATTTTACACTATATTCTACAATAAGCCCCAAATAGAAATCACCTAACTGGTCACATAAACAAAAAAAGTATAATTTTTAATTGCATAAATTAACAAGCTTTAGAACAAACAAAAATCAGTAAAGTCAGAAAAAGAGGAGACAATCGTAAGTGGAAAAATATTTATAGTAAGAATCTGTAAAAGTATGATATCCAGTGCATATATGGAATTTATACACAGAATCAGATCTAAGAGCCATTTCTCAAGTGCCATATATTCAAAGGATGTGAATAAATGATTTATAAAATAAAAGGCAAAATAATCATATGAAAAATACTGCAAATAAATAATAATAGAAATGCAAATTAAAACAATTTGAAAATGCCACCTCATACATATTAACTTAGTGAAAAATTTGAAAAATATAAAAAAAAATCTTAAAGAAGGTATGGGAAGAGGCACAATAATAATGTAATATATAGTAAGCATTTTGTAAACCATCTCTCTCTCTCTCTCTCTCTCTATATATATATATATATAATATCTTTAATGTATATAGTTCTTTATAGATTTCCTCCATTATTAGATCATGAGCTCTTTGAGAACAAGATTAGTTTTTGCCTTTCTTTCCATTCCTAGCTCTTAGCACACATTATGTCTGCAATATAGTAAGTATTTAATAAATGCTTGTTGATTGATATTGACCTATATATACATACGTGTGTGTATGTGTATGTATATGTGTATATAGTGAACTATTAACATATTATTGGTAGAGATATGAATAAGTCCAATCATTCTGAAAAATATTTACTTATGTGAAAAAAGTTATGAAATTTAAAAAAATTCATTTGACCTCAGGTATTTCTGATTCCATATCTAGGACTTTATCTAACACTTAAACCTTGCTTACCTCAGCTTTTCTACTTGTAAAATAGTAAGGAAGTCAATAACAGAAAATAAGTTTCCATAAATAGTAAAATATGCACAGCAATAATTTTGCAGTAATAAAAAGATGAAAAACAATGAATATATGCCCATTGATTGATGAACAGTTGACCAAACTGTAGTATATAAACATAATGAGAATATTATTGCATTGTAAGGTATTGATGGAAATATGGGAAGACTTATATGAATTGATTCAGAGCAAAGAAAGCAGATCCAGAAGAATAATATAGCCAATGGCTACAATTATGAAAATGAAGACAGCCCTAAAAGACATAAGATATCAGAGCAATTATTTTGGCCAATGTCACTTCCATATGACAGATGCTAAAACACTCTTCTTCACTATTCAGGGGAAGTGATTTTGGGTAATAGTATCTGGAAGGGATTGTTAAGTAAATCTACACAATGCTTGATAAAAACATTTAATTTTTAAAAAATAAACAGAATCTAGGAAAGGAAAAGTAGGAAGAAAATAAAAACCCAATTATCTATATCCAAATGACAACCAAGTCCAAATTTTAAAAGGAAGAGGAAGAAATAGAAAGTTCACCAAACAGGGGAGGGAATAAGCATTTACTAAATGAGTACTATATTCTAGGCATTGTGCTAAGTGGTTTATATATCATTATGCTTTACATATCATTAGCATCATTAGGTGCTATCATTATCCTCATTTTACAATTGAGGAAATTTTGGCAAACAGAGATCAGGTGACTTGCTCAGGGTCATGTAGCTTCTTTCTGACTCCATATCTATCACTTTATCCAGCACTTAACCCTTTCCTACATCAACGATACCTGTAAAATGGTAATAATAATAATAATGATAGTATCTATTTCCCAGGATTGTGAAGAGAAATGTGATATTTGCAGAACACTTTGCAAATATTAAAGTATCATATCAATTCTTTCTATTACTAAAATACAATATTAATATATACACAACTTTAGTAAGGACATAGTTCTACATAAAACCTTATATATAGAGTACTAATTTGCTTTATTTTTTTAGAATAAGGTTCTAACTAAAGCAGACACTGACTTTGTGATATTGCTATCCAAGAAAAGCCTTGCAGCCTCACTGTAAGCAGAAATTTTCCATTCAGTTCTCTGTCTAGTCTAATCCAATATACTAATGCTCCAGTTGAAAGTGCATATAATTGCAAATTTATATAGTCACCAAGTCCAGAGGTTGGCTAAAATAAGCTTTCCAAACAAATCAGGTAAAAAAGGCTTTATCCCTAGGTAACCATAAACCAAGATTGAATTAAACTAATCATTAATCAATTATGTATCTCATTCATTCCTAGGGGCTCTTTCAATCCTCTCAGCATATAATGAAGGAAATCAAATCTATCTATGTCAGGATTTCCATGGCTTCTATCACTGTAGCAGATAAAGAGAGCTTAGAGACTTAAGACAGCCTTCAAAATGAAATCAAGATTATTGTCCCTTAAGAGTCTCAGCTGCCTTTTCCCCTTCTATATAGACTATTACTTTAAAAGTTGCTCTAGAACTGCAGTAATCTTTCAAAAAAATGCTTAAAATGTCTTTACTACTATGGAAAGAGCTGTTTGATCTATTTGGTTCACTAAAGGAATGAACACTACATGCAAATATCTGTACAAGAGACAATAGAGTAGAGGAAAAAGGATATTGGATGTTGGATAGAAGACCTTCATTTGAATCTTGGCTCTACCATTTCATGACTGATGCTGGGCATACCATTTCACTGTTCTGAGTCTCTTTTTCTTTACCTATCAAGTGGATACTATCTCTGCATATTAAAATAACCAATCTTAACCTTGGAGAACAGAAAATGGAACTTACTCTCTTATTCACAGTTGCAAGGTGGAAGGCTATAGCAGCAAATATGGCATATATTATTAGAACTATTTATTATATTGTTTTTGCTTCAATATTTTTTATTGTTATAGAGTTCAGTCTGAGGGTACATTCAGAAATTGCTTTCATGTAAAAACAATAGGTATCAATAGAACTTACAACTGAAATAAAATAAAATGATACGAAGTACTGATATTTATATGACTATGGACTACTCTGAAAAGCAAATGGAATACATATATACATATACATATAGTACTTTTTAGAGCATTCTACAAATATGAACTGTGCTTATTTTCTTAAAGAAAGAAAAGTGAATTTTTTACTCTATGTATTATTTCCTTGCTCATCAAGTATAGGGACTGTTTTTGTCCAACTGTGGCAAAGCATTCTGAGCTCATATTTCTCTGATCAGCCACCGTTGGACATATTGTAATTGGATTCTAACCTAGTGATATCATTTTGGTCCTCTTTCAGAACAAAGGACAACAACAACCAACTAATCATAGGATATTCTATCTTCTTTGGCCCTGGTTTTTCTTGGGAATTCAAGTTCCATACTCACAAGTACAAAAAAATTCAGGAGCCTCTTATAGAGTTTTTTTTTTCTCTTCCATTTGCTCATTATTGTTTCAATATAAAGAACTTTTTTTGTTTGTTTTGGAAGTAATTGGGGTTAAGTTACTAGCTTAGGGTCATATAGTTAGTGAGTATTTGAGGTCAGATTTGAACTCAGGTCTTCCTGATTCTAGGGCCAGTGCTTTATCCACTGTACCACCTCCCTGCCCCAACATAAAGTCCTTTCAGACCACATTAGTAAACCTCTGGCTGTTTTCTTTGCTGCCCTGTTCTCATATCTTGTTCCCAGGTACCCGTGTTAAAATTCCTGAAAAATGCTTTTCTATTTTGAAAGACTAGCTTATATGGTTTCACTCATGTCAGTGCGAGCTTCCAGGAGCAAACAGTTCCTGTGTATCTTTGATTAATAGATAGTCACATTAAAGGAGGGTAGAACCTTTGTAAAGAGAAGAAACCAACTGAGCCTGCAACTACTGTCACAGCCGACTTCTTTTCATGAACTGATTGGCTATTGACTGAATTGACCAGACCATTTAGCCAAAATAATAAAAGAATCTGTGAGTATAGAGACACTCCAGAAGAACCTCCAACCAGTTATATAGCAAGCATGATCCAAAAATAATCCTACTTTATTCATGAAGCTGCTTAACCTTATCACAGTGAGATAAATAGAGATTTGAAACAAATAAAGATGATGGAGGATCCCAAAGGACAGTATAGGATAATGGATAGAGTGCTGGATGTTGATTCAGGGAGACCTAGTTTCAAATCCTAATCAAATTATTTAACTTCTCTCAGCTTTAGGCAATTCTCTAAGACTATAAATCATAGATGGATTAGAAGTTCCCATACAAACAAAATCAAGATCTTTGATGTATTAATTAATGTTTTTATGTAGTTGACACCATTTTAATGATTTTTATTTGACATCATTTTGATGACTTTGGAGTCTTCATTTTGAAGAAGAGGAAAATGAGACCGAGACTTTTCCAAATTCAATCAGATAGAGTTTTTATTTACAATTCTTTACTTCAATTTTCCTATGGAAGTTCTTCATTTCATTATTGGAAGGAACTGAGAAGTACGGCCATTTCTAGAAGCAGACTTTAATTTATATAACAGTTATCAATAGCTAAAGATGTATCTGATCTTTTCTCAGTTATAGGCAGCATAATCAGAACATTAGAAGTAACCTTGAATATCAAGTTCAGGAGCCAGTGCTGGAATTTTTTCTTCATCCAGATGCAGTGACAGAGTTTACTGCCTCCAAATATCATTCCATTGTTGGATAGTGAAAGTTCTTCCTCAAATTTGACTGAAATATGTGATCCTATAACTTTTACCAATTAGTATAAGATATTCTTAGAATCATAGGACTTTAAAAGTAGGAATACCATAATCTTCACCTAGTTTAACCCCACTATTTTCTTTCTGAGGAAATGGAAAAACTTAAGATATGAAGTGAACTTGTCTAAATCATGCAGATGCTAAGTATCAAATATTTCTGGAGCTATATCACAGAATCATTGCGCTTAAGATTTGGAAGTAACCTCAGAGATAATCTAGTCGAATATGTATCTGAACAGAAATCTCCTCTACCACATTCCTGACATGATGTTATCTGGATTCCTTTTGAAGGCCTCCAATAACAGAATTCTTTACTACAGAAGGTATCAATTTTCATTTTTGGACAAGTCTATTTTTAAAAAAAATTTTAATAGCCTTTTATTTACAGGTTATATGTATAGGTAACTTTACAGCATTGACAATCGCCAAACCTCTTGTTCCAATTTTTCCCCTCCTTCCCCCCACCTCCTCCCCCAGATGGCAGGATGACCAGTAGATGTTAGATATATTAAAATATAAATTAGATACACAATAAGTATACATGACCAAACCGTTATTTTGCTGTACAAAAAGAATTGGACTTTGAAATATTATACACTTACAATTAGCCTGTGAGGAACTCAAAAATGCAGATGTGCAAAAATATAGGGATTGGGAATTCAGTGTAATGGTTCTTAGTCTTCTCCCAGAGTTCTTTCACTGGGCATAGCTGGTTCAGTTCATTACTGCTCCATTGGAACTGATTTGGTTCATCTCATTGCTGAGGTTGACTAGGTCCATCAGAATTGGTCATCATATAGTATTGTTGTTGAAGTATATAATGATCTCCTCGCTCTGCTCGTTTCACTCAGCATCAGTTCATGTAAGTCTCTCCAAGTCTTTCTGTATTCATCCTGCTGGTCATTTCTTATTGAACAATAATATTCATAATATTTATATACCACAATTTATTCAGCCATTCTCCAATTGATGGGCATCCATTCAGTTTCTAGTTTCTGGCCACTACAAACAGGGCTGCCACAAACATTCATGCACATACAGGTCCCTTTCCCTTCTTTAAAATCTCTTTAGGATATAAGCCCAGTAGTAACACTGCTGGATCAAAGGGTATGCACAGTTTGATAACTTTTTGAGCATAGTTCCAAATTGCTCTCCAGAATGGTTGGATGTAGTCACAATTCCACCAACAATGTATCAGTGTCCCTGTTTTCCCACATCCCCTCCAACATTCCGCATTATCTTTCCCTGTCATTCTAGCCAGTCTGACAGGTGTGTAGTGGTAACTCAGAGTTGTCTTAATTTGCATTTCTCTGATTAATAATGACTTGGAACATCTTTTCATATGGCTACAAATAGTTTCAATTTCTTCGTCTGAGAATTGTCTGTTCACATCCTTTGACCATTAATCAATTGGAGAATGGTTTGGACGAGTTTAAAATGAATTGTTATGAAGATTTTTCTTATACTGGGCCAATTTACCTGTATATAATTCAAAGTAGAACATATCTAATCTCTCTTCCATATGAAAGTCTTTCAAAACTCTTCATAATCTCAAACCCTTCTACCTTTCCAGGCTTCTTACATCTTTCTTCTGCCACATACTCTTTGATATGATGGCACTGGTCCTCTTGCTGTCCAACAAGACATTCCATCTTTGAATTCTGATCATTTTCTCTGACTGTCTTCAATGCCTGGAATGTTTTCCTTCTTCAAGTCTGCTTATTATACTTTCTGACTTCCTTTAAATCCCAACTAAGCTCACATCTTTTTAAAACTATACTTAAAGCTTTTTGTTTTTCAAAATACATGCAAAGATAATTTTCAACATTCACCCTTGAAAACCCTTGTGTTCCAAATTTTTGTCCAGCCCTCCTGACCTTCCTCCTCCCCTAGACAGCAACTAATTCAATATAGTTAGTTAACACGTGTAATTCAGATAAACATATTTCCACATTTATCATGTTGCATAAGAAAAATCAGATCAAAAGGGGAAAAATAAGAAAAAACACAAGCAAACAACAACAAATAAAGATGAAAATACTATGTTTTTATGTTGACATCATTTTGATGATTTTGATTTGACATCATTTTGATGACTTTGGAGTCTTCATTTTGCAGAAGAAGTAGTACCTCAGAATTGTCTTAATTTGCATAAAACCCCATCTCTTACAGGAAGTTTCCCCCAAACCTTTTAATTCTAGAGCTTTTCCTTTTTTCCTTTTTTCTTATACTGGGCCAATGTATCCTAAACATAGCTTGCTTTGTATATATTTGCATGTTGCCTCTCCCATTAGATTGTAAGTTTTTTTTTTTTTAGATATGAACCGTCTTTTTACTGTTTTTGTATCTCCCAGTATTCAACACAGTACCTGGCACATAGCAGATGCTTGACAGATTGGGAAGGATAAAGATAGAGAAAAAGTCATTGAATATGGCAATTAGGAGATTATTAGTGACTTTGAGAAGTATAATTTCAGTTGAAAGATGAAGCCATAAGCCAGGATACAGTGGGTTTAGAAAAGAGTGAGAAGAGAGGATGTCAAAATACTGAGTAGTTAGCAAAGCACTCTATATAAATGATCTGATTTGAATTTTACAACAACTTTGCTTTGTATACTGTAGTGGCATAGTTGGTATTTTTGAATGGAATGCTTTTATTTGCCTTTACTTTTATTTTTAAAAAGTGACAAAAAATCAAGCAAACAACAACAAATAAAGATGAAAATACTATGTTTTTATGTTGACATCATTTTGATGATTTTGATTTGACATCATTTTGATGATTTTGATTTGACATCATTTTGATGATTTTGATTTGACATCATTTTGATGATTTTGATTTGACATCATTTTGATGATTTTGATTTGACATCATTTTGATGATTTTGATTTGACATCATTTTGATGATTTTGATTTGACATCATTTTGATGATTTTGATTTGACATCATTTTGATGATTTTGATTTGACATCATTTTGATGATTTTGATTTGACATCATTTTGATGATTTTGATTTGACATCATTTTGATGATTTTGATTTGACATCATTTTGATGATTTTGATTTGACATCATTTTGATGATTTTGATTTGACATCATTTTGATGATTTTGATTTGACATCATTTTGATGATTTTGATTTGACATCATTTTGATGATTTTGATTTGACATCATTTTGATGATTTTGATTTGACATCATTTTGATGATTTTGATTTGACATCATTTTGATGATTTTGATTTGACATCATTTTGATGATTTTGATTTGACATCATTTTGATGATTTTGATTTGACATCATTTTGATGACTTTGGAGTCTTCATTTTGCAGAAGAAGTAGTACCTCAGAGTTGTCTTAATTTGCATTTCTCTAATAATAGTGGGATTTAGAGCATTTTTTCATATAACTAGAAATGACTTTAGTATCTTCATCTGAAAATTGTCTGTTCATATCCTTTGACCATTTATCAATTGGAGAATGGCTTGTATAAGATTATAAATTTGAGTCAATTCTCTATATTTTAGAAATGAGACCTTTATCAGAACTCTTGGATGTAAAAATTTCCCCTGGTTTTCTGCTTCCCTTCTAATCTTGTCTGTATTAGTTTTGTTTGTACAAAAACTTTTTAACTTAATATAATAAAAATTATCCATTTTGTATTTCATTCTATATTCTAGTTTTCCTTTGGTCATAAATTCCTTCTTTCTCCACAGATCTGAGAGATGGACTATCCTTTGTTCTTTTAATTTGCTTACAGTATCACTTTTTATGTCTAAATCATGAACCCATTTCAAACTTATCTTAGTATGAGGTGTTAGGTGTTGGTCAATATCTAGTTTCTTCTAGTTATTTCCTCTAAGTATTCCATCATATTGTCTGCAAAGAATGATAATTTTGTTTCTTATTATTTACTCTAATTCCTTTCATTTCTTTTTTCTCCTTTTATGATTAAAGCTAACATTTCTAATACAATATTGAAAAGTAATGCTAATAATGGGCAACCTTGTTTCACCCCTGATCTTATTGGGAATGCTTCTAATTTATCCCCATTACATAGGATGCTTGCTGATCATTTTAAATATAGGCTACTGATCATCTAAGGAAAACTCCATTTGTTCCTATTCTCTCTAGTGTTTTTAATAGGAATGAGTGTTGGATTTTGTCAAATGATTAAAAAGTGATATTTCTTAAAAAGAAAACTAGGACTAATGAGAGGTAGAGAATATGGGGACACAGGGGATACCCAGTTAAATAAATACAAGCAAGAACCCTGTGAATTGTGAGTTCCTATAACGGAGGAATAAATTCTAAATGATCATTTGTTAGGGATTTTGGGTATGGGATTCATGTGTAGGATAGAGGTTTGGACTGGCTAATCTCTAAGATTCCAACTTTGGAGTCTATGAATTAAAAAAAAAATGAAAACAAAATAGGGATGATTTTCTCCCCTAGGCTTCTCTATTCTGTTTTATATGTATAGTACGTATACTATCTAGAGTGATGTTTATTAAAATTTCTAAAATAGAGTATAAATGCTTATCTGGGTTTTGAGTATTCTGGATCTATGAAATATAAAGGGAATCTAAGATGTATTCTCTGCTTTCAAGAAGTTTCCTCCCCCTTTTTTTCCCCTTCCTTGCTCTGATTATGTTACATTTCAACCTCTATCTCTGTTCCACAACATTTAGCCCTCTATTATGCTCTGTCTTCCTCATTGTTTTGCTAAAATATGTTTGGGTCTCCCAATATAGGCAAAAGGAACCAACTAGGGAAGATAGAGATCATGGTGAACTTGAGCAATCAGAGAAGACTTCACAGAGAAGCTGGGCCTCAGAAGCTAAGCTCAGGACAAGATTGGAGGGAGATATTTTAGACTGGAAGCTGAGGCATGAACAAAAATCAGTAGATGTAGCCTGTGTCCAGCCACTGAAAATCAGAATGCAAGATCCTTAATGGGGAAGAATTGACAGCAAGATGAGATTCATCTCCGTAAGTGGTTTTTAATAGTAGCAAAGCCAGGATTGAGGTTCTATATGTTTACTTAGCAAAGAAAGAGCTCAGAACCTGCTTGACACAACAAAGAGGGCACTATTTATTCTACTTTATGGAAAAATCATGGCTGGGGCTGTACTTTAGAGATCATCAATGAGTCTTTCCTCAGCAAGGAAGAGTTGAACTAAGGAAAGAAGACCATCTAGAAGCATCCAATGTATTCCTTTTAGAACTTAAATAAATTTCATTCAACTGTTTCTCATCAGGAATGAGGAGTGTATGTGCAAAATAGGATAAACTCTAACAGGAACAGTTATTCCAGCTCTGCTGAGGACAGCACTAATGAAGGGTATCTTCCTCTTGAGCAGTGCATAAAACATATTTATTGATTGAAGATGAAGCTACTGAGTTTGACATTGGTGAGTTTTGCAGCATAATTTGACATCTGTCAACCCTGGAAAAAGGAATAGTTCAAAGCATCAGTTTATCCAGTTGGATGTGATGAGGAAAGCTCTATTAGAGAAAATGCAATCCAAAGGATTGGAGCTGTACCAAATCACCAAATCAAATCTGATACCAAAACAAGACTAGTATCAAGGTCTTTGCACATGTTGCCTCTAAATCATGGTGAAGGTGGAGGAGATTTATCAATTAATTTGAATTATAAAGGACCTTAGAGACCATTTAGCCCAAAATTTTTTCTTTTATTTTATAGATGAAGAAACAGGTGCTCAGAGAGGCTAATGTTTTTAATTTGAAGTCAAAGAAACCTTAGGTTGAAATCATCCCTCTTATACTAGATGTGTGAACCTGGGCAATTAATCCTTTAAGAACTCCAGTTTTCATTGCTAGAGGATGAGGAGGTTGGATTAGATACCCTATGAAGTTTCTCTAGTTCTCATTTTATGACTTTTTTACTTGCTCATAGTCACAAAAATAGGAAATACTGGGAATGGAATTCAAATCTTGGTCTTTACTCCAAGTGCAATATTCTAATCATATTTGCAACGCAAGGAGCAGAAGATGAAAAATTTGAAGTCATACAAAAAGCTAGAAAGGGAAAAATGCTTTGAATAAAAATGGGACATACTCCATTTAAAAAGGGGGATGGCTGAATTGCTCTCTGTGATTTTTCAAAGCTGAGAGATGTGGGAGAAATGGCCAGGATTAGAGAAGAGTAAATGTTGTCCTGATTTTCAAAAAAGGAAAAAGAATTGGCTTTTCAAAATGTGGGTCACTGTGCTTGACTTTATTGTTGACAAAATTCTCTATCAGCTGGTGGTACATTGGATAGCGAGGAAGACTTTGAGTCTGGCAGTTCTGAATTTACTTCCTCCTTCAGATACTTCTTGGCTATGTAACTGACTGTAAATCACTTACCTTATCAGTGCCTCAGTTTGTTCATCTTCCTGTGCTATGTTTGCAAAGCATCTTATTTTTTTTCTGGATCCAAATGCAGATGGAAGTATTAAAAGCACCTACCTCAGAGGGTAGTTGGGACACCTACATAAATTAATTTGTTTAAAGTACTTTTCAGATTTTGAAGCACTATATAATGGTAAGTTTTTTTTTTTTTAAACAAGACTCTTAGCAAAGCATTTGTCTGTCTTTCATGCTGTCATTGTAGTTAAGATGGAAAGTATGGGCTAAATGATGCTACAGGTCAAATGATCACACCTTAATATGGTCCTAGCTTTGTGTCATCTCTGAATACAATAAGCATGCTACATATGTTTTTATCCATGTCATAAAGTATTAAAGACAATAGGGTCTTGTCTTTGTGACATTCTACTACAGATGTTCCTCTCAATTGATTTTGAGCAAATTAATCTTTGGTTTATGTAAGACTATCTTTCTTTGTCTTTGACATTCTTAAGGTATATGAGTAGCAAAATTTAAGTCAAACTTATAGACATCTTAGCTAATTAAAAATTAATCTGCATTTATGGTCCAACAGTGCTTTAACATTCTTTTTTTGGGGGGGAGGTAGGGATAACTATGAAAGGAAAGGAAAACACAATCCTTTCAACAAATCAGCAATCAAGCAAAACAAATCCATTAATTTGATATTATAATTTCACTTTAAAAAGCATAATTCCAAATTGCTTTCCAGAATAGTTAGACCAATTTATAGTTCCACTAATACAATGCCCTTCTTTTCATAATACTTCCAAAACGAACTATTTCTTACATTTGTCATCTTTGCTAATTTAAATATTGTGGTAATGATTCCTCAGAGTTGTTTTGCAATAGGCATGTACTTAATACACATATTAAGGATCTATAATGTGTGTAAGAATAAGATGGGAAAAGGATGGGTAGATAAATATTGGATCATAGGTGTAGAAAAGAGAGTTTAGAAATATCTGGCTCAACTATCACTTATTTGATAAGGAAATTGTGAGGACTTCCGGTTAAGATGGCGGAGAGGAGGCTCACAGTTGCATAAGCTCCGCGCTTTCTCTCACTATCCACTTCATTACAAGCCTCTGAATCAATGCTTGACTGAAAAAAACCCACAAATAGTTACCAAGAGAAGCCATCCTTGAGATCCGCCAAGAAAGGTCTGTCTTTACTGGAGGGCTGGGGCGGTTTTAGATCGGGCGCAGGCGCGGGCAGCAGCAGTGAGAGCACGGGAGCAGACTGGAGAGGGGTGGGGAGTGATCGCAGCCGTCTCTGCGGGGAGAGCTTCGCTACAGGTTTGGAACCTGCAGCAAGTCAACAGCCCAGCAGAGAAGCTAAAAACACCGGGGCTGAAGAATACAACCGCAAACAGCTGGAGTCTCTCAGGACCTGGCCGCCCCCCCCTTTCCCCCCCCTCAGTGACTCAGCACGCTTTGGGATCTCAGAGCGCAGGCGCAGCACAGTCCTGCTAGTGCCTCACTGCTGCCACCTGCAGTCTGTAGAGGAAGCTCGATAACACACACCAGCCCCCCCCCCCCCCAAAGAAAGACTCCAGTTTTCTGTTTTTCTTTGGTAGTTTGTCTCTGATTAATAGACAGAATGAGCAAGAAGCTGAAGAGGACTTTAACCCTTGACAGCTTCTACACAGATAGAGAGCAGACTCTAAATCCTGAGGAGACTAAAAACAGGCAGTCCCCAGGTGATTCCCCAAAGGAGGAGATCGTCTGTTCCTCAGTTTCCTCATATGTAAAATGAGATGGTCAAGGAAATTGCCAAGAAAACCCCAAATGGGTCAGGAAGAGTCAGAGATGATTGAAAAACAATTCAACAGCAACAAGAGAATTTATGGTTAGCAATAAAAATAACCTAACATTTTAAGATTCTGTTTTATAAAATGCTTTACATATATTATCCAATTTGTACTTATAATAACTCTAGAAGGTTGTACTATTATTATCCCCATTTTATAGATGGGGAATGTGAGTCACAGAGAAATTATGTGGCTTGCCTAGGTTTACTCAGCTAGAAAATATCTAAGTCAGGATTCAAATTTAGATATTCCTGCTTCCAAATCCAGCACTCCATTTAATATACCACCTAAGAAAGTGACAAGGTCAGATATATGCTTGAAGAAAATTATTTTGAAAGTTGTATGAAGGATAAATGAGGGTTGAGGGTCATATGTTAAAGAGATCAATTATGAAGTCATTTCAATAGATCAGGTAAAAGGTAATGAGTGTCTGAACCAAGATGGTGACCTTGTGGCTAAAGAAAAGTACTTGAATGCAAGAGATGTCATAGAGGCAGAAATGATAACATTTGGCAAGTGATAGACAAGAGTAGGATGAGGAAAACTGAGGAATTGAAGATATGGCTCTGGGAAACTGGAAGTTTGGTTCTCCAAATAGGAAAGACCAGAAAGGTAGACTTTGGGAGAAAGATGATGCCAATGTTGAGTTTGAGGTGTCTATAGTTTATAGGTATATAGTTTAAAATGGCCAGTAATCAGCTGATGAGTAGGTTTGGAACTCAGGAGAACCTAGGACTAAAAGTATAGATCTAGAAATCATTTGTAGAATCATAAACATTTCTACCTAGTTCAAGATGCCAATAGACAGTTGGTGATGTGAAACTGGAACTCAAGAGAAAAGTTAGAACTAAATAGATCTGAAAATCATCTGAATAGAGATGTTAATCGAGCCCATGGAAATTGATGAGATCACCAACTTAGTTTTCAAGAAGAGAAGACATAGTTAGTGGGTATAACTTGAATGAGGATCCAGAAAAATGAGAGAGAGAAAGAGAGAGAGAGAGAGGGGGGGGGGGGAGGAATTATTAGTCAGATTAAAGTACCAAGAGAGCAAGGGCATAAAAAATCCAAAGAGAACAGTATCCAGGAGAAGAGTGCTTGACAGATTGGGAAGGATAAAGATAGAGAAAAAGTCATTGAATATGGCAATTAGGAGATTATTAGTGACTTTGAGAAGTATAATTTCAGTTGAAAGATGAAGCCATAAGACAGGATACAGTGGGTTTAGAAAAGAGTGAGAAGAGAGGATGTCAAAATACTGAGTAGTTAGCAAAGCACTCTATATAAATGATCTGATTTGAATTTTACAACTTTGCTTTGTATACTGTAGTGGCATAGTTGGTATTTTTGAATGGAATGCTTTTATTTGCCTTTACTTTTATTTTTAAAAAGTGACAAAAAAATCAAGAAAATAATAACAAAAAAGTGAAAACACTATGTTGTGATCCATGTTCAGTCTCAAAAGTCTTCTCTCTAGATGCAGATAGCTCTCTATCATTAGTCTATTGCAATTGTCCTGAATCACCTCATTGTTGAAAAGAGCCATATCCATCAGAATTGATCATCATATAATCTTGTTGTTAGTGTGTACAGTGTTCTCTTGATTCTATTCACTTCACTTAGCATCAATTCATTCCAGAACTTTCTGAAATCATCCTGCTGATCATTTCTTATGGAACAATAATATTCCATAACATTTATATACCATACTGTATTCAGCCATTCCCCAACTAATGGACATCCACTCAGTTTACAATTCCTTGCCACTACAAAAAGGGCTACTGCAAACATTTTTTGCACATGGAGTCATTTTCCTTTTTTATTATTTCTTTGGGATGCAGACCCAATAGAGACATTGCTGGATCAAAGGTTATGCACAGTTTGATAGCTCTTTGGGCATTGTTCCATATTGCTCTCCAGAATGGTTGGATCAGTTTACAACTTTACCATCAATGTATTAGTTTCCCAGTTTTCCCATATCCCCTCCATCATTTTTCATTATCTTTTCCTGTCATTTTAGCTAATCTGTGATATGTAGGGTACCTCAGAGTTGTCTTAATTTGCATTTCTCTAATAATAGTGGGATTTAGAGCATTTTTTCATATAACTAGAAATGACTTTAGTATCTTCATCTGAAAATTGTCTGTTCATATCCTTTGACCATTTATCAATTGGAGAATGGCTTGTATAAGATTATAAATTTGAGTCAATTCTCTATATTTTAGAAATGAGACCTTTATCAGAACTCTTGGATGTAAAAATTTCCCTGGTTTTCTGCTTCCCTTCTAATCTTGTCTGTATTAGTTTTGTTTGTACAAAAACTTTTTAACTTAATATAATAAAAATTATCCATTTTGTATTTCATTCTATATTCTAGTTTTCCTTTGGTCATAAATTCCTTCTTTCTCCACAGATCTGAGAGATGGACTATCCTTTGTTCTTTTAATTTGCTTACAGTATCACTTTTTATGTCTAAATCATGAACCCATTTCAAACTTATCTTAGTATGAGGTGTTAGGTGTTGGTCAATATCTAGTTTCTTCTAGTTATTTCCTCTAAGTATTCCATCATATTGTCTGCAAAGAGTGATAATTTTGTTTCTTATTATTTACTCTAATTCCTTTCATTTCTTTTTTCTCCTTTTATGATTAAAGCTAACATTTCTAATACAATATTGAAAAGTAATGCTAATAATGGGCAACCTTGTTTCACCCCTGATCTTATTGGGAATGCTTCTAATTTATCCCCATTACATAGGATGCTTGCTGATCATTTTAAATATAGGCTACTGATCATCTAAGGAAAACTCCATTTATTCCTATTCGCTCTAGTGTTTTTAATAGGAATGAGTGTTGGATTTTGTCAAATGATTAAAAAGTGATATTTCTTAAAAAGAAAACTAGGGCTAATGAGAGGTAGAGAATATGGGGACACAGGGGATACCCAGTTAAATAAATACAAGCAAGAACCCTGTGAATTGTGAGTTCCTATAACAGAGGAATAAATTCTAAATGATCATTTGTTAGGGATTTTGGGTATGGGATTCATGTGTAGGATAGAGGTTTGGACTGGCTAATCTCTAAGATTCCAACTTTGGAGTCTATGAATTAAAAAAAAAATGAAAACAAAATAGGGATGATTTTCTCCCCTAGGCTTCTCTATTCTGTTTTATATGTATAGTACGTATACTATCTAGAGTGATGTTTATTAAAATTTCTAAAATAGAGTATAAATGCTTATCTGGGTTTTGAGTATTCTGGATCTATGAAATATAAAGGGAATCTAAGATGTATTCTCTGCTTTCAAGAAGTTTCCTCCCCCTTTTTTTCCCCTTCCTTGCTCTGATTATGTTACATTTCAACCTCTATCTCTGTTCCACAACATTTAGCCCTCTATTATGCTCTGTCTTCCTCATTGTTTTGCTAAAATATGTTTGGGTCTCCCAATATAGGCAAAAGGAACCAACTAGGGAAGATAGAGATCATGGTGAACTTGAGCAATCAGAGAAGACTTCACAGAGAAGCTGGGCCTCAGAAGCTAAGCTCAGGACAAGATTGGAGGGAGATATTTTAGACTGGAAGCTGAGGCATGAACAAAAATCAGTAGATGTAGCCTGTGTCCAGCCACTGAAAATCAGAGTGCAAGATCTTGCAAAAAGAATGCAAGATCCTTAATGGGGAAGAATTGACAGCAAGATGAGATTCATCTCCGTAAGTGGTTTTTAATAGTAGCAAAGTCAGGATTGAGGTTCTATATGTTTACTTAGCAAAGAAAGAGCTCAGAACCTGCTTGACACAACAAAGAGGGCACTATTTATTCTACTTTATGGAAAAATCATGGCTGGGGCTGTACTTTAGAGATCATCAATGAGTCTTTCCTCAGCAAGGAAGAGTTGAACTAAGGAAAGAAGACCATCTAGAAGCATCCAATGTATTCCTTTTAGAACTTAAATAAATTTCATTCAACTGTTTCTCATCAGGAATGAGGAGTGTATATGCAAAATAGGATAAACTCTAACAGGAACAGTTATTCCAGCTTTGCTGAGGACAGCACTAATGAAGGGTATCTTCCTCTTGAGCAGTGCATAAAACATATTTATTGATTGAAGATGAAGCTACTGAGTTTGACATGAGTTTTGCAGCATAATTTGACATCTGTCAACCCTGGAAAAAGGAATAGTTCAAAGCATCAGTTTATCCAGTTGGATGTGATGAGGAAAGCTCTATTAGAGAAAATGCAATCCAAAGGATTGGAGCTATACCAAATCACCAAATCAAATCTGATACCAAAACAAGACTAGTATCAAGGTCTTTGCACATGTTGCCTCTAAATCATGGTGAAGGTGGAGGAGATTTATCAATTAATTTGAATTGTAAAGGACCTTAGAGACCATTTAGCCCAAAATTTTTTCTTTTATTTTATAGATGAAGAAACAGGTGCTCAGAGAGGCTAATGTTTTTAATTTGAAGTCAAAGAAACCTTAGGTTGAAATCATCCCTCTTATACTAGATGTGTGAACCTGGGCAATTAATCCTTTAAGAACTCCAGTTTTCATTGCTAGAGGATGAGGAGGTTGGATTAGATACCCTATGAAGTTTCTCTAGTTCTCATTTTATGACTTTTTTACTTGCTCATAGTCACAAAAATAGGAAATACTGGGAATGGAATTCAAATCTTGGTCTTTACTCCAAGTGCAATATTCTAATCATATTTGCAACGCAAGGAGCAGAAGATGAAAAATTTGAAGTCATACAAAAAGCTAGAAAGGGAAAAAATGTTTTGAATAAAAATGGGACATACTCCATTTAAAAAGGGGGATGGCTGAATTGCTCTCTGTGATTTTTCAAAGCTGACAGATGTGGGAGAAATGGCCAGGATTAGAGAAGAGTAAATGTTGTCCTGATTTTCAAAAAAGGAAAAAGAATTGGCTTTTCAAAATGTGGGTCACTGTGCTTGACTTTATTGTTGACAAAATTCTCTATCAGCTGGTGGTACATTGGATAGCGAGGAAGACTTTGAGTCTGGCAGTTCTGAATTTACTTCCTCCTTCAGATACTTCTTGGCTATGTAACTGACTGTAAATCACTTACCTTATCAGTGCCTCAGTTTGTTCATCTTCCTGTGCTATGTTTGCAAAGCATCTTATTTTTTTCTGGATCCAAATGCAGATGGAAGTATTAAAAGCACCTACCTCAGAGGGTAGTTGGGACACCTACATAAATTAATTTGTTTAAAGTACTTTTCAGATTTTGAAGCACTATATAATGGTAAGCTTTTTTTTTTAAACAAGACTCTTAGCAAAGCATTTGTCTGTCTTTCATGCTGTCACTGTAGTTAAGATGGAGAGTATGGGCTAAATGATGCTACAGGTCAAATGATCACACCTTAATATGGTCCTAGCTTTGTGTCATCTCTGAATACAATAAGCATGCTACATATGTTTTTATCCATGTCATAAAGTATTAAAGACAATAGGGTCTTGTCTTTGTGACATTCTACTACAGATGTTCCTCTCAATTGATTTTGAGCAAAGATTAATCTTTGGTTTATGTAAGACTATCTTTCTTTGTCTTTGACATTCTTAAGGTATATGAGTAGCAAAATTTAAGTCAAACTTATAGACATCTTAGCTAATTAAAAATTAATCTGCATTTATGGCCCCTAACAGTGCTTTAACATTTTTTTTGGTGGGGGGGAGGTAGGGATAACTATGAAAGGAAAGGAAAACACAATCCTTTCAACAAATCAGCAATCAAGCAAAACAAATCCATTAATTTGACATTATATTTTCACTTTAAAAAAGCATAATTCCAAATTGCTTTCCAGAATAGTTAGACCAATTTATAGTTCCACTAATACAATGCCCTTCTTTTCATAATACTTCCAAAATGAACTATTTCTTACATTTGTCATCTTTGCTAATTTAAATATTGTGGTAATGATTCCTCAGAGTTGTTTTGCAATAGGCATGTACTTAATACACATATTAAGGATCTACAATGTGTGTAAGAATAAGATGGGAAAAGGATCTTTTCCCATAGATAAATATTGGATCATAGGTGTAGAAAAGAGAGTTTAGAAATATCTGGCTCAACTATCACTTATTTGATAAGGAAATTGTGACTCAAAACCCCAGGATTTTTAGGGACCTTGATAATATTATGTGAGGATTGGGTTGAAAGAAATGGGAATATTTAGAGAGAAAAGAGGAATAGGCTATGAAAAGGGGGAGGATAGCTTCCTTTAAGTACTTGTAGATTGGTCACATAAAAGACAGATCTGATTAGTTTTGCTTGACTCTAGAGATTTAAGGTCCATGTGAGGAAAAACTTCTTAAAAATTAGAGTTATCAAAAAATGATATGGGTTCCCATTCCAGTAGAAAGTGGGTTACTACTCAGAGGAAGTTTGACGGATATCTTGTAGATAGTAATCTCACTTATAAGAGATTGACTAGACAGTCACTTTTCCAATGCTAAGATTTTGTGATGTGTGTATTCATAGGCATGTCCATGAACCTTTGACTTTCTAGACTTGGCTACCATTTTTGTTGTTATTCAGTTATTTTCAGTCATGTCTGACTTTTTGTGTCCTTGTTCAGTATTTTCTTGGCAAAGATACTAGAGTGGTTTGCCATTTCCTTCTCTAGTCCATATTACAGATGAGAAAACTGAGGGGTTTTAAGTGACTTGCCCAGGTCACAGCCAGATTTGAATTCAGGAAGATGAGTCTTCTTGATTCCAGGTTCAACACTTTAACTACTGAGGCACTTAGTTACCATTGGCTACCATACCTACACTTGAATTTTTTTCATTCTGGAGGCCTGGGACCTCCTTGTTGGAGTGAGTATTCATCTTCTGTAGCCTTTTCATCTTGGAATATCCCTCTGCTCATGTGATCCCCTTCTCTGGTTGTTGAGTTCTTCTTATGGGCTCCATTTCCCCTGATCAGAATGTAAACTTCTTGAGGGAAGGGACTTTCTAGTTTGTATTTGTTTCCTGAATGCATAGTACAATCCTTAGCACATAGCATTTAATAAACGCTTATTGCCTTTTCTCAGTAGATACTATACTGAGACACTATCTTGGCCCAGAAGAATGCTTTGGTGTGTGTGTGTGTGTGTGTGTGTGTGTGTGTGTGTGTGTGTGTGTGATAAAAATGGTTTCAATTGGTAAAGAAGAGCTATATTAAAGAAGACTCAGCAGGAAGCTAGGTCACCTAGTTTCCTTTCTCTAGATAGAGGGAGTTGAATTAAAGGTCCTCTACAATCCCTTCAAGTTCTGTCTATGATTTTAACCCATCTAAGGGCAAAGGTTTTTTTTTTTTTTCACATTTTCTTCATATTTCCAAAACTTAGCATAATGTATGGTCTATAAGTAAGTGCTTCCTAAATGCTTAGCAATTGATAAATTGAAATATAAACTCCTGTACAGAAGAAGACATTTCCCCTGAGCGATTTCTAGCATCACTAATTTTAGCCCTAGGTACCTGCAAAAGGGAGAGTGTGGAATATTTTTATTAAATGTTCACTTAACTCATGAGCATGATCTAAAAAACACATTTTCTTGTCTGAGTAGCAAGGTAATCAGAATTCATTCAAGTAGGCTGCCTCAGAGAATGCTGACATCACAGGGCAATCTGTTGTGATGGATGCCACTCAAACAGCAATATTATTAGAAGAAATGTAGTCAGAAAGCAGGCAGTTTAAATGTCAGGAAAAGTTCGAGAAGGAGCTCTTCAACACGCAAGACTTCATTGTAGAGTCAAGGATTACTTGTTAGCATCATCTCCCAAACTTTGGGTTGCTATAAGGGGAGGGAAGAAGGTTTGGTTTTGATGGGGTAGGGAAAAAAATTGCGAGATATTAAATCATTCTTTCATTTATTCCATAAGCCTATTTATTATTGTAAAAATTTTAACTTGTGTTTTTTTCAATTCTACTTAGGTGTTTTTTCATCGACATGTTTCATCTTTCAATAAATTTATTTGAGTAAACAAAGAATCAACTTTCTTTCCTTTGCCTCACACAATAATTTAATAAAGGTGAAAATCTGAATATCTTATCTATTAAAGTTATATCAATTATGTTAATAGTCAGAAGAATAGCTGAACAAGTTGTGGTATTCAATTGTGGTGGAATACTACTATGGTATTAAAAAATGAGCTTAGTCATCTTAGAAAAACATGAATAAGCTGCGTGAAATAATAAAGAATGAAATGAGTAGAGCCAAGAGAATATTAACTACAAAGAATATATGAAAGAAGACACAACCTGCATCCAAAGAAAGAACTGATAAACAGAAATATGTAATGATTTATATATCTATTACATTGCAATCTTTTCCTCAAAGACTCTAATGAAGAGGAATCTACTATCTCTCATGTCAGCTGATCCCATTTTTTTGTTAGCATTATTTGTTAAGAAATTTTTTCTTACATCTATTTGAAATCTACCCCTCTAGAACATTCCTTGATTGCTCTGGAGCAAAGAAAGTAGCACAAATCTTGTCTTTCTTTTGCATTACTGCTATTTTCCCCCAGGCTTCCCCTCTGTTCTTTCAATTGATTCTTGTGTAATATGATTTTTATCATAGTAATCCTCCTCTGGACTCTACGGTTTATCAATGTCCTTTCTAAAATGTACACTCAGAAGTGAATAGAACAGTATAAATGTGTTATAACCACAGTGTACTACAGCAGGATTATCATCTCTCTAATCCTAGACATTGTACCTCACTTGATGCAAATTTAATTAGGTTTCTCTTATATGCCATATCATTGCATTGACTTATATTAAACTTGTAGTTACTAATTTTTTCAGATGAACTTTTATCTCTCTATGTATTTTCTCTTATTTTCTTTTTATGAAATTACTTTTTTTGAACCCAACTAGAAGATTTTACATTGATCCTTACTAAATTTGTCCTGAATTTAATCTATAATATCTAATAACATATCTGATTAGCAATGAAATATGCATGCTGTAGTAAAATATGGCATTTTCTTTTTTCTGTTAAAGGAATATTAGCTTACTAATGATAATGATTATATTGATAACAAGGAAACTGGGGGCTCACAAAGGGAGTAAGTAGTCGATAAAAGTCAGAAAAATATGTTCTGCTGTGTAGAATTTGGATTCCCTCCATTTAAGTCATCAAGTTAAAACAGCAAGTAATCCTGTTTTGTGTATGATATCCAATAAAGTGCCATGGAATTAGCAAAGAAAGTGGGAGAAATGCTATTTTTCTATTGAGCTACAGGATCTAAAAATTTGCATGAGAAATTTCTTTTCTAGTCCAACTCCCTTATTTGGCAGATAATGAAACTGAGAACCAAACCAAATTGAGGACCAGAGAACACATTGTGTACTGGGATTCAAACCCAGGTCTTCTACTCAAAAGCTAGTGTTCTTTTAGTTGTACCAAACTTCCATCCCAAAGTTTTATTCCACTGTTTAGGGCTTGCTATAAAAATATAACTCACACATTTTTTTAGATAATCTTTATACAAGTTTGTGGCACTATCTCAGCTAGTCTATTTGAGCCTCTGAAATGATTTTAGACTTTTCTGCCCCTGTGTTTTTTCTCCTTCCATTTCCTTTGCCTAAATTCCTTTCTTCCATCTCTGTCTGATAAAATCTTAGTCATTCTTCAATGTCCAGCTTGAATGACCAAATTCTCTTTTAATTCTCAGCCTTCTCTGATCTTCTGGCTAGACCAGATCCCTCTCTTGGGATTTCCAGACACTTACGAATGGCACCACTCACTTGTTTGTGCTGCTTTGCTTTGTATAGACAGCACTTATCTAACGCCATATCTCTTCAATTGGATTGTTAAGTTTTTTAAGCCAAAGAACAGACTTTTAATCTTCTTTACTTACCACACCATACCTAGTGCAGATACTTAATAAAATGTGTTGAATAATTGAATCTTCTATGTTCAACTTCCCCATATCTCCCTTTTATCCTTTAAAGCTTAACTTTAAATTCTACCTCCAAGGAGCTTCTTTTGATTTTCCTGGATCAAATGAAATTGTATACAATAATGACAAAAACAATACTAGCAACGACGAAGATCATGGTGATGATGATGATGCCCCTTCAAGTCCAATCCATTTTTCATGCTGTGAAGGAAAAAGAAAACCATAAAATTCAAGTTCAGCATCAGAAAATCATTAGCTGTATGTCCCTGGGTAGATAATTTAATTTTGCCTCAGTTTCCTCTATGGTAAAATGGGTATAATAATAATAATCTCATTTTACAAGGTTGTTATGATGATCAAATGAGATAAGTTGTAAAGCTCTTAGAACAATACCTGGCACATGATAGGTCCTATATAAATTGTAACTACAATATATGTTTATATATACATACACACATATGTATATATGTATCTGTGTATATGTGTATGTATAGTGTGTGTGTATGTATATATGTATATATATGTATATTATATATATACATATATATATATATGTATGTATGTATATATATACAAAGAGAGAGAGAGAGACAGAGAAAGAGAGAGTGAGTGTGTAGGGGAATGTTGACCAAATGGATTTTGTATATCCTGAGACTGCTATGAAGGTCTAGTAAGAACTTTGAAATGCTAGTGAATTGGATTTTGGCAGTTCAGGGATTTAGACTGGCCTTACATGAAACTGAAATAATGATCATCTTGATGCAGAGGATAGCAGAGTGAGTGGTTTTCCATCATCTCCTAGTATCGCAGTCAAGATACATTGGGACAAATCAGAAATGCATTACCCCGTCTGTGGAGATGCTTCAGGTTAGATGGTGCTGAGCACTAAAGTGTGTAAACTATGGGATGAACATGAAGTGGACTGAAGCTACGAATACATGCTTTATAATCTGGTTCTATGTCATAATGAAACTGGAAACAGAACTCACCAATTATAGGCAAGATGGTGCTCTCTGTTCTAAGTCATCCAATAGATATTGTTAAGCAGTGCAAGACAATCAGGAAAAAGCTTCATCCCTAAGCCCAGGTTAAAATCTGAGTTCTTTGAGAGTTGGGAAAGTTTCATTTCATGGATTTTATACCTAGCACTGAGCCTGGTGTACCTGAAGTCAGTGAAAATCTTCAATTAATCCTATATCCAGAAATTCTGCCTATAAATGAAATGGATGATAAAAAGCACCACAAAGAAAGAAGAGCTTTCAAAATACCAAGACTCTGTAGAAGATATCAAAGTCATCTGAGAACAGCATGAGGGCTGTGTCAACTTTGCCGCTCTATCTGTTGCTGGAGTTGTAGGGAAGATGCTTTCAGAAAATCCACAGAGAATGAGTTTTTATGGAATACTTTTATTCAGTTACAAAAACAAGTCATTAAATATAACCAAATGGCACTCCCAGAGCAGGCAAGCTTAGTTGAAGCAGCAAGTCAGCCTGAGGGAGAGACAGGAGGTAGCATGTGTGAGTCAATTAAAACTATCACTTTGACCACCATGTCCCCCGAGATCCTGACGGACATTCCAGCTTTGAACTCAACAGCTTTGGGAATAGCTGTGTCCCTTAAACCAACAAAACTACTTCTAACCTTCACACTAACCCCCACAGCTGGAAGAGGGGGCCCATCTTCATCACCACCAGCAACCACTACTGGCCAAGTGACCTCCACAGGTTGCTCTTTGTCCTTCGATTTTGAAGAGGACAAATGACATTATGGGATGATGTCTTGACATGTGCATGAATTGGATTTAAGCGAGACAGAGTTGCACAAAGCACTGATGTATTTGATGCCTATTGGTTTCCTTCAACCTAGCCAAGATGACTTTATTGGGTATGGCTGCTGCAATTGCCACAGCTTCTTGGAGCCACATGTGAGACTCGAATGCCAGATGGACAGCAAAGGTGGACAAGCAGCGCCAAAAAGAGCTTGGCTAGTCCTCATTCCAGAGGTGCTAGATCTCCTTGAGCACCTGCGACACCCCTCCCAAAGGTAGAAAGGCACAGAAGCCCTGGGAATAGCAGCATTTCAGGGACCCCCAGTTCAACTTCAAAGTCAATTATCTGAGGAAGCAGTTGCAAGGGAGAAGATACTAACTATCCTCTCCAGTTCTTCACAGGCAGGAACATTAGTTGAAGTAGCAAGGAACACTAAGGGAGAGACAGAAGGCAACATGTGTCAGTTAAGTCAAACTACTACCACTTCAAATACTTACTTTCTTCTCTTGGGTCCTGATATTCCAGGGCCAGCACCTTGGGGAACAGTATTGCTTCCAGACCAGAGACCTGACCCATTATCTTGAGATTTGCTTGAGGAGTAATATTTATGGAGATACACCTATCAACTGCTCCTGCTGGTGCTATACACACAGATACTGAAGATTTATAATGGAAAGATCTTGTCACTGAAATCCTTGACACCATCAATAATTCACTATCAGAAATGGATGATTTTTATCAGTAGAAACAACATTAAAGAGGCAGTACTATGTACTTTGCTGCTGTACCCTAAAGACAATTGGATTTTTTCATCTGACTTAAAGCTGAAACCTTCCATGGGTGTTGTCTCTCCCCCACTGGAATGTGAGTTTGTTAAGAGCAGGGTTTTCCTTAATTTTTTATTTGTAACCTCAGCATTTCTGCATAGTACATTGTACACAGTTTGAAATTAATAAATGCTTTATTCTTTCAATAACAGGTTAGAGGGTCAGAAACATTTCTGTCTGAATGACACTGAAAAAAGACAAGATAATGATAATGATGATCTTTCTTTTTGGATCATGTAGCATTTTTGCCTTGCCCTTCTCTTATACTTCAATATTGTGTATCATAGATTTTTATGTCTGAAACTTTTATCTCCTTATAGTTCCTATGAGTACTGGGATTGTACCTTATCTAAAAAGGACAAGGTTTTGTATACAGTTGTCACTTAATAAGTGTTTTCTACATTGTATTTGAATTAGGCAAGGATAAAAGATTATATAGAAATCTTCTCCTTCCCCAGATTATGATTCTAGGGTTATAACATGATCTGGACTATTCTCAACTCTTTGGACCAAAAAGACCAGCAAACAGGACATTCATGCTGAATAAATTGGGATAAGTATGATAACATTGAGCTGTCCTTGATGTGTTCAAGTCAAGAAGACCAAATGATTTACATACTTAGGCAATGAAAGACTTGTTAGATGTGATGGCTGGCTCTTTCAGTGATATTTAAGGAATTATGGAAAATAGGAGAGGTGTTTCAGGATTGAAGAAGGACAAATTTTGCAATTGGAGGAGAACACTAAAAGCCAGCAAATTTAAACTTTAATTCCAAATAAAATTTTATAATGGATAATTCAAGGAATGGTTAGTGAACATCTAGAAAAACAACAATGATTACCAAGAGTCAACATAACTTCATCAGGAACAAGTCATTAAAACATAACTTCATCTTCCTTTGGACAGAATTACTTTGCAAACTTGATTCAAAAAAGTCAAGGTTAATTGCATTTTGGGCCATTGCCAGTCATCTTGCCCTTTGTCTTGCCACTGGAATTCTGGACTTCAATGACTGAGGAGAGAGTAGGACTGATGACTTAGCACAGTTCTGCCTCATCCAAATCCAAGTCACTTGCAATTCAAGGCATCATGCTCATGATGTCATTAGTCCTCTTCAAGAATGAAGGATCAACAACAACAGTAATAACAACAATGCAAACTTTAAAGCACTATAAAAATTCTAGGTCCTTCTCTTCCTCCTCCTCTTTCTTCTTTTTTCTTCTAAAGATGTAACTTACCTAGATTTCATCAGAGCAGTTGACAAATTCTCTTGTTAATCATATGAAAAAAATTGGAGAAATAAAGGGTGGACAATTGTTCAGTCTGGTGAATTTACAACTGGTAAAATCAGTTTCACAAATAAATATGGGGAGGTATGGGTAGAGAGCAATGTGACCTTGTGCAAGTGAAAAGACCTCAGTCTTCTCACTTATAAAAGAAGATGATTAATTTAAATGAAATCTAAAGTAACTTTCAGTTCTAAACCAATCCTCCTAAGAACTTAAATCTTGGAGTTAGTTGACTCCAACTCAATATGAATCAATGGTACAATGATTGTCAAAACAGAAAATAAACCTTAGACTGTATTAAGAGGACAGAACATCCAGCATTATGGAAATGATAGTCTTGCATTATTCTGTTCTAGTCAGGTCACCTTTAGGGTACTATGCTCTATTCTGGCTGCTCTTTTTAGAAAGAACATTGATAAACTGGAGAGAATTTAGAGGAGTGCAACCAGTATAATGAAGACTTTCAACTTCATACCATATGAAGTTTGGTGAAAGGAATTGAGGGTTATTATTTTACAGAAAACTTAGAATAGAAATATGCTATTCAAAGGAGGGTTTAAATTTGGTCTGTTTGACTTCAGAGGAAAAAACTAGGAGAAACATGAGGAAGTTTCAAGGAGACAAATTTAATGATATAAATAATACCTAACATTTATATAGTACTTTAAGATTAACAAACCTTTGTATGTATTGTCTCATTTCCACAAATAACCCAGTGGTGTTATTATTATCATCCCCATTTTGCCAATGAAGAAATAGAAGCTGAGAGTCACAAAGCTCAAAAATGTTTAAGGGAGGATTTGAATGCAGATTTTCTTCACTCTAAGTCCACCATTCTACCCACTATGTAATCTAACTTCCTTCAGACTTGATACAAATAAAAATTTCTATTAAATAGAGTCATCAATAAAATGGGAAGTCTTTGAAGAAGGTGAATTATCTCTCATTCAGGCAAAGGTTAAATGGCCATTTATCCAGTTTGTTGTAGAGAGGATTCTTATTCAGGTATAGACTGATTTAGACAGCATCCTCTAGTCTACAACTCTGAGATTCTGTGATTCATGCTCTTTTTTTTTCTCCATCCTTCCCAGGTGACCAATCCCTAAAAATGTGCTAGTGAGTAGGAGGCCATCTTTAACTGGCAAATTCATGGTGGAAGTAATCACAGATGTAAGGGAGGCTTAAATAGCTGCTTGGCAAGACAATCAACACTCGTGTCTCAGAAGGAAAAAATACTCAGGGAACAGCTTTGAGTGAATGAAAGCTTGTGTGAATTCATAATCCAATGAAAATGCTACGATGCCTAGAGAATATTTTTGTATTGGTTGTTTTTAGTGACCTATATTTAACTCGCTATAATTACTTGTACATGCTATCCTACTGGTGCCTTTGAAATTAAGGATTTGTCTTTGAATGGGAAATCTGCATTTCATTGTAAAGAGAGAGAACACAATTTCCTGGGCTGAATTATTCTATAGCTACACAGGCTCCCTTTGGTGATGTATGTTTAGCACATAGTAAAGACAGAGTTTACAGGAACAAATTTATTTCTGGCAAGAAAGACTGAAGGCATGCATATGTATGGCTTGTGGAGCATGAACAACATGTCCTCCACCTCTGATATTCTGAAACTCTTGAAAGTGACATTCATAACGTTCCATTTCCAATCTAAAGTCCAGGAGGATGGAACAAACATAAAAATAGAGGAGCTTGAGTGAGTGATTGTTGTAATTTAAGTGGAGGCTGTGAAATAGCACAGCATGGGGTTTTTTCTTGAGTTTTCCTGCTTTGTTTGGGGAAGTGGAAGTTTGTAAGAATGACCACTTTGAGTCAGACTAAATGTCCATCCAGTTCAGTATTTTTCTGAAAAATAAGAAAAAGAAAACAAGAGATATTTTGTAAGAGAAAGTAGTAATTATTCTCCATGAGATGTTAACCTCAGAAGATACCAGATGTGCCACAACTATCTCCACATTTCCTTTTAGTAGCCTGAGTTATGAATGTTTCATGTTTGATTTTATAATGACAAAATAAAAAGTAATTAAGAAAAAAGCATTTATATAACTAATTTCTAAAAGTGAATAATTTCATTGGCAGTTTTTGTAATGCATGATTATAAGTTTTAATTTTTTAATTAACAGAAAAGATATTTGTAAACTGTTAACACAGTGCCTAGCACATAGTAAATGCTTAATAAATGCTTATTATCTCCCTCCCTCTTTCTAGCACTTCTTGTATCCCAATGGAGGAATAAAAACAAAGAAACCATAAAACAAAATGTTTGTAACAAATATGGATAGGCAAGCAAAATGAAATTACACATTGCCTAGATTAAAAATATATTTTTTCCATTCTGCATACTGAGGCCCTCACCTCTCTGATAGGAGGTAGGTAGCATATTTCATCATTGGTCCTCTGACATCATAATTTGGCAAATGTTACGATTAAAGTAAAAATGTGTGGATAATTTATGAATTTTGTAGCTAAGGGATTTGATTTTTTGTTTGGATCATAAGATCATAAATTTAGAGTTGTAGGGGTTATTAGATGTCATTTTAGAGTAGCCCAAAGCTATTTAAGCTAAGGGTTAAGCCACCATATGGGATTGCATAACTGAATGTGGAGATCTCCCAAAATTTGGCAATTCAGGTAAGGAGGTTTCTGAATTCAATGACCAAAAATCAATTCAAAATTAAACATGTAATGAATCTGAGGTGTTTCTGGCAATGCTTGTCTGCATTGCATGCAAGATTTCATTGTAGCCTTGGTTCTGAATTTAATGTGCACTTGGTTGAAAGAACACTACCAGAAATATCTTGGTTCAGATTCAAAATGGGAGGTCATGCAAAAATGTCTAGAGTCAAAAATGGGTCATGAGTAGAGAAAATTTAAGAAATTTTGATCTAGCCCAATCCCCCAACCTTGTGTTAGCCATGCCAATTTTAAGTAGTATTATCAGGCACCTGATGTTTGAAACTGATGCTCTTGGGCAGAAAGCTTCTGGCTTTCTTCTTCCTCCACCCCAGGAATGTGGCTCCAGCAGGATTGGTGGAGAAGGTAATTCTGATTTGTTCCTCTCTTATCTTTTGGATTGTGGGAAGAGGAAAGGAAGAAATTTAAAAGCTTAAGAAGCAGTAACTTGGAGGAGGACGACACTTAAAGGCTTTTGCTCCTGAAAAGGCATCTCTTAATTCAACTTTGTAGAGGATGTTCCTTTTGGGAATTTCTGAAAATGATTCTTGGATTTAGCATTGATTTTCATCTGCCAATATTTTGAAAATGGTATAGAAGAAGCCAAGGGGTATAGTGGAGGAGCATTAGCTTTGGAGATTAGAAGACCTGAGTTCAAATTACAGACATTCGTAACTATGTGATTCTGAACAATTTATTCAACTTCTTTCATCCTCAGTTTCCTCATCTGTAAAGTGAGCAGTTTGGACTTCAAGCCCTCCAAGGTCTTTTGCAACTCTAAAATTATGATACTTTGATACCATTTTTCTCTTGTTTCTCATGTCAGAGTCCAAATTAAATTCAATGAAAATATTTACTAAATATTCTATGTGGGGATATATTTACCTGATATGAACTATGACTTCTCAACAGTCTTGTTTTTCCTAGTTCTTATATGAGAAATATGAGGGAGATATGAGAAGTATTCTGAGTCACAGAAGTTTTTAAGACAATTAAAGAAATCTTTCTTAACAAATAATACCTGAGAATTCAAATGACAAAATAAACTCTAAGAAATCCTACAATATAGATTAGTTTGAAAATATTTAATGAGTTTCATACTTTCAGATAGCTGGTTAGCTATCTTGAATCATGGATGCAAATCTCCTGAACCGTTCCTTCATGACTACAGAAATTTTCTTTGAGAATGTTGATTGTAAATTGCAAGATATTTCACCAAAACTTACTGCTTTATGATTACAAGGACAGTAACCATTTGTTGTACTGAATTATTTGTGCTTTAGCATATATTTGGATCTCTTGTAGTCCTTTCTTCCTTGTGATTAGAGCTAAGATCAATGGAACATTATTATCTCTTGTTTCTAAGTTGTTCTCATTTTTGTCTGGCTAGTTAGCTAAATGGCTCGTCCCATTGAGTTTAATAACTTTCACATTAGAATAATAGAAGCAATCCTAGAACTAGAAGAAACTCAGAGCCAACTAGATCTCTCTTTACCAGAACAAACATTCCTCCTATCTGCATAGGAGATATATCTGCATATATCTGACTGCTACTCAGAATATCTGACTGCTACTCTGATGATAACTGGATGGTGCAATGGAGAGAGTACTAGGTCTGGAATCAGGAAGATTTGAGTTCAAATCCTGAATCAGATACTATCTTTGACTCTGGACAAGTTCACTTTGATTTCTTCAGCTGTAAAATGAGGATACAAATAGCACTTATCTCCTAGGGTTGCTATGAGAAAAAAAATGAATTAATATTTCTAAAGAACTTAGCACAGTATCTGGAATACTATAGATGTTATATAAATGCTAGTTATTATTTTATATTATTATCAGCCTTGCTATAAGAGGGAACCTATCTTTCAAAGCAACTGATGTTATTTTGAGACTATTTTCATTGTTAATAGCAATAAAGGATGTTTGCACAACATTTTAAAAGTTTCAAAGCACTTGACATATATTACATCATTTGAGTTAAAATAATCCTGTGAGGTAGGTATTGCAGCTATTATTATCCTTATTTTATAGTTGAAGAAAAAAAAAGACAAAGAGAGATGAAATGATTGCACAAGATTATACAGGTAGTAAGTGTCTAAAGTGGGATCTGAACTCAGTTCTTCCTGATTATGAGTCTAACATTCTATTAACTATACTTTTTTTTGTCAGAAAGCTTTCCTTTTCTTCTAGTTTAAATATGACAGTTTTCAATACCCACTTATAGCTCTGGGTTTATCTGACTGTGGTCTTGTGTGATACCATCTGTCATCCAGGTGGTTCATCAATTAATTGGCATGCCTGTTATATCACCCAACTGGTCTCTTGTGTTGGGATAGAACAATACATTTACCATCCTTCAGCTTACAAAGTATTTTCCTCAAAATAATAATGTGGGGTAAGAAGGGCAACTATTATTATCTCCATTTTACGGATGAGGAAACTGAGGTATGGAAGGGCGATCCAGGGAGTTCAAGATCATATCACTCATGAAAGACAGAGCTGGAGTTTTAATTCAGGATTTCTGACTTCAAGACTTTCCACCATATCATGTTTTCCTTAATAGGAGACCCTCATAAGCAGAGCAAGTTATATTAAAGGGGAACTTCTGACATAGCAAGTGGATGTTAAGTTAGGAACATAACATTTTGGCAGAGTATAGAACAGGCAATGGTGATTGTGAATATAAAAAAGAGTGAATTAGGGTAATGAGCTAGAGCCAGAAAGTCATCTGTGGGTAGCCATGTTTTTTTCCTTTGTGGCTGAGGATCCAATAAACATTTCAAAAGCACCTACTATATGTTAGACACTGTGTTAAGTATTGAAGATACAATTACTAAAATGAAAGATAAGTCCTTGCCCTCGAATAGATTATAATTTAATGGCAGAAGGAAGACAATGCACAAAAGTAGTAAGGAAAGCAAGGGCAGGGGGGTGGGAGAGTGGGGGGTTCGGGGGGAAGGCCAGGAGATACCCACCTTAATCTATGGAGAAGAAATCAGGTAGAGCAATGAATGCAAAGTGAAAAGCATCCTCATCTTTAGTAGGTCAATTCAATTTATCTCAACTCAATTTAATTGGATAAGGGACATCTGGTTCAAATCTAGACTCTAAGCAACCTTTCAGCTTTAAATCTATGAGTCTAAGATCATCATCTTCCTAGAGAGAACTAGGCCTGGAATCAGGAAGAACTGAATTTTAAATCTGGCCTCAGACTGGGTAGCTGTGTGATCCTACTTCCTGCCATTGCTGTCAGGATCAAATGAGATCATATTTGTAAGCCCTTAGCACAAAGCTTATTTCCTTCTTTCTTTAACCTTTAGTTCCTATAACCCTTCAAACTCTTGTTCTAGGATCCTATGAATTTAATTTGAAAGTCTTCTGTGTTTCAGTCGTGGATGAAAATAAAAAAACACATAGAAAAGAAAAGAAAAAAGAAAAAAAAGAAAAGAAAAGTCTCTATCCTTAAAGAGGTTGATTTTAACTAGGGGTGGGAAATGGGGAGAACAACAAATAGAGTACTGTATGTATAACTAAATACAAAAATCTATTTAAAAAATAGATTGAAAGGGAGAATATGCAAAATGAAGGATAAGGCAGATCCCCCCTGCCCCCCTTATTGTTTTGGCCACAAGGGTAAAAAAGTGACTTTCAGTAAATGCAGATGGAATTGAAGCTACATTTTAAAAAATCAGAGTTCACATTCTTGGGGAATTGGGAGATAAGCTTTATAAGAAGCATGTCCTGTGGCTGTGAATGCTTTTGGAATCTGCTTCAGGGAGAGCCTGCACTCCAGGGAGTACACAAGGGATAGAGATTGCAAGTTGTAGGCACAAAATGAGAGGCAAGCTTTTCTTTAGTGGTTTCTCTTCTCCTCCAGTGAGTTCTAACATTTGATCGAAAGAGAGGATGCATTGCCTTGTCTATACCTTCTGGGGAGACATACTGTGGGAGATTTGCTGTTTCAAAATAAAATGAGGATTTTTTGGTAACCTTTTGACCTGGCTAGGGGCCTTGGGTTTTCGAGTACAGCAAGACAATAGCTAGCATTGAAAAAGAAGTAACTGGAATGTTTTATTAACTGTAGTGAAGGGACTATCAAGAAGACTCAAAATTTAGGGATTTTGAAAACGATTTTATTTTGTATCACCTCGCTGGCTGCTTCATCTCATGGTGTAGTACTCAACCAATCACAAGCATTTATTTATTCATTGATTGATTGATTGGTTGATTGATTGATTTATATTGGAGCTTTTTATTTTCAAAACATATACAAGGATAACTTTTCAACACTGACCCTTGACAAACCTTATGTTCCACTTTTCTCCTCTTTCCTCTCCCCCCCTCCCCTAGATGGCACCAATACATGTTAAACATGGTAAAAACATATGTAAATTAGATCTAGGCATTCATATTTATACAATTATCTTGCTGTGCAAGAAAAAAATTGATCAAAAAGAGAGAAAAAATGAGAAAAAAAATAAAATTAAAGCAAACAACAACAAAAGAAGTGAAAATGTTATGTTGTCATCAATATGTCAGTTCTCATAGTCCCCTCTCTGGGTGTAGATGGCTCTCATCATCACAAGATCATTGTAACTGGCCTGAATTATCTCATCATTGATAAGAGCTATGTCCATCAGAATTGATCATTGTATAGTCTTCTTGTTGCCGTGTACAATAATTTCCTGGTTCTGTTCACTTCACTCAGCATCAGTTCATGTTGGTCTCTCCAGGCCTCTTGGAAATCATCCTGCTGATGGTGTCTTGCAAAATAATAATATTCCATAACATTCATACACCATAACTTATTCAGCCATTCTACAACTGATGGGCATCCACTCAGTTTCCAGTTTCTTTCCACTACAAAAAACAAACATTTTGGCACATACAGGTCCCTTTCTCTCCTTTAAGATCTCTGAGATATAAGTCCAGTAGTAACACTGCTGGGTCAAAGTTTGATAGCTCTTTGGACATAGTTCCAAATTGCTCTCCAGAATGGTTGGATCAGTTCACAGTTCCACCAACAATGAATTAGTGTCCCAGTTTTCCCACATCCCCTCCAACATTTGTCATTATTATTTCCTGTCATCTTAGGCAACCTGAGAGGTCACAGGCATTTATTAAGCACCTACTATGTCTCACTTACTATGCAGACAATAGGTTGTCCAATCTTGCACTTTCCACCTTGACAACTACATTGGGAATGATTTTTTGTTATTTATCCTGAATGGTTGACACTAGAGTTCCATCAATTTAAGTGTGCCTTCGCTTCTTTTCTTTCTTAGTCAACTCAATTATAATGACCTACTTGGGAAACCCCTGTCTCAGACATGTTCCATTAAGTTAAATAGTAAGACTTATCTCTTATCAAATATATCAATTCTACTCTGCACACTAAGACTAAGTATATCATTTCTACTTTGCACACTAAGACCAAGCCTAGCTGTCTACAAGAGGAAAAAAAAGTAACTTTCTGCAGCTGTTTTTCATCTCAATGTTGAGCCAGTTTTTTCATTGATCTTTCTCTGATCTTGGGTTCTTAGAATTCAGTTCTCAAACTTTTCCCTCCTGACTAATTCTGTTCCCCATGACCAATTCCTTTCTTTATACCCTGTATTCCATAACTGGATTCCCATCTTTTTACACTGAGTCTAAATATCCCAGTTCACCCAAACAAGTGGATTTTTCTCTTCCTCTAATTATCTTCCTAATATCTGTGGCCCTGCCTCCCTACTGTCCATTCTGCCAATTGCCTAATGCTTGGATTTTTGTTAATCATTTGCTTACTTGGATGGATACCCTGAATTTGAGACTCATTTTGGATCTTTGGGGAACAGTACTTGCAATCAATATTTACTGTCATCCCACAGATTGAGGTTTGGATCTGCCTTTGGACTTGTGTCTTTGTGTGGTTGTCTCTTGAAAAATCAAACACTGGCCTTGCTCCACTGTGCTAATAACTGGCTTTACCCCAGTCCAGATGCTCTTTCAGAAGCCACAGATTCTAATGAAAATAATGTTAAATTTAGCGCTTGAGAACCTGAGTTTGAATCTTTACTCTATTACTGAATCCATAGACTTAGAGAATTCACTTCAGATTTCTCATCTTTAACATGAGAAAGTTGGATTAGATTAGAGATATCTATATCACACTCCTAGAGGCACTTGAACCAAATTAAAATATAATTGGAAAATGTTTAGTAAAATAAATAAAATGCAATGAAACATAGATAATATATTCAAAAATTAAATCATTGAACAGCCTGTACAGATGCTAATATATGGATTAGTGGCCCAGTCCCACTGGTAGTAAAAATCTGGGGCTAGATCTGAATTCAGCATCTTTGATTACAGAGGTCATTCATTATCTGCTACACCATTCTGTGGTTCTCTTGTTTAAATTTTATTTTTCATCATTACAACCTCCCTGCCGCCCCGCCCTGAAAAACCCCATCTGCATTTTACAATTCTTTTTTTTTTTTTTTTTTTGGATTAACTTGGGTTTGCCTGGTTATCAGCACCCTTCCCTCCTCAATAGGGTTCAATAGTCTAAGGGAATATTTGTACCTGCCAGGAGGACCAAAGAGATTCCTTCCTTTCACTCTAAGTCTGACTCATGACTGCCTGGGGTGGTAGTGATGATGGTAACTGTAATATTATCTTTCATTAATAACCTAGGCGCTTAGCTTGGGAGGTAGAGAAATGGAGCAGTCGTATCTCTATTCTTCAATTCTTTCCTGGACCTTTAAAATTCCAACTTTCCAAAGGGGTCACTTAGAACCACAATCTTAAAGTTTGGTGCATCCTTAAGACAGCTTAAAATGGCCAGATGATTGGTTTTCTTTTTGTAATAGTTGGGACTAAGCTTTGAGCTAGAGAATGACAAAGTGGAATAGCAGAAAGTGAATGACTTCTATAATCAAAGGAGCTGAATTCAGGTCCAGTCCCTGATGTTTACTACTTGTGGGATCTTGGGCAAATTTAGCCTAAGGGGAATATATAGTCTCTGAAAGTCAGTTTCCTCATCTGTAAAATTAGAGATTTGGAGTCAATGACCTTGGAGTTTCCTTCTAGCTCCAAATGTAAAAGTCCTTGACCCATTCCAAAAGCACTTATCCTTTTATATCTGTTCCATTTTTATTTGGATATTAGGTACGACTTGCCATTCTGATAGTCAGCCAGAGTCTTTCCAGGGGATGAATGGGTTGTTGTTGCCATGTACTGATTAACATTGGTGCTTCCAGCACCAATTAGTCACTGGTGACCTTGTTAACCTGATTTTTAAAATCCCCCCACAAAAATTCATATTTGAGGAAGTTGAGTTTGAAAACTCCTTTGGATGTTTGGCAGTAGCTGTGTTGCCAACAAACGGGGGGACGGTGCCCGACACACAGCCTGCCTCTGATCATGCACACACTGTTTCTTTATTTAGAGCCTCTTTACCAGTATCAATTAAACCCCAGTTAAATTTGACACATCTTAACCTTGCATTGGATCCAATTCATTGCTACAGCAGAACCCATATGGCACAGAAACGGTTGTAGGCATCAATTCATTGCTTGTGTCGAGTTCCTGGCTGCATGCCAAACAATAATCACTGCTTTTTTGTTAATAGACATGTTTGCTTTTCCAGTCATTTCTATACACAGGGCTCTAGATTAATTAGACCAAAATCTGTCACCCATCTAAGAATCTACGAGAAAACTCCTCCATCTCTCTCTCTCTCTCTCTCTCTCTCTCTCTCTCTCTCTCTCTCTCTCTCTCTCTCTCTCTCTCTGTCTTTGTCTGTCTGTCTGTCTTTCTGTCCCTTTCTGTCTCTCTCTGTCTCTCTGTCTTTGTCTCTCTCTCTGTCTCTCTCTGTCTCTCTCTGTCTCTCTCTCTGTCTGTCTCTCTGTCTCTCTCTCTCTGATTTTGGCAAACAACAACAACAAAAAACTTTGCTTCCTTCTATGATGAATTATCAGATGATGTGAATGACCAGGACACAGGGACTTGGTGGTTGTTGGAATAATAAATAAGAAACCACGTGTGTATGTCTGTTTGTGAGGGGTGGAGAGAATAAGGCTATAGACTAATCAAAGATAAAATAAGATTTCTTATATGATCTGAGTTAGTACTAATGGACTAAATGGAATGAGTCAATACTGAATGGGAAAATTCAAGCATGTGTGTGCATGTGTGTGTGTGTGTGTGTGTGTGTGTGTGTGTGAACTACATGGGATTCTCTGGAATTTGATCAGATGAAAGTTGCCACAGTTAAAGATTTGATAAAGAGACACTGTAGCTACCAACTTAGTTTTTTTTTTTTTTTTAATCTCATATGTATTAGTAATCACTTACTATGTGCCAGATGCTGGGTACAGGAAGGCAAAAGTGAAAGTTTCCATCTTCAAAATTGTTATTTTCTATAGGAGTTTCTCTGTTACTGTATACTTTTTCCAAACTAAACTTCTAGGCTATTGAATATAGGTCGATGTGGATACTTGGAGCTCACTAGTGATCCCAGAATGGAACCTATTGTTTCACTGTCTTTAGATTTGGGTCACTGAGTTCCCCTAGTGAAAACTTACAATAAATCTCTTTTATATTTCACAAACAAATACTCTTGAGTTTATCTAAGATCTAAATTCAAGCCAATGAACATTTCCTAGATGTTCCTACTAAGTGAAAGGCACTGTGCTAGGCACCAGTTTATGTCTGTTAGGTGCTTACGTTTCTGTTGAAACAAGGGCCTTTTGAGGTTATCAATGATTGACTTGCCTCTAAAATATCCCTCTAACAGATGGCCCTTCATACTTTATTCAAACTCCTCCAGTGACGGGCAGCTTACTGCCTTAATGGAGCAGCCTAAATTTTTTTCCCAATAGCTCAAACTGTTAGGAAAATCTTGTTTCTGTTGAACTAAAATTCAAATTAACTACAAAGGACACACACACACACACACACACACACACACACACACACACATATTTGTGTCTAATGACAGCCATCTCTAGGATAGGGGACATGGGAAGGGAAGAAAAAAATTATACGATAATTTCATTATATTTCAAAGGAATAGCAAGTTGTATACAATAGATTTTCAATTTCATGGGCAATCATCTTTTCTTCTTCAAATTCCACTATGTTATAGAAATACTTTTTTATTTTTTAAGTTCAGAATCAAAATAAATAGAATTTTTAAAAAATGAATTTGGAAGACTGGCTTACTGTGAACAATAAATATTAAGACATATATAAAACTCACGGCAAATGTAAAGTCCTCTACACATTTTTAGCAATTACTAAATGTGAACCATTTTCCTGGTTCTTTTCCAATCTACATCCTAGTCTTTCTCTACCATGCCTTGTTCTTCACCCTTAAGCCTTCCTCCAGCTCTGCAATTCAGAAGTATCTTCTACCTTGTACTTTCCCTGATAGAAATGCTTTTTCCAGAATGTCCTTTTAAGAAGGGTATCCAGGCCAGCCACATCTTTATGGCTTTGTTGTTGACTTCCTCTACTAATGCCTTTCTCCTTACCTTTACAAATTCCTTCTTTCTCCACAGATCTGAGAGGTAAACTATCCTATGTTCTTCTAATTTCCTTATAATATCACTCTTTATGTCTAAATCATGAATACATTTCAACCTCATCTTGGTATATGGTGTTAGGTGTGGGTCAATGTCTAGTGTCTGCCATAATAGTTTCCAATTTTCCCAGCAGTTTTTGTCAAATAGTGAATTCTTATCCCAATAGCTGGAGTCTTTGGATTTATCAAACAGTCACTGACTATTTTGTTTTGTGAACCTAACCTATTCCACTGATAGATTACTCTATTTCTTAGCCAGTACCAAATGTTTTTGATGGACACTGCTTTGTAATATATATTTTTTCTATATTTATTTGTACAATACCAAGTAAATTCTTCCTTCTAATTTAACTGTGTGTTTTCTCCCATTAGAATGAAAACTCTCTGAGGGGCAGGGTTTATCTTTCTACTTTTATTTGGATTCCCAACATTTAGCACTAGGTCTGACACAGAGTAAGACTTCAATAAATACTAGTTTTTTTTTTTAAGACCCTTATTATTACCTTGCTATTTCAGATAGTTTTAGCTCTATAATTCCATAGATACCATGTTATTTAGAGCCAAGATGAACCTTAAAAATCCAACCCCTTCATTTTCAGGTACATCAATTTTTTCTCTGTTGAGAAAAGTATAAGAGTGAAATTCTATTAAAGTAATACATGTGCCATTCGATGTTTCTTCTGACGAGACACACATACACGGAATCCAAATAATGCATCAAGATTTACTGGCCTCAGGTTATGGGGGTAGAATTGAGCCTAGAAGGACAGGCCCTATATTCTATGTGGTTTTCATATGATTGGTTGCTAATAACTCAGAGAATCAGGGAAAGTCTTTTATTTTTAATCTGGGTTTCACACAATGATTTCCTTATTATTCCATATGGTTAGTTTGGAGGTCCTCATTATATAATGTCCTTAGCCTATACCATATCACCCTCCCTCAATATAAGTGAATGTGTTTTGAGAGGTAGAAATCAACAAAACAAAAATTCAGGCCTTTATTTCTAACATTTCTTGATTTTCTAATTGTAAATGCACACAATGAAAATTTAACACTTGGCTCTCTTGAGCCTGTACAAATGCACTCCAGCCTGACAAAGGGCGTATGTATAATGAGGCTGGGGAGAGGTTGGAGCCAAGTTGAGAAAGGTTTTAAAAGCTAAACAAAGGAATTTATGTTTTATTCCAGAGGTAATAGGCTGCCACTGAAATGTAGTGAGTAGAGGAGTGACGTGGTCTGATCTGCACTTAAGAAAAATCACTTTGGCAGCTGTGGGTAGAATGGATTTGAGTGAGAAAGGATTTGAAGTAAGGAGATCAATTTTGGAGGCTATTTCAGTAATCTAGATGAGAGATGCTGAGAACCTGCACCAAGATGGTGGCTACGAGAGAAGTGAAGCAGTCAGATGTTGTATAGATAAAATCTGACAACTGATTGATTACAGAGAGTGAGGAAAAGAATTTGAGGATGATACCAAGGATGTAAACCTGAGAGACTGGAAGGATGGTGGTACTTTCAACATTTGGATGAGGAAGTTGATTTTAGAGAAAAGAGCTTATTTGGGACAGGTTGAGTTTTAGCTGCCTATGTTATGTAAAATTTGAAGTTCCTAGTAAGCAGTTAGGGATGTAGGATTGGACCTCAAGAGAGAGACTAAGTCTGGATCAATAGATCTGAATATTTTCCACATAAAGATGATAATTGGACTCATGGAAGCTGTTGTGGTCAACAAATCAAATATTATATATATATATATATATATATATATAAAGAGAGAGAGAGAGAGAGAGAGAGGGAGGGGGGGAGGGATACAGAGAGAAAGAGAGGGAGGGAGGGAGGGAGGGAGGGAGAGAGAGAGAGAGAGAGAGGAGAGAGAGAGAGAGAGAGAGAGAGAAAAGAAGAATGTCCAAAAAGAAACTTAATATGCACTCATAATGAGGGAGCTTGATATTAATGGTGAACCAGCAAAGGTGTTTAAGGAGTAATTAGAAAGTTGTGGTTATTGTTTAGACATGTATGACTCTTTGTGAACACATTTGAGATTTTTCTTTGCAGAGATACAAGAGAGGTTTGCTATTTCCTTCTCCACTTCATTTTATAGATGAGAAACTGAGGCAGAGTTAAGTGACTTATCCAGAGTCACACAACCAATAAATGTCTGAAATTGGATTTGAACTCAGGTCTTCCTGACCCCAGGTATTGTATTCATTGCATCACCTAGCTGCCTAGAGTTGAAAGGAGAAAGTAGTGTCACAATAATCTATCAAAGAAAAAGTATAGAAGAAGAGGAGGCGGTCAGTAGTGTTAAATGCAGCAAAGAGGTTAAGAATATAAGAAAAGACCATTTGACTTGACATTTAAGAAATCATTGATAACTTTGGGGAGAACAGTTTCATATGAGTGATGAAATTGGAAGCCAGATTACAAGAGGTGAAGTGGGTGAATGAGTGAAAAAACATTTATAATAGGTTTATAATGTTTAAAGCTCTGGGGATATAAATAGAAAAATAAGGCAGTCTCTATTATTAAGGATCTCATTTTAATGGAGAAGATGAAACACATCAGAACCTTCAACAGAAAGTCAGATGAAAAGCTTCTATAGTGTTTGGAATGAACAGCAAAGCAAAGTACCTTCTATAATGCCATTCTTACTGATAAAATCACATTCATTTCTGATGTTGAACTATCTGACAGCATTAAGGACTTTGCTGGTGAAAAAAGAGAAAGTGAAGACAATGAATATATATGATTTTTTTCCCTTAGGAGTTTGGCTAAGAAAGGGAGAAAGGATACGTGGAAATAGTTTGAGGGGGTGGTAGAGTTTAGTGAAGGTTGTTTTAAAGACTGGACAGACTTGGGAATATATGAAAGTAGCGGGGAAAGAACCAATATATACCGAGAGGTTAAAGATTCAAGATAGTACCAGTTGATAATAGTGCCAATCTGTTGGAGGATAATGGAGGGAATGGGATCAAGGATACATATAGAGCATTTGGCTTTGGGAAGGATAAAGGCTATCTTATAATCAAGAACAGGAGGAGAGTTCAAGTCAAGGTCAAGGTCAGGGTTTAAATGTTATTGAGCAATCATAGGAAAGCTCTAAATAAGATAAGTATATAGTTCAAGAGAAGGCAACTAAGTGGCACAGTGGATAGTGTTGGGTCTAGAGTGAGGAAGACTTGAATGAAACTTTGGCTTCCAGTACTTAATAGTTGTGTGACTTTGGACAAGTCACTTAACAACTATCAGCCTGTAAAATGGTCATCACCTGTAAAATGGGAATAATAATAGCATTTACTTCCCAGGGTTGTTGAGGGATAAAATGACATATTTAAAAGTGTTTTGCAAATCTTAAAGAGCAATAAAATAATAATTTTCATCTCATCATATGATTATTATATATTCTTCTGTCTCAAGCTGTCTCTGTGGACAGATTTTTTTTTTTAAATAGCTCACTTGCCCTTCTATTATTTTTCTTTCCTAGACCCACTGGGTAGGAAAAGGCAACAGAGCTGGAAAAAGGCCTGTTCTCTGCTGCACCCCCTCCTCCCAACTCCATTTCTGAAAACAATTGGTGTGTTAGAGACTTTTATCAACACAAAAACTTTTTACACTGTAAAGGATACTTTCCTACATAATTTTTATAGATATTTTGGTCCTTTCTTGGTGGTATGTTTTTGTGAAGTGGTTCCTTATTCCTGAAAAACTCTCCTTTTTACTTCTATTAGAATCCCTCTCTTCTTTCTAAGTACAACTCAGGTAGATTTGTTTTATCTATAACTTTGTCTTCACTTAATTGAACATAAATATCACCTTTTTGAAGGCAGCAACTCTTGTTTTTAATTTTAATAGCCTTAGTATTGAGAATGGTATCTTCTACATAGTTGGCACTTAATACAAGCTTTCAAAAATATTGAACTGAGAAAAATCATGAAACTATATAAAAACTTGAATTTTCTTTTATATGGGAGAAATAATTTATCCTCCTCTTAGCCTTCTTTCTGTTTAGTCTGGCTCTAACAGAATTACTCTGATAGTTTTCAACCAAAGGTTTTTCCTAAACTCATCACTGCATTAGTAGTACATTGCATGCTTAACAATTTTCATCATGCTGTTGAGTGAGCCATTTGGGTGCAATTGCCAAATGGATGAGTGTTAATTTTTTTTACATCATAAGGAAGAAAAAGAAACCAACTTGACAGCATGAGAGCAGACCTTGGCTTTGATTATGCAGGTTCCAGCAAAACCTGCTACTCCACTGGATTCTGTTTAATCTATTTATCCACATTCTTCTGATTGTCTTCCCTGATGAAAAGAAAGCTCCCTGAACATAAGGACCCTTCATTCCTCCTTCTCCTCTGATTCCTCTTCTTTCTCTCCCTCCTCTTCCCTCTTCCCCTTCCCCTTCTCTTTCTTCTTCTCCTCTTCTTTTCCTCAGTGCCTATTGTAGAATCTGGTGCATAATAGATGTTTAATAAATGCTTGTTGATTGACTAATCCATATTAATCCTAGATGAGCAACTTCAGAGTACCTTCTGAAAGTATCCAATCATGAAGGACAACAAGGTAGACAAGAGGCAAGGCTAGTTTTTAAGTGGAATTAAAGTCTCACACATTCACTCACACACATAAAAACACACACACACACACATATATATAAAAGCAAAATAAATAAATAAAGATGGGATTTTCAAGAACGATGGTGTGTGAAAGATAGAACCTTTGGATCTAGAATCAGAGAATTCAGTTCTGGTTCTGCTATTCACTGGCCACTGGCCACATATTGAATAGAATAATAATGCATTTAGACTCAGAAAGGCTTAAGGTCTCTGTAGGCAAGCCACTTATGCTGCATCTCCAGTTTCTTCATCATTAAAACAAAGAGGTTGAATCGGAAAGGATTGAACCTTTAGGTCCCCTTCCAGCTCTAAAGCTATGATTTTATGACGTTGGTCAAATCATTGTACTTTTCTTGCACCTTGTTTTTTGGTTTCTAAAGTGAGATACCATTGAATTAGATTATTAAAAGCTCTAATTTAAAGCTCTAATCATAATTCAGTGGAATGCAATGCATTTATGAACTTGTTGTATGTGTGTGTATATGTGTATGTGAGTGTGAGACATTATGTGTAACCAAATAGATCCCTTTTGGGGAGGAGGGATGGGGATTCGAACTTTCCCTAAATTTGAAGTTTGTTTTTAGTATTCCTATCCTGTTGAGCCATTGTTTGGGACTCCAGCTTCCTCAGCAGAATGTGTGGCAGATGGCTTGCATTTGCATTAGCCTTCTGGAAAAGGAATTCACTACCAACAACATAAGCTGCAGCTTTTCTTTTCAAAATTTACAACAAATTGGCCAGAATGGTAATTAAAAAAAAAAAAAACCAAACAACCTAACATTAGCATCACTGTTTCCACATTCCCTTTCTGAATAGGGTAAATGGCTCCCTCTCCAACTGTGTCATTTGCACTCCCCCCCTCAAATGTTTATTAAAATGATTTAGGTATTTCATTATGCAAAATGACTTTTATAAAAAGACCTTTCTTTTTGCCCCACAGTCATGCTTAATTTCTTTTGTCACTCGTTACAGAGTGGAGTTATGTGAAGCTAGGACATGTTATTTGTTCTAGTCTGTATTGGATAATTTATTACATTAAGGAACCAATAATTTTCAAATATAATCAGATTTAAGTTTTTAATAAGATTCATCTTCCTATTCACACTTGCTTAATTTAAGGATATTAAATCTGCTCAGGAATGAGCTGCCTCTCAAAGCCTTGTGTGCCCATTAAAGGATTTTATTCCTGATGTGTTAATAGGATTTAATTACATTACCCTCCTAGTCCAGAGACACTCTGCAACAGTTAAACTTGATAAGCCGAACAAACACCAGCCCAAAAAGGAAGTTTTGTATGGGAGTGGGTTTATCGGCTTAGAAATCAAGGCTTGATTATTCTTTTAAAATTAATGGTTGTTTGAGTTTGCATCATGTATAGTGCAAATGAGTAACTCAGAAACGAACTTATTCTTTTTCCTTTTGGGAAAAACCACTCAAGAGGCCACCCACATACTAGGTGAGCAATAAACACTTAACAGAAACAATTTATTCACTACTCTTCTTTTGAATTGTTATAAGATTTTACTCCAGACTACAAAAATATTCATTTTATCAGATTGTTCTTTTTTAAAAAAAATGTTTTTATTATTATATCCTTGATTTTTTGCTCAGTATCAGAGCTGTATTAGATGTTATGAAAACTAAGGATGTTAAATCTTTCTTTCTCTCTCTTTCTTCCCTCCCTCTTTCCCTTCCTCCCTCTCTTTTGCCCCCTCCCCCCCTTTCCTTTTTCCTAATATATTATAGAAACATTTTCATTATAGGGTCCACTTTTGATCACTTCTTTTAATTCTTGATTGTTTCCATAGGGATAATAACAGAGATCTTGGTTAGCTGTTACTGCAGGGTGCTGTGGCTGCCACTCTCTGCATTAAGGTATCATTTCTGGGATGAATGGAAGCATGGGGATGAGGCTTTGTCTACACAAATTTGTGTACACAAATACTCTCTTCAGACTAGTCTAAATCATCCTTGTACCTTTAAAATTTGTTCAAGTTTTCTCTTAAGTTTTCTTTACCCTAATGGTATCCTGTCTCTTTAGTCTTATCTTTGGAGATTACAATAATGGGGAGTGGTCTGGTTCTTTTTGGGCAATCCTCTTATCCATTTGTGTCCATTTTCTTGGCTATTAGGGGACCAGATAGCTCCTATTGCTTTTTTAATCTGTGATTTCAAATCTGTCATTGGCCAGCTTCCTTGGTATTGAATTATCACTCAGGCCTGACAGCCATCTTCCTGTCTACTGATTCTTTTCAGTCTGGAGCCTTTACTTGTCAGGGAGCTGTCTGTCCTTTGCTTATTCTCAGTCAGCTCTATTCATAAGTGGTGGACTTGGATGGAGCCTGGATAGACAGTTTCTTTATATACCCACTGACCCCTTTGCCACCTACCTATTTTTTCCTTCCTCCCTCATTTCTATATTTTCTCTGCAAGCTCACATCCTGGGCAACTAATGACGAATGCTGGTGTGCCTCACTTTATATAATAGGTGTGTCTCTGAACGGTTGTATAGAAATCAATTTTTCTTTTTAAGTTGAATGATTTTTGTATTTTCACTCAGGTGGTTTGCTATTTAAAGGAATTATTTGGCAAATCCTTTTGTAAATTGAATTACCTGTCTCCTCTCATCCTATTATAATTTTGGGGGAATAAATTTGATCTGTCATATAGAGAATTAAATGTAAATAAAGAAAGATATAATCTTTCTTCTTTGAGAGATAATGGGGTATAATGAAAAAAGCATTGGTCTTTGGAGGGGAAAGGGAATAAACATTTATATAACACCTATTATTATTTGCCAGGCACTATTATCTCATTTGATTCCCATATCAACTTAGTGAAGTGGTAAGTACTGTTATTATTTCTGTTTTACAGTTGAGGAAACTGAGGCAAGTAGAGGTTAAGTTACTTTTGTGGGGTCACACAGCTAGTAAGTGTCTGAACCTGTACAGAGCCTTCCTGGCTCTGTACTCTATTCATTGAACTTCTATGAATGACAAGACCTGGGTTTGAGTCCCAGATTTGAAACTTTTTGAATGTTTGACCCAGGGCACTTTTCTATAGAGAACATTTATGTTATTCTACTTTACAGGGATGCTGTGAAAAAAAATAAATTGAAAAGACAACGAATTAAAGGAAGTGTGCGGGACTTCTAATTTTGTATTAGAGGTGAGGTGTGCTAAGAGTGTGATGGAAATGTACTGATACATACTGGCATAACACGGCTCCACCAGGGTGTGATGGTACCCCCAGACCACATTATAGGTGCACCTGTGGTTCCAAGTATGTTACAGGTGAATAGCTTTCCTGGAAAGGGAAGAAGTTAAGTAGATCATCTATAGAGGAGCCCAAAATCCATGATTCTTTGATCCCATATGATCAGAAAAGTCAATAGAGATCAGTGTGAATTTAATTTTGCATTGTGATTTAAATTCTCCATCTTCTCTGTACTTTAACTATCTGCCTGCAGAATCCCCAGGGCATTTATATAGCAAAGCAACATATTTTCTGAAGTTGGGTCAAGCCTGAACATATGAAATTTTTCAAGCATGATATTCTACTTGACCTTTTTAATGCTTATACTACTGAATTAGCATTGTTCATAATTCATTTTGCGTTACTATGGGACATTTTTATTGGATAGATGCTATTATTTATAGCTCATACTAGGAGTATTTGTAGGAATATTTGGGCTGGGGGAAAGGTGAGGAGGAGACAGGTCAGAGGGGAAGAGATAAGATGAGGTGGGGGAAAGGGGAGGATGAGGAGGAGAAAGGTCAGAGGGGAGGGGGAAATTCTTTGTTCAATTTAAGAGAGATAATGATTATAAAGACTAGCCCTAATCTGCTCTATTTTCTCATTTGTCTGGAATATAGTTTGTGTGTGTGTGTGTGTGTGTGTGTGTGTGTGTGTGTGTGTGTGTGTGTATGTGTATACATGATCAGGGATATTTCTCATATATATTTATATATATATGTACAAATACAAAATGTGTCTATATACACATGTACACAGACACATGCATACACATATACATGTGTGTATATTTATATATACACATATACATACATGCACATTCATTCACACACACATTCATAAAATTTCCATGTGTAGATATTTTTTCTCATAGGAATTTTGTATATGATTTGTATAAAGTTTAGAACAAGATGGATGTTCAACAAAATTTAAAAATACTTATTTGAATTAAAAAAATAAATTCCACATTGGTAAATGGAGCTACCATGGAGATAACTTCTAAAAATAGCCTAAATAAATTTATAGTAGGCCTCTCCTTTACCTTACCCATCTACCAAATCAAGAACTTGCATATTCTAGCTTCATTTTACCCCTAAAATGTTAATACTAAAACCATCTGGTGCAGGATTTGTTTTAGCTTCTAAATTTTTTATTACCTTTGACTTTCTCTAAAGCAATTAGTCTAGTTAATATCTTAGAATCATTTGGTAAAAGTTCCAGGAAATAAATCTTTTTAGGTAATACTTCTTGTGTAGTCCTGGGCTGAATACAAATTGTTATGAATCATTAGATGGAGAGATGATCTTTTCATTTCAAGGCACAACTTAGATATAATTATTAGGAAAGAAAGTCATGAATTTTCACATCACATGGGCCATATGCTATCACTTAGAAATCAACCTCTTGGTTATGAATTAAGATCACTATTTGCACCCATCCAAAGACTGATATCCATTGTTGCTGTTTGTCCTTCATTTTCAAAGAGGACTAACTCCTTTATGAACTGTTTTTAAATGAAGCAGAATTGCACAAAGTCCAAGAAGGTACAGCATGCACATCATCTACACACTTGTAAAACTTTCTTAGTAGATGGACTAAACTAGGTTGAGGGTGTTCGACAGTGCTCTGACTCAGAGGTGAGTTAACCTGATGTTTATCCCAAGCATGTGAAGATCTTCCTCAGTGAAATGGATGAGAGCAAAATGAATGTAGATGAAGCAGGCATTGTGGAGCACTTAGGGCTTAGCCAGATACTGAAGATGCCACGGTCATCCACAGTATCCTTCATTTAACCTCTATCTCTCTTTGTCATCTATAATATGGAGATTGTTGGGAGAATAAAATGAGATGACCTTTTTAAAGTGTCTTGTAAACTTTAAAGTATTAAATGATGCTATTTGTTATTACTATTATTATTAGCCTGAAAAACCCCCCCAAAAAACCTTGTACTCAAATTTCAGAAGAACAAATAAATGATCTAGAGTTCAAAGTTCTAAGGGATCTTAGAAACCATAGACCCACAGAATCTCAGAATTGGAAGGGAGGCTGGCAACTCTATTTGAAAAGTAATTCTTATCATCACACATGTAACGATTGGCCATTGAGTTTTTCTTTGCTTAAAGATCTCCAGGGAGGGGAAACCTGTTATACCCAGAGGCAACTTATTCCATTTTTGGTCAACTCAAATTATTTAATCTCTCCTTACATGGAACGCAGATCTACTTTAAAAAAAAATCTAATTCTGTCCCCTGGGGACCAAAGCATAATTCCTAATTCCACAGGACAACTCAACAAATATTTGAAGACAGTATCATGCCTCCCTGTTTCTTTCTGAAACCCCTCTCCTAGTGTTTATTTTATATAGCCTGGGGTGGCTTCCTGTTTGGAAAGTAAGGAGACTATATATAACATTTAATTGATAAAAGACTAGGCTGGAGTATAAAAAATATAAAGTATAAAAGTATAAAAAACAATCTCTAGGGAGCCAGAACCTTAGAGATCTTTAGAACAATGGTTCTCAAGCTTTTCTTCTCCAGCATTTTTTTACTATTAAAAATTATTGAGGATCTGTCTGAAGAGTTTTTATTTATGTGGGTTATATTTATACATAGAGATATTTATGTGATATAGATACTTATAGACATATTTAGGTATATATGTCACATGTATATATACCTAAATATTATATATACATAAGAAATAAAAACTAATTTTGGATTTGTAGACACTCTGAAAAGCTTCTTTGGACTAGATTTGGACAAGATTCTTTGGACTACAGTTAGATAACCACTGCTTTGGGGATGCCTTTCTAACTTAGTATGGTTGGAGCGGTAAAAGAGGGGATGAGTGTTTTATCTGAATTACTGTTGATTATTCTTTTAACGTTTTTATTTTTTATTTATTTTAACATACATTGCTATATGAATCATATTGGGAAGAAAAATCAGAGCAAAAGGGAAAAACCATGGAGCGATAAAAAAAAAAACTTGAAAAAAAAGAAGTAAACATAGCATGTGTTGATTTACATTCAGTCTCCTTAGTTCTTTTTCTGGATGCAGATGACATTTTATGCCAAAAGCTATTGTGATTGCTTTAGATCACTAAACCACTGAGAAGAAACCAAGTCTTTCATAGTTGATCATCACGCATTTTGCTGTTATTGTGTACAATGTATTCCTGGTTCTGCTTGTTTTGCTCAACATCTATTCATGTAAATCTTTCCAGGCTTTTCTAAAATCAGCTTGTTCATCATTTTTTATAGAACAACAATATTCCATTACCTTCATATACCACAACTTGTTCAGCCTTTCCACAATTGATGTGCATCCATTTATTTTCCAATTCTTTGCTACCACAAAAAGAGCTGCTACAAACATTTTTGTACGCGAGTCCTTTTTTCTTCCTTATGATTTCCTTGGGATACAGACCCAATAATGGTACTGCTGGGTCAAAGGGTATGCACAGTTTGATAGAGCATTCTTCATATAACTATAAATGACTAATTTCATCATTTGAAAATTGGCTGTTCATATCTTTTGATCATTTATCAAATGGGGATTAAAGTAAAATAAGATGGTTGTTATTGCATTTTTATGGTGAGTATTGTATTATATCCCAATTCCAATTCTGATCACCACGAGCTGAATCTGGCCTGGAATATTCCCATAAAATCTCTTCTTCATCTCATTTGACTTCTGCTTCTGATTGCCTCCCTCTGAAATGCTTCTCAGTTTATTAGTATCTTTCATTTTCAGCTTAATTTTTTCTGCTCTTAAACTATCCAATAATGCATCTCCCAATTCACCCTGCTCCCAAATCCCTGTTGGTTAGTTCCTTTCATGACTTACTATCTATCTAGGAATGCTCTCACCATGCTTTTACTCTAGTGCTTCTCCAAGTGTATGGTCCAGAGAATCATGTGGGTCTCTGAAACTCTTTCAGAGGGGCTACAAAGTCAAAATTAGTTTTTATTTCTAATATTTCTAATAACATATAGTAAAAAAAACTCTTTGGGTAGATCCTCAATTTTTTGAATAATATAAAGATACTGAGAACAAAAGTTTAATAACCACTGCTTTATTCTTCAATTTTAGTTATCTTTTCACTATTTACTCTACTCTGATGTGAAGCATGTGTTCTTCACCTCCTCCTTCTTCCAATCCCATCATACATCAATATAAACATCATTGTTTAATCATTACCAATAATTTTCTTTCTCATACCTTCAAAACAACAATCACAAACACAACAAACTTGTGATTGGTTGAGGAAAAAATCAAAACTATATTGTTGATAATCATTTTATATTTCAGTTCTCATGAATAAATTAGTCTAGTATCAAGAAATGGCTGAAAATGTAAATACAAGAGTCTGAATATAGAATAATAATAATAACATATTTATATAGACATTGGGCAGGTCACTTAATCTTGGTTTCTTCTGCAAAATGGGATCCACAATAAGTTTGGGAGGATCGAATGTGATGATTATTGTAATCCACTTAGCACAATATCTGGTACATAGTTGGTTTTCCTTAAATGCTAATTATTATTATTATTCTCAGTACTATTATTGTAGAATACTTGACTTCTATTTTCTCATTTGCGCCTCACAACCAATCTGTGTTACAAATATCATTAGCTCTCATCTGGCTGAGCTTGCTTAAATGGGATGCTGAATAGTTCAGTGAAAAGAGTCTGAGATTTAGCAACTGTGGGCCTGAATTTGAATCACAGCTCTGTCACTTAGTAGCTTCATATCAACTTGGAAGGATTTTCATTGGAAATTGCCCCATAAAAACCTAAGCCTGACCCTATTGGTCATTTTTATCAGTGACTTGGATAAGAGAATTTATCAAATAGGGGGAATGTGGAGAAAGGATCAGAAAGAGACCTCTGTAAGTTAGAATCTTTATGTCTCTCTGTGTGTATCCTAGTTAATACTGAGCAACCTTATTCATTATCTCATTCTGTTTAATTTCTTTCTGCTTGTCAATGGGTTGTTTAATCAACAAGCATTTGTTAAATGACTACCAATTTTTAGACATTATTATGGCATCCATAGAATTTCTGATACCCATTTAGCTTTTTCTACCAGTAATTTCTACCAGTCTTTCCTTTTTGAATTCCTCTGCACCAGTGCTAAAATGTGGGATGATTAATGACTTCTTGGTAAGTTAATTAGACCAAATTTAGTGTTGAGGATGATTTGTGGCTCATAGAATGTAAAGCATAATCTCTTTAGCCTTTGAAAAATCCCCAACAACCCCCAGAAGTATTTTCTTTTCACATCTGTGCCCTGAGGAATTAGAATGAACATGAACTCCCAGTCACAGGATTGCGATGATTTTGCCATGTTATGCTATGTATTATGCTAAGTATTGAGAATGCAAAGAAAGGCAATAGTATGAGCCCTGTCTTCAAAGAGCTGACATTCTAAGGAGAGAGAACATGTAAATAATTATGTGCTTATAAGATATAGACAGTGTAGGTCAGAAGTAATCTCAGACAGGGAGGTATTAATAGTAACTAGAAAAGTGAAATCTGACTTGTAGGGTTCATACTTTTCACAAAAGAAAAGTTTAGCAATTATGATACTATCCTCTTTCAATCTGATACTTAATTACAAACATCTACACTATACTTCAACATTATCAAAATACTTTATATACTTTATCTCATTCCTTCTTTGAAATACCCCTGTGAGGTAGAGACTATTATTGTTTCCATTTTGTTCAGTTTTTCAGTCATTGTGACTTCATTTGGGATTTTCTTAGTTGAGATACTAGAGTAGTTTGCTATTCTTCTCCAGTTCAGTTTACAAATGAAGAAAGAAGGCATGCAGAATTAAGTGACTTGTGTAGGGTCACACATCTAATCTGAAGTCAGATTTGACCCCAGGAAGATGTCATCCTAATTCTGGACATGACACTCAATCCACTGCTTTATCTAAATGTCCTCATTAATTTTTTTTCATATTACAGAGTCAAATTACTTAAATTACATAGCTAGTTGATAGCAGAATTAGAAGTAAAACTTTAATCCCCTCTCTTCTCTGGCACTCTTACCATCCCTGGTAGGGGTTCCCCAAAATAAAACTGACTTGTAAATGAGATGCTTGTTTTTCACTTTTTTTTCTCTTCATTTGGAACATAAAAATACAATATTTTTCTAGGTGTCCCTTTCAGAACCCACTGAACTCAAATTAATCTATATTTTTTCTTTGAAAGGGACAAAGAAAAAAAAGACATGCTCTCTTGTTCCTAGCAATTGCTAGTGTTCCTTTAGAAAGAAGTAAATGAGGATGTATACCTTCACTTTTTCATATCATCTTTTTAATTCCCTATGTTCAAGTTGATTAAGATGAGTTTCTTTGAGATATGTGATATCTGGTTTTTGTTGTCTAAAGAAGTTTAATATAGTTTTCCTTTTATTTCCTTTTATTGGGCATTTGACATTAAAAATAATAGCTTTGAATTTTCCTCTAGTTGTCTGCATTCTGTAGGGGGAATATTGAGAATAGACAGGAAAATTCATTCAAGGCTTTCCCTGAAGAATACTTCCCAAGTATTATATTTAAACCATTAGACATTCTGGATCCTTTATAAGTCAAATCAATCTTCTTTTCTCTCTATATCACTCAGTAGTGCATAGGATAAATAAAATAAAACACACTTTCTGATCTGGAAGGTCCCTTATTGTCCAGGCCATGAAATGTAGCTCTATCAAAGTGATGGAGAATCAGAGCTTTCAAAGTAACACAAAGGAAGACAAAATAACACAAAATGAAAACAAACTAAAAAAATGTCCAAAGATAACATTTTCTCCGTTTTTTCCCTTGGCTTAAGCCCATCTGTGATTTCACTGGGAATGAAGCTTTAAGAAGATTTCATACTATGATTTTAAAACTCTCCCTATGAGACCCTCATAAGATAGTCTCTCAGTACACAGGGGAAAGCTATGCCTTTCATGTCTCCACAGGCCTTTATGTTTGGTGTATGTGGATAGCTTCATATTCCTGGAGGGGATGCCCCTGTGGATATTTTAGTGTGACCTTTAGCAAAACTAAGGCCAGAGAAATCCATTAAGTTCTCTCCAGACAGGAGTAAGTTTGATCTTAGGAGTGTATGGGGCTGTATGGAATTGGCTTAATTTCCCCTTAATATTCTCTGATTTCTCCTATATCCCTTCTCCCTCATAATTATAGAATTTGAGTTGGAAGGGATGTTAGTAACCATCATATCCAACCAATTGTACAAACAGAAGCCTCACTATAAGATAGATGACAAATGATCATTCAATCTCTACTTGAAGACCACCAGTAAAGGGGAACCTATCCCTTCTTAAGGCAGTTCCTTCCATTTCTTAAAACTCTTGTTAGAAAGATTTTCTTGACATCATGTCTATAAGATCTCAGCTCTTTCCATTAGGTTGTCCTCTGTGACCTAAGAAAACAAATCTAATCTCTCTTACATGATAACCCTACAAATGCCTGAATATATTTATCATATCCTCCAAATGCTTATACATATACATATGCATATACACATATTTGAATTGCTATCTAATTATGCTTTTTTCTATCTTATGATTTGGAAGTTAATTTTTTGAATCCATGGGTAAGATTTAAATTCTTTATTCTTCCTAAATTCCATCTTTTTAGTCTACCCCAATGCTCAAGTTGACCAAAATTCTTTTAGATCCTGACTTCTTCAAAATATAACCACAGCACTTTGCTCATGACAGCTGGTTATATGATCCCTCTCTGATTCCTAAAAACAGATAAATTGGCTAAATTTAGGACAAGTCAAACAATTTTGTCAGGCGTTTTCATACATGTTATTTCAAGTGTATCTGTTTAGATTCTCATCTAGCCAATACTGCTTTCTCATTCTCAGCATAGATCCTCTATGAATTCCAGTGAAGGAGAGGTTTGGTATAGTAGAAAGAGCATTAGATTAAGATACAACAAAACTGCATTCTAATCTTGACCATTTTATGTTAATTTAAATTGGTTTACCTTTCTAGCTCTGAGTTTCTTCATCTGATAACGATCCCTAAAATGCTTCCCAGTTCTACTAATCTATTATTTTGTGAAATATCTCAATGGAACTTTTTGTTCTATCCTGGCAATTGAAAGGCTTTTTTTCTTTCTCCCTTGTTTGCACATTGTAATACCAGAGTCAGTAGATAGTCAATCATTGGCTTTTATTAAATATTTATCATGTGTTTGGCACTGTGCTAAGAGCTTGAAATACAAAGGCAAAACAAATTAACAAAAACCAAATTAATCCATGCTCTCAAGGAGTTCACAGTCTAGTAGAAAGCAGTACCAGTTGCAATCAACATTTATATGACATGTCACTGAATCCCTAAATTTCAAAGTTGGAAGTGGCTTCAGTAATCATTTGATCTAACAACCCTCCAAAAGAATCCCTGCTCTATTTGACAAATGGTCATTCAGATTTTGTTCCTCCTGATTAATCAATCATTCAATCAATCAATCATCATTACTGCCTGCCATATGGACCATCTTGACCAGTAGAAATGAAGCATCTTGAGAAAAGCTGGAAGTTGAGCAGCCTATCCAGTTTAGCCTGGCAGTGGCTTTCCAGTGGTAGAATGGTTTTCCTGATCCCATTGAGTCTGTCTATAATCCTGTTTTATGGTGAATTGCCTTGACCATGTAGGCCTCTCAAGCATATGCCTCACCTCTTTAAGACTAGTTTCACTCTTCTCTTCTAGATTCTGGGTGTATTTGTGGGAGAATATGTCCCTGGTCAAGAAGGAAATGTTCTGTAACTACTGTTTTTGCTATGACATTTAAGTAAATGCTTTTGCTGTAAAACTGAGTTCACTAATTAATTATTTAGGGAAAGTATAACAGTGGAGATTCTGGAGGATAGCCAACCACAGAGTTACCCCTCGGAGACCCTCTGGGAATCTGGCTTGCCAAATTCAGTATGAGTTGGATCAGTGAACCCAGAGGGGATATTATATTACATATGTGTATGAAAGAGTGTATATATGTATATATGTTCTGAATTTAAAGAGCACCAAAAATTAAAAGTCATATGTATTTGAATTAGCATGATTTGAAGTATAATTATACAAAATGTGGGAAATGGTTCTAACCCCCAATGAAAGTATGCAGTATGAATTCAAATAATGTGACCTCTTCATGGCATTCATTATTTGCGTTAATTGGGATCTACCTATAACCTAGCACTTTAAATTTGCAATTATTTTATGTATTTGTGTATCATTTGATCCACACAAGGACACTTTGAGGATGGGAATGCTATTATCTTCATTTTAATGATGAAGAAATTAGGGCTGAGAAAGGGGATATGATTTGCCTAAGGTCACACTCACCTACTAAGTCCCTAAGGCAGGATTCAAACTGAGGTCTTCATGGCTCCAAATCCATCATTATGTACTGTACCATCCAGCTATCTAAGGGAAGGCTTTATGGAGAAGGTGGCACCAAAGCTTACTCTTGAAGGAAGTAGAGAATTTGGAAAATCAGAGAGGCAATGGGAGGAATTGAATTTATTCCGAGCATGATTCACTATCTAGACTGTTTCACTGGGGAAAGCAGTTTGTTTGTTGAGGATTTCATAAGTTCAGTGGCAAGGCTCTCGATGTAACTGTTTATCTTTCTTTGTTCTGATACTTTACTGAATAAGGCCAAAAGGAAGCAGACATACTGAGAGTGGGGGCATTGAAATTACCATCTAAGCTCTTACCTTTAATTAGCTTAAACAACTAAATATGGGGAATAGGCTTTTTGTTATTGGAAAATAAATAATCTAGGATTACTTTGACAGCATAGGAAAGGACTTATGGCTGCTGACTAAAATAAAAGGTACATTGATAAATTAAATAATAAGGATTTCTGAAAAAGGTGCAATATCATATAGTATATGTCTTTCAAATGTTCTTAAATATCCTCTTTAAAAACATTGTCTAACATTTTTCTGTTTTGGTACAGTTATATTTTTGATAAGTCACTGGAAAGTTAAATAAGGAGAATTTGAACAGAACTATCCCTTGAGTCTTCAGGCAAAATAGAAACTCTGTAATTTGGGCCAGGTGGCCATGGATCATCACTATACCACTTGGTGGAAGTATGCTCAAATTGCTAAAATAGCATCTAAAAGGAGGGAAAAACATCCCTTAAGTGTTGAAATTGCAAAACTAATGGTATGCCACAATTAAAGATTCCAGTTACCTAGTACTGCATGTAATTTGGAGTTTGGGGCAGAATGAAAAGGATGTCAAAACATATAATGAATTATAGGATGAGGTAATACCTCTCTATGTATACTTGTCACTATGGTAAATTTTTTTGGGGGTGCAGTGGGGGATTGGAAGTAGGAAAGTAGATGAAGTAATTTGAGGTGTACCAGAATAGAAAGAGACTTAAAAATATGTTTGTATTTAGTTCTCCTAGATTTAATTTCAAAAGAAGTCAGAGTCTAATGTGTTCTATCTGTCACTATTTTGTGGTTGTAGTCAATGTATTGGCATAGAGAATTTTCTCACTAGAATGACTTTTATCTTAAACTACTTATTATTTGGATTACTCATTTGGACATTTGAAAATTTATCATATATATGTATGTATATATCTATATCTCTATCTATCTCTCTATATAAAATTATCATGTTGTATGTGGTTTGTATCTTATTTTTAGTTCCTTAACACCTGGGGAACAAAGGACATGTCTCATGTTACTTTTCTCCCTTTCTATAACCTTATGCTAGTGGGGGGCTTAGAATATAAATTATTCATTCAAAGTTTATTCATTCATATCACCAACACACATGTGAGAGCAAATAGTAGGCACTCAATGGAAACTTGTTGAATTGATGAAGTGAAAAATAGTTGTCATTTTCCTCAATTAAGTGACTTCCATCTCCCTCATTAAAAGACTCATTTTCTATTTTAATCTTGTCTTTCTGCTTTGTAGTTTAGGTTGTGACTTTGTAGGCTGGGTAGTAATCCACAAAAGAGTGTTCCATTATCCCTTCTCCAAGATTATAAGTTTGTCACTTGTCACATCAGCATAAAAATAAAATTTTTTGTAACTTTGTGAGTCAGGGATCCTTAACATTCTTTGTGACATTGATCCCTTTGGCTATCTGGAGGAATCCAAGGTCTCTTTATCTGAATAATGTATACAAATGTTATAGAAATCATAATTAAAGGCAATGCAACTTTTCAGTGGGAGATAAATGAAAAAAAAAGTTATTTATCTATCTAAGATCACAGACTTCCTGAAATCTATCCATGAACTCTCAAGTTAAGAGTCATTGCTCTCAGATAAAATTTGAAGTATTGTTGAGTATTTTAAACCTCTTACAATCCAATTCTAACATATTTCTGGACTTACTTTATATTCCTTTCTCTCCTACTATGTACCAACCAAAATTCTACTTATTATTTCTTATGTATGACATTTCTCTCACCTTCATGTGTTTGCGTAGGAAGTCTCTCATGGATGAAATTTTGTCTTCTTCCTCTATACCTCTTGGGATCCCATTTAAGGCCAATGTCAAGAGACACATCCTTTAGATCTTCTATAGTCCATTGGAAATTAATGCTTCCTCCCTTCTATCCTCTCCCACTAATCTGTATATGCTTTATTTCTTTCTTTGTATTAGATGTCACCTGTGGCTTGCTTCCCTGCTTTCAAGGACTTTGGGCCTACATGAACCTTGACTTGATCCTAATTCCCAAGTTATGAATTTAACCTTCTGGCTCTAGAGAAATCTCCTGAGTAAATAAAACTCGTGTCTAGGGTATCCCATGAGCAAAAGGATTCCTTTCTCCTATAAAGGTGCTGCGTTTACAATGAATACACTGAGTGTCAAGTGTAGGCAGGGGTGTGCTGGTGAATGCTTACCAACTAGCTTACTGAAAAAAATTAGAATGAAAGATTAATCTGCACTATTATCATTTTCTCCATCACTTTATTAAGTCTAGATAATCATTAAAACATCAAACCCCGATTTGTAAATGTAGTTTGTCAGTTTCTGAGGAATAATTGCTCCCACTGAAAATTAACAATCACTTTCTCAAGTTGATTTGAGTTGCTTCCAGTATACTCCTAAGTTCAGAAAAATCTCTCCTCCAAAAGAATGTATGCTCCTTGAGGGAAGGGATTGTTCTCATTTTTGTGCTTTTATCCCTAAACATAGCACAATGCCTGGCATGTGATCAGCAGTCAATAAATTCTCACTAAATAGAATTGAATCCTAGAGTATATGCTAAGTATTTGTTTAGGTAATACCTCTGGATCACATACAATCTACATTTGTAAAATCCCCCTTTAAAAAATGCCCAAACCCACAGACACCTTTGTTTTGTCTCATATGTGAAGTTTTATGGATAAGTGAACATTTAGAAGGAGAAAAAAAAAATTTCCACCCTTTGATAGAACAGTAACAATCTGGAAGGGGCTGGTCACTCCCAGGAGACAGTCCTGGGTTCCATCAGCATGCTGGGAAGATTTCTGCCCACACTTCCTAATAATATGCCCCCCACCCACCCCAGAAGCTTCACATAAATGTCGAACAGCAGGGGAGATAATATGGAAGCCTCAATACTCCACAGGGGTTGGGGGAACATGAGTAATTGCCCATTACCTCTTGCTGGGTTCTTCCTCCCCAAGAATGAAGAGATCCATTGCAAAGCTGTGCCACCCCACCCCCACCCCTGCTGGGGTCTTCAGCCTCAATTATAACACCTGGTAGCCTTCTTTGTGTTTTCCCTTTTCTCCAATTCTTCCCTGTTGAGGCTATATTTTCTAATAAGCCATACAAAATTATTTCTTTTTAATAACTTTCCTGATAAATGTTTCTTTCTCTTTGCTGGCTCCTTTTTATATTTCCCTAGTATGTTACTGCCCCTTTGGCTCTCACCTTATTGCAAAATAACCTTGTTTGATGTTTATCAGTGGCCCATAATATCCTTTCTACAGAACAAAGAGATAAAAACAAGCCCTGACCTTGAGATTGAGAACCATGTCTTCTTATCCATTGTTGTGATAGCTATATGTATTTGGGCCAACGGGTTCATTCCTAGTCATTGCCATCCCACATTTAACCTTCCTATCTCCCTTTAATTTCTGGCTACCCAGATACAAAGGTCGGTTTGGAAATACAGTTGGAAGGGATTTTAGGATTAGGAAGTAAATTGGCTTTGGGGTGGGGTGTACCACTATCATGAACTATTTGTGGGATTATGTGGGAAAAACCACATTTCTTCATTTCTTTTGCATGGCTCCAGGAGGCTGACCCTGTTTCCAGCTGACCCTGTTTCCATGTATGGAAGAATTTCCTTATAATTATATCTATCCTCCCATTTTATTTTTCAAAATTTTTTTTGGAGATTTAGCTCAATAAATATTTAATTCTCTTTCCTCAGGGAAAACACACCCAAATGTGTTTCGAGGTTAATAGAATTTCAGACCTGGCCACTGGACTACATCCAGTATAAATCCTCTATCTGGAAAGAATCCTTCACAATCCAACTTGAACTTGGAGGAGGAGCACTCCCTCCACAGAATCTCTTATGGGACATTTGACTTTGGAACAACTCTAGCTATTGAGAGGTTTATCCTGACATTCAGCCTAAATTGGACTCTTTGCAATTCTAGGGGCAAACAGAACACTTTAATCCTTTTTAAAAATTTTATTTATTTTTTTCTTTCTTTCTTTCTTTCTTTCTTTTTTTTTTTTTTCAAAGCTGGATGAATCTGTATTAGAGAAGATGCAGAAAGACGTCATGTTTTAGGAGAAAGACCTTCAGGATCTCATTTTTATGATTCCTGCCCTTCACTTCCATTCACCCACTGCCAAGTTCCCTTGAGATCAAAATCTTTTAAGAACTTCACTTTAACATTTTTTCACTTAAAATATGGGCAGTGGCTGTGTTGGGGCCTATACTTGCAATGAGGAAAACCTGGCCTCAAATCCCACCTTGAATTTTTAACAGTTGTGTGATCGTGGACAAGTCACAACATTTCTGAGTCTTGGTTTCTTCATTTATAAAATAAGGATAGTAATTACTGTAATATCCATTTCAGTGGATTATGAGGACTAAATGAGATAATGCTTGTAAAGAACTATGTAAATTTTTAAGTCCTATTATCAGGCTCAGGTGTTATTCTAGGAAAGGGTATACAATATAGATTGATATTTTCTTGGGGAAAAAAACAGTGTGTGTGTGTGTGTGTGTGTGTGTGTGTGTGTGTGTGTGTGTGGGTGTGTGTGTATTTTGGAGGAAAGAAAGGTAGAGAGGCAGATTCCATATTAAAGGAGTCCTTTTCTGCCTTCCTGAAGATATATAGCATGTCATAAATGTTTTCTTTCCTTCCTTCCTTCCCCCACTATCCCTCTTCTTTCACTGTCACAAGTTACTTCTGCCTAGTGATTATTATTTTTTTTGTTGTTGTTGTTATTGGGAAGTTGACTGGCTGGTGGTATTAAGAACCTAGTAAATCAAAAATTGGGCTTGAATCAGTTGCTTCATATTAGCTTTAGTCATAAATTTCAATCCTAAGCTACCAATTCTAGCTAGTTCTCTGGTTTAATTTCTTTATAAGATTTCTTACTCATACATGAAAGCTGGCAGGACATGGAAGTGCTGCTGGGAAAGATTGTAATGAAAAAAAATTGCCATTCACCTAGGATGTAAAATGCTTTCTCAAGGCAGTTCATTCTTAATTTCCTGTGTTCCATTGGTGGGAAGGATCTCTAGTGAAAAGCTAATATGAACTATGCTATATTTCAAATAAACACTTTTTTTTTAAATTCTAGAAGACTATTTTTTCTTTATGCTCTCCATGTAATTAAACCAGCAAAGAAAAAAGCCCAACACCATCCTTATCCTTTGGGTATGTGTTTCTTTTTCTCTTCTGATAAGGGATATTTCCCCTCCCCAAAGAATATATTCAAACAGAACTCTATATAATGAACAAGAACAAAGTTCACACTTGGTAATTCAATGGCAAGGGCTTTGAAAAGCCACAGGTTGCTTGCAGTGAGAGCAAAAATGTGTAAATGGTTTTATTGAAAATCAATATGCATTTGGGAAGTGATGCTCATTTTAAAATTCTTTGCAATTTTAAAAAGTTTTTTTTTTGGTTGTTGTTCAATTGAGACCTACAGGATATCTTACATCTCTGAATCCTAGAGTTTTTTTTTTGTTGTTGTTGTTGTTGTTATGCTCATATAAGTAGAGATTTAATCTTGATTTTATTTCACTTTTGGAGACAGAGACTAGAACTTCCATGAGAGAAGATAACTCTCATGTACAAAGGTGTCTCATGCATTGATGTTTCAGAGAGGTCCCTGATTTCATCATTGTGTGCACACCACTCTTATCCAATTAGAATTTGCTTTGTGCTCATTAGGTGTCCCATGCTCCTTTTCTTGATTTCTCATCTTATGTGAGTCTTTTCTAAGTTGAAAAAAAAACCAAACCACTCCTTAGAATATCTAGCCAATACAACAGAGGTCTTCTTTTTGTTTTTTATAAAATCTTGGTTAGTACCATTCTAGCACTTGGCTTAATATCTGTAGGCTCCCATTAACATTATGTAACCTAATTCTTTTTTTTTTTTGGGGGGGTCTCTTTCAACTCAATATATATATTCAAGATAATTTAATTCAAAACTATAAAACATCTTTGGAAGGACATTAAACAGATGAACTTTTGTGACAAGAGATAGCTTGTCATACCAAACAACATGGTAAGCAATATTACAAAAATAATTTAGTCTGATTTTCTCTTCCTATTCAATTCTGGATTCTCATTGTCCATCTGTGGTACCTGCATGTGCATAATGAGGATCTAAATTCATAGGCTCCCTATCTCATGTGTATTCCTTCTAGGCAAAATTTTTCATCCACTTAGTTGACCAATGTGAATGATTAGAAAAATTTCTTTTGCATTTATGTGGACTTTGTTGAAGAGACTTTGTAGTGTTTCAGGATTTTAAAAAATGAATATAATATCATCTGTGAATAAGAACATTAGGAAAATTTTGTCTTCAGTATAGAATTCTTCTTTTGTTTGGACTTTGAGTGGAATATACTCCATGCTACAATGCAAGGTCCTTGGGTGTTTTCACTTTTTGTATTTTATTTCCAATACCTAACACTGTGGCCTTAAATGTTCATTTAATCTGTTTGATGCAGTACCATAGGGAGGATAGAGGACTAGTGTTGTAGTAAGAACTAGGCTCTTGTTTTACCTCTGATACATATTATCTGTATGACACTGGAACAGTCCTTTAGCCTTTCAGTGTCATAGCTGACTCCTTAAGAAAGGCATTTTTAACTTAGGGTATTAGAGAAAGGTCATTTTTTTAAAAAGTATTTCGATAACTATTTCAGAATAATTGGTTTCTTATTTTAATCCTATGTTTTTTATTTTATGCATTAAAAAAAATTATTCTGGATACTGACCCTGAAGTCAAAAGAACCTGAGTTCAAATCCGGCCTTAGACAGTTATTAGCTATGTGACCCTGGGCAAGTCATCTACTCCTTATTGCTTCCCTCTTAATAAACCCCAAAACTCCCAAAACATTATTCTGAGAAAGAATCCATGGGCATCATTAGATTGCCAAAGGGGACTGTGTTGCAAATAATGGTCAATACTTTTTGCTCTAAGGCTATATGTTATATATGAATTTCTAGTCAGTATCAGAGAAGGGAATTTTCACAGCTGGAGTTATTGACACTGTTAAAATCATAGGTTTAGTTGCTCTGCCTTTTCATCTCTATCTGCTCCCCAATTTTTCCCATGACACAGATGAATGGTATATGTTTCCATTTTTCACCTAGCTTTATTTCAGTACTCACTAGAATCCTTTAAGAAAGTTATCATCTCTGTAGCTGCATCTGTCATGGATTTGTATAATTTTAATATACATGAAGAAGACATCTGTCTTCAAGGCTGAATTGTGTTCTACTGAGTCAAGAGAATTTTAAAAGCCACTAAACAATAAATATAACACTCATATTTTCTGCATCTCTCAGTTGTGTGGTTGTAAAGATGTGGTTTGCTAAAGAAAATTATCAACAAAAGCTGGTCTGTTCCATTCTGTTTTTGTTTTTGTATTTTTCTTTTTTTTTTAGGATGAAATGAATATGGCTTAGGCCAGTTCTACAAACAACTATTAAATACCTATTATATCTTAAGCATTGGGCATACAAATACAAATGAAAAACAGTCCCTGACCTCCAGAAACTTCTTCTACAGTTCCTCCATTAGTGTTTCTATTTGTTTGTTGGACAAAAATCACAGTTAACTGACTCACTGCTGGGATATTTTCCTTATTATCTCTCCCCTTTCAATTCAAATAACTAGGGTCAATAAAGCATGTCATCTTC